>NC_052631.1:85320959-86570959 GCF_016161935.1 Mauremys reevesii | reverse complement strand
CTTTAAATTGGTAACTTAAAAGTTGACTGTGTCTGTCTAAATAGATATATTCAGTCAGTGTGTTTGGATTATTAGCTTTAGAGTAACTGCATTTGCCAAAATCCCACTTACTTATTCCAACTGTGTGTAATTTACATAGTCATCACATATGATCAAATCTTAATGGAGCATCTATTTTGCTGTGTAAAGCGTGCACTATTATTCCCCAACAAGGATAGGACACTCATTTTTGTTTAGCTATGAATTTGAGTTGCCTTTTACACCCAGTAAAATAATAAATTAAGAATTGTTACTCAAACCCCAAAATAAAAAAACCCAAAACTATTTAATGGGAATTTGTAATGTCAAACTTGGCCCAAAATTTAATAAAGCTAGTTCAAATCCCATGCCCATCCTCAAACTATTAAAAATTCACTGAATTTTTCATACTTTTTCTTTGATAATCAAATCTGACTTGTAATCAAATATTTGAGCAAGCTCAAGTTTTTTTTAAAGTTTTGTAGAAATCTAAAAACATGAAGTGTATAGTGTTTGTGTTTGTGTGTGTATGTATATTGAGAACTCAAAAGTGAAACTGACTTTTTTTTTTTCAATGTAGCTGAATATGGTAATACTAAACCATTTAATGTACTGGTCTATTATGGCTGGAAAAAAGTAGTAAATGTGTAAAATGGTGAAAAACGGAACCTGTTAAAGCTTTAAATCTGAATGGTCACTCTAATATGTAGTTAACACTTTTTAATTAGACAGTTAAGTATTTTATAGGAAGAATCTCACATTTTGTGAGGTTTTTTGGGAGTTAAAGAATTTATACAAGCTAATTCAATACACAAGGCATAGCATGATGGAGATGTAAAAGAAGATTTTAAAAAACTTTCAGATTGTAGTATTTAATGTCACTACTTTTGGGAGTGTATATGCTTAAGTTTTTGAAAATGGCAAAAACTTGGGTTGTCTGTCAATCACTAACTTATAGAACTGGTTTTAAAAATGGTGAAGCTATTTTATGGAGTTCTGTTTTGTTCTGAACTTGCTAGCTACAATAATCTGGTTCCCACCTGAAACAATTATAGGGATGACATAAGTGATTTCATTGACTTAGGTAATGTACTTGATCCACCTTGGTTAGGGGCAACCAGTCCAAAGAATCTGACATGACTTTCTCGTTCACAGGTTTTACAGATGCTCTGGGGTGCAGAGCTTTCCCAGAAGTGTTCTGCTGTTGCATAGCAACATATGTTGGTTAGTGTCAGTGGTGATGCTAGCGCAGATGGTTCAGCATGTATTACTTCTAGTAAGTCTTTGCTGAGATGTGGCTGCTTTGTACCGGATTACCCTCATGTATATTAAAACTACATCATCTGAGTCCATTAAGTGGCCTAGTACTAGTATTAGCATCTTTATCATCTAAGATTTCTATTTAGACCAGGGTTGGCAAACTGCGGCCCACAGGTGACATCCAGCCCTCCAGCTGCTTTAATCTGGCCCCTGAGCTCCTGCTGGGGAGCGGGGTCTGGGGCTTTCCCTGCTCCCACGCTCCAGGTGGACAGCGGGGTCAGAGGCCACTCCATGCATGCGTGCCGAGGCTCCGGGAAGCAGAAGCATGTCCCCCCTCTGGCTCCTACGTTTAGGGGTAGCTGGGGACTCTGTGCACTGCCCCTGCCCCAAGCACCACCCTCACAGCTCCCATGGCCAGGAACTTTGGCTAACGGGAGCTGCAGGGGTGGCACCTGCGGACAGGGCAGTGCGCAGAGCCGCTTGGCTGCACCTCTGCATAGGAGTCGGAGGGGGGACATGCCACTGCTTCCAGGAGGTGCTTAAGGTAAGCGCTGCCTGGAGCCCCCTCCCACACCCTGCACTCCTCATTTCTGGCTCCATTCCAGAGCCTGCACCCCCTCCTGTACCCCAACCCCAATTTTGTGAGCATTCATGGCCCATCATACAATTTCTATACCCAGATGTGGCCCTCAGGCCGAAAAGCTTGCCCATTCCTGGTTTAGACCCTGTTGGATATTCATCTACACATTATTTGCCACTTCCACAGTCTGTGTGATGATTGTGGTTTTGAGGGGATCTGAGATTTGTCACCTCTGGGTCTTGTCTTGAATGTGATGAATCATATTGTGCATATTTTAATCTGAAATACAGTTTGATTCCTGCTTCTACATGAATGCTTGCAGAACCCGAGAGTGAAGAAGATGACTGTGTAGGGGCTCATTACTTCATAACACTGTCTTAAGTTACATACTCAAGAATATAGTACTATATCGCAGACCACTAGACCATTATGTTTTGTGATGGAGATTTATTCTGTATCCTGTGTGCTATCCTAAGGTGCTATTACCCTACAGCAGCTATGATGATGACACTGGCTAACCCAACACTAGAGTTGGGTTGCTTGAACCTTCTTAGCATGGGTCTTAATTGTACCATTTGAAGTCTTTCTGGCTTATCAAGAGCTGTTTATATGCACTTGAAGACCTGTGTGAGTCTCACTATGTACAGTGTAATATCTTTTTTTTGCACATACCTGTGTGTGTGTAATGTAAACCTGCACAAGTGGTACTGGCAATGATTAATACCAATAATTTATCTAAATTCTCAAAGAAGCTGAAATCAAAACCTCTTTACACTGACTTTTTTTTTCCCCCCTCTTATTTGCCAATTTCATGTTGCACCTGAAGTTCACCTGTGCTCAGGGTATTAAGAATAAATATCCTATCTGTATTCAAGTAAAGAAGATTAGATATTCAGAACTCATTCCCCACACTTATGAGTGGGGAATGTGATTTGTTGTAGTAATTGGCATTTGGAATGCTACTCGACGAGGTGTTCCTGTAAATACTGCAGTCTGAATACTATTGCTCTTCTCAAAAGCAGGGGGGATTATTCGCCTGCATATCTTTGCAAGCACCATAACTTGTGTGTGTGTGTATACACATACAACAGAAGACAACAGGGGGTGGGGGGGGGGCGGAGAGGGGGAGAAGACGGTGGGGTGGGGGAATGAAGGCACTATTACTGGTTCATTAAGGAAGCTATCATATTTGTAGAAGCAAAGAATGTCCTAGCTAGCTCCTTTTTGTTAGAACATGGCTTTGGGCAAAGGCATCATAAAAAAATAGCTGAAATATATACTTTTTACTGTAGATAAGAGCTTTAAAATGTGAGTCCCCTTCCATGATAGTTTCAGAACAACCTAAGGAACCTCTTGATGCTGTCAACATCATCAATGCTTAGTCTATTGCTTCCAACATGTAGGTGCATAATGGTAATGCTTATTTCTTGCCTCTTAACTATTCAGAATGTGTGGCTCTAATATGCAGCAATGGAGGGTTGTGGGAGAGAGTCTGGACTGGGAATCTGCAGATCTGAGGCTTGATCAAGGTCCTCCATGTTATAAGTAAACATATAACTAAAGAAGAGAGTTAACTATTAGAGGAGGCAAGGAGAGACTGAGAAGGATAAGATTCCCCATTCCCTTCCTTAACTGCTGGCACAGCACCCATGCATAGACAAGCTTGCTGGTCCTGAATGCTCTTGTATAGGTCCACCAGTACTCATCTGGGTTATATGTTTTTTTTGTCACTGATCCTCATATCTGATCTGTTCATACTGGGTCAAGATTGAATATATTAAGCCTTTGACAAGTGACAAATTTAAGTTAATTCTCCGAGGTGATTTCTTATTTAGCTATCTTTAATACAAACCAAGTGTCATGATCCCAATATTAAGGTACCATCTCTGGACTTCTCTTTTCACAGTGCAAAGGAATATATTCCATGTTCTCACAAACTTGATTGAGAGGAAAAGATATTATTTTCCTCCCCTCAATCTTTTTTTATTTAATGAAATTGTCTGAACTGAATATACCAAAGGGAATTCACCTTGGAGATTTGTTTTGTGTGTATGAGGATGGCCCATCTCATTTACTTGGTTTCTCCTTGATATTCAAGTCACTGTTTTGGGGAAGCAATGGGCCGGGGGAGAGGGAATTGCATTGGTTTTCCTTGCTGCCTTTTCAGTGTACTTTGGGTGGATGCAGGTAATAGGAATGGAAGACTGCTGGATGTGCTGATTCATTTCAGAGCTGGCCTTTACTAGTGTTTTCAGACTTGCTGAAGAGGATTTAAGCTATTCAAGCCCCTAGTCCTAGAATAAAGGCATCTTCTATGGGGGAGTTGCATTTAAAAGCTGAAAGCCTCGTTTGGTAACGGGGTAAAGTGTTAGGGTTTCATTTTCTGTTAGTGAACAACCACCCTCATACTGAAAGTTAATTAGCTCTCTCATAGCGGACTAGCAGGGAGTCTTCCCCAATCCACTTTGCTGCCTAGTGCATCAGTCAAGTTAATGCTATAGGAGCCTGGAGTAGCTTCCTCCTCAGCATAAGGTTACACTGTGAGCTATTCCCTGAACAGGAAGGTAAGAACTGGGCCCCCAGAACTTTTTTTATAAATTGCCCCAGCTCTCCCCGAAGAGCTCTCCAGTCCCTGATAAAAGATATAAAGGATGAGTGAGCCAAGCAAGAACC
Organism: Mauremys reevesii; assembly: GCF_016161935.1. Classification (NCBI taxonomy): domain Eukaryota; kingdom Metazoa; phylum Chordata; order Testudines; family Geoemydidae; genus Mauremys; species Mauremys reevesii. The sequence goes on along the minus strand of NC_052631.1, from coordinate 86,566,428 downwards.
TGGTCAAACTAAACCTCTTGGATGTCCAAAAAAATCAGCAGACTCTCTTCTTCTCCCCACCCCTACTATTTTTGGTGATTGTATGTCTCTGCTCTGTTGGGATTGGACGCAGAGGACTGAGATGCTTTAGTCTAAAGATTCTGGGCTTAATGTAGGTTTTTGAGTGGAAACTAGTAGCTTTTGATGTACAGGAAGTCAGACTGTATTATCTATTAGTCCCTTGTGGTCATAAATTCTGTGAAACTGATCAAGTGGCTTTCCAGCTCTGGAGACAAAGGGAGTTGGACTAAGGCTTGATCTAGAATTAAAAGTTAGATTGACATAGCTACATCAGGGGTATGGAAAAAACCACCACTGACTGACATAGCTATGTTGACCTACCCTTCCCCCTCTCCCCCCCCCCCCCCCCCAGACCCAGATATGTTGATGGAAGAGCGTGTCTGAGGATTGTAGCTAATATCATGCAGGGAGGCAGTGTTCCTACATAGCTGTGGGGGAGGGAATGGGGGAGAACCTTCTGTCAGTGTAGGTCAGGCCTACACTACAGGGCCCCTGTACTGGCATAGCTAAGCCAGTATAGAGTAGTGTAGTCACAGCCAGTGCATCTCCTACTTTATGACCTCTTGTTATGTGAGGTCACACGGACTATTTCGAATTTGTACTACACTACGGGGACTATTCGAATTTGCACGTCACACTACGGGACTATCCGAATTTGCATAAACCGGTTTTGTAAACAGATTTTATAAAATCGAGTGCGCCACACTAAACACATTAAAGGTGGTGTGCGCCCATTTCTGGAGTGTTGCACTGTGGGTAGCTGGTAGCTATAGCTATCCCATAGTTCCCGCAGCCTCCCGCCCTTGGAACTTCCGGTTGAGATCCCAGGGGCAAAAATCATTGTCGCGGGTGGTTCTGGGTAAATGTCGCCAGTCACCTTCGCCTGGGAAAGCAGGCACGGCAGACAAGCATTTCGCCTTTTTCCGATTGCCTGGCAGATGCCATAGCATGGCAATCATGGAGCTTATTTTGCTTTGTGACTCTCACCATGTGTACTAGATGTCACACAGAGGCGATTCAGCAGCGCTACACAGAAGCATGCTTTTGCTTTTGCATGACAGCAGAGATGGTTACTAGCCATATTGCACCATCCAACCCTTCCATAAATTGGAACTGACCCTTCCATAAATTGGAACTGAGGATGATCATGGCTACCAGTCCTTTGTACCATTTGCTGCTAGCCCTGGTCAATCAGCCAGGCAAAGCCAAGAGTGGTTACTAGCCATATTGTACCTTCCATCGTTTTGTACCATTGGCTGCTGTCATAAGTGCCCCTGGCCGATCAGCCAGGGCTAAAGCAAATTGGGAATGACTCCTGAGTCAATCCCTTTTTGGTATCTAAAAATAGAATCTGTGCTGCCTAATATAGGCAAGTGTGCTAGAGAACCACCTGCTCTGTGTCAGAGCCCGCAGAAATTATCTGTATGCTATTCACAGGGGGTGCTCCTGTAACAACCCCACCTGTTTCTTGTCCCCCCTTTGGCTACTGTAGCATTCCCCACTTGTGTGATGAATTAATAAAGAATGCAGGAATAAGACACACTGACTTGTTAGTGAGAAATGAGGAAGGCAGCCTCCAGCTGCTATGATAGTCCAGACAGGACATTAAGAGTGTGTAGGAGAGACCCAGCATCCCACTGCTAGTCCAGGGGCAACTGAATCTTTCTTTACACATGAAGGGTGGGGGCTGATGGAGCTCAGCCCCTGTTGCTATGATGAGGATGGTTACCAGCCATATTGCACCATCCATCCACCAGAAAAATTAGGGCCAATAGGCTGATGACGCAGACGGTTACCAGTCCTTTTGTCCCATCAGCTGAAGCTGATCATGATAGATTTCCATCATTTTGTACGATCAGCTTATGCTGATGATGAGGATGGATTTCCATCTTTTTGTACCATCAGCCGCCCATGACGGGGTGGGGGGGAGCAAGGATGTTGGTGTTGAGTGCTGCACTATCGCGTCTATCTGCAGCATTCAGTAAAGATAGGGTGACATGTAAAAGAGTCAGAGGATTGTTTGGGGTGGGTGGGGGGTGGGGGTGGGGGATTGCCAAGCTATGCTGCCCTGCGGGCACTGTGTTTGACCCAGCATAGAAGCATTTGAGCTCAGCCAAGAATGCAAATAATTTTAGGAGGCTGCAGGAACTGTGGATAGCTTCAGTCCTCCAGTCCATGCGCATCCATTTTGTTCTTTACGCTTGTCACGCTGCAGTGCGCTGAGTCCCTGCTTTGGCGCCTGTCTGGAGATTTTTAAAAGGATTCTAACGGAGCGCTGATAGAACGGATAGAACGGATTTGCCTGCCTAGCGATCACATCCGCATGGTCCATGCGGAGCTCTTTTTTTTTCGACTGCATCGCCACCCGTGCTGATCGGAGCTCCACGCTGGGCAAACAGGAAATATTCAAGGCGGGCTTTTCCTGTTTACCTGACCACTGCATCCGAGTTCAGATTGCGGTCCAGGTGCGGTTGGTGCACTGCTCCCGGAGCCCGATCAGCGCCCACACTACCTAATCCGATATGTTAATACCGATACTAGCGTTTCTCTCGTTAGGGAGGAGTACAGACCGGTTTAAAGAGCCATTAAAATCGATATAAGGTGCCTGCTAGTGTGGACGGTTTCGGCGTTAAATCGGTTTTACGCTCCTAAAACCGATTTAAACGCCTAGTGTAGACCAGGCCTGAGAGACTGGTGAGGGGTGTCTGTTGCAGGGTTGGAGAGTACAGGGATGTGGCTGCCTGTGCTGCTGACTGCAGGTAATGTACAAAGTGTTCTAATATATACCATGTGCTGTGATGCCACAAGCATAAACAAATCACGTAGAGAAGCCTATGCAATCTTGCATATAGGCCCTGGAGCTGCAGTAACTGGATTGAGAATTTAAAGGGGAAAGGAGCCCCCTCCCTGTCTCCACTTCCCTCCCCACCTCCAAAAATACCCCACCACAGACAGGCTAAGTCTTGTTCTGAGAGAAGACAGGAGGGTGTGCTCCCTTCGTGAGATAACATCTTAACACTCAACTACTGTGAACAGGCTGATTAAAAGACTGCATAGCTGTTTAATGGTGAGATGTTATATTAGTTCACTATAAATTTAGTTCTTTCATTGGTTGGGAAATCACCAGCAATCCTGTTGACTTAACCAGAACAGCTGTTTTGTCTCCCCCTACTGGGAGGAGGCAACAGAGATCTATCCTTGGTGTAATCCACTTTGCACAGACCACAGGAGTGAACAGTTATGTGTCAGCGGTTGGTAGTCCATGTTGAGATCCAAAAGACTTCTATGTCTCATGCAGAGAGACAGGTGTGAGTGCTGTTTGGGAAGGTGGGGAATAAGACCTATTGTCTAGAACCAAATATTTGTAATGGGGGGGGGCGGTGAATATATTTATTACACTTTAAGTATCAAAGAAAAGGATTAAAAGGAGACTATTAAATACCTGAATGGGTGGCTTATGGCTGTCTTACCCAGTAATATCTGATACCTCAATAAGCTAGTTGACAGATCTATGTTTGTTACATTTGGACACGGTTACCAAAAGTGGAAACATTTAATGCTTGTATTTTGGGAAAGCTCCTAAATGGCTAGTAAATCTTAAAGCATATAACGAATACCATATGGTACTTTTACTTGCATCTGGAAGAAATCAAGGAACCTCAAGAGACTAGTGATTAGAGACTTGTGTGTAAAGTTCAAATAAAACTAGGATTTCCTGGAAGCAAAGCAAGTTACTGTATGCTTGCCACTGATGCATTTCAAGTGTGTTTCAATGCAAGTCTTCTGTTTGCAGCAATGTTCAAACTGGACAGGTAGTAGGGGCATACTAAATCTTCATTCTTTTTAGTTGGAGCACATTTGATTGATACAGATCAAATGTACACTGCTAGTTATAAATTAGGAGACTTTTTTTTGAAAATGAGAGTTCGCACCTTTCTGTCGTTAGGTGCAGTGAAATAATGGAACTGTAGTTGCCTATCCCCAACTTTGTCTGGAAGGTCTTTCAGACTGTAAGCTTTCTGGGGCTGGGATGTCTCCTAGCATCCAACGCAATGTGGGGGGGGCTTGATCTTGCTCATGAGCAAAGCTTCGCGCCCCCCCCATCCATATGCAAATGATCAATGAGAATAATGGATTGATGAGCAGGAATAAGTTCATTTCAGGAGATTAATACATTTTTTACAATCATTTAAAAGAAGTTGGGTTGTTCCTGAAAAAAATGACTTTAAGCAAAATGATGTTGTTAGCGAATCCCCCCCGTAAAATTAATGTAAATGGGAAATTTTTTCTTGTTAAGGGGGGAGAAGGGAGGGATATTTCCCAGGGAATGTCTTGCTGCTAAATGATGGACTAGCACTCAGCCTCTCATCAAGGCAACACAATAGGAGGAGGGGAGACAGCATAGCAGACAGAGACACACACCTACACAATGTGTCTATTTTCCAGGTATGAATAAGGAGATTGTCTGTCCTGCTTTCGTATTTTTGTTTAAATCCCTAATATAGAATTCAGAGGGGAAAAAGCACAGTTAAAGGTGATCTTGAAATCTCCCCTTTGAATTTTTATATAAGCTTCTAAAGTTGGATGGAATTGCTTATGGAGAGGGTTGGACATTAAATTCTGTCCTCATGATTTGAACCGCCTGACGGTTTAAATTAGAGTAATGTGGTGTAGGCTGCTGACAATGAGAAGCTTTGTAAGTGTCCATCAACCTGCAACATCAAAGCTGAAAAACCAGCCACTGAAGTTGGTTGTTAGGCTATCAGCTGTGTCTCAATCTAATAAACCATGCAGAGAAAGCCAAAAAGCATAAAGAAACCTTTAACTATGTATCTTGATGCCTATTGAAGACCAAATGTATCCTGATCAGTACATCAGATCTAATACTATGCAATTATGCATAATATAGAAATAAATGAAAGTTTTTGGCTACTATCATGGGAAAAATCCAAGTAACTAATATCCTAAATCTCTTGAGTGTTGTGGTGGTCTGTTTATTTTGGCATTTAATTGCTTATTCAAAGAGGCTGATCAGGTGCAACCAGTCTCCCTTCTCTACCCCAAGAAAAACAAACTGCTCTTAAACCTGTTTGGAGCTCTTATCGGTCCTTTTGTCTTGGTTCCCCCACAGCCTCTGACAGCCCTCTTGGGCATGTCTGCACTATGTTTTCATCTCTAATTCTCGCTCCCCTCTCTCTTTCACTCATACCAAATAATTCACTGATCTGAGGATAGCTAGTTAGATTGCTAGCTAGGGCATTGTTTAATGAAGATCTACTTTGGATATGGTCTGTACATTTACAGACTTAAAATTTTCTTGTTATGGAGTTGGACTTCTGAATGTACAACTTAAACCAGAAGCACATGTTTGCAAAAGCCAGTGTCTTAACTTATAGAAGACTATTTTACTTATTAGACTGTTTCGCTTTTTAAATACAGTATTGTTTCCCCTACCCACACTGGCCCTAATTGATGGTGGCTGTTATGGCTTTAATTTGAGAGACAGGTTGTCACTTTGAGTTTCCATGTTTCTTGTGGCACAGTATTCTCAACATACATACTTAGAAAATGCGTGTTTTATTATGGCAGTGGTTGTGCTGAGATTCAGCCACTTCCAATTATACCTTGAAATGTGAAACCATTACATAAATCTGCAACCAAATATTTTATATTATCTGGGAAATCTTTAATCTGGTTGCTTCTTAGAAATGAGTCTCTGTGCATGCTTGCACGTGTATTGAAAAAGCATGTTTTAAATTATCTGTGGCAGCACAGTTTAGTGGTTTTTATGGTTAGGTTTCATGTTATATGTGGTGACCTAAAATCAACAAGGAATGACATAGGAAACCATTTTACAAGTGTTTAAATCAAAGTGCCTAAAAGTATTGCCTCTCAAACCTCAGATTGTCCCTATTTAACTCCTCTGTCTTCCTCTCTCTCTCCCTCCCCACAGCTTGATGCAGCAGAGCTGCATGTGGGGGATCAAACATGTCCCTGGATTTTTTGTTTTAACCTATCTCCTTGTTGCATCTATGGAATGAGAGAATGTAAAGCAGAATGGTCTCTGCTAGTGTTGTGAAAACTTCCTCTGCAAGTCTGAACAGATCTGGCTTTGTGCAGACTTCAAAGAAAGATGGTGCTCAAATGTGTTATAGAACCTCTGCCATGTAATTTAACCTTTTAAAATAACTTATTTGAAGAAATTCTCTTGACTAATATGTACTGTTGATTTGAAGAGTTAATGATGAAGCCTTGTTTTGTGACCACAGAGGTTAATGGCAAGACAGTGATGCAAGGTGTGAAGAACTATAAAACAGAGATTAAAATAACTTTATTGATCACGCTATACTTTTTCATATGTTTTTAGATCACCTCAGGCTTTCTTTTCTTGAAGATATCTTGGTGTTTGTGTAAGGCGAGGGAAACTTATTAAAGGGGGGAAATGAGGCCATAAGTCACTTACTTGTAACATGTATTTGTAAAAAGATAAGTTAAAATTTGCAGAATGACTGACTTGAGTTACAAAATTGTGATGGCTTATACTTGTACTGCAAAGGCTGAATTATGCTATTTATAAATCTGGGACTTGTAAGAACTGCAGACTAGTACACTTGTGAAGCCTGAAGAGTAAGAGTGTGAAATCCTATATTACAACTTTATTAGCAGCATTTTCTCAGCTTGTCAGAGATTAACAAAACCTTAGATTTTTTGGTTCATTCATGCCCAGGCAAGTAGAAAAATTCTAACTTAAGATAAATTATATGAAATGTTTGACCTGGATGAGTAGTAAATCCTTAACCAGTTAACTGTGCAGGTGTTCAGTTACACAGATCTTGGCAAGCTGATGTATGTGAGTATATACACAAATTTATTTTGGTGATGGTACCAATTTGTGCCTTCTCAGACTCTCAAGAATGAATTCAGGCTAAATTTAGTCTCTTTTTCTTCCCCCTTTCCTTGGAAATGGAGACTGAGCTATAAATATTTAGCATCTGACTTCCATGATGAAAGCTCTTTCTAGATAACAGCACTTCCTTTCCTATAGGGAATGGCATTTAAAAAAAAAAATCTATACCAGGTAATGAATTCCTCACATAGTTGAGTATCTGTTTCTACCATCCATGGGTATGGTGCTGCACTTTTTTTCTCCAGTATTTTGGAATGAATGTGGCTTTTGAACCACTTTACTGTAGCTGGGCTTAGTCAACGCCCTAGTTTTTCCTTAAGAGTAAAAAGAGGAGTCTTGGGGGGAAGAATACATACCAAGAGTACTTACTAGCAGCAGGTAACTGCAAAATGGTCACTAAGGGCTGCACCTAGTCAACCCTGCCAAATTTAATGGCCCAGTATCCAGAAAGGCATGCTGGGAAACAGTACCATAATAAGGGCAAGGCGAGTGCGGCACTTGCCTCGGGCGTGGAAGGTGAGGTGCGCAGAAAATTTCTCCTTCGGCAGCAAGTCCTTCCCTCCGAGAGGGACTGAGGGACCTGCTGCCGAATTGCTGCCAGTCGTCAGCAAGGGAGAGGGGTGGCACATCCGGCTCTTCAGCAGAAATTCGGCGGTGGGTCCCTCAGTCCCTCTTGGAGGGAAGGACATGCCACTGAAGAACGGCAGCAATTCGGCAGCAGGTCCTTCCCTCCAAGAGGAACCCGCCGCCGAAGAGCCAGACGTACTGCCTCGGGCACAAAAATCCCTAGTTACGGCTCTGCTGGGAAAATATTTTTGTGAGAGGCCAATATTGCACCACGTTGGCAATGTGTTGGAGATGTTCCTCCCAGCCCTTGCTATAGATGACAATATCGTAGATGTACACAGCAGCATATGAATTATGGGGACTCAATATTTGGTCCATGAGCTGCTGGAAGGTGTCTGTGGCCCCATGCAAACCAAAAGGCATCATGGTAAATTGGTAGAGGCCGAATGGTGTAGGAAAGGCTGTCTTCTCCCAGGAGGCTGGTGTCAAAGGCATCTGCTAGTATCCCTTCGTTAGGTCTAAAGCGGAGATAAATTCTGTGTCACCCAGCCGCTTAAGCAGTTCATCTACCCAGGGTATGGGGTATGCATCAAACCAGGAGATAGCATTCACCTTTCTGAAGTCAATGCAGAGCCTGACTGCTCCATCAGGCTTGGGGACCAGTACTGTGGGGCTCTGCCATTCACTCCTGGACTCCTCAACCACTCCCAAGGCTAGCATCATCTCTAGTTCCTTCTGCACAATCCCCCATAGCTTCTTGGGGAGTGGGCAGTGGTTCTCTCTCACCTTCTGGTCGGGGATGATAGTGATGTAATCCTAGATTATTAGGGACCATGGCTCATCACTGTTTTCCCTGGCCAGGACAACAAGACAGTGGGGAAGGCAGATACTAGCCGCCGTTGCTGTTTGGGATCAAGCTCTTGGCCAATAGTCACTGGCCCTGGCTCAGCAGGTTCATCAGCCTGCGGCCCCAACTTGGGCTCCAGGGGTGCAAGGTGATCATCAGGCCCTCCTGTTCCTTCCAGGCCTTGAGGAGGTTCACATGGTAGACCCATGCATCTCTCCGACACCCCGACAGCCTTATCTCATAGCTGATGGGCCCTCCCTGTCTGGTCACCTCAAAAGGACCCTGCCACTTGGCCAGCAGCTTTGACTCCGAAGAGGGGTCCTGTTATTACCAGTCTCTGGGCTCAAAGGTCCTCATCTTCGTTCCCCTGTTGTACTGGTTCTCTTGAGCGTGTTGGGCCTCTAACAGGTTCTCCTGCACCATGGTACCCAGCTCCTGGAGCTGTTCCCGCAACCATAGTATGTGCTGGACAGACTCCCTGGCCCGGCTTTCCTGCTCTCTCTCTCTCTCTCCTCTCTCAGGAGGTTTAGGATTCCCCTGGGCTGCCTCCCCTAGAAGAGTTCGAATGGGGAAAACCCAGTGGAGGCCTGTGGAACCTCCTTGCATGGCAAAGAGGAGAGCAGAGAAAAACGTGTCCAGGTGCCAGGAATCGTCCTCCACAAACTTCCTCAGCACTGACTTCAGGGTCTTATTAAATCACTCCACCAACCTATACATCTGGGGGTGAAAGACCGAGATTTTGAGGGGCATGGATATTTAACAAATGGCATAGCTCTGCCATCAACCTGGATGTTACATTAGTTCCCTGGTCTGTTTGTATCTTGCATGGTTAGTCCAACTTTGGGGAAGATATATGAGGGGGAGAGGGAGAGGGAGAGAGAGAGAGATTAACCCCAGCTGTACCAGTGCAGGGCTGATAAACCCCATCACAGGGGTGTAAACAGTTTAATTGTTTTTATTTAACATTATAAATTTACGATCTTGGTCATCCAGTACATTTGAACTGCCAACTAGTCAGTGAGAACACTGTTGCTGCTTACCTCAAAGTACAGTAACTCCTCACTTAAAGTCGTCCCGGTTAACATTGTTTTGTTGTTACGTTGCATGCTGATCAATTAGGGAACGTGCTCGTTTAAAGTTGTGCAATGCTCCCTTATAACATTTTGGCAGCTGCCTGCTTTGCCCACTGCTTGCAGGAAGAGCAGCCCATTGCAGGTAGCTGGTGGGGGCTTGGAACCAGGGTGGACCGGCAGTCCCCCTATCAGTTCCCTGCTCCCCTAAGTTTCCTGTGCTGCAGCTGCCCAGCAGGCTATCAGTTGCCGGCAGTTCAGCTGTCCCTCCCCCACTGCCATGTGCTGCTCCTGCCCTCTGCCTTGGAGCTGATCCCAGGGACTCCTGCTTGCTGTGCAGGCAGGGAAGGGGGGGGTAATGTCAGGGTGTCCCCTCCCCCTGCTCCTGCCCCCCACTTACCCCATCTCCATATAGAGCAGGGAGGGGACACGGACGGAAAGAGAGCGAGCTTGGGGCAACAGCTGCTGTCTCAACTTCCAGATCCACTTAAAAAAACAAGCAGTGGAAATTTCCAGGGGCAGGTGTGTGTGTGTGTGTATGTGTACATACATACATACATACATACATACATACATACATACATACATATGTATGTATAAATTTCCACTGCTTGCATCCGAAGAAGTGGGTATTCACCCACGAAAGCTCATGCTGCAAAACGTCTGTTAGTCTATAAGGTGCCACAGGATTCTTTGCTGCTTTTACAGAACCAGACTAACACGGCTTCCCCTCTGATACTTAAAAAAACAATGCACTTAAGCGTGGGTCAACTTACTTAAAGGGGTAGTGTGCATCTCTCTCCCCCACACAAGGTGTGTGTCTCTGTCTGCTATGCTGTCTCCCCTCCCTCCTATTTGTTCTGCCTTGATGAGAGGCTACATGATTGTTAATTGTTTAAACCTTGAGGGCTCAGTGGAGTGCTAGTCCATCATTTAGCAGCAAGACATTCCCTGGGAAATATCCCTCCCTCTTCTACCCCTTAACTTCACCAACCAAGCTTCACAATCATCATAGCTGTGAACAGTATTACATTGTTTAAAGTGTGTGTGTGTGTAATTTGTCTAGTGAAAAAAATTTCCCCATTTACATTAATTCTTACGGGGAAATTGGATTCGCTTAACATCATTTTGCTTAAAGTCGCATTTTTCAGGAACATAACTACAATGTTAAGCAAGGAGTTCCTGTAACTGCAGTGGTTACTAGGCAAAATTGAGAGTGAATACCACATGCAGTCCTGGTAGAAGCCAGTGGAATTGCACAGGATGTTAATCGCTGTAGACCTCAGCCCATTGTCTAAACTTCAACTTAATAATGAAGGGGCCGAATCCCAGAATGGAGTAACAAACTTTCCCCCCTCCCAATGATCCTTCCTTACAAAAAAAGGAGGTGAGGGGAAGAGACTGTCCCATTTATTTCAGGATAACAGACCAATGACCAACCTTTGTATTCTGGACTCTTGTGGGCAGAGAAATTCTCAGAGCTATAACCACAGGGCACTATAGCTAGGCTGGCTCTTGCTGATAGCCAGTCACATGACTACAAAGGCTAAAAACTTAGCCCGTTCGCTAGCCAAGGAATTTTAGTCTATTTGGTCTAGTGCCAGTGTTCAGAAAAGTTTAATGATCTACCAAATGTCTCCCAGTCTGACAGCCATAAAATGTAGGACCTCTAAAGCATGGGTGTCCTCTTATTAAACACTCTTCTCTGAATTTTGTTGTGGTATTTAAACACCCCCACTTGAGTGGCTTGATATTATTTATATTTCTGCTGCAGTTCCTTGTCCCTCCAACGTCTAAGATTTAAGCTGTCATTGTACTCCAAAGTGGTCAGGTTTACTGCTGCTTCTGTTCAATTTTACTGCCTGGCACATCTTACAATTGAAAACAACCAGTGCTATAATGTTTGCAAACATTGCAATGAGAATACTTAACCTGAAATACTCTGCTATTCATTTTACGTTCAGAGCAACACCTTCTAATCTTGGCTTTTTATAAAACTTTGTTCTAAAAAAAAACCCAAAAACCCCCACAAAGTTTATGGCCTATCCTATCTGACCAGTTCTGTTTTTAAAAGCAGAACTAATCTTTCTCAGATAAGAACCCTAATTGATGGCCTGGAGAGATGTATTTCTAAACCTAGGGTAAGTAGTGAAATGACTAGTAAGCATGTATGCCTGGAGGAAACTATTTTTTTCTTTAGATTAAAATAAAGTATCAGAAAATCTTGTTCTAAACGTCATGAATGGCTTTGCCCTTATGTGGATCTCCGTAATAGAACTTAAGTCAACAGAGACAGTAAATGTGTGTGATGTATAGATAAGAGCCCTTAAAACTTTTTTTATTGCATGTGAGAAGGAGAGTATCAGGAACTAATGTCATAGAACCAGTTTAATGAATGAAGAGAATGTGTCCTAGCCAAAAAAAAAACACTGATCCTATGTGTTTGAACAAATGTTCATGAGGTCATTAGAAAGCCTTAATCCTGTGTCTTTTTGCAAATATTGACGGAACACACTGGTATCCTAGTGTATTACTCATAGACACTGCGGAGAGTGGGGGAGTCTGCATAGTTCTGCCTGTTAATTGGTTTTTCCCCTCTCCACTCCTTTCTCCCTTCTACTCTGGAATATGGCTCAGATTTGGGCAATGCTCCTGAGATCAGATTTTGGGGTTGTAAGCCAGATCACTCCAATAATTCCTCCCACCTAGTTTAAAATTTCCAAGGTGTTTGTTTATTTTGTCACCTTGCTGTAGTATGCTTTCCTTGCTGTCACCTGTGTTTATAGTGTAGCGGGGTCAAATGGTTATCTTGCTCCCTGCTGAGCTGCAGTCTGTATATGAAGCCCGCACATGCATATTAGCATTAGAGCATATCTCACTCTGACTAAAGTGCAGGGTGGTCCTTCACTGCCCTGGAGAGGGCAACAGATGCAGATGTGTTAAGGAGCCGTACACGGCAAAAGAGCCAGTGTCTCTAGAACTTTCAGTTGTTGGCTGTTCCTTGATCTTTTGCTGCTTCTGGATCATTCATGTGCTTCAAAGGGTTTTGGGATTGAGCCCAAACTAAAAACATGCAGTTACTCGATTCTCAGCCTAGATCAATATGTTGATAGAATAATGTGTCCATATGTTAAAATGGGGAGGAGTGGCCCTGAACCCAGAGAATCCCCAAGATAACTGCTTTCATGGTAAAAATAACTAGAGTATTAGACAGGAAGATGTTAAGGAAGGATGGAAATAAATGGATGCAAATCTTACAAGCATCCTTGCTAGAGTTTTCCCTAGTCATTCCATTCAATCTGCACAGGATAACAACTTATCCTATTTGGCATAGAGATTAGAAGGAGAAGAGCATCTCTTTAAGTACAAGTCTGTCACAATTCACCAATTGACATAAATATTCTGCCTTTTACATGAGCATAGGCTGTCTAAACAGCTGCATCTTTTCTCCTTGTCTAAATGATGCCCTTTAGAAGTGTCTCAAGCTCTGTCACTTGCATGCTTTTTTCCTTGATACTTTGTACAAGGGAATACCTGATTATTTTTTTTTAAATTCTCCACCTTCCCCAGGTGCTGTTTTAAATCTGAACAGTAGTGCAATATTTTTTCCACTTCTCTGATCCCAAAAACTTTCTTTAAAGTTCCCTGCATTTGGAGGTGTGTGCAGCTGTAGCCCATTTCTAAAGTAGTGAGTTGGACCTCTGTCTTAATCTTTGGCTGTATGGCTAATGCATCACTTAGACTGTAAATGCCTTTGCCCAGATTCTGATATTAGTTGTCATTGTAAAACTGGAATCACTTCACTGAAGTCACTGATCAGAATCTGGTTCCTCAATAACAGCCCTGTAACTCTTTCTTCTCCCCTCCCCCCACCCAGCATCTAGCACACTTGTTTGTACTCAACAAACAACAATTTCCTGTGTCAAACCTAATCTTGTTGGTTATCACAAGCTATTGTCTTTATGGAGGTGCTATGCTGCCCTGTGTTGGCACCAGCGGGGTACTACCCCTGAATGGATCTTCAATAGCTCCCAGTGGAGCAGATTACTGTCATACCAGTGAAAAAGGTCCACAGTAATTAACTTGCATACACTACAGTTTATTTGAGAAGGAATCTCACAAGCGGTAAAGGGTTACATTAAGCACATAACTCTTATGTTAGACATTAAAGAAATATACATTAAGAGCTATATGTTTCTCTTGGTGAGCCTCTTTCACAAACACATACAAACAGGCGCTGTGCTAGCCTCACACAGTTCCTGCTTGGCAAACAGAGAAGGTGATTACCAATTCTGTGGATGAACTCTTCTCTTCAGGTCTGGTCTCCTTGGCCCTCTGGTCTGTCTTGGATTCCCTCGAGGCAAGGCCTTGGCTGCCTGGAGACCCCTCTGGCTCACAGTCCTACTCGAGCCCACAAAGCAGAGTTTTGGCTACTCTGTCTAGCAGCGTTGCTTCTTTAAATGTTAATTAAGGAATACCCCGCAGTAATTTTAATTTGCTTGATTTTTATACTCTTTTTCCTCAAAGGAGTCACATGTCTTAAAAGCATGCCCAGTGGGCGTATAGCTACGAATTTTTACCGAATTAATACTTTAGGAGGAAAGTGCGGAGTGGAGCCAACTGAACATTACCCCACATTCACTCCCTTATCAATCTTTCGCTTCAGCCCCCCGCGTGGTGTGCTTGCTGGGTCACTATAACCAGGTCAGCCTGTGCTCCATGCTGGAACTTTATGCGTGTGATATTTACTTTTTGTATGGGCCCATATTTGCCAACCAGTAGGTTCCATATCGATCATACATGCAGGCTTTGCCAGTCCTTTATCAAATCTGCTTCTGCTTAAAGGGGCCCTGCTCCCAGGATCCTCTGCAGTTTTTCAGCCATGTTTAAGTCATATCAAGTTGTGCTCACACCGTTCATTCAGTATGGCCTAACCAGTTCAGTACCATCTCAACACCGTGGACTCAAGGTAAGAATAGTGGTGCCATATTATCACTTGTGGCTAGCAAACATTGCTATGTAGGCTCTGGATAATGTTATGTGACCTGCAGCTCATGGAGGAAGTTTCAGTGTTTTAAACACTCTTGTACTTGCCACAGTCCAAGTGGGGGAGGGGGGAAAGAAGTCCGTGTTCTCTGCATTTAGGGACTTAGAATTCTGAGGCGCACAAATACATGTTTAGAGTTGTGTATTTTACCTACTAAACCAAGAGACCCTTAACTGCTGCAAAGGGGCTCTTAACTTGAGTCTGTATTTAGTAGTCAGTCATGTCCACAGTATCTTGTCTTTATACTTAGATTGCAAGCTCTTTGGGGCAGGGACTGTCTTTGTTCCATGTTTGTGCAGTGCCTAGCACAACAGGGTCCTGGTCCATGAGTAGAGATCCTAGGTGCTATGGTAATACAAATACATTTTGGACAGAGGTCCAGATACTTAACCTTTGAACTGAGTTAGGGGTGTTATCACTTGCAAGCCCTGTGAGCCAAGGTCCTGCTGAGATAAGGTGGGCCCAATTCAGTTGAGCACATCAACTGCAACAACTCTCTGATTACATGCCAGTTTAAGTCAAACTCCAACTGTAATGGGTGGCCTGGAGGGCCTAGTGGTTAGAGCACATGGTCTCTGGCCCCTGCTTTGGTTGCAGGGTCTCAGTCTTTAAGGCGGGGGGTCAGGCAGTAGGGGGACTCAGACCCTTCCTCTCCAGTAGGTCCCAGCCCGGGTCCCTGTGTTTGTCAGCCCCTGAACAGGAGCAGCCCTCCCAGCAAGGAGTCTGAATTCGCTGCACTGGGCTACTTTCTACCAGCGTCTGTTCGGTTTGGGGCATGGCCCCTCTAGTGCACTTAGTTGGGTGGCCAGCTTCCTGTAGGGCCCTCTGGGTCTTGTGCAGTGCCTCATCACAGTCCCAGGCTCGTTTGGGCAGACAGCTGCCAGTTGGTGAGGCCAAGCACCACAGTGTCCCTGGGCTTTGCTGGACAGAACCTCTGTTGGAACCTACATCATAGTAGCATACTTGTTGCCACAAAAGCAGACACAGAGGACGAAGTTATGCCTTCGATTATGCTAGTATGACCCTAGTGAAGTTTGTTACTGAGAGCAGAAAGTGGCTCTGAATCAAAATTATGTATTTCAAGCATGTTTCCTAACACTCTTAAGATTGATATCTGTGGCATAAAACAGGCTTCCAGGCCCTACTTAAGACACAAAGGATTGAGCATGTCCTACAAGAATTATCCTTTGACCAGAAAACCAATACCAATCCTTCTTGTATACACTAATGCAGGGGTCGGCAACCTTTCAGAAGTGGTGTGCCGAGTCTTCATTTATACACTCTAATTTAAGGCTTCGTGTGCCAGTAATACATTAATGTTTTTTAGAAGGTCTGTCTAAATTTATAATATATAACCAAACTATGGTTGTATGTAAAATAAACAAGGTTTTAAAAATGTTTCAGAAGCTTTATTTAATTTTAAATAAAAATGCAGATCTTATCAGTTTAGTGTGATCCTTGCCCTTGCTTTTCCTTGCTGAGTTTTCCAGTGTCTGGCACATATTTGGATACTTTAAGCTGCACACAAGTTTCTGAGTGTTCAGTTGTTAACTGGCTCCAAAAGGGACAGAGGACAGATTTCATGTGTGAAAATACTTTAAGGCGGGGGGTCAGGCAGTGAAAAATACTTTTTCACACAGGTATGTGGATCCAAATGCTGAAAGCATTGCAAACTCAATTTGTTTCAAACAGTTAAATTTCACTGGCAGGGACGTCCAGCAGGTCAGAATAGAGGCCCCATGATCCCTCTTGGTAGCTTCAAGTGCGCTCCGCAGATCCACACACTTTTGGTGTCCATGATTCTGAGCCTTTTAACTGAATGAGTTGCATTTCGAAATCTGCAACACCCATCCACTGAAATACAGACAAACCCAAGTCGCTTTTGTTGAACTTTTCAGATTTAATTAGAAAGAAAGCATTGGGCCAAATCACTGGAAATCTTTAAATCTGTCAGAAAATTCTGATTCCAGTTCTTGCATGTACTTTCCAATCGCATCGACATTGACAGTGCAACATGTTGATAGCTCTTGTATGAGTTGGAAATAGCAGAAAGTAGAAGTTTGAATATCCCTGGGAAAAAACTGCTAGTTTCACAACAAATGCTTTCCAGTGTTCATAAAGATCCAGAACTGTTTGCCTTGCACCCTGGAGACAGAGGTTGAGTTCATTTAGGTGACCGGTGATATCAGTTAGAAAGATGAGCTTACACAGCCATTTGTCATCATCCAGTTCAGGGTAGTTGTGTTCTTTTTCTGACAAAAAGGCCTAGATTGCATCAAAACAATTTCAAAGCGCACCAAAACCTTGCTAAGACTTAGCCACCGAATGTTGCTGTGAAGTGGGATGTCGTTATAAGCACTGTCCATCTCTTCTAGCAGTACTTGAAATTGTCTGTGAGTCAAAGCAGATCGAGCGCAAAGGAAATTCACAATTCATCACATTATTTAAGCTCTGAATTAGAAATTATAGCACACAGGTTTTCTTGATGGATGATGCAGTAAAATTTGACTGTCAGACAGCCAATTTGATCTTCAAGTAACTTTACAAATCCCTTCTGTTTTGACCATGGCAGGCACACCATCTATTGTCACACAATATTTTTCTGATGTCAACTCCTCATTCTTCAAAATGGCTTACAAAACTTTCCAATATATCTTCCTCCTTTGTTGTGCCATGCAAGGGTTTTAGGCAACAGAGTTCCTCTTGGATTTCATCAGAAGTACAATATCTATCTTGCAACAACTGCCAAACGTGGAACGTCATTTATATCCACACTCTCATCAACTGCAACACTAAACACTGCTGTGTCTTTCAATGCAGTCATCTGCTTTTCCTTAATGTTTTCTACCATTTCATTTGCGCGTCTCTCAACTGTTCTGGCAGAGATGGACAGTTCTTTTGTTCTAGATATGATTGTATCTTTATTTGGCAAATCATTGAACAAATCTCTGAACTGCTGAGGAAAAGCTTTTTTTATATATTCCACATCTATAAACAGCTTTTCATTTTTTGCAATGCACTGTGCAATCTAGTAACTTCCTTCTGTAGCTTGATTTTTTTTTTAAACTTACACTTAAGCTTTTAAAAACACTGCTTTGCTTCTCATAGGCTGCTACTGCCTTTTTGATTCAGTCTTGTCTGCTTCATCAAGAGGTGTTCTCTTGCTTTGTTTCAAAATGTCGAACACTTGATGTGCAACAAACAATACTTTCATAACAGAAAGTACAAATAGCACGGTCCTTCTTTTCAATAAATCCAAATGCGTCTGCCCAAGCAGGCTGAAATGATCGGACATCTAGCTTCGCTTTCTTAGGAGCTGCCATTTTGTCAAATGTTCCCTTCAACTCTCAGTGGGGGGGGGGGGGGGGGGGGAATGGCGATAGAAGGCAGGCACAAGGGCAAACGCAGTGTGGTCTGATATAAGCAATTTTAAGATGGGGGGGGGGGGAGTGATGAGCTGCACCCCCTCTTGCCTTGTGTGCAATCCTCACTGTCCCAGGCTGGGGACAGCGGGCCACAGCGGGGAGGCTGCAGAGCACTGATCCAAGGCCAGGAGCAGAGCCCAGGGTGGTATGCTGGGACTCCAGGCCGGAAAGCAGGCTGAGCAAGGCTGGAGATCCAGACCCCGGCTGGCAGGTCGGCGGCTGGAACCCCAGATCGGGAGCTGGCGGCTGGTAGGGCTGAGAAGGGCCGGAGACCTGGACCCTGTCTGGCCGGGGGCCTGTGCTGGAACTCCGACTGGAAGCAAGGTGAGTGGGGCTGCAGCAGGGGGGGGACTCCGGCTGGCAAGGGGCCAGCAGCCAGAACCCCAGAGTAGCAACTGAGCAGCTCAGCCCGCCGCCGCTCTGGTGTTTCTGCCGCTGGCTCCTGCCGGCTGGGGTCTCAGCTTGCTGCCAGCCTGGGGTTCCTTCACCTAGGCCGCAGCGGGGGCTGAGTGGGACTGGCAGTGGGACCGCCAGCGGCGGAAACCCCAGAGCGGCGGCGGGCTGAGCAGCTCAGCCCACGCCGTGTGCCATCAAAAATCGGCTCACGTGCCACCTTTGGCACGCATGCCGTAGGTTGCCGACCCCTGCACTAATGAAAGGAGCTTACTCAGAGCACAGTGGCTGAGTAGGGTAGAAGCTGTCAGGAAAGCCCAGTGAAAGGATTAGCTCACCTCTAATACATTACTTAGAGCCCGTGATCATGTTTTGCTGTCTAAGAGTCATAGCAGGGGTAATAAACACACCAATTCAGCTGTTTTTTCCTACAGACCCTTTTAGAAACCATGTGGAATGTGTAACCAGTGAAACTAAGCAGTTCTTGTAATATTTTAACATACTGCTCCCTTCTCCAGTCTCAGAAGGTAAAGGTTAGAGTGGGCCTGGAGAACAAACTCTCTTCTCCAAGGTAGATCCTTCAGGTCAAGTCACAGTCCTACAGTCTCCCTCATTTTCTTAGATTGATGCTGTCCCTGCTGGAGCTCTTATGGTGCACAGAATGTGATCTTGTGACTAGAGCAGCTGACTGGGAACAAAGGGTTCTGTTCCCAATATCACTGACTTGCTGTGTAATACTTAGCAAATCTCTTTGCCTCAGTTTCCCCACCTGTAAAAAAGAGGAATAACTATTTCACTGGGGTTTAATGAGGCCTGATAAATGTCCGTGCAATGCTCTGACACCCTCTGCTGAAAGGTGCTATATAGGGGGTTTTGGTTTTTTAAATTCATTTTACAGGCCTGAGAATTCAACGCCTTTCACTGCATTATTTCTCACTAATATTGATGCTTTTCCCTTCAGCAGTTATCAACTAGGGCAAGTTGAAGGCTGTAGCTATGCAGAAGACTGACTTTTACCATGCTGACCTTTGTTTCCCCAGGCATGGAAACCCTGTTGTTGAGAGAGCTTGCTTGTATTGTAACAGTGGTCCTGAAGCTTGTTTGAAGATTTGAATACAAAATTATCACTGTTGCAGAGGAGGAGAAATTCCAGGCATAATTGTGCTTTGCCACAGAGCTTGCATTTTCTATTACTTCAGTGACACACACTAACAGTAAACTTGTGATACCAAAACTCTTCAGCCTCTGGCTTGTAGCTTTAATCTTCTGGTTAGCAGGTGTCTGGCCAAAAAAAAAAAAATATATTGTAAACCCAGGGGGGAGGGATCGCTCAGTGGTTTGAGCATTGCCCTGCTAAACCCAGGGTTGTGAGTTCAATCCTTGAGGGGGCCACTTAGGGATCTGGGGCAAAAATCAGTCCTGCTAGTGAAGGCAGGGGGCTGGACTCAATGACTTTTCAAGGTCCCTTCCAGCTCTAGGAGATAGGTATATCCCCTGTTATATTTCAGCAGCCACCTTCTTGTGCACACTTTTTCCATTTAGAAGTGACCTTAATATTACCAAAATAACCTAAACAAACAACCCATTTGCAGATGAAATGGGTCTCCTTTGTTGTTTTTTTTTTTTTAGTATCTGACTTGGTTATCACCCAACCCAAAATTTGAGACTTCTGTCTTTTCACCTGAACTGCCTGCCAAATTCTAGCTCTACACAACTTGGGGATTAGAATAACCTATAAACAGGAAGATAAATGAGATTGCTGGGGAAATCTCTGATACACTGAGTGAATAATTCATACAAGGATTTTTAGTCTGAAATGACTGACATCTGATTGCACTACCATCTAAAATGGTTTTTTTTCTGACTGAAGGACAGAGGTGTCTTCCAGCTTCCATCTCTTACTCTGAAATTGCTGAAGATTGCATTCACCCCAGATAAAGCATATGAACCAGGCATTCAGAACTCACTATGCCCTTCAGAAGACTGTCCAGCCTGGACACTTCTTGTTTTTATCAAACAGGCTAAGAAAGGGTCTTGCTCAAAATGGAAGGAGTCCAGCCTTAGCATAGCAAAGGCTCTTGAGTGCAGTCAAAGGCAGAAATGAAGAATTCCTTAATTTTGATCAAAAAGGTTTATTTGTTGACTGTTTATAGCCCCACCATACAAAAAAGCAGATGGGGTGGGGGGAGACTATTTAAAATGGAAGCAGGCTAAGAGAGGGAAGGACCTTTTAGCTCTGCTTTAAGGGCAGTTTGATGTAGTACACCTTAGAGATTTGTTCTAATAAATCACATTACAGGAAAGGATGTATTTTTTTTTATCTCTTGCTATCCTGGTTCCTACTGCTGAATACTGGCAATATTATGTCTGCCTTTTGCAAGAACTGGCTTCAATGCCAATTAGCAAGAACCTGTATTGAAAACATGGGTTTGCTCCAAAGCTACTTGAAGTTCAGTCAACTTTCGATCTGGCTTGCGCTGCATATTTTACATACTGAAATCATTTTGGGATGTCTCTAGCATTGGTAAGGTGCAGTTTGCTTCCTTCCACTGTTCTTATTCATAGAGGGGCAGTGAAGGTATGTCCACACTTAAAAAAACTGCAGTGGTGCAGCTGGGGCTCTGTAGCACTTCGGTGAAGGTGGTGTCTACGCTGATGTGAAAGATTCTCCTGTTGGCATAGGTACGCCACCTCCCCAAGAGGAGGTACCTAGGTTGATGGAAGAATTCTGGGGGTTAGGTCTGCTTAACAACACTGCTTGGGGTGTGGATTTTTCACACATCTGAGCATTGTCATTAAACCAACTTAATAGTCTAGTGTAAGTCAGACCTGAGAGGGGGTAGAGATACTCACCAGGTTCCATCCCAGCACTGGCAATTTTCCTCCTACCCTAAACGTCTCTGTTCTTCTCCTATCCCTATGGGTCATGAGGAAATCCAAGTTAATGCGTATTCCCTTTCATATCCTCCCTCTGTAACCCTCCTGCACTTTCCATTTAAAAGCCCAGGAAATTCCATGGACAAACTGTGTTTGAAAGGGATTGAGGTTGATTAAGTGTGACCTTCTTCTCTCCCTTGCCCCAACCCCAAAACAAAACCTAGCACTTGCATTATAATGCAAAACCTTAATTATTTCATGCTGCTTGTATGCACTAAACCAGCATGCATCTGACAGCAATAAATGTTTGCTACTGTTGCTGAGGTTGGAATTGTGTTGCATTATATTTTGAGGGAAATTAATGTGCAGGGTTTCCTTCTCTGTTGGAGGCAGCAGAAAGTTCCATGTTGTGTTATGGAGTTTGTCACTGGAAATCTGCTTTGTGGGCATTACAGCACAGTTAGATATTCCATGACTTGAGATTTCCTTGTTTTTTGGGCCTGTATTGTGGTGGGGGACAGTAATGTCACATGTAACTAATCTTAATCCCGTAAAAAAAAAAAGAGTGGAATTAATCTTAAAACTACTTTTTAAAAACAAATTTACAGTCTATCTTCTAGTCAACTGTTGAATAGAATTCCTGGCCCTTAGGATACTAAACTGCATGATGTGATCCTAGCTAATCAGTGAGCCTGAACCTGTTTTACTCAGCTTCTACTGATCAAAGGGTTTGAGACTTTAAGACAGGGGTCAGCAACCTCTGGCATGCGGCTCACCAGGGTAAGCACCCTGGTGGGCCAGGCCAGTTTGTTTACCTGCCGTGTCCACAGGTTCAGCCGATCGTGGCTCCCACTGGCCAATGGGGGTGGCAGGAAGCCGCGGCCAGCACATCCCTCAGCCCGCGACGCTTCCCGCTGCCTCCGTTGGCCTGGAGCAGCGAACCGTGGCCAGTGGGAGCCGTGATCAGCTGAACCTGTGGACGCAGTGGGTAAACAAACTGGCCCGGCCCCCCAAGGTACTTACCCCGGCGAGCCGCATGCCAGAGGTTGTCGACCCCTACTTTAAGATACAAATACAGGAACTACTTAAAACAGATGAGTGGAGAACTTGGGGTATGTCTCAATGACTTAAGGCAGTTGTACTAGAATTGTGACAGCTGACAAAACATCAGTTGTCTCACTGCAACAATTAACACCATCCCAGATTAGCATAGCTGCAGGTGAATGAAGTTCTGTTTTTCAGTCTGATGCTTAATAATCTGTTTAGGCTATGAGCCAGTACGTTCCCAGTGCCAGGTAGGTGATGGGTCATGTCTTAGAGAGGCTCTGATAAGGAAAAATAGTTCAAGCATGGCATACCGAAGGTCTGACACGCAAAGGACTGTGCCTGTTTGACTGAAACTTGCTTTGTATAAAATAAGAGTCCTTGTGGCAGCTTAGAGACTTACAAATTTATTTGGGCATAAGTTTTCGTGGGCTAAAACCCACCTCATCAGAGGCATGGAGTAGAAAATACAGTAAGCAGGATATAAAATGTTATTGAAAAGCCTTAGTATTGCAAAGTTTAAAGCATGTGCTGTACTTTAATAATAACACTTGTCTAGAACAAGTCAAACTATTCCAAATTGTGACCATTCTAGTGTTATTGCTTATGCTTTTTTACAGTTAATCACAACAACCACTACATATCAGTATAGTGATCATGCTACAAAACACTTCAGCTGCTGATCTCCAGCTGTGTGGGAGGGGTGTGGTGGGGGAATTAAAGAACCCACATGCCTGTCAGTCTAGTCATATCTTTGAAAGAACTCTGGAGTTCTGTAACAGATGTTGAAAGAAAATAGGTTAAAAATTAAGTGAATGTGATGTAATAGTGTGATCTGGCTTGGGTTTTTTATCACCAATTGCTCTTGCTCTGATATGTGCAAATCTCTCTCTTCCCTTTATGCTAGAATGACCCATTGTAGCCTACTTTGTCATGCTCTTGGATACAAAGTTGATGGGGATATGTCTGGTGTTAAGTTTTTGTAGTTCTGATGGTAACTGAGCTGTAGAGGTAGAATTCATCATGTAATAAAGTACCTTTCCATTAGTCTTTTGATAAATCCAACCTGTTAAGGTTTGGTCTCAGCTGTGTAAATACTGTTCAGAAAGTGCCATCTAGTGGCTGGAGCCCTTACTGAAATGTTTTTCCCAAATCTGGAGCCTGGCCAGGAAAGCTATGTTAGTACTTTACTAGTGTAATAAATAAATAGAACTTTTAGATTAGAAACATGCTCAGAGTTTCCCCAGGCTGGTGTCATTGAATGCCTAAGTTTTACAATATAGGGTACCTCCCACCTTGGGCATGATGTATAAAACTAGTCTGCTTCAAAACTTTTATAAACTATATCCAGTTTGAGCTCATGCATGCAGGCTAGATGACTTGTAAGGATTTTAAAACTAGTATTTTTAAGGCATTTTAAAAATATTTAGTGCACTCTTGCATAGGAGTAGCATTCAATCTGCAATTAAAAGCTTCTAATATCCTTTTATTTCTCTTAAGGCTTGCCATGGATGTACATCAGGATCCAAATGTGACTGTAGTGGAGTAAAAGGCGAAAAGGTAAACACTCTGCTTACATTTTTCATCAGTTGAAAGTAGCTTCTGAAACAATTGAATTGTTCAGGACGTACGAAGTTGGGATTTAAATCTTTAAAAAAAAGTTTTACTAACTTAATGTACTGTACAGTGGTGTGGGTATTCTGTACTTCTGAGCATTTTTTTGGTGGTAATTGGTTTGTTCACACAAAAAATATTTTTTACAGGTTGGCCTAGATCAGGGGTCAGCAACCTCTGGCACGCGGCTCGCCAGGGTAAGCACCCTGGCGGGCTGGGCCAGTTTGTTTATCTGCCATGTCGGCAGGTTTGGCGGACTGTGGCTCTCACTGGCCGCGGTTCACCATCCCAGGCCAATGGGGGCAGTGGGAAGCGGCAAGTGATGTGCTGGCCATGGTTTCTCGCCACCGCCATTGGCCTGGGACGGCAAACCGCGGCCAGTGGGAGCCGCGATCAGCCAAACCTGCCGACGCGTCAGGTAAACAAACTGGCCCGGCCTGCCATGGTGCTTACCCTGGCGAGCCATGTGCCAGAGGTTGCCAACCCCTGCAATAGAGCCTCAGAATTATGAACATCAGAGTTACAAACTGACCAGTCAACCTGACACCTCATTTGGAACCAGAAGTACGCAATCAGGCAGCAGCAGAGACAAAAAAGAAAAAAGCAAATACAGTACTGTGTTAAACGTAAACAACTAAAACTAAAAGGGAAATCAGCATTTTCCTTCTGCTTAGTAAAGTTTTTCAAAGTTTTATTAAGTCAGTGTTCAGTTGTGAACTTTTGAAAGAACCATAATGTTTTGTTCAGTTACAAACATTTCAGAGTTACGAACAACCTCCATTCCCAACGTGTTTGTTACTCTGAGATTCTGCTGCATACTGCCATTCCCCAACAGTACAACCTACTCTGTCATTGCTATATACTTTGTACTTCTCTAAATGTAACACATTTGGGGTTGGGGGGGGGTGCACAGGGAAGCAGTACACACATTTTTCCTTACCCCACATGCTAGAGATGCATTTTCCCCCTTTTAATTAGCCATGTGTAGGTGGAAAGGGAATATTGCTCAGAGGGGTAAAAGGAATTCTTGGTCAAATTGCCAACATGGTCCTCACTGTACAGTGAGTTTCTTGCCATTTTTAAATAGGGACCTTATATCTTGAAGAAACTTTGTTCCTTAGACATACTTGTAAATTGGCTCTGTCAATTCAGTACCATTTAAGATTCAGAAACCCTTCCCCAAACTCAACAAAGCATTTGCTGATGTTACCTGGGTGGGTGGCTGATCATGTGATGCAGCTATTTTTTCCAGCTGCTACATTTAAAGTAATTTTATTGAGGCAGCAACCTGAGGGTGATTCTTTGGGGTGTAACCCAGACCAGTAAGGGGTTGTCGCCACCTGCCCTGTAACTCTGTATGCCTTCAGTGCTGTGGCTCACAACTTTGACACAAACACGCAGGTCACACCCTGGCTCCCACCGCCCAGTTACTTTTTGCAGGGTGACCCCAATATTCCCCTAGTTCTGATTGTCCCCCAAACCATCTGCCCTGCAGTGTCCAGTTCTCTTCTGTAACACTCACATAAGTTTTAAGTTTGTCTCTTTTTTAAAAGAGACAATACATTACAGTTCATTAATTTAACTGGGGTTTGAACAAACACTTGTATTTCAGCCAGAGAACTGAAATGGTTCAGAGTAAAAGTGCAACAAACTTATTTAACAAAAAACATAGGATTAAGTGATACCAGGTATAAGGTATAAAGATAGAAAGGGTTACAAGCAAACTAAAGTAAAGATACACATCCAAGACTAAAACTTACTTTCAGAAAGTTTTTTAATCTTTTGCCTAAGAAGATTTCTCACCTAAACTCCGTTCAGTCTTCAAACCCTGCCCTCCTCCCCTTGCTGAAGGACCCAACAGTCTGTGATTTCAAGAGCTCTGGCCCCCTTGAATCCATCGAGTGTTGGATTCCAAAATGGCTTTCTGCTTCTGCTTATATCTGCCAAAGTTCATTGACCCTGTTACAAGAGGCAGGAAGACTTCCTGCTGTTCTTCCCTTCCTATTGACTTCCCATCCCCCTGCAGATTCATAAGTAAATGGGGCTTCCATTGTTTTGATTCCATAATGCTTAATTTATATTGGAGGAAGGTAGAGAATTCCTTTCCTCCTGTCTGCGTTAAACCTGTTTCTCCCTGGGTTTTGTCACAGACTTTAAAGCATAATATCAGTGAGTACTCATAATTACTTGTGTAGCACAAATGCACACATTTCACTATATTAATCACCAGTGTCGTAGGCTTTCATAAATTCCCTTACTCAATACTCTTCTAATACAGTTGATTTCAGTTGCGTATTACCTGGGTGTCCAACCCCGGTCTTCATAGTCCACTAAACCTTTGAAATATATTCTTTGAAAAGCCCAGACAAAGGGCTTCCTACATCTTGCTGGGATGTAGATGCCATACTGTCTTCCTAAAGTTCATTGACCCTGCTTCAGGAGGCCAGAAGACTCCTTTGGGGTCAGTCTCAATCTGGCTAGTGGATGAAGTATTCATTTTTCCAATGGCTTTGTTTACTTGCACATAAATGTACTTTTTTTTTTATTTAGTGACACCTTTATATTGATTCCATTTGCCTGAATGTGTCTCCACATTCCTTGGTCTGAAAGAGGCATGGTTTAGATACTGCTAGACCAATATTTTAAGAACACATTTGCAGCACGTCTACAAAGTCCTTTTGTGAGTTTGCCATCCATCCATCACACAATGATATTTGGGACCAACATGTTACCAGTTTGTATATGATACCTGACATGACACCTTGTAGATACTGATTGACAACAGCACATTAGATGTAGTGACCTTGACAGGCCTGACGAGAGTTGCTGACCAATTAGTGAACCCCCAATGGGCCTTAGTCATGCTGAGTCATTAGTGTCTGCTTCCTAAACAGAGGAAGCTTCTTCTTTAAAAGTTACTGAGTACCTACTGTTTCCCTTGAATTCAGTGGGATTTGGGTGCTCAGCACTTGTGAAAATCAGCCCACTTCTTTTAAGTTTAGAAGCCTAATTTTAGGCCATTAAATACTTTCCATGTAAGCAGCTGTTGCATTTGCCTCAGGGAACGTTTGACTGTGAATGGGAAAGAAGGTTGTCTCTGTCTGTGAACACCTCCTATACATAATCTTGTTTGTTGATATGTAGACTAGATCAAAGATGTGAACCCTGCAATAACAGGGTGCAAAGTCAGAAAGTTACTTTATTCTTACCAAACTTCTAACCACTTTCAACAGGGATCTAGAGATGAATCGACAGCATTTTAAGCCCACACCATTCAATTATGGTATGGTATATCCACAAGTTTCAAAGATTGCATGGCTTGGAGACTTCCTTTGAAACAAGGATGACTTCAGTCATGAACATGAACTAAAATAACTTCAAATATCTGTTTATCGGTATTACAAGGTTCTGTGTCAGCACATTATAATATACTGAAGTAATTTAATAAGACTTAACATTGGATATCTTTGAACGGTTGTCCAGGATGCCACACCTTGAATCCAGGTGGCTCCAGCAAATGAAATTCCTTGCCAAATGTGCCTGCCATCCCTTAGCTCATATCTTAATTATATGCCTAAGGAATAATATTCCATATTGGCAACCAGAGTTCTTCAGGTTACTGTCAGAAGCTAGAACTTGGATCTAGCATTCTAGCTAACAGACTTTAAGGTCCAAAGGGACCATTATGTAGGAGGTCAGACTAAGTGATCATAACACAGAATTAATTCTTCTTTAATCTGATGATGCAAGTGTAAAGCTCACATAGATTACACAATACAACATAGCAGATGTGGTTTTAGACAATCCATTCCCAATCCTATTTTGATTAACTGACTAGCACCTTACTGGAAAAGTCACAGCATGGACTACCTGAAAGAATGTGTGACTTTAGCTTGATTAGTATGTGAAGGACTGCATGCACCCACCAGCAGTCACTGAATCTTGCTTATATTGTCAAAGCTATCCCTTTCTTCTGATGATTCAGAGTCCCTGCCTTCCTAGGTTTGAGTCACTTTGTGCTACTGATACATTGAATAGCCAGCAGCCCACTGGTGCTTTCCACTGTAACAATGAGGTCCATCCTTTTTAAAAATATTCTAATTTAGTTTTTCTTCTAGAAACGGCTTTTTTTCTGGTTTTCTTGATATTCATTCTCCAGAGTGCTCCAGACTGGATGCAGTTATGTGGATTAGGAGAGAACATGAGAGAGTAGCTAGGGAGGGACACCATCTCCTCCAGCCACTGTCAAATGCAGACTGATCTATTGGTATCACCCTCAGCTCCCACTCTGAAGGAAACAGAACTTTTCTTCACTTTATGCAGCATCCCTAATGTCAAAACTTCAGACACACTATCGCCTACTCCTCCTTTCCAAATCAAACAGGCTGTCTCCTGCTGTCAGTCAGACACCCCTCCCCACTCTTCCACATGACTCCTCCTAGCATCCAGGCTTCCTCTCCTTTCCCCTTCTCTCCCCTCCCCCAGGCTATTTTGCTATTTTGACTTGCAGTCCACCTAATTGGGGCTAGGGTGGGAACCTCTGCTTCTGTTGGCTCCTAAACAAACGAGGGGGACTTGAGCACAGGATAATAAAGCTCTGAAGGCACTACTGGCAGAAGCAGTAGTTACACTATGACTTAGGCTCCTGCAGTTCATTAGTAAAAGCTTGGCTTGGGATCACTGGATATCTTTGAACAGTAGGTACCTGGGTCTGATGGAGCAGGACCCAGGCTCTGCTTACAGTAGTTTAAATTGCTATTTTAATAGCAACAAGCTATGCCCCAGGGAGCACTGGTTGGCTGTTGGTGCACTTCTCCAGTGTCAGAGTTTTTAAGACCAGGAGGATCACTAGATGGTCTTGGCATTTGGCCTCAATCCATGTAGCACACCCAACTTCAGTATCCGGAGGTGAATGCACCAGGCTGTAGCTTCTTGGCTAACTGGCACATTAATAGCACAGTCACCAATAGCAGTGCTATTTTTTCAATGTCTGCAAATATTCACTATCAGGTTGGGGGAGTAAGAATGCATTTGCAGAATTCTTGTGCTAGTAAAATTGGTGAGAACCAGCTGTTCCATGAAAAATCTGTACCTCCATCTCCACACATCCCTGCATCCCATTCCTAGCCTGCCAAGCTGCCAGCATCCGTGTCTGAGACACCAGCACCTTACCTCTGGCCAAAAGAACCAGAATGTCCAAGGTGCAGCACAGAAGTAACTGAAATACTTCATGTTAAGCTGCTCCAATGTAAAGTTGTGGCAGGCAGCAGGTAAGGCAAATTGTCATTTGGCATCTCTCCTCTGGGGACTATACCTTCTTTCTTTAAATACCTATCAATCAACGCTGCAATTGATAGGCAGAATACTTTGCCCAGGCAGAGTTTATAAACTTCAATGGTGAGCTATCGGTTTCAAGATCAAGGCCCAAATATGTAACTAGCTTTGTTTTCTGTCTACATTCAAGGCACTGTGAGATGACATTAAAAAAAAATTGCCCCATGCACTCTTGAATTTTTCCTTGTGTGTTGTTTTTTTTTGTGTGTCCTAGCTAAGCCTCTAAAGCTAGAAAGACACCAGCTAAACTTGCTGTGAACTGCATCAGCATGAAATGTTAGTGTCTGAGTAGTACTACATCATTTAATGCATGGGAGTTCTCAATGGACTTCAGTGGAGACAGACCCCAGATCATAACCTTCCAGATGCTTTTCTGGATTTTTCATAAGTTTCTGCCCAGTGCTAAACCTGGATCTTCCAAGCATCCAGTAAAACAAGTCTAAATATTTAAAATGCTTTGCCACAATTCTACAGATCTACTCTTGATTCCTAAGTGGAAGAAGAATTTTTCATTTGATACGGTGAAACTGATGCATGTGGCGGCCTACAGACAAGTATCCCCTACAAATTAATGAGTTTCAGAAGCAGAACCTGAACACCTTTCAGGATTAAGTCCTTTAATGATACTTTTGTAGTGCTCATGAACAAGTTTTTGTTTTGGACTTCACTTACTCAGTTGATACAAGTATCTTACCTGTGTCCGTTGTTGTACTGTCTGAGTTATATGGTCTCATTTAGAAGATGGTTTGTCTTTCTCCAGTTCCCATAGCTTTAACATACCAACAGCTCTCTCAGTACAGTATCTTTCCTGAGAAAGCCCCTGTAAAATGCAGGCAACAGTAGAATCACTGCAAGTGAAACTTTGCATTTGTGCCATGCTATCAGGCTTTATGGCAAATCTAAAGATCTCGCCCCACAAATTAGTAATTTTGAATGACAGACAAAATTGGTGAAAGAATTACAGCTGCATATGATTCAGAACAGTTCTGCCTGTCCTGGAAGTGCCTGAGTACAAAAAGGTGTGCTATGATTCAACAGTTCACGCCTTTCATGGCAGGTTTAAGACATGTTAGGAGTGATCCACACCCTTCATGGTATGGGGAAAATATTACTTTTTGTCTAGGACTTAAATATAGACACTCTGTATTTATTTGCCTAATAAATCCCATAAGTCAAATGGTATGGGGATAGGAAAGGACTAAAAATCAGAATTGATCTCTTCTGTGCCGAGTATATCCAGAAAGTAGGCTTCTCTAGTACAGCTGGCATTTGTAGTAAATAGGGGTGTTCTGACATACATAAATTTTTGGTGTGCTGATAGCAGTTAAGAGACTGTCTTAACTCTGTCTGATGCACACTCTAGCTGAGTTAGAGAATCCTTACCTGCTGTGATGGGGCAAGGCCAGATGGCTACAGTAAAGTAGTGAGGAACAGGTATGTTAGCCCCAAGCTAAACAAATCCCTGGTACCATGGTAACCAAATGGCAGTTGCTCCAGGTTAATCAAGACACCTGGGGCCAACTAAGATCTTTCTAGAAGGCAGTGGAGATAGCTACATTGATTTGGGACATCTGAAGCCAATCAAGGGCTGGCTGGAACTAGTTAAAAGCCTCCCAGTTAGTCAGTTGTAGCTGTCATGCAGCTGTTACAAGAGGCACTATAGACAGCTGCAGTTCACAGGGCCCTGGGCTGGAACCCAGAGTAGAGAGCAGGCCTGGGTTCCCCCTAAACCTCCCAACTCCTGATCAGACACAGGAGAAATTGACCCAGACTGTGGGTTCTACCAGAAGGGAAGATCACTGAGGTGAGCAAATCTGCCAATAAGCGCAGGACCCTCCAAGGTAGAGGAGGAACTTTGTCACACTGCATGTTTCTTTAAATTGTTGCAAAGTGGTTTTTAACCCTTGAATCCATCAGAAAAACAGAGCTCTAAATAGCAACATCATGTTCCCTATTTCTTCCCTGTCTTTGATTCCCACAAAACTGAGGGAAACATGCAGACCTTTTTCATGGCAACCAGCATTATGGTCTCTTTTTCCATATTAGCTTTGCTAAGCTTCAGTGTCTCCTAGTGGTCTCTAGTCATGCTTTGATTTTAAACAATTACCGCTGCAGCTGTCCACAATACTATATTCCTGTCTTTACTCCAAATGCTTTAATAGACTATACTGACTGACTAGTGCCCTGACACAGGACAAGTCATCAGCACTGGATTATGACTCCTTTTTGTAGCATCAAACAAAGTGAAGCGAGAACACTTTAATAAGTAAGGATACAGAAAATAGCAGGAGAAAATAAATTGCTCTTTTTTTGTTCCCTCCTGCTCCAGTATTAAATCCTCTGTGGAACCATAGCCTGATGGTTTCTTTATTCCTTGTGGGTCAGACATCATCAAGTTATGACTTTATCTGATGGTTTGCTCATTTAGGCTATGTCTATATTGTGTTCCTTACAATGGTGCATCTGTGCTGCTGCAGCCGCACTGTTGCAAGATGCACAGAGTAGCTGCTCTTTGCAGGGCTGTCCAGAGTGGGGGGGGGGGCGAGTGGGGCAATTTGCCCCAGGCCCCCACAAGAATATAGTATTGCAACTTTTTTTTTATGGAAGGGGCCCCTGAAATTGCTTTGCCCCAGGCCCCCTGAATCCTCTGGGCAGCCCTTGCTTTTTGTCGCTGGAAGAGAGCTCTCCCGGCAACAAAATAAAACCACCCC
Source organism: Mauremys reevesii (assembly GCF_016161935.1). NCBI lineage: Eukaryota > Metazoa > Chordata > Testudines > Geoemydidae > Mauremys > Mauremys reevesii. Next base: position 86,534,532 of record NC_052631.1, on the reverse strand, counting down.
GAAGAGGGGTGGTAACTTCGTCTCTGGGAAAGCGTCTCCAGCTGACCAAGCGCTGTCTACACCAGCGCTTTTCGTTAAAACTTTTGTTGTTTAGGGGAGTGTTTTTTCACACCCCGAGTGACAAACTTTTTTATGACAAAAGTGCAGTGTAGACATAACCTTAGTTACAATAATTAAAGGCAAGTCTTCACCAGTTAACTTTAGGTAAGAAGTTGTATGCACCCAGGATAATGGTCTGCCTTTAACAGGCTTCACATCTAAGCTACCTTTTGGGTTCTGTCCTGTTGGGATGATTCCAGAAAGACTCTTACAAGCCAGCAGTTTATTCCATCTTTGCTATGAAACTGACATAAGGACTTGACATATATTTCTATTGATCTTTTGACCATTTTTTTAAACTTACCTCTTTCTTTTTCCTTAAATTATTATTAAACCTTTAGTCTTAGTTACATAAGGGTTGGCATCAGCATGATTATTGGGTAAATCTGAAACTCATATTGACCTGGGGATAAGTATCCAGTCCGTGTGGGATTGGTGAGCCTCACGTATTGTGAATCAGGTTTTCAGCAACCCCTCACTATATTAGACTTAGCTGTCTAGATGGGACCCAAGGGCTGGAATGCTTAAAGGGGACTGTATTTGACTTCTTGTTAATTGGTGGTGTATTGCAGAAGCTGTTTGTTACTGACTTGATTAATCTAATTCTAGACTAAACCACCAGTTTGGGGTTTGCCTGCCCTATTCTTTGCAGTCTGCCCTGAGCGTAGCCGTCTTAGTGGGGCCCATCCAGGCACCCCAGTCACAGAAGGGGTGAATGATATGTAGCTTTGTTTACATGGGTTCTCCAGGGAGCATAGTAACTTCTAATATCTCAAACACTGTGGCACCACATACCTTCAGCTAACACCAAAGTTAACCAGTTCAGTATCTCTCTACTGACAAACACTAACTGAAACAAATCCTTTCCACAAAGGATATTTTTGATGTAGGAAAGATAAAGCCAAACTTCTTAATGCTTATGGATAGGTTCTCAAACACTTTTGACTATAATCGAACTAAAATGGTTTGGGGGCCAGGTTTACAGACCTACTAGATGCTTTTGTATGCTTCATAGGCACCTTAGTCAAGGGGAGATGGGCACCTAAACTGTTTCGGTGATTTGGTAAATCCCACTAGGTATATTATACCTTTTGAAAGGCTGCCCTTGGTCTCTAGGGTGATGTATGTACTTGGGGGTAGATAGTACTGAATCTCATCAGTACTGATTATATCACCATGCTATCTGATAGAGCCAAGTAACATGTTTGGATGAAAGGCAAGGTAAATATGACTATATGGGACAATAAAGGTTGGAAGAGGGGAGGAGGAGGAGTCAATGAGCTGTCTCTCAAATCTCATCCTTCTGTTATGGCTATACGTGCTCTAGATCAGAGCTTCATATGTAGTCATTACTTGTATATCAAGACACAATAAACACTATACAAAACCTGCAGAACCTCCAGCTGACAGGGGAAGGGTCAAAGGTGCTGCAATAGCATCTCGCTAAATTATTCATATGTGGGCACATACCATTGGGCATGTAAATCAAAGTGGCCTGGTTTTCAGAAGTGCTGAGCCTTTGTCTCACCCATTGCAGTCACTGAACATTGTGGGCTCGGGTCACTTTTTGTTTTAGGTGCCTAACTTTAAGGTCCCTTGTTTGAAGAACTTGGCATTTGTGAACATTTATGCTCCTGCTGGTATCTCTTCTACTCTCCATTCAATACAGCAGCACTTTCATTCTGTGATGGCTGATGTAGGAGACGCAGCCATACATAGACTCTTAGCAGAAGCGTAGACACATAGATTCCAAATGTTAGAGTGTCAGAGTGGAGTGGGGAAGACAGCAAGGCTTGGGTTTGTATTTGGGCTAATAGGATTAGCCAACCGTCATTATCCATGTCTTTCAGCATCCTCCCATTTCCAACAGAAAATGTGTCAATTTTCAGAGAGTTCAGCATCCCCACCCAGTTTCTCAATCAAGGAGACCCTTCCTCTGACCCTACCCCCAGTCTAGGAACTTTATATAATGGGTCTCTTATTAGAAAATGTGGCCCCTTCCCTGCTGACCAGGGCTGTTTCTGTTTACTTTATTTCTCTTCCCCAACCCCCTCAGCAGCATAAAGACATAGATGGCTTTTCTGACAGAAGTTTTGGGCCAAGATTTCAGAAGTATCTTCCATTTTGGAGCCCACCAACACTGTTTTGTGCATGCAAGACAGGTAGCTGGATATCTGCATTTGCCAAGAGAGAGTTTGTTCCTGCAGACTGGAGGTTTGGGAACATACAACAATGCAACCATAAAGTAGCAATTCTGGATGGAGGCTCTTTGAAAATCTGCCCCCTGTATTTGTACCTGCTTATCTAAAGGTAGCTCACTTGGCCAAACACTATGTACCTCTTCCCTTGGCTAGACACTTGTATCTGTCAAACAGTGATTTTTATGAAGGCAATAACTATTCCCATTGTAATTAGTCTGAAGTAATTCCCTAAGGAAACATCTGTGGTACAGTCTTACAACTATTCCCTAGCCCAGAGGTTTCAAATCATCTGTTCATGGTTGGGGGCAGATTTGCTAGCAGAGTCTGAACAAGAGTTGCTCTGGCAACAGTTTGCCTCCTGCTAGGCCCACGCTTGTTGTGGTGGTACTTTTAAGTGGTCTTTGGAACATGTTTGTTTCATAATCCAAACACCATAGTTTATTAGAAGCATCTGCATCTCTTTGCAGTTCTCCTGTATAACTGTTTACCTTCCTGTGTCTCTTCCCCTTTCAAATGCCTTGGTCTCCTGATTTAATCTTTGTTTAGAACTGAGACCCTAAAACATGCAGCTGAGCTGCTGGTTCCAAACAGAAAAGCTGTAGGAACATTTGGGCAATACTCCTAAGAAAATCTAGTTGTGTGGCCTTTTGGCCATGATGCAAACTTTGCAAAGGATCCGTTTACTATTGTCTGCCCTGTATCCTGGTCTGTATCCTTCCACAGCAGCAGAATAGACGTGATCTAACTCTTATTGCTATGTATATTATCTGCATGTTTCAAATTAGTGCTTTGTCTGCAGGTTTATAATTCCAGACTTTTAGTGCACACATCTGCTTGTGCTTCCTCTTGCAGGAGTAATCTCCTGTAACCTTAATCCAAATAAGAATAGCCCAAATAAGATTCGGAGGCATTGTATAGGCTTTGCTAGCAGGTGCTCTTCCTAGCACAGCTCTTGCATATGAACACATTTACTTACAAATCTTTTGCCAGAGCTTGCTCCAGAACTTAGCTGTTCCTAGTGTCTTCCCTGCAGGGCAAATTCTTTGTTTCTACTTCTCCCCACGTTCTTTGTTTCTACTTTTTTAGACACCCTCAAACCCTTTTATATCCTTCTGCTCTCTGACCTCCCTAGAGCGCCTCCTGCAAGCTGCCAAACAACTAATGGGCCCCAGAGCACCCATGGAGTTGGCATCTGTGGATACAGTGGAATAATGGCCTGAAACACGAGTACATTTAACTTTTAACTACTAGGAAACCATTTTTTAGAAGGAAGGTCAGTTACATTAAGCCGTACTAGCAACGTCCATAATCTGCTAGGTAAAGCATATGTACAGTGAAAAGAAATCCCAACCTAGGATGGGCAGGATTAGACTTTTTGGATCATCTAGCCCTTGACAGTACTTGGAGAAGTTACAGGAATAATTTGTAACCCGATGGAGTAAAACTGCTGGACCAGTAGCAAAAACCAACATAAACACCTAATCTCAATTTCCTATTCATCTTCATCAGGGTTTTAGCTGTGAGGGCTATCGGGCGATTGTGTGCAATAAGAGAATTAGCCAATAAAAAGTTTGTAGTGTAACCTATTCCTAAACAAAATACTTCATTTAACATGAGTTAAGATTGCTCTTATCAATGAAAGAAACCATAAAAACCTAGGAAATACCAAGTTAAAGATTAAAAGGTTACACAGTCAAGTACTCAAGTTAGGAAATGCCAGAAGGAACGTTGCCTGTGCAATCTTAATTTGGCCCCCAGTCTGTAAGCCTTTAATTAGATGCAGACATGACTCCCCAGACTTTTCACAAGTGAAGTGACTTGCCCAACATCACATAGGAACTCAGTGGAAGAAGCGGGGATAGAATCTAATTCTCCAGGGCAACATTCAAACACCTAAGATGTGAAACCATCCTTTTATCTTCCTGCTGTCCCTAATTTCATTCACCCTCCAACTTCTGCAACAAATGAAGCAGGATCCCAAAGATCAACACTTCCTTTACTATGCAACCTCAATTCACCCCACAGCAGATCTGTCTTGTGCAGTGAATGAAACCAGGGTCCTGTGGCTTTCTATAGTTGTGCATACACACAAAGGGGCCAACTTATGGTTGCAGTGGCAACATTCATTCTGGCATTTCCTGGACTTGGTAACCCTTTAATCCTTAATTTTGTATTTCCTAATATTTTATGCTTTTGTTGGCTGATTGAGAGCAACCTTAAGTAATGTTAAATGGAAGCTTTGTTTCTGAATTTCCTTAGTTTATCCCCTATTAAATGTACTGTTTTAAATAATAAAGTGCGCGCACACACACACACACACACTCTCTGAAGACAACAAAATGTGTATTTATTTATTTTGCCACTGTTATCTTTGTGAAGCTCCATTTTACCTCTAGGCACTGTGTTCATTAATATGTTGGAAGTAATTAAATTAAATTTGTATTTGAAAAAAAAAAAACTAGAGCTGTTGATTAATCGCACGTCCTCTGGAATGGTGGTTGAAACATGAAGGGACATGAGTCTTTAATGTATCTGGCACGTAAATATTTTGCAGCACTAGCTACAGTAGTGCCATGCGAACAAACACCTGTTCTCACTTTCAGGTGACAATGTAAACAAGAAGTGGGCAGCATTATCTCCTACAAATGTAAACAAACTTGTTTGTCTGAGCGGTTGGCTAAACAAGAAATACGACTGAATGGACTTGTAGGCTCTAAAGTTTTACATGGGTTTGTTTTTTAATTCAGTTTTTTGGTACATAATTCTACATTTGTAAGTTCAACTTTCATGATAAAGAGATTGCATTACAGTACTTGTATGAGGTGAATTAAAAATACATTTGTTTTTTACAGTGCAAATATATGTAATAAAAATATAAACTGAGTACTGTACACTTTGTATTTGGTATTATAATTAAATCAATATACTGTATTTGAAAACGTGGAAAACATCCAAAAATATTTAAATGGTATTCTATAATTATTCAACAGTGCAATTAATCACAATTGTTTTGATCGCTTGACAGCCCTAAAAAACCTTTTTTTATTGACACTTCTAAATTAGTTTTTAATTTTTTACAGAAACTGGAATCGCTATCTGTAACTCCCCGTCTTTTTTAAAAAAAACAAAAAATATTCTGAAAGTCATAGCTTCCCCAACTTGTGATAAATATCTAAACACTATTTATGGAAAAAGGAGCTGGAATTTTGTATCTTATTTTCATGTAACCCTTTTTGAGCAAGGTAAAGTAAGAAGAGCTGTACTGCATCTGACCCATGGACTATCTAGACAAGTATCCTGTCTTCTGCCAGGGGCCAGTGCCAGATGCTTTAGAGGGAATGAACAGAACAAGGCAATCATCAAGTGGTCCATCCGCTGTGGTCCAGTTCCAGCTTCTGGCAGGCCGAGTTTAGGGACACCTGGCGTTTCATACCTGCTCATCTTGGCTAATAGCGGGTGCAGGACCTAGCCTCAATGAACTTACCGGATTCTTTTTAGAACCTAGTTACACTTTTGCCCTTCACAACGTCCTATTGCAATAAGTCCCACAGGTTGACTGTGCACTGTATGAAGTGCTTCCTTTTGTTAACTTCATTAGATGACCCCGCTTCTTGTGTTTATGGGAAGAGATAACTGAGAAATCCCCATTTACTTTCTCCACACCACTCATGATCTTATACCCATGGGCAGTAGGTATTAAAGGCCAGAGCAGATTAAGCCTCCCCTGACCCAGGTTATGGCCCCGGCCCTGCCCATCTTCTCCTGTGAGGCCCCTCCCTCTTTCCCCCTTCTACCCTGAAGCCAAGGGGGAGGGCGGGTGTTGGGCCACTGATGTGGCACTTGCGGGAGGTGGGGATGGGGTGCCGGGGCTGGCTCTGGCCTGGAGCTTGGGGGGGGGGGGCTAGCCAGGGCTCCTCTAGCTGCTGGGTGGGGACCAGGTGCTGGGGCCAGCCTGGTGCTCAGGGGGCTGGTGTGGCTTGTGCCTCCAGCTGCAGGGGGGCTCTTGGGGCTTCTCTGTTTGGGGGGGGAAGAGGAGGGCCTCTGGCAGAAGGGGTGGGGCCAGTGTGCTAGACTCCCCAACATGTGTATCCCCCTTAGTCATCTGTTTTCTAACAGTTACCCTTAGAAAAGGAAGTGTAACCTACTTGAGTACAAACATGAAGGAACACAGCAGGAGCTTGACCAACTCCAGTCTACTCTCATTACAGACCCTCCTGGGACCCTTTTTTGCAATAGGGCTATGAGAGTCTGAGAAATCAGGTGTGAAAAGTAGTCATTGCCATGATAACCATGGCACTAGGGACACTGCAAATGAATGGCTGGGAGAGAGCAATGAGTTGCTGATAATCTTTGATGTCATAATGTTACTGCTCAGGCAGCAGCTGGGGGCGGTGAATTGGTGCTGAGGGAAGAGATGAGGCTTTTCCAGTGTTCCCAATTTTTTTTGAAATTTCCTTTAAATAACATATAAACACTAATGCACATTGGAGAGTATTCCACTCAGGCATTAATTAGTGACTGAGAATTGGTTCCAGTTCCCCAGGCCCTGTTGACAGAAAAAGGTCTGATGCTGATCTGCAAATCCTGTAAAAACTGAAAATTATAATGCAGCTATCAGCATGCTCTTGCTACTGAAACACCATAATACCCTCTGGAGGCTGGAGCTCTTGCTTTCTCAGGTGCTGTGTGTCCCACCTTGGTTATCCAAAATTAGTGGACCCTTTTGACTTTACTCTCTGTGCCTCAATTCCCCGCCTGTAAAATGAAGGTAATAAAAGTCCCTTGCCTCACAGGGGTGTTGAGAAAATAAATTCATTAACATTTGTCAAGCAGTCTGTCCATAATGAGGGCCACGGAAATGTCCTTGACAAAATTAATTATTCTGTATTCAACATAGGGTTTGAATAGTGTGCAGTAAATAAGGCCAGGGTCAATACATTGAACAATGAGGCTAAAACAAAAATATTGACTAGCTGCTCATTAAGTGATCACTGCCCATCCTGAGCACTGAAGGCGGCAGGGGTCTTGTGTAATTAAAGACTATCATGATGCATACACACAAAGGAGCTGAATTAAGATTGCACAGGCAACCTTAATTCTGGCATTTCTTAACTTTTGAGTACTTGACTTTGCAATCATAATGTTCTTTTAATGTTGGGGTACATGTAACATATAATAAATGTTCAAGTTTCATAATGATAAAATTGTGTACAAATAAATTATGCTTGCAAATTCTAGTTTACCTGTGGTGGTAGCATTGGTATCATCCAGGCTCCCTGTCAGAGAGCAGGACCCCATTGTGCTAAGTACTGTACAAACACATGAGAAAAGGTACCTGCCCCCAAGAGCGTACAAAGTATAAGATGAGGCAACAGGTGAATACAACAGACTGAGGAAGCGCAAGGTAACAGTGAGATTACATGCAGCATGATGAGTATTGGTCACAGCACAGCAGCTTGCCTAGTTGAGTTTTTTTTTTTATAGGCATCACAGCGAAGTGATTTTAAAGGAGGGGTTTGGAGAAGGGCAGTGGTAGCTTTGTGAATTTTTGCAGGAAGCTGCTTCATGCGCCTGGGAGAAAGCCAAAGGTACTTGTTTGAAAAATTTGACAAATGACCAATCGAGACTGGTTTAAATACTAGATAGACAGCACACTTAATCCATTTAATTGGCATGATTGGTAAAGAGTCATTGAAATGTGTTGTACACTCTATTGCCTGGAAATCCCATAATTAAGCAGTTGTGATGTTTATCAAGAACTCAGATTTTCCTTTTAATATGCTTTAAATCATTCTGGCTGCTCAGCTTCTTTGCAGTTCTCTGTAGCAAGCTGAAGCATTGTATTGTCTGAACTTATCATAAATATTATGTGCTGCATGTAAGAGTACTTCATTTTCCTGCTTTCGTTTGTAGGGCGAGAGGGGGTTCCCAGGGTTAGAAGGTCAGCCCGGTTTACCTGGGTTTCCGGGACCAGAGGGACCTCCTGGCCCAAGAGGCGTAAAGGTAAGTAACAATGTAGCCAAACACTATATAAATGTTACCTCTGGCGCGGGCAGTGTCTAGATTTCCTGATACACTGACACAAAATGCATTAATGCCATCTCCGGAGCTCCTGATTCAGAGAGCACCATTGGGTTAATGTTTCAGTGGTACAGTTCCTGGAAGTCTGTTACCTTGTCTCTATTAGTTACATTACTGTCCTGCTGTGGAGGTCTATAACTTAAGGCAATAAACAATAGGGAAAATATTTGTGCTCCTCAGAAAAGTCCTCTGCTCCTCACTCGTGCAGGAGTTGTGGAACAATTTGTATAGTGGGGGTGCTGAGAGCCATTGAACCAAACTGTACACTCTGTATATGATGGAAACCACTTCAAGCCAGAGGATGCTGCAGCACTCCTAGTTCCAGCACCTATGCACTCATGCATGTGTGTGTGCAGAACAATCACTAATACACACAACCCTTCATTAGGTGTGAAAGTGGCCAGACTGACTGCTCTAGGGGAAAGGGTTAGAGATCAGGCTTAGTGACATGCTGTGTTGCAGCTTTACTAGGCCATGTAACACACATTGCTAAATAACTGAAATCCCCTCTACCAAAGTCCTGTGGTTCCATCACTTAGTGAAGTGATGAAGTCATATCTGTCTGCCAGCTGTGTGAATGGTCCCACTTCTACTTTGCCATGAAGTACAATGTTTTCTTACTGTCATTGTTTTGGGGGCAGGCAAGTAAAGGATTAAAACAAGCCCTTTGGCTCCAAAACAATAGTACGACATTGAAGAGAAGAGATGAATGCTCTTTAATTCCTGAAGTGCCTCCATTTATAACGGTCTGCTCCTGAATAACATTAACATGTTCTAATTCTGACCGTATAGTGTTGAAATACCTCCAACTCTGCTTTTTATTTTACGTACATAAATAGATACATTATATAAATTTATCGGTTTTGTCCATAATCTGGCTCTTCATTCTGTAAACACTTACGTTATACAAAACAGTCACATTTCAGAAACCACGGGAAAGAGGTTATTGCTTTTCATCACACAGAGGAGGGACTCAAGAAGGGGAAATAGTAAACAGAAAATTAAAAAAGCAAAAGTGTTAGAGATGGAGAGAATGAATCAGATATAGCAAGGGATGGCAAAGAAGGAGAGAGCAAATGGGGAATAAAAGAGGTCAGAGGTTTTGGTTAGAGAATATAAGTATATTTGTACTCTCTTTAATGCACTTCTGTGGCAGATGTCCTATTTCATAGCTCTGAATTCCTGTAACACTCTGAATGTAAATTAAAGAAAAACCGGAGCATGAAATTTGCAAGCAATCTACTATTCTCTATACCCACTAGAGCACAGTATAGCACATATGCTAAAGAATAGCAAGCTGAAGGAAATTAGTAATATGCAGGCAGATATAAAACTATATGAACAAAAACTGTTAACTATAAGTTCTTGGTTATTAACTGCACAAAATGCTTTTCAATCCCAACTCAACAGTAAATCCAGATGGTAATAAATTTCAGATGGTAATAAATAATACAACTTCTAACAACACTACATGATGCTGACAGGATGTACCAGGCACCCTTGTCTTAAATATTTTGACTTTTTATTCAAGCTTTTGGTTTACTTTAGTAGGTTAACTGTGTATTTCAATGCACTGTGCATGATATAATCAATTTTACCTTCTCTCTGTTCTTTACAGGGTGATGATGGTTTTCCAGGGCCTACCGGACCCAAAGGAATCAGAGTAAGTGACACCCCATGTCAGAATATAGTACACAACATACATGAATTACTCTGATGGAGATGTGGGTTACAGAAAGCTAGACGAGTAAAAAAATATAGAGTTAAATCAAAAGAGAAATGTATTCTTCCCAATGGGATTTCTTGTCATACTTTTAATAAATTTAGCAATAAAGGCTTATTCAGTCCATCCTGCTATACAGGACTCAAACTAGCCTAATAGGTCAAAATCCAGCCCCTCTGTTCACTTGACTATGAAAGAGAGAGACTTTTATTCTAATACATAAGTAGATTCCTTGCCTTGTCTGTGAATCCTTCTGCTTTTATACCTGTCTGTTGTACTTTATGGGCAGATCCTCCGCTGGTGGAAATCATGTAGTTTCATTGGCTTCAGTGGAGACACATCAATTTTCAACATCATAATCCTTAGTGTATATAGTGTATATACCCATTAATGTGTCTGTAATTGCTGTCTTTTCTCTTGTGGTTTTGTTTCATTTTTTTTCTGAAACACATTTAATAAAACATTAACCCCATATTTTAAATCCTCCCCCCCGTATGTTGTAAAGTATGGTACATGCATGTGGTTTTTTTCATTGTCCTTTACTTACAGAAACATTAATAGGCTATAAATAATGGGAATTCTTTTAAAAAACAAATAGTCTCCCTCCAACCACCCCACTTACAAATAAATATGGTTATTTCCCCTCCAGGGTCCTCCAGGTCTGCCAGGATTTCCAGGAACACCAGGACTTCCTGTAAGTAGTATTTAGCTTCACAGTTGAGAAGATTATTGCTTATTTTTTCTTTTTGCACAGATCATCCTTAGCTAATTGTGCTGTCCTTCCTTCCATGTTCAAGGGGTTACCAGGGCAGGATGGGTCACCAGGACTTCAAGGTATCCCCGGATGCAATGGAACAAAGGTGGGACATGACACCTTGTTAAATTCCTGATGCCGTAACAATAACGTAATAAAGAAATAGAACTTGTCTTTGTGACTGATGCAGCAAACGGGAATAGCTTATTGTGCTGGGTAGTGTAAGCTATTACTGGGCTACAGGTGGGTCCATATAACGCCCATTCACATCTTCTGAAATGAGAGACAGGATCACAGTCTTGTTCGCAGGATCAGGAGCTAGGAAATAACCAAGATCTAGTCATGGCTCTGATGCTTTGTCGTATTGGGTAATAAAATGACCCCCTCTACCTGTTACTCCACATGTAAAATTGCGGATAATAATAATAACTGACCAGTGTGTTGCATGATTAGGCCCTAGTCCTGCCATCTGATCCATGCAATGGACACTTGCACCATATGGAGCTCTTTTGAAGTTCCTGGCTCTGATACCCAGTGAATGGGGAGAGTCTCAGAATTCAGGCTTCCGCTCAAACAGCAACGTCTACCCTGCTATTGTTAGCCCCATAGTGCAAGCCCCAGTCAGTTGATCTGGGCTCTGAGACTCAGTGCCACAGAGATTTTTTGTTTTGTTTTGTTTTGCAGTGTAGACATACGCTGATTTTGTTACAGTGCTTTGAAGGTGATAAGTGCCAAATATTCTTCTTGTTTATTTGGAGATAGTAATTTATTGTTACCTTAGTCACCTTGGAACCACTGATTGCAATATCATTGTGATAAGGATAGATCATAAAGTGAAACTGTCTAGGCAATGAGTTAATTTATCTCTGGCACATTTGTGAAGGTTCATGTTCAAATTGAGATACTTGCCTGCTTCCAGGTGATTGACTTTTTCTATAGCGTTGTTTGCTATAGTATCTTTTCAGAAAAACAGACATGATGCACACGGCACTATTTTCATCTGTTTCAATCATACCTGTGATTTTTGTTTTGTAAACTGTTTAACCCATAACCTGCTGCAATGCCCCTTTCTGCATTCCAGGTTCATGAGCTTACAATAGTGTTAATTTTTCTAGTATCATCACTGGTTTTGTTGCTGACTAAGCCTCTTCTTCTCTTCGTTCTTTAGGGGGAACGTGGATTCCCAGGCAGTCCAGGTTTTCCAGGTTTACAAGGTCCTCCTGTAAGTAAAAGATTTTATATAATCAGATCCACTTCCTGTAACACACAGAAAACCCTTTGCCTAGAACTGTGAAACAGTCAGTGCCCAAATAAATATATTAAAATTTCCACAAGTAAATAATTAATGAAATACCATTTGGATGTGCTTCAAAACATCCAGCTTTTCTGGTGTAAGCTATTTGTAAAGCTAATAGGGAATTTGATCTCTTCTTTCCTTGAATATTACATTCTCTCACTGCTGAGATGCTGTGCCACTGGAAGAAAAAACAAATGTGTGGAGGTAGAAGGAGAGCGATCTTAAGTGATGTCCCCAGGCACATCTGGGAGTGATGCTGTCTATTTGTGGATCAGAAATAAATACAATGCAGATTTTTCTCTGTAAAATGCAAGAACGTGCAACAAAGTGATTCCTGCAGGAGCTAAGAATTGGTAGAAGAGAAAGCATGAGCATGTAATATAGAGAATAACAGGAGGCATATTAAAAACGAACCCCAAGTGAATGGGGATTTGCTGTTCTTAATTTAGTAAGTGTTCAATATTTGCTCAAAGTGCTGCTGAAGAACTTTCGTCTTGAATAGCCGTGAAGCAGCAGAGGCTTGAAATGTTTGGGTCTCCTTGTTTTGGATCCTTTGTGTCTTTCTCCCCTTTGTCACCTCGCCCCTCTCAATGAAATCTATTCAGTGTTATGAGAATGATATGTCAATAATACATTCATACCTTCTTTTTTGTTGCTGATAGTATGATATTTTCTCACCCCTCCTTATTTTTATTTCTTTTAAACAAAGGGACCTCCTGGCCTACCAGGTATGAAGGTAAGTGTCCTGTACTTTTTCAACTAACTGTTAAGCAAGCATGGATGTTTAGTGTGCATCTAACAAAAGTAACCTGTTTGCCTATAAGAAAGGCCCTGCATATTCCACAGCCAGCTGCTCCTAAATTCTGCACCAGGCCCCTGGTTTCTGTGCCATTCCTTAATGTGACCAATTGGCAACTCTGCAGCATTCGTACTCAATTTAAAAAAAAATGCAGGCCTCTACTGAATTCAATGTGTGCATGAATAATACAGTATGTACAGCAGCCACCATGTGTGGTGTTCAAATATTAAATTCAAGTATGTTTTGGCAACTTAACAGGGCGAGAGGGGGCATTTGTATCTGAAAAGGCATGAGATATAGTTTAGGATTGTGAGAGAAGTACATCAATAGGATATTTCTGCTAAAATGATCAGCAATGAAATGCGCACATTTGAATTGTCATCTGTAGGTTTTAGAGTTATACCCCATTAAGATGAATGGAGCAGTTTACACCTCTCAGCAATTTTCCACAGACTCAGGAAAACAACAGCATGGCAATTTGTTTCCTTAATAGTTTTCTTCTCAACCACGAGGGCTAGCAAGAAGTTGGGATGAAATTCCACGGTCACAGGATCATGGAATACACAGAGACCTTCCTATATGCTGGAATGTAAATTGCTACTTCACAGAAAAGAGTAGATGATTTAGATCTTAGTTAGAATTAACTCTGCTCTTTTATAGAAACTATTTAACAGTATAGCAATGTGTTTTAAACTGTGTATCTTGGTGTATATGCATACAATCTAAATAGATTAAAATACAGAAAATCCTACAGAATATTTGTAGAGAAATCATTAGCATGGCCTTGAAAGTTGTTTCTAGCCTGCCAGCTATTTTGACCACTTTGTTACTGGCCTCACATATGGCAGGGAGCACACCGAGCTTGCTGGTGGTAAAAATGAAATAACTTCAGAATCCATTGATCCTACCCATTTGCCAAAGAACAATGAAAATGGTGATCATCACAGGTGACTAGAATGGGTTCCAGGGCAGGTGATAAATCCACAAAGCAAAGATAGAGATATATACACCCTTCTCCTCAAGACCTGAAAACCACTTTCACACCGGCCTTGGTATCTGATTCTCCTCACAGTCATAGATCCTTATTTTAAAGGACAATTTCCTTCTATTGTAATTTAATATAACGATAAGACACAATGGTGTGTGCACAAGCAGGCTATTAGTGAATGCCCCTGGTGTGTTGTGAGGCATTAGGCTAATAGAAGGCCTAAAACCACCAAGATTTACAAGTAGCTTGCTTGTGCACCCACCAGCTAATTACTGCTAGAAAATATTACACATCACTTAAATTATCATGGGAAGAGAGTAATGCGAAGAGTTCTATTCTCTTAGGAAACATCTACACGATGTTTTCCTTCTTGTTTAAATATAGTCACATTTTATTAATTTTTTAAGCTTTTATTTTTGTTTCTTTGAGCTACTTGAGTATATGGGCCAAGAGCCAATTTAAATATACTTACTTCTATTAAACACTAAATTTGGACTATGGAAAAGTTCTCTCAAACTGCTGCTAAAAGGACAGCTTGGCACGGTGGGGTCATGGAATGATGACTTTAACACTGCCACATTTTTTTTCCCCTGACCATTTTTTTTTTAAAGCCAAATATCTGTAAATAAACTTGTAACAAAGCCACATAACGCTTAACGATGAGTTATGCTGTATGGCCTAAGGTAATTGCAGACCCTAATGTAATCTCATGAGATGATGATAATAATAATACTAGAAGATATACCAATCTCCTAGAACTGGAAGGGACCTTGAAAGATCATCGAGTCCAGCCCCCTGCCTTCACTAGCAGGACCAATTTTTGCCCCAGATCCCTAAGTGGCCCCCTCAAGGATTGAACTCACAACCCTGAATTTAGCAGGGCAATGCTCAAACCACTGAGCTATCCCTCCCCCAGATGGGGCCTGTCCTCTGGGATATTGGAGATAGCTGAGCAAACTAATTTTCTGGCAACCCCTTTGTTGCTTTTGCTTTTCTTTCATGTTTATTTTAATCCCCTAACCTTTTGAAATTCAAGTTGGGTGCTTGTATCCAGCGTGCAGATAAAAATATGGTGTACTTGGATGGCTGGTAGAAGGTTCTAAGCACCTCAAAAATTAATTCTGTAAGTAAACAGGCAACGTTTTTTAAAAGAGTTGTTTATTGGAGAATTAAGTACCTGTATTATAGAAATAGTAGTTTTACATATCTCTGGGCATTAATATGTCTCCCCAGTGTCTGTTGAAGCTAGCTTGAAGTGGAAGAATGCAGTGTGGTATTAATTTGTTTAAATCAGTTGTTGTTCTTTTAGGGTGATCCGGGTGAAATAATTTTGTCATCACTGCCAGGCCAGAAAGGTGAGCCAGGATTTCCAGGACTTCCAGGGTTACAAGTAAGTTGCCTAAAGTATTTGTTGATTGTATGCTTTTTGGTAGGGGACAAACTACACTGAACTGAATAGTAATTCAATCTGACAGCATAATTAATATCTAGAACAATATTCACTGCTCTGAAGCACATGTGTTTCTATGAAAGGAACAGGTCCAACATTTAATGTACTGTATAGTTTTTGGGAAGTGAGGTTGCATGTGAGTGAAACAGCCAGCAGGGGGCCAATGAGGGCCTGAGCCTGCTGTCTTCAGAGTACAGCAGTGCTAAGAGCTCCTGGCTGGCTGCCACAGTGCGTTTGTGTATTTCCCAACCAGGGGCGGCTCCAGACCCCAGCACACCAAGCGCATGCTTGGGGCAGCATGCCATGGGGGGCGCTCTGCCGGTCGCCGGGAGGGCGGCAGGTGGCTCCGGTGGACCTCCCACAGGCGTGCCTGCAGAGGGTCCGCTGGTCCCGAGGCTTCGGTGGAGCATCCGCAGGCACGTCCGCGGGACTGGCGACCGACAGAGCGCCCTCCGCGGCGTGCCGCCGTGCTTGGGGTGGCGAAATGGCTAGAGCCGCCCCTGTTCCCAACCCCTTTGAGATGCACTCTGAGTCTGGGCTAGTTCCTGAGTTCTCTACCATTCCTCTTTCTTAGTGAAACTAGCATCTGCCCTGCTGGGCTGTGGATGAGGGGAAATGAGAGCACAGCCTCAGCTGTTCTCCTTAGGCTGCATCTCCTCAGCAGTCCAATGGCTCCAGCCCATCAGTGGGTCTTTGCTTCCCACACCTTCCTGTGCAAACAGCTAATGACTCCAGATAGTCCGCTCCCCTGTTGAGCCATTAGTAATTTTACTGGAGAGGTGAGGGGAGCAGAGAACGAGGAGCCCATGAACCTGCACAGGACGTCAGCCAGGATACAGTTTTCCGGTGCGCTACAGAGAGGCAAACCACAGGACTAGTCTGATCAAACTGGGCCTGTGGGTGTCTCTGTTGTTCTGCTCTGTGCCTTGCTGCTGTCTGCTCTTGGCTGGAAGAGACCATAGAAATGCAGAGTGCTCTGTTATTTTTGCTTCATGTAGGAAGGAAGTAAAAGTGTTTGTTTGGTTTTATAAAAAAAAAAAAATCCTGTGTAATCCAAAGAAGGACCTTGAAAGCTGATAGCAAGGCACTTTCTAGTGTTAAGTTGCTGTAAGTTCCCCATAGTATTGGTGGCCTTGAGGCCACAGGGCCATGGTTGGGTCTTTGGAGTTCACATTTTTGGGTTGCTAATTCTTGTCTGCATGGCTGTGGCCCTCCAAAACTGATGTCAGCTGGAGCTTTTCATTGAAAGGGGCATCTCTGACTCCTTTCCTTTCCTTTCCCAACAGGGCCCACCTGGTCCCTTGGGCGCACAAGGTCCTATTGGTCCCCCTGGGCCACCAGGTTTAACGGTAAGATTCCTTAGCTAATCACATAGAATTAATTATTTTCTATCCTTAGAAGCAAATTTAGCTTCTCAGCAACAGGGGGAGAGAATTCTCCTTGCCCAGGCCTTTAGTTGGAGGCAGAGCTGCTGAGCGATAGCTACTGCAGCTTCAAGACCATAGCAATCCCCATAGCTGCTCACTGAGCATCCTCTGGCTTGAAGTAATAATAGTAACTGCATGCACAGCTTCCATCCTATACCAGGGTTTACAGTTTTGTTCAATGGCTTTCAGCACCCCAGCTTGTTTCAGTGCCCCTGCAGCTGCTGCACCCACTAGATCACCATTTGCGGTGGCTTAAATGCATCCCAGATCCACCAGTCATATTTTCAGTCTGTCCCCAAAGCCCCTTGTGCACCACAGTAGAGGGAGCTCTTGTGCTGTCTCCTCCTATCCTCCTACCACCCTCTGCAGTGGAATGGTATTGCTTCTGCCCCTTCTGGGCACTATGAGCCTCGGGGGACGGGGCGAGGTGGGATTTTCACATGGATCAGTGTTGGATTTGGGGTTCCACTTGAACCTGCCACTGGGCAAATTAAATAAGGAAGCAATTTGTTGTGTATACTAATGAACCGAGTAAAGCTTCT
Source organism: Mauremys reevesii (assembly GCF_016161935.1). Taxonomy (NCBI): domain Eukaryota; kingdom Metazoa; phylum Chordata; order Testudines; family Geoemydidae; genus Mauremys; species Mauremys reevesii. The sequence goes on along the minus strand of NC_052631.1, from coordinate 86,517,171 downwards.
GGGCATGAGGACCAGCTCTCAGTGGGAGACACAAATGCCCAGTCAATATGGGTGTAATGTAAATAACTAGGACAAGATACAGGTCAGCTCTTTCAGAATTATTCGCAGTGATATTATTTATTAACATAACTCCTCATCATTGTTTCCAAAGTGCTTTGCAATCCCCTGAGCAGAAAGTGTTATAACAGAATGATCTTGTTTTGTTTTGTTTTACAGGGACCTCCTGGTCCAAAAGGGCTTCCAGGGCCTAAGGTAACCCCCCCCCCACACACACACACACCGCCTTCTTTTCTTATTTTTCCTTTAGTATTGTTCACCTCTGTTCTAAGCATTGTTTATTTTAACTCTTTGCAGGGTAATATGGGTTTGAACTTCCAAGGACCCAAGGGTGAAAAAGTGAGTAGAGGATTTTTACTGTATTGCTTTCAGAATGATTCAAGCTTCTTTTACTGCACACGGGCATGGCTCATGTTGTCCATATCTGTAATAGCCTGGGAAGTTTTATATATTTTTCCATCTTTTTGGGTGTTAGGGTGACCAAGGCCTTCAGGGACCTCCAGGGCCACCAGGACAAATTGGGGAGCAGAAGAGACCAAATGACGTAGAGTTTCAGAAAGGAGATCAGGTGAGTGGGAATGGAGGAAACTGTCCATCTGTGGTAGGCACATGTCCAGCTACTTAGAGCAGCTCATTCCGTGGAGGCTGTACTACTCAGAATGACATCCCCCCCAAAGTATAGCTTGTTGGGGGTCCTGCTGCTTTTTCCACGGCACTGAATTGCCATTTGCCTCAGCCAAGCCTATCCATTTTCTCTGTATCAGAGGATGTTTCAATCATATTGGTTCAGTTGTTTCATTTTGCACAATGTCTGAGCCATCTCCACATGTTTCCATTATTGAAAAAATTAAACTACACAAGAAACAGTCTCCAAAATGAAATCCTAGGGAAACAATAAAAGTAACTAACCTTCCACAGCAAGATTTGAATGGCTAGTCAACTCTAAACATCCAGGCTGAGATTTTCCAAGCTCTCTTGGGATTCAGATGCCCAATTCCCATTCATTAGATATCTATGAAAATCTCAGCTGCATCTGTCATACTATAATGAAGGGTCCTGTAAAAGCTAAAATGCAGCTGACTTAACCTCCTTGTCATATATAACATCTTGAGTCCCTTCTTTCTTTTGGTCTAAATAAAGTCATTTTCCACTTTCTAAGCACCTAAATATGCACATCTGGCTACCTCAGTGAATCTGTAGCCTTGCTGGCAATAATGCTACTGATTTTTAAGTTCCATTTTCCAAACTGTTGCTTTAACTTGTACAGAAACTTCACCACCCTCAACTGCTGAAGAGTCATTGGGAGAGATGCCAGTTCTGAAGTTACTAAATTTGTCCTGTCCTGTTGATCCGACAACTTTTCACAATCCCATTTCTTTTACGGGGGCTATCCCAGATGAGTCAGGCAGCACAAGCAGGGGCATGAGTGTTTTGGGTTTTTTTCCTTTGAAGTTCTGTGGTAATGCCAAACACCAGCCTGACCTTAGGCAAGGGATGAAGTGTATATTTTGAGGTAGGAGTGGTCCTTCTTCTATTCTGCTTATATTGCACCCATCACCAGGATATCTGAATTTCTGAATAACTTCAATCAGACCCTGGAATTGGTTTTAGATTTCTCCAGCTGTTTTAGGATTAACATCTTGCTTCATTCCATCTTTTCATCCTGTTTTTGTTGTCAAACATTTCAGCATGAAGAAAGCACTGGTGGTCTGCCCTTAAGTGGGATGTGGGAAGGAGTGCCAGACTTCTCCTCCTTTCACTTTGACCAAAGCAATTTGTCCTTTCCTTCATAAGACTCTTTGGCCCTATTGAAGCATCCTTCAGATCTATCCACTAATACACATCCACCCTATGGAGTCATCCTGGAAGGTGGGAGACTCTGGTGTTCCCCGATTCACTGGGCCCAGGGTAGTAGATGAAGAAGCAGAGAACTGGCCATCCCTTTAATTCTAAATTTATTGGGAAATTCTGGCTCCATTGAGAGCAATGGCAATACTTCCATTGACTTCAGGATTTCACCACAGTTGCCAACTTTCACGCAGTAAATAAGCACCCTGACTTTCACAGTAAGACAAAAATCAAGCTAATCCCATTTCAAAACAAGCCAACCCTTAAGAACCTCAACACTCTATGTGACTAGATCCCCCTGGTATGCAGTCGGGGACTGTGGTGGGCCTGCTGTGCACCCCTGACTCTCTCCCCCCCCTTGCCCCTGCTTGCCCCACCCCTTGCCCATGCTTGCCAGGAGCTGGTCAGAAAAAAGAAGCAACAAGCTACAAGCCAAAAACTAGCCAACAAGCAACTCTCACAAGCCAATTAAGGCAAAAACAAGCCCAATTTCTGCATTTTTTTTCATGGGTTTGGCATGTCTGGATTTCTCCTTTGAGCTTTAATTTCAGCTTACACACTATTGCATCTGGGGTCTCTGACAGTCTAATAATGCCAAAAGGCGGCTGTATAAATATACAAAAGGAGACAGCATGACTGTACATTCCTTAGAAAGCACCAAGACCTACAAACACAATCTCCCAGCAAATTGCATTTGTTCTTACACTAGCAATAATTTTAAGGTAAATATTTAGACTTTTGGTGAAAGTAATATACTTGGAAGTGAACTTTTATTGACTGGTCACCATCACAACTCAGATTTTATTCATTCTGTAAAGGAGCCATCCCATATTTAACAGTGGCCTGGGGCCATCACACCTGAAGTTGTGATCTCAGCTAATTGCACAAGCTAAGCAGGGTCAGGCTGGACCTGTATGTAGATGGAACCCCTGCAAGAAAAAAGCAAATACTGCATGAAGTGCTTTGAGGGATTCAGTAGCTGATACTCTTCCCCCTAAGTTAGTAATGAACTAGGTATTCAGCATGTGCTGCTGGAGGTGCAGCTATAGAAAACAGAGGTCCTACTTTTCCACTAAAAATCCAATGGCGTTATTCCCAAGAGTAGAGGTATTAATGGTGTCCTTGCAACTTCAGTAATTACTCTCTGCCCCTTGACTATCCTCCTGTAATTTCAACTGGCTAGGTTATTTTTATTTCCTGCCCTAGACCGTTACGCAGCACAGCTGTGAGCAGCTAGCCACTGTGCTACATGCAAGAGGCAGTTGTATCTAAGTGATTCATTGAAATAAATAGACTGATCAGTTAATAACATTTGTACCAGTAACTTTGGGATACATGTGGATTAAAGATACTTGACAAGAACCACTAGCACTCACGGCGCATAAAGAAGTTTAAATGGCAGCAAAATCCTGTTTAAAACAATGTTGACCCAATGTTGGGTGGTGAGGGCTTTAACTCCCTTCTCTCTCTTTTCCCCCATGCCTGACAGGGTATTCCAGGAGAACGAGGTCCACCAGGACCCCCTGGGCCAGTAGGTCCTCCAGTGAGTAATTCCCACAGTGGCATTTTTTTTCTTAGAATAATGTAAGAGAATTGTAAATTTGTTCTGCTCTGTCCCCATGGGCTGAGTGTAAGACAATGTTTGTGTGTTCAGGGTCCTCCAGGTGGCATGAAAGGTGAAAAAGGTGAGCAAGGAGAGCCAGGCAAAAGAGTAAGTAACTTCCTTGAACCAAAGATTTTATTTTTCCAAATGCTTTTAGCTTTGAGAATTAAGCAAATATTGAATTCAGGCCATCAGACTCTCTTGGTAAGAGGTTTTCTTTCCTCCAGTGATCTGACAAGGTATTGCAAATGGCACTAGTGATTCACTGGTGTGATTCTAGCTGAGTGTAAAAGCACCTTTTCAATGCACCCTACTGGAATTACCCTGCGTGTAGATCTTAATCTTGAGGCAGGAACAAAAGGGGTAGAATCTCTGTCACAAGCATTAGAAATAAACTCTTTACAGTTATGTATGCAACTTTTCTTTAAGGCTGTTGAGGCTGCACCAGTTTGAGAGGCAGTTTCCTTTCAGAGAGGGTCTCCATTCAGTTATCCTAACAGAATCCCAGTAAATCGTTTGTAAGCTGGTGCCTGAAAAGCCATTCTAAATGGAGTTATCTCTGAGGTGAGCGAGTAGAACAGCAGCCTTTGAAAACAGGAGTTAACTTTTATTATAATTTCCTGCCTCTGGAGGAGTTGTTGCTGTGTATATGCAGTCTGGTGAGGGGAAACACAGGGTAACTGTATACCTTTTAGGGATGGCAATAGGTCATTTCAGTCATGGATTCAGAGCCAACTGTACACCTTTCTTGAGTTTGGGTTGGCTTGGGTATCACAGGTCAGCGGGGTGAAGTAAGATCAGCAGGAGTCCAGTAGGTGGACTGAGGAGATGAAATAAAGACAAGTTGCCATCAGTTCATAAATTCTCTGTTGGAAGTTAGTTTCCTTATATTATTCCTGCACCCACAACTTCAATTGAGGGCAGTGAGCCCCTCCGAATATCAGACCCATAGGTTTCACAGAGGTTAACCAGGTGAGATCAAATGCTTTATGATAGGTTTCCCCATTTCCCAGCCCCTGGTTTAAAAAAAGACTGTACAAAAAGTCCATTTATGAATTCTAGAGTCCTAGGCTTCACTAAGGAGGGGTTTTTGTTTTGATTTGTTTTTTTGGGCATGGAATAGAGAGGGAAGAATATAAGGCCAAAACTCCCATTATATTTTGCATGCTTTCCCAAGTTGCTTCACTGTGAGATATTAATTGCGGGGGCCACACAAATCTGCATAGACCAGAAAGGGTACAAATGCTTGAGTTTTCTTTCTTTCATCCTAACGTTTACCCACAGTATACTTCGCCCCTCTGATTTGGGACATTTATGTTTACTGGGGGCTCGAAATGCAGTTCTGCTATGAGGTGTGACTCTACAGTAGCATGTGGGGTTCCATCTTTATTTCATGTGGCTCAATTTCTGTATCAAATGGGCTCTTTTACAAGTACTGAGATGATTTTGTAATTGCCAGCCTCTGAAAGTCAGCCTGGGATCTCAAAGCACTGGTTGTTTTTTTTTTCAGCTTGAGCATCGTCACTAGTGATAAAAATTCTACAAACCAACCTGTGTCCTAGTTACACCTGTGTGGCCCCTGTTGTCTGCTGGGGGGTTGTTTGGGTGTGACTAAGGGCGAATTTTGGCTCTGACTAAACCTAATCAACAGTGCTGTTGATGACTGAGTTGCAGTAGAATCCAACTCACTGTCCCCAATATGTGGTGTCATTGAAGTGCTAACAGTAAAAATGGTGCAAGTCGCTTTTCAGAATAGAATCACAATTTAAGCCTTAAATCTATATCCAGGAAAACATTCAGTATGGAAGAATCAGCATTTGTTAAGTTTGAGGTCATTTTATGCTGCATTCTGATAATACTTAGGATTTCTGTTTATCAAGCTTTTGTTACCCTGGTTTTCTGTGTGACTCCTCATTTTAATAAATGCCAGCTGATTACACCTCTCTTAATTGTGAGATTTATCATAGGGGTTGCATTCTAGAGAGAGTTTGCTTCATTTATCTACTACAAAGGGAAACAAATCATGTAATTCCTGGCAACGGCTCTTTGTCACTAAAGCTTTTTATTTTTCAATGCACGTTTGTGTTTTGAAGGGGAAACCCGGCAAAGATGGAGATCCTGGCCAGCCCGGTAGGGATGTGAGTATCTTATACGTTTCTCACCTAAGCAGATTCTTCGTAATGCTCTTGAGATATTTGCAGCGAATATTTTGAGGATGGGTTTTTTTTTTTCCTTTCCTTGAAGGGTTTACCTGGCGAGCCTGGTTTAAATGGTGTTCCAGGAAGAGATGGTGAAAAGGTAAGTGTGGGTTATTTTGTCTTTACTGCTAGAATAGAGTGAAAGCCTGCCTGTCACTGAAGCTTACACACCAGTGCCCAGTGCCTACTGAATAGAAATTGCATTGCCTTGCCTTATCTGTTAACCTGCAACAGAATCTTTGCAATCGCTTGTTTCCTGACACACAACAACATAAGACACTTTTTTGAAAACTAATTTTTTAACTCTCGTGTTCACAAATATGTCATTCAATAATCTGTAAATATATCATTGGCAGGGTCTGAAAGGTGAACGTGGTCTGCCTGGTCCTCCTGGAGTTGTAAGTTGCTTTTGCCGCCTTCTCCTTTTCTTCTATTTGGTTGGCAGTGTGCCATTTTGTCTCCTCATTTCTTCCAGGTATTAGTGTCTCCAGTTAATGCTACTGCCTGAGAGATCCAGCAGGTAGCACCGGGTGTTAGTCACCACAGCCTACTGCTCCCTTCCTTTAGGATGTGTGATCTTGGGTTCCAAGGTCTTTCAGTTATAAACACAAGGCCAGGTTCAGATCTCTCATACACCAGTGTAAATCAGAGGCAAATCCACTGAAGGCAATGCAATAAAACCAGCATAAATTTAAGACCATGACCAGTAGAGCTGGCCAAAAATTTTCAGTCAATGTTTTTCTGATGGAAAGTGGCTTTTTTCAATGAAATTTGAATTTTTTCCAACCTGCTCTAAATATCCCCACAGTGAGCAGCACTATGAAAATATAAATATTCCCATGCTATTATTCATATAATAATCCACATTCATCTAATCCTGTAGGTCATGGAGGGTCTGCAACCGAGAAATTCTAATGACGTCATCAGGAGTTCTCACATCAGAGAGTAGTATCTTATTCCACAAGCAGTCCCCCTGAAGAAAGAATAGGGTCAAATTCTGCCCTGTTACGCTGATGCCAATCCAGAGTATCTCCATTGACATATGTGGCATTGCTATGGATTTGCACCATTGTTGAAACTGCAGTTGAATACATCATTTTGAAATAAAAGGTTTTAAAGCAAAAGGTTTTTAAATGCCTGGGGTGAAGATTCTATAGTTGGGGAGGGTTTTAGGTTTTCTTCTCTGTTTTTGGGAAGGGACTGTGCCCAGAGGCTTGGCTGTGGAAACCTTCTTTGCTCTCACTCTGACATCATTTGGCTGTCAACCCACAAGAATGAAATGTGCTCTAGTATTTTTTAGCAAACCATGTGGGAATGCAGTACAGCCTCACAGTAATCGTGCACTCTGCAGGAAGAGGGGACTTTCTTTTAGCCGAGTTTTATTTGGGGTCCCAGTTGCATTAGGAGGATTGTGCCATTGGTTTGAAATGTCGTGAGCTGGCTCCTGTGGCTTTGCTACACACTGACACACCTCTCCACCTTTCTAGTGACTTTTTCTTGGCTTGTTGATATAACAGATCATGGGAAATGGTGCAGAAGTGGGACCAAAAGGGAGCAAAGGACTTCCAGGATTTCCAGGACCCAAAGGCGAGCGTGGATATCCTGGCTCGGCAGGGTCTCCCGGCTTGCCAGGGCCTCCAGGTAAGAGTTGAGGTGAATTGCTTGTGTATTTTGCTATCTGGAGAGTTAGTTAGCTTCATGATCTTAGTTCACTGCCTAGTGGGGTGGTGGCAGTGTAGCAATAATCACCATCACAATTGATACTTTGGTTGACAGATGGACTGAATGACCAGTGAAGGCAAAACTATTGAGAGCTACCTTTGAGCCCTGGAGATGGTCCTCCAGCAGAGGATTGAGGCATGAGGACTCTTGAACAATCATGGTCCATGAATTCTCTGTTCTGTGGTGAATAGAGGATGCTAGTCTTCAGGGCTGTCAATGAATCACCAGTTAAGAGTTGGAGTAGTAACTTAAGGGTAGTTTAGCCCTTCATTGCTTGGATGTAATGTATATTATCAGAGTTCCATGTGTATGGAGAAGAGTTTGTGTCAACACTGTTGAGGCTGCCTGTTAAATATAGGTTTAAATACAGACTGGCCCAGTGCTTAAAGGTGGAGTTGATGATGGACCATGTCTAGAAAGGGGTCAAAGGAACTTGCTAGCCATGTCTATCAGAAAGCTGTACAGTGAAGGAGAACATTAGGTAACTCTAAAGTTATGACAAAGAAATACACATTTTTCCCCTCCGTTTTTCCTTTCACTAGTCCTGTTACGATTTCTTCCTTACCTAAATTGTTTACTCATGTTAAGTCTCAGGGTCAAGTTTTCAACTAAAAAAATCTCTGCAAATCTAATATTTGCCTGCCCCAAATTCCACACTTGTGCGCACACATGTACATCAGGATGTGCAGTTACCTGGTTTGCATAGACAAATGGGTATGCCTGTAATTTGGCTCTCTTTATGGAGGCCTGTTGAAAACACTTACCCCATAATATAACTCCTATGCCATGGTCACATACATGAAGATTTAGAGAGAGGATGTTGCCTATGGTAGTAGCAGCCACCTAGCCAGCTTTCATTGTCACCTTTACAAAAATCCATGATTTAAACCAGAGATACTGAAGAATTAACTTTTTTCCATTGTAGGGATTTCAGGTATAGGCCCACCTGGTCCACCTGGTTTGCCTGGGGAGCGAGGACAGAAGGGTATTCAAGGTCTACCCGGAGCTTCCAGACCTGGACAGCCTGGACTTGATGGACAACCAGGGCCACCTGGACCACCAGGTGCCCCTGGACCTCCCGGAACAACTATCCCTCCTAGTAAGTGATATCTTCATTGACCTGCAGCCTTGAAACACTTGACAGATAGATAGTTACTCAACAACAAGGAAAAGAGACTAAATATCTATGATGTTGGCTTATTTTGTTCCCCTGCTTCAGAGACACTGTTCAGCTCCAGCTGAAGTAATGGAGAGACAAAGGTGATTTCATGTCACTTTTATGCTTCCTTCCCAGCTCCTGATGCAAGTTAAAGCACCAACAGGACTGCTCTAACTTTATGCTGTCTGGAAGGGTACCCTTGCTAGCTAGGAATTGCCATCTTGTGTTTCGGTGTGGCCTCGCCATGCCTTTTCCTGGCTCCCGCCAGCCCTGACGTACCCCTGTGTGTAAAGCAGGCTATACAAGCTTTATTACAGCCCAGGATTCCCCTATATTGGGCAGCTTTAAGGTCAGTTTGCACCACTCCAGTGGCACAGTGTTAATAGAGCAGGGCCAATGATCTGGCCCCAGAGATGCAGAATATTGCTGCTTCCAACTCATGCTAGCAAATCCCACTTGTTCTAAATAACAAAGTACTTAAGGGTGTGTTCGGATTTGCATTTAAATAAGGATTAAGTCCCTCTCTGTCATTCTTTAGAGACTGAGTTTAGTCTCCACATTTGGCCTAATAACTTGTTAGAGGACAATTAAAATTTCTGTTTTATTTCGGTAAAACGGTTCATAACTTGAAAAGGAAACATTTTTAAAAGTGCTCTCTATATTAAATTTTGCTCCATCTCCTTCACGTTTCTTTGGGTCCTCTAACTAAGCAGCCAAAATCCCCCATGAACTCCAACTCCCCTCCCCTACACACACATGCCCCACATAACATCTTGGGCATAGGCTACTTTGGAGCTAAATACATTGTTATTCCCCATATTTAGAATAACTCCATGGGATGGTTCAGGTCCATATGCTGCTTCGTATGCTAACTTTGCCAGCCTGCCTCCCAGGTTTAAGGAGGGAGATAAGCTGTGCAACAGAGAGTGTGGAGGCAGGCTCTGGTGGTCTGTGCTCAATGAGGGATGTGAAGGGCCAGGCTCGGAGGGGGAATGTGGGGTTGAGTGGGACTTTGGGAAGGCATTGGGAGGGGCTAGCATGGATGTGCCAGGGGGAGTCAGGAAGGAGCCTCATGTCTCTACACTGAGGCTTTTGCGTATCATGAGAGTTCCTCCCCATGGGTGTTGCTGCATATATAGGCACATTTATGAACAGAGTTATGGCTTCAGATCAGTTGCTCAGGGTGGGGGTGAGGAATGGAAGGGGATATTGATTGGGGTGTAGATGTAACTGTTTATTTTCTTGTGTTTTATGGCTTGCATTGTTGTGCTGTGCAGTATAGAAGTCCCAGCCCCATGTTACCAGTGTCTGGTGTGGAGTAATAAAATGAGCTTCCCCAATCTCTGTTTAGTGTTTCCTGTCTCCGTTCGATTGATAGTACAGCTAACTCTCTCTCTCTCTCTCTCTCAACTCTTTCACCTTTAGGTGACAGAGTATGTCAGCGAGGGCCCCCAGGTTTTCCAGGACCTCCAGGAGACAAAGGTTTTATGGGGGAGCGAGGCCAGAAAGGTGCAGTGTCATAACTATGCTTTGTCTCTTTCTTGCTGTTTAAAGCATCTCCCATGTCAAAGAGGATAAATTCATGAATATGTAGGAAATGCTCAGATAATACAGTGATAAGCATCATAGAAAAGCCTGGCGTACATCAATGACACTGTTTAAACCTCTAAAAAACCGTGTGGGCTTTTTTTAAGAGAGTATGATCAGAGTGTTTTCACATCAGCTGTACTTTACTAAACATTTCCCATAGTGGTTGTTTTTTCCTTCTTGGAATCTTCATGATTATAACTCTTGACACTGGCATTTAATGTCTTTTGAAATCCCAGCTCCTAGTATCAAAAGATTTGCCCCCTAAAGGAGCTAATACTTGGAAAAAGTTCTGCGTTTGGATTTTTGAACACTGAAAGGGGGTTTTTTGTTTTTGTTTTTTTGCTTTGTGTTGTTTTGCATTTTTGCTAAACAAATTCCATCAGATACATCTGCTCTGTACCATGCGCTCTACCTGGAGTCCTTTTCCAGGTGATAGTAGATCTAAATGCTACTTTAGTTGCTAAAAATCAAGGAGGCTAAAGGTGATGTCTATGAGAAGCCTTCTGCTAATCTATTAAGATATCATATAATTATATAAAATTATAATTATCATATTCAATGATATAATATATGGTGAATATAATGACAGTACTGTTATGTTGGATGCTGTGTTTTCCAGAACTAAATGCTCATATCTGCTTTTATAATGTGACTCTTTCTAGGTGATAAGGGAGAGACGTGTTTTAATTGTATAGGAACTGGCATTTCTGGGCCTCCTGGGGACAGGGGACCACCCGGACCTCCAGGTAGCCCAGGTAAAACAAACAAAAAAAAAAAGCTGGCTGCATTTTGTTCTTTATTTTATGGCCCACAGGTTTGTGTGCAAACTCAGACACAAAGCCGAACTCCAATGTGTATGTACGCATTGTGTGCCCAAGTGATGGGATGCAGGGGCACACGTGACTTCACTATACACAAGTTGAGTATATGTGCAAGTCCACCCATTTTTGAAAATCTGACCCTTAAGAATCAGATTTTTAAAACGGTACAGATGTTTCTGCTTGATATTTTCCACTAGTCAGTGAGGCTCACAAGCACTGTGCTTACTTAAAAGAGTATTATCTGCTACCCGGTTACCTGGAAGGGAAATGAATTTCAACTCCTTCCTATTTCAAAAGAGACAAAGAACCAGTTCAGAGATTACGGTAGGGGTGATCTCTTTCAACATCATTGACATAAACTTCTAGTTACAAATTTGTTTTACTCACCTAAGATCAAGCTGTCTAAAACAGTGGGCTGAATTTGGTCTTGGTTTAAGTTGGCATTTGCAATTTCAATGACATCAGTGGAATTGCAATTACATATGCTAGGGATTAACTTGGCCTAGCGTGTTTTAATAAGACGGGTAATCTATACAGCAGTTTTTGAGTGAGTAATATTTATGACTTTATCTACTAGACTAGACTGATGTATTGTAGAGCTATCCTCAATATTAGAGTAGTTGGTGGTGGGATAAGGAACTCATCATCATTTCACAAAATTGTGGTGACTTCAAAATAATTTAAGGTCTAGGGTAACATTTTCAAAAGTGCCTGGGTGACTTTGGCACTTAAGAGTCTGGGACCCCTTGACTTTCAATGAGACACAGGCATTTAAGTGCTAAGTATTTTGAAAATTGGATTTAGGAGCCTGAGTCACATTGGAACCTTTGGAAATTTTACCCCTGTCTAAATCTTGCCTGCTCTGAGAGATTTCTCCTGCTGTCTCAGCCTTGGCAAGTATGTATGTCAAACTAAGTGCCAGATATTCCCAATGCCTAAATCTTGCATTCTTTTATTTAATCAGGATCTCCTGGTTTCCCGGGTCCGAAAGGTGAAAAAGGGCTAACTGGCTTAACCGGGCTGATGGGGTCACCAGTAAGTGTTGTTAGTATGTTTCATGGAGGGAATTGAATATAATTTATCTTAAGCATAATATCAATTTACTAATAACTACATGTCCTTTCATTTGCACAGGGAAAAATTCCTATTCAACAGTCCTTTTCCATCTCTAATTACCAGGAACCTATTGTCATAAAATTGCAGCATTCAGCAAGGAGATAGAGGAAAAACCTAAAATGCTTACTTTTCTTTCCTTAGGGATTTCCAGGACCTCCAGGTCCCCCTGGGCTTCCTGGTTCTAAAGGCGACCCCGGGGACAGCCTAGCTTTCCCAGGACTGAAAGGTGATAAAGGGGACACTGGTTTCCCAGGACCTCCTGGTATTCCTGGCATAGATGGCTCTCCTGGACGAGAAGGACTGCCAGGTCTTCCTGGACCCAAGGGGGAACCTGTAAGTTGGGTTTTATACATGGATGAACAAGGTCTTAGGAATGTTGTGAGTCCATTCAGAAAAGTACAGAGCAGGGGATGTGAAAATCCACTTTCCCCTAAGCATAAGTGTGGCTTAATGAAATAATCTGTCTAGTATAAAAACTGCCCATCCTCAGCCCTGACGGTTATTCTGTTTTTGCCCTTTCCCCTGCAAGCTCTGCTTTGTGCTGCATGAGGATGGCAGAATGGGTCGCCATTGATTATCTGTCAGTCCCTCTCTCTAAATGAGTAGCAGGTCTGCTCTTGAACAATATGCAGTGCCAGTGCTCACTGTCCTCCCTACATGGCACTACAGCTGGGGTAGCAAGATACAAGGACCAAGAGTCGAGCCTTGTCTCCAGCATGATGATAACATGCTAGACAGCTACCAGCCTGGGGTTGGGAGGAATAATAAACATCACAGAAATTCTAAACAAAAATAATTGTTTCACTAGCTTTAAAACTAAACTCTTAAATCTGTTCTAAAACAAATGATTGCTCTTCTCCCCCACCCTCCTGTTCAGGGTGGTGTTGCTTTCAAAGGAAGAATGGGACCTCCAGGTGATCCAGGAGTGCAAGGTCTTCCTGGAGACAGAGGACCTATGGGACCTCCTGGTTTTGGCCCACAAGGTCCTCCAGGTGAAAAAGGCATTCAGGGTGTATCCGGTCGTCCGGGTCCCCCAGGAGTTCCAGGTGGGTGTATTTTTCATATGTTATTGAGCAATAACGGCAAGTTGTACCCATTTGGCTCAGCACAGCGTCCAGATCATTGGGCAGGGACAAGCATGAAGGCTTTTAAAATTGTACCTGAAAGCAGTAATTAATCCTGGCATTTGTGAGCTTCCCTGCCAGTAGCCACAAGGTTGTCACAAATTGCCCTCTCTTCAACAGTACTGAAGTCCAAAGACTGTAAACCAGCTTGGTGTAAAACTGGAAATACCTCTGCAGTCTAAATGCACCCTGCTAAACCCCATGCTGTGGTAAATGATGTAACTTTTTATTAAGATGATGATCACCAGCAGGGTGCTTAGAAATGTCAGACTTCATGACTTCTTTGAAGAACAATTTATAATGCACATATGGCAAGAAATGCTTCTGAGCCTGTGCAATGGGGCACAGTGAGGCTCAATAAGGTGAGGTCTGAAAGAGAAAAGTCTTCAAGAGAACGTGAGTGTTTAACTTCTGGTAAAAGGCAGGGGTAGGCAACCTATGGCACGCGTGCCGAAGGCGGCACACGAGCTGATTTTCAGTGGCACTCACACTGCCCGGGTCCGGGAGAGCTCTGCATTTTAATTTAATTTTAAATTAAGCTTCTTAAACATTTTAAAAACCTTATTTACTTTACATACAACAATAGGTTAGTTATCTATTATAGACTTATAGAAAGAGGCCTTCTAAAAACGTTAAAATGTATCACTGGCACGCGAAACCTTAAATTAGAGTGAATAAATGAAGACTCGGCACAGCACTTCTGAAAGGTTTCCGACCCCGGTATAAAGTCAGAAAAACCACACTTGTATTTAGATTGGACCTGATTTACTGATTTCAGTGCTATTGCAACAGTGTAAAACTGGAGTAACACAGTATTGAATCGACCCCATCTATGTGTAGATGACTAAGGATCTCTCTCCTTATGTATAGAATCTGTATACTGTAGAATGATGCGTCTGTATCCTATCCACTCTTAGGTCCGAAAGGTGAACCTGGCAAAACTATTACAGAACCAGGAGTTCCAGGCTCCCCTGGACCTCCAGGAAGAAATGGTGAAGTAGGACTTCCAGGTAAGAGCATAACTAGACTTCCAGGTAACCCTCTGAGTTTTCACTCTGACTAGCTTTTGCTAATTAAAAATGGTTTTCCTCTGCAGGTGATCCTGGTCTGCCAGGTCAGCCGGGCTTGCCAGGCATCTCAGGTCCTAAGGGTGATCCAGGTATACCTGGCATTGGACTTCCAGGCCCACCAGGCCTAAAAGGTATACTTGCTACCACATCTTTGGAGGAGTGAATTATACTGGCTTTGGGCAGTGTCATTTTTCAGGTTTAACCTTTTTTTCTTAGCTTGCGCGAGTAGTTGCATTCTTAAATCTCCAAAGTCTTTAAAAATGCCTACCTAAGTTGTATGCCACTGTTAAAAGCACTGGAAAACCTCAGTTTCATGTCTGTTCTCCTGCACTTTTGTGGACGCTTAGGCTTTTCAACCATCCTTGGGGTTAAAACCAAATGGAAGAGATTTTAGACATTGCTTGAACTATCTTCTTCTGCAGTGTATAGCATAAATAACAATCTCCACAATCAGTCGCCTGCTTCCATATTTCTGATGTAAATAATTTGCAGCCACAATGAGAATGCTTAAAATGAGGAACATCCTTCATAAGAAGGGATGATTTGAGAGGTATCCTCGGACTGTGATGTAGTGGTCCAGATCAATATACAGTGCATTATGCACATAGCTGTCTAAACTGAACTGGGGTGCTTTGGTGCAATAGTGCATTTTGAGCCAACCAGACCTAAGGGGCCTCTTTTGAAAGAACACTTACACAGTGGTTGCCAAATCTCCCTGAAATGTACTGACACTTGTTTGTTGCCTTATCTCAGTTGTTTTCCTACCTCCACATTGGGTTGTAGGTTTCCCAGGAATGGCTGGCCCCCCAGGAGCACCAGGAGCCCCTGGACGACCAGGGCTCGAAGGGCCACCAGGACAATCTGGTTTCCCAGGACAAAAGGTCTGAAAATATCAATCTCTCTGCTAATGGGCTGTGGTTTAAGACTGAAGTTTGTCTCTTCAACTGTGCCATTGTAAAGTCTCTTCTTTGGTTGGGAGGGGTCTGCATCTGTAAGCAGCCCTCACCTCTCTCAAGTCAAAGGACCTATCAAGTCATTTATCTTTTCTTACTCAGTAGCTGCTGTCCCCAGTGCTGTGTGTCCAGCTGCATTGCCTTGCAGAGTCTGCTCTAACACCAACAGTGCAGAGTCTCCTGATGTGTAGGGCCAGAGTTGAATGTCATAGGGCAGACTCGGATAGGATGCTCTGTGTAGCATTAAATTGGTGATGGGGCGGGGATGGAATGGTCAACTTTACTGAAAATGTGTCCCTCCTTCTTACCCACCAGCGTTTGTCCCTACCCCTGGAATGGATGCAGCTGAAAAGTAGGGAGATACTTTCATTTAATCCCTTAAGGCTCTTCCAAATTTGAGTGAAGACACTAGCTAATCAACAAAAATGGTCCTTCATGAGCACAGCAGTTACTCTAGCATCTAGGGGCCGACAAAGTTGAATAGATTTGTTTCATGAGACTGCAGTCAGGGTGGCTACACTCCTAACCAAGGGCTTGTACAAGAAGGTTCCCCTGACCCTAAGAAAAGAACTTCGGGTATCATTCAGGCCATGTGTCCTGAGGGATGCCGTGTTTTACCCTTTCCCTTCCTGGACGCTTTATAGATGCAGTACTAGAGCTGTTCCTGTAGCCTCTAGGTGTGTTGTGAGCTGGCCCTCCACACTGTCCATGTCAGGTGGCCCTTCCCTCCTTATTGTGCACTCCATCCCAGAGGCTGGTCATGTTTGTATGGTGTTGGAGGATTGGAGTGTAACCCTCCAGGAGTATGTTCTGTTACTAGATAGGTGACATGGATTTTGCTGTAATATCAGAAAACCCCCTTTTCTGTCAGGTGACTAATGTTGCCTAATCTTTCCCAGAATTATTTGCCTGAGCTGTGTGGCTGTAAATATTTTGGGAGTCTTTTTTTTTTTAACCTCATGGCTTTTGGGGGGCTGGAGGGGAGGGAAGAATATTTTCCCCTTTGCTACTTTAAACGTTATCAGAAAGAGCTAACCTGTGAAACCCATTTCCTTTTTCCTTACATCATAGGGGGACCCTGGATTTGGTGTCCCGGGACCACCTGGGCCACCAGGGCCACCGGGTTTTAAAGGAGCTCAGGGACTGAAAGGTGATCCTGGCTTCCCAGGAAACCCTGGTTTGCCAGGGCGGCCAGGTTCAGATGGAATTCCTGGGCCAAAAGGTACAGAGAACCCTTCATTATCTTCTGTTGAACACTATATGACTCTTAATCACTGAAAATCAGCCTGTTATTGTGTGCCAGTTACTTAGGGCCAGATTTTTAAAAGTATTTAGGTGCCTAATTCCCATTGTAATTATTTCAGTGAGAGTTAGGCATTGGGGCTGGTTTTTCCAAAGTGCAAAGCCTCTTGGTATGCATATGGACTGTGCCTGTCTAAATGCACATGGCAAACTGAGGTTTGTGTCCCCAGGCCACAGGCAAACCGAAGTGCATGCACATTTTTGTATGTTTGAAAATCTGGCCTCTAGCTGATAGAGACAAATCCCAACTAATGAGGGTGCCATACTTTAAATGGATCCACTTTGTTACATTCTTGTTTCCCTTCCACAAGAGGCATTTAAAGTCAAATGGGAAACTACACAAAAATGAGGAGGCTAGTTAAATGGAAACTAAAAGGAACAGTCATGGGTTGAAATGCCTGAAAACGGTGTGGAGCTATTTCAAAATGCCAGACTGGAGGGTCAAACTAAATGTATATCCAAAGTTTAAAAAAAAAAAACAGTAGAAGGACCAAAACATGCCACATGGCTAAACAGCAGAGTAAAAGAGGTGATTAGTGGCAAAAATGCATCCTTTAAAAATTGGAAGTCAAATCCTAGTGAGGAAAATAGAAAGGAGCATAAACTCTGGCAAGTCAGCTGTAAAAGTATAAGTAGGCAGGTCAAGAAAGAATTTGAAGAGCAACTTGCTAAGGACACAAGAACTAACAGAGCAAAAAAAATTTAAGTAATCAGAAGCAGGAAGCCAGCCAAACAATCAGTGGGGCCACTGAACAGTCGAGGTGCTAAAGGAGCACTCAGAGACGACAAGGAGAAACAAAATGAATTCTTTGCATTGGTCTTCGCTGTAAAGGATATGGGGGAGAGCTCCACACCCAAGCAATTCTTTTTAGGAGAAAAATCTGAGGAACTCTCCCAGATTGAGGTGTCTGTAAAGGAGTTTTGGAACAAACTAATAAAATAAACAGTAATACGTCATCTGGACCTGAGGTATCCTTCCAAGAGTTCTGAAGGAAATTGCAGAACTACTAACTGTGATGTGTAATCTATTGCTTAAATCAGCTTGTGTGCCAGATGACTGGAGGGTAGCTAATGTAATGCTTATTGTTTAAAAAGGCTCTAGAGGCGATCCTAGCAATTAAAAGGCCGGTAAGCCTAATTTCAGTATCAGGCAATTTGGCTGAAACTATAGTATAGAACAGAATCATCAGACAGATAGATAAACATTATCTGCTGGGGAAGAGTCAACATGGTTTTTGTAAAGGGAAAATCACGTCTCACCAATCTATTTGAATTCTTTGAGTACATCAACAAGCATGTAGACGAGGGTGATCCAGTTGGTGTAGTGTGCTTGACCTTTCAGAAAGCCTTTGACAAAGTCCCTCACCAAAGACTTAAGAAAAGTAAGCAGTCATAGGATAAAAGCGAGGGTCCTCTCATGGATCAGTAACTGGTTAGAAGACAGGAAGCAAAGGATAGGAATAAATGGTCAGTTTTCACAATGGAGAGAGTTAGATAGTGGGGTCTCTCAAGGATCTGTGCTGTTCAGATCTGGATAAAGGGGTACACAGGAGGTGGCAAAATTTACACACAAATATAAAATTACTCAAGATAAGTCCAATGCTCACTGTGAATAGTTGCAAAGAGATCTCACAGAAGTAGGTGTCTGGGCAAGAAAATGACAGATGAAATTTATTGTTGATGAGGCAAAGTAATGCGTATTGGAAAAATAATCCCAATTATATATATATAAATGATGGGCACTAAATTAGCTGTTAGCACTCAAGAAAGAGATTGTAGAGTCATCATAGAATCATAGGACTGGAAGGAACCTCAAGAGGTCATCTAGTCCAGTCCCCTGCACTCATAGCAGGACTAAGTATTATCTATTCTACAACTTCCCTGACAGGTGTTTGTCTAACCGGCTCTTAAAATCTCCAATGATGGAGATTCCACAACCTCCTTTGGCAATTTGTTCCAGTGCTTAACCACTCTGACAGTTAGAAAGTTTTTCCTAATGTCCAATCTAAACAACCTTTGCTGCAATTTAAGCCCACTGCTTCTTGTCCTATCCTCAGAGGTTAAGGAGAATAATTTTTCTCCCTCTTCCTTGTAACAACATTTTATGTACTTGAAAACTATTATCATGTCCCCCTTAGTCTTCTCTTCTCCAGACTAAACAAACCCAATTTTTTCAATCTTCCCTCATAGGTCATGCTTTCTAGACCTTTAATCATTTTTGTTGCTCTTCTCTAGACTTTCTCCAATTTGTCCACATCCTTCCTGAAATGTGGCGCCCAGAATTGGACACGCTACTCCAGTTCAGCCTAATCAGCGTGGAGTAGAGCAGAAGAATTACTTCTTGTGTCTTGCTTACAATACTCCTGCTAATAGACCCCAGAATGATGCTTTTTTTTTTTTTGCAATAATGTTACACTGTTGACTTGTAGTTAGCTTGTGATCCACTATGATCCCCAGATCTTTTTCCACAGTACTCCTTCCTAAGCAGTCATTTCCCATTTTATATGTGTGCAACTGATTGTTCCTTCCTAACTGGAGTACTTTCCATTTGTCCTTGTTGAATTTCATTCTGTTTACTTCAGACCGTTTGTCCAGATCATTTTGAAATTTAACCCTATCCTACAAAGCATCCACTCAATGTGCAGTGACAGTTTAAAAAATGCTAACAATGTTAGGAACCGTTTAATAAAACGGAAAATATCATGATGTCACTTTATAAATCCATGGTACGCCCACACCTTCAATGCCGTGTGCATAAAAAAAAAGATATATTAGAATTGGAAAAGGCACCGAGAATGGCAATGAAAATGGTTAGGGGTATGGAACAGTTTCTGTGCAAGGAGAGATTAAAAAGACTGGCACTGTTGAGCTTAGAAAAGAGATAACAAAGAGCAGATAAGAGAGATGTCTATAAAATCATGAAAGCTATGGAGAAAGTGAATTGGGAAGTGTTATTTACCGCTTCTCATAGCACAAGAATAGGGGTCACCCAACAAAATTAATAGGCAGCAGGTTTAAAACAAACATAAGGAAGTACTTCATACAGTGCACAGTTAATCCTTGGAACTTGTTGCCGTGGGATGTTGTGAAGGCCAAAAGTATAACTGGGTTCAAAAAAGAATTCGATAAGTTCATGGAGGATAGGTCCATCACTGGCTATTAGCCAAGATGATCAAGAATGCAACCCCGTGCTTTGGGTGTCCCTAAACCTCCAACTGACAGAAGCTACAACTGGTTGACAGGGGATGGATCACTCAAAATTGCCCTGTTCTATTCATTTCCTCTGAAGCATCTGTCACTGGCCACTGTCAGAAACAGGATACTGAGCTAGATGGACCATTGATATGACCCAGGGCGGCCATTCTTTTGTGTTATATTTACCAATTTGATGCACTTTATTCTCACGAAAGCTACTTTAATTATTTATGAACGTCTGGCATTAGCAATTGTCTGCACTGTATTGCAATATATCTCTGGTTTGGTGTATAGCAAAGGTATTTGTGAACAGTTATGTAGACTAGTGTACTATGGCACAGTAACAAGTCTTTGGACCATCTTTCAAAAGTGGCCTTTGAAATTACATGCACAGTGGGTATTTGCACAGCTAACTTCCACTTGCATGTGTGCAGGGACCAAATGCCAGTGAACAATGTGTAGACACTTCATACATGACTTCTGAAAATGAATGTGAAAACCCTGAGATTCCTCACTGTTGAACTAAATTAGAATTTCCTTTAAGGTGACCCTGGACCAAGCGGACCACCGGGGTTAGCGGGACCCCCAGGGTTCCCGGGAATTGGTGGTCAAGGTCCACCGGGACAACCTGGCCCTCCAGGACCTATGGGCCCACCAGGTAAGAGTTGAGTGATTATAACTTTGGAGTTATTGCTGACATGTTGTCTGTCAGGGAGGCAGGCACACCAGTTCAGGGTGTGTACAAAAGTGCCAGTAAACAACAAATAGGAAGGGAGGGCTGGAGACTTCATGACTCTCAGTTTGGACAGGACCCTTTCCACAACATGGGCCAAGTTCTGCCTTTATATTCTGTCCTATGCAAACCCACAGAAGGCAAGGGGGGTTGCACTGTGATTGACAACTGGGAAAAATTTGGCCCGTCACGTTTGTTAATGCAGCCCAAGAAGCTCCTCTCCTTGGCAGAGGGGAGTGGCATGTTAATCTAGCATTTCTTGGTTACTGAGAGGGTAGACAATATGCCTTCATTGCTATGCTATCTTTAAAAAGACAAATTATGCGATGCTCAATTCTGGAGATACAGTGTGCAGTCAACTGGTAGTGAAGTCAGTGGGTGCTGTTGAGGGTGCTCTGTACCTCACAGGATCAGGCCCATAATGTTAAAGGAAATAGTTCTCTGAGAGCCAACATAATATTGAAAATATGGTACTTTTATGGACCTTAAGGTTACATTATTCTGCCAACCAAAATAATGTATTTGTTTCTCAAGTGTGCACAGACTGTGTACTGGAAATTATTTATTTCATGACCCTTAAGTGAAATAAATTGACCTATGTGATTAAGTATCAAGACCATCCTTAACGATTGAAGCAGTTTAACCAACTCGACACTTCATATTCAGTTGGCAAGACCTATTTTTAAATAACTTCAATTTTATTGCGAGCCAACATTTATAAATTTGACATTTTGTGCCTTGACCAGAAGCAAAACAAAAAAAAAAGACCCTATGTAACAATACTGTTCCTTACACTACTTCCATTTAAGTCCATAGGTAGACATTCAGGGCGTGATCCAGTGCCAACTGAAGTCAGTGGGAAATCTTTCCATTCGCTTCAATAGGCATTGAAGTATGGCCTAAATCAGCTGAAAAATGGCTTTGATCCTAGGTATTTCAGAGTGGTTGGTCCATTTCTGCATCAGGTAGAAAAAGAACACTGCAAGCGCTAGTAGTCTATTGTATGAACAAGAAACTACCAGAAAAAAGGGTCACGTACATTCACTTTATAGATTCACAACTGGAAAAAAACTTCATTAATTTTAATTCAGGTAATGATAGTTTGTGACTTCCAGGACAGCCATTTCCATCATGCTCTTCATTAAGCAAAGTTGGGAAGTTCTGGGCCTCCTTGTTGGGTTCAGGTTAAATTACCAAACTAGGAGTCTGCCCATAGTATTAGTGGGGAGCATGTCTCTAGCAAAGGGCGTTTTGGTAATCTTGTATTTAAAATTACTTAATTTTAATAAAAGGATTTCCTAGTTCCAACGCTATATATGGGAGGGAGGGGGAAGAAGGGGATTAAATTTCTGTTCACAAAGTATTTTATTTTTGAGAGAGGTTTTTCTACATTACTTTCACTGAATGGGATTTCCACTTCGCTAACCCTGTGACTGCAAACGCACAGCAATAGCCACAGTGAGAATGTGCTGTATGAACTAGAGAACAACTTTGTTAATGCTGAAATATACCTAGTCTTTGCTGTACACGTCTAGATACTGCTGCTGCATGACCACTATCCCACACTTCAGATTTGTTTTAGTGATAGCCACCCTATGTGAAGAGCCAAAATTTGGGCTGGCATTATAGATAGTGCATGGCAGAAAACCCATGGCCAGCAGAGGAGCAAGGGGCAGAGGCACCTGAGCATATACCTAGCTTTAAGTGTTTCAATAGTCCCACTGACTTTAAAGGGACTGCTCATATGCTTAAAGTCTGGCATATGCTTAAGCACCTTGCTCATGCAGGGAAGCTGATCTGCAGGTCCTCTGCCTGCAACCTGGTTTCAGTGCCCGGTGTTGGGGTTGGAAGTGATCTGAATGACCCGTGTATCACCTCCCTCACCCATCAGTGACCTCTGTGCATACCCCCATGTCCCAGACTATGCCTGGTTGTAGTAGGGGGTTTGTTAGAGACACAGAGCAGCTTTTTAAGTGTATGAACTGTGTGTCTTTGGATGTCCATTATACCTGTTTCCAGGTGCTAGGCAGAGTTTGACTCCATGTGGTTGCTGATTAGACCACAAAGCATTGCTTTTCCCAAGTAAAACAAATATACCTGTCTCAGTGGATCAGTATGGCTAATTTTTCATTGTAATCTGTATTGAAGATCACTGTGGCTACTAACAGCATGACAACATTGAAATGTAGTGCATGAAACCTAGTGCATGACTGAGGCTTTAAGTAAACCACCTACTTTAATCCTATAGGTCAGGGGTCGGCAACTTACAGCACATGTGCCAAAGGCGGCACGCGAGCCAATTTTTACTGCCACGCTGCTGCCAGCCGGCGTCCCGGCCACTGGCCCCGCTCAGCCCCCACCTGCCTGGGTGAACGGAATCCTAGGCCGGCAGTGGGCTGAGTGGGGCCGACGGCCAGGACCCTGGCTGGCAGGAGCCGGTGGCCGGAACTCCAGACCAGCAGCTGGCTGAGCCGCTCAGCCTGCCGCTGGTCTGGGGTTCCATCCGCCTGCTCCACTCAGCCAGCTACCGATGTAGGGTTCTGGCCACCAGCCCTTTGCCAGCCGGGGTCCCGGTCGCGCTCAGCCCACTGCCGGCCTGAATGGACAGAACCCCGGGCCGGCAGCGGGCTGAGTGGCTCAGCACACTGCCGGTCTGGAGTCCCTGCCACAGGCCCCGTTCAACCCGCTGCCAGTCTGGGGTTCTGTCAGGGCCCCCTGCAAATGTTACATTTATTTTGGCACGCGAAACCTTAAATTACTGGAGACTTGGCACGCTACTTCTCAACGGTTGCCGACCTTTGCTATAGGTGCTGCTGCTTGTCTGGTGCAGTGTGCATGTTGCCTCCCCCATCACTCATTCCTGTTTCCCACTGAATCAGAATAGACTCTACTCCTTTTTATTATAGTAGATTAACTTTCTTGGGATTCTGTTTTTCAGGGCAATTGGAACAATCTTAAGTATTTCTTTGCTCAGGTTTTCTTTTTTATGCACCACCATTTATTCAAACAGTTTGCAGTGTCTGTATATTTCGTTTTTACAAAACGAGCTGCTCGAGTGTTTATTCCGTAGCATATTCTACTACAATTCTGATCCAGTCAAACACATTTGAGAAGCAGAAGGGGGAAAAATGGGAATGTTATCACAGATTCAAAGACATGTTGACTTTACTCCATGTTCACCTATCAAGAAATATTGAAAGTATTTGTCCTCTTACCAGGTTATATACTACCTTCATAGTTTATTTTGTTTGCTGATGGAGTCCCCGTAGACATTGGAGCATGAGCCATACCTTCTGGGGCTTAGTTTTTCCCCTGTCAGGGGAACAATTCCACTCACCAAAGGAACCAAAAAGTAATTGAGCAATGCAAGCCGATAGGCACATTTTTCTTTGTGAGTTGAAGATGCCTAATTTACCTCTAGTCTGTAGAGCAGGGGTCTCAAACTCAGTTTACCTTAAGGCCAGTGCCAGTCTTCAAATCCTCCCAGTGGGCCAATAATGTCACTCATGCCACCCAGAACCCGCCCCCTCATATTCTGCCCCCCACCTGCCTATAGGGAGCTTGGGTAGGGGAGGGGGTCGGGTGCAGGCTCTGGGATGGAGTTTGGGTGCTGGGTGCAGGCTCTGGGCTGGGGCAGAAGGTGAGGGTGCAGGAGGAGTGGGTGGGGTTGCAGGCTCTGGGACGGGGTGCAGAGGGAGGGGGTGCAGGCTCTGGGAGGGAATTTGGGGGGGAGGGGTGCAGGAGGAGGGAGTGGGGTTGCAGGCTCTGGGATGGGGTGCAGAGGGAGAGGGTGCAGGCTCTGGGAGGGAGTTTGTGGGCAGGAGGGATGTGTGGGAAGGGGGTGTAGGCTCTGGGAGGGAGTTTGAGGGTGGGAGAATGTATGTGGGGACGGGGTCGGGGTACAGGCTCTGGGAGGGGGTTAAGTGGTGTGACCCTTACCTGGGGCTCCAAGGAGGGGTAGGCCGGGGGGCCTCCGTGCGCAGCTGCCCCCAGGCACCGCCCCCGCATCTTCCCATTGGCTGCAGGGGCATTCGGGGCGGGGGCAGTGCGTGGAGGCACAGTCCTGCCCCAGGGCCGCAGGGAGGGGCCGGCAGACACATGGAGTGAACGCGCAAGAAGCTGCTCAGCTCCGCTGCACTGCCGGTGATGGGCGGGGGCTCGGGCCATTTTAAATCGCCCGGGGCTGGCAGGCGGGGCCAAGGGAGAGACCTCCAAATTGCTGGACCCCCACGAGCCACATTGGGGAGGTTCTTGGGCCGCAGCTGGCCCGTGGGCTGGAGCTTTGAGACCCCTGCTGTAGAGTGAGAGTCTCTAAATCACTCTTGAATCTTTGTTCCTACAGTGGCAGCGCAAAGCACTGTCTGCTGCAGCATTGGGCTGTCTTACACTACTTATTCTTTATTGTTCCTGACACTGAATGTGTCAAAATAATCTCCATAAGAGAGGTTACAGACGGGGCTCCTAACTAGTGCATTGTATTGTCTTCAAACAAACTTGAGACAATGGGGAAAATATTATTTTGTATACTATAATACACATCAGAAAAATAATTCATGTAGCACCACATCTTACTAAGCTCTCCAGGAGCTTTATAAAGAGCCATCAATATAGTAACAGTCTGCAACAGCAATAGGCAGCTAAGCATTCCCAATAAGGGATTCAGTTTTTCTTCATAAAGTGGAAGCATCTTTGACAAATCCCTTTTGGAGGGATCTCCAGACAGATGGTGCTGAACAGCAAAATATCAACCACCCACTAGGGCGCACACAAGCCAGCATCGAATGGCTGTGTTGGTGCAGGCAGTGTAAAAAGATGGCTTGAGAGGAGACCTTGGACCATTTCCAAAAGCTTGCTAGGTTAGGAGACAGGAACACAGTCCAACATTTTGTTTTGTTTTTTGAAAGATTGCACTGTAGTATTTAAAAAACTTTCAGTTAGGTACTTCTCTCTGTGTAGAATGGTGGCTGCTGTTGAAAAATGCCTATAATTAAATTTACTTACAAACCAGTTTCTTGTAGCTGTAATAGTGTTGTATCCTTTGTAGTTAGATCTATGCTCAGTAACTTTAGTATAGATTTTGTTCTAATCTTTATGTGCTTAATTTTGTTTCCTAACCTAATGACTCTCTTGCAACTCATTACTTTTCCCTGTGCCTCAACTTCCTGATGAATGCTAACTCGCTGGGTTTTGAACCTCAGGTCCACCAGGTACTGTGATTTCTTCACCAAAGCCGCCTTCTTGTTGTCTTAATTTAAGATTATTAGTTTATTTAAATACATTTCAAGAGTGAAAGTCACCACTTAACTCAACAGGTGCAATCCCATTGAAGGGAGCAGAGCTGTGCCTCCCTACTATGACTGGTGCCTTTGGCTCAGTCTCACTAATATTAAGCAATGTTGCTTTTGTTTTTTAAACAGTTCCTATTGAGGCACATTTTTAATTTAGACAAACCTAATGAAACACAGAACTTGGCTGTCCTTTGAAAATAAATGCCCATTTGAGGTTATCTTGTAACCTAATAGTGTGGGCCTCCCTGATGCAATTCAACTGGGATTTCATTTAACTTGAAGCCAGGATTTCGCATTTGTGCTGTATATAGGAATTATTAGGCTGAATCGTGAAATACAAACAAGACTTTGTTAAAATAAGTAGTCACCCTGATATTAAAAAGAGCACTTAATTTTTTTTTCTGTAGCATTTACACATTTTATTGATCAAGTTGTGGGAAATTTAATCTTCTGCACAGTTAATTTGTGAGAAGACTACAGTCTTTAACTCCTTCTTTAGTCATACAATTGAATAAACACCATAAACAAAATACGGGGTCACCAAGGGTTATATGTACTGGGCTGCTGACAAACTTTTAGCATCGCCTTCTGAAAAATGTTGACTTTAATTAGCTAGTTTTGCAGCAGAGCAGTTGGACCCCAATCCTGCAAGCTCATATGTATGTGACCCCTGAGCCTGCACAGAGCCCCACTGAGATGAATTAAGTCTACCTGCTTGGATCCCATTGCAGGATCAGGGCTTTGGAAGTCAAAACATTTATCCATTGTGGGGGTTTGATCAAGGTATTATGGCAGTGTGCTGCCAGTAAAGAGCAGCTGTTCCACCATTACTGCCACACCCACCCCCACACCCACACCCCTACCTCTCAACCATGCCCGATTTCTTGCTAAAGGATGGTGTGTTAATAATATCTAGGATTACAAGGAGTTCCAGGTGAGAAAGGAGATCCTGGCCCTCCTGGATTCGACATCCCTGGTCCACCTGGTGACAGAGGCAGGCCAGGATTTCCAGGAACACCAGGTCTCATTGGACCTCCAGGTTCACCAGGACCACCAGGACGAGATGGAATATCAGGATTTCCAGGTAAGTTCAAACATGCCAGAAGAGCATTGTTACGTGTAGGCATATACAGAGGGCTGTAGTCACATGTGTGTTTTCCACGGTTTGGGCATGCTATCAGTGAGAATGACAGTGAGAAATGTCATTGAACTTGGGCTTGCTTACTTTACCTTGCTGACGACTGAAAGGCAGTTTATCCATGGGCACCCATGAGAGCCTTCATTGCAATAAATCTGAATTAGGGACAAACCCGTGTCTCTAATGTTGGATGCACATTTCAGAGTCCCCTAGGAATTTTGGAGGGAGATTGGATCCGTGGCTATTTTGGTGAGGGACCCTCTCTCTAATTGTAATATCCATTGTCTATCCATCCCCTCCCAGTGCAGGGCTTTGCAGCAATCACTGTGTATTACAGTCTAAGCATTATAGCACTAATAGCACTCGGGCCTAACTCTACTCCTATTAAAGTCAGTGCTAAAACTCCCGTTCACTTCGGTGTCAGCAGGTAAGCAAATGCTGAGCACTTTTGCAAGTCCCACCCTAAAACCATGTGTATCACCTTTCTTTATATTGTAATGTTATAGAGATGTTTAAATCTGCTTTGAGGTCATAGTTTGAGTGTGAAGTTTGGTAGGTAGGTAGGTATGCATCATTATTAAAGGGATTAAAGATTATTTAGGTAATTTAATTGTACTCACGTTGGCAAGGCCTGATGAAATTCACTCTAGAATACTGAAGTAACTAGCTGAAACAATCTCGGAACTATGAACTTGTGAAGGATGGGTAAGGCCCTAGAGGAGTGGAGACGAGCAAACGTAGTACCTGCAGCTGGCCCACATGATCGCAGCACCACTCAGGTTTGGCACATCTGCCCCTCCATCTCGGTCTATGGAGGGGCAGACTCGCCAAACCTGAGTGGCGCTGTGATCATGTGGGCCAGGTCTCCATGCTGAAGCTGGGAGCCGGGTCCAGCCAGGAGCTGCTGTGCAGTGAATGTAATATGTGTTCGTTCCCCAACCCACGCACATTCTCCCCTCTTTCCATCCCACATGGTGGTTTTCCTGTACCTCTGCTGTGAAATTAATTAAAAATTACCGCAATAAAATCATAGCCCTAGTAGTAATAGCTTACGTGGATTGGTCAAGAACAAATCATGCCAAACCAACCAAATTTCCTCCTTTGACAGGGTTACTTGCCTGGTGGATATGGGGGAAGCAGTAGATGTGATAGCTTTATTTTAGTAAGGCTTTTGACATAGGCTATAAGCAAACTGGCAAAATGTGGTCTAAATGAAATTACTATAAGGAGGGTACATAACTGGTTGAAAGATCTTAGTGAGGGTAATTATCTATGGTTTGCTTTTGAACTGGGAGAGCATAGCTAGTGGGGTCCTGCAAGGGCCTGTCCTGTGTCTGGTACTATTCAACATTTTCATTGATGACTTGGATAATGGAGTGTAGGACATGCTTATAAAATTTGCAGATGACACCAAGCTGGAAGGGGTTGCAAGCACTTTGGAGAACAGGATTAGAATTCAAAATGACCTTGACAAATTGGATAAATGGTCTGAAATCAACAAGATGGAATTCAGTAAAGATAAGTGCAAAGTACTACACTTAGGAAGGAAACATCAAATGCACAAATACAAAATATGGAATAACTGACTAGGCAATAGTACTGCTAAAAAGGATCTGGTGGTTATTATAATGGGTCACAAATTGAATATAAGTCAACAATGTGACTCTGCACAGCTGCGTGCTGCTCCAGCCCCTGCTCCGGCTCTTCCCCAGGGCCCCTGCCCTGCTCCGCCCCCACCCCAGCCCCGCCTCTTCCCGCCCCTGCAGCAGGGCCGGGGCACTGCACTCACTGGCAGCGGGAGTGCGGCGACCCGGCCCCAGCTGTGCTGCTGGTGAGTGCTGGGGGGTAGTTCCCCCTCCTGCCCCCCAAGCCAGACCTGCCCCCGATGGAGTCCTGAGGCCAGCCCCACTCCTCCCGCAGAGGTCTGCCCCCTTTCCTCCCTCCCCAGTGGAGCCTCTATGCAGTGGTGGGGCTGCATAGAGGCTCAGAATAGCTAGGGACGGCCCTGGATATGGGAGGTAATTGTTTTGCTCTACTAGGCACTGGTGAGGCGTCTGCAGGAGTATTGTGTCCAGTTTTGGATGCCACATTTTAGAAAAGATGTAGAGAAACTGGAGAGAGCCTAGAGGAGAGCAGTAAAAATTATAAAAGATTTAGAAAATCTGACCTCTGAGGAAAGATTTTAAAAAAAAAAAAGCGTATGTTTAGTCTGGAGAAAAGAGGAATGAAATAGAATCTAATAACACTCTTCAAATATGGTAAGGGCTGTTGTAAAGAGGACATTGATCAATTGTTCTCCATGTCCACTAGGACAAGAAGTAGTGGACTTCAATCTGCAGCAAGGGAGATTTGGGTTAGATATAAGGGGAAATGTTCTAACTATATAAGCGTAGCTAAATTCTGGAACAGGCTTCCAAGGGAGCATCCCTGTCCCTGGAGGTTTTTAAGAACAGTTTGGACAAGCACCTGGTAGGCATGGTCTCTAGGTGTGCTTGGTCCTGCCTCAACCTAGGAGGCTGAACTTGATAACTTCTCTATGATTTTTCAGTATTTCTGTTTTACTGCAAAAGGATCTGACTCCACACAATGAAAGCCATTATATTCCAAGAAATAGACTGTTTGATTCTCTCCAGTTGTGCCTGCGTATTTATAATTACCTCTATGACTTTCAGTAAATAATGGCGTCAAGTATCAGAGGGGTAGCTGTGTTAGTCTGGATCTGTAAAAGCAGCTGCTTTGCTGTTTTTAGTAAATAACGGTTTAAATTTAAAATAAATAACTCTCCTTCATGAAATATTTTATACAGGAACCGCATTTATATGGCTTATAAGAAACAAGCACACACCGCTCTCTGCAAGAATTAATAATGGAAAAGCCCACGCCACATTCAAATATAAATTATTCTAGGAAGTTATTTTTCTATATGAGGCTGATTCTTAGAAGGGCTAAGCACTGTAACACTCATTGAAAGCACTGGGATTTACATGGACTCAGCCTCTCACTGGATCTGGCCATTTATGTTTTAGGTATAAAATGAGAATTACTCAAGTTTAGCTGACTTTGATGTACAGGTTAATACCATAGGAATGAAGATAGGTGAAAGTGAAGTACTGATTGCTTTGGGGTTTTTGTTCAGAATGACACTGGTGGTTCAATGCATCTAGGTGCCAAAGGTGAGATGGGTGTGATAGGAGCGCCGGGTCCACAAGGTCCTACTGGAACTCCTGGCAGAGATGGCCTTCCTGGTCCTAAAGGTAACATTTGTCTGACTATTTTCAGTGCAGAGAATTTAACACTGCTTATCCTTCAAAGATGTTGGGACCAGCGTCTGATGTAGTCTTGGCTTTGGTGGGGAATTTCATCGCGTGGGTTGGGTTATCTTTCTGACTTTGGTGTTCACAGGTACTTTGTTTAAAGCAGTAGTAAGCTATCCATGTGACATGTTGGAAGGGGCATTCTGAGGCTTTAGCCGTTTCATCTTTGAGATCCTTGGATTGAAGATATTAAAGAAATCCAAATGATGCTAAAGATAATACTTGGTAAAGTCTGCTTTAGACCGTGTAAAAGATGGACTGATGGCTTTGCGTCGTCAGGCTTTCCAGGGTTGGCTTTAAGCAGCATGGATGAAATTCACTCCCGCCACATAAAGCCCATATAATCTGGCTGTATGCAGGTGAATTTTGTGAGTTTGGTAGGTAAAATCCACCAATCTTCCTCTGCACCAGGCGGCCAGCAGACTCTCAAACACTGTTCCTGCTTTGAGATCTATTGATTGAAAGCGCTATGTAACAGCCTGATAGAAGTGGTATTATTACTTTTATTTATTAATGTCGAGTGTGCAATGTGTTGGGGCTTCCGGATCATTGCTTTGTTATACAGCTGTCTGTTCCCTCTGTGCTGGTCTATTCAAGGCATATAGTCCTTTTCCATATGTAGGCACCCTTATGCAACCATTCCATGTATGGCCCCTCACTCAGCCCCTTGCGTGGCTTACGGTGGGAGCTCACCACCCACTGGGTGAATTTCATTACTTGTGAATAGAGCAGAGTGTGATAGAAACATAATTGATGTTAGCCCACCCTATGGATTACACTTTCCTTTTGCTGTCTGTACATGCTGTAGGCAGTGATGGTTTACCAGGTCAGCCAGGACCTACTGGACTGGCAGGGCAGAAAGGCGTGAAAGGTGAAACAGGCCTGCCAGGTCCCCCTGGACAAGTTGATCCAAGCAAGCTGGGATCAAAAGGAGAGAAAGGCGAGCCAGGCATTCCAGGTGAGGAATTTCATACATGGGCTTGTTTCCTACAGGTGATGGCGAACCGAGATGGATTCAGTTATAATCAGTTAGTCCTTCTCTGCAAGGAAAACTTAAACTGGATGGGGTTAGGGTTCTCTCTTCTTTTTCTTCTCTTGAAGAGAAGGTTTAAAGTGACCATTTGAGTGTAACTGAGTTGCTCCATATAGTCGGTTGCAGTGTCCTTACTAGTGAACTCTTATTATTGTGTAACATTTGTATCAGAGAAGCATCCTAATGCCCTGGCCAGGATTTGGGGCTTCATTGTGGTAGGTGCTCTGCATCCCTGCCTTGAAGTGCTTGCAGTCCAAGCATAACGTCAAAACCACTTGCAAAAGTAGCCCATATGCAGATACACAGGTTAGAATAAATATGTAGGCTGAGCCTATCCCATCCTATTCATGTGAGTAACCAGTGCATCAAAATGATCTATTATTGCATTCTATTAACAAAACTAATCTACTATTCTAGGACCCAAGGCAGACCTAGGGCTTCCTGTCAGATGGCTGTGAAGTGTATTGTCAGTGGCTGATGTCAGGAAGCTTGTATTGCCTCTGTCTACACTGTTGTTTCTGTTCTGTAGATATTCATCTAGGGTCTTCCATGAACACTGACTTGTGTTCAGTGGTACTGCATCTCAGGTTAGCTTATATGGAGATTTTCACCTGATGAGAGAGAATCCTTACTTGGCATTTTATTCATATATGAGAAAAATTTCTCCTTTGATATAAAAATAAAAAAATCAGTAATTAAGTTTGTCTTTTTCCTTTAAAGGTATTCCTGGAGTATCAGGCCAGAAAGGTTATCAAGGTCTCCAAGGTGACCCAGGGCCACCTGGATTCAATGGGCAACCAGGTGCACCAGGATTGCCAGGTAAGGTAGAAAACCCTGCCCATGTACAGCCTTTGTAATGAATGTTTTGGATTGTAAAAATGCACATGCAGTTGGTTTTGTGGCAGCAAAATATGGTTTAAACCATATTTAGGGAACCTTCAATCCACTGCATCATGGTGTATGCATAAGAGGTCTAGTCAGGCGTCTGGTGAGTCCACTTATCACTGACAAGCCCAATTCAGGAGCGACACAGCTTGTTATAAATTTCACAGATCCATGTATTGTCTCTATGGGAGTCCAAGATTACAGCATGCTGCTTTCTTCTTTCTCACTTTGCTTCCATCATCTGAATCAAAGCCACTTCGTGCTGGGCTGCACCCGGTGCCAGGTATTCCCTCCAGATTCAACTGGATTCTGCACTCTCCTCCCAGCTTTCTTCATTGATGTTGAATGACTTCATGTCATTTTTACTCACATCGTAGTACCACCATAAAGGGCAACCTCACTTTCTAGATCTAAATATCTGCAGACTTTGAGGAACTTGGGATCCCTATCCAAATTGTGGATTTATTACTCCTAGTAAAATACTAGACGTACCGGAATGCGATTTTTGAGCTGTTGATCTGGTTGAAGTTTGGGATTGCCATTGGGGTAGCTGGAAACGAGCTTGCTGCTTAGAACAACCTGATTGGAGGAGTTGTAAGTAGCCTTGACTGACCTAGTCAACATATCCCTACATCATTAGTCCTTACCTCTACAGTTAGCAACAGACCAAACAGAAGTATTGGGAAGGCTAGCTGGAAATCATATTTATGCTTTTAGCTACCGCATGGATCAAAAATCTTACTTCAAGGTATTTATTCTGCTGCATCTGAAGCCTCTACATTTTTGTTCAGCATTTCTCTACCAGCATTGCCTGGTTGCAAGTCTTGCTCTAGGTGTCATATTGGAATTTATGCAATCTTTCAGACAGCCAGGACCCACACCAGTTCAGGCTTTATCAGTCGAATCCATGTGCTTAAACTCCACCTGGAAACTAAAGAACAACCATTGCAGATTAAGGAGCCACCAGGAGAATGTGCTCTTTGTGTGAAGCACTGCTTAAGAAACTGGCAGCCACATTCTGTGCTAGTTGGTTTCAGATGGTTCCCAAGTTGTAGCTGTATGTGCAATCCATTTTTACTCAAGGAGGAAAGGCATAGCTAACTACATCAAGGTCTGCAGCTGAAAGAAAAGTTTTAAATCTTCAGTGCAGATTGGGAAAAAGGGTATCTCAAGGCAGCTGGGCACCCAAAGAAACCCCAAATTAGAAGATGGCCATATTCATGTGAGTAATCACTGTATCAAAATGATTTGTCATTGCCATTTATTAACTAAAGTAACCTACTTTCTAGGCCCCAAGGGAGAGCCAGGGCTTCCTGGGCAGTCAGGACTAGCAGGACCTCCAGGACAAAAAGGTGCCATGGGAGAGACGGGGCTTCCAGGTTAGTTACTAAAAGGCATTGATCCGGTCAGTATGTTTCATCTCTGCAGAACAGAGGCAGATTTGCATGTGTAATGTGTATATGAATGTAAATATATGTAAAGTAGTATGCATATACTTACGTGAAAAGTACAGAAAGAATATATGGTATATGCTTTGGTATAGAAAATTCAGACTTGTATAATAGAATATTTAACAAAGTACATTCATTTTAAAGCACTACAGATACAAAGCTAGAAGGGTGCATTTCTGTTGTAGCTTTCATGTGTAGTTCATCTGAGACCACAAGTCTGTCTAAGAATCTTATTACAATTTTTATTGGGCCTGGTCTCTCATTTTTCAGATTCCACCCAACAAAACAGTTTAGAAATTAAAAGGGCTCTGTGGACTAGCCCATCAGAAGGAAAATAAGATGGGTTATTTATTCAAAAGGAAATAGATATAGTAATTCAGTTACTTTGGAAGAAGTGTTGGGACATCACCACCAATATTTTGGGGGTTATAGTAGTAATTGGTTGGTATTTACTATCAAGGGCCTCTTGGTTTTGTCAGAGTTTAAAAATATACACACACAGGCAATATTTATATCCTTGTGCATTCTGTAAAATTCCTCCCCCTTGTATGAGAAATATGCTGAAGCCCTGTGAGATTTTAGCTGTTTGTTTGTTTTTGTTTATTTTTGGTTAAAACAATAAGTCTCATCAGTCATTCAACTCTTCATTAGTCTTTCCTGGTCAGTTTACAATTTGACTGACTGCTCTGAAGCTGCTGCAAAACCGTTATTTTTTGATATTTTGGACAGGTGTCCCAGGTATTAAAGGCTCTCAAGGCACAGCAGGACGTCCTGGCCAGCCTGGCCCTCCAGGATTTCCAGGATTAAAGGGAGAGAAAGGCAACCCAGGTCTTTCAGATATTGGAATCCCTGGCCCTAAGGTATATTTCAAAATCCTTCCCTAGAAGGTGCTGTGGGTGAATGATATTTCTGTGTTAAAGGGCATTAATTTTTTATGTGAAGAAAAAGACACACTGAGATTCAGTGTTTTTAAGATTAAAATAAAGATCCATTTTAAAGGAAAAACAGGTTTTTTGAAAATCTTTATACAACTCACTTCCCCTGCAGCCAAAGGTAGCACTGGCTTTCCTCATAAAAGTCTTTGTTTATCAAGAATTGTTTAACAGAGGGCCATCTACCAAGTGAAGCATCTGTGATGTCCATTTCCATTGGTAGAGAGTAATATTTTAAAGAAACTAGAACAGCTGTAGAAACCCCTGTCTGTGTTGTTGTTTGCATTTGGCAGAAAGTTGCATATGAGACTATCCTAGTTATGGCTCACTTAAGATTCATTATAGGTTGTCATTATGTCACCGTTATAATTTGTGACATAATGACAACCTATAGAGGGTAGTAGAATGAACTGCTCCATTCCAATCTCAAGCAGCCACAATTAATTCTTGAAAAATGGTGACTACAATATGCAGAGGTGCCATTTAGAGAGACATCCACAGGGAAGAGGCAACTAAAAGGTCACAGTTGCTGCTGCCAAAAACTAAAGCTTGAAAAAAGATACCGGTGGCCAGATTTTCAAACATTCGCTACATAAGTGACAGAACTTTATATATAAAAAAAAAGTAAGCTCCTGGCAGCTGTCACTGGAGCCTTATGACTAATCTTGAGACACAATCTGTTTAGCAAAAGCAATACTTAGATAAAATATCGCACACTTCTGTATTTTTCTTCCTTCTCCAATATCCAAGATAACTGCATGGCAACAGAATCTTGGCTTCTTAAAAGATTCTGTTGCTTCTTTTCCACCTGACACCATAATCCTGTTTGACCTCACAATTGTTGCTGTGAAAATGATTTTGATGTTTTAGGGAATTATAGAGTGACAAGGTGGGTGAGGTAATATCTTTTATTGGATCAACCTTTCCATTGGTGAGAGAGACAACCTTTCGAGCTTACACAGAGCTCTTCCTCAGGTCTGGGAAATGCTTGGGGAATTATGGCACTTGGGCAAAGAATAAGAACAAGAAGCAGAAGTATGTGTGAACTTGTTGCAACTGCAGTGATAAAATAACTAGTAGGCATAGAACTAATAGAAATATCTCATTAACCTAGCAAGGTATCTGATTGGAATGTTACAACTAAGGGTGGGGGGGATTTATTTTTGGTGTAACGATTGGTAACCAGGATAAACGTGGCCAGAGATCTCCTACCTGGACTTGTCTTGTTGCCAATGATCCCATAAATGTTTATTTGAAACTTAGAATGAAACTTAGTTCATCTCTTACTTTTAAAAGCATGAGTTGATCGTATTCCACTCCTTAAACCTGTGCTTATACCATAGGAGCAGATTTGAATGGTTTCTAGCTCCAATTTGAGGAATATAAAGTGTTTGCTTAAAATATATTGGTAGCTCAATAACACCTACTAGGAAGATTTGACACTTTATTTATAACTGAGACTTTTGAGCCACGTGTGGGATTTGAATGCCCAATTCCTATTTTCATGACATCTAGCAAAGCCTAATGGCTGAACAGAAATCTGGAGTTAGTGGAGAGCACTGGAACGCAATGGGGTGTACAGGCGTGAATCTGTTTGTATAAAAAATGTAACAATCTCAACCTTTACTACTGGTGATGATGCATGAGTGTTTTACTTTCAGAGTTGAGGTTCCAGGGCTGACAAGTTAGACAAATACTCTGTGCTTGTAAATTGAACAGGTTTTACATGGCATTATTGAGATGCAATACACCTGGGCTCCCACAATGCCATTTTTACAGTGGTATGTTTAAAATTGCTTAAAAAAATATCTCCATGTAGAGCTAAAAGAAAATAACCCCTCCAACTTTTCACAATGCCAAAGAACAATCTTTGGGGAAAGGCTCTGGGGAACACTAAACAAACAAATTGCAGCGGCCACCATTAAAATCTTTACAGTTGCCATTTTCAGGTAATAAACATTACTGAGGCAGTTCCAGCACTAAGCATTGGTTAACATCAAATTAGGCAAAAAGAAAAACTGTGAAGATTTTAATGACATTCATTGGTGTCTGATGTCAAGAATAGGAACATACAAAAAGAATTAAATGAAATGAAAATGAATGGATCTCATCTTTGCCTAATATTTTCCAGGGTGACACTGGTTTCCCTGGATACCCAGGTAACCCTGGCAGCAAAGGTACACCTGGAAATCCTGGTTTGGCTGGATTACCAGGTAATCCAGGTGCAAAAGGAGAAGCAGGCCTTCCTGGATTCCCAGGTAATTTTACTTGGAATTTTTATTGGAATTTCCTGTCTTTCGCTCATGCTCTCATGTTTTGGCTTCTGTCTCCAGATAACTTGAATGGTGGCAGGCTGTAATTGCTTGGGGTTCGTACCGTGGAGCCAGTTCATATAATGCTACTGGAATCATCCCTGCAAAGAGATAGAGACGCATCGTTTTAAACTTCCTTCTAAAATCAATGTCAATTCATTTGTAGTGTGGGGACCAGAACACATGAACATTTGTGAAAGCCAATACTACAGCTTGCAATGGTCAGATTACTAACTCCTCTGACACACAAAATAGCTGAGTTTGGCCATACTTTTTCCCTTGTAGACTGCTACAACAAAGCCCTTGTGGAGCTTGGCTTTTATTATAACTTAAGAATTAATTGTAAAGAGGAGATTTTTTTTCAGTGCATACAAATATGAATTCATAAGGTTTGGCAATCTTATCTAGAGACTTCTTAGCAGCTTACAGCAATGATTCAGCTGCGCTGCTGATGCTCTAAGCTGACGGGAGAGAGCTCTCCTGTTGACTTAATTACTCCAGCCCCGAGGAGTGACAGTAGCAGTATCAGTGGGAGAAGCTCTCCCAACCCCAGTGTTTTCATGTCCAAATTTAGTGATATATAAACTAAGGGACCAAACATGATAGGTGCTAAGTGTCCTTAACTCACATTAACTTAATGCTATGGAGGTGAGACCCATGTCCCATTAAGATATTTTTCTGGAAAGGAGGTAGGGAGTGGGGAATGATGGGTTAGCTGCTGTCCATCATGCTTTCACTGTGTTGCTAACTAAATATGCTGTTGCTGTTTACTAGGTTATATCCATTTTAGAGATGATACTATTGGCCTTCAGCATTAAGTAATTAAGAAGGTGGGATTCTGAAGGATGGCAGGAAAAAAACCACCTTTAGGCAACCATGTTTTATGTTGATGAACTTCCTCTTCTTTAAAGTCCTAGTGCCCCTTTAAATGAATGGTTGCAAATCTATGGTATTAACAGTTGCAGCATGTGTTGTACAGTATCTTGACACTCTTTACTTGGTCTGACTTGTACCTTATCCAGTGCTTACCAGTACCTGATAGAACACTGCAGTGTCTTGTTTGATTAACATGTCTCTATTTCACAGGGACACCAGGAATTCCAGGACCAAAAGGTATTGATGGACCCCCAGGTAATCCTGGTCTCCCTGGATCACCTGGGCCACCAGGTAGGCATGAATAGTACAACAAAGTCAAGCTTGCAGAACCTCAGTTATAATATTTGTATTATTTAAGCCTGGCTTATGCTGTCCATCAGAAAGTTCTGTGACCTATAGTAGATATCTGACTCCCAAACTGTGACTTGCAGGATTAAACAGGAAAGAGTGATTTGAAATAGCTTCAAAGCTTTAGTTGAAAGTGAAGGTTATGAAATGCTGTTTGCAAAATCCAAATTCCGTTTCAGGAAAATGTAGGCTGGCATTATGGGTTCTTTATGTTTCTTCATAATAATTTCTGACATGGAATCCCATCTTGGATGGCAAAATTCTCATTGATTACAGAGGGCATATGACCAGATCCACTAATGGCAAGTGCAGATTTACCATGGTGGAATTAGACCTTGCAAAAGGAATACTGTGATTACAAGTGCTACACTATGTATCAAATTATTGTGTTAAAACTGTAAATTGCCATGGAAGTTTTGCCTGCAGGATTTGGTCCCATGAACCTTTTTTAAAATTTGAAATAGCTTCTTTTTTCATATCTTGACAACTATATTGTGTGATGTGTATCTGTTCTCATTCTCTCACACTCACACACACATGTACATATAGTACCCTGAAACCAAATTACAATAATGCCATTATACTTGAACCTTCTTTTAGCAACCCTGACTACTTGTGTCACTGACAAAGTTATCTCATTACCTTTTGAAACTAGCAAGTATCTGTTTCTGTATCTGTTGGCTTTCTTTATATTAAGCATTGTAATATCTTAGCCTGTGTTTGCAGAAGCAAGAACCTAATCTCACCTATGAAAGGAAGCATTAGATGGATTTTAATCGCCATTAAACTGCTTAAAGATCACAGTTCTGTGACCTTTTTCTGTGAGTGCAGAAAGCAGAGAAGGAAAGAGTTTTGGTTTGGATTTTAAATGTTCTCATTCACATGGACTTGATATTACCTGGTCATTCCTTCAGTTTTAGTTTTGTGGCAGGTGTGCTCTGCTCTAATATGTTGCTCTATGTTTTTTTAGGTGGTGATGGCCGTCCTGGCCCCCCGGGTCTTCCAGGGGAGAAAGGGCAGCCAGGTCGGGATGGTATTCCTGGACCAGCTGGACAGAAGGGTGAACCAGGTTAGGTTCCTTCCTTTTTATTTTCTTCTTCTAACTCTGTGTTCTGATTTCTACTCTGTCCTCTTCCAAAACCATCCATGCTCCCTTGGAATAGCCTCTGTGATTCCCAGCTCTTGAGGGTGCACACAAAGGAGGGCATCAAGCCTCCAGTGAGATACAGGGCAGGAACTCTCTTCACTCTTAGACATTTGGCCCTCTAAGGCTTTTGTAGTTGAGCACAATCCCTTCCCCTCTAATTCCGTTCCAGCTGCCATTGCTTCCACTACCTCTAGGGATGGGCTGCACCCATCCTGCCAGATCACTTTATTTGGCCCACCAACCAGGGATGCAGCCATGGGTGGGCTCACCCAGGTCCACCCAAATCTGAGTGTGAGAGGAGGTGGCTCTGCCAGCACCTGGAGTGATGGAAGGGGTAAGAACCTTGGTCAGCACGGAGCAGAGGATGGTGAAAGCGGGTGAGAGGCGGTTCTTCCTACCGCCTGGAGGAGAGGAGGCAGTTCCTCTGCACCTGCTGCAGTGCAGGCAGAAGGTCACAGCTCTGGTTACTGTGGTCTCACTCCTGGATGGCCCTGGTGAACAGCTGCTGGGGTTGCTGAATGGGGGTAGCATGTCCCCGGGGGCAGGGTAGTGTTGGCGGGCACGAGCTCATCCTCCTTCCCAGAAATCATGTAGCTGAACATGGGTGGGCAAGTGTATGTGGTGCGGCATGGTAGCATCGTTGTGGGACTCATTGCTCTGGCCTGCAAGCTGCCCTGGGACAGCAAGGGCCTCTTATTCCTCAGCCATGAAGGCTACCTCTTCCACTATATCCTGGAGCCTTTTTTTTTTAATGACCTGCCAAAGCATTTTAGTGGGTTGTGGGCCCTCTACTACCTTAAAAATGTCCATCCCTGCTCTAGAACCTTCTTGGATCCAGAAGGTACTCCCTTAAAAATAGCTACTATCTCACAACTATAAATGGAAATTTACCAAAACTCATAATGTGAAAGACCATCTTGAGGTTGGAAAGAAACATGCCATGTAAGCAGCATATCACCTTGGAGGAGATCCCTTAACTCTGAGGGGAGATGTGGAAGTGAGCGAGAACCCTATTAGAACCCCCTCATTAAGGAAACCGAATTACCAGTAGGGGATTCTAACTTCTTATCCTCACCCTAGGCTTCCTGCTTCTGGAGAGTTGAGCACTCCACATTTGTAAAAAGATTATTCTGTTTCTTTTCAGGTCAACCAGGTTTTGGGCGCCCAGGACCTCCTGGACTCCCAGGATTATCAGGCAAAGTGTCATTGTTCTTTCCTTAATAAGGATGTTTGTAAAATGTATATATACACAAAAGGGAGAAAAGGTGGTAGACATTTAGCTGATATCGTTATGCTGTACCAAATTAACAATGTAGCAGTAACTTTTTATCTCATATACTACAGTAGGACCTCTCTAATTTGCATCAGTAACTGAGACCCCCATGGCTCACTATTGAACTTAGTGAATTAACAATTAAGCAAAAAAGACAAGACGGTTAAATTGACTGCATCATGCACTGTACTTTGTTGATTTACTCCTAACAAATATGGCTTAGTTATAAGGTATGACAATGGGTAAAATTTGCAGAAGCACCTAAGTGACTTTCAAAAGTCACTTGCAAATTTTCTGAAGTGACTTAGACACTTAGGAGTCTAATTTCCTTTGACTTTCAAGGTGACTAAGACTCCTAAATCACTTGGCCACTTTTCAAAATTGTATCAAATATGTCTTAACACTCTGTGCTATATTGTATGAAATTAATAAAGTCTTAATACTGGGGGATCTCACCACAGCAATGTCACGTCCATTAAACCTTTGCTCAGAAGTGGCGTTGTGAGACCCTTATGAGTTTGAGCATCAGTGGATTTGAAGAGTAGCAAAGTGAAATTTAGCAAGGTACTCTTGCATGCCCCAAGTTATACAACTTCTTGTCCTGCAAGAAGTCTCAGCTCTTTAGAGTCTGATTGTCCTCTCATGCCAGTTTTATATTGGTGTAACCCCATTGGTGCCAGTGAGGTGTGTTCAGATTTACACCTTTATAAGCAAGAATGGAATCATTTCCTAATACTTCAACTGAAGTTTCGATATTTTACATGTAACTAAACTAAATACAGCATCCATAAACATGTCTGTTTGGTTTAACAGGGCAAAAGGGTGAGATGGGATTACCTGGCCCTCCAGGATCCCCAGGACTTACAGGTTTGAAGGGTGAAAGAGGTTTCCAGGGATTCCCCGGTCTACAAGGTCCACAAGGTCCGCCCGGCCTGCCTGGGCCACCTATGGAAGGTCCTAAAGGTAGTCCTGGTCCACAAGGTGTACCTGGGAGAACAGGTAGGAATGCGGTTCATAACAGTCCATCTCTGTCAATAATTCTTTATTTTGCTGGCAGGTTATCAGCCTTTAGAACTTGTGAATTTAAGACCAATTCTTTTGATATAGTGTTTGGCTGACAGCTGTGTTTCCATGCTATAACCTTGAAATAGTTCTTGGTAACTAAAAGGCTATCTTGCCAAAAGCAAGAATATTAAGATACTAAAAACAAATAAAAATCTTAATTTCTGCTAGTCTCTTTTTTGAAAGACCCTGCTCATACCTGGCAGCAAAATACAATGCATTGATAAACGTGAGATTCTCAGCATGTTGTCACAGCAATCATCTAGAGAGCACCAAATCAACTTTTGCAGCATCTGCCAAATATGCCTTTGTGGTATTGTCACATGATCAATGAATTTCATCGTGCACAAAAATAAAAGTAATAAACTCCATCATTCTAGGACTCATGAAAATCAAATTCATATTAGCATCACAGCATGATCAAATTGGATAGTGGTTTCTTCATCTCAACATCATGTATGCACATCATTGTTCCATCGTATCACACGTTCCAATGGATTCAGTGCAACACAATGCTGTCTTCATCTTTCCATTCCGTGTTTGCATCTTGTTCCTGCATCTACTAATTCTGGAAATGATGAATTCCATCCTGGGTTAACATCACTGAGCAAATCCCTGGTGTACTGAGGAATTAGATTAATTTATGTGCTTATATATTTCATGGAAAATGAATCAATATTAAGATGCCACTTTTGAGCGATTAAGGACTGTGTCAGTGAATATTCTGTCTTTCACCTCTCAAGGCCTTGTCTCATAGTTGTTACTTGGACTTGAAATTAATTAGCAGCTAATACTATAAATTGACACCCAAAGTGCTTGACATTCATTTTCAAGAGAAGCAGCTTATTGAAGTGAAGTTGTTTGCTTGCTTACAGATAGAATACACTTTTTTTTAAAAACTGAAACTTTGCAAGTATTCTGAATTTGGGATTTTTCATTGGTGAAAGCTCTGGGTGAGGAAGGTAAACATTGAGTTAGTGCATTTACAAAATAACTACTATCTGTATATTGGCAATTTAGGGGGCGGGGGGGGAAGTTGTAGGGGTTTTTTCAATATAAATTTTCTAAGGTCTTTAGGATTGTGAGGTTGGAGCCAAATTAACCCCTGGGGCAAGTAGATGCAACTCCAAGTAAGAGCTGTAACAAGCTAGACCTTTGAGATCTTCAGATGAAAAGTGGTATCCAAGTGCAAAGGATTATGATGATGAAACATTCCATAGGACAGCTGATTGCTGTTCTATAATGATCAGAGCCTTTACTTAAAATAATTTCTCATACGAAAAGTTACCCCACAAAATCTAAACTGTATGAAGTAAAACATTAAATTGTGAACAATTTGTGATCCCATATTTCACTTGTAGCATAGGTCTATTTCTGCTGGTCTCTGATCCTGTTTACATGTTTCATATAAACCCTGCAATTATTAACCTAAATCAGTCGGCAAGGTAGAAGACAAGACCATTATTTTGTGCACTTTTTAGGTTATCAGTTGGAAAACACCAGTGAAGTTCTGCTCAGGCATGTTTTCTCTCTTTCATCTCCATTTTTGTTGCATGGAGTGTATAAAGTGAAATGTTTGTCTTGCTCATTTGTGCATGGACTAATGTGGATAAACCAAACTATTATTGCAGTTCTATTACAATCAGCACTTTGTAGAACAAAATGACTATAGCCCATTGTTGAAATGCTGCTTTCATAACATTTCAACCTCAGGCAGTTAATCATAAAAGCAACTGTGCTGCTGACAAATTATCCCACTTCTAAGGAAATAATAAAAAAGTGAATCAGATGCATCCATTGCTTGTTAACTTCTGGGTGTATTTTCAGACTAGTTAAAGTGACCAAATTCAAACCTGGTATCATTCCATTGACTTCTGCTGAGCTACATCTGGGATGAGTTTTCATGATGATAATAGTAAGGGTTTATTAATAGCTAATACAGTAAAGCAGATTCCTAAGAGAATGAAGCACTATTTTTAACTCTGTTTTATTATTGACCATGAACAATAATAGTTTGGTGATTGCATACCGTATGTAAAGCAATATTGAGCTAAATCTAAATTGAAAGGTTTAGTTTAATACATTGACATTTCTAACAGTTTTGATGTTTTTCCCCCTGTTGTAATGATGGCCTTGGTGAACTTTGATCCCTACTCCCAGGTCCTTCAGGTTAGCCCCTTAACTCCAAAATAGTAATGTTGCATGAAGTTGAATGTGTACACTTTAAAAAACCCTTTTTTGATGTATAAATGTAGAGAACTAAAGTCAGGTATACCAAGTCATTCTTCATACGTACCTTTGATTAAGTAGGAGTACAGGAGAGCCAAATGCAGACTTTCAGACTCACCTATGCCCATCATTTGGGGACTGATCCTGGGAAGTGCTGAGCACCCATTGTTCCCTAACTACAGATGAGTTAAGACCATGTGGCACCCTGCTAGTGGCTTTCAGAACCCTGCAGGATTGCGCCCCTGACTGGGAAATATATTTTGTAAAATTTCTTCCCAGTCCAACTGAAAGGGGAAAAGTAAGATTTCTCCCACCCTCCCCTTTTAATAATTGATATGCTGCACAGTGTTCTCATCCCTTGCCTGGAAATCCATGGTTTGCAAGTCAGTTAAATGACAACATTCATTTCTGTAAAACCTGCAGTTGTTGATTATGGACAGCCAGGAGTGAGGGCACCGTATAAGGAATTAGCCTGGATTAGCCTTCATAATCTATTATGTTGTTTCTTTGGAAAAGTTGACAAGCATATGTTTTATATAATCTTAAATGTAGATTTTGAGATCCAATAATTCCTTATTTTTTACATTCTGTGTCTTGCAAATTTAACATGGCTATCTTGATTGTTGTTTTGAGTCTTAGAGAAGGAAAACACTAAATGAAATAAAAGAGAAGTGAGGCAATGGGCACCTCATGTAGTGCCTCTGCTGTGATACTTGTTCTCTGTAAAATATTTGTTGTTCACCAAACCAGTTGGGATATGAGGAGACCTATAGGCTTTTTATTTAACAAGCAGCAGGAGGAAGGAAAGTAGATGTGTATGCCAGTGCATATAGAGGGAAGTGAAAGAAGACTTTTCCAAGGACAGGCTGTGCAGAAAGATGATTATCCATTCTTGCTGTTACGCAGTTCTAGTTACAGGTATTATGAATAGCTCACTTAGGACTTGTCTACACATGAAAGCTTTGCCAGTTATACTGATATGGTTAAACTGGTATAACTCCCTGTGTGGGCC
Organism: Mauremys reevesii; assembly: GCF_016161935.1. Classification (NCBI taxonomy): domain Eukaryota; kingdom Metazoa; phylum Chordata; order Testudines; family Geoemydidae; genus Mauremys; species Mauremys reevesii. Next base: position 86,472,380 of record NC_052631.1, on the reverse strand, counting down.
CTCTTATTTTAGAATTAGAATGGCTTTTTTTAAGCTTAAATGCCTTCCAAAGTGACACAAACTACCCCAAAAAGGCCCTCTTGTATGAGAATACAAGTGCCTACCCAGTGACTATACCAGTATAACTATAGCACTTTAAGGGTATGTCCAGACTACCCGCCATATCAGGGGGTAGCGATCAATTTATCGGGGATCGATATATCGCGTCTCATCTAGACGCGATATATCGATCCCCGAATGCGCTCCCCGTCGACTCCGGAACTCCACCGGAGCGAGCGGCGGTAGTGGAGTTGACGGGGGAGCCGCGGACGTCGATCCCGCGCCATGAGGACAGGAGGTAAGTCGGAATAAGATACTTCCACTTCAGCGACGGTATTCCCGTAACTGAAGTTGCGTATCTTACGTTGACACCCCTCCTCCCCCAGTGTAGACCAGGCCCAAATTCACATGTTAGCTTATGCCAGTATAATTTTCCCATGTAGACAAGCCCTTATTTTCATAACCTTATCTCATCTCCATAAAGTTAGTAGAACAGAGAGAGGCTTCCATTGCCATTTATTAGTCTAACTAAATTGAAGCACAAAGCTATCTCCTCTATAAGACTGCAGAAGATGTTTCATAAGTGTTTAGCCATTTTTTCAGATTTATTTAAATCATAGCATACTGTGCATGTAGCACTAGCCAGCTGTTGTAAAGTCCCAGTGTCTGTCTTTAGAATGAAAATGACTTGGCATACCTATGTAATTACAGTTTTATTCAATGAAGTCTTGAAAGTTTTGCTCTGATGACTTTTAGGAAACAAAGTGCTGTGATCAAATTCAATAATGAATCCGATGTAGTTTTAACTGTGTACACTAAGTGCTGCTAGAGGCTTAATGTACCAACCTATGTCCACATCTCACTCTAGGTCTTAAGGTATAAAAAGAATGTGGTCTCCTCTTTTTATCTAATTGTGGTTTTGTCTGCATCACAAAACCATCACACAGTGTGATTTGAATAGCAGTCATGCTTCAGGAGAGGCCCCACATCTTGGGTAAGCAGAGGGGTTTCAGTTCAAGATGGAGGGCCACCTGAGCTAGCCCTACTCCATGCTTTGTCTAATACTCTCTATCTCACCAAATTCAGCACAGACTCTCAGCTAGTCAGGCATCGTATTTGGAAATCATAGCAAAACTTACTTACATTGTATAAGAAATTAACATTAGCAACAAGATGCTATTTTTAACTATTATAAAGCTACTATTAATAAAGTGTCAAAAGTGTAGAAAAATAGAACATTGAGATAAACCTGACATGTTCACTGTGGTTTTTAGCTGAACGTTGCATGAAATATATATTTAAATCATTTCACTGACATTAAAATGGGTGAGGGGTGATGGATCCAGATTGTCTTAATTCTGGAGGATGTCAGGGAGGTCACTAAAGACTTGCCTTCACTGAACAGAAGAACCCTTAAATTGGCTTTCCAAGTGTGTTGCAGCATAAAAAAAACTCACTAAGAAATTAAAACAGACCAATTAGCATTTTGTAGCATTTTTTAATCAAGAACAATGCCAACAAGAGAACGGTTCTAAGCATAGATGTACATGTCATGCTATATATTTTCCTCCAGATTACATTTCTAGCACCTGACCAGTGCACATTTTAACATTTTTCTTTTGTTCCATTTTTTTGTATTGCTCACTAGTATTCTGCTCTTCGACTTCCTTTCGCAAATGGTGACATTCGCATCTGTGCAGTGGGACTTAAGTGGTGATTGCATCGTGTGCTAACCCTCTGCACAGAGATGAATCTAAGCCAAAAAGAAGGTGAAATATTCTGAATCTATTAATTCAATTGGATATTCACCAGACTCCAGGCCATGCAGAGACTGAGTGTTGTCAGTGAAATGGTTACTTAGAACAACCCTCATTTGTATAGGACTAACTGGCAGCAGACCTCACTTGTAACGTTAAAGCAAAAACATGCTCTTCAGTAAAGCTTAAGTTTCTGATTTAATGAAGAGTTTCATGTTGGCCTTAGTAGCCTAATCACCAGAATAAGTTGTATGTGAAAATGTATATATTTGCCTACTCATGTATGGTTTTTTGCATGCATGTTGATTATATTGTAAATACAAAATATACTGGTGAAACGGGTTATTGTTTAGTGCATATACTATCATCCGTACTATTTCTAACTAGTAATCTTGTTTTGTACTGTGTGATGTCTGATCCTTCTAACATCGATCATTGGGCTTTGGTGAACTCTGATCCTTCCAGGTCCTCCAGGTTAGATTCTTAACTTGGTCAATTTATTTTACTGCATTGCATTTGTCATATGAAAAATTGATGTTTCTCTGTAATTCAAAGATTGTTTTTAAGTGCTGTGGGTACCCAGTAGATGGTACCTGTTGACAGTTAGCATTCCTGAGAAGCTAACCTGTAATTACTTCTCATGTGTGCAGTACCAGGTCCAGTTTCTCTTCAGAAAAAGCTTGTATGGTGGCATGTGTCTTTAGCTGTCAACTGCATGACTTGTTTGATATGTGGCACTAAATTGCTACTGAATTTTAAAAAGAAATGGTTAGGGTTTTATCTTCAGAACTGCATGCAGAAATCTCGCTCATCAAATCCATTCTCTGTACATGGCCTCTTTGGGGACTTTAAAGAGAGACTTTAAATTGTTAAAGGTTTCAGAAGAACTGAAACGCCAGTACATGTATAAAATCTTATTACATGAGTAGAATTAAGGAGGAGAAAGTCATGAATTCTCCAGCAAAGAGAAGACTCTATTTATTAGACCCCTTCATCTCCACATACAAAGGTATAAATGGACATGTGACTTAAATCATAACAGCACTTTCCATTTTACTTGCCATGCAGTTTGTGTCACTTATGAGTAACGATGACCTTGTATTTATCACTGTCGAACAAAGGTGAAATGATCTGATGGGGTGTTTTGTTTTCAATACACTATGAACTTACATGAAAATAACAACAACAGGGTATTTCACTCTCTGTCTACATAAAGGAAAGGGTAATGCAATCCCCAGGGTCGTGTTTAGGTACTCCCTACTGCTCAGCGGAGAAATTTGTTGAGTGCACCTTTAAGAAAAAACTAATTCTGAATGTTAGAGAAAATAATTGAAACAAATGTCCAATCTCCATTGGAGCTGATATATTGAAATCAGCCTAATTTTTGGAGAGGAGATTAATCAACTGAAAGAGGCATTCACTCCTGAGCTTTGGTTGGGAAAGGCTCTGCTCTTACCCCTATGCCTGTCTCCTCTGCCTCTTAGAGGTGGAACAGCCTCCAAGAGAGGCAGCATTTAGGGGCATTTTTTACCTTCCCCAGTCAGGAGCAGCACTTTGAGGAGGGGGCACACGGGTCCTGCTTCCCTCAATGGAAACATCAAACTCTGTCTGCAGTAGGTGGCAACATTTTACGCTCTGTGTGTGTCACTCTGTGACACTGGCTTTCACAATGGAGTTGGTCAATCAAGAAAATACTCGAGAAGGGGAAAACGCTATGTATTCCCATTAGATTAGCCCTAGCCATGCACTTTGCATTGGTGGTGGGGGAAGCCAAGCTAAAATATATATATTTTAATGTAGAGACCACAGTCCTTATATGCATATCCATACAGAATGCACAGGAGTCATGGGCAGGCTGACTCATACTGATCCATGAACATCTGTTCTGTAATATCAAGGTCTGCCAGGGCCAGAAGGTCCACGGGGTCCCCCTGGAAATGGAGGATTTAAAGGAGAAAAAGGAAACCCAGGTCAGCCAGGCCAGCCCGGCCTCCCTGGTCTAAAAGGAGATCAAGGACAACCTGGACGCCAGGTATGATAAGGGGTGATGCTTATTTCTAGCTGGGAGTGTTTTATTTTTAAAAAGAATAAAATATGGAGCCTTCTGATTGGAAGATGCATTTTATAATAAGCCTAAAGCCAGACTGTAGTCTCTAACACTCTGGAACAGATCCTGGCTTCTAGTGGGCAGAGGAGGTGTAGAGGATGTTGGGCTCACCGCTAACCTGCTTTCCTCCCCCACACAGGTGGCTGGGCAGGATTTCTCCATAGTGTTTAAGTGAGAGCAACAGTAGCTAATGCACCATCCTTGGTCTGTTGCCCCTTGCCAGTGAGGGATGATGGCACATCTCCCAGTCAGAGAGAGAGAGAGTGTGTGAGTGTGTGTGTGTGTGTGTATTATATACCACTGTAGGCCACCCACTGGTCCTGTTCACAGATGTAGTAATAAATGAGCCCTATTGCATGCTCTCCTTTTTTTGCTGTGGATTTATACATTCCTGGTGCTGTTTCCTGGCTCATTAAGTTTCTGTGTGTAGCAAGAAAGCTTGGAAATCCTATATTCTTGTTTGTCCCCAGTCCACCCTTTTTCTTTCCTGAGACTCAGTGAGAGGATTAAATAATTGTAAAGCTACTTTGTTTAGGGTGATCCTGGTCGTCCCGGCCTGAATGGAATGAAAGGTGATCCTGGGGTTCCAGGTGTTCCAGGATTTCCAGGTATTTAAAAATCATTTCAAACAAAGCCTTTAGAACTCAGTAATGTCCAACTAGTAGAGGAGAGGAGCCCGCTTTGGGCACTCATGCTGTAGATTTTTTCAGGAAGCACATACTTTCACTGTGTAACTGTATTGATTTGGTGTTTCAGGTATGAAGGGTCCCATTGGGCCTCCAGGAGCAATTGGTTTTAAAGGTGATCAAGGTCTGTCAGGTCCACCAGGTATGAATCATGGTTGATGCTACCCTGCCACTTTCTTGGCTTCAGGGAGGTAGAATTGGACCCAAAGGCATGGAACCAAGTCCATGCCTGGTGTAACTCACTCAGGTTAGGCAGAGATACCCCAGCAATGGAATTTGTCCTTGTTGTATGATGTTATGAACAGCAATTTAAACACCATTATAAAATAACAAACACCATTCATTGTTTTTAAAACTTTCCTTCCACTTTCCTAGTAAGGGAAAAGCCACTTAGATATCTAATGTAGACCTATTCCTCTTCATTCAGTGGAAAGACGCTGCTCAAGAGGTGGTAGCTGATGATTTCCCGTTCCAACACTTCCTCTGCTGATTTTTTATTATGTGGTTGTTTCGTGTTGACTCAAGAGTACCATGGAGAAAAGGACTTCAGCACAGTTTAACACCAGTAATAAAGCTGACTTTACTCTGTGTTTCCTTGGATATATGGAACAGCCCCTATAAGAGTCAGTCTATCCTTTTTGCAAGGATGCAACTAAGAGCAAATTTTTTACTTGACCTCTAGTTGCACTGTTTAAGATGACATCAGCCATGAGATCTGATCAATGGAATAAAGAATTATAGGGCTGATGAATTAATCAAACTTCCCTTTGTGTCTTTTGGAGTCACCTCCATCTTGGATTGTCTGTCTCTCTAATACAAACTTGCTTTATCCTAGGTCCACCAGGCTTACCTGGCCCTGCTGGAAAAACCATTGTAGTAAAAGGTGACCTGGGTCCTCCAGGTCCACCAGGCCAGCCTGGATTGAAAGGGCCACCTGGATTGTCAGGCCCACCAGGTTTGCCAGGTATGATCACTGTGGACTGCAGGCTTTACTGTTTGTTTATAGGAAGTGACTAGTTAACAGATTGCAGTAGACCGTTTCCTCTAGAGAGGTTCCTGGGTTTATTTGCTGAGACTTAGGTGTGCTTGCAAGAGTGTAACTTTCATTGCTCCATTTATTTTTCTAGGTCCAATAGGCCTTCCTGGGGATCCTGGGCGAGATGGACTTCCTGGATTTGATGGTCCAGGAGGACGCAAAGGCGAGAGAGGACTTCCAGGCCAACCAGGTATAATAAGTACCCTAATTCTGGTGAGGAGAAAGGGGGTTGGTATGTTTTAAAAAAAAAAAGAAGAATCGCTTCTTAAGAATGCAGACAAATGTCAGGACTTGTATTCTGTTGCAATTCACATGCAACAATGCTAAATTTTTAGGAATAGGGTGTCCCAGCTATCCTGCTGTTAGATAGTCCAATATGGTATCTTTGCTGGCATACGCTGTAGACTTATAAAAGTCATTAGTCTTAAAACCGCCCAGCGGCAGACTCAGTGCTGGTATTCAGGGCCAGCTCCAGGGTTTGTGCCACCCCAAGCGGCGGGGGCGGGGGACGCAATTGGCGGCAGCTCCACCGTGCCGCTTTCTTCTTTGGCGGCAATTCAGAAGCAGGTCCTTCCCTCCAAGAGGGATCGAGGGACACGCCGCTGAATTGCCGCCAAAGAGCCTGATGTGCCGCCCCTTCTCCTTGGCCGTCCCAAGCACCTGCTTGCTGGGCTGGTGCCTGGAGCCGGTCCTGCCGGTATTGTTGCTGGATCCATTTCCTGGATGTTGTTTTATTTCACTTTGTTTTGAGTTCAATAGAACACTTTTCTCAGCCTGCAAGAAGAGAATGTCCTTAAGAACCAGGAAGGAAAAAGATCCACCTTTCTAGAAACTGAGTCTTAAAACTTAGCTAATTAAGAGCAATGACAAAGAGGGGACCCTGAAGTTCCCAGGCACGTTTTTTATGGTCTGCTCTAAGGTTGTTACGGCACATTTTATCTTCCATTCTTAGAGCCTGTTCCAAAGCCCATTGCAGTCTTTCCATCTATTACAGTGGGTTGTGGATCTCCTCGAAGAGAGGGAGTGTGTTCTAGCATAAGACACTTAGCTCACGTCTGCCATTGACTTACTTTGTGACCTGTAAGCAAGTCCAGTAGGGCTAACTTGCTACGGTGCACATACAATTGTGTGGGTTTGGAATGGCTTACCTACCCTGTTCGTAGCTAACTACAGTACTCTATGGCCCCCACTTACTGTCGTTTCTGAGCACTTCTCAGTCACTAAGGCATTTATCCTCAGAACACACCAGTGAGATACGGCCATACTATTAGTCTCATTATTTTATAGCCAGGGAACAGTCACTGAGGGACTTAAATGACTTGCCCAAGACCACACCGGAAGCCTGTGAAAGTACCCTGGAGCAGGGTATTGCACAAAGGTCTCCCAAATGGCAGACTAGCACCCTAACCACTGGACCAACCTTCCTCCTTGTTGGAGCCATTGAGTACCTAAGAAACATTGCACAGGCCAATTAGACAATCGCTTGTGCTTGCTGTCACGTGCAGTTTAGAACATTGGGCTCTTGTGGGTCAATTTTCAGACATGCTGAGCAATTCTAGAGCCAACTGAAGTCAATGGGAGTTTGGGAGCTGTGGCTGCTTCCATACCTCTGAAAATCAGCTCCTTCATTTCTACAGGCCTGCACTTATTTACCCTTTTAAAACCCCTTTTGAAAACCGGGGAGAATATTCACCTGACTCGTAGGAGCGCTTGGGCTTCATGAATGTGTTCAAAGTGTGCTGTGTTCCTTGGATGAAATGTTCTCGAGTAGTTAACAGATATGCGAACAAATGTCTGCGCTGTGCTTCTCCTGTGTAAACAGGCTTTCAAGGTACGCAGGGACCCCCTGGTCCTGATGGCTTGCAAGGCCCACCAGGTCCTCCTGGAACAGCTTCTGTTGCTCATGGATTCCTTATAACTCGACACAGCCAGACTACAGACACACCATTGTGCCCACAAAGAACAATAAGGATATACGATGGATTTTCTCTTCTATACGTGCAGGGAAATGAGAGAGCCCATGGCCAGGACTTAGGTGAGATGCATCGTATGCACTATTGGTGTGGGCTTTTACAGGGGAAGGAAGCTTCAGCTTCTTCTCACAATTCTCTGATTCCTTGTAGTCCCTGAGAATTCTACAGCCCAGGAAGTCATTCAGATAAGGGTAGGGGCTTTGCCGCTGAGATCTGTCATCTCCATGGGCTTGCACCAGTGGTCACACACTAAAATTCACAGGCAATATTTTGCCCCCATATTTCAGTTTGGCAATCCCTGCTGTGCATTCATAAGAGGCTGAGAAGAATATGCAGATAGTGTTTAAAAATGGGGGGCGCTACATTTCCTTTAAGCACAGTAAGATGAGAATTCTTTTCTGTATCATAATTCATATATGTGTATATCTTATTCTGTAGGTACTGCTGGGAGCTGTCTCCGACGTTTCAGCACCATGCCCTTCATGTTCTGTAACATCAACAATGTGTGTAATTTTGCATCAAGAAATGATTATTCCTATTGGCTGTCCACTCCAAAACCAATGCCAATGAGCATGGAGCCACTGACTGGGCAGAGCATTCAGCCATTCATTAGCCGGTGAGCCAAAATAGGCGTAAGATTTTGTGTGGGATCTGAATAGATAGCACGTCTTGTTGAAATGTGGTTTTGGGCCTGCAGGCTGAATATTAAGACATGGTAAAAAGATTAATCAGTTGTATGTATTTTCTCTGAGCAATAATAGAACAACTTCTTATTTTAATGGCGGTGAATGTGTTATATGTGTAATCCAGTCTAGTGCCTCGGAGAAGGGGATTGGCAACCACTACTGATTGCTACTTTTATTTCCATGGCACCTAAGAATGCCATGGACATTTTCATTGTTTTTCATTTTTAATCCATCCATTGATCTAAAATCATGAATTTTGGTGCCTTTAAGGGGACATAATCATTTTAAAACATTTTAAAAAATACAATAGGGCAAAAGCTTTTAAATGTCTGTTTTTACTTCTCATTTATGCACAGCATTTCTTGTGCTTTATTTATCATGGACAGTGAAAGTAGACTAAACTAGTTTCCCTTTTTAAAACCATTTTCACCTTCTGGTTCTCAGCAGCATCGCAATGCTGTAGTATTTGGGTTGCAAACACTGCAGGGCAATCCAGGCAAAAAGAGATTGTTTTGAATGGACCTATTTACATTTCTGAAAACATTTCTATTAATATCAAGGTTTGTGAAACTTGAGTAACAAAGCATACAATTCTGGGCCAAAATCACTGCCTCACGAAGTCCCATCAACTCTGCTCTTTGAATAGCATATAACCTTAAATTGTGCATCTGGGCATATTTTTATGATTTATGTAGCATCCACAATGTACTAGAGGCTATGAACATACGCAAAGAGACACAATTAGTGACATAAAGAACATATAATCATATCTTATGAAGAGAGACAGATGTTTGCGTATTTCCTTTCACCCAAGGCTCCCAAAGTACTTAACAAACTTTACAAACTATGAGCCAGCTGGCAAAACTCCATTGCCTTTGGGGGAATTTTGCCAACTGAAAATTTGTCCCTATATTTAAATATATTTCATGCATCCTTGAAATGTAATGAAACAATGCACAGCAGCACTGTATCACAGTTCCAGACAGAAAGTGAAAAATGCCTTAGCCAGTGGAAACTAGAAGGGAGGGGTGAGCAGAAACTACCTACCAACCTGGAAGTTGGTCTGGATGCAGGATCTAGCAAGCGTAGTCTTTTATAAAAGTGTCAAGGGAATCTTTAATGAGCATAAGTGGTCAGGACCTTGTCTCTACCTTTCATCACAAGCCAATACAGAATTGCTGCTCTTATCTGGCACAGAGGCTTAAAATTTTGCGGGGACTGGATGGTTGCTCAAAGGTACCCAGAGTAACTGCCAGGGAGAAAAAAAAAAAAAAAAACCTCCCAGCTTGACCCATCGAGAAGTCTTTTTTGACTCATCTGGTAGAGATTTTGCAATTCTTTGAGCAGTTGTCCCTATAGGTATGTGCACACGCCTATGAGCTTTCAATCAGAGATTTTTGGTAGCAGTGTCCGTATGCCAGTACCTGCGCCCTACACATCCTCATGCTCCAATCCAAGGATAAATAGGGGAGTTTATCTGCTCCAGTTCCTTCTCAGCCACCTGTGGCTAGAGATGGAGAGTTGTGGTGCCCAGTAGCGTTAGCATTACTTAGCTTGTTTGCTTGTTCTTTTCTTTTCTTTTGTTTGTGGCTTTATTTTTTTCCTCTGGGCAAGCTGTGTGCTTTTGGGGTAGGGAGTTCCCCCCACCTTTGTTTTCATGGTTGGGACTTCCTGCTTGCCCTCAGCCCCTTTTTGTCTGTGGCCTTCATGGCTTGTACCCAAAACCCCAAGCTTCAAACCCTGCCAGACCTTCCCCTCAGTGACAGGTATTGCAGCTGCTCCACTGTCTCCATGGATTTCATGTGCCATTGAAGCGTAAGGTCTATGTGGGCTGATGATCAAACCCAGGAAGCTGAGAGGGGACAGACTCAAGTAGCTCCTTATAGAGGGTTCTTTAAGACCCACTGCCTCTTTGGGATCTGATTTTTTTTCCTTCCCTTTTTTCTTACTTTCATGCCCACCTCCAGCTGTGGCCTCCATCTCAGCCCCCTTACCCCTGTCTGGGTTCCCCCCTTCCGGAGACATGGCCCTGCTCCCGGCCCCAGCTCTGGTGGATGGGGGGGGAGGCATGAGACTGAAAAGTAAAAACTGCTTTCAGCACCCCCCCTATTAAAAGTGTTCCAGCACCACTGCCCACTGTAGATACTTTCAAAGATGCTGCCTGGTCGACTGTGCACACCTTTTCCCACCACTATGCTAATTGTGCAAGCTTCCATAGCAGATGCAGCCTTTGGTGCAGCTGTTCTCCAAACCGTGCTAGATCCTTCTCCTCAGCACCCACCTCCATAGTTGGAGCTCTGCTTGGGAATCACCTAAAGCGGAGCATGCATAGGGACAACTACTCGAAGAAGGAGAGGTTAATTACCTATACAGTAACTGGAGTTCTTTGAGATGTTTTGTCCCTATGGGTGCTCCACTACCTGCCATTCTTCCCCTCTACACTGTAGTCCTTGCCATGCCAGATTTTATAGCTGAGAAAGAACCGGAGCGGCAGCAGTTCTGCTTTCCCCTATGTGCCCATGAATCAAAGCACAAGGATTTATAGGGCAGAGGCACAGATCCAAGACACTGCTACCAGAAATCTCTGATGGAAAGCATGCGGGTGCTCACACACACCTAGAGTGGAGCACCCATAGGAACAAATCATCTGAAAGAACTCCAATTACTGTACTAGTAAATAACATCTCTGAATATGAGTCTTCACTGTTAGCTTTGTGCAAACTATTACTGGGCCAATTTCTGCCACTGCTTATGTAGATACAACTCCACATGAAGATAATGGTAGGTGAAACCATGTAACAGAGCAATATTGGGCTTGAGTGTCCAGCTAATCATAGGTGCTGGAACTAGGGGTGCGGAAGGTGCTGCAGCACCCCCCTCACTTTAAGTGATTTCCATTATATACAGGATTTACAGTTTGGTTCAATGGCTTTCAGCACCCCCACTATACAAATTGTTCCAGCACCTCTGGTGCTAATAATTAATTAGAATGAAAATGCAAGAACATCTGTCTTTAAGGCCACTGTTTCAAATCTTGCCCATATCCATAGCGTCACTGTCTTTCAACAGTTGTTTGGATCGTCTAGATGAAATGAGTTGACATTTGGAGTCTATTACTCTGTGGCTTTTACGATTTGGATACAAACCCAGTATGACTGGCATACTTGCTAACAGTCTCAGATGACAAGCTAGTGACTGAAGGCCTGATCCAATGCCCATTTAAGCCATTGGGAATCTTTCAATGGCCTTTGGATCATGCTCAGATTATTCTGAAGATTGAACTCCACTTTCTGACCTATGGCACCGTTCCCTTGAAATCAGGATTAGTGCACAACAGGCAGGATAGTGTGGCAAGCTAGTACTACCACTATGTATTTGACCTATTATGTGGAAAACCAAAAGACGTTAGCTTTCAGTACTGTCAGTCTGGCACCTTTTTAAGGAGTCTACTGTACTATGTATTTTTAAACAGAGCTCTCCCAGTTTTGCCTGCGTAAGAAGTGATTGATTGGGCTCATTAAAGGTTAGTTTTTTTAAAGGTACTCAATGCAATTAGATACAAAAAAAAATTCTGTTCTGTATTCCTATTTGTTTCACTGATGCAGTGGGAAATTCTGCGTACATATAAAACTGTTTGAGGGGTACAGTAGATCTAAATTGTTACAGCAGCCTTTCTTACATTATTTTTTCCCAATTTTTCATGTCATTTCTCTAAATTCTCCTGAAATAAAACTTGTATTTGGCTTACTTAATACATTATTGTAATGGCGTGATGTTTCTTTGATACCTCTCCTCATGTTTAGATGTGCCGTGTGTGAAGCTCCTGCCATGGTTATAGCAGTCCATAGTCAGACCATTCAAATTCCATCATGTCCGCAAGGTTGGGACTCTCTTTGGATTGGTTATTCTTTCATGATGGTAAGGGCCTCCTCCTCTCTCCCCAAATTTACTGTTAACTGTTTGTGTTTTGTACTAGCTACTTTGGGATTTTCTGTTACAAACTATAGTTTGTACCATTAAAATGACGTTTACCTGTAGCTGCCAACTATGGTAACAGAGATCAGTTATTTCCCAAAATTCAGATGCCACGGTAATCGGTAACCCTAGGTAAACATCATCTATGGCACTGTCTTAACAAACAGGAAAAAAGAATTAACATGATTTTTTTTTAAACAGGGTGACTTCTCCTAGTGCTTATGGATCCCAGTTGAACTTACAAGTTGTTTCTTTTCTAGCACACTAGTGCTGGTGCAGAGGGCTCTGGACAGGCCTTGGCATCCCCCGGTTCCTGTTTAGAAGAATTCCGCTCAGCTCCTTTTATTGAGTGTCATGGTCGTGGTACTTGTAATTACTACGCTAATTCATACAGTTTCTGGCTGGCAACTGTAGAGATATCAGAAATGTTTAGGTAAGAGAGCTTATTTCTTGCACATCACTTACTGTGTACTGAATGCATTGGAAATCACATTTATTTTCTAAGGACAAATGGTGATTTAGATCCTTATTTGAAGACTTAATTAATCCTTGTAAAACTGGTAATTTGTGCCTTTTCCCTCGTCTAAATGTGTGTCATGCTTTCGAAGACCAGTTTTTCAGGAATTTGTTTACTTGACAAAATCCTTTACATCTTGTCCGAACTTGCTGGGGTGCATTCTATTGCCAGTTTTGCAAGCTCAGAGCTACTTTCTGCCCACCCTTACTCATATTGACTAGTAGCTTATTCCAAATGTAGTCCCATTGTAATGAGTGGGACAGTATCAAAGAGTGATGTATTTATTCAATGTGAGTAACGATGCCACAGTCTGGCACTGAATGATGATTTTTGTGTTTTTTCTTGACATTTGGACAGACTCAAATATCTCAAATGTTGTTTGCAGAAGTACAGGGGTGAAATCCTGGCCCCACTGAAGTCAATGAAAGTTTTGCCATCGACTTCTCTGGGGCCTTGATTTCACCTTAGGATTTTGCAAACTCTTCAGGCTTCTACTCTTATCGCTTCCTTCACAAGTTTAGAGTGGCACCGTTGTTCTATGGAAAAATAACTTGCTTTCATAGAAACTAATTTTATTACCGAATGGTGACTTGTGTCTCAAATGAGAATTAACAAGTTCTGACTGCAGCTATATTGAAAAATGACTGTTGCACAATGAGCTTTATCCACAAAACGTGTTATACAATGTTAGTGGGTATCTACAACATGGAAGTCAAGTTACTTCCAATTAGAACACCTAACTAGTACCATTTATTTTTGTATTAGGCAGTCATTATGCCATTGGTTTGCAGTGTGGCTGATCAGTGGTAATTAACATGTTTTCCTGACCAGTAATAACCCTCATGGATCCTCTTTATCATCATTCACTATTTTCAATCTCACCCAAACTTAGCTTTCTATTTATTTCTCCTTTTCCTTTTCAAAAATGTGTTTATACCATTCACTTGAAAGAAGTGGACTACTCATATGTGACCAAGTAATGACAGGCTTACATGTGATGGTAGGGGCACGGCTCAATAGCCAGGGGTTCACTTCCAGTTTGTCTTTTAGGAATATAAGCTTATGCTTCAGGGTTTCAGCCGGCCATCTGGAGGGGTCAGGAATATATTCTCTCCTCCCCTCCCCCCTCACTGAGTGGTATTTTGCTTTGTTTTATTTTTTAAATCTCCTTTCCAGGGGTTGGCAACCTTTCAGAAGTGATGTGCTGAGTCTTCATTTATTCATAATTTAAGGTTTCGCGTGCCAGTAATACATTTTAATGTTTTTAGAAGGTCTCTTTCTATAAGTCTATATTATATAACTAAACTATTGTATGTAAAGTAAATAAAGTTTTTTAAATGTTTAAGAAGCTTCATTTAAAATTAAATTAAAATGCAGAGCCCCCCGGACCGGTGGCCAGGACCCGGGCAGTGAGAGTGCCACTGAAAATCAGCTCGTATGCTGCCTTTTGGCACTTGTGCCATAGGTCGCCTAACCCTGCTCCTTTCTCTGAAGCATCAGAACTGGCCACAGCTGGAGATGACATTGAATGGAGAGAGTCAGGCCTCTGAGATGGCACTGAGCATTCTGTCTCTCAGGTGCTTGGCTGGAGGGTTCCTGTTCACATGCTCACGGTCTAACTGATCACCATACGTGGGGTCAGGAAGGAATTTTCCATGTCAGATTGGCAGTGACTGTGGGGATTTTTTGCCTTCCTCTGCAGGGTGTGGGTATGGGTCACTTGACAGATAGATCTCACTTTATCATCGTTTCCCTGCCATTGAGGGTTCTCCAGAACTGGTGCACCTCGGTCCCACCTACGGGCGGATATTAGTCTAGCCTCCTGTGAGCTGTAATACTTTGGTCTAATTTTGGTTGTTCGGTTTAGTGTGTGAGTGCTGGGTGCCATTGGTGGCCGGTGATATACAGAAGGTCAGACAGATCATCTGGTGGTCCCTTCTGGCCTTAAACTCTATGACCGAGATGGACTTTTTTTATAATCACTCATGTACGTACCCTTACACAGCAGAAGGAAATAATTTGTTAAATCTGTCATCTTTACATTTTCACCTCAATTGGACAATGACATTTGATTATGGAATAATCCCATTCAAATGAGAAGTCAAAAGATTACAGATGTAAATTCTTCCATGTTGGGCGGCCAGGGGCAGGAGGGGAGATAGATCATGTTGTATTTTGTAATTGCCCAACAAATGTCATTTCTAAAAGATGCCTTTACGCAAATCAGTTTTTGTGGACTGCCCCCGACTGTCTGACATGTTGGGCTGATGCAGTTTGCTGGCACAGCACCTTCTAAATATTGAAATCCTGGTCTAAAATAAACAACTGTCATGACTCATGAGGGATTTTAGGGAGAGTAATGAAATAAGTGCTTGATCAAGGAAGGTGGTAAGCCCATGCAGTTCCCTTTCAGGAAGGCACTTAAGCACATCCTTAAGTACTGTTGATGTGAAAGGCACTCAACACCTTGCAAGTCCAGGCTCCTGTAAGCATAAGAAAAGCTAACCTTGTGTGTTTGTGTTTCCATCAACCAGTAAACCTCAGTCAGAGACACTGAAAGCTGGAGACCTGAGGACACGTATTAGTCGTTGTCAAGTTTGTATGAAGAGGACGTAACATCTTGGAGAATTGTTGTAAAACAATGAGAATTCCTAGGGTGCACTGTCCTCCTGCTGTAACAATGGTGCTACTGTGCGGAAAGAAACAAAAACAAAAACAAATCCAAACTGTTTGAAAAGTGCAGATTGAGGTGTACCTCACCAAAGTGCCAAACCAAGGCTGTCTGGTGCATATTTGTCAAAAGGACTGAGACAAAGGAATTGATCTCTTGGAAATGGAAAAGCCGCTTGAGGTTCACAAAGGATCAGAAGATGAAGTTTTTTCTCTCCTAGTACCAAAATGGCACTTTTGATCAACCAAGAGAAAAAAACAACAAAATACAATGCACTGAGTATGTTTAAAATAACAAGACTGCAGTTTTGAAAAACACTTTTTCATGGTGCTACTAACCCTACTGTATCCCAGGTTTTTAATATGAAATGTTAAGCTTATTTCTCTTTGTAAGTAATGAAATGTGTATATTGTGTAAACACCTTTTTAATTCAAACCTTCAATTATTTAGACACAAATCAGCCTAAAATCACTCTTCACAAAAAGTGTATTAAAAACAAGTTTAAATATACAGCAGGATTTTATATAAAATCAAGGGCAATGGAGAGAATCTGTACCTCTTACACCAAACTGCTACTGATTTTTAAAGTTTGGTTTCCTCCCTCAAGTTCCAATCTGACTTTATCTGGGGAATGTACAATATTTCTCTAGTCATTTTGATCAGGGTTTTAAATGTTTATACTTACACCAGGCTATCGATGGTGTTGTTTGTGCTTAGAAATCCAAACCATTTTTAAAGGATTGTTTTATTCTGTGAAAATATGTGAAATGATTAGCCATATCCGATGTCTTTTTTTTTTTTTTTTATAAAAACAAGTCATATTCATGATTTAGTAGTAACCAGTTTGCTTCAGCAAAAAATACCCCGTGGAAATATCAAATTGCCAAAGCATCTAAGATTATGCTTACAAAAACTTTCTTTGCTCCAAAGTGGTGTCATGTATATTATCCAGAATAGCTGTACACTCTGAAAAAAAATGAAATAAAGCAAAAACTGATCTTTTTCATATTTATAAATGTATCCTCTAATCATTTTTATGTGAATTATACACATCCATGATGGCTTTATACAAGGCAACAGTTTTTGTGTATGTATAATTCAATAAAGGCCGTGAAAGGTCATAGAGCTCCTTGTTTCTTGCATCAGCATATAAGAATCCTACTGTATCTGTCCTAGATTGTCATGTTTTGCAATAGTTTATCATCACATTTTGTACACAGAACTGTTTGTGCTTGTTTGATTTCTGTAGTCAATTCTATTGCATTTATGTATAAGCTTTTAGCACTCCCCAACAAAGGAAGTGAGAGTGTGCGTTTTCCAGGTGATCAGCCTTCTTGGAGATATTCATTGTATTTTCCCACCTTCACCATTCATTAGCCTGAGAATTAATGTATTGCTTTATAAAAGCAAAGTATATTTCAACTTATTTTGAGTAATGCTAATTAATTATCAGTGACATCTGGCTAATGGCTGTTCTGTCTCTGAATTTCTGATGCCAGCTATACATTAGGCTTGCAGCCACTTTAAAAAAAAAAAAAGGGGGGGGGGGGAGATATCCCTGCTGAAAACTGAGACATAGAAATGAGTTACTAGGCAAGGTGCCAAAGGTTAATAAAATGAGATGAGTGGAGGATTAATAGCATTTGTGTAAATATGACAATGGCAATTATACAAAGGTTTATTCTAAAATATAATAGTGTCATCTTGGTGTGTTTTTAAATGTTAAAGTAGTCTATGTACGCCTCATGCTTTATTTATACGTGTATAATATTGGGGTATTGGGCCTGTAATACAGCCACAAGGCTCATGTCTACCCTTTTGTGAGTTGCCTGCAAATCCATGATGGTAGAGAGTGAACAAAAGAACCAAACATTCCCGTCTACTTATTTTATTTGGTTGATCTTACATGTAAAGAAACAAAACTGAACCAGCTGCTGCTAACTCCCAATCAGAAAACTGTTAACTAAAGATGACATCAAACCCCAACTCCTGTCCCTCTTACCATAAACACCAGCCCCTGACTTACTGCTACGGCCCCAAGAACTAGGGTTAAATAGATGGGCCTTGACCTTTTGGGCCTGGCACATTACATTGAGACTAATTATCTCAACACAGCTTGAGTGCTTGTACTGATCACAGCTGTGTTGCAGTACAGCACAGGCAGAGTGGTAGGTTTCCACATAAAAGAACTTGAGACAGATGAAAAAGCAGGTCCTTCCTACATTACAGAGCCTTGGTTTCCACAATGACATTTCCTGTGGCTGTTGGACCATGCATGCTCTTCCTAGGATCCTGCTAGTATTGCTATATTCTGTGTTATGGTCTCATGCATCCTTTGGAGCATGTAAACGTCCCAGGGAATACTAGAGCAGCAATAAATTATGCAGCAATTTTCAGTATAAATTATAGTCCCTAGTGTAACAATGCATAGAACAGCTATTCCTTGCACGGTGAGTATGTCAAATCCCTTACTATCACATAACTGCTAGGTAACCAAAATAAATAGAGGGATGTGGGGCAGCTGCACACTGCTGGATGTTGCTGCATGGCTGCCTCTCCTGTGCATGGGCTGCCCAATCCCATTTTGCATGTTGCTGCTGCCATACAGTACAGAAAAGCACTTGGGTTTTAATGAAATCCATGGTGATGTTTCCAGCAAACTGTTCTCAATATTGCTCTATTAAGAAGCAAAGGTCTAGAAAGGGAAGATGGTCTTGTAGTTACGGCATTAGGCTAAGAGCTAGGAGTTCAATTCCCACCTCAGCCATATACTACTCCCTGTGTTACGTTAGGCAAGTCTCTTAGTCTCTCTGGGCCTCAATTTCTCATCTGTAAAATGGGGATAATCCCCCCCCCCATCTTTTCTCTTGTGCACTTAAGTTTGTACTCTTTGGACAGAGGCTCTCTCTCTCTATGTAGGTGCAATACTTACACTAGGTGCTCAATCCTGGCTGGGGCCTCTGCGTGTACCGTAATATAAATACAGCTGGCAAAACCTTGTTCTGCAGATTTTTGATATTACACGTGGAACAATCCTTTGACCTGCAGGGGGTTTGGAGACAAATCCGCACTGCCAAAACTGCCTTTATGATTTTTCCCCCCAGGTTGGTTTCAGAATCCAAAAGGACCCACTTTTCAGGTCAGATGTGGCCAAAATCTTGTGAAAACCTGTATATAGTGTTGGAGCTGCCAAACCTGTGCTCAAGCCTTAGAATGGCCTCCAATCCAAATTGCAGCCTAAAGGTACTCTTGGATTTAAATACTACCACTCCTCCGTGAAAGCATTTAATGTAATTGTGTTTCTCAAGTAATTCAGTCTTGTAAATAAAGCAGTTGCATTGGCTATAGAGCCTGGCCTATTCCTAGTTTACCTTCAGTAGTAATTATATAGAAAATGGAAATAAATGATCCTTTATACAAATTGTACATGGATAAGATTTGTGTGTTAACCACATGAGGGCACTATAGGCTTTCAAATATAATTTAAGAGTGCCTACGTCAGCAATGGTTTTAACAAAAAAGATCAAAATATGGAGGATGTAGATTAACTTCTTTGCTCAGTATTTGTCTCACCTGCTTTTGTAGGTGTACTGCAAGCAGTTTGCTGAATGGATTGAATTGGTGTCTAACTTCATAACAGAATTGCTGCAAACTAGGCTGACCTGCTAAAGTATAACTCTCATAATACTAATATGTAAATCTTTAAAACACTAACAGAGGGAGGCTAGTCCCTGCCACTCTTTTGTACTCTTAAGTGTCAAAGTTGCGGATGGGCCTCTCTCCTTACTGCCTTTCCTAGTAATGAGAGTCCTGTATTAATTCTTGTACCAAAGCCGTATATTGGCTGACTGTACCTTTAGGCTATTTTGTGAGTATGGAGTGAGATTGATTTATACATCATACTTCGATGGTACGGTTCTCTGAAATTCTTCAAAGTGAAATATTTCAGAACCATTTGATGTAGGATGGACTAGAACAGTATATATAGACTTTGGATTTAATGACTTCTAGATCTGTAACCAGTGAAAACTAACATCCCCTACACCAAAGGTTACTACAGTCTAATTGTAGGGTTTCATCAATTTTATTCTATTTTTTTAAAGGTACAACTTTAAAAAATATTTCCTCTTTTAACCTTACAAGTGTCAAAATGCTCATAGGTCAATGTGTCCAAAAGATCTGAGATCTCAGAAGAGCATCACCTTTTATGTGTGTTTGTTTTAATTGTATTTCCTAATATGCATGCTAGTAGCATGAGTCATTCTGCTTCCCATATTTTAGAGAAGTCTTTTTTGAGGGGCACCAGTGAGGGAAGGTCATTTTGTTAGGTTTAGACTCTTCTACTTTGAGCAATCTATAGTTGTAACACAGCTCTTTCCCAGCAGCAACCTATGGTTAACACCTTACACAACCCCTGTGGCTGGGGTTGTAATACTGTTGCTGCTATGGCTACCTCCACTGCAACCACAAGCCAGGAATTGTGCAAGATAGATTGTGATAATCTAGTCTTCAGGAGTGTTTTATTGACAGAAAGCAGGACAACGTTGCTAAGGAAAGGCAGGAGTAGTGATCAGCTCAGAAGAGCAGTAATGGAATATAGAGCCTTTCAAAACATAAGATCAGTACGCATAAAACTTGGAATGTGAAGGATGGGTGATGAAATCCGTCATTTATAGAGAACTAGTGATCATATCATAAAACCACTACAATTGGCAGAGGGTTAAGGATTAACTGCTAGGTAAATCAAACTATGCTAGTAATCCTAAAAGTAACCCTTGCAGCTTATAGCTGAAGTACAGGGCACAGATGTTAAACTGGAGCATTCTGTGGGTTCACTACTCTCTGTCCCACCCCTTTAAAAATAAGAATTTAGATTAACTTGAAACTGTCATGAGGAAAAATATATCTGAACTAGGTATACATAAAATACTGGACTGGGGCTTTCCAACACTCTAGTAAGATGTTCTGAGCTCTGAAACCTATACTACAATTAGCCACGAGTTCGTGGCCCCCTCTGAGATGTTCCTTTATGGTCTGTTGCAATTGAGGGAAGGAGAAACCAATGTTTAAAGACCCCATCTATTGTTAATGGAAAAAAAGAGGGGAGAGGATATGGACGTAGGTTCTCTCTAGTCTATCAAGCATGAGTAATAGGAATTTGAAGGCCACCTTTTTTCTTTCCAAAACCTGGAGAAGTCACAGAGGCAGAAAATAGGCACAGAGAATTGCCAAATATAGGAATTTTAAGGTTGTTCTGTACGTCACCATTTTTCTACTAACTGTACATGATGTAACTATTTCTGTAACATTTCTATGACATGCTGGATGTGTACTAGAGCTTCTCAAAAGAATCTTCCAACCAAAAGGCAACTTTTCTTTGCAAAAGTGTAACCATTTTTTAAATATGTAGCAATCTTCCACTCCTTGATATGAAAGTAGTGACTAACTGTATTCTGGTTTTGATCGAGGACATCCCCTTGTTTCAAAGCGGATAGTTTTGTCTACTACCCATCCCAAGGGTTGGTCCTTGAAAGACTAAAGCATTTAACACAGTTCAGGTCCAATGAGCCCCTTAAGCAGTTACTTTGTATGGGACTGTTGCAACAGTCTTTATGCTATTTGCATAATTTTCACTGTTTGTTTACTTTTGGTATGACTGCTTCTGTCACATACTAGAAGTACTGTTTTCTTTTTCTTCCACAACATAGGCTGCTTGCTATAAAATGAGGCTCTGAATAAGGAGCCTAGTTAGGATAATCATTGTTTTACAAAAATTTGGTTAGAGGGACTTAAACTAAACAGCAACTCTGAAAGTAAGTTTAATGCATTAATATTTTGAACAAAGGGAGTGTGACTTGAATTAAGCATTTAAAAAAGTTCTGCAGTTACAGACCCTGATCTTAGAAATGTTACTTTTAGAAATCACATTCATGGTGAAAGATAAGAAATTTAGTGTCTGATTAATGAGTTCAGCAATATATACGCTATATTAAACTAAGTTCTTGCTTCAGTACATATATGCAGGGATAGGAAATTTAAGAAAGTATCAAATTAGGTGTGGTTTCAAATTACTTAAAAATCCTCATTTAGCTTGTCTTCACTGTAAAAAAATAACCTGTAGCAAATCAGCAGACACAGTAGTGGTTGCTTTGTGCTAAAGAAAGCTAGGCCACTTTCCATGACATTTCTGAAAATTCCATCATATGTTGCAGAGCAGCAGTTCTCAACCCATGGCCCAATTAGCACACAGCTGTGCCCAGCTCAGCTGTGCACTAAAGGCCGCAGGTGTTCCTTGGGGGAAGGGGTCCAGGCTCCCCTGCCACCTAGCATGGGGAGGTTGTGCTTCCAGCCAGTCCTGGGGTCAGGGCTCCCCATCAGCCCTGGGCATCCAGGGCAGCCACCTGGCCCTGCGGGCTCCAGAGTCTGGGGCAGCCATGTGGTGGAGGACCAGGGCAAGCAGCTGGCCAGCCCTGTGTGTCGGGTCCAGGGCAGCGGGCTGGCCCTGGGAGCTCTGGGGGACCTGGCTGCCTTGCAGGGTCTGTGGCAGCTGCCTGGCCCAGCAAGCTCCGGCTGTTAGCTTTTCTGACCAACGCTGCACACTGAGTGGATGTTTTCAGAGAACTATCCATGATGACTCCAAGATCTCTGAGTGGCAACAGCTAATTTACATCCCATCATTTTGGATGTATAGTTGGGATTATGTTTTCCAATGTGCATTACACTTTACATTTATCAACACTGAATTCCTCTGCCATTTTGTTTCCCAGTCACTCAGTTTTAGGAGAGCCCCTTGTAACTCTTCGCAGTTTGCTTTGGATTATTTTAAGTAATTTTGTATCGGCAAATTTTGCCACATCACTGTTTACCCCTTTTTCCAGATCATTTATGAATATGTTGAATAGCACTGGTCCCCCAGGGGGCTGTACTGGGACATGACTATGTCCCCATTACCAAGAGACACGTGTCTATCAATGAGCACAGAAGTCTAATATATCAAGTTCTGGGTGCCTTAGCATAACCATTCACATTTAAGTCATTTTTCCAGAGTTAGAGAAGATTGTTTCATAGCTGGTGGTCTGAAATACGCTCTCCTGTAAAACTGGTTAAATCCACTCTTCAGCAATGTATAAATAGCCCTGTGATGACCAGATGACCACACCCCTTAAAAGAAAAGGATACTCGGGGGGGGGGGGAATACAATTCAGCCAATAAAACAGGTTTGCTTAAAAATAAGAGACCCAGACAGCAGAAGCTACATGAACACATTTACTGCGAGTAGCTCTATGGAAAGCCAAGTCAGATAAATATAAACACTATACAGAGCTTCAAGCCAGTCTCCCAAAACCGCAAATGCGATATGTTTTACAAAGAAAACAATGTAACAATATTTACAATGGAAGACAAAGCCAGATCAATCAGCTCAACTTTTAAACAGGTCTGAAGCAGAAATAGCAAATATAATGAACAGTTTCAACCATATATGTTTTAGTTTGTACAGACAATAACTGTCCAATATCAAATTAAATGTACAGGACAAACATTGTTCCATCATTGGTATTTTTGTACTATACAGCAGCATAAACGGGTAGCTGGAAGGTAGTATACATAGTGATATGTTTTACATATTCTGAAAGTGTTCTTCCAGCACAATACTGAATAAATTAGTGGCTGTAAACGAAGATTCAGAAAGATTGCATATTTATTATGCTGTACCTGTTAGTATTTGTACCACTATATTTGAGGTTACCCATTTAGTTATTTATTCAGCATTTATTAAATCAGTGCTGTATATTGTACAATGGCAGCCTCAGGACCTAATATGTAAATAAGGTATGTAACGTTCAATTTTTTCAACACAACCTTTTCTTTTCCCATTAGATGTTCTGAACGATCATCCAAATTTCAATTAATTTGAAGAAAAAAAAAGCTTTAAAATGGCTGTCTACATATTGCCTTAATTTACTACGCCCAAACAAAAACTTTATGGCAAGACAGTATCATGGTCTAGAGAAGTAATATTTTTAAATGAATTAACAGAGTATGTTTAGCAGCAACTAGTAACTGTACTGACTAACTTCTCTTCCAGATTCAAGAACACCTCTGTGCTTTTAAACTCTGCAGCAAGTATTTCTTTCCTGTTACTTTGTAAACTGATACTAAGTTTACAGAAAGGTCTTTATAATTTTGTGACATGTACATTTTAAGACTACTCAAAAATTTAGGTACACATCACTCAACATCAAAACTGACAGCATCTAATTTGTTATACAAACTGTACTAGTATTTTAAAGGTTGTATGTCATGTGAGGCAGCCCTACAAAACACTTGTACAATATACAATGTAGAGGATTACCAGCTGTGTGGTGCAGTACAGCATGAGGATTTGTGTACCACTTTTAAACCCCTTATCAAATCAGTGCCTTTTATTATTATACATTGTATGTACCAACAACTAGTGTCATGCTTTTAAAGGTCATAGCAGTGTTAAAAGCCTAAACTGATTTGAACCAAAATCAGTAAGAGTGATGCACCTAGCTCTAATTTTCTACAATTTATTTTTAATTTGAAATAGTCATTGTTTGCAATTTTTCTTTAGGCAGAATGCATTAAGTGTTAACCCAAGTATTTACTTTCCCATTATGCAAAAAGAAATGGTCCCAAATTAAAAGAGGGTTTTGGATGAAAGTAAGATCAGCTAGGGTGGTTTCTCTTTAAAAAGCTACAGCACACATCAATATTGTAAAGCAGAAGTCAAAGTTATAAAAGACCCTGCACTTTCCCATTTGAGTGCATGAATGGAAACCTCAATTTATATTTTATACATGTTCATAAACAAATGAGTAGGGATAATTTAAATGTAATCAATAAGACAACCAACCCTTTAATCTTACCTTATACATATCAGAATTCTGAGCAACAAACTTCAGTTTAAGCTCTGACATATAATTAAAAATACTAAGCTCTGTGATCAAAAACTACCTCCTATACTATAAAGCAAAATATAATAGAGAGGTCTGTCCATCACAGATTTAGGTTCAGTTACATGGTTCTCTCCCAGCCCCCTCAAAAAAAAAAAAATCTGACCTGCCAAAATATTTCTAAGCAATACATGTTTAAGCTAACGTACCAGAGAAACAAAACCCATATTAAATAGACTATCAGCCACCAGCTTTGACTTCTCAATATAAATAAAAACAAATTAGGGGCAGAGGCAGAGAGAAGTAAAAAGGAAGTTGTAGGAATCCCCTCTGCAGCATTCCCAATGCCGCTCAAACAAATGTTCTGCGGAAAAACAAATTCCATCACCAAAACACAGCTATGAAAAATCTTAATTCAAATTAACTCAACTGTAGACAGCTGATGTCTAAGCAAAAATCATTAGAATGATGTGTGTATGTCTGTGCTGGTGGAAGTGAAAGTAGCTGGCTGGAGTTGAGCTCTGCTTCCAAAAGCACCACACAGTTTCTGGAGGTACCAGTAGAAAAGCCGCCTCTTCTAACAATGGTTTCCATGGCAATGCAGTCAGTCTAGGAAGAAACATAAAAAAAATAAAAATACAGTCAGTGACACTAACAGAAAAACTATTTTCTGTTGAAAAGAAGATATGGAGTTTACCCATCAAAACAAATGACATCTATTGAAAGTAGGACAAAGGTGAAAAGTTCTTAAAATGGGGTTAATTAAACAGATTCCTGCTAGATTCCTCAGAAGGACTATGGGGAAATCAAAGAAGAGAATTCCTCACTTAGAGAATCCATCTCAAGTGTACATTATTCTCATTGCATTCTGGACAGGACTCCAAGAGTCTAGTCTATTTTGTGTAGCTAGCCCATATTATGCAGACAATCAATGAAGCTCATAATTACTTATGTAACTCACTACCAAATTAGATTGCTTTAAAGAGATACCTGTGATGTGACAAGGCTAGGTTATATACACAGCAGCCATTTATTACAAACATCCAATGAAAAAGGTGACTATTCGTGATTTTGTCACCCAGCTATAATTAAGATTGTGCATGACGGCTGTAAAAACATTTAATTTTGACTGCAGTTTAAATGATAAAAGGAGAGGCCTATGACTGGTGCCAGTCTTAACCCTGAGCTTTCAGAAAAAAATACATTTGGTCATTGTTATCCTATGAGAAACAGCACAGAGTTCAAGTGATTTTTATTTTATTTTTTTGCACTCTTAAGAACATGATGAAAGCACAATTGATGGATGGCAGCAATACAGATAACTAAGATCAAGTTTTAGTTCAAACTCTCTGAAAACATCAAACTAAAATTCTTAGCAAGAATTGAAGCAAGGTCTCTGGGTACAGCAAGATGGGCCACAGTAGAAATATGCAGAGGTCACCGAAGAGACATGGTGGGGGAAGGACTAAATGTTTTAATGACATGTGAGAGTGAAGAGTTATTTAAATATCCTTCTTGCAATGTTCTGAGCACTACCCTAAATGTCACATGATTCTCCCCATACCTTTCCAACACAAAGTGTCTTTCCTCCTTCACCCCATGGGTGGAGCTGAAAATTTGCAGCTCTTCAGCCAATCTACTAGATCTCATCATCTCCTACTCCTGACACCATCCTCTTCCATCACTTTTCAAGCATGCTGGTGTCCTGAGCCCTAAATACTTTTCTTGACCCTATTTCCATAAAATACTGCCTCTCTCTTTCCTCCCCTTTGCCTTGAAATTTATCAGATGTGTCATCTATAGCCATTACTTCAACTTCTTGGATCCCTACAATTCTGCTTCCCTCTATACTCTAATGAAACAGATCGTACATAGGTCTCCAATATCGTACTCCAGGGCATGTGCAAGGGCCTCATGCCTGTACCCATCTTTCTCAATCTACTGTTTTCAATAGTTTCATACCATCCTTTTCCACCTTTTCTCCCTTGTGTGATACACTGTGTGTGTCTGCAGACTATTATTGTAGGCTTTTTGGAGAAGGAACCATGTTAAGTTAGTTCAACACCAAATGCACCAGTGCGCAATAAATAAATACTAGTACAAGAGAAGCAGGATTGGGATGGGGGGAGAATACAAAAAGAGATACCAGTCTATTTTCACTCTAAACTAAGCAATAATGAACTTTATGATTCAAAGGCCTGTAAATGGACCAAGTCCTTTTAGAATTTAGTAACAACAAAATGCCCAATTACAACTCAGAATAGTTTATGATATAGGAACTTCACTTTTTATTACGCACTGAGACACATCATCATCTACGGAATGAATACTGGGGAGGGAGGGAGGACCCCCCCCCAGGCTCTGACAATCACTTGAGTGGCTTTGGGCAAGTCTCTTAACCTCTGTCTCAGTTTGCCCATCTATAGAAATGGGTACAATACTTATCTCCCTCACAGGTGTATTGTGAGGATTAATATGTTGTGACTAGTTAAAGCCTTGTGTAAATGCAATGCACTATTATACAAATCTATGAGGAAGCTACTGCTAAATAGACAGGAACTGCATCAAAAGGACAAATTATTCAGTCTGAGACAAAAATAAAAGTGTATAGAAGCAATACCAAGCTGTTCTAGGGTCTCAGATAAGGAATTTCTATTTTCCTGGCCTGATGGGAAGCTATTTCATTTGAAGAAAAATGACGGAGTAAATTAAAATCTAAATCACTACAAGAGAGGTATCTTACTAACACGTCAAGTGTGAAGAAAGCCTTCTATAGCATTTAACCAAAAGAAACTGTAGTAACTACACATTAAAGGCTGGGTCAAATCACTTAAAAAATGCCAATCTCAAAACCCAACATGGTGCTGTTTCGTAGCTATCTTAATCAAATCACAAGCTTTATATAAAATCATTTCATTTTACACACACACTGCAATTTAGTTAGCAACAGCTTTGAATTTGCTTTTTGTTTTGTAAAATAAAGGCATGGGGTTTTAAATAGTTTTCCTTTTTAAAAGAAGGATGTTTTTTGTTTTAGGATCAAAGAATGAAGGGGCTATGCATCACACTTACAGAGTCACAGAAGCTTTTTCTTCAGTGAGGCATGCAACCAAAGCAGCACCTCATTGCTCACATTAATACAGCTAAGGCTTGCATATTAACCTAAGTTCACTAGTAATAAAGGTTTTCCACCCCCTCCCTTGCTTCCTATCTACAAGCTTACATAGAAAAAGGGACTTAAAAAGCATCTGTACTTTTGTCTATAATTTTTTTCCTCTACATTTAAGACAAGATACACCTGAAAAATGTTTGACCAATTATTCTACTCCAGGGGTCGGCAACCTTTCAGAAGTGGTGTGCCGAGTCTTCATTTATTCACTCTCATTTAAGGTTTCGCGTGCCGGTAATACATTTTAACCTTTTTAGAAGGTCTCTTTCTATAAGTCTATAATATATAACTAAACTATTGCTGTATGTAAAGTTAATAGGGTTTCAAAAATGTTTAAGAAGCTTCATTTAAAATTAAATTAAAATGCAGAGCCCCCAGACTGGTGGCCAGGACCCGGGCAGTGTGAGTGCCACTGAAAATCAGCTCGTGTGCCGCCTTCGGCACCTGTGCCATAGGTTGCCTACCCCTGTTCTACTCTCTCCAATTATACCCCCCAAAACATTTTGGCAATGGCAGACAGGCTGTTTAATAAGATAATCCTAATGTCAGACATGACAGAATTCAGATTCCCTACAATGTTTCAAACCTTTTATAAAATCCTGGAATATTCTATTTGCCAATCACATATAAAAACAAAAAGGGAAAAAAATTGATCTTCTGGAAAGATGAACTTGCTAACCTTGTAATTCTGCTTCTTTGAAGATAGCAGGCCAAATTCAGAGGGAAACCTAAGCAAGCCTCAGTCTAGAAGTAGTCAAAGCTGGTGAGATTCTTTTGGGGACCAAAAGAAAGTGTATCATTGTAGACAATACACCAACTCAGACTCCGTTAGATTCACATGGTGAAAGTCAGCATATTTAAATTAATCTAAGTGGAATTTAACTCAGACCCCCTGAAAACTATTTATGCCCACTCTACTGCTGTCTAAATTGGTGCAACGTATATACTGAGAAGCCAGAAAACGGTGTATTAACGTGTAAAACTAAAGCCCCGCTCTACTTGCACCTTTTTCTGGCATCCCTTGACATAAATTACATTACTTTAGATAGATGTGTAGGTGTAAGTAGCTCTAATGGGGCTTAAATGCAAGGGAATTTAAATTACACATTACCTGTGAATTTGGCCTATCATCTCGTAAGATTCTCACTCTTGGATCTCAAGCCTCCAACCCAAAACTAGTAGTAGCTTCCAAAGCTATAGTTATTAAGGGCTGAACCCCTATTTCCCCCCACCCTCTTCATGAAGTGGAACATTTCAAATGGACAGTTTGAGTAGTACAACCCACTGGGGCCCTAAATAGTCAGTGCCTTTTTTGGGGGTGGAGGGAGGGGAGGTGTAAAGGCATTACATTCACTTATGTACTACAAATGTAAAGGAAAAGGAAAGGGAGAAAAAACCACCACCCATCCAAAAGCAAATCCCCTAAACTTTGAGGGGAGATGGATAGATAACCGAGATCCTGCAAGATCCCCATCACAAATTAAGCATATCTGCAGTTACCACAATTTGAATGGGTGGTGCTTGGAAGTTCATTCCTAGCTGGAGATTTACCACAGGCAGAGAGGCCCATAGATCATCAGTTGTTCACAAGGAATGCAAGAATTCCAACGCTATCTCAAAGTCCACCGAGGTTTCCCCATGCAGACACATGCCATAGGTACTGTTACCATAGTTGCAGCCAAAAGACCTAATGCTGAGTCTGATCTGAACTGTGATTTGTAAATCCTCATTTTCAAACTGGTGATGTCTCCCTGCCAGGCAAACAATGTCTTGAATTTTGTTCTGAACAGGAAGACCTGTGCTGAAATCCACCCTGCAGTGCCCTTTTCATCTTAGCAGTACAATTATCTCTATGCAACAAGCCAAGACCTGGAGTAGCTTACTCCTGAATCCCAGTGTTTCTGATTTTCATTTATATGATAATATAAAGGCACCTTAACATGGGTGCAAATATAAGGAACCTTAATAGTGCCAGAGATGTAATACAGGCTTACTGTAAATGAGCACATGGTCCAACATCACCTGAGCTGATTTCTGGTCTCCTACCATTGCATTCTGATCAGGAGATCCTCCAGGCAGGGAACTTGGGCACGTTTAGTACGGTTGTGTGAAGATGTGTGCAATCACACACATTCCCCCCACACCCCAAACGTTGCAGTGCAAAGATTTTTTTAAAAAGAGTTTTTCTGTTTCCATTGTTTGACTGGTAACTGATGTTACATATTACACTGTTATGTCTTTGGAAGGCTTTTTAAAATACTAGAACTAAGGACTATAGAAAATTAAAAGGGAAATGGTAACATCAAGAGTCTATTGTGCTAATTGGGCACACTGGGGGGAAAGGAGTTTTTAAAACCCAAGAGGGGTTGGAAATTTGATGGAGTCATTGGTGATTGTAGGTAGTAGGTGCATCCACCATCACTAGATATTAAAGAGAAGGGAGTAAGTGGACCATCAGGAAGGTCTGTTTTCCTATATTCCAGAAACTTCTGGAAGATGAGCAGGACTTCAGATGACATAGTTCAATATAAATCTGACTTATTTTTCTGTCTTCACAGTATTCAATTCAGTAGGTAACATTTTCTTATGGAAACTAGAATATATATGAAAGCTGTTAATCACTAAATATTATTCTATTTGCAGTATTGATGAAGATTGTATGATTGTATCTGACAACACAACTAACATTGAAAGAAGCGATAGGAAATAAGCAACTAAATGGACTAAAGTAATGAAAAGAATTCTTCTATAACAACATGTAAACACTGTCAAGAATTAAGTAACTAGAGAGAAAGGATTTGTGTTCATCTGAAAGTACAGAAAACTGATTTCTTTGGATTCTTCAAGATCAAATGTGTCACTGAATGAAACTCTCTCTCAAAGTGGAAGGACAGACATTGATAAGATTGATTAGCCTGCAAGTGAGACACTTTCAATCTCAGGTCAGCAAAGTCACTGAAATGTAGCCACAATAAAAAGTCCCTATTCCTGATCTTTCAGGAGCTCTTCAAAAAATCTGCTTTTCAGAAGCAAGTCTCCCTTAGTCTTTAACACCACAAAATGGCAAAGATCAATCGTTTATTATGACATATAAAAACAGAGGCAAAAACTTGAACTTAAAAGAAAACTGCAGCTTTCCTATATATTAATAATGTTGCCTTTAGAGTAGCCTTAAAGTGAAAATTTAAAGAAATGCTTGAAGCACCTAGCCCTGGGCATACTTCTCCAGGTATATTTAAACCCTCAAGCCCGTTACAATATGCTACAAAGAAACTGCTTTATATCTTATTCAAAGTGTTGTACTTTTTTGACTTAGGTCAGATTCCATTTCAAGGTTTTTATATGAAAAACAAGAGCCCAGCAAAAGAGTTAAGTATCCAAAAGCTTTGCAAATCACCTCCAAAATATAATTTCAGGGACAGATTCATTGCACTGCAACACCTAACTTTTGGTGCCTTGCCACCCATTGGACCCCACCACCCCAAGTCTGGGGTCTAAGAATGCCAGCAAACTCAGCAGAGAGCTGTCTAAGCTAGCCACACCCTAAGTCCAGGCCTGAGGAAGGTGCCTACCTGTTCAGGATTCTCAGGCCACAGGCTCACTAGTGGAAATATAGGTGCCTAGGGATTTTAGGCACCTACAAAGTTAGGCAGCAGCAGGGTTCTGAGGACCTCAGCAGCACCTAAATGTTGAACTTAGGTGCTTAACAGCCACTTTGGGTGCCTAAGTCCTTTTGTGGATCTAGCACTTGGTTTAGAAAATTAAATTATTTCTTTTCACCTTGGATTGCTACATTTTGGTCTTCCAGCCTACCCTGCTCTACATATACCAATCAAAACTACTCTTCTCAACAGTTTGGAACAAGAGGAGTCCACTGAGCTGTGTATGGTCTTGAAGTTTTCTGCCTCAAAGGATCAGGAAGGAAGGAGGGACAGAAGAGAAACCAGGAGTGAAAAAGGTAAGGTGGAATGGCAGCAAACCGACTGCTTGGACAGCTTTAAAGGGTGTAATTTAAAATAACAAACAAGAACAAAATCCCAATGCTTTATACATAAAACTCTGCAAATTTTTCATAGAAAGGTAATTTACAGAGCTACAAGATACAGGGAAACAGAACTAGACTACAGTCTCTATAAATTAGATTCCAAACATGCTGCACTCCATTTGAACAGACTTTGGATGTCTATATATTTCAATTTATGTTTCATTTACCGCAACTGTAGAGTTAAGTTCACACAACAGAGAGAAAATTCAGGATCCCGTTTTAAAAAAAGAAAAGGACATTTTGAACATACAGCAGACATCTTCCACCCTCCAATTACTCCTCAAAGAAACATATGCTAAATTATCTTCGTTTTCACAGGAGTGGGCATCTGATGACTTATGAGTGAGTTGTAAAATTCCATTAATAGAAACTTTGCTTAGAAAAGATTTTAGTACAAAGTCTGACCGTTTGGGCAATCTCCTGCAGTAACCTGGATAAACCTTACTGTATGAAGTTAAACTTCACCAAATTATGTTGAATAACTTTGGGGTCCATTGTATTAAAAATGCAATTGTTTATGTATGACGATGGAAATGTATGTAACTTCTCTAGGAAACGTGACTAATGTAAAACAATTGAAAATGTCAGCAACATCAAAGGACTTTTTGAAACAATGTAAACTTTTAAAATTAAGTGCGTTTCCCAGGAAATCTGTAGGAGGAAAGGAGGGGTATGCTAATGTAAACCCTCTGGTTAGGTGGGAACTCTGCTGTTTGAAGCTTTGCTCCCCTTAGGGGGGCACTGGCTGGCTGATCACCTATTCACGGTCTCTTCAAAGACCCCAAATTGGATAAAGGACTCAATTCCAGATTAATGGGGTTCTTGTTCTGAGCAAAGGGTGTTATAAACCTGAAACTGTGGGGTTTGAAGGACTGAGTGGGGTTTGAAGGACTGCTCACCAGCCAGAGCTGGAATTAGGTAATCTCTGGTGAATTTATTAGCATGCATGTAGGTTCTTTTATTGTTTTCTCTGTATTGCTTTTACCTTAAGAATAAAATGTGCTTGCTTAGAAAGAGCTCTGTGGTAGTTTAACTGGGATAATTAGACCGTTGACAATCCTGAGGAGAAGGCAAAAAAACCTGTTTAGGCAGCCATCTTTTGCTGGGGATATCACAGAGTAGGATTTACCTGATTCAGCCTGTAAATATCTTGGTCAGAAGGGAGAGATACATATATCTCCACCCAAGAAAGGCAATGGCTGGAGAGTCAAGAGTGGATGCCTTTGCTGAACCCCAGCGGGGAAATACAGATACAGTTGTGCTGAACTGTGACACAGAGAATATCAGACTTCCGGAAAAAGCTGAATTAAATCCAGATATTATGGCCTGGTCTACACTAGGCGTTTAAACCGGTTTTAGGAGCGTAAAACCGATTT
Source organism: Mauremys reevesii (assembly GCF_016161935.1). Lineage (NCBI taxonomy): Eukaryota > Metazoa > Chordata > Testudines > Geoemydidae > Mauremys > Mauremys reevesii. The sequence continues at coordinate 86,439,425 of NC_052631.1, read as the reverse complement.
AACGCCACACCCGTCCACACTGAGAGGCCCTTTATATCGGTATAAAGGGCTCTTTAAACCGGTTTCTGTACTCCTCCGTAACGAGAGGAGTAGCGCTAATATCGGTATTACCATATCGGATTAGGGTTAGTGTGGCCGCAGATCGACGGTATTGGCCTCCGGGCGGTATCCCACAGTGCACCACTGACCGCTCTGGACAGCAATCTGAACTCGGATGCAGTGGCCAGGTAGACAGGAAAAGCCCCGCGAACTTTTGAATATTTCCTGTTTGCCCAGCGTGGAGCTCCGATCAGCACGTGTGGCGATGCAGTTAAAAAATCGAAATAAAGAAAGAGCTCCAGCATGGACCATGTGGATGTGATCGCTGTAAGGGCAGGCAAATCTGTTCTATCAGCGCTCCGTTACAGAAGACGAAATTCAAAATCATTTTTAAAAAATCTCCAGACAGACGCCATAGCAGGGGCTCAGCGCACTGCTGCGTGACAAGCGTAACGGAAAGCCAAAGAATCAAATGGATGCTCATGGACTGGAGGACTCAAGCTATCCCACAGTTCCTGCAGTCTCCGAAAAGTATTTGCATTCTTGGCTGAGCTCCAAATGCTTCTAGGGTCAAACACAGTGTCCGCGGTGGGTCAGGGCATAGCTCGGCAATTTACGCACCCCCCCACCCACCCCCAGAAGTGAAAGGGAAAAAAATCCTCTCTTGACTCTTTAACATGTCACCCTATCTTTACTGAATGCTGCAGATAGATGCGATGCTGCAGCACTCAACACCAACATCCTTGCTCCCCCCGCCATGGGTGGCTGATGGTGCAATATGACTGGTACCCGTCCTCATCATCAGCCTATTGGCACATGGGGCAGTGCGAAAGGACTGGTAACCATGCCGACTAGCATCAGTTAGGTCAATCAAGGGCACCTGGCCCTAATTTTTCCTGGCAGATGGTGCAGTATGGCTGATAACCATCGTCATCATAGCAACAGGGGGCTGAGCTCCATCAGCCCCCACCCTTCATGTGTAAGGAAAAGATTCAATTGCCCCTGGACTAGCAGAGGGATGCTGGGCTCCTCTCCTCCACACTCCTTACTGTCCTGTCTGGACTATCATAGCAGCTGGAGGCTGCCTTCCACTCATTTCTCACTAACAAGTCACCGTGTCTTATTCCTGCATTCTTTATTACTTCATCACACAAGTGGGGGGACAATGCTACAGTAGCCCAGGAAGGCTGGGGGAAGAATGGAATCAACAGGTGGGGTTGTTGCAGGAGCACCCCCTGTGAATAGCATACAGCTCATAATTTCTGCTGGATCTGACACAGAGCAGCTGTGTTCTCTGGTTCTATGATACAGTAGTTCTCTAGTACACTTGCCCAAATTCTAGACAGGACTGATTCTATTTTTAGATACCAAAAAGGAGGGATTGACTCAGGGAGTCATTCCCAATTTTGGCTTTTGCGCCCCGGCTAAGAGCAGCCAGGGGCACTTATGACAGCAACAGATGGAGCAGTGCAAAAGGACTGGTAACCATGATCATCTTTTTACCAATTTATGGATTGGTAGATGGTGCAGTATGGCTGATAACCATCTCTGCTGTCATGCAAAAGCAAAAGCATGCTGCTGTGTAGCGCTGCTGAATCGCCTCTGTCAGCGGCATCTAGTACACATACGGTGAAAGTCACAAAAGGCAAAACAGGCTCCATGATTGCCATGCTATGGCATCTGCCAGGGCAATCCAGGGAAAAAAGCCGCGAAATGCTTGTCTGCCGTTGCTTTCCCAGAGGAAGGAGTGACTGACAACATTTACCCAGAACCACTCGCGACAATGATTTTTGCCCCATCAGGCACTGGGATCTCAACCCGGAAATTCCAAGGGGCGGGGGAGGCTGCGGGAACTATGGGATAGCTACGGAATAGCTACCCACAGTGCAACGCTCCAGAAGTCGATGCTAGCCTCGGACCGTGGACGCACACCACCGATTTAATGTGTTTAGTGTGGCTGCGCGCACTCAATTTTATACAATCTGTTTTACAAAACCGGTTTATGCAAATTCGGAATAGTCCCGTAGTGTAGACGTACCCTAAGACACATAACCTAAAAAACAGAGAAGCTGTCATTCAAATTTTATCCTCATGCAGCATGAATAAGAATCAATTACTTTAAAAATCCAATTTAAATTAAAAAATTTTGAATGTAAATTAAGTTACAGGTTTATTTAAAAAACTATTTAGAATTAATTTTTAAACTGACAACCTATGTTAAGTTCTAAACTTATTATAATCTAAATAAAACCATTTAAATTAAAATATTAAAAAATAATATTAAGCAGTTTGCTGCCAAGTTTTAAAGGAAGTCAAACCACTGAACTGGTGGGAGTCACTGGCTAAGCACCTGGAACAGTCTGATGTGCTAACCCAGCTTTTGACAACAGTAGGCTCTTCTGCATGTGCAGAGAGAACAGCTTCTTTCCCTGAGTTTATTCAGCTAGTTCAGTTCAATGCTATTTCAGTCACAGTTAAAAAATCAACTGGGAGTTGAAAAAGTAGAAAAGCTTGTTTTCCTCTTCCAATCTATGAATAAAAGCTAGGTATGGGGGGGGGGGGGGGGGGGATTTACTAGTTCTAAAATCATCAAGGATATGGTGACCAGAAACAATCACATCAATTCATAAACTACAGACAATACTTCCTTTGTTTAAAAAAAATCAGTTTAAATACAAATCGTGTTTTGAAAAATGTTTTCTCTTATGCATCCAATACATAAGGTACTTTTATTTAATACAAAAAAGTTAAATGCTGGTTTGGAGCATTTTATCTGAAATGTAATTTCCACCCAAACAGATTTTGAAACAAATCACAAGTGAAAAATGACACACACAGTAAATAATGTATTGTTCACCATTTTCTAATATGTTAAAAATGCAAACATTAAGAGTCTGAATAAACATAAGTCAAGCTACATAATATCTAAATAAATATGTATAGCTATAATGTATCCTCCTGGTTAGCAAAAAGCACCAAATTTAGTGTAAAGGCTATATTCAAGTGCAAATAAATATGTTTGAATGGCTATCAACTAATGAGAATCAACCTTGTTTAGAAAAGAAAGAGTACGAATGCAAAACACGATTAAAATCAATCATTTAAATCAAGGTTTCTTGCTTGATTTAAATCATGGTTATAAATCAAAGCAACTTAAATTACTGATTTTATCAATCCACCCTGCCCTGCTTCCATCCTCTTTAATGGTTAAAAACTTCATGTTAAGAATGTAGACAAATAAAGCCTTCAAGGGGAAGACTAGCAAAGTTTTCTTTTATTTCCTGTACTTTAAATTAGAATTGTAGCTAATTCTGATTCCCCCAAATCATACACAGATCAAAGATATCAGCACAGCACTAGTTCCCTCCCATGGTCATGCACTCCAATGCTCATGCTGTTTAAGTAGACCATTATGTTCTATGCAATGTCAAGACCTGAAATGTACATCCTAGAACAGGGGTCCCCAAGGCGGTGCCCACGGGCACCATGGCGCCCGCAGGGGCATCTAAATGTGCCTGCGTCCTGGCCGGCGGTCAAGCGTCTGCCGAAATGCCGCCAAATTTCAGCGGCGCCGCCTCTCAATGACACCGCTTGCCGCCGACAAGCGATGTCATCGAGAGGTGTCGCCGCCGAAATGCTGCTGAAATTCAGCAGCATTTCGGCGAATTCTCGAGCGCCATCACGGTCCTTCGTCCAGCACCTGCCAGACGAAAAGGTTGGGGACCACTGTCCTAGAATGTTCCTTTGCAGGAACAGTGTGGGAGGGGAACTCTTAGTGTATTCTGATACAAGTCTTTCAGATAAGTTTCTCCTCCCCCCACTTCCCACAAAAGGGTCTACCAAAACAATTTCTTTACACACTGAGTAGTAGTTGATTTTTTGAAACACTCCTCTTGCCCTATATTCTTTGTTTCTTAGAGCACTCATTTAGAATGGTACACGTTCAGGGCCTCATCTGCGTGCACCATTTTTATACAATTGCACAGAAAAGATGCTGGCTTAATTTACACACCTAACCACTATGACTACAAAAATGTAAACCAGACATTTCAGCACACGTTTAATTACGGTCATTTGCATGTGCAATTACCAAAACTGTATATACACATATCAAAGACCTGATTCAGGAAACTTCTATTCAGAAAAGGCAGTGAAATATGTGCTTAGCTTTAAGCACATTAACCACATGCTTAATTGCTTTCCTAATGGGGATATATTTAAATATATGTTCAATGCTTTTGGGGACTCAAATAACTGTATCCAAAATGAGACTTGTAATTATGAGTACAAAATCCATACAATTACATGCCTGACCTTTTAAAAAACAAACAACAAAAATATCTAGCCCTCAAAGTGTTAATAAATGTAAAAAATTCCAATCCTTATTTTCATTCAGCAAATTTTATTCACAAACTGTTTAATTTACTTTAACAATTTTCTCAAAAAAGTTTGCAAACTCTCAGTGAATCTCAATGTCAAGGTGCCAAGAAGTAAAGAGTTTACAAATTAAAATGTACACAAGAAAATCTGGAAGTTACTGTTACAAATGATCAGTACACACTTTGATTTATGAATTCATTTACCTGCAAATGCAGTTTCACTGTTCTTGGGGCCTAACATTTTCAGACGTTGTTAAAAAACCTTCTTACACTTTTATAACCGTTATTTTGCAAAGAATGTGCCTTGTCTTTCGTAACAGTGGCTTCTGCTTTTTCTATTTTGGCAAATAGCAGTAAAGTTTCTAGGAAGACATTTTCTGACACACTCTTATCTTGTCTCCAGACACCGTACTGAGAGTTAGGAAATTTATTGCCATTCAAGACAAGTATAGTTTTGGGGGGAAGAGAGAGAAGAGAGAGGGGGAATGTATAACAATTCAATATATATTGGACAACATGACTACTTTCTCTTAGTTAAAATTCTGCCTTGAGCAGAGCAAAGCAACGTCTACTGAAAATTGATTTACCTGCACTTTGCAAATTTTAGAATAGTTTAGAAATTCAAAACTTCACTTTTTTTCAAAGACAGAAAGTGTGAAAAATAGTTTATATTTGCACAGAAATGTATATGCTGCTAACTTCTAAACTACTATGGCCCAGATCTTGAGCTGCAGTGAAGATGTATTTGGCAAAACTTAGGAGAGGGAGTAGGATCAAAGGTGGATTTAAGCCACTCTTGCATTTTGGAGCTCTCTAGTTGGTTCCTAGCATTAAGTAGGGCAGCCTGTTTTACAGCCTATACCTATGGCCTCGAGAGGCGATTTCAACAACCTGGATACTTGACAGTGTAGGAAGCAATCCAAGCAAGGGCCCCCTTCCTGGCCATGCCCCTTGTATCAAGGGCTGAGAACTTCTCTACATTAGAAATGTCTGCACCCATGTAGCTATACCAGTGCACACCACCAGTGTAGATGCACTATACTGATGTAAAGTGGGGCTCGCACCAGTGAGACTTACCTTGGTTTGAAACAGTGGCAGTTTCAAACTGGGGTAAACTGCAGAGATATTATACATCTGTGCTGGAGGTTTACACCCATGTAGCTACACTAGTGAGAAAATCCCTAAAGAAGAAAAGTCCTGAGAGCAGGGTGATATAGCAACTAGCTGGAGAATCTCCTAGGCAGGGAAAATCCTCAGAAGGCAAAGTCTGCCAAGTTTAGGACTGTTTTGTGCCACTGGAAGATCCAGCTCTGAGAGTTTAAACTGTTTTTTCTTCCATAATATGGTACTCATTGGGCAAAGTCCAGCTCTCACTGAAGTTAATGGGAATATGACTGAGTCTGTTCTTTTTAAGACATTAGGTACTGGTAGTTGATCAAGTTCTCTCACCAGCCAATTTCCTACTTAACTGAAGAGGGAAGTAAATAAATGGTATAAAATTTACTTTGAAAAGCAAATTTCTCTTATGCTAGCTGATAATTTATGTAATTTGACATAGTTTCTAGAACTGAAGTTCTAGTTAAATTTCAATTCTGAAATATTTTCCTTTCAAACTCATTTAGCTGTCCTAAAGTGGTACAAAAGGCATACAATAAAAAAAAATTTTTAAAAACTACATTTCTAAAAATCTAGGAAAATGTAAATTGGGAAAAAACAAAGTTATCTTTTTGTCTTACAAGCAGCAATCTAATTACAACTACGTAATTAACAGATCAAAGATAGTTAAAAAAGCTTCACGAGTCAGACTGAATCGGGAATATTCTGCACATCAACCTACTTTTCTTTAACTTCCTTTATACAGAAAGATATGAGGTTAATCTGTACACTTTTCCTGTCAGCACAACCTCATACAACAGTCCACCACCCTTGTACAACACTGAAGATGTATCAAATTCGAAATTCATTGCATTACCTGCTCACATCAATGACTAATATTTTTGGATAACATTTTTGACTGCAACTCAAAGGATACAAGGACTGATAGTAGTAACACAGACTACATGATTCACAGTCAGCTCATAAAAATACCTAAAGACAAAAGGTACTTTGAGAAATAAGAACTTAAGATGGAACATGTTTCTATTATTTTAGAAAAAAGAACAGGAGTACTTGTGGCACCTTAGAGACTAACAAATTTATTTCAGCATAAGCTTTCATGGGCTACAGCTCACTTCTTCGGATGCATAGAATGGAACACACAGACAGAAGATATTTATACATACAGAGAACATGAAAAGGTGGAAGTACCCATGCTACTCTGAAACCTATTATTTTAGACTATCACTGAATCACAGTAATGGCTGGGACACCATTTAGCTTTATTACATTTTGTAAGTATACAGTAACAAAGCAAGAATAATGCATCACAAGATGTACTTTAATAATATGACAAGTTTAGCTTAAATAATAATTAAGGAACAACATTGATTCAACAATGTACAAAAAGTTGAGGATGGGAAGGGAAAATGCATTAGTCCTTTTCTGCATCAAAGGGGACATTGTCCACATAACAGTGGAGTTTACAGGGGAGGGGAAGATATGTCCCTGCTCATCCATCAGTGGTTGCATCTCTGATAAGTCCAGAATGTATATGTTTAGTAGCCTATTTTGTAAAAAGGTCTTCTCAGTATATGTTCCCCTCTACAACACTCCAATGTTAAATCTATGGTAAGTGGGGACAAACTGCCTTTTTTGTATATCAGGAATTATTGGTATGTATCTTAGCAAATATAGATTAGTTAGAATCTACTGACATACTGGAGAACCTTTCTATTATGTAGAATGTAACTGGACAAATGAAAGGCTGATGAAATTCCTAGAAATGTCATAATAATGAATCTATAGACATCTTTGCACTGGAGAGAGTCTTCCCAAAAGTGAAATAAATACTACAGTGGAGCAGTCAACCTTTAAAATTGTTTAAACAGTTTCTCCTCCTAGTGTGATCACTTCTCTATTTTAGGTAGAGACTCCCTTCAAATTGACATAGGTGGATATTGTGTCAGATAATCCAGCTCTCTATTCTGGACTGCTCTTCCATCCAAACTAAAATTTCGGTCTGTATTTTTGATATTTCCTTGTGATGTCCAGCCATCAACTAAGACTTAAAATGAATGGCCAAAATGCAGCTCCCAATTTTCCCCAGAAATTCTCCCTTTTCTACATTACTGTGGTCAACACCATCATCCTCAACCACTCCAGCCTATAATCTTGACTCAGTCTCTGACTCGGTCCTTTCTTTTGACCCACACATACGCACTGTGTCTAAGTCTTGCCACTTCTTCCTATGCAATATCTCCAAGATCTGATCTGACCTTTCTTCTCCATCCGTACTGCTGAAACTCTTGTCCAAGACCATATCATCTCACACTTTGACTACTATAATCTTCTTCTCTCTGGACTCGCTATCTCTAATTTCATCCCCCTCAAGTCTGCTCAGAATGCTGTGCACTAACATTGTCTTCCCGGCTCATCACTGACTGTCACTTCCCCTGTGTATACACTTTTTTTTTTTTTACACTCCCCTTTGTCCACTGCATCAAGCACAAACTTTTTGCTCTTGCTTTCAAAATGCTTGACTTTATCAAGCCTTTTCTCTAATTGCAAGGTTGACGCCTATCTTCACTCTGCCAACAACGTCAATCTTGATCACCTGATTCTAACACTGCATCTACACTAGAGAATTTACAGCAGCACAGCTCTACCAATGCATCGGCGCTGCTGTAAGCTGTCTCGTGTAACCACTCTATGACAACAGCAGAAAGTTCTCCTGTCAACATAACCCACCCCCAACGAGTGACAGTAGCTATATCGGGGGAGAAGCTCTCCTGACAACATAGTGCTGTGCACACTACCACGTATGTTGACGTAACTTATGTTTCGGGGGGCAGGGGGGGCGAGGGTCCACACCCCAGAGCGACGTAAGTTTTGCCCACATAAATGGTAGTGTAGACATGGCTTCAGCGTCTCTAAAAGTGTGTTTAGACTTTCTCCCATGCTGCCTCTTATGAATGGGAAAAGCTTGCAATCAAAATCCACAAAGCCGTCATACCTTATCCTCCTTCAAGTCCCTCTTCAAAACTCACTTCTTCTGTAATGCACACAGTGACCTGCAACCTGATGAAGGATAGGCAAGTGGGTAAGTTGCACTTACCATAAGTCATGGGTTCAGAGTCAGACATCTGCACATTTCATGAATTTTATTACCCCATCTCTCCTGCCCTGAACCCCAACCCATTTGCCTCATCCACCTGTTAACTTTTGTCTTTTAGACTAAGTTCTTTGAGGGAGGAACCGATATTTTATGATTGTACAGTTCCTAAGCACAATGGAGCCCCACACTGGCTGGCATCTAGGTGCTACTGCAATATAAATGTTAAATAATAATAAACACAAAAATGATTGGTATCATGCAATTTTTGAAAGCTGTACTCATACTGTTGGATGTGGCAATTATGTGGGGTTCTATATTTAAGGTCCAAGTGACTTACAGATTAAATCTGCTCAGTTTACAAACAGGTTTCTAGCTGCTCACCCTACAAACTCAACTTAGAAGCTATAGGACAAACTGTTTGCCAGTGAAAGGGTAAACACATCTGATCACTCTAGAACTATGAAAAGCCAGAAATTCTGGAATTTTACAGCAATAATGGATTCTGTATATCTAGTTACAGTTCACTATAGAGCATTACTGCTGAAGATTGCTAAAATTTTCTAAATCATTGGCCTGAAGTGCAACAATTTTCAGTAAGCGGAATGGATTTTCTTTTGGCTTTCATCCAATAATATTTTATGTTTTGGATCCAATTTTTGCAAAGCAAATACAACAAAATTACAGAGACCCCAGATATTTGTCAACATTTTAAAGAGAACTGTCATTTTAATAAGTAACCATGTTTCTCAGTTTAGTATATCTTATTAATCTTTTGTACATTTTGTTTTTTTAATCTTTATTTAATTATCCTGTCTGCTTCATCGCATTGTTAAAAGCTCTCAAAACTTTAGTTGTCTAAAGAAGTCCTTCATCAATCCCAACATTTTAGCTTCTCTTGCTATCTAGTTTAAAAAATTATTCTGCAAACTCAAGCTTTTTAGCAAGAGCTATAAACAATAAAACAGGCTGGCTTGGCATGGGTGGGAGCGAAGAACCACACTGTTCCCTTTGGGAAAAGATGTCATTCAGAAGTGCCTCACTAAGGCTTAATCTACACTGGAACTTCGTTGGCAAAACTTTTTTTGTTCAGGGGCATTTAAACACTCCCCCTACCCTCCCGAACGACAAAAAAGTTTTACCGATGAAAAGCACCAGTGTGAACAGCGCTTTGTCGGCAGGAGTGCTCTCCAGCGGACAAAGCTGCTGCCGCTCGTTGGGGGTGAAAGTTTTTTTTGTTTGTTTGTTTGTTTTGTTTTTTGGTCAGCGGGAGACCTCTCTCCCACTGACAAACAGCAGCTACACTGCGTGCCTTTTAGCGGCACAGCTGTGTCTCTAAAATGTGAGTAGTGTAGACAAAACCTAAATATACAGGCTAAATTTTAACAGCCCTCTCTCACACATTTTAGCATCATTTGTAAGTATATCCATGAATTTTAGTTACATTAAATTATTTAGGGAAACTAATATCAACCAGAAAAAGTTTACAAAAATTGAACACTTACCATCCACCAAAAAAAGTTATGCTACTAAACACGAACCCCAAAGGGAAGTCATTACATATACTGAATTTGCTAACACATTGTTGAGTCGTTAACCTCTATAGTAAAAAAAATGTTTGCACATTTTGATATCAATATTTCCTTAACATTTAGTTATTAACTGATGTGATAGTTTGTATAGTTTTATAATTCTGTATAAATACAAATAGATGGATCCATTATGAGCTCTGAGTGTTGCCTACAAAAACTTAACATTCACAATTAACAGTTCCCATTAAACTGCTTATATCCACTTCCCTTACAATTATACTCAAATCCGAAAACAAAAATATACTACTTTAAGTATTAATAACCACTTCCAATTCCCTCTCTCTTCACATGTGATAAAAAGGTAGCTTCATGAAAACAACAGGAAATGTGAACTCAGGTAACATGCTGGCATAATAAAACAAATTTTAAGATGAGGGACAAAAAATTATGCGATATTCATTCCCAACATAGTAAAAGCGTTACCTCACAAAAAGAAGGATTTCTCAGTTATCCTTCATGTTATCATAGTTAACCCAACTGTCTAGCTGGTGACTCATTTGTTGGATTCAAAAGTCAGATTTTCCAGGAAGTTATTTCTCTATGTACAGTGTACTTTTTCCAGTTAATTTCTTTCCAGACCACAAAACAGTGACAACACTGTACACCATGAAGTTTCTATAATCACTAAAGAAAAACTATCACATGCCATAGAGTTTATAAATAGCAACGAGTTGTATTCAACTGTTTTATTTTAATTCTTAGTTCAGTTGTCACCATATTCTTTAGTTTAAGTTCCATGAGGTAATACCTGATATTATTTGTTTTATAGTAGTTCCTAAAGGTTCACAATTCCATTCTGCAAGGCACTGTACAAACATAACGAAAGAGCTTAGAAAATAAGTAGATTTTAGTGTTCAACTGACCATGTGACTCATCAGAACTAAAAATGAAAGTTTTACACCACTGGAAACCTGAAATACCCCCCTTTCCAAAACTGTAAAAACATTCTTTTCTAGTCATAGTTGTTTGCAAGATACTGACATTAAAATCACATCGGGGGAGGCAGTGGCTAGAGCACTAGACTGCAATTTGGAAGACCTGGGAGATTCCCAGCTCTGCCATTGGCCTGCTGGATGAGCTTGGAAAAGTCAGTCTGTCCTTCAGTTTCCCCATCTGTAAAATGAGGATAGTGATCCTTAGCTCCTTGGTAAAGCACAGTGATGTACTAATGAAAAGTGTTATATATGAGCTAAGTATTATTCTGATTGGGTGTGGAAGGAACACACGGTGGCAAACTTCAATTTAACATGGTTTTAGTGGCTATATCTCAAGAATTGTTATAATAGAACTAATGATGTATACTGTCAGAAAGCTTGAAAATGCAGCCTTCAAACAGCACAATTGTTAAAATTTTACTCAAAGGGACTCACTAGATTATTAATAATCAACATAAAATAGCACAGGCATTTTACTTTTGTTCGATATTTGTTACTAAATATTAACTTCAAAAAACAGTTTCACAAAATTTGCTTCAAAAGCTATGTGTCAATTTTAACAAGTGAAAAAAAAGTCAAATATTTTCTCCACTTTACTGGACTAGCGTAGCACCTCAAATGTGGAAACAGATCTGCTTATGGTGCAAGTGATCCCATAAGCCTTTACTAAGAGAATAATAATGTGTACTTCTGTCATGGTTAAAAGTTTTTCCAGACAACTAGAGATGTATACTGTCAATATTCAACAATACAGCAAAAATACTAAAAAAAATGTTTTAAAGTAGGCAACCCTTCTGCATTAACACCCTGTATTTCATTACCTGCCACGGGGAGTAGGAGAACCCTCTTGCAGCCTAATAAACTTTTTCTAAACATTGCTCCTGAACCAGTGATCAAAAGCAAAAACCCTCAAAATCCAAACCCTGACTAAGAACTCAAGAGCCTTTGGACACCATTTTATGTTTCAGATTTGTCATCCTGACAGACTTGATGGATAAGACTGATTACCTCTGCCTCATTACAGCCTTCAGCTATCCCACAACTTCCCAAAGTTCAAGGGTCTCTCAACTAACATTTAAACTGCTAAGGCTCAGGAACGTTCTGAGACTGCTTCAGTTTCAGCTAGAACAGAACTGATCAGCTTTTCTTTCTCTCTAGTGAACTTGGATGAGTGCTGTTTCTTCTCTTCTCTTGATCTGGCAGGCGTATTTTAATTCTCAAAAACGGGTGAGGACAACATCTGTGTTTCAACCTGTGTAATAGTATAAACTGATCATTAGAGATTGTCTTTAATATGCTAATTAAGCTACATGTGAGGAAAGAAGTCAAACAGCAATTTGCAGGGTGGGCCAATAAGGCAGCTCTCCAGGTCATTACAGCCATTTAAGTATGAGTCACATAACAGCACACTATCAAAGTACCAGGACAAACAGCAGTAAAATTTTCCCTGCCTCCAAAAACAAAGATGTAAACAATTCTTTTCCCAGTTATTTATTACTCCAGTCCTCTTTTAGTTGAAGCTCAATTGATACTCTCCTAGATTGTTTTAAATAAAATTAGATTGAAGATCTTTTTTGTTGTTTATTTTACTAGGGAGTGGATGCAAGAATCCTTTCTTCTCAAAAGTGAACTAAAGGAACAAGTGGAAACAGAGGTCTACTGGGAACACAGGAGCTCCTAGAAATCCATAGATACCAAATTATGTCCAAGGAATACAACTACAATTCAGTCTTGCTAGTCTTGCTTATCTCGTATCATTCAAAACCAACTTTTTTCCCCCCCATGAGTTAATTGATCCAAAATTCAGGATGAGACAAACCCACTAGGTCTTTTCAGAATAAGAAAGAATTTACTCAGACAGTGCTCACAAAAGTGAACAAGGTGAATTGCACCTATTGCTGCATTCCAGTGAACATAAGAAAATAAACTAAATAAATGGAAGTAATGCCCAGCAGTAAGTAAACCAGAGCAGACTTAGGAGTTCCTGGAAGGACTGGATAAGCTTTACAAGCTTTTGCTCCCACCCATCCACAAGAGGAATGATGGAATTTCTACACCTTCAAATGCAAAATTAGGAAGAGAGAGTTTGAAATTGTAAGAGGCAATAGTAGAAGGGCAGTAAGAAGGCACTAACCTAAGGCTCTAATTTAAGATGAAAGAGAAAAACCGAGATCCATTCAATATTGAATTAAAAAGTAACAGCCTTCCTCAGCAGGCATGGTTGGTTCATTTTATAGAATTGATCACACATCACTTAAGTTACTAGTTACAGTACATGCTCCAGAGTCTCAGAACAAAATTTTTGGTAGCCATCTCTTGCTAATGGCTGCTCTGACACTTTTTCCTAAAATAATTAACTTTAGGAAAAACAAATAAATATGCACATATACATGTCCAAATAATTGTAATTTATTTATGTAGGAGTTTTTTTGCAGACTCAATAATAAAAATAATGTAGAGTTGTCTCTATTCTTTACTGAACCTAAACAGAACAAAAACACTAATAGGTGCTTTGCACATTCTTGCCTCTTTTTTGTTGTTGCTTCTTTTGCTTTTTTTGTTGCTTGCTTTTTTTTTTTTTTTTTTTTTTTTAAAGACCTACTAGCTACTAATTCTGCTATGAAAAGTGATATTAACAAACATACAAATCTCACTTTTTACAGCAGACTTACTCAGCCCTGGCAAGCCTGGGGACAAATTAAGCCCTGGATAGAGAAGTGGGTAGGGAGGCAATAGAAGCCCGGAATGATGGAGGAGGCGTGAGCTTGGGGCCAGAGCCCACCATCCCGTGCAGCCAGGGAACCGAGTCCAAAGTCCCATGTCCAAGTGAGGGGGCCCAAGGATGGAGTTTAAAGCTCTGTGGCTGTAGCCTGCCCCCCACCACCTCCACACTGAAGCCTTCCCCCAACCCAACCCCTCCCAGGAAAGTGGGGAACTCACTGGCCGCCTGCTCCTCCAGCATGTGTGTCTCCAGACGGGGGGCAGGGCCCCACCACTGGTGGCGGCCCCAGGGGAGGGGCTGCTGCTCTGCCCCTCCAGGAGGCTCTGGCTGCAAGAAAAGCCCCTGATGGCTGCATGCGGCCACTGTGGCTACATTTGAGAGAAATGGGAAATTTGTGATTGGGAGCAACAATTGGGGGGGGGGGGGGGAAAATGTGTCTGAAAACTAGCTGCAACCAAGGATTCAGAATCTGCATTAGCACAATCAGAGCAGTATCAGAACATTTATATATAACAAAATGTAATATATCACAGTGTTAAGAGAGTTGTTTTTCTTAATTCAGCTTTTTTCTTGTTAAGTTAGAAGTAAAAATGAATTTTGGTCAAAGATATCATAATTAATTCACTCCTACACTATAAACAGTGAGAGAAAATCTGTTCTGCTTTCAACAGTTCATTCACCTACACTTAAGAAGTGATCCTTTGTATTTTTAAGCATTGCAGCAAGTCACTCGGGTTGCTAAAATATATTACCACAAGATTAAAATGTTTCTCCAAGAAGTATTATTCCCTACCATACTGACTTCAAAGATCCAGGGTATGTGTCAATGTGCAGACATATTACAGTAGGTTATTTAAAGTTATTTTTAATATTCTACTCTGCCAATATAAAACTGCCTCAGTTTGAAGAGAATTTTAAAAAGCCACAAGCCTCAAATCCAAAAAGGGCCATTACTGGGCAAGTAACTGCAGAATTTTAATTATTAACTACTAAAAGATTGTTAAATAAGACTCCCAATTTGTGAATTTTTCAGAATGACCGATATACATTATTTCCTGTCATGTTTTCATAATCTAGATTTATAAACTACCAAGGAAGAAATTAGAATAAATTCTGTTTTACCTCCCTTCTAAATCTAGAGACATTGCATTTTAAAAGGTCTTTTATTTCAAAAGCTCCAAGACAATTAGCATAAAAATGTTATGCAAAACATGTAAGAAGAAACATGATACAAGAGTGGGAGGGGAAAAGGTGAGGTGATATTAAGCTGTATATAACATTTTCTCTGAACAGATTAATGTTTGTCTTGAAGAAACATATTTGAACTATATATAATTCTTTCCTATAGTTTATTATAACCCGATTCTCATTATCCACCTCAGTTTCTACAAGATGCAGTAATAAGGTATACATTAACAGAAGGCTGTTTGAAGTAGCTTTAGAGTTCTGCACTCGAGGACAACATTCCATGACTCAGATTCATATAATCAAAAACGCAAAATGCTTGCCTCTTAATATCATGTGACAACTTCAAAGAAGAAGCTGTTTTGTTCAATGAATTCCTAAAAATTTAAACATTAGAAATCAAAATCCTGTAATTATTTTAGTACTATACAGTCTCACCACCTTAGAACATAATTTTGCCTAGGCCTAAAAAGCCTCAAGGCAGACCAGTTTTCTTTTTCCGTCCATTTAGGGTTAACATTCTGCCCCTCCTCTTTCCATTTCATGAATGGGGAAATATGAAGGGTTGTTTCACATCACTGAACCGGATGAAATTTAGGAAGCAGAACTTGGGATCAGTAGTGCATTAGGAAGCACATTCCCTTCTCATATAAAAGCTGCAGTTAAAACTGTATACCTTAGCTAGATTGTATCTTTACATTAGATAAATATACATAATCATTAAACATACTAAACCATTTTTAAGACAAATATTTCATTATACACAGGAGTCACCTTAAAAGTGGACTTTTTTCCCCAGGCAAACAAATTGAGTGAGGAGTAGGATTTAAGGAGGGTGTGGGGTGAGGGCAGAATGGGAGAGAATGCAAAGCTCAGCCAAAAGTTTGCAAATGTAGTAAACACATTAATTTGTTACAGAGACATATCACACTCCTGGTCAGACTTAAGAGAAAGGAACCTTCCTTGTCCAAAATAAAAATTTAAGAATTTTAGCTTTTTTGTTTATAATCCTGTCACAAAATCCATCACTTTGGTGAGAGAAACACTATGCTTTCTTATTAAATATTAAAATCAAAACCTTACCATAATAGAACATGGCAAAGTTCTGTTTAGTGAGTAGGGACTTTATTAATGATCTGTGAAAAAATTAAACCATTTTTGTAAGCCATGTTCTTGTTATGGTCCAGATATACACTCTGGATGTGCTGAATTAATGTTAAGACCCCATATCTAAGTTGGATCAACAATTTGTAAGTGATGTAGAAATAGATGTAGGAAATTTATCTGAACTAAAATAAATTATTGTATTATACATTAGTTTGTTCACCACTGAGTCAGTCTGAGGGCCACCCATAAATGCACACACACCACCCATTCACTTCTTTATGTACCATAATTATATTATGCTGCTTTTAGGAGGAAACTGGCTTTTGGACCTTGTTTTGAAGGAGTATATATTTTTAATAGTTAAAGGGCCACCATCAACTTGAAATCTAGCAATATCATGTACTGCAGGCAGCTCAGGCAAGTGTAAAGTTTTATGAACACAATCTCTTTTCTGTTTTTAAAAGCTTTTGCCACTATATGAAAGACTTACATAACCCAACTGAATGTACAAGAGGGACATTGAAACCAACTGTATGCAAAACGCTGTCAAATGCATAAAATAAACAAAGTGGAAGGCGGAAGGGATTACAGAAAAAAAACTTCCAATCACAGTAATTTTAGATATTTTCTGTAACACTAATAAATAAAATGTTTGAGACAGAAGTGCTACTTTTAGAATCCTTTTAAATATTTGTGTGTGTGTAAGATTAGTAACATGGCCAGAACTGGCTCCTCTGATCTTTCTCCCACTATGTGGGAAATTATACTTTACTGAATATAATAACATAGCATCCTTACAGGACTTTAAAACCTAAGATCAGTAGGATTTTTTCATCAAATTGGCTGTATCAACCAAAATGCTTTTGATTTAGTGGGCAGATCTTTTGAAGTTAGAGGTCTTTGGCACTACAAAAAAAAAAAAAAAAAGCATTTTTTTTTTTTGGACTGGCAACTTTCAGAGTCTTCTAAATTTGATTCCCAACCAAGAATACAAAGCAAAAACAAAGCAAACAAGGCAAACCACACATTTCTGAGAAGCCCAAAGCAGTGGCTGCCAGACTTCAAATAGTATGCTATCTGAGTCAGTGTTATAGCTTCCAGTATTAAAGGCTCTCAAATTTTAAATTCATAATATCTTACAACTAAATGTAAACATATGTACAGACTTTAAGGTGAAGATAGAAAATAGATTATTCAATATTACATAGTCTATTACTGTAATTAGAGGTAGGAAAATTGCTTTGCATTCCCAAGCAGTGGTAAGTATAGGACAGCTATTAATATCCTTTCCCGTTTTTCCTTTTTCTCTCCTCACTGTTTACAAGAGTGGACAAAATACCACTGTTCAACTACGACTAGATATTTCATCTGAGGAGTCATAAGTTACAAACTACAAATACCATTTTTGCAAAAGAAGAGGTAAAGATATTACTGTTTGCCATCTACTGTTTCCTTCCCTGCGCAGTAGAAGATAATCAGATGTGGACTATCATCAAGGGCTAGAGAAGAATAGTATATACACCTCAAAATATGGATTGTGCTTCCAAGGTAAAGTCTTGAAGTTGTAGGATTTAAGAAATACAGTGCATGGTAGGATATAAATACTGACAGATGCTTCATGAGGTGGAGAGTGTGGATGGAACCACAATAAGAGACCCAACTGAGGAACTACCATTTCCTACTGCCTCCAGAACAGCAGAGAGCTTAATATTTCTTTTCTTATCCTTCATCTACTTAAGGGTAGTCAGACAAGAGTTGTCATTTCTCCCAGGGTTGTTTTGTTTTTAATGTATACATTAGAGATAAATACAATTGTTACTTTGATTACTTTAAACTGGTTAAGATTCAAATCAGGGAAACCTGGCCACCCAGCTTTGAAGTTTGCATTCTGTTTCCAGATCCTGGGTACAGACTTCAAAACCTGCTGATTGCTCCTATTACATACAATTATCTGGCTTTCCCATTGGCTAAAAGGCTCAGAGGACCCTCAGGAGGAGATACAGGAGTGGGGATTTAAGGGCCTGCCAACGCTTCATATCCTGCTGGAAACTCATACCTGAGGATTCGGATATCAAGGAACAGAATTACTAAACTTTGCAGGAACATAGTTTCTTGACATCCTGCTTTCCATAAACTTCTTTTTTAAACCCTCAGAAGATGGATTCTCAGCAGGATAGAGAGATATCAAGGACAGAAATCTCAGGGGGGAGAAACTTCTGGGCAACCTTGAGGTCTGGTTAACCGAGTTTCAGAACATAGAGGTTTGACTGTACTTGAAAAGAGCAGGTACTCACATAACTTTATTTTCTAATATGGATGGTAATTTCTTATCACTTTATTAAAGTACTGTATTTGAAATCCAAATTGGATTTTTAAACCCAATTTAGTGGTTTTTGATCTTTTCCATTACCCCACTGTTACAACAGAAGAAAATTTGGGATCCCTCCTGTCATAAACAAGAGTAGGGTGATCATGACCCCAGATTGAGAAGCCATGATTTAGAGCATGATTAAGGTTTTATCAAGTTAAAATATTTTATACAATCCAGCTTGAAGGTACTTAGACAATACATTGACCCGCCAAGCAAAATATTAAAATGTAAGAGTGCGCTAGATAATGCTAAGCTCTTCAGGACAGATACTGACTTCTGCATTTCTTCTATGCTTACCACACTGTGGTACTACCAGAAACAACTTAAAATAAGACATACAGAAATGTACAGTAATATTTCCCCATATTAAAATATAAGTCAATTGAACACTCTATGTTTATATCAATCATGACATCGAATTCCTGTACCAAAACGTTTCATATGAAAACATTTTTAAAGTTACAAACCTTTTCTTGCAGAGTTACACTTCAAACCATCAGATCTGGTGAAATCTATGCTTACATAAGCTCCACTGTCCAAATTCGAAGTACCATTTTGGAGATGGCAAGTTGGTGTATTAGTGCTTGCCTCACAGTTCATAGAATCATCACGTAAATTCAAAGCTATGTAGTTTAAGCCATTCTGAAATCCAGTTGAGGTATCCCTGGACATCTTGCTTTCATGACCATCAGAAATGTTTTCCTCAGGTTTCAACCAAACGTTGTCAAATGAGGCAGAGCTGTGTCTTTTGCTACTATCAGTAAAGAAAGAAGAGGAAGTAGTTACAGCCCCAGTAGAAGAGAATGTTTCAGAACTATGCCTTCTTCTGCCTTGTGGGTCAGCTCGAATCACCTTAGGTGCCATGGGAGGATCAGAGTTAGCAACAGAGAAGCTACTACTACCTGAATATCTGTCAACAATGCACAGTCGATTTACAATGGAAGAAGGACTATCAATCTTTATACCATTGCTGGATTCTGTGGTAAAAGGCCTAAGTGGTGTCGTTGCCATGTTGAAAGTCATCTCCGTGTAATCATCAGCCCTACTACTTGTACTGCTAACACCAGCAGTATCAAATGAAAGTCTAGCATAATCATTTGACTGGTTTCTGGGGATACAGGAACTTGCATAAATTGAAATATCTGTTAAAGAATTTGACAGTTCCTTTGCTACTTTTGGTGACTGCACATCAAGGTCAACACTCATGTAATCAGAAAGTGGCGACTGTCTGTGGTCACTACTTGATTCTAGAGATGATGGCGATCCTTCTGCAGATAAAGAATATGGTGTATTACTTGCTTTTTCACTGAAATCAATATTTATGTATTCACCAGGGCTAGCTGGCTCAGGTGGAACTGTTCGATCGTACATTCTTGGTATAGTATTACTTCCTCTTGTACCTAGGGGAAGTCTTGTAGGCCTGGTAGCCCTGTTCTGTGCAAGTCCTTCATCTGACACTTTCACAGCGGATGATTTAGAAATGCCATTAGCTAATGGTTCACTGTTGACACATTTGACATTTTCATGTTCATCATATAACAGTTTTCCAGGTGAGGACATTGGAACATATTCATTATGATCTCCATTTTGTCCTGATAATGTCTTAAAGCTTCGCGGCAGAGAGAAATATGAACTGAAGCCTTTGGAAACAGTGTTGGTATGAATACAATTTGAATCACTGGGCTGTTTTGGAACTCCTGAATTTCCAGGTGACATATCCATATACTCATTTGTCACCTTTTCATTACCCCCTTTAGAAATAAATCCAGCCAATGGACTTCGTACAGGTGAAGAACTAGCCTTGGGAAACATCATCATATATCCTCTGGAGTCCACCTGAGATGACGACCAAGAATTACTAATTTGTTTGGGGACAGACACACTTTTAGGAGTCATTGGCAAATAATCATTGTTGCTTGTGAGTGAAGACGCAACTCCTGGCATCATTGGCATGTATCCATCATCCCTGGCTTTACTTCTGCTTTGGTTACATACAGAATCAAGGGTAGCATCACAGTAGTCAGATTCATGGTTCTCTTTTAATTTTGGTGATTCCGAACAAGGTCTGTGCCTTCCTGCAGAATCTTCATCTAAGGAAGCCGTGGTTTGTGTTGTTTTCTGCTGCACTGTTACAGAAGTTGGTTTAGTCAGAGAATAAGTTCTTTTTCTGAAGCATTTTTCAGCTTCCATATAGTCATCCCTTGAGCTATTATCTGTTTGCTGTTTATTCATGGACATGTATTCACTTAAACAATTCTCTTCTCTGATAGGTGGTGTGTTTCCCAAGGAATCTGGAGTATTACTTCTGACACGAAAGTACCTGAAATCCCCAGGGCTAGAGCCATATTCATCAGAAGAAATAAAGCCCCCATCACTTGGGGACCCACAGACAGATGAACTAGAAGGCCTGGTTAGTGTGTCTGAGGCAGAGCCATGGCCACTACTGGAAGAAACACTAATGGGGCTGGTGGTGGAAGGAAAATGAGACACTGGTAGGGAGGCAGACCTGGTATGATAAGAAGAGGTGAAAGCTGCTCTGACATACCTTCCACTCCCTTCTTGCCGGCCCAAGTTCATCCTTGCAGTGTTCAAATGGATCAGACTCCCAGTCACTGATCTGAAAGGTCTAGTCATTGTCCCTTCCCCTTCACTAGATGTTCTGAAGCGGTATGCACTGCTACTCTTGGTGGTGGGCGGAGTTCCCCCAGTAACACACTCAGTTCTGGATCTTCTCTGCAAGCCAGTCTGGCTAGGAGGCAGGTTGCCCAAATGCCTCCTAGTGGTGATAAAGGAGATAGGATTGGTACCACTGCCACCACCAGATGACTGGCTCTTGCTGCGGGGCCTGAATTCTGTAAAGGCTTTGAGAGCTTTCATGGTCTCTAGGAAGGTCTCATGCATATTCTGGGCAACTACCGAATCATCAACTTGCATCCACAGTTCACCAGGCCCAATAGAAGCAGATCTGCCCACCTCAATAAAGAAGAAGTTCTCCGAGTGCCCACAGCGACGGATGTTCATTAGCTGCAAGTGGACAGCAGGTACCTCTGAATTCAGCTTTACTAGGTAGATAGCCTTGCTAGATAGACACAACCTGTACACCCCAGTCAGGTTCTTTGTCTGCCCTAGTCCCTTGGGCTTCACATTAACCTGCCACACCTCTTTGTATATGGTGCCTGGTCTAAGCGCAGCTCCATAATGCTCATCATCCTCATCAATCTGCTGATCTGTCTGGTCTTCCTGTTCTAAGAACCCCCTCTTGCTCTGGTTCATGAGTTCACTGATTGCCTGGTACCAGGCCTCCTGCTCCACCTCATTCTCAGCCAACATGGCAAAGTATTCATCCTTGGTATAAAGGGCAATGATGTACTTATGCTTGGCATCTGCCCTCCGACTGACTGTGAAGCACTGGTACAGGGGGATCACTCGCTTGGGAGGGGGGCAGCAGAGGACGGCAGACCCACTAGCAGCTGCCACTGCCCTCAGGCTGCTCTTGAACTTCTTCTCACTGTCATAGTATTCAAGCCTCGCTGGGGCCAGGTGGCTCTCAGCCCGCAGCACGAAGTAGCGCTTGTGTCCATGCTTCTGCTTCCTCAGGTAACCACATTTCCTCACGTCATCCCCCACGGGAGCCACGGAAGGAGCAGCTGGCAGAGGAGCTCCTCGTGCTGAGGGAGCTGGCTGGCCACCTCGCCCAGCGGAGAGGGCCCCTCGCCCTGTGGGAGCCGCAGCAGCGGGCACCTCCTCCTCCTGCACCAGGCACAAGGAGGCGCTGGGCGATCTTTTCAGCAGCAGCAGCAGGTGATGGGGCTGAGTGGGCGGGTAGGGGCCGCTCTCGCCCAGCTCCTGCTGCTCCTCAGCCGTAGTAGCAGTCCTAGGCACTCCAGCCCCGTGGCAGGGTGCGACCCCTCCTCCAACGCTCCCGGTGCCCAGCTCCGCCTCGGCGCCCCTGGCCGCGGTACTACCACCTTCTCCGCCCGGGCCATTCATCCCACTCGCCATCTTAGGGGCCAGCGAGCTGGGGTAGGGGGGAATCCGCCCTCACAAGGGAAGCGTCCTCCAAGCCCGGCTGGACATGAGGCTCCGCTCCGCGCACGAGCTCGCCAGGGACTGCGGCGCTTGCCCTCTCGCTCGTCCGCTCCCAGCCGGTCGCAACGCGCCGGGCTCTGCTACTCTCACTCACACAAGCTGCCTCAGCGGTACCACGGCGAAAACATCACGTGACGCTGGAAGGGAGGGGGAGGGTGAGTACAGGGGACGGGGTGGGGCTTCAACCAGCCGGGGGCGGGGTCACCTGTGCTCCAGTGTGTACAGGGTGAGACTGGGGAGTCGAGCGGCGTCCCCCTGGAGTGACAGAGGGATAGACCAATAAGAGACGGAGACAGCTCCGAGGTGGCCCAATCAGGAAGCGGGAAAGGTGAAGGGTTTGTGCGCAATCCGAAAGAGGGGAGGTTCTGATGGATCGGCAGCGCTTTGGACCAATGAAAGTCGGCAACAGCTTCTGTCCGTCGGCGATGTAAGCGAGAAGAGAGGGTGAAAAGTTAGGCGGAGCTTAAGGTGACTGGCAGATGGATGGACAATTTGTGTTTTGTCCAATCAGCACTTCACACACAGAGATACGGGAGACGGAGGCGGGATTTGGCGTGTATGTGGAAGAGTGAGTACAACGAGAGGTGAGTAATTAGCAGCCGGATATGCCAGTCAGCGCTTGAACCGCCTACTGCCCCGTCCAATCAGCACCTCCGACTGATGTAGCGTATTCCAACTATTTTTTTTGAAAGGAGAATTTCCCTCCCCCCTCCGCCAGGTTTATAGTTTGGAAGTAGCAGTGATTGGCTGCTGGGGGAGCCAACCACAGAAAGCGGGGAGGGAGGAGGTGGCGGGGGCTGGGGTTGCTGACGCTGCCGAGGAAGTAAACAACCCGTCAGCGCGCGAGCGACCGTTGGGGCCGAGTGCAGAGGCAACCGTCCCTGCTGCTTCAGACAGGGGAGGGGGCTGGAAGGAAGCCCCTTACACACGGGATCAAGAACACACAGCCGCAGCGTCAAGGGACGGAGAGTATCAGAGAAGGGAAGAACAAGGAGGCCCCTTGTCTCCCACCCCCACATCCCGACATACATACATACTTACATATTCATACCATACATACACGGAGTTCACACGTACAAATTGCACCCGCCACAGGCTCACCTCCCAGAGACACAACGCATCCCACCCACAGGCTCTCTGCCCATACCACAGGCTCACCTTCCATAGACACAAAACATCCCACCCACAGGCTCATACCCCCATAGGCACAAAGCATCCCACCCACCCACAGGCTCACCGCCCATACAGCACACCCTACCCACAGGCTCAGCTTCCCACACACATGGCTCACCCCCCCACACACACACACAGCGCACCCTACCCACAGGCTCACCCTCCACACACACAGCTCACCCCACACTAGGATGATCAGATGTCCTGTTTTTAAAGGGACAGTCCTGTTGTTTGGACTTTTTCTTATATAGGTGTCTATTACCCCCCACCTCCTGTCCTGTTTTTTCACAGTTGCTATCTGGTCACTCTACCCCCCCCCAACACACACACACAGGCTTGCCCTTTCCGTGCACACAGCACACCACCCACAGATTCACCCCACAGACTCACCCCCTCACATACACAGCACACACCCCAGGCACACAGTGCACCCCATCCACAAGTTTGGCCTCCCATGCACACAGTGCACCTCACCAATAGGCTCAGACCCCCCTCCCATGCATACCTCCCCCCCAAAGGCTCACCCCTCACAGTCAGACTCCCCAAGCACACAGCACACCCCACCCACAGACTCGCCCTTCCCATGCACACAGCACACCCTAGCCACAGGCTCATCCCCCTCATGCACACAGCATACCCCACCCACAGGCTCGCCCCCCACGCACACAGCACATCCCACAGATTCACCCCCACCCATATACACATACATAGTACACACCATCTCATAGGTCCAACCCCTCCATAGGCACACACCCCTACAGGCCCACCCGCTTTATAGACACCACCACCACCCATATATGCAAAATATACACAGTCCCCTAGACACTGCCCCCGCCATACATATACAATGAGCATTCTCCAAGATCCATCTCCTCCACACACGATGCACACTATCCCCCAGGCACATAGTCCACATACACACACTGACTATTCCTTCAGATCCACCCTCATACACACACAGTTTACCCAACCCCACAGGAACACTGTCCATTCAAACAGTGACCATTGCCCCAGGCACACCCCACATATTACACAACAAATTCAGTCCTCAGGAATTTCTATACCACACTAGCCTAACACACACACCCAATACAACCCACCTACAGAATACTGAGCCAGCTTTTTCAAATGCAAGGTGAAATGGGTCCCCACAACACCAAATGTATACTACTCAGAGGCCACAAGTACTTCCAAGTAGGCCAGAGCTTAAGCAAGGGTAGAAGTGCCACAATGAATCTCAGCAATATCTTTCCTCAGCTCAGGAACTTGCTGCCCTTAAAAAGACATCATCACACCTCTGGTAAGGGAGTTTCAAGGGCACATTGGCATGGTGAAGTGCTGGGATACTGGGCAGTCCTGTTTTAACATGATGTAGCTGTCTATTGATGCTGTGCTAAGAGGTATTGATATGGGTCACCTGTTTTGATGTAGTGTATCACTGTATTTACAGAGTCTGATACACTTTTGATAGTGTGCCACAATTTTGCACTGTATAGCACTGCATTCATCAAATGCTGTCATTTTTAGGCACGTCACTGTTTTGACACAATGTGGCACTTTGGACGCTGTGCTGAAATGTATAGATGTATTGTGTTCTAACATGACACAATGCCATTTCATTACAGTGCAACACCCTTGTGATACACAGCATCTCCATTTTGATCCAGTACCCCCTATCATTTTGATGCAGTTGTCACTATTTTGAGGCAACACAGTACCAGTTTGCCATAGCACACAGGTGTCCATCCTATGGCCTGCAGGCCGTACATGGCCCACCAAAGTATTTCATAAGGCCCACGGCCTGCCTCAACACAATATGCTAACGGACAACTCATTAGCATTTTATTGTCCTATTTACATCATTTGAGTTTAATTATATGTTCTTTACTGGTTTTTTTCCTGTTTTCTATCATTCTGGTACACTTTTTATGCACTGATTTCTTTCTTTATTTTTAAATAGACAATACTGTACATAACCATCTATCTAAATACTGTACATATGAATTACTGTACATACGAGAATTTGGCCCTCACAAGGTTGTGCTCAGGTTTATATGGCCCTCCTGTGTAATAAGGTTGTGCGCCACTGCCATAGCACAATGACATTTTGACCCTATTTATTGCATATATTATGATATTTTGATGCAATGTCTTGAAGCTATATGACATGGCATGTCAATAACATAACCTAATGAAGCTTTGACTCAGCTCCACAAAGTACTGACAAAACATGACAGTAGAATAAGTGAGAAGCAAGCACTGAGCAGATGCAAGAAGACAAGTTCTAAAAGGCAGCATTGGGGTCCCTTATCTTGGCATTTATTTTACAATCAGGTCATGAATTGACATTTGTGTCACATAAATTTCAACTCCCTCTTCTTCCCTCTTGGCTAGATAATATGTCTCTCTGAGTTTAAATAGAGGACCAGAGATTGTCAGAGAGCTGGTTACAGCTTCCTGATTCAAAAGCTTCACCCTACACCAGCTGAGAACAGTGGATCTCTTTCCCGCCCCTTACCTGCCTTCATCATGTCCCCTTACTTTTTCAATACATCCCTTTCTGGGGCGGAGGGGGCAATCAGTCAGTGTAGGAGCAGGCTGAGCCAGCTTTACACCATCCAAGAGTTGCACAATCATGCCCATAAAGTGTAACAGCCAAGAACAGAGACAATTTCAATTCCTCCTTACTATTGTGATTCAGTAATGTGGTATTTGCTTAACAGTGGAGCAGAGGCAAAAGTGTTTCCTGCTTGTTTCAAGCATTCCATAGAGTTCTGAAGTACAGACAGTTGTCATTCTCATCTTTAATATTAATTCCCAGAAAGATACTATATTAAAGTATATTTAGAATTAAAGTTGAGCACATAACAGTAATATAAGGGTAAAAACATTCCTTCAGAATATCTGTTTATATCTGCTTGTTTATATCTTTTTATGATCTGCTGCAAAGATTATTTTCCTAACCTGCCACTTTGACCATGTCACCCTTCGTTTGCATCCTTCCACTGTCTCCCCCTTTCTTCAGTTTCAAGGCCCTTCACTGCCAATCCCCACCCTACCAATCATCTCTCATTCATTATCAAGATGTCAACTCCTGTCTGTGATTGGCCCATGATGCCAGCCTCCATCGCCCACTTTCATGCTTTTTCTCATGCTTCGGAGGAGCTCCCCATAAACATCCGCACAGCTACCTCATTATCCTCCTTAAAAATCCTCCTAAATCTTTCCTTTTTTGTGATACCTATAAAACACTTGACAGTGGTTAGGCTGCTGGTGTGCTGAGACCAATTGCTGACCACTATTCTCTCCTTGTTTCTTTGTACTCTCCCATGTATCTGTCTGTATCCATCTGTTGTCTCTTGTCTCACACTTAGATTGTAAGCCCTCTGGGGCAGACACAATCTTTTTGTTCTACGTACAGTGCCAAGCACAGTTGGGTCCTGGTTCATGACTAGGGTTATTAGACTATTGGCTATTAAGCAAGATGATCAGGGATTGAACCCCCTGCTTTGAGTGTCCCTAAATCTCTGACTGCCAGAAGCTGGAACTGGATGACAGGGGATGGCTCACTTGATAATTGTCCAGTTCTGTTCATTCCCTCTTAAGCATCTGGTATCGGCCACTGCTGAAAGACAGGTACTGGGCTAGATGAACCATTGGTCTGATCCAGTATGGCCATTGTTATGTTTTTATGCTAATCTTAAAATATTCAAACATGATCAGATATGGAAATTCTCATCCAAAACACACAAACAACTTTAACTCTGCCCTGTAGTGATGTCATGCATTAACCATACAATTATGAGTAGTGCATAATCATATTTGTAATCTCAAATTACATTTAAACTGATTTGTAAAGACTCATTCAATGTTTTCATTTTTTTTTCTCATGGTGTCATTATAGAGTGGAGTTAAGGTTGTTTGGATATCTGAATTGTGCAGTTCTAAATCTTAACATCTTTGGATTTCTTTGGCACTCTGTAAATGCTGTTTGAATATGAAAAAATATTTTACAATTAGTTTAATAATATATATTTAAGAGTTTGAAGCTGTGGGATAAGAAGCTCTCTCTTTTTGCATTCTCCTCATAGCTGGTTACTCAAAGATATATGTGGGAGAAAGTAAGGAAACACTTTAAAATAAAGGATTTATGTTTTTTTGTTTGTTTATATTTTCTTTGGTCATAGACCTCTGGGCTTGTTTAATAGCAATATGACTAAGATGTACCAGTGGGTAGCAAAGAGCACTGCATCATCAGTGTTTTCAACTTAATTTTTCTTCTCATTATAATTCCTTAGTACTACTATATATCATTCACAATTTCTAGTACGAGGTCAGAAAAATCACATATCCATAATCTAGTCATAATTCAATCATTCTAAATCTCTTTTTAAGCCAAGTATGCTCAGGGGAGCAATTGGCTGCACACACCGTAGATATAATAGAAATGGGATTTTTTGACAATGTTTCTGGAACTCAGCAAGGGTAGTTGGCCCTCCCTAGACCCTAGGTCCTCCTTATTTATCTATGGATATTGGGGAACATTTAAGTTAGTTTGATAACTAAGTTACATTTGCATACCCTCACTCATATTAGCAGAAAGAACAACAAGTTTTGTTTGTCTTCAGGTAGATATTGTTTGGGGCCTTGGGTACATAAAGCAATAAAGTTTGTGGTGGTGAGGGTATGCCAGCACTCGTGGTTTCAGCCCTTCAGGACATACCAGGGTTCAGGGCTTCTTCACTGCGGGGCAGGCCAGAGCTCAGGGCTCCAGGCTTCATCCACGGGACCCCATCAATCCCCTGAAACCAGCTCATAGCCCCCCAGAGGACCATGGACCCCTGGTTGAGAACCAACAGCATTAGGCTGGAATCAAGGTTTGAAAAGAATTACTGGAACTCAGCTCTGGCTAAATTTAAGCCCGGATTTCTAGACATACTGGGATGAGATTTAATTTCAGTACATTGCAAGCTACCAATGCAATTTTACTATGGGAATTTTCACAAATTATTGTGTGGTTTATATGTCAATGTTTTTTCATCTGTCCATCCTATTTCCACTGGCTATTAGTCTGGAATGCAGCTTTGTCCTCCTTCAACCATAAAGGTCTACTAGTCAGGACTCACTCTCCAACTCTTAACTTTTACTTCTGTAAGACCAAACTGACCTAAGTTGGAGATGGTGAAAAGCTACACTATCCCACGAAGAGCTCAGGGAAGAATTATGCCTGGTGTGCAGTGGGACAGCTGAGGCTGCAATATCCTAAAACAATGGTGCAACTTTGTTTCATGCAGTGCAGCCAGGCTGTTCTCCAGTTAGTGCAAAGGGAAGTTAGGGTCCCCTTTTTATCCTTTTTGCAGTGCACTATGGGAGCAGTTCCTGCAGTTCCTTGAGCGCAGGTGCTGCAGTTATGGTTGCCTTTGTGTTGCAGTAATGATAGTTTTTTGCACACTTTTCACACCCCAGTTTGCACCTGCATAAGTGCTTATTATAAAATGTCCAGAAATTTGGAACCATGATTTTTAGTGTCATTTTCCATAGCTGGTCATCACTTCTACAAAATAGTGTAATTAAGAAATCACTGGTTGGCGGAAATTTCACATTGATCCAAAATGCAGAGCTATTTACATCATCTGCTGCAGGACAACCGAGAGGCAAATAAAGGGGTCCTGTGGATGTCCATGAAGAAATTCCACAAAGAGCAGTAATATCAGCTCTACTAAGACATGACCTGAAAACAAAGAATCTGAGAAGCTAAGATGTTGTTAAAGCTAGTAATGAGTAACAGAGTAAATGCAACAGTATGCAATACTATGAGAGTTGGTGTTGAGTTTCCTTCTTTGCCATCTCCAACACTTATCCTCCCTATGCTCAGCTGTATGCCTGGGAGTGAGAACTACTGAAAGGCAAAAAAAGAAGCATGTCTTTTTAAGTGCTACCACTCTGTGGTCCAAATCAAGTCTCATGAAATGTTCATACGAAAAAACAAATGCACTCCAAATAACCCAGCTGTCTGAACTTGGGTAAGAATATTGCCGAGGTACTATATTATCTCATCGTGCCAAAATCTGGCCTTTAAATTCCACCTGCAGTTCAAGTTTTTCATTTTCCTTATGGGCAAGTTTTTACATGGGAATCTTTGGCTATGCATGTGGAAATTATTCAGCTTAAACAGGCAAATGCAGTTTACATGTGTCACAGTTGAGGACAACTGCACTTGTACATCCCCTCAGTTGTCCAGCAAGGACACCCACTTTTAGGCTTCAAGCTCCCCATCTGTTTCCTCTCTTTGTTATACCAATAAAAACTAGCAGGATCTTATTAAGAGGGATAAAGCAAAGATGCCACATTTATTGTAAATATAATAGTAAAGCAAAAGACAAAAGCAAACAACGTTTTACTACTTATTTCTATCACTACTTATTTCTTATACACACACACACACTCATTCATTCATTCACACAATCATTAATTCAGGTTCTGTATAGATGTTATAGTTACCAACCTAGACGTTGCTCATGCCAAGTTACTGGCCAGGTATCTTGGTCATGAGGATGGAGCCGGGTCTGTGTCAGATGCATCTGATGCTCCTGGAGGCTGGCAGCAGAACCATAGACTCAAAGTCCTCAGTTTTCAGAGTCCAGTTTTATAGGAATTTATTCCTATGTCAGTTCATGAGAGTTGCTCCATTCTGCTGTTGCTAAATCAATCAGCAGGTGGCTGGCTCCATGTTATCAGATGTTTGTTTTTAATGCCTTTGAGGTGTGGTGGGGTGGATTCCAGTTTGCCCTCCGGGGGTCATCTGGTTGATCCCACTTGACAGCTTCTTTGGCCAACACTGAATTCTTCAGGCTGGTAACTCCCTAACCATTCATTCATTATTTAAACTAGGCACTCATTCACATACATTCTCTATCTTAATCACATCTATTTTACTGTCTCTTTACCTTTTGGGGTGTTACCAATTTATGTGAGACTCCCTGTCTTTTAACAATCAAAAATAAAGTGAGATGAAAACTTACAGAGGGTGGGGGTCTCTATCTATATACTATAACAGCTACTGTTTTGGCTTACTTAGAGTTAATTAATGTTTAACAAGTTTTATACAAAGTAATTTTTTTGAGCAGGCTTCACACAGACACAGCTGGTGGCTTGCAGGTTAGAGGCTAAATGTTGGGAATCACATTTACTTCTAATAGTTATAAAGTATCATTTAACAATAAATCATTTTTAACAATAAATCATTTTTCATATAAACCATGTCTAATATAAACCTTCTTTAATATCCCTACATCTTGAGTGGAGACATATATCCTTCTTGCTTCTGATTGGAATATTTCCAGGCTGCAAAGTTCCCTGCCTCTACTGTTCATTTCTCAGTAAAGATGTGAGAACGTAGAGGCCTAGGACTGAGGTCTTGGGGGGGGGAGGGGGGGAGATGTGTGTGGCCATCAGGTGAGTGGCTTCAAAGTGTTGATAATGGAGGAAGTATATTAACATCTCCCCTCCCTGCTAGAGGAGGTACATACAATGCCACAATAACACAGAGACAATTTAATGTTTAATACATGTCCCAAAAGTATTAATCCTAATTTGATACGGTTTAATTTAATTCAGTAAAGTGTATTTTAGTTCCATCCAGTTTGTTCAGGATAATACAAGATATTGTCAGTCTGTCACAATATATGCATATCTGAGACTTTGCACATACAATAACTTGGATGGACAATACTACAGGTGCAAGTAGTTAATTTTGTTTCATGAAAATTATATTTTATAGCTATTTTTGACACATTTCTAGTATTTTAGTAAACATTTTAATAAACAACACAAAAAACAATGTAACCATTCATACAAGGTTTTAGTCATGGCCAGAACTCTTCACCCCTCAGTCCCATTCTCTCATTGCAGCTCCAAAGTAGCCTGGCCTAGATAACATCTGTACAGTTCTAGTCTCAATATGGGTTTAATGAATCAGCACAAGGAACCAAAGGAAATCAAGACCGTGTATAAACATATCACAGACAGGCTAGTCTATTTATAGAGAAAACTGCCAATTATGTCCTGATGAAGTCAGAAAACGGGGAAATTGTGGCAATATTTAAAAAAAAAGTTGGAAGACAGAAGTAGGGAGGAAGGATGGCCTTGTGGTTAAGGCACTGGACTGAAATTCAGGAGATTGTGGTTTAATCCCTCGTTCATCATAGCCTTGCTGTGCATCCTTGGGCAAATTACCTAATCTACCCTGTGCCCAGTTTCCCAACCGTAAAATGGAAACAATACTTCACTATCTCAAAAAAATGATTGTGAAGTGAAATCTATTAATGCCTCTGAGAGACTAAAGTACTATTGTGACAAACCTATCTCAGGACTTCCTTGTAGTAAATTAGCAGGACTTGCCATCTATCAAAGTTCTTTGAATATGTACTTCTCCTGTTATGAGCTAAAAACTAAAATACTCTTTTCATTCAACTATTTCATTTATTTTTATTTGTGAGTATTGGACTAATAGAAACCTTCACCTTCACACCATTTGAAAATATAGGGGTTTGAATTTAAGATTGTATGAAACAAAGAGATTAAAGGTCTGAGCTTTAGAATTTCCAAATTCAACTCAGAGGGCGCTCTGGGTGCTCAGCACCTTTGAAAATCAGGTCCTAACTGTTTACTTGTTCTGTCATACACCCTTTACCATCTTGTAATCCTATCACGTAATTGTCTACTGAAAATACTCAAATGCTTATTTTTGTACTGTTTGTATAATTGGGGTTAGTGCCACCATGCAGCGTAAAGAACCACAAACAGTGTGTTGTTTTTCAATGGCATATGGTCAGATATACAAAACATTTTCACACTGGATAAGGAATGAATACTAAGATTATTCTGTGTATTTGGTTTCTTATTTGTGGACATTTGCTATTAGATTTTGGGTTGTTAGTGATGGTGACCCTGAAATTATTTGGAAGTCTTGTGCGAAGTTTTATTGTGAGAAACATAAAGGTTTATTTTTGTTTAATCTGTGTCAAGTATAGGTTTTTGCTGGATCTTAAAGCCAGCATGGTATACTAGGCAGGATTTAAACAACCACACTTTTATTTTAAAATTTAATATTGTCTCTGGAGAAAACGCAGGGTCGAAGGGGAGGAACAGTTTTATAAATAAATTTGAACTAAGAATGGTGCACAGTACGTTCTTAATTTGGGGTCAATTTGGCAAATGCTAGTGTTCATGAACAGAAAAAACTAACAGGACTGGCTTGATACAGGCATAGTATGGGCTTCTCCACACAGGTTAATAAATGCACCTTCCTGTTGATTTCCTTTCTGATACTGGGGCTCTTCTGAACAGATGTTGTTATCTATCATGGGGCCAAATCCTAAGTGTATAATTAACAAAATACCTCTATAACCTCCTTCATTATCTTATTGACAGGAATTACAACTTCCTGACTGATACTGGAGGGGAAAGACCTCTACCTATTTCAGAAGAATTATCTTGAGTTTTGAGTATAGATGTGGCCTCAAAATCATTTTCTCAAAACAATTTAAATGGAAACAGCCTCTCTCTCTGTCTCATGACTCATTCTCCACAAACAAGTGAATATCTTGTTAATGGATTATAACAACTAGAAGAGCAAGATGGGTATACTGGCATTTTTAATTATCTGATTTTTTAAAATTTTTTACTTAATTTTGACTTTTCTTGTCCTTATTAAGATCATGGACTAGAATCTTACTTTTTTAGACTTGTGTTTCTCATAAAGGACCAAGATGGAGTAAGACATGGTCAGTTGAGCTTGAGAGTAGCCGTTACCACAGAAGAAGAGAGACTGACTCAGAAAAAAATACTTTTGAGAAAAAAACTCCTGTCAAGGAAAATTCTCCTCGGGAAAGGAGCTGGTACTACCACCTGCTATGCTGTCTTGCAGCAGAGGTAGAGCATTCTGAGCATTTTATTGGAAAAGTAGATGATCTGGTCTTTCTGCTGCAGGGGACCTCTGATTGACAGCTCAGAACTGCCTCCAGCTGCCATTCAGAGTCTACATGACCTACTTGTAAGGATGTTGGACATTCCATCAGAAAGAGAAAATGTTTTAATTTGGATATTATTATTAAACAAACAGAACAAAGATCCTAGAGTCACCACTGATCCTGAGTAAAGTTTCCACCTTCCTCCAGGTAGTAAGTAATTTGCACCAGCTATGTTAGCCGGGGCATTGGGAATGCAGAGTCAAAGCTCCATTCCCTCCCCACCTCACCCCAGCCACTCCTTGCCCACATTTCCAGGCAGTGATTGTGTGGTGGCAACTCTCTCCCCAAAGGCTGTGACCCACAATGTGAGTTGCCCATGGACGAGAATAAAGGTGTGTCTTATCTCTTATTCCCCTATGCAGGCATACAGATCTTGATTTGTCCTTTAATAAATGATCCCCTTGCTTAATAGCTTATCTACTTTTTAAAGCACTGGTGTGCACTATGGACAAAATGCCGGCTAAATTGTACTCTACTCTGCAAGGATGCCAAGGGGAAACAGAGGAGGCACAAGGAATGGCCACAATTCTTGTACTAATGGATCACAGAGTTCTCCAGGCTAACAGCTACAGCAGTGATAGCCTCCTCAAGGGAAAATAGAGAGGTCAGGCCTCACTGGCCAACAGACCTGACTCCACATATATGGCAGTGCATGCTGCACCCCTTCAAATGATGTTGCAGCAAGTGTGATTCTTTTACATTATCAAAGGTACTGTACATGACTGAGGCATAACTCCTGCAGGATCACTAATGGATCACAGAGTTCTCCAGGCTAACAGCTACAGCAGTGATAGCCTCCTCAAGGGAAAATAGAGAGGTCAGGCCTCACTGGCCAACAGACCAGCATGCTGCACCCCTTCAAATGATGTTGCAGCAAGTGTGATTCTTTTACATTATCAAAGGTACTATACATGACTGAGGCATAACTCCTGCAGGAACTCCCACTGAGGCTTACAGACACAATTCAGCAAAGTGAATTTTTGCTATAGACAAGAGGCAATTAATCGTGGAGTATTTTAGCTTAGTATGCCAGGTTTTAGTTCAAAGCAAATTTTTCTGGCTGCTTTATAACTCCCTGAAAATAAAGTTTATTATGAAAATACTACAACACAAGGCACTTGTAGGTGCCAGTCTAATATAAACTTGCATTCCTTGAATTTGTCAGTAGAAATCAGTTTTTAGTGACAATAAGCATGTGAGAAACTGTCCCACAGGAAGGGGGCCTAACAGAAACAATAGTTGTGATCATTTTTGCTGGAAACACCTAAAATATGTCTAGATTTATTGTATATTTCTATGATTTTTTTTAGATTTTCAGTGTTCTACTAGATTTCAAGGATTATAAAAAAAATTATTTGAGAAATATAAATCAAGACAATTGAAAACTGAATCTCTGATAAGTCAGCTTTGATTTTAATACTGCTTGGAGAAGATACTGTTTGTGTGTTTTGACTGGAGATGCCTCAGAAATTACAGCCAGTTCTAGGGGTTCAAACCAGGATAAGTTGTACCAATAAAAATTCAGCTTCATGCCAGTGCAGCACATCTATACTGAGTGTTTACACCAACATGACTACACTGGTTCAAAAATCCTCAATGCAGACAAGAATTAAATCTATTCAACCAGGGCCCAAGCTTTTTCCCATTTGAGTCAATTACAACATGGTCTTCACGGGGAGCAGGATCAGGCCTGTGAGGCTATATCTACACTGCAATTAAAAACCCACAGCTGGCCTATACCAGTTGACCTGGGCTCGTGGGGCTCGGGCTTAATGGGCTGTTTAATTGCAATGTAGATGCTTGGGCTGGGACCTGGACTCTAGGCCCTTGTGAGGTGGGATGGTCACGTACACACCACAATTAAACAGCCCCTTAACCTGAGCCCTGCGAGTCCGAATCAGGTGGCACAGGCCAGCCAAGTATGTCTAACTGCAGTGTATACATACCCTAAGACTCCATCCTACAAGGTGCTGAGGCCTTCCAAGTCCCACTGATTTCAGTAGCATTTGAGGTAACTCAGCATCACCCCCTATCGGAGTATACTAAGCTCCTTAACATTTTGACACTATTTGCTAGATTTTTAACTTGTGCCCATGGCACTGTCAGTTTTGTTTTAAATAGTTCTGAGATGTTGCTTTATCACGTAAGAATTGAACTGTTTATCTATCCTGGTTTGCCTCTGAATAATAGCTGAGATTTATTTATAGTCCTTGATTACAAAGACAATAATTTATTATGCTTAGCATGAATGATTTATAGAGCTTAGCGATGTTTTCACTGTTTAGGGGAATCTGGAACAGTGGAACAAAGAAACATTGTGGTGCAGTGAAAAAAAGGATGTTTTGAATCTCTTCATTTGCCATAAACATGTTTACAAGAATAAACTTTTAAAATAAATTGTTCCAGTAATTAACTTCCTCCAACATGGGATTTTAATTTATTGACAATATCATAAATTATTGTTAGTTTTTTATTTCATTTTGAATTAAAGTATGTTTGCTTGTTGTTAGCATGTTATCCCCCCCCCATTTCCCTCCAATATCTTTAATTGTTTAAAAACATCATGACCCAAAGTAGCTAAAATGAACATACATTGTCAGGTTGAATATTAAGGAAGTTTTCTGTTATTT
Organism: Mauremys reevesii; assembly: GCF_016161935.1. Classification (NCBI taxonomy): domain Eukaryota; kingdom Metazoa; phylum Chordata; order Testudines; family Geoemydidae; genus Mauremys; species Mauremys reevesii. The sequence goes on along the minus strand of NC_052631.1, from coordinate 86,402,962 downwards.
GATTGATGATTAAGTGATATGTTTTTCATGTATATATGATTCTAAGCCTTATACCAGGTCAACAAAGTAAATATTTTTTAAAATACATGACTATTGTGTTTTAACTGTTAAAAGTAATTCAGAATGAATGGTTACTTCGCTGACATAAAAATCTATTAGTCTTGTACAATTAATGTTGACTGAGATAACTAAAAAAGAGGTGTATCCTTACCTGATGTAAATGTTAAAACTGCTTGTTGTGTTAAATATGAACAATATTTAATATTAAATAATTGTTGATATTGACAGTTCCCCTTATTGTCACTTCCACTTCTGAAAACCACTGGAATTTGTCATTTTAGAGTTTTGCCTGTATCATTCAATTGGTGCACATGCCAGCTTTAATTCATAACAGCAAATCCATCAAATGTTTTGGTCTCATTTGCAAGTCTGAGAAACCAGGACTAGCTGAAGGCATTGCTCATAGTCTGGAATATGGGGTAGGAATTATCTGTGCTACTCCAGGAGGAGCTAAAAAAGAAATTATGATTCAGAAGCAGTCCTTTGAGTCACAATTCCCTTAGGTCCTGTGTTGTGTAAGTGGGGAATATAGTGTGTCAGCCCATTGCCAGACACAGCACAGTCCCTCTTTTAAGTCCAGTCGGCTCTAATGGCTGGTGCGTATGGGAGCAGAGCTATGTCTCTGCTTACTGTCCACCCCTCTCTGCCCCCACCTTTCCTACTTGCTTGTGAAGAAAAGTAATGGCCCAGTGAAGCCTGCTTTTTAGCCCGATGCCCATGCTTTTAGTCTGGTCAAACCTTGTGTCACTCCATGGGGGAGTGAGGGAAGCCCTTAAACCCTCAGCCTGAGACTATGTCATCGTTGAGTCCAAAATAATCAATTGTATATTATGTAATCTGAGAACTACTGTACCTGAATTAAAATCTGATTAAATAGGGCTGAGTTCATGTTCTTTTTTTCCCAAACAGGTTATATTCATTTACAAAAATGAGCCTTCTGAGAATTTCGTGTATAGTGTGAATCTAATAATGTAATTATAGAACAACAAAAAATCTGATAAGTTAATTAAACCTCACAATGGATTCTAACAGGTTTACTCAGTAGATTTTAGAGATGAACACCGATTATCTGTAAATAATTAAGTTTAAAGCATTCATTTGTTAGCATTAGATCTGCTAACATTGCAAAGGTCCATTGTTCTTAACGGTCAAGAGAGGTTAATGATTCAGGTAGTCTAGTCAGAGTCAAGTGTTTAGAATTCCTAATTTGAGAGCAACAGCAATTATAAGTGTTATGTTGTCTTCTCCTGTATTTACAACAAGGAAAAATCTAAAATGGATTGCACAATGTATTTGTAAAGTCACTCTTCCATGTTTTAATCCTTTGGGTAATTCGATTTTTAGTGATATGTTTACCAAAAATTTATAGTATGCATAGTTATAATTTAAGGGATAGGTTTTGCAGCCACTACTCTAAGGCTAAATTGTGAGATTTCTTGTATAAGTAGCTGCTCACCAGCGCGAGTAAGGGTTGCACTTTGTAGTTCTAACTATGCAGTTTGAAACGGAATGATAAATGATCTCTTGCTCCTTACCCTTACATTTTTCAGAAAGAGTTTTTTGCAGCTTCACACATTGTTTTCCCCCAAAATACAGACTGTTACAAAACAAGATAGATGGTAAAGAGGCAAGAAAAAAATATGTTATAATGAGTTGAAACAACAGGGGATTGTGCATCATTCAATATTTACTGCAACTGTAGCTTGAAATTCTGTTGTCAGGGACAACATTTGTTTATTCTTGTTAATCATTTATCCTTGTCAAGCTTTACTTTCCACCAGCTTTATGAACAATGAAGAGCAGAATGAGTAATAATGGATCATAATCATAATGATCAAAGCAATCAAATATATATATATATATATATATATATATATATATATATATATATATATATATATATATATATATAACTACTCTGACAATCATTCAAGATGGTGTTCCCTTATCATGATCTAGTAATTAGAACAGGAAACCTTAGTTCTGTTCTGCCTCTGTCACTGACAAGCTTTTGTGACCTTGGGCAAGTCTCTTTTTGCCTAATTTTCTCCAGTTCTTATCCACATTTGTAAAACACTTTGAAGTCTTGGGGAAAAGGTAATATCTGCAGTAAATGCCAACTAGTGATGGTATTATTATGATTTATTTTATACTTCATCCCTTTAATATATCAGCAGAGACTGATTCAAAGCTTTATGGAAATGGTGCTGTGCTTCAGGATAAGGTTCTGGGGGCAAGAGTGATTTTTACTTTATTCCAACATTCTGGCCTCTTCTTTTAAGAAAGCAAGAAATCAAGAACGAAAATGTGTATGTAGTAAATTATATCAGTGCAAAATCAACCACTTCCATGATTCAACAGGGGTTTTCTTGCTACTCTGCAAGGGATTATGGGGTATCTCTGCAACCTGTTTAGTAGCAGTACTAATACTGCAAATTCTTCAGGGCAGGATTTGTCTTTTATTATCTTTGTACAGCATGTAGCATAATAGGATCCTGATCTATGAGTAGGGAACCTTATATGCTAACACAATACAAAGAATAGCTGATAATAAACTGGTGGCATAGAGAGTCAGAATCTGTCCCTGGTCCCACTTTTGTCATTCAGACGTGTTTAAAAAACACTCCCCTGAAAGACAAAAGTTTTGTCGACAACTAGCACTGGTGTGAACAGTGCTTTGTCAGCAGGAGCACTCTCTTCTTCTGACAAACAGCTACACTGCGTGCCTTTTAGCGGCACGGCTGTAGTGGCACAGCCCTGTTGCTAAAAGCTGCGTAGTGTAGACATAGGCTGTTTCCTTTTCCCCACAAAGACCATTATTAGATTTGGGAAGACAGTAGCTCCTGTCAGACTGCTTCCAAAGGTATTGTCCCCAAAGACCCCACCGAGAAACTCCTGAAGACCTTGTTAAAGGGGCAATGGAACCTACATGTGTATTGTCATCTCTATCACATGATATATACTCCATCTCCAGATTGTTTAAAAAGGGAACACTGTACAAGATTTTAAAATCCTATCTACCATTCCACAGTCAGGTTTTAAAATATTACTCATGTTCCAATTTTCAGCCTCTATTGAATCTTGCAAAGTGAACCTGTCACTGAATGCTAATCCCCTCAATCCAAGAGCACTGTAGAATGTGATGTGACTTTATTTTGTGCAGTGTCTTACATACAAACTGTGTCCCAAATAGTTTTACAGAGTTAAATGGTTTAGGAAAGCAGATGGGACATAGAATAATGTGAAACTGATAGAGTCTGTTCCTGAACCACTCTTATTTTGTGTTTGATAATTTACTTATTGTACATTCATTTATTTGTGATTAAAAGGGACATGGAGACTATACAAGTTAATGCTATAAACAGGTACACAGAATGTGCTTGAAATTCTACAGACAAATGACATATACAGGAAGCAAAACAGGGATATTAAGCTCCCATTGTTACATTGGTAGTAGGTAGTTAAGCCGGTATTTGTTGCAATAAATCAGTGTGTAAACAAGTGACTGGTAGATATGCAGGAGAACCAGGACTTGATGTGGGTTCTTTATACATGAACAAGCACTTAAGATGTTTGTTATGGTTATAGTTTGTCATATTTCCCTGGAAAGCAGATTAACTTAATGTTAGTATTTTACTATATTTAACTGTTTGTTCTTTTATATGCTAGGAATAGTAATCATGCTAAAGCACCTATCGCTATAGCACAGTAAAACAGCGGAAGATGTCAAAGGAAGATGTCTTCAAGGAAAAGAAGGGAAGGTCAGTATGAAAAGATAACGTGCATGTTGTAGTAAAGGAGGACCAAAATCAGTCCTGGTGCAAGTGGGAGCACCTCAGTGGGATGTTAGTGAAATTTGTTGTCATCTTATAACCCCTTATTCAGTTCTTGTCCATGGTCATTAAGTGCTTCCCATGCATCCTGAGGCCTTTAGCCCTGACCATAATGTACTTTATGGGAGAGGACCTGTCACTGCACTCTTGACTGAGAGTCATAAGTACAGTAAGTTCTAAATAACCTTCCCTCACTTCCTCCTTATAGAGCTCAAAGGTTTTTTTTACCTCTTTAAGACAGTCTTTAAGAAATTCCTAAACAACACGGGTTGTAGTAAAATAAGCTTTATTAAGAACTAATAGAGAACTTCAGATTTAACTCTTTCCCCTCCCCAATATAGTATTAATATCATATCTAGTCTTAAACTCTACAAAATAGTTATAGATGCTTACTAGATCATTGCATTAATTATAGTGCAACAGCACATTCTTACATTTCTAGAGAACACTTTCTTTTCAGCTTGTTTCTTTCATACTGTCCCTTTGCCCAGCAATGTTTAAGACACAACCTCTGACTGCCTGATAGGTGTAATTCCTTACTAGTATCAAGTGGATTGTGTCATCTTCCCCTGTCCCTTGTCTCCCTGGAATCCCCCAGTTATAACCTTTAGGTTATTTTGATAGGTCTCTGTGGATATTTCCCAGAAAGGTATTAACATAAATGTAATATTCTGAGAGGACATGACAGTCTCCCATGAGAGGTCTATTGCATTTTTCCAAATCCATTCAGGATTGTATTTGTTGCTTTGGATAAACACTTTTGGGTTTGTTTTTTCTTCATCCCTTTTACAGTTTATGGAGTTGTTTTGTAGGTATAGCCACACAATAATATCTCTCAGTTCACTTCCACACCTTGACCTGCTAATATACTTACTCATCTTTCACATTTGGTATAAGTGGTGCAAGGTTTGTTTTAAGCAATATATACTATGCAGACCAAATAATATTATACAGGATCAACTGTAGTTGTCATCAAGTCAACAGTAATATAGATCTCAAATATATGTGCATCCATTTTATAAAATAATAGTATAAATAGAAATAAACATAACTCTATCTTGATATTTTCATAAAGAATGCATGTTCTGTCCAATTAGGGGGAAAATCCAGCAGAAGTGTTCAATGAAAAATAGATACAAAAAGAGATTTACTTGAAATCTAGATAAAGAATATGTAAACTTTGGCAATGTAGTTAACCTATCTGACTTTAGGGTCTGATTCTCAGTTATCCTAAGGCCCCTTTACACCACAGTGTGGAGATAGAGGCAGCACAGAAGTGCTTTAAAGTGGGTGTAAATAGTGAAAATGAAAATAAGGTCCTCCATGTCCAAAACTCCAGAATCCACCAATGAGTTCTAAAGTGATTAATGTCCCACATCCTTTGCAAATATGTCTCTCTGCCAAAATGCAGTTGAACCATGCTGCATAATAGAGTACAGATTTACAATTGTCTAATACATAATGTCTATCACAGAGATAACCAGGCTAGAGCACAGAGATGTTAATTAATATTCACAGTGTCATAATTTCCTGTCATTCTAAATTGCAGACCTTACTTTGGGATTTTAGAGAAGGGTTGAACCCTCTTGGTCATCACTCTGAGTCCTTATCATTTGAATTTCATCTTGAGACGCTCCCTTCAGAAATTTGTACTAAAGTTGTCTGTGCCACTTAGAGCTATACACAGGTACTCTGTGTCTAATGACTTGGAGCTGAGTCAGAGCCACTCAGTGTAGAAAAACAAAGTGACTAATCTCATTGTAGAAGTGAGGCTTTGCAGCTTTGTTCTGAGTCATTATGACAAACTCACTGAGTGCCCAAACCTAGTGCAGAAATAAACAGTTAAACACAGCACCTAGTTTCAAAACAAACAGGTCACTCCTGATCCTTATGTCAAAATTACCTTGGTAATTATATTTAACTTTAAAGTATTGCTGATATATGCAAAAGTTTGAATTTAAAATATTTGGAACACTGAAAAGCTGTGTTCCAGAAGTGAAGGGAGAATGAGGAAGGAGTGAAAGCAAAAAGATTTATGACTCCTGATTATTTTGGTATACACTGAGAAAAACCATGCGGTCTATTGGAAAGAGCAACATTTCTAGCCAGGATTGGAATTGCAAGAATGTTATAGCCAAGAATAAGAGTCATTGGTATTTTCAGGGGACTTTGTACATCACTTGCTTATTCTGTAGCTGTTCTAGCCAGCCTTCTTAGTCCCTGGTTTTCATGAAAACCAAATTCATCTCCAAACCAACCATTACAAGAACATTAGTAATCCTGGTTTATTCTGCAAATCTTTGTCCCACAAATATTTGGTTCTGTCTCCTTATGCTGATACTTAAATATCAGAAACAAGGTGTGCAGGAATCTTTGCTAGAATAAGTTGATCTGTCACCTCTGCCATCCATGAAGTTATAGGGCCAGATCCTGTTGACAGTTGCACTAGTGTAAATGAAGAGTAACTCATCTGAAGTTTACCATTTACAAATGAGATCTGAAGTCAATTGGATTACTCCTGTTTTGGTAAAACAGTAGAATTTGGTCTTCCATGTTTTTAATCAAGCATCATAAAATATCATATAGCCATTCTGAAATCTTTCCTAGGATGAATTAGCCTATCTGGAAGACAACTTTTGCTAGAGAACAAATATTACAGAACAATAAAGAAACGTCATGTGTAACTATAAATATTTAGATTATGTGTATCTCAATCTATAGATTTAGCACTTTATCAGTTGATAATATCCAGTGTTTTGAAGTAATATTCATCATCATTCAATGAGAAAATATTCTCACCATTACTATTTCTCTCCTTTATTTCTCTTCTTCCCCATCTTCCTTTCTCTTTTTCTTTCCTTCTGCTCACTTCCTGTGTTTTTCCTCCTATCTTTACTCTTCATTTCTTTGGGTACGTCTACACTACAGGATTATTCCGATTTTACAGAAACCGGTTTTGTAAAACAGATTGTATAAAGTCGAGTGCACGCGGCCACACAACGTACATTAATTCGGCGGTGTGCGTCCATGGTCCGAGGCTAGCGTCGATTTCCGGAGCATTGCACTGTGGGTAGCTATCCCGTAGCTATCCCATAGTTCCTGCAGTCTCCCCCACCCCTTGGAATTCTGGGTTGAGGTACCAGTGCCTGATCGGGCAAAAATCATTGTCACGGGTGGTTCTGGGTACAGCCTCACCCCTCCCTCTGTGAAAGCAGCAGACAACCGTTTCGCGCCTTTTTTCCTGGGTGAACTGTGCAGACGCCATAGCACAGCAAGCATGGACCCTGCTCAGCTCAATACCGCAATCGTGGACGTTTTAAACACCTCGCGCATTCTCGTGCAGTCTATGCTGAACCAGGACCTCCAAAGCCAGGCGAGGAGGAGGCGGCTACGGCAGTGCGGCGACGAGAGTGATGAGGACATGGACACAGAATTCTCTCAAACCGCGGGCCCCTGCACTTTGGAGATCCTGATGGTAATGGGGCAGGTTCTAGCCTTCGAACGCCGATTTTGGGCCCGGGAAACAAGCACAGACTGGTGGGACCGCATAGTTTTGCAGGTGTGGGACGATTCGCAGTGGCTGCGAAACTTTCGCATGCGTAAGGGCACTTTCATGGAACTTTGTGACTTGCTTTCCCCTGCCCTGAAATGCCATAATACCAAGATGAGAGCAGCCCTCACAGTGGAGAAGCGAGTGGCAATAGCCCTCTGGAAGCTTGCAACGCCAGACAGCTACCGGTCAGTCGGGAATCAATTTGGAGTTGGAAAATCTACTGTGGGGGCTGCTGTGATGCAAGTAGCCAAAGCAATCATTAAGCTGCTGCTACGAAAGGTTGTGACTCTGGGAAACGTGCAGGCCATAGTGGATGGCTTTGCTGCAATGGGATTCCCTAACTGTGGGGGGGGGCGCGGTAGATGGAACCCATACCCCTATCTTGACACCAGGGCACCCAGTACGTAAACCGCAAGGGGTACTTTTCAATGGTGCTGCAAGCATTGGTGGATCACAAGGGACGTTTCACCAGCATCCACGTGGGATGGCCGGGAAGGGTTCATGACGCTCGCGTCTTCAGAAGCACTACTCTGTTTAAACGGCCGCAGCAAGGGAATTACTTCCCAGACCAGAAAATAACAGTTGGGGATGTTGAAATGCCTGTCATTATCTTGGGGGACCCAGCCTACCCCTTGATGCCATGGCTCATGAAGCCATACACAGGCAGCCTGGACAGTGGTCAGGAGCTGTTCAACTACAGGCTGAGCAAGTGCAGAATGGTGGTAGAATGTGCCTTTGGCCATTTAAAGGTGCGCTGGCGCACATTACTGACTCGCTCAGACCTCAGCCAAACCAATGTCCCCTTTGTTATTGCTGCTTGCTGTGTTCTCCACAATTTCTGTGAGAGTATGGGGGAGACCTTTATGGCGAGGTGGGAGGCTGAGGCAAATCACCTGGCCGCTGATTACGCGCAGCCAGACACCAGGGAGATTAGAAGAGCACACCAGGAAGCGGTGCGCATCAGAGAAGCTTTGAAAACGAGCTTCATCACTGGCCAGGGTAGGGTGTGACTGCTGTGTTTGTTTCCCCTTGATGAACCCCCACCCCCCTTGATTGACTCATTCCCTGTACGCAACCCACCCTTACCCTTCGATTACAGCTTGCTTAAGGAAATAAAGTCACTATCATTTAAAAATCATGTATTCTTTATTAATTCATTATAAAAAGAGGGAGAGAACTGAGAAGGTAGCCCGAGTGTGGTTTGGGAGGAGGATAGGAGGGAAGGAAAAGGCCACTAAAAAAATTTCACATTAATGACAGCCTTTTGGTTGGGCTGTCCACGGGGGTGGAGTGGGCGGGTGCATGGAGCCTCCCCCCACGCGTTCTTACACGTCTGGGTGAGGAGGATGTGGAACATGGTGAGGGGTGAGGGTGGTTATACAGGGGCTGCAGCGGCACTCTGTGATCCTGCTGCCGTTCCTGAAGCTCCACCAGACGCCGGAGCATGTCAGTTTGATCACGCAGCAGCCCCAGAGTTGCATCCCGCCACCGCTGATCTTCCTGCCGCCACCTCTGATCTTCCTGCTGCCACCTCTCATCTCGGGCGTCCCTCCTGTCCTCACGTTCACTGGCATCTTTCCTGTAATTTGATACCACCTCCTTCCACTCATTCAGATGAGCTCTTTCCTTGCGGGTTACTTCCATGATATCCAAGAACATTTCATCAAGAACATGGGTGGGATGATAGATATATAGCTTAGTTAGGTCAATATGTCATGTATATGGATATATATATTTTTTTTTAGGGTTTTTTGGCTGGAGAGCCTTGCCATGCTCGGGAGTTCAGCCTGACCGCGCCGGGGGGGGTCGGAAGGGGAATTTTCCTCCAGAAGAGATTGGCTGGCCCTGTTTTTTTTTTCTCTCTCATGGGGGGGGGGGTTCACTTGCTGGGAGGTGTGTGTGGATGCTATGTGGCCTGCATCTTGCAGGAGGTCAAACTAGATGATCATAATGGTCCCTTCTGATCTTGAATTCTATGATTCTATGATTCTATGATTCTATCTCGCATCTTCTTTTTCCTCCGCCTTATCTGAGCTAGCCTTTGGGATGGAGTAGGGAGGCTTGAAAAATTTGCAGCTGCATGAGGGAGGGGAAAAAGGGAGAGAAGTATTTAAAAAGATACATTTTACAGAACAATGGTTATACTCTTTCACAGTGAACAACACTATTCACCGTACATAGCACATGTGATTTCACTACAAGGTCGCATTTTGCATCTTATTATTGAGTGCCTGCGGCTCTGGTGTTACAGATCTCACAGACGCAGTTCCGGGCATCAGAATTCAGCTTGCATGCGGCCATGGTAAGCCACCGTCTTTCGGCTTCTGCAGCCTTCATATATACAGTGCTTTACCCCTCCCCCCACCGCATGGCTGGTATCATGCAAGCTCACTGCTAATCACCCCTCTTCCCCCCACCCCACCGCGTGGCTGGTAGCTGGGAAGATCCCTGCTAGCCAAACGCGAAAAAGCTCATCGCTATTTCACTCCTCCCCTCCCCCCGCTTGGCTACATGCAAGGAAGGATTTTTTTTAAGCAGCAGGCCACGAGCCCAGTAGGAAAATGGGCATCTCTGTCCCCTTAATTAAATTCCTGATTTTCAACCAGGTTACCCTGAATGATATCACTCTGCTGAGGATAACACAGCGAGATAAAGAACGGATGTTTCTTGAATGCCAGCAATCACGGGACCATACGCAGCTATGCTTTGTCATGCAATGATACCCGATTACTTGCTACATGCATGGCGTGGTAAAGTGTCCTACCATGGTGGACGGAACAAGGCTGCCTTGCCCAGAAACCTTATGCAAAAGCTTTTGGAGTACTTCCAGGAGCGCTTCATGGAGATGTCCCTGGAGGATTTCCGCTCGATCCCCAGACATGTTAACAAACTTTTCTAAGTAACTTTACTGGCCGCGAATGCATCCCAAATCCTCAGGGCAAATCAATCATTAAAAAAGCTTGCTTTTAAACCATGTTTTATATTTACTAAGGTACACTCACCAGAGGTCCCTTCCATGGCTTCATTGTCTGGGATAGTGGCTTGGGAGGGCTGGGAGGGTAATTCCGTCTGGGTCAGAAAAAGCTCCTGGCTGTTGGGGCTAACGGAGTGCTGTGTGCTCTCTGCAAGCTCGTCCTCTTCTTCTTCATCGTCATCTTCCCCATCCGCATAATCCTCAGCCATGGCTGAGATTACAACCCCCACCTCGGAATCCACGGACAGGGGTGTGGGGTAGTTGTGGCGCAGCCCCCTAAAACTGCATGCAGCTCAGCGTAGAAGCGGCATGTTTTTGGCCCTGCACCGGACCTTCCGTTTGCTTCTTTGGTTTTCTGGTAGGCTTGTCTGAGCTCCTTAACTTTCACTCTGCGCTGCACTGAGTCCCTGCTGTGGCCTTTTTCCATCATAGCCTTGGAAATTTTTTCAAATACTTTTTCATTTTGTCTTTTGGAACGCAGTTCTGTTAGCACTGAATCCTCTCCTCATACAGCGATCAGATCCAGTACCTCCCATGCAGTCCATGCTGGAGCTCTTTTTCGATTCTCAGGAGACTGCATTGTTACCTGTGCTGATGAGCTCTGCGTGGTCACCTGTGCTGATGAGCTCTCCACGCTTGGCAAGCAGGAAATGAAATTCAAAAGTTTGCGGGGCTTTTCCTGTCTAGCTGGCCAGTGCATCCGAGTTCAGATTGCTGTCCAGAGTGGTCACAATGGTGCACTGTGGGATACCACCCGGAGGCCAATACCATCGATTTGCGGCCACACTAACCTTAATCCGATATGGTAATACCAATTTCAGCGGTACTCCTCTTATCGGGGAGGAGTACAGAAACCGGTTTAAAGAGCCCTTTATATCGATATAAAGGGCCTCGTAGTGTGGACGGGTACGGCGTTAAATCGGTTTAACGCTGCTAAAATCGGTTTAAACGTATAGTGTAGACCAGGCCTTTCTCTGCATCAGTTCCCAGTTCTCAACTGCACATGGGCTTCCCTCTCACCTTTTCCCTAGTCAGTCTGCTAAAAATAATCTGCAATGAAGTACTTTAAATATCTCATTATTGTGCTTTAGTGATAACACTCCATTGAAATCAATGAAGACAAAGGGAGTTGACATCGCTGAGTATTGTTTCAGGCTGTCTGCAAACTTAAAGGCAGTACTGCATCAATTATAATTGGTTTTTGTCTTCACAGTTGTCTTCCCAGACAGCAGGGACTGAAACATATGTTTGCTTTAAATGAAAGTTTAGATCCTGTTGCATCTTAACATGCAATACAGGATACAAAAATATATCTAGTGGGCTAGATGTTTGACACCTTTGTGTCAGAGGTTCTGCATCATTTTCACCTTGTGAAGCCAGGGACACGTTTTTCTCAGCAAAGGTCCCACAGCTATAGAACTAACTTCTGCTGAAGATCAAGCCTGCTCCAAGTCTTAGCACCTGCCTAGAATGATGTAAGGCTCATCTTTTTTGACAGATATTTTCAGACAACCGAGTAGGCTTATCTTTTTTCCCTGCAGTTTCTACTGGTAGTTGGGGGTGGGGGTGATTTCTGCTTTAAGGTGTTGTATAGTTATGTACTGTGGATTGCATTTAAATTGCTGGTGAATTGTTTCATAGAGCTATCTATCCATCGAATTTATCTATCAACCTTTCAGATGAGAAACATTTATAAAGGCAGAGATATGGCTGAGATTATAAATTCCTTAAAATAAGAATGTCAACAGAATATTACAGTTAAAAGATAAAAGTAAATACTTAAAACCCTGCAACTAAGTTTTCAACATCAGCCTTAACTCCATCCCCATATTCTTATTTATCCTCTCTATACAATAAAAGTAAACCTCTCACATCCATCCACCACCACTACTGTCTGTCTAATAATATGGGCCACCAGCTCCCTATTATTTTCATCAAATTTCTACATGCTGCTTTGTAATTTGCTACATAGGAGGTTTAAAGCAGATTCCAAAAATAAGAGGCCATTACAGATTTGTTTAAAATTTAATATTGTTCACATCTTTGGTATATTGTTTACTCTCCTACCTACAGTGCATTTGCTTACATGAATACCAATTCTAAGCCAGTTAAGGACTGCATATGTCAGTCAATATATAATGACTGATAGCTAGGGTTATGATGTTTTTCTTCCTTTGCATCTGCTCAGTGAAACAATGAGAACATTAATTTTTCAATCATTACCAGGGTAAATGCCAGATTATGGGATCCATAGGACATTTTGCCCTCCCAGGCTATATTGGTCTGTAAAGCACTATGCTCAGAGGAATTCCACTATTAATTACACAGGTCTCGGAATGTCTATGATCCAATAAAGTTGCATCCACTTTCACTATAAATTGACTGCTTGTTTATGAGCTAGTGTGGGACTTTTTAGGAGAAAGGTCAAAGGGAGCTATAATGTATGTGCTACAAATTACTTGCAGGCTAGGTTAGGTTGTTTGTATGTCCCAGTGCAGATTTAAATGTGATTAGTTTAGTCATTTTACATTATTGTGTGCCAAAAATCTGAAGGTTTTACTAGGCAAATAAAAAATGGAACAGGGGGGTGCACATTGAAATAATAATACCCTCTGTGAATGTTGTGTCTGCCGCAATAAAAAATACTATCATTTTTGGAGCATTCAAATGACTCTTGGAGATGCTTTTTGGAAAGACAATGTGGTGTACTGGTTAGAAAGGGTGACTGGGTTCAGTTCCTGGTTCTGCCACTATCACTTACCCTCTCTGAGCCTCAATATACCTTGTTGTGAAATAAGGACAATAATATATACCTATCTGATAGAGTTTTTCCCATTTTAAAACTTTTAGAAGCACTTTGAGATCTTTATATTAAGGTACTATATAAATGCAAGATGTTTTACATTGGCTGAGTATATTTTATGTCTAGAATATTTAGTTTCACCAATTTTGTGAAATCAGATCTGAAAGAAATTAGCATTAAAACAAAAGCCAGATAATATTCTAAAATTACATCATTTATTCACAATATTGTTAAAATAATTACGCCTTAGATTGATAAGTAAGTGAAGATAATAAAGGAAATTACTCCAGGCTAACAAAGTTTGCATGGACAAAGCTAAAATATATATTTTATTTTGCTGCATTATGATACATTTAGCAGCCTGTTAAATCTGCGGATTTAATTGCTTCTAAGAAAAATGGTGTGGGCTCCTATTGAACATGTACTCAGCTATATATTCTTTAAAAACAGCAAGGGATAAAGGAAAATGAAATACAGTCTTTACTTAATTCACTCCCTTTTTTACTTTGCTAGGAATGTGATGGAGGAAACCTGTCAATCAAGAAGGGAATGCTTTAGGGTGAGTGGACAGAGAAAAAGGATCTACTAATTCAGGTCTCACTGCCATACCCAGCTGGAGGGTGCACTCTCTAAGACCTGATCCTGCAATTAGATCTATGCTCATAGGCGGCAGCCCCTGTGCTTATGCACAGCCCACTGAAGAAGCACTTCCATGTCCTCATTCAAGAAATAAACAAGAACTATGAATTACTAATGATAATAATAGACACAATTCCTTAGAATATGAAGGAATCTGATGTGTTGGTGGGATAAACAGTGAAAGGAAAACCTCTTGTTAAACAAATATTAGGTAAATGTGCCTGATTATTCGTCATATTGCAAATACAAAAATACCTTTTCTTTTCACATATTTAATTGATAATATCCTGCTTCCTGCACCTAAAAGTGCAATTCATTTTAAAATAATCATTTAGAGTTTCTGTTAATTGGCTGAACTGATGCTGAGTAGCACAAGTGCTGCTATTTTGGGAATGGGAGCAGGTTGGAAGGACTTCAGGGTGGAGCCAGGGGCTTGTACATATTTATTTCTTTTCCCCTGTAGGCTGCTTTAAAGAGAACCTTTACCATCTGGTGCTACTGTATTTTCAAAGGTAAAAACAGCAAGCAACGTTGTATAAAAATCTGTCTACAATATTTGAGAGAATATGTTTCTATTCCCTCCCTCCACCCTTAAACCAGATTCTGTTCTCACACTGTAAATCTAGAGTAACTTCATTGAAGTCAATGGGACCATTTAGTAAGGCAATCAAGGTTTGGCCCTTTCAAATTGATGCTAGTGTATTCTGAATTAATTAAATAATTTCTGCATGTTGGAATATAGTACTTTACACCATATTTTATCACTCTTATCCCAAGATCTGGGCTTTTGTCACATGTACACATTCATGCAGACTCTTCTCTAGTATCAGGGCAAGGATCTTTAGCTACATTTTAAAAGTGGTTTGTTAATTCATGTTACAGGAAATATCTCTCACTAAGTATCAAGTTTCACACATTGGCACTGTTGTGGATATCAAGGCAGTGGAAGCCAATGATATCTGAAACTGCATAGTTAAAACTCGCATAATGGTCTGCTCAGAGTCAGTGTACAGAAACTGGTATAATAATTTTTTTATCTGTCTCAAAACAGTATGAAATGCCTACCCTGCCAAATCTGCAACAAGGACCAGATTTTCAAAAGCAGTGTCTAAATTGTGCTCTGTTTTTGCACATTGGATGTGTGTATGCAAACTGCACTTGTAGGTATACATATGTATGCACAAATGAGTGCACCTTTTTCACAGTTGTCTGTAAATGGCCTATTCTGCTGAGTTTGCTATACAAGTTACAAAATAATTAGTAATTGGGGTTTGTGTACACATTCAAGTTATTTCAGAGTAGCAGCCGTGTTAGTCTATATCCGCAAAAAGAACAGGAGTACTTGTGGCACCTTAAAGACTAACAAATTTATTTTAGCATGAGCTTTCGTGAGCTACAGCTCACTTCTTCGGATGCATAGAATGGAACATACAGACAGGAGATATTTATACATACAGAGAACATGAAAAGGTGGAAGTATGCATAACAACAGGAAAAGTCTAATCAATTGAGATGAGCTATCATCAGCAGGAGTTGGGTCATTACACTAATTGAATCTATTTCCCTATGTTAAGTTCTCCTCACACCTTCTATGGGCCATCTTAATTATCACTTCAAAAAGTTTTTTTTCCTCCTGCTGATGATAGCTCATCTCAATTGATTAGACTTTTCCTGTTGTTATGCATACTTCCACCTTTTCATGTTCTCTGTATGTATAAATATCTCCTGTCTGTATGTTCCATTCTATGCATCCGAAGAAGTGAGCTGTAGCTCACGAAAGCTCATGCTAAAATAAATTTGCTAGTCTTTAAGGTGCCACAAGTACTCCTGTTCTTTATTCAAGTTATTGTGCATACAAAAACATATGCATGAAAAATACCAACATAAAATTGCCTGCACTATTTATTGGCCTCAAAAATGGAGAGTTATAGAAATGATTAGTAGGCATGGAAGGATTAGATTTTTATAGGTAAATGTCAATAAATATCAGTTTTCACACAAACTAATGAAAAAATCCATAGATAATCAAAATTTACAGATAGTCAAAATAAGAAAAAAGCTGCTTTAGAACTTATTTGAGTTTAATTTAGGGATATTTACTGTGTATATTTTGACATATGATGTAGACAATTTGTGTTTTAACATTTATAAAGCTCTTTAACTTTTTGAATATCAACATCTACTGTCATTAAATTATTATTGTGACACTCTCTATAATTTTCCACAACTGTGAAAATTTAAAATCAGTAAATTTGAAAAATTCTTAAAACCCATAATTTTGCACAACTTTAAAATTTAAATAGATAAAAATAAAAAATGCTTTTCCATCACAGTTATTGTTAAAAATCTAATTCTGCCAAACCTAAGGATAAATAATGCAGTTCTTTGGTAAACTGGTTTAATTTTTGCATACTGAGATGACTCTAGGACGGGGTATACAACCTATGGCACACGTGCCGAAGGTGGCACGCGAGCTGATTTTCAGTGGCACTCACGCTGCCTGGGTCCTGGCCACCGGTCCGGGGGGGCTCTGCATTTTATTTTAATTTTAAATGAAGCTTCTTAAACATTTTAAAAACCTTATTTACTTTACATACAACAATAGGTTAGTTATATATTATAGACTTAAAGGAAGAGACCTTCTAAAAACATTAAAATGTATTACTGGCACGCGAAACCTTAAATTAGAGTGAATAAATTAAGACATGGCACACCACTTCTGAAAGGTTGCCGATCCCTGCTCTAGGATTTCATATGAAGAGGAGTACCTGGAAGCATTTATAGTCTTTTGGGCTGTGCCAAGTGGCAACAGTTTGGCCCTCAGCAATGTCTTTAATGCCACAAAGGCACCTTTTGTGTATGCTGCCTGACCCAAAGGTGATACAGCTCACTTGTTGAGTTAAGACAACTGTTCAGGCTTGTTTATGAAATATTTTCAATGGATTCACATAGTTGTTTAGCTGACACCAGAGAAGCAGACTGTGCAGATGCACAGTTTAGGAGAATCCTTAGCTTCTGACTCACATACAAGTTCAGAGTTTTAAATGAATGACAAAGGGGCATTGGGTTCATGGCTCAACACGCCAGTGGACTGGAATGCTAACTCTACTATAGTCACAAACTACAGTAATGTACAATCAGATGCTCACTAGCATGTTGGAGATTGTGACTTTTTAAAGCATATGATATTTGTAATGAAGTAATGAGTTCCCTTCATCTGAATGTATCAGAGGCAGGGTGAGATGTAGCCATTGAACTACAACTTCCAGAAATAAAACTTGTTTGTCTGTCCCACACAATTTTAAAACACATACTGAAGTGTGTAACCAGGTTTCTAAGCCATTCAAATTAAACACTCTCCATGCACTGTCCATCCCATCATTCCTTAGTCCAGTTGAAGGTGTAAACTGCTCCTTAGAAAGTCCTCTTGTGAAGAAATAGATGGACAAAAATTGGCCTTCTATCACTGAGCCTGCTGTTGGCCAGTAAAACATTAATCTCCTAAAAATGCAGATCTATATTACTAATGAACATGTGTGTTTAAATGAAAGAGCAGGTGGATTTATTATTTTTTGAAATAGTATTGATTCATTTTTGGGACAAATCCTGCCCTCTGCTCCATGGATGAGGAGCACCTCATGCAGTGAAAACATAGTAGGGTATGTCTACACTACAAGAGTAGTTCAATTCAACTTAAGTCGAATTTGTGGAATCGACCTTACAAAGTCGAATTTGTGTGTCCACACTAAGGACAGTAATTCGACTTTGTGATTCCACACTAACGGGGCCAGCGTCGACTTTGGAAGCGGTGCACTGTGGGAAGCTATCCCACAGTTCCCACAGTCCCCGCTGTCCATTGGAATGCTGGGTAGAGCCCCCAATGCCTGCTGGGGGAAAAATGTGTTGAGGGTGGTTTTGGGTAACTGTCATCATTGAACCGTCACTCCCGCCCTCCCTCCCTGAAAGTGCTGTCGGGAAATCTGTTCGCGCACTTTTCTGGTCAGTGACAGCGTGGACGCCACAGCACTGCGAGCATGGAGCCCGCTGCAGTTATGGCCGTTGTCAGCTCCTAAAGACCGCCTCTAAACTCGAGGAATGACAGGCTCCTGCTCCTAGAGCGGTCCGCAGTGCCGGACTGGTTGTTTCAACGGAGCCTGCCATCCCTCCTTTTTGGGACTCTGTGTGCGGGGGCTATGTAACCTTGTGGCGGAGGAGGGCGGATACAGATTCCTCTGCTGCGTGGCTCTGTGGTCCAGGACAAGGACTGCTGCATAAGATCTGTAACCGCCCTCCCCCGCTACAAAGTCACGTACCCCCACACCCACAGAGAACCTGCAAACCACCTCCCATACCAACCAGGGTGCCTACTGACTGCACTGTGTGTGTAACCTGCTGCTGATCCTGCCCCCGTGTCTGTACCCTGGTAAAGGTGACTGTCCTATGCAATTACCAACCCCCTTCCCCACCCCTCCCTTCAAACACAGTCTTCTGTAAAAAAACATGAGGGAAACAGTAATTAACAGCAAAGTATTTTTAATAATTAACTAGACAGTTAGGGGATGAAACTGAGATTGGGGCTTGGGTGAGTCAGCAAGGGAAGGACTTCTCAAAATTTAGGGTATGAGAGTTTTTGGGTACTTGAGCACTCTGCTGGGGTGCAGTGACAGTTTTCATGGCCCCTGGCACCCCTCCTTTTGGTTATTTTGGGTGAGGGGGGTATGGGACTTTGTGGTGGGGGAGGGCGGTTGCAGATACACTGCAGGGGGGCTCTGTCCTCCTGCCTGCGGTCCTGCAGAACATCCACAAGGCGCCGGAGCGTGTCCGTTTGCTCCCTCATTAGTCCAAACAGCGTTTGAGTCGCCTGCTTCTCTTCCTCACGCCACCTCTCCTCCCGTTTGCTGTGTGAGCGCTGGTACAGAGAGAGGGTCTCCCTCCACTGGCTCTGCTGGTCCGCCTCGGCTCGGGAGCAGCCCATAAGTTCAGCAAACATCTCGTCCTGTGTCTTTTTCTTTCGCCGCCTAATCTTTGCCAGCCTCTGTGAGGGGGATTCTGTGGCAGGTCTGGAGACAGTCGAAGCTGTGTGATGGGAAAAAGGGAGTGAATTCCTTGCAAAGATACATTTCTGCGAACAATGAACACAGTCTAGTCTGTCTCTGTGAACAAGACCATGCACAGCACCTGTCTTGTGCGCACTCCTGCTCCAGGCAATTCGGAAAGCATAAACTCTGCCCCTGTTCCACCCCATCGCAGTCTCCCACGACCCTTGGATTTCTGGGTTGAGATCCCAGTGCCCGATGGGTCAAAAATCATTGTCGCAGGTGGTTCTGGGTAAATGTCGTCAGTCATGCCTTCCTCCGGGAAAGCAACGGCAGACAATCATTTCGAGCCCATTTTCCCTGGATTACCCTGGCAGACGCCATAGCATGGCAACCATGGAGCCTGTTTTGCCTTTTGTCACTGTCACCATATGTGTACTAGATGCCACGGACAGAGGCGATTCAGCAGCGCTACACAGCAGCATTCCTTTGCTTTTGCATGACAGCAGAGATGGTTATCAGCCATATTGTACCATCTACCATGCCATTGTAAATTGGCAATGTGATGACGGTTACCAGTCCTACTGCACTATACCTTCTGCTGCTGTCATAGGTGCCCCTGGCCGAGATCAGCCGGGGGCGCAAAAGACAAAACTGGGAATGACTCCCCGAGTCAATCCCTCCTTTATGGTATCTAAAAATAGACTCAGTCCTGCCTAGAATATGGGGCAAGTGTACTAGGGTTGCAGTGTATCAGAGAACTAGAGAGCACAGCCGCTCCGTGTCAGATCATGCAGGAATGATGAGCCGCATGCCATTCACAGGGGGTGCCCCTGCAACAACCCCACCTGTTGCTTCCCTCCTCCCCCAGCCTTCCTGGCTACCGTTGTAGTGTCCCCCCATTTGTGTGCTGAAGTAATAAAGAATGCAGGAATAAGAAACAGTGACTTGTTAGTGAAATTAAATGAGGGGAAGGCAGCCTCCAGCTGCTATGATAGTCCAGACAGGACATTAAGCAGTGTGGGGGAGAGGAGACCAGCATCCTGCTGCTATGATAGTCCAGGCAGTACAGAATCTTTTCTTTACACATGAAGGGCGGGGGCTGATGGAGCTCAGCCCCCTGTTGCTATGATGAAGACGGTTAGCAGGCCGTCTACTTATGGGCTGATGATGAGGACGGATAGCAGTCCTACTGCACTACACCATCTGCCACAAGGCTGATGATGAGGACGGATACCAGTCGTATTGTACTGTCAGCCACCCATGAGGCGGTGGGGGGAGGATGCTACAGTACAGTGTTGCAGCATCGCGTCTACCAGCAGCATTCAGTACACATAGGGTGACATTTAAAAGAGTCAAGAGATGATTTTTTTTCCTTTTCCTTCTGGGGGTGGGAGTACATTGACGAGCTATGCCCTGAACCACCGTGGACAATGTGTTTGACCGTACAGGTATTGGGAGCTCAGCCAAGAATGCAAATGCTTTTCGGAGACTGCAGGAACTGTGGGATAGCTTGCGTCCTCAGTCCCCCCTCCCTCCCTCCATGAGCATCCATTTGATTCTTTGGCTTTCCGTTACGCTTGTCACGCAGCAGCGTGCTGAGTCTCTGCTACGCCGTCTGTCTGGAGACTTTTTAAAAATACTTTGGACCAGGCGTAACATTACAGTAATTCTCCTAATTAGATGCAGGAGTCACCGAGCGAGATCACCCTGAGGAGGGTCACTGAAGGAGATAGAGAGCGCATGCTGCGTGAAAGCCAGCACAAACCAGGGGCCTATGCTGCCATGCTCGTGGAGGCAATGCTCCCAGAATACCTCATGAAAGCCTGGCACGGAAAAGTGTGCTACCACGGAGCACCCAATAAGGCAGCTCTCCCCAGGAACCTCCTGCGGAGGCTTTTCGATTACCTCTAGGAGAGCTTCGTGGCGATCTCCCAGGAGGATTTCTGTTCTATCCCCATATATATAGACCTCCTTTTCACATAGTTCAGATTCCTGTTACATTAATAATAAAAGTTTACATGTTTAAAGCACTTACCGACTGATCCTTCCCCTGATTCAGGGTCCGGGGTAACTGCTGGGGAAGGTTGGTAGGGGATGTCCGTGAGGGTGATGAAGAGATCCTGGCTGTCGGGGAAACCAGCGTTGTAAGCGCTGTCGCCTGCCTCGTCCTCCACAAACCATTCCTCATCTTCCCCGTCCGCGAACATCGCCGAGGAACTGGCCGTCGACACTATCCCATCGTCGGAGTCCATGGTCACTGGTGGGGCAGTTGTGGCAGACCCACCGAGAATGGCATGCAGTGCCTCGTAGAAGCGGCATGTCTGGGGCTGGGCTCCGGAGCGTCCGTTTGCCGCTTTGGTCTTCTGGTAGCCTTGTCTCAGGTCCTTGATTTTCACGCGGCACTGCGTTGCATCCCAGTTGTATCCTCTGTCTCTCATGGCTTTGGAGACCTTCTCGTAGGTCTTTGCATTCCGTTTTTTGGAGCGCAGCTCTGAAAGCACAGACTCCTCGCCCCACACACCGATCAGATCCAAGACTTCCCGGTCAGTCCATGCTGGGGCCCTCTTTCTATTCAGAGATTGCATGGACTCCTCTGCTGGAGAGCTCTGCATCGTTGCCGGTGCTGCTGAGCTCGCCCCGATGTCCAACCAGGAAATGAGATTCAAACTGGCCAGACAGGAAAAGGAATTCAAAATTTCCCAGGGCTTTTCCTGTGTGGCTGGTCAGAACATCCAAGCTTGGACTGCTGTCCAGAGCGTCAACAGAGTGGTGCACTGTGGGATAGCTCCCAGAGCTACTAAGGTCAATTTCCGTCCACACCTAGCCTAATTCAACATAGCCATGTCAAATTTGGCGCTACTCCCCTCGTCGGGGAGGAGTACAGAATTCGAACTAAAGAGCCCTCTAGGTCGAACTAATTAGCTTCCTGGTGTGGACGGGTGCATGGTTAAGTCGAATTAACGCTGCTAAATTCGACATAAACTCCTAGTGTAGACCAGGCCATAGTGGTGGGTTGTTTCAGGATCTGGAAAGATTACACGGTGGGCATGGTGCTCCTTGTACAGCACAGAGCCCTGATTCCCATCTGGTAGCAGGTAATATCAGGGGAAGAGTGCAGGTGGGATTCGTAGATGGATCATTATGTTGAACTACCAGCCATTGCCTCCTGTGAAGTCAGGGCAGCCTCAGGTGGTGGCAGTGGCAATGTAGTAGGTCCTCTGTCACTTCACAGTACATGGTGAAGAGTTCCCTGTCTCTCTGCCCCAAGGAGATCTTCATTTTCAGCTCAGTGACTCAGGTTGGGTGCATGGAACAAGGTTTGGCCCTTAATGCTGAGATATCTACTACCAATAAAGTACCTATTAACAAGGAAAATAAAACCACTTACTGAAAGTTTGGAAAACTTGTGATATAGCCATAATGAAAGCAATCCTTAATAAACGTGATATATAAAAAGATCTTTAATAAACTCTGTCTGTACATCCATACATTAGAGAGACAAGGTGGGTGAGGTAATATCTGTTATTAAACCAACTTCTGTTGGTAAGAGAGACAAGCTTTCAAGCTTACACAGAGCTCTTCTTTAGGTCTGGGAAACTTACTCAGAGTGTCACAGCTCTGAGTAAGTTTCCGAAACCTGAAAAAGAGTACTGTGGAAGCTCGAAAGTGTGACCCTCGCATCCACAGAAGTTGATCCAATGAAAGATATTACCTTACTCACCTTGTCTCTCTAATATCCAGGGACTGACATGGCCCTGCATAGCCATACATTAGTAATACATTGCCAAACTGGAAACCATTACTAGTCTTTACTCAAACAACACTCTAGCTGAGTACAGATGGGCATTTTCCTTGAGTAAAACCTTATTAAAGACTTTAGCATGTGTTTAACATAACATTGTTCAGTGTTATGCCCACAAGTCATATTTTCAGTAATGAGACTTGGAATCAAACTCTTCCCCAGCTATTTTGCAATTGTAGTCTCTTGTGAAGCAAGAAGCCCACCCCTTTACCATTCTCAGGAGATTTATAGTGACTTCCATTATCCATTAGTTGTGTAAAGAGGAGTTTTCATTAGTCATCCCTCCTCCTCATTAGGGAGGAACTAATCCCTTTAAAATACTTTTTCCTGATTACTGCAACATTGTTTTTTGAATTTTGCCTGCAGTGAAGTTGGTACATTTATCTCTAAGCAAAAACATATTTATTCAGAATTATAAGACTGCATGGCAGAATGGATCTTCTCTTACAAGGATTAAATTAAATACATTCTGTACCAATAATTGTGCAAAACTACAACTGGTAAAACGTCTCCTTATCAGTTTGTTTTGTAGAACAATTATTCACATAAACATCCCACATAAGGAGAAAAATAGATGCTTTAAAGCTTAACTTCCTCCATGAGTCCTCAGTGCATTTCAGCACATGCTGTACACATCTGTTTATAAACCCCATTTAAGCTAATGGGACTTAAGTATATGCTTATGTGTGTTTCTGAATCAAGGCCTAAGGGACAGCCTGATATTTATGATGTATAGACTTTCTAGAAATGAACCCTGGAGGAATTTGCTGAAGTGTGAAAGTAGATTAAAAACATGTAAGAATGCAAAACTGCCATTAAACCATATCTAATTATGTAGGATGCAAATACTGTAGATAGAAAACAATTAATCTGAGACTGTGTTAAGGTTCCTGAATTTCATTTTCCACTTGCACACTGTGCAACCATGGGCAAGCCTATTCCTGAGAAGTGCTGCATGTCTCCACTGAGCTGCAGAGCACCTCAGCCTTCATCGAACTTTGGAGAGCTTGTCACATATTTGTGATGAAATCATTCTTTACTGATGAGGTTGTCGTTCAGCACCTTGTGGGATAAGTCCACACAAATTCTTGAAGTACAAAATATTTACTATTCATTATTTTTTTGTCAATCTGACCCAGTGTGTCAAAACAGTATTTGCTAATAGCCAATTGAATTAAAGCCGAATGACTATAATGGTCTCCTCCCTTTTTATATAATTACTTTCTTTACATCGTTACATGTTCTCCTTACCCAACACAAAACCAAACCCTGTATATGAGGATACATTTGATTGTGCAATACTTATTTTTTTTAATGTATTTTCATTTTAACTTCCGTCCAACTTTCTGTAACTGCAGGGAGAACACTCCAGGGAACATTTTAGATTAAGGGATCAACATAATTTATGATCCTGACATTATTCATTTTTTTATAACTCAGTGAAGTATATCTTTGTTTACCACTACTCTGTTAGCTCATTATATTTTCAGTTTTGAAAAGGAATAAAGTGTATAGATAAATTAACAGTGGACTCAAAACACACTCTGAATGTTGTACTCTTATCTCTTCTGTCCAAAGTACAGAAATTAGAAAAGAGCAGATTGAACTATTAAGTGATCCTATTTCTAATTCTGGAGTATAGGAGTGCACGAAAAAAATTAAGCATCAGGTAATACTTAATTGACTGTACTGCTTACAGTATGACTTAGTGGTCAGAATGGTGAACTGGGAGCTAGGACTTACTGAGGCCAGGATTTCCCCCTCTGTGTAACAATAGGCAAGTTGGTTTGGTCTTGATTCTATAGCCACCCGACACATATCTTCTCAATGAAGTCAATGGGGTTCTGTGCACAATGCCACTGCAAGATTGAGGCCTTAAACCTTATATGCTTCAGTTTAGCTATCTTTAAAATGGGGATGATACTACCTGCCACAAAGGGATGTTGGGGCATTTAGTTAATGTCTAAGTACTTTGAGATGATCAGATGAAAAGCACCAGAAAAGTGCAAGTTATATCAAATAAAAATATGACATTTTAGAAACCTAGACACAAATGAAGCTTTCAGACTAGATGTCAGACTAGGATAACATTTCTAATAATTATGTTCTTCCCCCCTTTTTTCTGTATAACTTCTGTTATATGACGGCAGTAGGCTATTCTAAGCATTCTGCATGGGGATAACTTGATAGTTCACAGGTGGCGAGTATTATGTGGCTGTTGACTTTGTCCTTTCTGCCTCACTGCACACCTGAGGTACTTTTTTATGTGTCTGTGTTTGGTTTATACAGTGTGCCCATCACCAAAGTCTCTAAGCATAGAAATCCTCCAAGAGTCTGATACAATAACCACTGAAGTCAATGAAAAAAATTCTACTGATTTCAATGGCTTTTAAGATCAGATTCCAGAAACTTGCTACTTGTGTTCCTGAGTTGTTTTAGTTGTTTTGTGTGTGTTTGTCCATATCCCTTAGAGACTGATCCAGCTCCCAGTGTACAGACAGAAGGCAGTCAGACCCTAGCAGCTCTCACTAGCATTGATGGGAGGTGTTTGCTTATAAATGAAGGCAGACTATAATCCTAAATGTCTAGCCTACTCTGCATCCTTCTTTGTTATGGTTTTCAATAGGATATTTCACTTACATATAAAATGTGTGATGAACTTTTATTCTATTTTGTTTGAATTTTCTCCACATATGCTTCTTATAGTTGTTTATTAATGTAAGTTTCCCAATCTTTATGGTGAGGAAAAGCTTTTCTTGGAATGTTGTACATATTTTGTGTCATTAGCTCTTGTATCTACTGATCTTTTTATTTATTTTATGTGAGTATACTTGTTTCTTTTGTTATGAAGACATTCAGAGACGGTTATGCTAAAATAAATACAAAATAACTGGACAGAGATTATTGATATAATAAACACATAGTTAAATAAACACATAAAGGTCCTACTAGGCCTAAATACCACAGGAAGACTGAACAATCACATACCATATTAGGAAACTCTCGTATAGTCTTCTATCCTCTGCCTATATTTGCATTGTGCAAAAATGGAATTTACCCATGGCACTAAAAATGCAAGAAAGGATCAAGGAAGATTCACAAGGCAAACTATATGAAGTTTTGCCTTCAAATCTTTATAATCTGGGGAAAAATGTGGGCTCCCTAGTCAGTTCTTTGTAAAATCTGTGCAACAGTTTTTACTTGCAATACACAAGCCATGTAATTCAGCTAGCTGTAGCAGAAATATACTTAATCTTGGTTTTATCACCAGTAAAATATGTTTACAGGTTGGCCTAGATCAGGGGTCAACAACCTCTGGCACGTGGCTCGCCAGGGTAAGCACCCTGGCGGGCTGGGCCAGTTTGTTTATCTGCTACAACGGCAGGTTCAGCAGACCGCAGCTCTCACTGGCCGTGGTTTGCTGTTCCAGGCCAATGGGGGCAGCGGGAAGCGCCCTGGGACGAGGGATGTACTGGCCATGGGTTCCCGCCGCCCCCATTGGCCTGGGATGGCAAACCACAGCCAGTGGGAGCCGCGGTCCGCCGAACCTGCCGACGCGGCAGATAAACAAACTGGCCCGGCCCACCAGGGTGCTTACCCTGCCAAGCCGCGTGCCAGAGGTTGACGACCCCTGGCCTAGATACTATGGTGAGGGATGCTTTTCAAATGTGAGAGATAAATAGAATATGAAAAGGTCAGATACTTTGTGGCTGCGAATAGTTGTGGGTGCAATTTTGAATCTACATTTATATGCACATCAAGTACAAGAACAGTACAATCAGACATTTAAATGTTTTGGGTGGTGTGATGGGATGGATCGGCCCCGCACTGGTACGGAGTGGGTTAATCCTTCCCTCCTAGCAGAGGAAGCCCCACCCCTGAAGCTCTGCTGGGCATGCGCCACCTGGAAGTCAAGTATAAAAGCCTGCAGAGCTACTCAGTCAGGGCTGACTGCTGAGGACGAAGGACATTCGGCAGGGGCTCCAGGCCAGGAGCCATTACAGCCCTTACCTACGAGAGCTGCAGAGCCAGAAACCTGGACCAGAGGCTTGCCGCTACCGGAACCACAGGGAGTGTCTGGTGCTGAGGAGCCGGGAGACCCTGATACCATATGGACTATTGCTGCAGGAGAGCCAGTAGGAAGTGACCCAGGGAGGGTGAGGGAGTGGTACCTCTCACCCCTATGAGGTCAGCATGTTTTGGTAGGATTCCCTGCTGACCTTGTGGTGGACTGCTCTGCTGCTGTCAGGGCCCTGGGTCAGGGCCCGGTGGAGTTGGATGGGTCTGGGCCCCCCTACTGGGGGCCGCCAACTCCTTGTGATGGCCCGCAGGCACCAGCCACTAGGCCCCCTGTTTTGCCTCCAAAGATAGCTGTATTGACTCTGACTGCTAGGCCATGCTATCCTACTAGAGCAGGAGAATTAAGTGGACTCTAGCCATTGGGCTGCACTGCCCTAGGGGCACATTGAATGGACTCTGGCTGCTAGGCTGCATTACCCCACTTGGGAAGAGGCAATAGGTGGACGCTGGCCATTTGGCCACACCGTGTGGACTATTGGGGGGGCTTAGAAAATGGATGTAGGCATAGAGAGGCGGAGTTACCTCCCTCCCCCGTGACTTAAGGGATCGACGAGGTACAAAGACTGCCACAAGTGGCATTTTCAAAAGCACTCAGCACTGAAGAAAAACTGCCATTGACTTGAATAGGAACATAATTACCAATGCTGAACAAAAAATTACATGTGCCTGCAAAATTTTGAGTACAAAAGCAGAGGCCTGAGTCAGGCCAGGTTGAAATTCAGCACTGCATCATTCAAATATTTGTCTATATAAACAGTTACAGTAGTGGGTGACAAGCTGGTGTGTAAATCTATCCCACACTAGCCTGCTGTGCACTAACTGTCCATATGGACCCTCTGCCATGCGCTAAAAGTACCCTAGTGCACTTTGTTCTACTCCCATTTCAAAGTGAGTAGATCAAAGTGCGCTGCAAAACTTTCAGTGCACAGTAGCAGGTGCCATATGGATAGTTAGAGCAGGGCGGGCTAGTGTGATGTAGATTTACACCTCAGCTTGCCATGCACTAATTGTTCATCTAGACTTGGCTCTTATGTTGTGTCTGTACTTGACATTCAGCTTGAAACTGGGGTAAATTTAATCAAGACAAATTGCAGCTGTTTTTATCTACACTTGCGCTTTACAATGTTGCAGCTACACTGGTCAATGGTTACCAGTGGCTGAAACAGGGATAATTCCCAATATAAACAGAGAGAAATCTGAAACTGGAATACCTATTCACTGAGTGAAGGGATTATAAATTCCAGAGGAAGAATTTCTTTGTGGATTAAATTTTTAAGTACATTTTCAGTGAAGACATTGTCTGCCTATGTGGATAATTCTCATTCTTACAGTGCTCTGGAGTACAACATAGAACAAATGATGATTCATTCTTTCCAAACACATCACCTCTCCTTAAACAGGATGATTAATACCAATATTTCTTTACAGGGAGACTCTATATTTATTTGTTATCAAAACCAGACTGAGTCACCATGGTAAAGAGATGTTTGAATCTTTTCAATTTCACTTAACATACAGACCACTGTATGATTTGTTTTTGTCTGGCATGCAGAAATAAGAGTCCTCATTTGCATGCAATAATTTAAGTACTTGTCTGTCTCAGACTCTGAGCAGAGAAAAATTCCTTCTGTTTTTCTGCTGTGGAAACATGCTGTTGAGTCAAGGTGAGAGATTCCTTGAGTAGGGCAGGACTTGTCACAAGGAAGAAGTAAGAGTAAGGCCAGCCTGTCTTCACACGTATAAACAAAGATTTAAAGGAACTGAAGCACTCATGATCCTCATGTTTGAAGGATGTCCTAATGTAGTTACAATAGCAATTAAATTGTGCAATCATTCTTGTTCTTTGCTAGTTGCCATGAGGCAAAGATGGCCACAGTGCTGCCTGTGGGCCAAATGAGGCCCATAGAGTTCTGTAGTGGGCCCACAGTTACCTTTGTCTTTAATATGGAAGTATGGTCCCTGGAGACTACACATCCCAGTATTCAATACTGCATCTAGATCTGAACAACATTGAATGCTGGGGTCTTCAGTCTCAGTTCACATCTGTATATTACACATGAGGATGACTCCAGTGAGTTTCATTTTATGTGGATCATGTATGGCCCTTAGGCTTATGACAAGCTGTCAATGCTGCTTTCAGTTATCCTTCCCCTGCCATGGAGTAATTTGCTCTTTGAATTATTAATAATCAAACCCAGCTAGGAAATTCCTGTACCTTCTGCAAAAATAGTCAACTGTTGCAAAGGGGGTGGGAGGGATCACTTAATAAACAAAGGTAAAATTAAGCAAAAATGGTGAGAACTATACTTTTTCAAAAATATTTATTTCTGAATAAGTATTCCCTCTCCTAATTATATCTTCATTAGCCAAGCAAATAATATTCTTTAAGCCAATTATCTGCAAATGATCATGGGACAATACTTATACTGAAAGAATACATGTATTTTAGGAAAGGAATGTAGAGCAGAGGATTGTGAGCCAGGACTTCCGGGTCTGGTTTGAGTTGTTCTGTGACCTTGCCTTCCTGGCATAGAAACTAATAAGAGAAAGCATTTGCCTAAATGTGGTAACTGATGTTTAGGTCAAGAATTAATAAGTGTAAGGGAAGAAGAGCTGGAGTTGGGGCCTCACAAGCCTGGTGGTCATGGAGACCTTTGATTTGGGGGAAGTAGTAGAATTTCAGCTTCCCTGAGCAAGACTATTTAGTTTTGTAAGCACTGGGGTTGGAATGCACAAAGAGATGGGCTTCACTTTTAGAGCAGTAATTTGTGAAGATGGAGTGGCCTAAAGTTTCACACACACCCTCTCTCCCCAAACAAACTCTGTGTAAAATGGGTCAAGTTTGGAGTATATTGCAAAGAATAATTTTGCTAAACCTCCCCAAAATCCTTAACTAACCCTGTACAGTTTGTTATGCAAATGGTGGACAAACTGGTTCTCGAAGAGAGTGGACAAATTTAAAAAAATGTTTTTCAGGGCTTCCCAAAAATGTTAAGGCCACCTCTCATGGAAAGCATAGTATAGGGTCTCTTTTGATTGATTCAGAAATATTGGCCAAATGGCCCAAAGGATTCTTTCCCTGTCCAGTAGTACCTGTCTGAGTTACTGTGATTTACACTTAATTTCTTTGATATTTTTACCTCTGTCTCCTTTAGTTGATTAGTGAATTTTACTTGGTACTTTCATGTCCTTTCCTTTTTTTTCCCATAGGAATGTGAGCTTCCTGCCTCAAAATTTTGAAATGGAAAAGGAAAGCTTATGATGTAGGTGGGATCCATTTCTAGAAGTATCCTTGTTAGAACTGGAAACATGCCTTACTTGCCTGCTGAATTATTTTGTGAATATATCAATCTACATTTCCTGGGATTTTCTCTAGGAAACAGATGCACCTTTTTGCACACACCTTTGAAGAGAGTAGGCCTATATGCTATAGGAAAAACTGCAAAAATTAATTATGTGAAGGAGTGTGAGAGATTATTTGGATAAAAGTAGGAAGTTTAAACATTTTACTTTCTTTATCTTGAATGAACTTTGCCTTAAGGTATATGGCCTGAATCAAACTTCACTGAAGCCAATGGAAAGCCTCCCATTGGAGTCCATGGGTATTGGAACAGTAAGTCTAGATAAGAGGCAGGCAGGCCATTTGTCCAGTTTTAAGCCAGACAATCCTCTTTTTGGGTGGTGTCCCCCACATCCAGTACTGAGACAAAATCAGATGTGGTTTTGTACAATATTCAGTGAGGGACACCATTTTGAAGAGCACATTGCTCCCACCATGCTGGCAGGACCTCATACTAGGCATACACGCAGGGGGTATGAGCCCACTCCATTCCTGGAAGTACTAGAATGTCCGGTATTTTCAGAATGCATGAGTGGCCTCCCTAATAAGAGGGAAGTCAAACCCAGAAAGAGTACAGCAAATCAAAGAGCAAATGTTGTGGAAATGCCTGATATGAAATCATTGGAATGGGAAATAAATATGGTCAATATTAACCAAAGACTTAGTTGTGGAATGACTGAAAGTGGGCTGCCTGAGTTTGCTAAAGAGACCGTACATGATATAAGTTGTCAATTCATTTGTCAAAATTTTTCCAACCCAATGGACTGTGATATGCAGTGTTCTTGTTGCTCTGTTTGTCCCAGGATATTAGAGAGACAAGTGTGGGTGAGATAATATCTGACATTACACGATATTACCTCACCCACCTTGTTTTTCAGTGAACTGTGAAGCATTTCTTAAGCCTGTCAATGAGTTTATCTATATCTAATTTGCCTACTGACTCTGAGTTTGCTGGTCTTGTGTTAATTTGCTGCAATGTTTCTGAGGGCAGGTCTACACTACAGCCGGGATCGACTCTCTGAGATTGATCCACCATCAGTCGATTTAGGGGGTCTAGTAAAGACCCACCAAATTGACTGCAAATCATTCTCCAGTCAATCCCAGTACTCTATCTCTGACGAGAAGAGTAAGATACGTCGACGGGAGATTTTCTCCCATCAACTCCCCGTGGTGTAGACCCCACGGTAACTCAACCTAAGGTACGTTGACTCCAGCTATGTTATTCACATAGCTGGAGTTGTGTAGCGTAGCTTGACTTACCACAGTAGTGTAGACATAGCCTGATATCTGAGCTATGATGATTTTTGTTAGTTTTTGCAAGGCAACACGTGTTTTTGCCTTTAAATTATTTAGAAATTAAAGCTGTATCGAAAGATAGACTTTCTCATCTTTCTGCTGCCTCAGACCAAGAGTGCAGCTAACACACTGGTCAATGCATTGTTCCTCATCATACAGATGCATAGCATCATTTTCAGAAAGTGGTGGCAGCCACTGGGACTCCAAATCACATTGCGTTTTTTTGTATTGCTTAATTGTCTCATTATACATTTGCAAGTCCCCAGTGACTCTGATATCATTTTGTAACAGCTAAGGCATTCTTGTTTTCAGTTTTCTGATGATAAAAATGTCAGTGGGTGACAACCCATGCTTCATTGGTGCCATTTTGTAATTTAACAGTACTAAATACGGAGCAGATTCTGCATCCTTTTACAGTAGCTAATTCATTATTTTGACATAATTTCCCACCAACCCAGTGGATTGGGGATAATGGAGACTAGTGCTTGCATGCCTAAAGTCATAGTTCACTGCAAACTGATAAACCCATGCCCATTAAACTGTGACCCATTGTCAGACATTACTATGTCAGGTATACCATATCTGGTAAAAATAGATTTGATGTGCACAATCACCTGTTTAGCCGTAGTATCTTCTAGTAAGCCTATCTCAGGGAAGTAAGAATAATAGTTGAGGACAATTCCAGAGTAGGCATGTTGTTGAGGGCTTCAACCGTGCTGTGATCTTCCTGTACACCTTGCCCTACTAACATCTTTCCCAAGTATGTCATTTCTATTACACCAAATTTACATTTTTGTTTATTTAGCTTTAGCCTAGCATCTCAAAAGCTGCTCAGAGGCTCTTTTACTGTTTTTCCCCAGAACAAAATATTATCTATGTAAGCCATAGTATCCTCTAAACCAACAAAATTTTGTTGTATTTTCCAGTGACACACCTCCGATGACTAACACAACCCAAATGGCAGTCTGCAGAAATGAATGGCTTGCCAATTACAGAACCAGTTTCTCCTCCCTTGGTTTTCACACCTCAACTGCTAGAACAGGGCCTCATCCTCCCTGATTGAACTAACCTCGTTATCTCTAGCTTGCTTCTTGCTTGCATATATAAACCTGCCCCTGGAAATTTCCACCACTTGCATCCGAAGAAGTGGGTATTCACCCACGAAAGCTCATGCTGCAAAACGTCTGTTAGTCTATAAGGTGCCACAGGATTCTTTGTTGCTTTTGCAGAAACACTGTCTCCCAAAAGGGGTGCTGCACAAACATGTCCTTAGTTTTAATAAGGGCATCTTCCAGAACCCTGCTGATGCATCAAAGGTAGAAAGATATTTGGTGTTAGCCATCTCCCCAAAAATTTCTCCTCTACTAGGTAGTGGTAAATGTTCCCTTTTAACATACTGAATGTTTTGGGATCTTTACATAAGTGAAAGGTTCTATCTTTTTTTTTCCTTTGTAATGGTCAGTGAATGCTCTTAGTTCTTCTACTCACTCTGTGGTTCCCAGAGCAATGAGCCTACGGAGCTCCTCTTTTAACCTCTACCTTATGACAAGGGAAACTTTGTTAGAGACCTGAATCATGGGATGGTTGGGCTCTTTCAGCTTTATTCTATACAAATACTCTCAGAACTTCCCTATGCCCTGGAAGACTTCCTCAGACTCTTCGATTGTTTTGGTCCCCTGCCCATCCGGCAAGTGCACCTTCTTGATGAGACCAAGGGCCTGAAATGTTTAAAACACAATAACAGGTGTTTTTATGCCTGGTACTGTTACAAATTGTATCTTTTCTAATTTGTTATTTACTCATATACTGTACTCCCTTAGTGGGAACTCACCATCTTAAGCCCTCAGTTTTACCCATTTACCTTCAATTGCCTATGGCTTTTCTTTCAGTGGTAATATCACTGTTTCTAGCACCACATTGCTTGTGCACCTGTGTCCAACTTAAAATAAATAATTGTCTTATTTGCTTTCAGCAAGATAGTCCATTCGTCTTGTGCTGCAACATTGTCTATTGCTCCTATGAGGAATTCCTTTGAGCTAGCGGTGCTGTTGTCATGCTCTTTATCCATGTTGCATACACTCCGCTTGTGCGTAAAGTGATTTTATCATCCATTGCAATTCTTTCATCTTTTTTCATATGCTGAGCATTTAGGGTGAGAAGATGTCCCGATTTTATAGGGACAGTCCTGATTTTTGGGGCTTTTTCTTATATAGGTACCTATTACCCCCTGCCCCCGTCCTGATTTTTCACACTTGCTTTCTAGTCATCCTACGAGCATTAGCTTAGGTTGTTTGCCACAGTATACACAGCTCCATGTCCTGTTTTTGGTGGCCAGTGACTTTGAGTTCTGCATGCCTTTCTGCCTCGGGTTTCTTTTCTTGTTGCATTTTGGATTCTTTATTATGTCCACAGTGTCAGAGCATAATCCACCCTCCATAAACTTCACTCTGGACTGGGTAGCGTTTTTGCTTGGCAAATTCTAATTGCTTTGTAAAAGGTTAATTCTGCTCTTCCAGTAATCTCTCTCTGAGTTTTTTGTCCCATATCCTAATCACAATCTTGTCTTTTATTAGGGACATTCAGATAGCCCCTCCAAATTGCAAGATGGTCTCTTTAGTCTTAGATCAGTCACAAACTCTTCTATCGTTTCACCTTCTTTTTCTACTCAGTTTAAAACCATCTATCTCATGATTCTTTTTTAAGTGGAGTGCAATACTCAAATTTATTTTATACAGTTTCATAGTTAGCCTCCTCTGTCTGACTTAACTAAAAACTGTTAAACATATTAAGTGTTTCAGGACCACCTATTGTCAGAAATAAAGCTACCTTCTGATTGTTTTTCCTTTTTGCTGGCACCCAGTGCTTGCAGATACAAACGGAAGCACTTTTTAAACCTCAAGTTGTTTCCACTTTTCCAGGGAGTTTCAGCTCTAATGAGGCTTTATCTGCTCCATTCTTCCATGCAGGATATTTTCTTAGTTTGTTTTACTCTTGGTTCCATGTGATGTTAAGTAATCATTCAGAGTCAAGGAGTCTAACATAGGTCTTCTATCAGTGTCTCAGTTGTAACTCACTGGCATTGCATAACATGAGCCTCTGCATAACATAACCACCAGTTCCAACTAGTTATTGCCAAAATTTCTTAAAGGCACAGTTCCCCACACTGTCCAAATTGTAATTCCTTTGTGGGTAAACAGAGAACTTCAATTTTTAAAGCTGTTAGTTCAGCACTTTTCACAAACACTAAATTAACTTCTTTAAATTACAGAACTCTTAACCTTCCCCACTACTGCCAACTGTTCCACTTTCCCAGGCTGCTATTGTGATCACCTTAAGCCATCTTGGACCAAACCATTCTTTGTATAACCCCATCACCTTCAGCTGTGTTACCTGGATGTAATTGAGAGCAAAATTTCACCTAAAGTACTTGTCACCTTTCCCTGTGCTTTGTAATTGTAATCCTATCAATCCCACTCTGACCTGATTTTATTGAACAATGAGCCATTGCAATTTATGAGAATTAAAAGTACCAAAACCATGAAAACTAAAGGAACAGAAAATGCAGGAACTAAAGATATGTCTACAGTTGGAGCTGGAAGGTCTAAATTCCAGCTCGAGGAGACTTATCCACACCAGCTCTGATTGAGCTGCTGCACTAAAAACAGAGTGTAGCTGCCATGACACAACCAGTGGGAGGGGTTAGTCACCCGGAGCACATACCCATTCAAGGCACTAGGCATCCAGTTGAGGCAGCTAGCCCCTCCCAGTGCTCATGCTGCTGTGATACACTAGTTTTAGCTCACTAGCTCAATCACAGCTTGTGCGGGTATATTTCCTCAAGCTGGGAATTGCATCCCCAGCTCAAAGTGTAGACATACCCTAAACTATGTGTGTTCATTTCAAGTGTGTAGCTGGGAATTTTTGTGCGATTCTTCACTTTAGTCATTTTTCTTACATTGAGCCTGTAGGTCAAAGTACTTTCTTTTGAAACAACATAGAATTTTAGAAATTTGTCAGTCATTTTAAAAGAAATTGTGTTCATTCTCCTGGAGCAGATCACAAATACTTGTTAGTCATTATGATTATTGATGAGACATTTGTCCTACTGCACTTTATCCTGTGTCATTTATAACTTATTCATATTTTTCTCTACCACTAAGACATCAGTCTCAATTTTATGGTTGGCCTTCTCATTACTGGTTTGCTTTTAACTAAGTCGCCAACAAATGCACAGGTATCTGTGCCCCCAGTCCATGCTGTGAACATTTGGATGCGGAAAGGAGGAGTGTCACCTTTGCAACATATTCCCTCCCTTAGAAGACAGGCTATCTGTGAGATTCTGACTTCCAGGGCTGTGAGGGGATAGGTGGAGGAGATCTCCTTCAGATTCTCACCCTCAGCTCCACAGGGGAAGCTGGCACAAGTTGATGCAAACAGAGTAATAAAAGGATAATAAAATAAGTTTACTTTCATGAAGAACTTCAGTTGATGTTATTTTATCTTTGTTAAACAAGAAATATTAAAAGCAAATATAGCAGGTGATTCTGGCATGTGAGATTCAGATGCTCAGCAGTAAAAGAGTCAGAAGATGGAAATAAAATGGGCCACAGCTTTGGCATCACTATGGTCCTGATTGAGGACCATACTTTATCAAGTATGTAATTTTAAGAGTGAAAGGAAGTCAATGGGATTCTTTGTGGATGCAGCAATCTGCCTGCACACGTCTCTTTGCAGGAACAATGCATTAAACTGTAAGCTTGATGGGATAGGGATCCTGTCTTCCTTTAGATTTGTACAGTAATACCTATAATAAATAATTCATAATAATATTTCAAAATGTCACAAATGAATAGCAGTTTGTGTTAATTTAAACAGTATTTAAGACCAAAGTAAAGGTTTAAGGCTTAAGACAAACCTTTCATTAGATCCTAATTTTAAAATGGCCTATGAATAGTTCCATTATTACTTCCAACATAAAAATATCACTAAATATTTTTATCATTAAATGAGTAAAATGATTTGTGATCCCAGAAACAAAATATGAGAAGATCTGACAACAGCTGAATCACTGAATTCACTGCAAGGCTTCAGAAAAAGCCCTGAGTTTTATTTCAATACTCAGTTGCCTCTGTGTTTCAGAAAAGGATATCAAAATAGAGGAGATAATCCATGGAGATTTGCAGGCTGGTAAGCAGCCAGCTCTAGCACTTACACAACTGGGTATAAATAAATGAACAATATCAGCAGTCAGTAGCTAGCCAGCCCATGGTGATGCTACACGACTAGAGTACAGAAGCATGACATAGAGAAGAATAAAAAATCCAAGAAGCTGTCAGGCTAATCAGTCGACATGCTCTTTTCTGTATCTCTCAACATCTTTTTGACAGTTTCCTTAATCATGAATGCATAGATAGTGAGATGTAGGAAAGGGTGCGTCCCATTCCTCTACTGGGATATCACTGACCTGCTCACACAGAGCAGTTTTCTTTACCAGATGGCCTATTGTAGCTGCTCTTTTACCTTCTCAAAGGTATGTGTTTAGGAAGCTGAAAGTCCTGAGTTCAAATCCAGGTCATTTCCTTTGAGGCTTTGTGTCAAATCCTCAACTGACATAAATTGGCATAGATCCACTAAAGTCATTTTAAGTCAATAGAGCTATGCTCATTTATACCATCTGAAGATCTGGGCCAATACATGCACACACATGGAAAATCAATTGTGGGGGGAGGACCCCCCACAAAATGTAACATCTATCTACCAGTATTCTCCCAACTGTGGATCATATTCTGTATTTTGAAGTATCATTAAACTTTTCTGAATCATGCTAGGCAATATATCATGTCACTAATAATATCAATATATGGTATTTTCTATTGTCTGGAAAACATCTTAACAATTTTTTATCTTGTTGTCTTTACAACCATACTCCTCTGAGTGTGTTACCTTGTGCAGTGCCTCAGCCCTAATGCTCATCTGCACATCTCTTTACTTAACATAACCTCATCTTAATGTATCAACGTCATGCTTGTCTGATCTGAAAGTTGCATTTAAATTAATCTGGATTAAAAATTGCAAAAATGCATATATTTGGTAACTGTTCAAGTGTGTCACTAATACAAATAGTTATTGGGAAAAGTTCCTACTGTACAGGAATTTGTGTCACAAGACCATCTATGCAGCACTAATTTTGAGTCAGTGTGCTGCACTTCCCACATGCTGAATGGGAGGAGGAGAAGAAAGAAGAAGAAATAAAAAACAGAATCCTTCAGATTCGTTACCGATAGGTGTTTCCAACAGATTGGGTTTAAGGTGGATTGACAGAATGTCTCAAGCTATTGTTGTCATATACTTCACATGTTTTGGAATGGATGACAAAGTTAAATTTTATCCTGGGAGCAGGACTAACCAGCATTCTGCTTCTTACCACTGTCATCCATCAGCTTGATGTGTGCTCATAAAAAAAAAAAAGTCAAAAGACTAAATACATGGCAATTCTTTTCAGTCTGCAGCCAGCTGCTCAGTGTGGCAGCATGTGTGTGTGTGTGGGAGAGGGTGATTTTGAGGGGGTGGGAAGAACAGGTTACACTATTTCCCTTTAACACATCTGCATTGTAAACAGAACCTGGTTCTGCATACTAATGTCAGCAGTCAGTCAATGTCAACACTGACATTTTCAATCTCTTTTTTTTATGTCACATTAGCGGAAAGTGACCTGTTGTGTTTGTGGAAGCTCTGGAATCCCACAGGAGAAGGATCACTCAACACCATGGCAATCTGCCAAGTACAACTTGTTCTGAAACATAGTGGCTCTGAGAAGATGCATTATCATCTGAAACACAATGTCATCATAGTGGGAGGTAGGATACTGCTGATTATCTGAGTTGTTACTGAACAGCATACCATCCAGAGGACAGCACACTTCTCCTGCCAGGCTCTTCCTCTTTTTCTCTTCTTTCTCACTTGCATCTCATACTCTGCTCTGGGACAGCCACCACAAATTTCAAGTCTAGCACCTGTTTCTGAATGGTGCTGAGCTCCCTAGATTTCTGTTGCTCCATGGGAATTGAGGGCACTCAGCATCTCTAAAATACAGTCAGCACCTTAAACTGCTAAGTTGCTCAACAGTCACATTTTGTGTTCCAATGTCATATTGATGTGGGCCCAGAACTGAAAATGTAAATAGTCCTCATCAAATTTTTAATGTTGTTTCTGTTGTTTGTCCTTTTTCTACTGTCTGTGCTGGGAAGGCCAGAAACTGATACCATCTGGTACCCCACATATAATTCTGATAGTAAACCAGTCACATTAACCAGTTAAAAAAATACAAGTGGCTAGGCTAATAGGACAAGAAACCAGCCTCTCGGTTTATGGTATAAAATTATATTCTGGTAAAGCTTTTGCTACATAATAAACAGGAAACAATTAAGTCTTATGTTTCTCTTGATAATTATGGATGGATACCAACCTTAAAATTTGAATCTAGATCCATACTTCAAACCCCCAAAGTTGGAGACAGGGCAGCATTTGGTCCATGGTTCAGCCCTGTCCATTATACAGATAGGGACTAACTACTAAATTCAGATCCAGGCTTAAATATCAACATTCCCTCACAAAGCTCCAGGGGTTTCTCATCCAAGGCCTGGGTTTGGTATATCTTTAGTGGCAATTTTATGATTTAATGTATTTGCATGGATTATCAAAGGTCTGGTGATGTGGAAACTAGACTTTCCCTTCAAAAGCTTTTTTCCAAACCCTTCAAGGTTTGATTTTTAAACTTTCATTTAAATTATCTGCCAGGACAACAAGGTTAGTTCTACAGAGAGGAAGGCTAGAGTAGGAAGGTGATTGTGTAAACAAGCCACCTTGTTTGCTCCCTGTGGGTCTTCAAGTCATATCTAATTACTGTTGTTTTGCTGACACACACAAATATTTTTCTGCTGTTAGAGGCAATGCAGAGCTAGTGGAGTTATGAAAGAGCAAGCTGGATTCTTTTCTCATTCATACTTTAGCAATAGGTTAACTAAGTTCTGACTGCAGAATCTTTATTAGTGGTGCAACTGATAGGTGAACAGGACACTAGCAATCAGAAATCAGGTTTTGATTTATAAACTTTTTGTAGCTATTACTAGGGCCTTGACCCTGCTTCTATTTATGTCAATGGTAAAACTCCCATTGATCTCTGTGGATAGATGCTAACAATGTAGATGCAGTTTTCTATCTATAACCTTACTGAAAGGAACCTGTTGCCAATTCATTTAATTTATAATTACACCGCTACCTCGATATAACGCCACCCGATATAACACGAATTCGGATATAACGCGGTAAAGAAGCGCTCCGGGGGGGGGCGGGCTGCGCACTCCAGTGGATCAAAGCAAGTTCAATATAAAACGGTTTCACCTAGAACGCGGTAAGATTTTTTGGCTCTCAAGGACAGCGTTGTATCGAGGTAGAGGTGTATATGGTAAAAATGAGAAAGGAAGCAAATTTTCAGTGATAGTGTGCTGTGACACTTTTGTATTTTTATGTCTGATTTTGTAATCAAGTAGTTTTTAAGTGAGGTGAAACTTGGTATATGCAAGACAAATCAGACTCCTGAAAGGGGTATAATAATCTGGAAAGGTTGAGAGCCACTGGTACAGACCAATGGTTAGCTATAGACTAGAGCTCGGGAACCACTGATATTAAGTTATTAAGATAGTGGTCTTGAATTTTAAAAAGTACTCATCTACATACAA
This sequence comes from Mauremys reevesii, assembly GCF_016161935.1. NCBI lineage: Eukaryota > Metazoa > Chordata > Testudines > Geoemydidae > Mauremys > Mauremys reevesii. The sequence goes on along the minus strand of NC_052631.1, from coordinate 86,362,805 downwards.
GCAGGGCAATCTCAAGTAGGAGTAAAGAGGTTATTTTTCCTCTACATTTGGCCCTGGTGTGACCACTTCTGGAATATTGTGTTCAGTTCTGGTACAATTGAAAATGGATGTTGATAAATTAGAGAGGGTTCAAAGAAGAGCCGCGTGAATTATTAAAAGATTGGAAAACGTGCTTTATAGTGACAGACTCAAAGAGATCAATCTATTTAGTTTAACAAAGAGAAAGTTAAGGGGTGACTTGATTATAGTCTGTAAGTATCTACATGGGGAACAAATATTTAAGAATGGGTTCTTCAATCTAGCAGAGAAAGGGATAACATGATCCAGTGGCTGGAAGTTGAATCTAGACAAATTCAAATTGGAAATAAGGCATAATTTTTTAACAATGAGAGTAACCATTGGACAGTTGACCAAGGATGTTGATGGATTCTTTGTCACTGACAATTTTAAAATTGAGATTGGATGTTTTTCTAAAAGATATACTCTAGGAGTTATTAGATGAGTTATTAGTTATTAGACTGGATGATCACAGTGGTCCTTGATGAGTACAGTTTGGTCAGGAAAGCCAGCTGCACTGGTTGCAGAATGACAAATAAGAGTTTTGTGGCCTCAGATTTGTTGAGGCCATGATTACATTAAATTAGATTTGACCTTTAATTCATACTTGTAACAAAAGCCAGGTCATGAGCCAGAGTTTTGTATTAAAAATATCTTCGTATTTTTCATTCTTATGATGTTTCAAGACTAAAAATATTTGAAGCCAGTAACAGCAATGAGTTGAAGCTGGTAATCTTTAACTAATGTTGGCATTGTGGTCGTGCTGCTACTGCACGCAGTGTCTGTATGACATTACACTACTATATGAATTTGACACATTCTCTGCTGGAGAGAGCTTTTGGAAATGAACTTGTCCTGGTAAGAGGAAAACAAGTGTGAGTGCAAAAGAGAAAATCAGGATAATTGTTTTAAAGATCAAAATAATGGCTACATCCTGATGTGAGTTTTAAATATTTACACAACATTGGCACGTACTTTACAAATCCAGGTAATTTTCCCTGTTGGGAACTTATAAAATACTACAAGAGAAACATTATTATATCCTCTTTAAAAAAGGGCCAAGCAGCAGAGCTGCTGCAAGAAAAATAGTCAAAGGCTGCAGAATGACAGAGATAGTTATTTATATTCAGTACATGAAGTACAATAAGAAAGCAAACATACAGTACAGGATGAAATGGTCAAAAAGTTATACTTCTATTCCTTTTGACCTATTGTGCAGGTCATAATAGGGCACATCACAGCCTGCAGGGCCAAAGCCTTTGAAGGTTGTTTCATACGGCTCTTTGTAAACAGGTTGATCTTTGATTTTTTTTCAGTGGGCCTGTGGCTATATATCGCTTGTTAAAATCTACAGCAAAGACACTGTATCATCTGAGACTGTAAAGTTTGATCTAAGTGGGGCCTTTAACATGGTGACCTAATGTGCCCTCCTGAAAATTGAAAGTGGTGAACACCTGTCATAATACTGCTGTCTCTTGTACAGAGGCTTTTCAGGCTAAAATGACTCTGCGCCAAGTCTTGCAGCCTTATTTACATCAGCAATCCTATTGATATACTTGGGACTTCTTGCTTGAGTAAAGCTTGCAGGATTAATAATGAACAGAAGCAAATGAAACTAATAAATTAACTTTATCCAAAGCGAAAAACACTGAGGCTACATCTACACTACAAGCCCTGGATATGATTCCCAGCTCACGTACACATAGTTGCACTAGCTTGATGAGAGCTAACGCGAGTATAAATAGTAGCGTAGCTGCGGTAGCATGGGCGGAGGCACTGGTTAGCCATGCTGAATACAGACCTACCTGAATCCCTGAGGTAGGTACTTAGCATACTTGAGCCGTGCCTCTGGTACTGCTTTCTGTGCTACCAAGGCTATGCTACTATGTATACTTGCACTAGCTCTCATCAAGTGACAAGGTAGCGCAGGTATGTGTACATGAGCTGGGAGCCACGCCCCTAGATCGTAGTATGGACACAGCCTGAGGCACCAGCTCTGCAATTCCATCAATGTGAGCAGACCTTTGTGTCTGCACACAGTCCCACTGAAGCTAGTAGGCTTGCTCGGAACTCATTGCAGGATCAAGGTCTAGGACACTGTTGTTTCAGAAGATGCCCCTCAACATTGGTCACCTCTCAACAAAATCAATGTCACTTGCATCACAATACTTGATTTTCCCAAAGTACTTGCATTAGGCCCGATGTGTGGAAAAGATAGTAGTAAAGTCAGAGACTGCAGTACCGTGAACATCTGTTGATGAAATCATTGGGAGTTTTGCACTGACTTTAATGGTGTCAGATTTCACCCCATGTGTATAGAGGAGACTACTGTAGGAGCAGGGTTTGCATCTTAATTAGAAGCAACAGTATTATGCTATGAGTTTTGTCCATCTGTAAAGGTGTGGGCAGCCCCTGAGCACACACTTGCTGCCTGCGTGGCACTGCAGGTGTGTCCCACCTTAATTTCCCAAGGGAGGGCAGCAATCAGTTCACTTTAACTGCACAGTGCAAGAAGAAGCCAACATATTTTTAACAAAATACCATGCCCTCTTTTAATCAGGTTTCTAGGACAGGAATCGTAACTAGGCTTGGAAGGATTGGATTTATATCAGTAAACCTTGATTTCACTGTGCATACATAAACCAATGAAAAAACATTTCCATTGGTAATCATCAAAATTTACAGATTGGGAAAATAAGAAAAAATGCTACTTGAGAACTTATTAGCATTTGATTTAAGGATATTTACTTTGTATATTTTGACATATGATGTTGACAATTTGTGTTATAACAGTTATAAAGATCTAACTTTTTGAATATCAGCATCTCCTGACTTTAAATTATTACTGTCTGCTCCAATAAGTGCCCCACAACTGTGAAGATTTCAATCAATAAAAATAAAGTCCTTTAAAATAAACACCAATATTATCCATCAAAATTATAAAATAATAAAAATCAGATTTTGCCACATCTACTTGTAACAAACAATTCATCAGGACCCTGGGAGCCGTAGGCTTAGGGCTTAGGGCTCCGAGATTTTCAGTCCACACCCAAGTCTCTGAATCAATTTAGTCTTGTTTACTCAAGACTGCCTACATGCATGCTTCTTCTACTCTTCTCTCCCTCTCTGCTTTCTGTTTCGGTGTATATGGCTCAGCCCTCAGGTGGGACAGCGCCTCCTGGATTTTCCACAGGCGGTAGGCTCCAAGCTGGTGCCTTAAAGGGGAGTACACTTTCTTCCCATGGACTTTTTTACATCATCACACTTTAAATGTAGAAATGTCATATCTTTGACATGAGGCATGATTTTCGCAAATCCATCCCAAAGTTGCCACAAATATTAAAAAATAAAAATTCAAATTTAAATTTAAAGGAACACTGCTAAAGCTGTAAGCCCATAAAAGTGACTTGTTCTGCGTTCTCCCCCCCAGCCATGTCAATTTGGAAAGTCCATATGATTCTTTAGATGTGTTTTTTCTTCTTAAAGCAAATGAGAGAGGAGAGATGAATGAGCATGGCCTGGCTGTTGATTGGGCGGTGGGGTGTACTTTTCTCCGCTATTATAATAAACTGTTGTGTGATTAGGAAGTGACAGAATGTAGCCACCTCTATATCAGCTGCTCCTTGCCCCCACATATAGTAGTATACTGGACTAACTCTAGGTGAAGGCAGGGCTGGGATGCAATCCACTCCAGCAATCCTGACTGGCAAGTCAGCTTCTGGGGAGCTGGGAGCTGTCAGCAAAAGTTAAAACAGCCCTGAGACTGCTCTAACTTGTCCTGGGGGGGTCAGATGTAGCTCCCAGCAGTCTCCTAATTTGTGGAGTTTCACTCTCCCATCAGAGGGAGATCAGGTTTTTCCCCCTCCCCAAGGATGGTTATGAGGTTTTGGTTTGATAGGTCATTATGAATATAGCAGGAGAGTAGCAAGGATCCTATGATTAAAAAGTGTAGCTGCTAAGGTGTAATGATAGAAAGAATAAGGTCCTCTCTGTCTTCCATGCTAGCCTGACTCCTTGAGGAGCTGTGATTTCCTCCCTATGCCCAACTCAAATCCCACTCGCATCATAGGGGTTCCGTATTCACAGAAAGATTTTATATTTATATTTTTTTAATTGGAGCATCTGGGCTTAGGGTGACCAGATGTCCTGATAAACTTGGGACTGTCCCAATATTTAGGCATTTATCCCACGTCCCGATATTTCACAGTACTCCTTTTTTATTTTTTTCTGGCTTTTTATTTTTTTTTGTGCTCCGCCGTCACTTATCTGGGCTGCACACGTAGTAACATTCTTTGTAGAAATTTTAGGCACATTTCATAGTGCAAAAGTCTAAACTTTATGTAACTTAATGTGCTGTTCTGAAAATAACATGGAGTAAATGAAGCAGTGATTAGACCAAAAGACTGGATATTTTAACATCTGTCCTCATGGTTATGACACTGATTTGCTCTGTTATCTTGAGCAAGTTGCTGATGCCAACACTTTCAATATGGCCATTCATTCAGATGCTACACTTTTTTGGATACCCATCATTCTGGTCTCATTTTCACTCCCTTCACTTAACACCATGAGTGCTCAGCACCTCAGAAATCAGGCCCTAGGTGATTGTCTGCCTTGCCAAAAATGGAGGAACCCAGAATTAGAGGTGTCTTTTGATATATTTTTGTTTTTTAAACAAAAACCCTACTATGTGCCTCAGTTTACCCTTTGATCAAATGAAGAAATATAATAATTATCAGGGTGGAGATGGTTTGAGAGGCTTAACTAACATTTGCAAAGTGCTTTGCAATTCTTGGATGAAAAGATTCTATAGAAGTGCAAAGCAGAGACCCAAAGATGGGGGTTAGAGATGAATCTCTGAGAGATTAAAAATGGCCTTCATGTGAAAGGCATTGTGAGTAAAATGAGGGCATAGCTCACAATGAACTTATTCTCATTCCACTCTTTCAGCTGGAAGGGGCCTCAAGCACACCACATGCCTTTTCACTTGTAGAGGCCCTTGATTTTAATACAAATTAAAACCAGGGCACACACTCTTTTAGAACATCTGCCAGGCGTTTTATTTTCATAGCTGCTAGTGCTGGTCAACTTTAAAATCATGCTCTTCTGTTACTAAAGTTTCAATGCAGGTGACAGAGGAGAGAATATAGGGGAACTCTGAAGGCTTTAATGAGAGCATTAGTTAGTTGGGCCATTCTCTTTTTGGCCTGCAGGTTTCATGCTGGCCATCTCACAGAAGGGATCTGAGGTGGGGGCAGGAAACAACAGCCAGTCTAGACAGAAGAGGCTAGCAGCTAGTTGTCCACTCGGGTTTCAGATTAGACCTGGATAGTGTTCAATTTCTCACAGATGTTTGGCAGCTGCTTTGCTTTGGCTCCTATAATAAACAGGATTTCTTCTGCCCTGAAGGATGTGGTGACCAACAAATTCGCATACATAGGCTCATGAAATAATCCACTGCCAGAGCTGTGGTGCTAATGATCCCATCTGCTGGGGTTTAGATTTCTCAACAAAAAAACAATGATTTTAAAAAATGCACGATCATTTGGATTACGTTCTTACTAAGTACATTAACTTTTGCAGGGCAAGGAATGAAAGCAGCACATGTTGTCTTAAAGTTTTTTAGGTTGAATGCTTCTCTGGTGTAAATTCATTGTAGTCAGTTGGTTTACACCAATGATGAATTTAGCTCTTTTTATTTAAAGTCCGATTGTAATTGTTAAATCTCTTTAAGGATTAAAAAAAATGTGGAACAGGTTAACACCTTATTTGTATGCTAAATCTGTAACTATTGTATATTCTTTGCACCACTTAAACTAAAAGTGGCTACATTAAAATTATGAACAGCTAAATAAAACATTTTAGCAACTCTGTGGCCACCTAAGACTTCACAGTAAATACTATGAGCATTTGAAACTTGACAGCAGGTTTAGAACTAGATTCCCTTGTTCCAAAAGCATAGTCCTCACCTCTTATGCTCACGGAGACTCTCCATTAACTGGTAGCAGTACAAGGCCTATGCTATGACACACATTGTAGCAGCTCTGAGTCTATTCAGAGCAGTGGTGCAGATGCCTGAATATCATAATATTATCATAAATTAAAAACCAAAAACATATTCACCTAAATAAGCTGTAACTGACAGTGAGAGAAGTACAGAGGAAGAGAAAAAGATAGTAAAGGTTGAACATCTTTAATTTGTGTATCTATAGAAATGTCAGAAAAATTGCATTGCAGGGTTATCTACAAGCATATGCTGTAGGGAAGGAAAGGACTCTACAAAGGCAGTCTTGTGGCAAAACAGCTGTTTATATGGGGAAAAACATTACATCCTGACCTTGAGAGCTGAAAGCTTTTATGTACTTTGTAACTAGAAGCAGATAGTCTGTCTATTGCTCTCTGAGGTCCTCCTTTCTATTGCTTGCAGAGCATTGGTAGCATGGTTTAATTGTTTAAAGAACCGTTTACATCATAGTTTTCTCTCACTATATTTTCAAGGCAGTGTATTACTTCCTGTAAAATTTCCCCAGACCTGGCATGATCCAGCAGTCAGGACTGTAGCATGCCCTTAGAGACAAAGGCTCAGCATAGAAGAGCTATATCAAGTACTAGGAGGAAATTAAGAAAGAGAAAATCTAGACTGAACAGCAGGAAAAACTTACCTGACGGTGAGATCTGCTACATTGTGAAATGGTCTCCCAAAGGAAGTACTGGAAACTGAATTACTTGGAACATTTAAAACTAGAGTGCAGAAAGTCTACTGGAAATATAATGAAGGGGACAATCAATGCAAGATGGCAGATCAACTAGTTAGGTCTTTTACATTATTATTATCAGGATTTTTGTGTTCTGTGCTTGCACAGTGCCTACCACAATGGGATCCTGGTCTCTATGGCTGGGGTTCCTAGGCAACTGGTAGTATTACAGTAGCACCTAGAGCAGGGGTGGGCAAACTTTTTGACCTGAGGGCCACATCTGGGTATGGAAATTGTATGGCGGGCCATGAATGCTCACAAAATTGGGGGCTGGGGTGCGGGACAGGGTGAGGGCTCTGGCTGGGGGTGTAGGCTCTGGGGTAGGGCCAAAAATTAGGAGTTCAGGGTGCAGGAGGGGGCTCTGGGCTGGGGCAGGGGGTTGATGTGCGGGAGGTGAGTGAGGGCTCTGACTGGAGGTGCGGGCTATGGGATGGGGCTGGGGATGAGGAGTTGGGGAGGCAGGAGAGTGCTCCGGGCTGGGACCGAGGGGTTCGGAGGGTAGGAGCGGGGTTCAGGGCTGGGACAGGGGGTTGGGGCATGGGAGTGGGTCGGGGTACAGGCTATGTGCAGTGCTTACCTCAAGCAGCTCCCAGAAGCAGCGACATATCCCCCCTCCAGCTCCTATGCAGAGGGGCAGCTAGGCCGCTCTGTGCGCTGCCCTGTCCACAGGCACCATCTCTGCAGCTCCCATTGGCCGCAGGGTGCACAATTGAGCCCTTGCTGTCTGACATACTGTATAAGGCAGGATATGTGCATTGAGGAAGGGTACAACATTGATTTTCTCAACTTATATTTTGTCTGTTAGCATTAGAAAGTGCATTGGCCATACTTGAAATCTGCATTGCTTTCTTCGGCCATCCCCTCCACCTAGCCATGACTATCTGACTCTGATACCTAGGATCAATGTCCTTACAAGAAGCATATGTGTGGGGCTGGGGAGAGGCAAGACAGAGTTGCAAGGGGCAGGCAATGAACATTTCTAACACTACAGAGTCATTCTTGGAAGTGCTGACGGGGAGGGGAGACATGCTTTCAGAACTGGTGTCAAAATTCATTGTGGTGCTGACCACTTTGTAAGGGGCAAGGGCAGCAAAATATCTCCCCACACCCTGCCATTTCCAGAACCAAATGTTACTTTCAAAACACCCTAGTTTTGATATATGATCAATATATTTACAGTACGTTGCCCAGCATTTCGACTGCCAAATATAAAACAAATGACCAAACACTTGCTAGATAAATGTCAGGGCCTCAGAGGTGTTGAGCAGCCACAAATACCACTGAGGTTCTCTCTCAAGATTATGATCTGATCCTGTCCTCATGGAAAAGTCTGATAGATTGTAATAGAAAATGAAAACCTTTCGATAGATTTTCTGAATCATCCTACAGAATTAATAGATATTGAAGTTCCTGCTATGGATTTCCATAGGATGGTTATAAAGAATGGATCTCATTTGCTATTACATTTTATAGGTTTTATAGCCCCCTGTTGGTTTAATCCCTCATGAATTCTATAGGACATTTCCATAAGGGTACAGCACCCATTGAAGGCAATGGAAGTTTCACCATGGTCAGTGAGAGAAGGATCTTGCCTTCAGTTTGGAAACAGACACGTTACTCAGGGCCAGCTCCAGGCACCAGCTTATCAAGCAGGTGCTTGGGGTGGCCACTCTGGAGCGGGGCAGCACTTTCAGGTATTCGGCAGCAATTTGGCAGAGGGTTCCTTACTCCCATTCGGAGCGAAGGACCTCCTGCTGAATTGCCGCAGATTGCGATCGCAGATGTTTTTTGTTTGTTTGTTTTGTTTTGGGTGCTTGGGGTGGCAAAATCCCTGGAGCCAGCCCTGACGTTACTTACCTATTCTGTTGGTTATACCTCAAAGGATCCCATTTAATGGGACTTCTCCTTCCCTTTGAAAATTGTGGAGCTCATCCTTGATGGTAAAAACATGAACAGATCATCACATTGTCTCTTATTGGTTCAAGCCCTGATTTGGCAAAGCATTTAAGCATATGCTTAAATATAAACAGATGCCTAATTTCATCCCCACTCAGCAAAATCTGTCCAGGGTCCTGAGATGGCCCCCATTTCTGTAGTATTTGAGCACCCCTCATAATTTTTAATGCATTTATCCTCATAACACCCTTGTGAGGTAGGGCAGTACTGTAATCCCCTGTGGCAGAGCAGGAACTTGAACTCAGGTTTCACAAGGCCAGTCTAATGCCCTAACCATCCATCAGTCATGTGCTGAAGTGGCTTTGCTTAACTGGGGGCTAATTTAATAACACTTAACATTTTCCACAGCATTTTCCACCTTTAGCAGCATTTTATGTCTTCATGGCAGTTTACAAACATTAGAAACTTAAGCCTTACACAACACCCGTGCGGGAGGTAAATAAAGCATAGGGAAACTGAAGCAGAAAGGCCAAAGTGACTTGCCTAAGGCCATAGAGCAGATTAGAACTCAGAATTCTTGGCTTCTATTACTGTGTTTAGACCACTAGACCACACACATCTCTGTAATAGAAAATTAAAAGCAATTATTAGCAAGATTTCTTTATGCACTGCTTCTGTCACCCTGTTTATAGTGCTTAACATTGTGGTAAAAGCTTATAATACAGTGTTCAGCATTAGATTTAAAACTCAGCTGTTAAAGTCAATGATAAAAAAAAAGAGTTTTGGTTTTCAAATTCTTTTAAGTGTAATATCTTTAAGACCCCAGACATTGAGATTCCTGCCAAGTTAATCAGCAGTTCAGTATGGGCTGACATTGTTTTCTTGTAGAACTGACTAGCCCACATTATGACTTCACCTCTTAAATTTCCTCATGAGGTTGGTTTTCACTAGAAATACAGTTTTTCCAAGCCATATTCGACCTAACCAAATCATAATTCAGGAATTTAATTTGTTCCATATTATTGCAGCTACCACTGTGTGCAGCTGGATGGATTGCAGTAGGATACATTTTAGCCTTTGAAGCTTTGAGGCATTGGGAGTTTGTTTGGATTTTTTTTGGAAATTGGGAACTTTAGGGAACAAACATTGAAAATACTTTACATTTATATACTGTCAACACTTTTCATCACAGACTAACTCTAAATGCCTGAATTATTGTTGCCCTACAGCCCATGTTCCCTGGCTTTGCAGATATAGCCCCTGGGGAAATACCCGGGCATAGAGGAGATTTCCTGTGCACCACAGATCGGCTGTAGGCAGACTTGCTCCACCCCTTTCATAGCAGTTCCTGGGGTATGAGTATATGAAGGGTTTTACAGGGAAAACAGGGCCTGGTACATAGTTCTGCTATGTTGCAGCTCTTACTCGCTGCCATAGCAACCTCTTGAAGTCATTGACAGCAAGGAGCAAGTTAGTGCTGCCCTGAGCCTTCTCTAAACTGTGCTGGGACCCAAACTGGGCCCCCCAAAATAAGATACAAAAGTGGTATAAAACCACTTTTGCCCCCACCTTGCATTCTGCCCTGAGCTCAACTCTGGTATAATGATGCATTGGGCCTCAAGTGTCATAAGAACGGCCATACTGGGTCAGAGCAATGGTTCATCTAGCCCAGTATCCTGTCTTCCGACAGTGGCCAGTGCCAGGTGCTTCAGAGGGAATGAACAGAACAGGTAATCATCAAGTTATCCATTGCCCATTCTCAGCTTCTGGCAAACAGAGGCCAGAGACACTTCAGAGCATGGTTTTGCATCTCTGCCCATCCTGGCTTAATCATTGATAGACCTATCCTCCATGAACTTATTTAGTTCTTTTTTGAACCCTGTTATAGTTTTGGCCTTCACAACATCCTCTGGCAAAGAGTTCCACAGGTTGACTGTGCATTGTGGGAATAAATACTTCCTTTTGTTTGTTTTAAACCCACTGCCTATTTCATTTGGTGACCCCTAGTTCTTGTGTTATGAGAAGTAGTAAATAACACTTCCTTATCTACTTTCTCTACACCAGCAGCAAAGAGTCCTGTGGCACCTTATAGACTAACAGACGTTTTGGAGCATGAGCTTTCGTGAGTGAATGCCCACTTCGTCGGATGCATCTCTACACCAGTCATGATTTTATAGACCTCAATCATATCTCCCCTTAGCCGTCTCTTTTCCAAGCTGAAAACTACCAGTCTTATTAATTTCTCCTTATATGGAAGCTGTTCCATACCCCTATTAATTTTTTTTTGCCCTTTTCTGTACCTTTTTCAATTTCAGTATATCTTTTTTAAGATGGGGCAACCAGATCTGCACACAGTATTCTAGATGTGGGCATATCAGGGATTTATGTAGAGGAAGGTGATATTTTCTATTTTCTTATCTATCCCTTTCCTAATGATTCCCAACATTCTGTTCACTTTTTTGACTGCCACTGCACATTGAGTAGATGTTTTCAGAGAACTATCCACAATGATTCCAACATCTCTGTCTTCAATGGGAACAACAAAATTATACCCCATCATTTTATATGTATAGTTGAGTAGTTTTGTATCATCTGCAAATTTTGCCACCTCACGGTTTACTCCTTTTTCCAGATCATTTATGAATATGTTGAATAGTACGGTCCCAGTACAGACCCCTGGGGGACACCACTATTTGCCTCTCTCTATTCTGAAAACTGACCATTTTTCCTACCCCGTGTTTCCTATCTTTTAACCAGTTACTGATCCATGAAAGGATCATCCCTCTTATCCCATGACAGCTTACTTTGCTTAAGAGCCTTTGCTGAGGGCCCTCATCAAATACTTTCTGAAAATCTAAGTACGCTATATCCACGGGATCATCCTTGTCCACATGCTTGTTGATCCCTTCCAAGAATTCTAATAGATTGGTGAGGCATGATTTCCCCTTTACAAAAACCATATTGACTCTTTTTGAGTCTTTGGCTAGCTGTTCTTCAAATTCTTTTTTGGCCTTCCTAATTATATTTTTTACACTTTACTTGCCAGAGTTTATGCTCCTTTCTATTTTCCCCAATAGGATTTAACTTAAAGGATGCCTTTTTGCTGCTAACTGCTTCTTTTATTTTGTTGTTCAGCCACGGTGGCACTTTTTTGGTTCTCTTACTTTGTTTTTTAATTTGGGGGGATACATTTAAATTGAGCCGCTATTATGGTGTCTTTAAAAAGTTTCAATGCAGCTTGCAGGGATTTCACTTTTAGCACTCTACCTTTTAATTTCTGTTTAACTAACTTCCTCATTTTTGGGTAGTTCCCTTTCTGAAATTAACATGGTGGGCTGCTTTGGTGGTTCTCCCTCCCCCGCCCCCCGGGATGTTAAATTTTATTATGTTATGTTATTACCAAGCAGTTCAGCTATATGCACCTCTTGGACCAGATCCTGTGCTCCACTTAGGACTAAATCAAGAATTGCCTCTCCTCTTCTGGGTCCCAGGACTAGTTGCTCCAAGAAGCAGTCATTTAAGGTGTCAAGAAACTTTATCTCTGCATCCTTCTTGAGATGACATGTACCCAGCCAATATGGGGATAGTTGAAATCCTCCATCTATGAGTTTATACATACAGTGAGATCACATCACCAATCAATTAAATGTATCCATTTCTAGGATGGAAATGCAGCAGTCATTCTTTAACGGCTATGCTACACAGCAATGATTTTATGAGAGGAAGTGATGAATACCAAATCCAAATGAAACAGTGAGGGGATATTACATTGGAAGAATACATCTGAGCTGGCATTTTTCCAAACTGCTGTGAAAAATGGTGAGGATCATCTTGCATTAAAGCAACATAGCAAGTTCAGGGCTGATTTCTGCTTTCAGAGCCTGGAGAATGTACTTCTGTTTCTCTTTTTAAAACAGCTGCTCCCTTTGCTCCTGTGTTCAGAAAACACAGGGTATGTCTACATTGCAATTAGACACCCGCAGCTGGCTCATGCCAGCTGACTCGAGCTCATTAGGGTCGGGCTGTGGGGCTGTTTAACTGTGGTGTAGATGTTCTGGCTTGAGTTCTGGGGCTCTCCCAGCTCACAAGGTCCTAAAGCCTGGGCTCCAGCCTGAGCACAGACATCTACACTGCAGTTAAACAGCCCTGCAGCCCAAGCCCTATGAGCCCAAGTCAGCTGGCATAGGCCAGCTGTGGGTTTTTAATTACAGTGTAGACATACTCCAGTTAACTGTAAATGATCCACAGCAATGCTCCTTAACATATATGAGAGCAGTATTGAGCTGTGTGTATCTGCCGTACTTGCCAGTATATGGGGATAGAGAATACTGTGATATAGTGTGTATGATGTATAACAAAGATTTTGCTAAGACCAAATTCACTCAGCCTGAGTACCTGGGCTTTGGGAATATGAGGGAAGGGAAAGAATCATCCCCATCAGGCCAGAGAGTCTCTGGAGAGCCATGCTTGGCTGTTCCTGCAGCCCTCATGCTTCAGTAGCCACTGCACAGGGTCGGTAAGATGGAAGACTGTGTGAAAGCAGATTCTGTGGGCATACCCCACGTCCATTCCCACCTTCCTTCATGCTGGTGTGCAAGGAACTGACAAGAGGCAGACTTCCACACCACACAGGAACTTGGGGTGGGAGTGAATATGGGCAGAGAGAGGGTTCTGGGCCACCTTTACTCTTCCTTGTGCAGCAGAGCCACAATAGTTCACAGTCATGAGGCCCTTTGCATTGGAGAAGATTTGCCCCTTGTGCCCTCTCTTGCAGTGGGGGACTGTTGAAGGTACAAGGAGTGAGCCCCTCAGCAGCTCAGATCCAAACCAGTCTATTAGTTTAACTTTCTATTGCTTGTGTCAATCCTCTCGCTGTGTTTTGTCAATGAAGCTAGTTTGCCTCCCACTCCATTTAGCTTCTGCACAAGACAGGAAGGCAAATGTATTACTTTTCAAAATGGGATGGCAGAAGTCCAAGCATATCTAGCATAGGAAGGAAGCAATCTTATCAACCCTTCTGGCCCATTGATAAAACCACAGAAGGAAATCGTTCAGCTTTAAATAAGGAAAGGGAAGTCTTCAATGAACATTAAAAATTGCCTTGGGAATTTTCAAGTCAACAAAAATTACATGCACAAATAGCAAAGCTTTTCATCATGCATAGTGTGATTTACTTGTGATATCAGGGCAAGCTCTATTTACAGCTTTCTATAAGCTTCTCTAAAGTTAATGACTTGAGATTTTTATTTCTTCCTTGCCAACATACTCAGTCATACTCCTTTATTTTGGACCTTCTCAGATGGACACCCACAACAACAGCCACTGCTAAAGACTGACTTCAATACCATTCCTATCACAGAGCCTAATTCATAGTGACCATTACATAAAAATCTATCTGGCATCCTGTCCCTTTCCTTTTAATTAAACAGCCTTATATTTTTACTCCCCACTATTTGAAAAAAAATCAAAAAAATTCAAGTATCAGAGGAGTAGCCGTGTTAGTCTGGATCTGTAAAAGCGGCAAAGAGTCCTGTGGCACCTTATAGACTAACAGACGTATTGGAGCATGAGCTTTTGTGGGTGAATACGCACTTCGTCTGATGCATGTGAAAAAAAAAATTCAAAAGTCACAGGGCCAAAGCCATGCCTGACATAGGTTCATTGCCAGCCAGAGTATTATACCTGAGATGAATTTGTCCTACTGTATTTAGGTTTCTGTAGGGTTGTTAGGCAAAGCTGTGTGAAATGCGTGCAACAAAAACCTAAACTACATGGAACTCACTGGGTTTCAGGTATAAGTTACAAACACAAATCCCAGACTGGTTGGTTGAAAGATTTGCTATGATTAATGAACATATTAGAGGCCTAGTTCACCAGCTGGTATAAATGGGCACAGCTCCTCTGACTTTAGTGGAGCTCCTAAGACTTACACCAGCTGAGGATCTGGTCCTTTGAGAAAATCTGGGCCCAGAATCAAGTGACTCAAGATTATTTGTGGTCCCACATGACAGGAAGCCAGGTAAAACTCAGTGTGTTTCTTTGTGAATACTGGAGTTTATTCAAATTGCAAAATTCAAAGCAAAACTTGAGGTGCTGTTAACCGACATGAGTCAAAAGCAAAGACAATGTGGATATGAAACCACTGGGCCTGAATCCCCACTGCCTTTCACCTGGGATGGTCCTTCTCATCTTGTTCAAAGTGAGTGCAAAATGGATATTAAATTCCACCAGATCAGAATAGCAGCATTTTACATCCACTTTGCACAGATGACAAAAGGCAATAGAGAACCGGGCACACTGTGTTTTACCTTCTCCTGTTGAAGGACTCTAATTTAATTCAGTGAGAGCAGGATTGAGCTTTAGGTCAGAGAAGATAAGAACTGTGATTTAATTCCTGATTCACCAGCCTGCCTTGCACTACTGTGATGATGCAAAGTATTTTAAAATTCTGCAAAATTCTGCAAGTTTTATTTGTCAATAAATAAATGCAGAGGCTCCAGCATGGCAGTGGGGAGCACAGGCCACTGGCTGTACAAAGGTGGGAGATCACCCTACAGCCTCCCCACCCTTCACCCCCAGGACACAGACTCAGGGTGAGGCTGCACCCAACCCTGACACAACACAACACTCTGGGGCCCTACCCCTCTATGCCAGGCGCATCAGATCTGGGGCAGGCAGGCTCAGCCAGGCAGGATCCAAGTGTGGAGGGCCTCAGTGTGTGGGGATCCATGTGTGGGGTAAGAGGATCCTGTGTGGGACAATCTGGGTGCAGGCAGCTCGGGGGGGGGGTGTCTAGATATGGGGGACTCTGGATGCACAGAGGCTCATGGTGTGTGTGTGTGGGTGTTTCCAGGTACAGGGGCAATGGGACTCTGCAGGGGCTTCCAGGTGAAAGTGGTTGGGGCTTAGCAGAGGGGTCTGGGTGTGGCAGTTTTAGCAGGGGGGGTCTGGGTGCTGGAGCAGTGGTGTTTGGTGGGGTGGGGGTCTGGGTGCAGCTAATTTGGGGTCAGTGGCATGGAGGTCTGGATGTGGGGGCACAGGGTGGTGCAGGAGGGTGGGGGTTTGAGTGGACGGAACTCAGTGGGAGTGGTCTGGGTGCAGGTGTGGCAGTCTGGAGGCAGGGGGTCTGGGTGCTGGGGAGTTCCAGATGCAGGGGTTGAGGTTCAGTGGGGTGGGGTTCGTGTATGGAGGGCTAGGGGGTTCTGGGTGTACGGGGTGAGGCTTGGCAGGGGTGTCTGGGTATGGGAGGTCCAGATGAACAGGGGTTGAGCAGATGGGAGAGCAGCTCCCCCTAGAGTGACACCTCCCTCCGCAGCTGAGGAGCAATGGGGGCAGTAAGCAGGGGAGGATGCTGAGCTTCCTGCAGCTGGGGGAGGTTTCTAGGGGTGGGTCTGACATAGCCTCAGCCACTCCTTGCAGGGGATGAGGAAGTCCCCTCCTCTCCTGCCTCCAGCCCAGCCAGGACTAGCAACTAATCCCAGCTCAGGGTAGGAGCCACCGGATGGGGTGTCCCTGGCTCTGCGGAGATTTACCTCTCCGCCGGCTGCTCCAGGTGCCTGAAACAATGTACCTGTGCAGCTAGGGATTGGTGCGTGAGTGCTCTTGCAGCTTCCCTTTGCTTCCCTGCCAGAAAGTCATTTTTCTGCAGGGAAGCAAAGAAATCTGCGGGGGACATGAATTCTGTGCACATGCAGTGGCAGAGAATTCCCCCAGGAGTAAAAGTAACTATAGACCCAGTTTAATGGACCAGGTTTACAGTTGTTTGCATGCTGGAGCAGTGCAAAGCAGCAGGAATCTGGCTTTTAGTGTTTTAGGCCCCTATCCTGCAATAAGTTTTGCATGGATGTAGGGATACATCTACAAGGAGCTTTTAGCAGGACTGGGGCCTTAGTGTTTATTAGGTATTCAAATTTTCTGCAGTTTTCCTTAGATAAACATTTAAAAATAATAATTATTGATTTTTCCAAGTCAAACATTACATTAGATGTAACATATCAGTCCCTAAATCCATGAGCAACCCTCTATGACACATAAACTTTTACTCATTTCTATACCTCCTCAATCAATAATGAATTAAATCCAGAGAAGGTAAGTAAATATGCGTCTGAGGCTTAAGCTCCCAAATAGAACAAATACAGCTAAAATCAAAACACTTAAGTATTCTGGACATGGGTGTAATAAGAGATTATAGGTTGGGATGCCTGAGTCTAATACATAAAGCATAAACCAGGTGCTTATACAAATAATTTCTCCAAGGTGCTCTCTGGAGATCAGGGTATTGTTAGCTGCCAAGGGGAAATGCAAACTAAATCTCCAGATTATTATCCAGAGGCCATATCCTGAAAGATACTGAACACCTGAAACTCCCAATGAAGTTAATGGCACTCTCTCTCGATTTGACCCATATACATTTTTTTAAAAAATCATTTAGGATTTGCAAGATTTTCGAGTGTGCTCTCGGTACAGAACTGAAATACTGGTGCCAGTGCTGGCTACAGGAATTCTAAAGCCAGATGGAATGTTCAGCACCTACAGTGTTTTCAACTCCCAGCTACAGTCTTTTGCTGAAGCTCTCATGTCTGGACTTGGGGAACAAAGTGAAAGGTTTGGGCAGATCTGGTGGGTATATTGAGTTCTCATCTATATGCTTTGCAAGAGAGAAAGGAACAGTTTGATTTATCCAGATGCAGCTGGGTGTGGCTATTTGTGCTTAAAAATAGCCATAAGGGAACAATCAACAGCATTATACTCAATTTAGTGTGTCTTGAGATTTAAACATTCAGTCATGGGCTATTTGTAAGAGCCAGAGGCACATTCTTACCAAACTTTGTCCCCAGCATTCCTCTGTGAAAGGATCTGCTATTCTAAGTTATGCTTATATGTATTTGACCCCATTATTTTAAATTCACCCTCATAAACGGTGACCCTTGCAATGAGAGATATGGTCAGGAAGCTTAATCCATAGCCAGGAAATTAGCCATCTTTCTTTGATTGATGGACCAAACAGATTGTGTGTGTGTGTGTGTGTGTGAGAGAGAGAGAGAGAGAGAGAGAGAGAGGCTTGGACATGTCCCTTCCTTATTTGTAAAAGCTACAATACCTAGTCAGTAGAGCATATGTAAAGGAAATGATCATAATATTGTGGCACCTAGTTACTACTGTGATGGGTACTTTCAAAATGCCATAGACAACAGAGCGCATAGTTCTGTCTTACTTTCAGCTTGATCTAACTCACTGGGCTAACTCAAACTCTAATCTAGAATACTGGCTTTTCCAACCACTCTATCCATTTGTTTACTAATGTTAAATCTTCTTCTTTTGTTATCATTGACTCACTGTGCAGTTGTCAAGCATGATTTATCAAAGCCCTGATCACTGTGACCTTTAAAGTACAGCATGTTACTGCAGCAAAGTCATTTTTCCAGTTACAGAGAAATGAATCAGTTGACATATCAATGCCCTTTTACAACCTGGTAATTTTATAGGGTGATGGGATCTGTTGGTACAGTTCTATAAGGCTGTAGGTCAGAAATATGTGAGCTAAGTATGTCAGACCCCAAAATACTTCTCCCCTCTGTAATGTTACCTGTTACAGCCTGAAGGAGTCTTTGTACACTACAAAAGTGAAAATGAAAAGAAAACAATGGGCCCTTAGAGTAACAGCCAAACATATTGCTCTCCAATGTAGCTGTTAGGAATGGAGTCAAAACATGGCAGCCTTGACTGTTGTTCAAGCAAAAGAAGTGGAGAGCAAAATATCCAACCATCCCTGAAAAGTTCCTCCATAAGCAACATAAACTTTGGTATAATGACAAATGCCAGGGAATGAGGCCTTGTAATTTGTCATGATCTAGCATGAATTAATTGGATTTGTTATTACAAAACATTTTAAATATTATGCTAATACCCGAGATAAAGACAGCCTATGTATGTATCTCACTTTACTTTCCACAAATTGCAGACACGGTAGTTTCCAAACTGTCCATATAATAAAATACAAGGTCGAGTCCAGGTTGCTCATTAGAGTTGCTTTCAGCCACTAGTATGCAACCATTGCTGGTATTTCAGGCTTTATACTAGGCTCCAGCTTGCCTGTGAAAAGCCACTGCTTCCTTGTCCAGTTGTTTGCGTTTTAGCCCACAGCGGGGCTGGTGATGTTCCAAACACAGTCTCCTGTTTGCATAATGGAATGGGAGGCAGCAGATACTGTGGATATAACTAGTCTTGTACATTGGTACAGTTGCCCAAAATTGTTGGAAATCAGTGGCTTAGCAACTGTTAATAAATAGCCCCTCTCCCTGAGTCTTGCTTTAGATTCTGATCTAGTTCTTATAAACAGATGGTCTGGTTTTGCTCTCACTAAAACCAGTGTACATCTGTAGTAAATTCACTGTGAGTAAAAGAGCAGAATTGGGCCTATTCTCTCTGCTGACTGGAGCTAGCACAAGTGCTTCTTCACCTCTATGGCAGAGGGTTCTTCTAGGATCCTACAGATATGAATGCTTATCCCACTAAACATGCATCCGACGAAGTGGGTATTCACCCACAAAAGCTCATGCCCCAATACGTCTGTTAGTCTATAAGGTGCCACAGGACTCTTTGCTGCTATCCCACTAAAGAGTACTCCAGAGGAAGGATAACCCCATCCATTCTTCAGACAGGCCATTAGACATCCTAATATTGAATGCGTCTCACTCCTGGGCGGTCAGCCCATTGCAGTGGTGATGTGTTTCATATCCAAGGTGTAGATGCAGTTCACAGGTGTAGTGTAGGTCCTTTAATTAGGTCAAATAATAACTCTGACAGTAAGAAATAGGCTAATTGCTTTAGGCCCAATTTAACAAGAATTAGCCATCATGTAGCAAATCACTCTGATTATAGAGAGGAGATTTCAGCAAAGCAACTAGATGGCTTTATTAAAAATAGTACAGTCAGAAAACCATGATTTTTTACTTTGTATGAAAATTTACTAACTGGTCAGGGCTAGACTCTGCTCTTATGTTGTAACCTCCCCATGAACAGTATCTTACTCTGGGCTAGACCGGGGTGGGCAAACTTTTTGGCCCAAGGGCCACATCTGGGAATAGAAATTGTATGGTGGGCTATGAATGCTCACAAAATTGGGGTTGGGGTGTGGGAGGGGGTGAGGTCTCTGGGGTGGGGCCAGAAATGAGGAGTTCAGGGTGCGGGAGAGGGCTCTGGGCTGGGGCGGGGGAGTGCGGTGTGAGGGGGTGAGGGTTCCGGTTGTGGGTGCAGGCTCTGGGGGGCTGGGGATGAGGCGTTTGGGTTGTAGGAGGGTGCTCTGGGCAGGGACCAAGAGGTTTGGAGGGTGGAGAGGGGATCAGGGCTGGGGCAGAGGGTTGGGGTGCAGGAAAGGGTGCAGGCTCTGGCTGAGGGTGCAGGCTCTGAGGTGGGGATGAGGCGTTTGGGGTGCAGAAGGATGCTGCAGGCTGGGATTGTGGGGTTTGGAGGGTGGGAGGGGGATCAGGGTTGGGACACAGGGTTAGGGTGTGGGGAGAGGCTCAGGGGTGCAGGCTCTGGGCAGCACTTACCTCAAGCGGCTCCCGGAAGCAGCGGCATGGCCCCACTCCAGCTTCTACACATAGGGTCAGCCAGGGGGCTCCGCTCTGCACGCTGCCCCCTCCCCAAGCACCGCCCCTGCAGCTCCCATTGGCTGCACTTCCTATTTGCAGCACTTGGGGAGGGGGGAGTGTGCAGAGCAGAGCCCTCTGGCTGCCCCTACACGTAGGAGCTGGGGTGGGGCCATGCTGCTGCTTCAGGGAGCTGCGTGAAGCAGCCCCTGACCCTGCTTCCCAGCTGGAGCACTGGAGCGGGGCAAGCCCCAGGCCCCACTCCCCAGCGGGAGCTCAAGGGCCAGATTAAAACAGCTGGCGGGCTGGATCCGGCCCACAGGCTGTAGTTTTTCCACCCCTGGGTTAGACTGAGACTCAGGCCTGGTCTACACTAAGTGTTTAAACCGGTTTTAGGAGCGTAAAACCGATTTAACGCCACACCCGTCCACACTGAGAGGCCCTTTATATCGATATAAAGGGCTCTTTAAACCGGTTTCTGTACTCCTCCCTAACGAGAGGAGTAGCGCTAGTATCAGAATTACCATATCGGATTAGGGTTAGTGTGGCCGCAGATCGATGGTATTGGCCTCCGGGTGGTATCCCACAGTGCACCACTGACCGCTCTGGACAGCAATCTGAACTCGGATGCAGTGGCCAGGTACACAGGAAAAGCCCCGCGAACTTTTGAATATTTCCTGTTTGCCCAGCGTGGAGCTCCGATCAGCATGTGTGGCGATGCAGTTAAAAATCAAAATAAAGAAAGAGCTCCAGCATGGACCATGCGGATGTGATCGCTGTAAGGGCAGGCAAATCTGTTCTATCAGCGCTCCGTTACAGAAGACGAAATTCAAAATCATTTTAAAAAAATCTCCAGACAGACGCCATAGCAGGGAGTCAGCGCACTGCTGCGTGACAAGCGTAACGGAAAGCCAAAGAATCAAATGGACGCTCATGGACTGGAGGACTCAAGCTATCCCACAGTTCCTGCAGTATCCGAAAAGCATTTGCATTCTTGGCTGAGCTCCAAATGCTTCTAGGGTCAAAAACAGTGTCCGCGGTGGGTCAGGGCATAGCTCGGCAATTTACGCACCCCCCCACCCACCCCCAGAAGTGAAAGGGAAAACAATCCTCTCTTGACTCTTTTACATGTCACCCTATCTTTACTGAATGCTGCAGATAGACGCGATGCTGCAGCACTCAACACCAACATCCTTGCTCCCCCCCGCCATGGGTGGCTGATGGTACAATAAGACTGATATCCATCGTCATCATCAGCCTATTGGCACATGGGGCAGTGCAAAAGGACTGGTAACCATGCCGACTAGCATCAGTTAGGTCGATCAAGGGTGCCTGCCCCTAATTTTTCCTGGTAGATGGTGCAGTATGGCTGGTAACCATCTTCATCATAGCAACAGGGGGCTGAGCTCCATCAGCCCCCACCCTTCATGTGTAAAGAAAAGATACAATTGCTCCTGGACTAGCAGCGGGATGCTGGGCTCCTCTCCTACACACTGCTTAATGTCCTGTCTGGACTATCATAGCAGCTGTAGGCTGCCTTCCACTCATTTCTCACTAACAAGTCACTGTGTCATCACACAAGTGGGAGGACAATGCTACGGTAGCCCAGGAAGGCTGGGGAAGAACGGAATCAACAGGTGGGGTTGTTGCAGGAGCAACCCCCTGTGAATAGCATACAGCTCATAATTTCTGCAGGATCTGACACAGAGCAGCTGTGCTCTCTGGTTCTATGATACAGTGGTTCTCTAGTACACTTGCCCATATTCTAGGCAGGACTGATTCTATTTTTAGATACCAAAAAGGAGGAATTGACTCAGGGAGTCATTCCCAATTTTGGCTTTTGCGCCCCTGGCTGATCTCAGCCAGGGGCACTTATGACAGCAGCAAATAGTGCAGTGCAAAAGGACTGGCAGCCATGATCATCTTATTACCAATTTATGGTATGGTAGATGGTACAGTATGGCTGGTAACCATCTCTGCTGTCATGCAAAAGCATGCTACTGTGTAGCGCTGCTGAATCGCCTCTGTCAGCGGCATCTAGTACACATACGGTGACAGTCACAAAAGGCAAAACAGGCTCCATGATTGCCATGCTATGGCATCTGCCAGGGCAATCCAGGGAAAAAAGCCGCGAAATGCTTGTCTGCCGTTGCTTTCCCAGAGGAAGGAGTGACTGACGACATTTACCCAGAACCACCCGCGACAATGATTTTTGCCCCATCAGGCACTGGGATCTCAACCCGGAAATTCCAAGGGGCAGGGGAGGCTGCGGGAACTATGGGATAGCTACGGAATAGCTACCCACAGTGCAACGCTCCAGAAATCGACGCTAGCCTCGGACCGTGGATGCACACCACCAATTTAATGTGTTTAGTGTGGCCGCGTGCACTCGATTTTATACATTCTGTTTTGCTAAACCGGTTTATGTAAATTCGGAATAATCCCGTAGTGTAGACGTACCCTTAGCTTTAACCTCTACTTATGGTCAGCACAGCTAGGGGGAGCCTAGGAAGGGAATGTGACTTCCCTGCTTCCACTTTTGTCTGGCAGGGAATAACTTACTGCAGCTCTGGAAAAAGTTGCAGCTTACTTTGTCCCTTTGCACTGGCTCCCATGTTGAAAGGGGATGGAGCCAAAACTCCACCCACGCTCCATCTGTCACCACCCTGCCCTGAGGGGATAGAGTGTATGGCACACAGCCCCTGCTCTCCTCTAACCATGGCTTTGCCATGACGTGTCTTACTCCCCCTCAATACTGACTGTGCAGCCAGGTTAAGACCAGTCTCACTTTATCCCTACATATTTGTACAGCATCTGCTACAATGGTGAGCTTCACTGGGACCTAAGTAATCAAGTATGCCAAAAAAATTATGGGGAATGCTGCTGGGGAAAAAAGTGTTTTCTTGTTGGGCTTCATCTAATTGCACTCCATTCCTACTGCTATAGACGCTGTTTGCTTTGATCTGTGCAGCCTTTGCATGTTGCTAATTGGAGTAAAAGAAATGTGAAAAATGCAAACACTTAACATAATCTTCTTGGGACTTGCATGAAAAAAATTTTATGGCAGGTATTTCCCAATTTACTACTTCCCCATGATGATTACTGGAACAGCTTTGTTAAAACATTGATGTAACATATGTTACAGAATATTTGTTGCTTCAAGTGTTGAAATGACCCAGTGAAAGAGAGGGTCGTGTTCTTCTGGCTGATGGTACATCTGTTATGCAGAGGGCTGTTCTGCTGGTCTCTGAGAAAGCTTAGTTTTCAGTCCAGGACTATATTTTGGTGCCATTTAAAATTTGTAATAAAATATAAGCATAGTAGTAAACAAAAAATTAAGAAGAATCAAAGCCATGCTGGAGTTGAAGTGGAGGATGCCCTTGTTTCTAAGGCATGGGACTAGGACTCTGGAGCTCTATCTAGCTAGACATTTATACTATGTTTACCTCATTGTGGTAGCTGAGATCTGGACTCTATTCCTATCCTTGTAACCTGAGGCCATTCGTTTCACCTTTGTATGCCTCTGTTTTCCCCCTAGCCCTTTGTCTGCCTTGTCCTTTTAGATTGTAAGTTCTATGGGGCAGAAACCATCTCTTACTATGTGCATTGCCCAGCACAATAAGATAGCAGTGTCAGCTGAGACCTTTGCATGCTGCCATAATATAAATAGTAATACTTCCAGTGTGACCCTGGACAAGACACTTAACCTTTGTGTCTCAATTTCCTCAACTATAAAATCGAGATAAAAGTTCACAGATGTGTTATAAGGGTTAGCTCATTCATCTTTGCTTTGAGATCCTTAGCTAGAAGACACTTTAGGAGTCCAAAGTATTATTAAGTATGTGACACTAAAAGATTTGTTTCTCAAGTTTCCTTTTCAATGACCACTATATTACTGTCAATCCTTTATGTCCATATTCTTGTTTTAAAACCAGACTCTCTTGTTCTATCACAGGGGTAGGCAACCTATGGCACGTGTGCCGAAGGCGGCATGCGAGCTGATTTTCAGTGGCACTCACACTGTCCGGGTCCTGGCCACTGGTCTGGGAGGCTCTGCATTTTAATTTAATTTTAAATGAAGCTTCTTAAACATTTTAAAAACCTTATTTTACATACAACAATAGTTTAGTTATATATTATAGACTTCTAGAAAGAGACCTTCTAAAAACGTTAAAATGTATGACTGGCACACAAACTTTAATTTAGAGTGAATAAATGAAGACTCGACACACCACTTCTGAAATGTTGCCGACCCCTGTTCTATCATGTAAGTCACTCTGCCTTGTTTCAGTGTGCAGGGAATGAGTCTTAGGGTTTGCTCAATGTTGTAACTAAATATTTTCAGATTCTTTCAATCTTAACAGGAAAGAGAAATAGGGAGGAAACCATACACAAGTTTACTTTCAAGAATAGTAGGAATTTTAATGATTTCCTGTGTAAAGTCTGAGGGTTCTTCTTGGCCAGTTAGAAGTGACATTGTATAAACAGCAGCAGTGTATCTTTGAAAAAATTGTTAGCCCTCTAAGAATCAGGAATAAACTAGTATGTGACTTTATTTAGTGCTATGCCATAGAATTGGAACATGAGAAGCCTGTTCAGATTTCATTAGAAAAATTAAATGACGGCTGGTAGCAAAATCCAACTCAAGTTTACACTGTTCCATGCCAACAGAATGTATTGAGAGCTGGCCCAGTGGTAACACCACAGCATGCTCCCAAGGAATGATTCTGTTCTTTGTTCTCTCTGGCCAGCAGAGGTTGGGGTATCTGACTACATGCACAACATGCAATTTAAGAAACATGGGGACTCTCATGACTTGTACAGGAAAGTACATGGGGATGCTCTATATCAGTGGTTCTCAAACTTTAGCAACCTGAGGCCCCTCCCATTTTGATTTAAATTTTTTCACAGACCCCCAAGCTCCCCGCTCAGCCCCAAGCCCCGCTGCCACTCTACCCCTTCCTCCAAGGCCCCACCCTTACCCCTTCTCTTTCCACCCCCTCCCCCAAGTGCACCCCATCCCTGCTCCTCCCCCTCCCTCCGAGTGCCTCCTGCATGCTGGGGAACAGCTGTTCCCTGGCGTGCAGGAGGTGCTGGGGGAGAGAGGGAGGAGTTGAGGCAGGGAAGGGGAGGAGTTGATCAGCAGGGCCCACAGACTCCCTGGAGTACCCTCGTGGATCCCCAGGGGTCTGCAGAGAAATGCTACTCTATATGAAGGGTCAGATAACCTCCTCTTAGGCAAGACCTTCCTTCAGAGGGAAAAGAGAGAGGATCAATAAGAAGAGGAACCTGTCAGCATCTACCAAATGTCTAGGATTAAAGCCCCATTTCCCAAAATGTAGTTTTTTCCTTCAGTGACTGGCTGTGGATGTAAGACCCAACTGTGAATGTAAAAACTTCACAGCAATGCTGGTGAATGGCTGAGTGAGCAGGCTAATGGTAGGGGTAGGGTGGGAAAGAAGTGAAATTCTGTATCTGCTTTGTTACATTTTTATTTTCCACTATTGGGCTGGTACAAAACCGTTAGGCTTTACTGGGAAGAAACAATTTCTGTTGCAGGATTCACTTATGGCCCCAGTGGCTTGATGTATTTTTCAGAATGAATAGCTTTTCATTGATTAAATACTCCCTGGAGGCTTTTTAAGTAAGGAAGTGTCGAATACTCTGTTCCACTTTTCCATGGCTGCAAAAAACTATCATACTGTACTTAGAGACATGGGGTGGGAGATTCAGGAATCTAATAGCCTGAAGAGATGCCAAATGTGCTCAGATTGAGGGAGGAAGAAAGAGGACAGGATCCTGATAACCTGACAAAGCATTTCCCTTTAGTCTGCACAGGCAAGCAGGAAAGTGAGTGCTGCATAAGCAAGACATTTCATTTGTGGTTAAATCCACAGATGAGCTATTACAGAAAATATTCTCCAAAATATGCTTACATGAGGGATGGGGCACATGGTACTGATTAGAATTAGTACCAACAGAGCAGATTTATGACACAGAACCATTCCAGCTGAAAGCTGGTAACATGTTCCAGTGTCAGAAGACTGTCTTTTTATTATTACAGTGGCCACACAAAGTGCCTGATGCTGTGAGTGCCCTCAGCCAATGGGAGTGAAGGGTACTGTGCACATGCTCAGGACCTGCTCAGCACTTCACAGAATTGGCCCAGTCTTACAGTTACAGGGATACTGAGCTAGAGAAAATGTATTCTTTTAATTATCAAACATACCAGAAAACAAAGTGGGAGGCATACCTTTCATACCACAGCAGTCAGTGGTTTCTGCCTCTTTTTGCACTTCCGATCACTTTCAGCCCCCTTTGTCAGGAGACAAACAGGACATATTTCACCTGCTTTCATACTTGAGTAGTGAGCTCACACCTCTCAGACTAGGAGAGACAAACCCTTCCATCTCCATGCTGTGTCTCCTGTGTCCAGTAAGTAACTGCCATCCAATTTCATCATTCCAGCTGGTGGCTTAGTGATGGGAATGGGAATGTGACCAAAACTTTCATTTCAAATAAGAATTGTGTGGATGTGAACCAGTGCCCAGGAGGCAAAAGGAAAATGAGACTATTAATTCCACGAGCCTTTCTACATTGATGCACAGCTTGTTTTTCTAGACAGTGCATTTTAGATCACTGTTTGGGATGTTGAACTGTCCTGGTTCCTATCAAAAACCTCAGGAGGAGTTTTAAGTACTCATTTATCTGAAAATAGCAATATCAGTGAATGTGTAAAAGATTGGGTAACAAATAATAATACAATGTTTTGATTGTCAAAGCATCTTCCGTCCATTAACAAATGTAACCCTTCTGCCAGGCAGAGTTGACAGCAACAAGGGCTGGGTTCAGTACCCAGGGGCTCCCTTTTAACAATACAATGCAAAACTGTCTCGAGTCCCCACCCAATGACCTGGGATAATTACACACAAACCCCTGGGCACCTCTAAGAGGCAATACTTCCCCTCTCGGAAGCACAGAGTCTTGGTGTAGCAAAAATCTTTAATAACAGGAGGTAAACAACTCAGCATTAAATTGGGAAAACACCACAACAACCCATGAACCAGGAGACTGATCCCCAAGTAGATTGGGCTGTGTCCTTTTCCTTTGGGTTCTTAAGTCCAGCAACCCAAAAGTCAACCCACACACAGTTGCTGTCCTTGGTCATTGCAGCCCCAGAGTTCAGAAGTTCATCTGCAGAGTTCACCTCCCAGCCTGGGTGGAAGGGGGTGTGGGCGAGGTATGGAGGCACCTTACATGCTCCGATGCTCAGGCCCTCGATGGCTTTGCCACACCTCTCTGTGGGATTCTGCTCCCAGCTGGCTGCGCCTCCCCACTAGCCGTTCCACTAGCCACGCCTCTCCACCAGCCTCCCAGCTGGCTACGCCCCTCCCCTAACCATTCCACTAGCCGTGCCTCTCCGCCAGCTGCCCAGCTGGCCGCGCCTCTCCGCTAGCCATTCCACTAGCCGCGCCTCTCCGCCAGCCACCCAGTTGGCCGCACCTCTCCATTAGCTATTCCACTAGCCGCGCCTCTCCGCCAGCCGCCCAGCTGGCTGCGCCTCTCCGTTAGCCATTCCACTAGCCACACCTCTCCGCTAGCTGTTTCGCTAGCCGTGCCTTTCCGCTAGCTGCTCAACTGGCTGTGCCTCTCCGCTAGCTGTTTTGCTAGCCGCGCCTCTCCGCCAGCCACACCACTAGCCGTTCACCAATACGTCTTCAAGCCCCCCCCACTTATCACAGCTCTTAGTGATTTCAGCTCTCAGTGATTTCAGCTGTTAGTAGGGGAGCCTCACTGCTGGTGCACCTGGATAGTCTTCTTGCATCAGAACCACTAACCCAAAGTAGGTCTAATGCTTAGACCTAGGTATTAGTGATTTCAGCTCTGTAGCATGTAACACGACTCTTACTCATGCTACAGGTCTACATTACAACTCGAATTGGTTTTAAAATCAGTTTAGCTAAACCAACTTTTAAACAGTTAGGAAATTTCCCCAGTATAGACAGGTCCACAGAATGGAGACCTCAGTGATTTTAACTAGTATGTATGAAAAAATACTCTATTTCCTAATTCCTAATATGTGTTATGCTTTACAGTTATAGCATTTGAGCCTGTCTTTTCTTTTTCTCTCTCCCCTACCCCCTACTCTTTTTCTACTGTGTAAATTGGTAGAAAATTGAGTCTCCATTATCCTGGCTTTGTATCATTAGCTATTTTTCAACACCATGGAGAATAGGAACATCAGTAGTTTAGACAACACAGGAGACTCTCCATCAACAGTACAATTTCTTTTTCCAAGGTCAATAATGCATGGATGGACGGATGGATGGATAGATAGGTGCTCACAGGCTCCTTAAGGAGTTTCATTTGTCTGTTTCCTATTCAGATTATTCTTAAAGGCCCCTATTCTGCAACAATTACCTTTGTGAGAGTACCCTAAAGGGCAGACAATACTAAATCTGCACCTCACATATGATATTACAACCATTTTCTAATTGTTCAGTTTCACACATTCCTCTGAAGAAGCCTAGGGTAACACAAAATGTGTACTTCAGTAAATATATGCTATCATATTAAAAAAGACACTGTTTCACTAACCTTGTTGTAGGAGCTCAAAGGAAGTGTCAGGGGCCCTCCCAACATGAATTGTTAGTTTCCTCAATGAGTTGATCAGACCTCATAAAGAACTTTTAAATGCCAAATTACTTCCTTAAACAATGAAAGAGCACCAGTTCCTCTTTGGCAGACACGCACAAGTCAAGTTTTTAAAAGTAACAACTTCCTTGATTGATGGATACATTCACAGGAAGAAGAAATCAACACTGAAGTTGTTTGTGTTTTCCCCAGTCAAGGAAAGCATCTGAAAATTGCTTTTAAATGGTGAAAACCATCAATTATTTGTCATGCCCAGATAGATTAAAAATGATCAGGTGGACTTTTTCCAGACATCCCCTAATTTTTTTTTACCTTTAGACTAAGACTAAGTGCATTAGAAACATCAACATAAACTGTCTTTTTCTGTTGTTCAAAGTTCTAAGTGCCTGAGAACAGAAGGCTAGAAGGAAAATGCTTCTACCACTATAAGGACAGCATCACTAGAACAGCACTGTGTGTGTGTGTGTGAGAGAGAGAGAGAGAGAGAGAGAGATCATTTTAAACAAGAAAAATATTTTTGAGAGATGAAACAAGGATAGCATTAGAGAAAACAATATTTTAAAAGATAATGAATATTGTGAAACAATGTATTTTAGGGGAAACAGACACTGAAAAAGGCTGATGGGAAAGAACAAGTGAAATGAAGAAAGAAAAGAGGGAAAGAGAAGGAAAAGAAAATATACTGGAGACAGTTGTAATAACTTTTTTAAATTGTTTTATAAAAATATTTGTTGTCAAAATGGCATCTGATTATATACATAAATAAATTGATATAGGAGGGCACCGCATCTGCATGGCCTAATCTCTTGTATTCAATGGGAGTTTGCCTGAATAACCACTAAGTAAAAACCGAGTGAGGGCCCCATGATTTGTGGCTTGATCCTGGCAAAGTGAATCCCATGAAAGGGACAAGAAAGAATATGTACACTGAAAAGGTGCAGAAACCATCCTGTGTAACTTTCACTAGACTGTCCACCTGACAAGGGCATAAAATGGCTGGCACTCATCCAGTAGAAAGTGCTGTGGCTCTATAAAGTTAAGGAACTGGAGATGCACAAAGATGACTGGAAATAATTCCAGTAATGGGGAAAAACTGGGCAGAACGTGCTGTGGAGCCCAATACAAGCATGAGGGAGGATGAAGGAATGGCTGTCAATGTTTGTAACAGTCATGGCTACAGCTGAAGGCCTGTAACAGAGCCTGGAGAATACAGAACAACTATGGGTCCTGGAAGGTCTCAATACAGGAATGGTTTAGCATGAATAGGCACCAATATTGTTAATACAAGGCAACAGTGACTACATTTTAGTAGCGACCCCGGTAAAGTGCTGATTGTAACAGGAGTCCCTGGAGTCTGTGGAAACTGATCTCTGACACGTACCTTTTGTAACTCTGACCCTTATCAACCACACCAGCACTCCTGTGTGTCACACTTCTACTGCACTGACAAATGCACATTCACATGCCATCCATACCACGTTAATTGGAAGGGGAAAACAAGAAACCATATGGGAATTATTTTAGAACACACAAGTCATGGTTCAAGCCACACCTTTTTTCTCATTAGCTACGCCCATTTCAGAGTGCTGCTTTAGGGATTTGCAAAGTTGTTATGTTTTGCTAGCAACACAACAGTGCACAGAAGAGTACCATTACAATTGTTTTCATTTTGGTGCATATTATCCTACTTTTCAGAGTACACATAGCAGTTTATGGCTTTTCTTTCCCATGTAGTGGTCAGGATAAAGAGGGCCCAATTAAATATATTTTCATGCACTTGCATTGCTGCAGGGTGACAGCAAAGGACAGATTCACCCGTCATGTTGTTAGATCTTCCTAGGTATACCTTTCTGAAAGAAAAAAAAAAGGAAAAAATTGCTCAGTTTGATATACACACAAGGAATTTTGGTCTGCAACTCAGGTCAGTGTAAGTCTGGAAAATTCCTCTTGGTTTTACCGCTGGCATTCTCATTAGCAATGGAGTATGCCTGTTATCTGGTTAGATTAATTATTTTTATGTTTTTCCAGGACATTCCAGTACATTAAGCTTAAAGCTGTCATTAATGGATATGGAGTTTATTAAATAAGGTTACCATTATCTACCATTACCTCCATTCCCACATGAACCAATAGCCATTGCACCATTATAGGTTCCCTAACTACCCTCCACCTTTCCTTACTTGTAATGTCACATTTTGGCTCCACTTTCTGGTTTCCCAGTCTATACATGGAAATCACCAGAGGCCATGGAGATTTGTAAACGTTGGTGGGTGCTGTGGAGCTTGGATTCCCCAGAATCTGAGGTTGTCACAGACAGGTATGTAGCTGTAGGGGTTGTTTCAGGGGGACACAGGTGATGATAGCCTAACAGAGGTGGGAGTTAGATGAAGCCCTGCTTCTTATATTTCACATAGGGCACTGCAATCTCATTCTTCCAGTGTCTGAATAGTTACCTAGGAATTTCTAGTTCAAAGTTTGTTTACCACATTGGGATTCCCTCCCCACCTTACCCGCCCCTTTCCTGGTGGCTGTTCAAGGCTATAATGATCTGTCTAAAAATAAAAATGAGAATGCCTCCCTAGTGCACATTTCTACATCTCCTTGCTCAAATTAAACCACCAGAAAGCAGCTGGCACTAATACTAGCACTCACAGTTGTATATAGAATATTGCTGAATGCACAAGGGCGCTGGTAAGGGCTTGAATGCTACTGTCAATACTGCACAGCTGGGAGATTCATTTTGGCAAAAGAATGCCATTCTAATGTAAGATGAGGTGCCAGGAGGCGGCTTTCTCTTAGCAAGAGTCACTCTAATGGGAGAAGCATAGACACATGTTAAATTGTCTCTCCCATTTCTGCAATTCATGGGAACATATTACCTCTGACAAATGGGTATTGGAGACTATAAAATCAGACTATTCCAGGTACTTCCAGTCTATACCCCTCTCATCCCACTTTCCCATCCCTTCTCAGGACCAATCTGACAAGCCTTTCCTGAGTTAGGAAGTTCTGTCTGTTCTCCACTTAGGCGCTGTAGAGCTAGTTCCCATGCAGTACAAAGGAAGATAATTGTATTCCAAATATTTTCTTGTTCCCAAAAAGAAGGGTGGGTGGAGAGCAACTTTAGAACTCTAGATTCTGGATACCTTTGTCAAAGTTCAGAAGTTTAAGATAGCAAAGAGTCCCGTGGCACCTTATAGACTAACAGACGTTTTGCAGCATGAGCTTTCGTGGGTGAATACCCACTTCTTCGGATGCAAGCAGTGGAAATTTCCAGGGGCAGGTGAATATATAAGCAAGCAAGAAGCTTGCTTGCTTATATATTCTCCTGCCCCAGGAAATTTCCAGGGGCTTGCATCCGAAGAAGTGGGTATTCACCCACGAAAGCTCATGCTGCAAAACGTCTGTTAGTCTATAAGGTGCCACGGGATTCTTTGCTGCTTCTACAGAACCAGACTAACACGGCTACCCCTCTGATACTTGAAGTTTAAGATAGTGACACTTAGCAATTTTCATCCCATCCCTAGATCTGAGGTATTATTTAAAGAACTTCAACATTCAGGAACATACTTTCACATTATGATATACCCTTTTCACAAGAAATTTGTATGCTTTCTAGTGGGCCAGCACCACTGTCAGTATTGTGTTTTCCCCTTCAGGCTGACTACTACGCTGTGTTATAACTGGAGTTCTTTGAGACATATGTCCTTCCAAGTGCTACCAACTACCCATCTCCTTCCCCTCTGCTTCCAAGTCTCCTGTTTGTGGGACTTTGCAGTAGAGAAGGAACTGAGGGTGGTTTGTCCATCACAACTCTATATACCCTCTATATGGGGCACGAGGACAGGGTGGATGCTTATACCCGTTGGACACTGCTGCTAAAAATCTTTGATCAAAAGCACATGGGGTGCCTGAGCATCTCTAATGGAGCACCAACATGGACACACATCTCAAAGATATGTAACTCCAGTTACTGTACGGGATAAGTAATCTCTCCCTCTTTGTATTCCTTATTAAACATGCTATGACAAATACCATCACAGCATCCATTCTATTTGCTTGTCCTTCTGCTTGAAATTGGAATTTTGCTGTCATGATGATCAAATCTTTCATTCACATTTTAAACAAGACATGATAAGCAGGAGTCTTTCTTCCTTTGGTCTATGGTATGTAAAGATACTGGCTCAAATTTTGCTGTCAGTTACACAGGCACAACCAGTTTGGTGAAGTGTAAATCTTAGTTTAGAACATAAATACAGTGTACAGTAATAAGGCCCAATCCTGCACATTTTAATCATATGGACCTTAGCAGCTTATTCATGAATAGGTGGTTACATAATCAGGCAAAGTCTTTGCATGTCTCCCATACCTTTCATCTGAGAATCTCAAAGCACCCCACAGGTATCAATTAGTGAAGTCTATGTGGTAGATATATATTTTTAAAATGTGTAAAATAAGACAGAAAGGGTGAGGCCTGTTTTCAAAAGCAGTATGTAATTAAGGCTACTTCTGAATTTGTGTGCTCAACTTGAGATGCCTAGATGTTTCAAACTAGGCAGCCAAAAATGGAGGCACACCAATTCAATGGCCTCTTTTCAAAATGTAGGCCATACTGACTTGCCTCCAAGACAGCACAAGTCATTTGCAGTGCTAAGACAAGGACATGGAAACCCTCATTCCTAATCCTGTACTTCAATCACTAGACACTCTGATTCCTATTATATATTAACATTCTGAGTAACAGGGAGGAATTGGTTTCAAATCTGAAAGTGGAAAGCAATTTGGGTGAAAGTGATCATGAAATAAAAAATGTCATGATTCTAATGAAAGGAAGGAATGACAGCAGCAGAATAAGGACAGTGGACTTAAAAAAGCAAACCTTAACAAACACAGAAAACTGGTGGGTGTGGTTCCAGGGGAAGAAAATCTAAGGGAGAAAGGAATACAGGAGAGCTGGCAGTTTCTCAAGGAGACAATGCTAAATGCATAATTGACAACTATACCGATACAAAAGAAAGATAGGAAGAATAGTAAGAAGCCAATATGACTCCATCGGGAGCTCTTTAATGACCTAAAATCAAAAAGGGAATCCTACAAAAAGGGGAAACGTGGATGAATTGCTAAGAATATCATTCTGGGATATATTAACAGGAGTGTCATATGTAAGATACAGGAGGTAATTGTCCCACTCTACTCAGCATTGATGAGGCCTCAGCTAGAGCAGTGGTTTTCAAACTTTTTTTTCTGGTGACCCAGTTGAAGAAAATTGTTGATGCCCGCAACCCAACGGAGCTGAAGGGGTTTGGGGTGTGGAAGGGCTCAGGCTGGGGCAGAGGGTTGGGGTGTGGGGTGTGGGGTTCAGGGTGTGAGAGGGGGCTCTGGGCAGGGGGTTGGAGTGTGGGAGGGTGTCAGGGCTCTGGGCTCAGGGTGCAGGCTCTGGGGTGGGGCTGGGGATGAGGGGTTTGGGGGGCTCTAGGTTTGGGGGGCCTCAGGACTGGGGCAGGGGGTTGGGGTGTGGGAGAGGGTCAGGGCTTTGGGCTGGGGGTACAGGATCTGGGTGTGGCCAGGGATGAGGGGGTTGGGGTGCAGGAAGGGTTTCTGGGTTGGGGGGGCTCAGGGATGGGGCAGGGGATTGGGCAGGGGATTGGGGCATGGAATTACCTCTGATGGCTCCTGGTCAGTGGCACAGTTTCCCACCTGTCCTCGCACCGCGGACAGCACTGCACTCCGGAAGCGGCCAGCAGCAGGTCTGGCTCCTAGATGGAGGTGCACATGTGGCTCCAATTGGCTCTTGCCCACAGGCACCATCCATCCTAGCTCCCATTGGCCAGTTCCTGGCCAGTGGGAATGTGGAGCCAGTGCTCAGGGTGGGGGCAGCATGCGGAGCCCCGTGCCCCCCCCCCCCGCCTAGAAGATGGACCTGCTGCTGGCCGCTTCCAGGGCGCAGCACTGTGTTGGAACGGTTAGGCACTAGCCTGCCATAGCTGGGCAGCACCAATGACGGGACTTTTAACGTCCCAGTCGGTGGTGCTGACCAGAGCCGCTAGGGTCCCTGGGTGCTGAGCAAGGTGATCCAGTGCCTTACATGCCATGACCCAGTACTGGGTCATGACCCGAACTTTGAAAAACACTGAGCTAGAGTAATGCGTCCAATTCTGGGCACCATGCTTTAGGAAAGATGAGGACAAACTGGAGGGAGTACAGAGGAGAAAATGTCAAAAATTATAAAAGGTTTA
This sequence comes from Mauremys reevesii, assembly GCF_016161935.1. Lineage (NCBI taxonomy): Eukaryota > Metazoa > Chordata > Testudines > Geoemydidae > Mauremys > Mauremys reevesii. The sequence goes on along the minus strand of NC_052631.1, from coordinate 86,327,615 downwards.
GAAAAGGATCTATCTGGAAAGGTTAAAAAATCTGGGCATGTGTAGTCTTGAGAAAAGAAGACTGTGGGGGGACCTGATTACAATCTTCAAATATGTTAAAGGCTGTTATAAAGAGGGCAGTGATAAATTGTTCTCCATGAAGATAGGACAAGTAGTAATGGGCTTAATCTGTAGCAAGGGAGATATAGGTTACATAGTAGGAAAAACTTTCTAACTATAGTGTAGATAGGCTTCCAAGGGAGGTTGTGGAATCCCCATTGTGACTTGGGTGCAGCCTGGGACTGTGGAACTACTGTGCCCCACTTAAGTCTCCAGCCTGGGCTATCTCTCACAATGTTTTGCTAGTGACAAGCAGCAAACCCCTCCAGGCCCTGTTATCACTCAGGACAATAGCATGTAGAGCTCCACACCCAGCTAGATTGCATGAATGCTCCCAGAGACACTCATGAATCACACAGAGAAAGGCACCAGCCAAATCCCCTCAGCTGCCAGCACTGTACCTCGGGGATATACCATTTTGCACTGCTCAAGACGAGCAGTGCAAATTTATTAAATGGTTCACCACTTCATCAATGGAAAGTTAATATACCCTAGCCTTTGCAAACCTGAGCAGTTTTGCCACACTTCAGGCAAACTCGCTGGTAAAGATAAACAGTAAAACAAATTTATTGACTACAAAAGGTAGATTTTAAGTGATTATAAGTGGTCATTACACAAAGTAAAACTATCTCCCCATGTTTATTTCCCCTCCCCCCCTACAGTTCCTCACACCTTCCTGTCAACTGCTGGAAATGGGCCATTTTGATTACCACTACAAAAAGTTTTTTTCCTCTCCTGCTGGTAATAGCTCACCTTAACTGATCACTCTCGTTACAGTGTGTATGGTAACACCCTGTTACCATAGTTGCCATAGTTACCAAAGTGTTCTCTGTGTGTGTGTATATATATATATATCTTCCTACTGTATTTTCCACTGCATGCATCCGATGAAGTGGGTTTTAGCCCATGAAAGCTTATGCTCAAATAAATTTGTTAGTCTCTAAGGTGCCACAAGTACTCCTATTCTTTAGGCAAAAAGTCAGTTAGTTACCAAAAGAAAAAAATACATAAGCACAGAGTCTAAACTCTCAACCCTATTAGACTGGGCAACATCTAGATTAAGTAGTTTTTCTCACTCCACTGGATATTGCAGTCCTTAATATACAGGTTTGTCCCTTAAACCTGGGCCAGTCTCCTCTGTTGGAGTCTTCAGTCTTCTGAGTGTCTCTGTTGCTTGCAGCATAGGTGGGGGTAGGAGAAAAGCCCAGCATATGGCCACTCAGTTCTGTCTTAAACCCTTAGTCCATTGGCTTGGTGAACACAAGTCCAGGCATGTCTGGTGGGCATCGCTGAGTCCCCAGGCAAGGTTGAGCAATTCCCCTGGTGTCACCTTATGCAAGTGAGTTATTCAATTGTAACTCCTCTGCTGGGCAGTGGCTGGTGATGTCTGCGGTTCAGCACCCACCCAGGCGTTTGTTACCTCCCTTGTCATTGTCTCTGGAGAGCTAGTATCTGTGCGCCTCCCAAACCAGGGGATATTTTAGTGTCGACCATACAACACAATTCTCATAACTTCATATGCATTTATGATATACATATTTAGATAGAACAGTGACTTTCAGCAGATCATAACCTTTCCCCTGATACCTCACACAGCCTGCTTTATATGCAATATCACAATTATATATAAATGAGGAATATGAGGATTACAGGGTGCTCCCCCAAGGTATAGAATGTCACACCCATCATTGAAGGTTTTTAAGAACAGGTTGGACAAGCACCTGGAAGAGTTGGTTTAGGTTTATTCAGTTCTTCAGGGGTCTGCACTTGATTACCTCTCAAGCTCCCTTCCAAGCCTACATGTCTATGATTCTGTGATAATAATACCCCATTTTAAAAAACTATTACAATCCTATTCCTGTGTCATGTATTTTGTGAGATTGTCAAAGGTGATGTCCATGTTCACAAATGCTTTATTACAACATGACCCCCTGAAGCATTGTAACATTATTGTTTTTTCTGGCTAAGGGGCTAGCCAGAGAGGAATAATATAGACCAATGAAAAACTCTGGAGAGGGCGACAGTGGCTGCTTGCCTTTGGCAGCTGATCATTAAATAAATGTTTAAACTTTACTTTGCTTTTTATTGTCAAAACAACCTGCTTGCTTGTTTGTTTGGGCTTTTTTTCAGGTTTTGCTACTTAGCTAAAATCTAATTAAATTCCCTATACATGGCCAAATTCTGTTCTCAGCTATGCTGCTGCAATCCCACTGGTTTCAATGGAACGATGGGTGAAATTCACTTCAATGCAGAAGGCCAGCACAAGCCCCACATTCTGCTAAGCTTTTAATGAGTGGCTTAAATGGAGATTTAGGGCCTTGTGCAGGCTTTTTGGTCATGGGGAGACTTTTCCCTTAAATGTAGAATTTGATTCAATGTCCATCATGGTACTTATTTGAAGAGGATTAAAGGCCTTCGCTAACTCCCACTGAAGTCTGTGGAAAGTTTCCCATAAATTTCAGAGGGAGTTGGATGAGGCCGAAGAGAGACTGGTTTAAAAGAAAAAAGTTTCACAACATCTTAAATGTTAAAATGAGCTACTTGGGGATATTCTGTTGTTTTCTAATATACTTGCAATGTGTCCTGCAGCTCTAAATTATAACTAAGACCAGGAAACAGGAGCACAGGGTGGGTGAGGCTAAAGAGCAAGGATGCATTTCTGACCAGAGAGAGAGACAGAGAGAGAGAGTGTGTGTGTCCTCCATGGAGAATTGTTTTTGAAAATACCCAATGCAATCGCTTGCATTCCAAAGGCAAAAAATGTTTTCCTCAGACATAGTTTTATGAGCCCTAAAGATAAAAGCCCCCTTTCTCCCTCCCTTTTCTTCTTCCACCTCCCAGAGGGATGATTTAGCAATATCCAAGGAGTCAGTGACCTCTTCCAGAGGCAGGAAAATCATCCCTTCTTTCCCTTTGGTATCTACCTCTACTGGGATGTTCTACAACCTATCCATCACCGTAGTATCTGAGCAACTTCCATATAAAACAGAGTGGCAGTAGCAGAGCCTCTCTTGGACTAAGTGGAGTCTCTGGCTTTTCTCCTTTCTCAGGTTACAGAACTCTCTTTTGGGGGGGTGGGGGTTGAGTCTGTGGATCAGGCAGTTAATGTTGTGAGTGTCAATCTGGTTCTAGCAGAAAAGCATTATCATGGTCTGGTCTTAATATTTTAACAGTGGGCTTGTGTAAGCCCCCAACAATGCTTCCAGACTAGTTTCACAGACCCAGAAGTTTGCACAAGCTTTGTTAAAAACATGAAAACATAGGGGTGTTCATCCAACTGGCACCCATGCTCCCAACATTTTGATGTTCAACACAGTAATTCTTGGACAGGAGTTGGTGCATCTCTTATGGTCTTTGGGGCCATATTGCCAGATCTGTTGTTCCATTTGGGCTTCAATGCAATCATTCCCCCCCCACTCCAAAAAATGTGCTGAAAGCCATATTTTCATTCACAACAGCTGAATATTTTGGGGATTCTGCTCTGCTTCTGACACAAGGCCTTGTTAAATAAGTGTTTGCAAATTTGCCTCTTTTTTTTCATTCCTTACACTTGAAACCAAAGTTCTGGGATAGAAAGTAAATATATTGCACCAAATTTTGCCCTTTAGACTTTACTCTGAAATGTGATGACTAAGCGTTGCATTGATGTTTGACCTCAGTCACAAACCATATATTGTTTGGTAGCTTAGGAATGTTTAGCCCTCATCTGACCTTAGTCAGAAATCATTACTGAAGTGTAGAAATACACAGTGCTGTCATCTCTACAGTATTCAGAGTAGAAAAGCCAACTCCGAGATGTTGCTTATGTGCCACCTGTTGGTGAGAGATGGAACAATGGCTTACTCCAAGGAAATCAAACTCAGGGCTTATGTTTTTAGCAAAATATGTGTGGTACTCCTCAGGACAGGAGCAAAATATTACATTTTCCAATATTTCAAACCAATTACAGAATGTCTGACTACAAATTTAGTAGGCAATTGTTCATGTCAGACAAGATGACAACTATTGAGGAAACAGCTGTTACACCAGATGGAATATGTTTGACAGCTTTAGGGTCCAGGTGCACAGTTCTGGAATAAATCAATAGAGCATTGGCAAGTGGGTTTATTCTTGGCTGATTGGATAGTACTAGTACCAGTTTCTTGGATACTCTCCTCTTAACCTTTAAGGAGCTACTTCTGGAACAGTTATGTATTAATCTGTTGAAATTTAAATGAGAGAAAGACTATGCAACATAACACAAGTAAAGGGGAACTTAGGGCCATAGCCTGTTATGATTCCATGAGCAGAGTCCCAACATTTGTGTAAAACATGGACACAAGAGATGGTCCTTTAAATTGTACTTAGTGCTTCAGATTCCTGAAGTCATTTAAGAAGAGATAGATAGTATTTTACTTATCTATCTTTAATTTTTATATCCTCATTTTTCTGAAAGGGACAGTGTGCCAGGTACACTAGTGGCAGAACCATCATCCTAGGAGATGCTTGTTTCCTAGGAATTGAACTCTGACCACTAACAAATTTCAGATATGCCACTGAATGCCCTTCTGAGCTGGTTGGATAGGACTGGCGGTCTAGTTGGGAGTGGCTCCATAGCCCATTACCAGTCCCTTGAGTCACCTAGTTGCCTAATTGTTTTTAGGGTCTGGTTAGGAGACAGGTGATGCATCTCAGTCTGTTTGCATCCACCCCCGGTGTCCATGAAATGTAAGTCCAAGGGTATTCTGTATCTCGAAGGCTGTTCATGCTCCTGACTTAGTCGGAAAAGATGCCAAAATGCAATTTGTGAAGTGTTTCAGGATTTGTTTTCTGATTTGTTTTCAGACTTCTTGGCTGGCTGATGACAAAATCAAGAGGACTCTTGTAAATCACTCACAACATGTGAGCCCTAGTACTTACTACTGTTTTCTCTGAATATATTCCTCATTGGGTGACTGATACAGTCGTGGGAATTATAAATCAGAGTGCTCATTGGTGAAACAATTTTTTTATGCCAGCAATGGAAAAAAAATTATTAATAGTCTTCAGTGGGGATGAGAATTCATTCTATTCAGTTCTTGATAAGAGCAGGAAATATGTGACAGGAAGATTCATATACCATGCATAATATGAAGCCCCACTTCAGGCATTATGGCTTTTCAATAGGAACATAGATTAGGTCGCTAAACTGACCTAAGAAATTATGGACTAATCCAGTTCCAGAGCTCCTCTGGATCTTCACTCATTAGTAATTGGCTCTGTAAAATTAAGAGAAGGTAAAAGGCATTTCCTACACAGCACAAGGGTTATTTACTGAAAAAAGTGAGGTTATTAAAAAAACCAAAGGAAGGAACTAAAGCAAATTGGAACAATGTGCTGGACCTTGTGGATGTCAGTGAGGGACCTCACAGATGACAGTAATGGTCTTGTGTCAGGGCCTTTGGAGGCCAATAGAGGTTCTCATGGATGTCAGCAAAGTTCAGTTTAATGTGTGTCTGCAAGATATCATGCTGCAAGGTACGGGAGACAGCTAAGAGCACTAATCTCAGGTCAGACTGCCAGAAGACAGGGCATGTACCCCCCCAGGGGTCAGCAACCTTTCAGAAGTGGTGTGCTGAGTCTTCATTTATTCACTCTGATTTAAGGTTTCACGTGCCAGTAATACATTTTAATGTTTTAAGAAGGTCTCTTTCTATAAGTCTATAATATATAACTAAATTATTGTTGTATGTAAAGTAAATAAGGTTTTTAAAATGTTTAAGAAGCTTCATATAAAATTAAATTAAAATGCAGAGCCCCCCCGATCTGTGCCCAGGACCCGGGCAGTGTGAGTGCCACTGAAAATCAGCTCACGTGCCACCTTTGGCACGCGTGCCATAGGTTGCCTACCCTGCCCTAACTGGTGGTATAGTCTATCATAAGATTTCACCAAGCCAGCAACAAATGTGTGTTTCCAAAATAGTATACTAGTTATTATGATGCCGCTGACAGGTTATACCATCCCCTTTACCTCCATCATGCCTGCCCACCTCCTTGCCCTGTCCCTCTTCAGGGACCCTTCTCACAAGCACCTATTGAGACAAGAAGTACATCACCGTCTACAATTAGGGGCTGTGGAACAAGTTCCAACACAACACAGAGGGAAGGAATTTTATTCCCACTATTTCCTGACTCAAAAGAAAAACAGGATGGAGACCCATTCTGAATTTCAGAAAACTCAACAAATGTGTCTGTACCCACAGATTCAGAATGGTCACACTGAACTCTATCATCCCTGTGCTTGAAGAGGGGGACTGGTTCTCAGCCCTCAACCTACAGGATGGGTATTTTCACGTTACCATCGATCCCATAACTGACAATTTCTACAATTCATAGTGGGACAAGATCACTTCCAATACAGAGTACTTTCATTCGGACTGTCGACAGCTCCACAAGTCTTTACCAAAACCCTAGCGATGGTAGCTGCTCATTTGCGCAGATAGGAAATATTGATATTCCCATACTTAGATGATTGCCTGCTAAAAGGTCCTACCCTGACAGAAAAATTACACATTACTCAACAAACCATTTCTCTTTTTCACTCCCTGGGGCTAAAAATCAACAAAAAAAACCTACCCTAACTCCAGTACAACAGTTGGACTTCATAGGAGCACACCTGGACTCAGTGGAGGCCAATGCATCACTGGTGACACCCTGATTCACAGCAGTGACCTCCCTCATATTGGTGGTCTCAGACAGCCCATGGGTGTCTACAGGCACCTGCCTACAAGTCTTGGGACATATAGCAGCCACCACTTTCGTTGTAAAACATGCCAGACTACACATGTGCTGCCTTCAAGGTTGGCTGAGCTCAGTATATATTCCATGAAAGCACAGTCTAAACAAAAGACTCACACTGACCCCAGAGGTTTTACATTCACTACAATACTGGACAAACCCAATAAACGTTTGCTCAGGCATCCCATTTGAACAGGATCCACCATCCACACAAATCACAACAGATACCTCACTGATCAGATAGGAAGCTCACCTAAACCAACATACATACAACCCAAGGCAAGTGGTCCCCCAGGGAAACACATGTATACATCAATCTGCTCAAACTATGTGCAATCCACAATGCATGCCTACATTTCCTCCCTATTATATGAGGCAAAACAATAAGGGTCCTGATGGACAACATTGTGTGTATGTTCTATATAAACCGACAGGGTGGAGCATGTTCCCATTCCTTATGCATAGAGGCCTTAAAACTATGGAACTGGTGCATAAAACACAACATCACTATTACAGCAGCATACTTTCCGGGTCGACTGAACATAATGGCGGACACATTCAGCAAACGGTTTTCCCGAGAGCATGAATGGGAAATGAACAATGAAATAATTTCACATGTGGGGATCCCCACACATAGACTTGTTCGCGACATTAGTAAACAAGAAATGCCCAAAACTAGGAGCACGATTCCTGGGGGAACGCTCTTCTTCTATACACATTCCCACCGATACCACTAATTTCCAGAATAATATACAAAATATGAACTGACATGACTCATAGTATCGACATGACCCAGACAGATTGGTTCCCTTACCTGATGCGCATGGCAATCTGCACACCATTTACTCTCCCTTGCCCAGGGAATCTTTTCTCTCAGGACAATGGTCAAATCCTCCATCCGGACCTGGAGAAACTTCATCTGAAGGTATGGCTCCTTCATGGCTCCACCGCAATGAACTAACCTGCTCAGAACAAGTAAAACACGTGTTAATAAACAGCAGGAAACACAACACATGTATCACTTACCTCCAAAAATGGAAAAGATTCTTCCTGTGGTGCCAGAACAATCAAATATCTGTAAACCAGGCACCGCTTCTACTAATCCTGGAATATTTATTATCCCTAAAGAACTCAGGACTTGCTACGAGCTCGCTTAGAGTTAATCTCGCTGCCATCGTGGCCTTCCATCAACAGGTAGATGGGATCTCAATATTCACTCACCCAGTACCCGGACATCCAAGAACCCACACTAGCACGGGACTTAAATCTCATGCTCAGAAGTCTAACCAGAGCCCCATTTGAACACTTAGCCACATGCTCATTACTTCACTTATCTCTGAAAGTGGCTTTCCAGGTCGCCATTACATCAGTGTAACAAGTCAGTGAGATGGAGCTCTCACGGCTCATCCCCCGTACACAATATTCTTCAAATATAAAGTGACACTTAGAACACATCTTAAGTTTATGCCCAAAATATTGTCTTTGTTCCACCTTAACCAACCTATTCACTTACCTACATTTCATCCAAACCACAGACTAACGCTCAAGAAGTGACCCTGCACACACTGGATGTGTGCTGTGCCTTAGCATTTTATCTGGACAGAACAAAACCCTTCTGAAAATCACCTCAACTTTTTGTGTCAACAGAATGATCAAAGGTCTCTGCCATATCTACGCAGATTATCTAAATGGATATCCAGCTGTAACCATATGTGCTATTCACTACACAACACTGAAGCGCCTCCGAGCATCAGAACCCACTCAACAAGAGCTTTATCTACCTCCATAGCATTCCTACACAATGTGCCCATCCTAGATCTCTGCAGGGCAGCCACCTGGGCCTCTGAACACACATTTACAAACCACTATGCAATTATTCTTGTTTCAAGCTCAGACACAAGACTAGGCCTCACTATACTAGCCTCAACAACGAACTCAACTCCGAAATCCCTTCCATCCTTGTGAGGGCACTGCTCTACATTCACCTGAACTGGAGCACCCACAGGGACTGCACTTGAAGAAGAAGAAGAGAAGGATACTCACCTTGTGCAGTAACTGAGGTTTTTTGAGATGTGTGTCCCTGTGGGTGCTCCACCACACCCTCCTCCCCTCTACTTCAGAGTTCACAGTAAGGACTCTACAGTAAGGGTCAGGCCGTGCGAGTGCTAGATGAAGCGTCAACGGCACCACGAGACAGCTACTGTGCACATGTGTCCCGACCAGACACTGCTACCAAAAATCTCAGATTGGCAGCACTGGGAAGCACCACACCTGAAGTGGAGCACTCACAGGGGGACACATCTCAAAGAACCTCAGTTACTGCACAAGGGGAGTAACCTTCTCTTTCTTCTTCTAGAGAGCAGATTGCTATGGTTACCAAGGAGAAAAAGGGTAGTGGTCAGGGACAGGACGGTGGCTTTGCTGGGTCCAAGACAATTCATTGGGAGCTCCCCCATAAGTCTACCTTCTGCTTTGGTAGAGTATAACTGGAGGAGACACCTGACAGTGAAATGGTAGATTCAAGTTAGATCTACCCAGACATCTGTATATCTTCTCTTTGCTACTGACATTCCATTCTGTAAATCACATTTGTTAGTTAACAAGAAGCTCTTCCTTGTATTTCAGGCATTGGTGTTTGTTTATTTTTTCACTGACTTGTTTACACATGTATGGGTCCAAAATTACAAGATCTGGGGGGAAATTAACCTAAGTGACTGAAGATTCTAAGTCCTATTGTAAATAACTCAGTCTCCTAAGCACCCAAATCACTTTGGGAAATGGAACTTAGGCTCCTCAATCACTTAGGCACTTTTGAAATTGTTACCTTTGATCTCCTCACAGTATTTTTGCTCCTGTTAGTGTAGAGCAAATGGAGAAAGAAGACCAAGTCTCATATCATTTCTGTCTCATAAAAGGTGCAGGGGAAAATCTCATGAAAAACAAACACAAGAACTCCAGATATCCAGGTCTTCCCAAACGGATACTCTTGGGAGAAACCCAAATGCACCTAATTAACAGCTGCTGCAGAACCAGGAGAGGACGTTCACACCTGGGTTTTTTGGTCTTCTAAAATGGTGGCTATGATTGGGCTTTTGTTTTTATTTCAGCAAAGAGTTGGTGAATTTAATAAAACAAGTGATATATTGAAATGTGAATCCAGGGAATGTTCTACACCAAATGACAAAATTATTTTAAATTAGAACACATTTGGTGACTAAACTACTTGATGGTTTGTCGTTAACTTTGTCCTATCAGTCTTTAATTTGAAATTGCTGTGATGTCTATTGATTAGTTTCATCTGAAGCACAAGCATCTGTTACAAAACATTGACTTTTGTATCACCTTTTAGCCAAGTAGGTTAATTGAATGGTGCTTGGGGAAATTATTTCAGACACCGTCTCTGGCTAATATTTATCTTCAGATAGCTAATGGAATTGTTTGACATTTAGCCAAGTTATTTGCTAAAAATACAGCCCTAGAGATGAAGTTGCGTAACTGAGGTAGTATTAGTTACCAGTTTTGTTTTCAGCATGCTTTATCCTCCAGTTGGTTATCTTGACTAAAGAAAAAACCCCCACAGATTCTGGTCCCACTAAAGTTAATAGTTTTTCCATTGACTTTATGGTTCAGATCCTGTTGTTTTTGAGAAATGTATTTCACTAGTGTGGTTCTGATGGGTAGTACACAATACTGCCCTACCATACAAGAGACTTGGTTTTACTTACAATAGTATCTCACTGTACTGCAGCTGTACAAAATATTCAGAACAAATCTTTTCTTCTGATTGTGGGCTTCAGTACAAACTTGAACCCCAGATCAAGTTCTCCATTAGAGTTGGGCAGAAGTTGAGGGATAGATTCATTGTTGTGCTATGACTCAAAAGGCGATAGGACAGCAGAAGCAGCAGCCTTGGGTGCAAGGGGCATTCTGTGGAGGGGGTGGAACAGTCCATTGGGAGGAGACATCAGGGACAGGAGGAGGCATGAGTGGGGCAACCAGCACTCCCTGCAATAGCCCACATTACAACAGGGACTCAAATTAAGGCAGTCCAGTATGCCAGCCCCCACAGCTCCTAAATAAGGGCATGGCTACACTTGCAGGTGTAGAGCGCAGGGAGTTAAACCAGCCTTCATAGACAGCAGCAGGGAAAGTGCTGCTGTGTGTTCACACTGTGCTCCTTGTGACTGTGAAGCATGTCCCACATTAGCAGCTCTTGCAACACCATAGAGAGCAGTGCATTGTGGTAGCTATCCCAGTGTGCAAGTGGCTGCAGTGTGCTTTGGAAAGGGTTTTCAAAGCATGGGAGGCAGAGTGTCAGCATGCTAACTTGTAAGTTCAGACAGCAGCAGGAGAAAGGGGTAAACCCGACATCAGCTCCCTCCCCCCACCTCTCTCTCTCTCTCACACACACACACACACACACACACGCACACACACACACACACCTGCCTCTGCAGCAGGAGCTTTCCACAGTAATGGTTTGCTTTGTGCCCCGAGCAGATAAGCATGTGGGCTGTCAGAAACAGAGCTTTGAAAGGGCATATCCGCATGCCTGCAGCCGTGTTCAAAACAATGACGAGAGTGGTCACTTGACTTCAGGGGATTATGGGACATTTCCAGAGGCCAATCACAGCACAGTAATGCAACACGTCATCCGCACTGACACCCTGGTGCTCCAGCTGGGGCGCAACAAGCTCTATGCTTCTTGTGGAGGTGGATTACAAGGAGCGCTCCAGCCAGGGCCGGCGCTTCCATTAGGCGACCCTAGGTGATCGCCTAGGTCACCAGGATTCAGGGGGCGGTATTTTGTGTGCTCCCCACGGGGCGCATGGGAGCTTCTGGTTCCACTCCCGTCGCGCTGCCGAAGAAGGACCTTCTGCCGACGTGCCGCGGAAAAGACCGGCAGGCAATTGAGCAGCTCAATGACTGCCGCTGTCGCCTGCGGCATTTTGGTGAAAGGTCCTTCTTTGGCGGTGCAATGGGAGTGGAACCGGAAGCTCCCGCGTGCCCCTTGGTGAGCACACAAAATGCCGCCCCCCGAATTCTGCCTAGGGCGCCAGAAACTCTGGCGCCGCTCCTGGCTCCAGCTGCAGAGTCCAGGCGCTCTAAGTGCCTTGCCAGTGGGGACACCTCAGGAGTTATAGCACCTAGGGCTGATTTAATGCGCTCTAACTTGCAAGTGTAGCCAAGGCCTAAGAGAGGCTCATGCGAAAAACCAGACCTCTGTGCAGGGATGAATCTGCTCTGGACCAGAGTTTTGGTTTGGACCCTTCTCTAGCAAAGCTGAACAGGGCTAAAGAAGTGCAAAGTCTTATTATTTATGTAAACATCCACCAGTAGTGATTTACTACATTGATATCAGTAAGCTATAAATGAAACGTAGAAGTCAAGTTTACTTAATATAAATCAGTAAACTACTGGGATAAGTAAAGCAGGCTGCAAAGTGCAATATGATGTGCTTCTCTTTCCATATAATTTAACAAGTAGCTCAGTAGATAAAAATAGATGTACTGGCTTTGCCAATACAATTTGACTGTTTTTCAATCAATATATCATAATCTATGACAATGACTGAGCATAAAGCAGATTGCATCTTATACTCCTGAAACAATTTAGGTTGTTTATCCTCATACAGAGAACCTGCATTAAAATTCCACCATCTCCCATGATGGAGATTGTTAATATAGGTTAAACTGAACTGTGGAGTGAATTGTATAAAGTAGATTACATTGTTGAGATACATTTCTTTAAGAATCTTTGCTACCCATGCTCCCATATATTTTTAATAAAAAACACAGTTTGATTCTTCCCTCCTTCAAACCAGATTTACAAGTGCAATCCCATTGCCTTCATCAGAATTACTCCTTATTTACAGGTGTGTGAGTGAGATCAAAATCAGGCCAATGTGTCTGGCATTAAGAAAAGACGCCCAGGTTCTAAATGTGCTCTATGATCAGGATATTGTTTAAGTCAAGAGACCTGCATGAGTAGAACATGCCCATGAAGCATCAAATTCTGCCCTCATTATATCTGTGCTACCCCATTAAAATTGCAGGGTTGCACAGGTGTAACTGCAGGGAGAATTTGGCTTCAAGGCATTAAAAGACACTGTCAAGACACATTTTATGCTGGATAGGGCTGATCAAAAAATTTCCTTCAAAACTGGTTTTCAAAGGAAAATTGGGTTTTCAACTAAATTAAAATATTCACAAACTCTGTAGGCTTTCCATGGCAATTTTTTTTTTGTTAAAAAACCAAGGGCCCCAAAATTGAAAATTTTGGGTTTTTTGGCTAAAACAGCTGAAAACTGTTTGCTCACAAATATTTGTTACATGATGGCTGAGCCCTGTAAATGAAGCAGGTCCAATGCCCCTGTGCCAGACCAGGTGCTCCCATTTGGCCAATTAAGAAGTCAGGGCAGCACCAGGGGAGGGGAAGGAGCTATTAAAGGTCAAGGAGTGACACAAAAAGTGAGTGAGTTAGTTCTCCTGGTAAAAGGTATTTAGGAAGTGGATGGGTGGGTCCGGGGGAGAGGGAAGAGTTGGCTTGGTGGTTGCATGTTTTGAACCTGGGAGAAGGCAGGAAAGTGGAAAAAGAAGCTTGCAAGCTGGAGAGGGATGAAGTCATGAGAAATGGTAGAGGGAGTTTTCTGCTGGCTCTCTAAGCCAGAGAGCTGGGAAGGGCTGAAGGTAATGGAGTAGTGGAAAAGCTTAACTGTTGACATCTCCAGGCCTGGTCAGGTAGATCCAGAGGAACTGTAACAGGGTGAGGAATGCTCTGTGCAGAGAGGCTGGAAAGAGGGGTTGTACTCCAGTTGGAAAGGCTTGGTTGCCTGTCCTGGTATCAAGACAGGAGATGGCTGTGCTGGAGGGCTGGAATATAGTAAATGACATCAGTGCTGTGTTTACCATGTACTGTAAGGATGGTGCTTGGGGGAATCTGGATTATGGTGTTGGGACTTATGGCTTATGTACACTGAGCTTCTATAATAAATGAACCCCAGAAGGGTTATATTTATAGTTGGGAAGATGCTTTAGACTATTTCTGGGGACTCAGAGGGAAACTGAGCTGGGGTACTTGCAGCAGGCTATGACACAATATGATAGTTTCATGGGTGGGGCTACCCTTCTTACAACTTGCTTTTCTTTTTAACAAAAACAAGTGTTTTGTTTTTTATCATCAGAATTTCCAGCAGGAGGGAAAAAAAACAACCCTTTGCACGATTTAGCTCGATGGTGAACAAAGGTTTTCAGGAACAGGCCCACAGCTAAAGATCCATAAAACTGTATTAAATTTAGTAGACTTCTTAGTTTTCTTTGACAAGGTGCTAGTTTGTTTTTCCTAAAGCTGAAAAATTTTCTCCGCAGAAAGATAGATAGAAAATGGAGGGTGAACAGGCTTTGCAAAAAGATGGCTTGATCCAAACTCTCCCCCAGGGTTTTCATCTAAATCCAAACTTTGTATCTCAGGCCCTAATATTCCTGCCCTATTTTATCGCTAGTAGCTGATGTATCTTGTGCACATCAACTTTTGGTATATATGCCTTGCTAACTAGTTGTGTGGTAACATGTAACCTTTCATACCCCTCTCCAAATGGGAAGTATAAACACATGGTAGATATGTCTCAGAAATAAATAAAATTCATTGGCATAATCTAATTTTATACGATCCTTATCTCCCATGAAAATCCTAAGTACCTCCCAATGAAAGTGTATTAAAAGCAGAGAGAGACCCAGCTAAAAGCACAAAAAATCAGAGTGGTGTGGAAAAAGCCTGAAAATGTCTGAGCAACTAATGAGATAAATCAAATCTTAGATTCATATAACTCTACCACTGCACCACACCCACTTTTCAAAAGTCTGCTCGCTGGTACTGCCAACCCCAAGGGTTCAAAAACAGTAAAGTGCTCCTCCCCCCAATCATTCTATTTTAAATAATTTACAGTTTGGGTTCTTATTTGCCTTGTGGTTTCTGGGCCTCTAGTGTTCATGTTTTCTCCATGACTGTGAGGGCTAAGAACTTTTTTTAACTAAACCTGAGTTTCTCAGGTATTCCCATCAGAAGCTGGGGGCTCTAAGCAAAGACCATGCACTGTGAAACCTACAATAAAATCATGAGTTGGCAACACTGCAATCACATTTGGTTTAAGACTTGTCTACGTGCACAGTGATGCAGCGACGCTGCTGCAGCATGTTGGGTGAAGAAGCTCTAAGCTGATGGGAGAGAGCTCTCCTGTCGGCATAGCGCTATCCACATCAGTGCTTCTGTCAGTGTAATTTATGTTGCTTGGGGGGTGGTTTGTTCATGTCCCTGAGCAACATAAATTCTGCCAATGTAAGCCGTAGTGTAGACATAGCCTAAGAATAAGCTGGTTGATAGGATGTTAGAAGCTTGATGATGTATGTAGTATTCAGGCTCCTAGGGATTTGAAAGATAATGCTAAAACTAAGTATCTGTTACTCTATTTCTGCACTGCGGGGGGAGGGGGCAGAGGTGCCTTAAACACACTTTTACACTCCCTGGTCTCTAGAGCCTGCCAGACCACTACTGTAAGTTATAGCAGCCTTAGGACTGCTGCTGTACCCTACATTCTGCATTCCCTGGTCTTCCATGAAGTGTGAAAAGCAGAGTGCTCCAGCCATGCATCCCTCCCCCCCCCCAAACCTCCCACATCCTGCCTGGCCCTAGCTCACACCCCTGTGCTCAGGATTTAAATTCTCAGAGATTACTTCCTGGAGCCCTTCCCCTCTCTCCATTTGAGGCTCTGGGTTTCAGCTGTGAGGCAGGGGATCTCAGAGCTTTAGCCCTGTGGGGGGGCTTGGGTGTCTGAGGTTTTCATCCCTGCAAGAGGCACTGGGGCTTCTGCGGGTTTGAAAATATTTACCAGAGTGGCTCTGGCTGAATTTAATCCCTGCCTCTGCTGAGGATCAGGAGTGGAGCTGGTTTTACCAGCCCTCTGCAGGCCAGAGACTCCCAGAACTAGAGCTATTTCTCTGGGGGCTGTTTCTGCTTTTATGGCCTCTCTGTACTACCAGAGCAATGTAACATAGCCAGGAGGAGGCAATGGAGAATTGAGCCCCAAAACTTTACATTTGATCCAGCTGTCTAAAGACAACCTGTGCAAAGAGGGAAGTAGAGAGCAGAGGGGACTTGTTCTTCCCAGCGTCAGTAAGAACTGAGCATTGCACAATTGAGTCAGGAGTGGGCAGGAGGACTGGCTGAACCAGTGCAGCTACACTGCTCATGGCTTCCTGACTAGAAACCATTATGGACAGTGCTGGTTTAACTGGACATGGCCTAAAGAAAATCTGACCCAAGTGTTGCAAGCAGTGCTCATAAAACATTCCAGACAGTGTCTGTGTGAGACGCAAGGCACTTATAGGTATTTTTGTGCTCAAAATGGTCCAGGCACAGCTTCTTCAAATGATTTAGTGTGGAAAGGACATATTATTTATAATCATGTATATTATGTGCCAAGCAAAAATTGGGTCCCCACTGGGCTAGGCACTGTACAAACAGAGAAGTAGATGCTTACGATCTAAATAGGCAAGACAGATACAGGGTTGGGAAAGGGGTGGAAGACACAAGCAGAGTGAACAATATGATGGCAGCCAATAGCATGTTCATTGTAGGACTTTTTTGGAAGCACAGCGGGGAGAGGCTTAGTTAGGAGGCGATCAGCTAAATGGAAAGAAAAGGTAAGGGGTTGAGTGGGGCAAGGAAGAAAGGGGTAAGAGGTGCTGGTGTGATGGAGTGAATCTGAGGAGAAGATGCTGGGGATTGGTGCAAACAGCCATTCAATACAGGGCAAAGTAAGTCCCATCAGAACTGACTGTAGAAAGTTCTCTAAATATCCAAAGGTCCTTGCTTTGGCTGCTTCAGTCTCAACTCTGGTAGGAGCAGAAGCCCCAGTCCTGCAAAATGATCTGCATGGCATCCAGTTGAAGCTGTGGTCTCCCTGCATAGATCATTTTGCAGATCTTCTGAGCATAATCTGAGTTGAGGCTTTAACCTAAAATCCTGAAGCAAAACTGACAAGTGCTAAGCAGGACTACTTGATGATATGACTTTGTATGGTGCAGGGCCGTCTCCAGGGTTTTTGCTGCCCCAAGCAGCAAAAAGAAAGAAAAAAAAAAAAAAAAGCTGTGATCATGATCTGCAGCTCTACTGCTGCCGCTTCAGTCTTCGGCAGCAATTTGGTGGCTGGTCCTTTGCTCCGAGAGGGAGTGAGGAACCCGCCGCCAAAGACCCGGATGTGCTGCCTCTCACCGTTGGCCACCCAAGCAACTGCTTCCTGGGCTGGTGCCTGGAGCTGGCCCTGGTATGGTGGGCCTAAGAGACAGACGGCAGGCTCCTCTGTATACTCCCCTTGTATTTATATTTAGGTCAGTAACTTGTTGCAGTTAAACAGCATGGAGTGAACTTCAGTGCAAATGCATTTGCTTTGCATGGGATTTATTTGTACAGGGCCATATTTCCAGAATTGCCCTAAACCCAATTACTATTGTAACACTTTGACCTGAGCTGTTTTGAAAATGTGGGTGCCGAGCAATAGATGACATCTAAAGAAAAATGCTCACTCAATCTCACTAGATCTGAATGAATCTATATGGTTATGTCTATACTGGAATAAAAGACCAGGGGCATGGCCATGGCTGGCCCAGATTAGCTGACTCGGGCTCTGTCTACGGAGATAAAAATTGCTGTGTAGATCAGGGATAGGCAACCTTTGGCATGTGGCCCATCAGGGAAATCCGGTGGCGGGCTGGAACAGTTTGTTTATCTGCAGCATCCGCAGGTTCGGCCAATCGCAGCTCCCATTGGCTGCGGTTCGCTGTTCCAGGCCAATAGGTGCTATGGGAAACAGCGGCCAGCAAATCCCTTGGCACTCGGCCCACGCCACTTCCCGCAGCCCCCATTGGCATAGAACGGCGAACTGCAGCCAATGGGAGCTTTGATTGGCTGAACCTGCGGACACTGCAGGTAAACAAACCATCCCGGCCCGCCACTGGATTTCACTGATGGGCCGCCTGCCAAATGTTGTCGATCCCTGGTGTAGACACTAGGGCTGGAACTGGCCTCTGGGAACTTCCCCCTTGTAGGGTCCCAGCCTAAGCCCCAGTGTCTACACAGCAATTTTACAGCCCTGTGAACCCAAGTTAGCTGACCCAGACCAGCCATGGGTGTTCAGTTGCTGTGTAGATGTACCCTATGTGGTTTACTGAGTAGGTTTTTTCTGTCAATTCAATACACTTCAAGTACTGCTTCTCTTTAAAAAACAAGAGGGATGTTTATCAGGATAAAAGTCATTACATTCCTGCATGTCTGGCATGAGAGGAATTTGAGGTGGAGCAGTGCAGAGTTCAAAGTCCCTGTGGGATTGTAACAAAAAACTCGGTCTGCATTTGAAAGATCCTGCCTGGGTCTATCTGGGGTAATATGCCTTTTTTGTTGAGAAGGAGCTCCCAACAGCAGTTCTTTAAAATCCTTGGGGCATGATTAATCCAAACACTGTCTGAAACACCTTTAAAAAGAACAGGAGTACTTGTGGCACCTTAGAGACTAACAAATTTATTTGAGCATAAGCTTTCATGGGCTACAGCCCACTTCATTGGATGCATAGAATGGAACAGATAAGAAGTGTGTGTGTGTGTGTGTGTATGTATATATATAATACACACACCTACAGAGAAGATGCCATACCAGCTCTAAGAGGCTAATTAATTAAGATGACCTGTTATCAGCAGGAAAAAACTTTTGTAGTGATAATCAAGATGGTCAATTACAGACAGTTGATAAGAGGTGTAAGGATAGTTATCGTAAGGAAATAGATTCAAGTAGTGTAATGACTCAGCCATTCCCAGTCTCTATTCAAGCCAGAGTTAATGGTATCCAATTTGCAAATCAACTCAAGCTCAGCAGTTTCTCACTGGAGTCTGTTTTTGAAGTCTTTCTGTTGCAAAATTGCCACCTTCAGGTCTGTTACTGAGTGGCCAGAGAGGTTGAAGTGTTCTCCTACTGGTTTTTGAGTGTTATGATTCCTGATGTCAGATTTGTGTCCATTTATTCTTTTGCATAGAGACTGTACAGTTTGGCCATTGTACATGGCAGAGGGGCATTGCTGGCACATGATGGCATATATCACATTAGTAGCTGTGCAGGTGAACAAGCCCCTGATGGCATGGCTGATGTGATTAGGTCCAGTGATGGCATCACTTGAATAGATATGTAGGCAGAGTTGGCATCAGGCTTTGTTGCAAGGATAGGTTCCTGGGTTAGTGTTTTTGTTGTGTGGTGTGTGGTTGCTGGTGAGTATTTGCTTCAGATTAGGGGGCTGTCTGTAAGCGAGGACTGGTCTGTCTCCCAAGATCTGTGATGGATGGTTTTTCAGGATAGGTTGTAAATCTTTGATGCGCTGGAGAGGTTTTGGTTGGGGGCTGAAGGTGACGGCTAGTGACTTTCTGTTATTTTCTTTGTTGGGCCTGTCCTGTAGTAGGTGGCTTCTGGGTAATCTTCTGGCTCTGTCAATCTGTTTTTTTCCACTTCAGCAGGTGGGTATTGTATTTTTAAGAACGCTTGATAGCGATCTTATAGGTGTTTGTCTGAGGGATTGGAGCAAATGTGGTATCTTAGAGCTTGGCTGTAGACAATGGATCGAGTGGGGTGTCCTGAATGGAAGCTGGAGGCATGTAGGTAAGTATAGCGATCAGTAGGTTTTCAGTATAGGGTGGTATTTATGTGACCATCGTTTATGAGCACAGTAGTGTCCAGGAAGTGGACCGCTTGTGTGGATTGGTCCAGGCTGAGTTTGATGGTGGGATGGAAATTGTTGAAATCATGGTGGAATTCCTCAAGAGCTTCTTTTCCATAGGTCCAGATGATGATGTCATCAATGTAGCATAAGTAGAGTAGGGGCGTAAGGGGATGAGAGCTAAGGAAGTGTTGTTCTAAGTCAGCCATGAAAATGTTGGCATATTGTGGGGCCATGCAGGTGCCCATAGCAGTGCCACTGACTTGAAGGTATATATTGTCTCCAAATGTGAAATAGTTGTGGGTGAGGACAAAGTCACAAAGTTCAGCGACCAGGTTAGCCGCGACATTATCGGGGATACTGTTCCTGATGGCTTGTAGTCCATCTTTGTGTGGAATGTTGGTGTAGAGGGCTTCCACATCCATAGTGGCTAGGATGGTGTTTTCTGGAAGATCACCGATGGATTTTAGTTTCCTCAGGAAGTCAGTAGTGTCTCGAAGATAGCTGGGAGTGCTGGTAGCATAGGGCCTGAGGAGAGAGTCCACATAGCCAGACAATCCTGATGTTAGGGTGCCAATGCCTGAGATGATTGGGTGTCCAGGATTTCCAGGTTTATGGATCTTGGGTAGCAAATAGAATACTCCTGGTCGGGGTTCTAGGCATGTGTCTGTACAGATTTGTTCCTGTGCTTTTTCAGGGAGTTTCTTGAGCAGATGGTGCAGTTTCTTTTGTAAAAGCAGCAAAGAATCTTGTGGCACCTTATAGACTAACAGACGTTTTGCAGCATGAGCTTTCGTGGGTGAATGCCCACTTCGTCGGATGCAAGAGTGGAAATTTCCAGGGGCAGGTAAATATAAGCAAGCTAGAGATAACGAGGTTAGATCAATCAGGGAGGATGAGACCCTGTTCTAGCAGTTGAGGTGTGAAAACCAAGGGAGGAGAAACTGGTTCTGTAGTTGGCAAGCCATTCACAGTCTTTGTTTAATCCTAAACTGATGGTGTCAAATTTGCAAATGAACTGAAGCTCAGCAGTTTCTCTTAGAAGTCTGGTCCTAAAGTTTTTTGCTGGAGGATGGCCACCTTAAGATCTGCTATTGTGTGGCCAGGGAGGTTGAAGTGTTCTCCTACAGGTTTTTGTATATTGCCATTCCTAATATCTGATTTGTGTCCATTTATCCTTTTCCTTAGAGACTGTCCAGTTTGGCCGATGTACATAGCAGAAGGGCATTGCTGGCATATGATGGCATATATTACACTGGTGGATGTGCAGGTGAATGAACCGGTGATGGTGTGGCTGATCTGGTTAGGTCCTGTGATGGTGTTGCTGGTGTAGATATGTGGGCAGAGTTGGCATCGAGGTTTGTTGCATGGATTGGTTCCTGAGCTAGAGTTACTATGGTGCGGTGTGCAGTTACTGGTGAGAATATGCTTCAGGTTGGCAGGTTGTCTGTGGGCGAGGACTGGCCTGCCACCCAAGGCCTGTGAAAGTGTGGGATCATTGTCCAGGATGGGTTGTAGATCCCTGATGATGCGTTGGAGGGGCTTTAGCCGGGGACTGTATGTGATGGCCAGTGGAGTCCTGTTGGTTTCTTTCTTGGGTTTGTCTTGCAGTAGGAGGCTTCTGGGTACACGTCTGGCTCTGTTGATCTGTTTCCTTATTTCCTCGTGCAGGTACTGTAGTTTTGAGAATGCTTGGTGGAGATTTTCTAAGTGTTGGTCTCTGTCTGCAGGGTTAGAGCAGATACGGTTGTACCTCAGTGCTTGGCTGTAGACAATGGATCTTGTGGTGTGTCCGGGATGGAAGCTGGAGGCATGAAGGTAGTCATAGCGGTCGGTAGGTTTTCGGTATAGGGTGGTGTTAATGTGACCATCACTTATTAGCACCGTGGTGTCTAGGAAGTGGACCTTCCGTGTAGATTGGTCCAGGCTGAGGTTGATGGAGGGGTGGAAGCTGTTGAAATCGTGGTGGAATTTTTCCAGAGAGTCTCCTTCCCATGGGTCCAGATGATGAAGATGTCATCAATGTAGCGTAGGTAGAGAAGGGGTGTGAGTGGACGGGAGCTGAGGAAGCGTTGTTCCAGGTCAGCCATAAAAATATTGGCATATTGTGGGGCCAGGAGATCTACATTACTCACTTCACCTCTCTACAAAGGAAAAAGGACTGTAAGCTGTCTAAACTCCTACCTGCCACATGGGGCCACAACCGTGGTACCCCTAACCCACCCAGCAATATCGTCAATCTATCCAACCACACTCTCAGCCCAGAAACAGTCTGTCCTATCTCGGGGACTCTCCTTCTGCCCTGCCACCCCCACCAACATGATACAGTTCTGCGGCGATCTGGAAGCCTACTTTCGCCGTCTCCGACTCAAAGAATACTTTCAGGACAACACTGAACAGCGCACTGATACACAGTTACCCCCCCACCAACAGCACAAGAAGAAAAACTCCACATGGACTCCTCCTGAGGGTCGAAATGACAGTCTGGACCTATACATTGAATGCTTCCGCCGACGTGCACAGGCAGAAATTGTGGAAAAACAACATTGCTTGCCTCATAACCTAAGTCATGCAGAATGCAATGCCATCCACAGCCTCAGAAACCATCCTGACATTATAATCAAAGAGGCTGATAAAGGAGGTGCTGTTGTCATCATGAACAGGTCTGACTACCAAAAGGAGGCCGCCAGACAACTCTCCAATACCAAATTCTACAGGCCACTTCCCTCAAATCCCACTGAGGAATACACTAAGAAACTGCACCATCTACTCAGGACACTCCCTACACTAACACCAGAACAAATCAACATACCCTTAGAGCCCCGACCAGGGTTATTCTATCTACTACCCAAGATCCACAAACCCGGAAATCCTGGATGCCCCATTATCTTGGGCATTGGAACTCTCACTGAAGGACTGTCTGGATATGTGGACTCTCTGCTCAGACCTTACGCCACCAGCACTCCCAGCTATCTCCATGACACTACTGATTTCCTAAGGAAACTACAATGCATTGGTGACCTTCCAGAAAACACCATCCTAGCCACCATGGATGTAGAGGCTCTCTACACAAACATCCCACACACTGATGGAATACAAGCTGTCAGGAACAGTATCCCTGATGATGCCACAGCACAAAAGATTGCTGAGCTCTGTGCCTTTATCCTCACACACAACTATTTCAAATTTGATGACAATATATATCTCCAGATCAGTGGCACCGCTATGGGCACCCGCATGGCCCCACAATATGCCAATATTTTTATGGCCGACCTGGAACAACGCTTCCTCAGCTCCCGTCCACTCACACCCCTTCTCTACCTACGCTACATTGATGACATCTTCATCATCTGGACCCATGGGAAGGAGACTCTCTGGAAAAATTCCACCACGATTTCAACAGCTTCCACCCCTCCATCAACCTCAGCCTGGACCAATCTACACGGAAGGTCCACTTCCTAGACACCACGGTGCTAATAAGTGATGGTCACATTAACACCACCCTATACCGAAAACCTACCGACCGCTATGACTACCTTCATGCCTCCAGCTTCCATCCCGGACACACCACAAGATCCATTGTCTACAGCCAAGCACTGAGGTACAACCGTATCTGCTCTAACCCTGCAGACAGAGACCAACACTTAGAAAATCTCCACCAAGCATTCTCAAAACTACAGTACCTGCACGAGGAAATAAGGAAACAGATCAACAGAGCCAGACGTGTACCCAGAAGCCTCCTACTGCAAGACAAACCCAAGAAAGAAACCAACAGGACTCCACTGGCCATCACATACAGTCCCCAGCTAAAGCCCCTCCAACGCATCATCAGGGATCTACAACCCATCCTGGACAATGATCCCACACTTTCACAGGCCTTGGGTGGCAGGCCAGTCCTCGCCCACAGACAACCTGCCAACCTGAAGCATATTCTCACCAGTAACTGCACACCGCACCATAGTAACTCTAGCTCAGGAACCAATCCATGCAACAAACCTCGATGCCAACTCTGCCCACATATCTACACCAGCAACACCATCACAGGACCTAACCAGATCAGCCACACCATCACCGGTTCATTCACCTGCACATCCACCAGTGTAATATATGCCATCATATGCCAGCAATGCCCTTCTGCTATGTACATCGGCCAAACTGGACAGTCTCTAAGGAAAAGGATAAATGGACACAAATCAGATATTAGGAATGGCAATATACAAAAACCTGTAGGAGAACACTTCAACCTCCCTGGCCACACAATAGCAGATCTTAAGGTGGCCATTCTCCAGCAAAAAAACTTTAGGACCAGACTTCTAAGAGAAACTGCTGAGCTTCAGTTCATTTGCAAATTTGACACCATCAGTTTAGGATTAAACAAAGACTGTGAATGGCTTGCCAACTACAGAACCAGTTTCTCCTCCCTTGGTTTTCACACCTCAACTGCTAGAACAGGGTCTCATCCTCCCTGATTGATCTAACCTCGTTATCTCTAGCTTGCTTATATTTACCTGCCCCTGGAAATTTCCACTCTTGCATCCGACGAAGTGGGCATTCACCCACGAAAGCTCATGCTGCAAAACGTCTGTTAGTCTATAAGGTGCCACAAGATTCTTTGCTGTTTTTACAGAACCAGACTAACACGGCTACCTCTCTGATACAGTTTCTTTTGGTAACCCTCAGTGGGATCAGAGTATAATGGCCTGTAGAATGTGGAGTTAGAGAGCTGCCTAGCAGCCTCTTGTTCATATTCCAACTTATTTATGATAACGACAGCACCTCCTCTGTCAGCCTTTTTTATTATGATGTCAAAGTTGTTTCTGAGGCTGTTGATGGCATTGTGTTCAGCATGGCTGAGGTTATTGGGTAAGTGATGCTGCTTTTCCACAATTTCAGCCCGTGCACGTTGACGGAACCAATCTATGTAGAAGTCCAGTCTGTTTCGGCCTTCAGGAGGAGTCCACGCAGAATCCTTCTTTTTGTAGCATTGGTAGGAAGGTTTCTGTGGGTTAGTATGTTGTTCAGGGGTGTGTTGAAAATATTCTTTGAGTTGGAGATGTCGAAAGTAGGATTCTAGATCACTGCAGAACTGTATTATGTTCATGGGCCTGGAGGGACAAAAGGAGAGGCCCTGAGATAGGACGGACTCTTCTGCTGGGCTGAGAGTATAGCTGGAAAGATTCACAATCTTGTTGGGTGGGTTAAGGGAACTGCTGTTGTGGCTCCTTGTGGCATGTAACAGTTTAGATAGTTTAGTGTCCTTTTTCCTTTGTAGAGAAGCAAAGTTTGTGTTGTAAATGGCTTGTCTAGTTTTTTGTGAAGTTTGTCCATGAGGAAGTTTGTGTGGAAGGTTGGTTTAGCAACTCTCTTGTATTCACTGTCAAGGCTTTTTACAGACAGCCTATCCCCAACCTACCTGTCTGCTCACATTCACTACTGAGCTGTTGACACTTGCCTCCGATCGGCCTATGATGCCAGCTTTCTGTATTCTCCAGACTGTCTATATCCATCTGTGGTCTCTGATTTTATACTTAGATTATAGGCTATTTGGGGCAGGGAGCATCTTTACTGTTCTGTGTTGGTGTAGTGCTTAGCACAATGGCATCCTGGTCCATGACTGACGCTCTTAAGCATTAGTGCAATACAAATGAATAATGCCATCTTGTCTAGTGGGCACTGACATAGGCCATAGCCTGAGACGTGCTGAGCCCCTGCAGCTCCCACTGAAATCAGCAGGTTGGATTCTAGGGTCTTCACTCAGTCCTTGCTCATGCAAAACTCTCAAGTAAAAGCTGAATAAAGATTTGGCCCAGAAGGAACTATGAGTGACCAGCACTCTGAATTTGGCTCTGTGAAATTGCTAAACCTGGCTTATGACCCAATCCTACAAACATCTACAAGTATGAGTAACTTACTCATGCAAGCACTCCCATTAACTTTAATGGGAGTTGAGAGCACTGTGTCTCACAAAAAACATTCAGCATCTTACAGGAGAATGACTACAACCTCCACACTGCATACGTGGCTGTAAACATGTTGCATTACAAGCTATCAGGTTGGAGTTTGATGTCTCACAATGCATTATTTCCCTGCTAAATGTCTGTGAATCATTGACCTTGCCAGAATCCTTCTTGTCAGCATTAACACACCTGTGTAATCTGTGTACTGTAATTAGACTTTATTAGCAAGCGTGCCATGCAAATTAAAAGCTAATGCTTGTTAGCTTAATTTAGGGGAGGAAGACTCCCAACTTCAGAATCTTGAAGAACTGTGGGCACTATTAAGTCTGGCAAGCCTAAAAATAAGGGACTTTGTTTTAAATTCACAGGAACAGGACATGAACTGGCCTTCCACCCTGTTCACCTGATTGTTTTCTGTGAGGAGTCCAGCTACCAAAATATACAAGTGTCCTGCTCTTTGCTGCCTCCCGGGTTTGCTGTTCCATGTTTTGGCATCAATGCAACTGGCATTTGAACTACACTGTAGCCCTCCGGGGAAGAAGTGATAGATTTTGTTTAGGATCAGCAGCTCTTTTTAAAAGAGAAATTGCTATTTCTGTTGTTTTAAGAGGTTAAATTTTGAAACTGTCAATTTTGATTGTGTGGCTTTAAATAATTGAGTATTATATATAACAGGATCTGATCCCGCAAATCCATACTAGTGTGAGTAGTTACCAGGGGCAGCTCCAGGCATCAGCATTCCAAGCGCATGCCTGGGGCGGCAAGCCACGGGGGGCGCTCTGCCGGTCGCCGCTAGGGCGGCAGGCAGGGTGCCTTCGGCGACTTGCCTTCGGAGGGTCCGCTGGTCCCGTGGCTTCGGCGGACCTCCCGCAGGCGTACCTGTGGAGGGTCCGCTGGTCCCGTGGCTTTGGAGGACCAGCCTGCAGGAGGTCTGCTGAAGCCGCGGGACCAGCGGACCCTCCGTGCTTGGGGCGGCAAAATGTCTAGAGCCGCCCCTGGTAGTTACATTAGTCCAGTGGGATCATTTGCAAGACTAAGGATTACTCTTGGGAGTAAGGGTCCAGTCCTGTCCCACTAAAGGCAGTGTAAAAAATTCAGTGACATTAACTGTACAGGACTTGGGGAGAGAAAGCACAGGTTTATAGCTGGTTGATATTTGAGTTACCACAAAGTCAAACCTCAATACAGGGATATGTTTGGACTACAGACAAAGAGTATCTTCTGCTCAGCCCAAAATGGGAATTCCATCTGCTTCTAATGAAGTTGTAAGTATGCTCCAAAATTTAAGGGACAGCAAATGGAGGAGTCCTGCGAAAAGCCTTCAATATAATGTAAAGATGTTTCAAATGGAATCTTCTGTTTCATCTACTAGTCTTCTCAGTAAAGACAGTAAGTGTTCAGAGAGCCTGATGTGGATGAATGTTCTGACAGCCTCGTTCTGCTCAAACTGCAAATACTTCAACAAAAATACTAGGAAGCCCCATCAGTGGCTGAGTCAGGTCAGGGGGTGAGGAAAGGCATGTCTGGGAATCTCAACAGTCCAACCACAGAGCTTGGGTTATTGCTGGGGAAGTCCATATTTCTGTAAAACAATGTCAGAGAAAAAGCACTCTGGAGCTTCCAATAATGATAACTCCCGGAGCATGAACTCTGAAAACTGGAAGAACAGGACTACCATTAAAGGAAATTACCAGAGAGGAGGGGAAAAAAAGACCTTCATTAGCAGAGCTTTCCATTTAGTAGTTTAGTCACTTATATCTTTACAGAAAGGATTGTTACATCATTTAAAAGTTTAAACTTTAGTTGTTGGGTCTGTTGACCTTGTCTTCCAATTGCTTATTACCAGGCATAGTGCTTACTACTATGAAAAATAAAAACAAGCTCTTACATACAGCTTTTCATCCAGAGATCTCAAAGCACTTTTACAAAACAGGTAAGCATTGTTATTCCCCCCCCCCCCGTCACTTTACAGATAAGGCAATTGAAGAACAGAGAAATGAAGTGACTTGCCCTAGTTTATCCAGCAAACCAGTAGCAGATCAATGAATAGAGCCTAGGTCTCCTGAGTCCCAACCCAGTGCTCTGACCATTAGTTCACATGGAATAGTTCTATTGAATTGAGTACAGTATACAGGTGATACTTAGCCAAGTGTTTGCAGAATTAGGCCCTAAGTTTGTAAAGAACCATGTAAATGTATGGTGCTATATAATTGTTTTTCTAATAGTAAAGATTAAATGTGATTATTAATAGGAAAAAAAGTAAATTCAGTCTTTCCTATGAACTCACACAGGAAAATGATAAAAGACAAAAACACCACAACGCAATCACTCTATATCTGACCTATCAGTCCTCATCCTCAAAGGAAACCTGCACAACACTTTCAACAAACGAGCCTGGGAACTTAAATTCATAACTTTGCCAGACACTAAAAATCATGGTCTTAATAAAAACACTGGATTTATGGCTCATTACAACAAATTGTAACCCACAACCCCCTGTTGTCCTATAACTACAGGGTGTTCACAGGCCACTTCACCTTGAATGAGCCCTTAGTGCATATTCTAACTGCTTATGCTGAACTATCTGTTTGATCTTTTATTTACTGTGACACTCTTAGTGCCTTTCCCAGACCTGATAAAGAGCTCTGTATAGCTCCAAAACTTCTCTCTCACCAACAGAAGTTGGTCCAATAAAAGAGATTATCTCACCCGCTTTGTATCTTTAAATCCAGAAGGATGACATTTTTCCTAGTGACAGAGCGACAGTGATGAACTACCACGAAGTCTCTAACCACTCACTGATAGACTTGAAGGTGGCAATTTTGCAATAAAAAAACTTCAAAAACAGACTCCAAAGAGAAACTGTTGAACTTGAATTAATATGCAAATTAGACACAATTAACTTAGGTTTAAACAGAGACTGGGAATGGTGGGGTCATTACACTAATTGAATCTATTTCCCTATGTTAAGTTCTCCTCACACCTTCTATGGGTCATCTCGATTATCATTTCAAAGGTTTTTTTCTCCTGCTGATGATAGCTCATCTCGATTGGACTCTTCCTGTTGGTATGCGAACTTCCACCTTTTCATGTTCTCTGTATGTATAAATATCTTCTGTCTGTGTGTTCCATTCTATGCATCCAAAGAAGTGAGCTGTAGCCCATGAAAGCTTATGCTGAAATAAATGTGTTCGTCTCTAAGGTGCCACAAGTACTCCTGTTCTTTTTGCGGATACAGACTAACACGGCTGAAGACCAGGTTCTGGGTTGCTGGTTATGATTATGCTGTCTGTATGTCTGTTGTATCATTTGTAGTTTAAAGTTATAGTATTGGCTCTGTAATGTCTATATTTTTGTATTCTGCTCTGCCTCCAGGCTGCCTCATCTCCATCTTAAATAAACTGTTTGAGCAATTGGTCCTGATTTGGCACTACAGGCTGCTACTCTGAAACCTACCAAGAAGGGTAACCTTTGAATCTGTGGTTATGATTCAATTCAATAAAGAGCAGTAGGACCAGTGGATCCATGGATTAGGATCCACCACCCATGCCCCTGCTCCTTATGTAGCCTGAACCCCAAACCATAGAGTTGTAGGGCTGCAAGGGATCTTGAGAGGCTTTCTAGTCCAGTCCCCTGCACTCAAAGCAGGATGAAGAATTTTCTAAAGTCTGAAATTCCACAACCTCCCTAGGCAGTTTACGCCAGTGCTTAACTACCCTGACAGGAAGTTTTCCCTAATGACCGACCTAAACCTCCCTTGCTGCAATTTAAGCCCATTGCTTTTTGTCCTATCCTCAGAAGTTAAAAAGAACAATTTTCTCCCTCCTCCTTGTAACAACTTTTTATGTACTTGAAAACTATTGTCATGTGCCCCCTCAGTCTTCTCTTCTCCAGACTAAACAAACCCAATTTTTTCAGTCTTCCCTAATAGGCAGGGCCATCCTTACCCATACACAAAGTACGCACCAAATTTGGCGTAGGACACCAAATTTCCTGGTGGCTCCAGCCTCTGCCCTGCCTCTTCCCCTTGGCCCTCTGTCTTGCCCCAGCACCACCTCTCCCCACCCCTATTCCACCCCTGAGGACTGCAGCAGGGTCGGGCCTGCACTCACTGGCAGCAGGTGAGTGCTGGGGGGTGATTCTCCCCTGCCCCCAAGTGGGGGGGGGGGGCTGCATAGGGCCCCAGAAAAGCTAGGGACAGCCCTGCTCATAGGTCACGTTTTCTAGACCTTTAATCATTTTTGTTGTTCTTCTCTGGACATTCTCCAATTTGTCCATATCTTTCCTGAAATGTAGTGACCAGAACTGGAAACAATACTTCAGTTGAGGCCTAATCAGAGCGGAGTAGAGCAGAAGAATTACTTTGTGTGTCTTGCTTACAAGACTCCTGCTAATACATCCCAGAATGATGTTTGCTTTTCTTGCAACAGTGTTACACTGTTGACTCACAGTTAGTTTGTGATCCACTATCATCCCCAGATTCCTTTCTGCATACTCCTTCCTTGGCAGTCATTTCCCATTTTTTATGTGTGCAACTGATTGTTCTGTCCTAAGTGGAGTATTTTGCATTTATCCTTATTGAATTTCATCCTATTTACTTCAGACCATTTTTCCAGTTTGTCCAGATCATTTTGAATTTTCATCCTATCCTCCAAAGCACTTGCAACCCCTCCCAGCTTGGTATTGTCCGCAAACTTTATAAATGTACTCTCTAGGCCATTATCTAAAGCACTGATAAGATATTGAACAGATCCAGATCCAGAACTGATCCCTCTGGGACCCCACTTGATATGCCCTTCCAACTTGACTGTGAACCACTGATAACTACTCTCTGAGAATGATTTTCCAATCAGTTATGCACACACCTTATAGTGGCTCCACTAGGCTATATTTCCCTAGTTTTTTTATGACATGGTCATGTGAGACAGTATCAAAAGCCTGGCTCAAGTCAAGAGATACCACATCTATCGCTTTCCCCTTATCCACAAGGCTTGTTACCTTGTCAAAGAAAACTATTAGGTTGGTTTGACATGATTTGTTCTTGACAAATCCATGCTGACTGCTACTTATCACCTTATTATCTTCCAGATGTTTGCAAACTGATTGCTTTATTATTTGTTCCATTATCTTTCTGGGTACAGAAGTTAAGCTGGCAGATCTGTAATTCCCCAGGTTGTCCTTATTTCTCTTTTTACAGCTTGGCATTATATTTGCCCTTTTCCAGTCCTCTGGAATCTCACCTGTCTTCCATGACTTTTCAAGATAATCGCTAATGGCTCAGATATCTCCTCAGTCAGCTCCTTGAGTATTATAGGATGTATTTAATCAGGCCCTGGTGACTTGAAGACATGTAACTAAGGCTGTGGCTACACTTAGCACTTCAAAGCGCTGCCGCTGGGAGAAAGCTTAGCTTAGCTTAGCTTTGAAGCGCTAAGTGTAGTCAAAGCGCCAGCGCTGGGAGAAAGCTCTCCCAGCGCTGTCCGTACTCCACCTCCCTGTGGGGAATAACGGACAGCGCTCGGAGCGCGGCTCCCAGCGCTGGGGCTTTGACTACACTGGCGCTTTGTAGCTGCAAATTGCGGCGCTGCCGCGGCAGCGCTTTGAAATGCAAGTGTAGCCAAAGCCTTAGATAAGTAGATTTGAATTTATTCTTTCCATATTTTAGCCTCCGATCCTACCTCATTTTCACTGGCATTCATTAAGTTAATGTCCAATTGCTACTAAACAAAACTGAAACAAAAAATGCATTTAGCACTTCTGCCATTTCCACATTTTGTGTTTTTTTTTCCGCTCATTGAGTAATGGTCCTACCCTGTCCTTGATCTTCCTCTTGCTTTTAATGTATGAGCAGAATTTTTTCTTGTTGTTCTTTATCTCTCTAGCTAATTTAATCTCGTTTTGTGTCTTGACCTTTTTAATTTTGTCCCTACATACTTGTGTTACTTGTTTATATTCATCCTTTGTAATTTGACCTAGTTTCCACTTTTTGTAGGACTCTTTTTTGAGTTTCAGATCACTGAAGATCTCCTGGTTAAGCCAAGGTGGTCTCTTGCCATACTTCCTATCTTTCCTACGTGGTGGTATAGTTTGCTCTGAAAAACTGCCAACTCTCTTGAACTGTTTTCCCCTTAGACTTGCTTCCCATGGGATCTTACCTACCAATTCCCTAAGTTTGCTTAAGTCTGCCTTCTTGAAATCCATTATCTTTATTGTGCTGCTTTCTTTCCTATCATTCATCAGAATCATAAACTCTATCATTTCATGATCACTTTCACCCAAGCTGGCTTCCACTTTCAAATTCTCAACCAGTTCCTCCCTATTTGTCAAAATGAAATATAGAACAGCTTCTCCCCTAGAACTTTTCTCCAACTTTTGAAATAAAAAAAACTCTCCAATACATTCCAAGAACTTGTTGAATAATCTGTGCTCTGCTGTGTTATTTTTCCCGACAGATGTCTGAGTTAGTTGAAGTTCTCCGTAACCACCAAGTTCTGTGCTTTGGATGATTTTGTTAGTTGATTATAAAAAGCCTCATCTACCTCTTCTTCCTGATTAGGTGGTCTGTAGTAAACCCCCTACTATGACATCACCATTGGTTTTTACTCCTTTTATCCTTACCCCAGAGATTTTCAACAAGTCTGTCTCCATAAGAACAGCCATAGTGGGTCAGACCAAAGGTCCATCTAGCCCAGTATCCTGTCTTCTGACAGTGGCCAATGCCAGGTGCCCCAGAACGAATGAACAGAACAGGTAATCACTAAGTGATCCATCCCCTGTCGCCCATTCCCAGCTTCTGGCAATCAGTCCAAGTGTATACATTTTTTATATATAAGGCAACACTTCCTCTCTTTTCCCTGCCTGCCCTTCCTGAGCAAGTTGTACCCTTCTATACCAATCTTCCAGTCATGTATTATCTCACCAAGCCAACTATGTCATAACTGTGTTTATTAACTAGCATTTCTATTTCTTCCTGCTTATGCCCCATACTTCTTGCATTAGTATACAGATATCTAAGATACTGATTTGATTTTTCCCCCTATGTTCTCTCTTGGGTCTCCCCAGATTCCAACCTTTCTCCCAGGTCTCCATGTTTTTGACTTATCTGTGGGCTTTTGTCTCCTGCCCCACTGAACCTAGTTTAAAGACCTCCTCACTGGGTTAGCCAGTCTGTATCCAAATATGCTCTTCTCCTTCCTCAATAGGTAGACCCCATCTCTGCTTAGTATCCTTCTTCCCAAAACAACCTCCTGTCACCAAGAAACCCAAAGCCCTCCTAGTGACACCACCTTCACAGCCAGGCATTCACCTCCAGGATGCATCTGTCTCTGCTTGAGCCCCTACCCTTGACCACAAGGACCAAAGAGAACACCACCTGTGCCCCCAGATCCCAGAGGCCTGTAGTCACTTCTGATCTGCTCAGGGTCATACCTCACAGTATCATTAGTGCCCAAATAGATTAGTAGCGTGGGGTAGTAGTGAGAGGGCCAGATGATCCTCGATAATCCCTCTGTCAGGTCTCGCATGTAGGCCGTGGCAGGCAGCTTACCTCCCAGGATGTCATGTCAGGCCTCCGTCCCTCTCAGAAGAGAGTCACCAACCACACCACTACCCTACATTTCCACCTTGGAGTGGTGGCTGCAGTCCTCCCAGCCTTGGGGGTACATGGCTTCTCCTCCTTCACCTCGGGGGTTGAGGGGCGATTTGCATTGCTCATTGCCAGTGTAGTTTAACGGTTCTTCATCACTATGAAGAATCATCTAAATCCACAATACTATCACACATGCAGCCTCCCATAGCACATTCCCCACCCCCATATATATTTTCTTCACAGCTAGTCCTACATCAGCCCACGTAACATAACCACAGTGTTTCTGCTGCCATTCAGGCCTTATGCACCAATAGAAGGAGCTGGGCAAGGAGGATTTGGGCCTATGGGAAGCTTGGTTTCCCCAAAATAAACACATTTATTATATATTAAGTAAACTTCTAAAGTGCATTTTATTGGGCCTGATCCTGCAGTTCTTATTCAGAGAAACTAACATGGAAATTCACTGACAGTTTGCCAGAATAGGCGTGTGCAGGATTGTGGCCTGAAATTATAATTGGTGCAGATTGATATAAATTCCTTTGGTATTCAAGTATTTTCCAGTTGAAGCCTTGTCCATGGCTTTATGAAAATTTAAATTAAACTAGCCAGCCTGGTGGCTCAACCTAATCCAGGGCAGGATCGGGATAGGAGAAAACAGAATTGAGGAAGTTGCTCACA
Organism: Mauremys reevesii; assembly: GCF_016161935.1. NCBI lineage: Eukaryota > Metazoa > Chordata > Testudines > Geoemydidae > Mauremys > Mauremys reevesii. Next base: position 86,293,786 of record NC_052631.1, on the reverse strand, counting down.
TCTGAATGACTCAATTTCTATAGAGAGGGAGCTGGAGGCTTGATGCAGTCTCACCCCCTACTGGCTCACTAAGGGAATGGCACTGATAATAATTCTTAAGAAAAACATTAATCATTGAAATGAATGAGAGTGACAACAGAAAAAAGGTACAGCTGAGAAGTTGTTTTTTTTTTAAATTGTCCTTTATGTTAGGTATTTCTAAGGCACTGATCACCATGGTATCTATGAAACTGAGTGCACTTCTCCATCTTCAAAAATTGGCCAGCACACTTTAGGTCACATGTGTAATTACCTTATTTGTGCCCCCGTCGCCGTCGGCATTTAAGCAGAGGGAGCTGGGGCAGGGAAGTGCGGGGAGGGCCACCTGCGGCAAGTAAGGGGGTGCGGCACACAGGGAAACTCCCCACCCCAGGTCACCCCTGTCTCGCCTCCTCCCCGAGCACGCCGTGGCTGCTTCACTTCTCCCACCTCCCAGGCTTGCGGCACCTAAGCTGATTGGAAGCCTAATAGCAATAGCATTTTTGGCTGCACTCTACTGACACTGTTGATAATAGCAGCATGGCAGGTACAGAATCTGTCACTTGTTTCTTCCCTTCAGGTCTTAGACAATGTCACTCTAACTCGCTCTGCTCGGAGTCATGATGGATGTGAAACTAAGCCAGAGAGACTTTTGGCTTTCATAAAGTGTCTCCCTAACCTGGCAAGTTACACTGCATACATTAAACATGAAGGATAGGGCTGATTCTCCACTACGTAGCACCAGGTGCAATTACTTACATCTGTGCAGGTGGGTATTATATGCTACTTAATCAGAACTGTAGTATTTTATGTCCACCTTGTACTCTATTGGTCCTGGTGTGAATGACTTGGCAACATGCAACGCACTGGGTAAATCAGGCCCTCTCTAACTCTGAGATTTCATTGTACCTATAATCTGACACTTTCAATTCAGATCTTCCTTCCAGAATACAGTTCTGAGACTTGGCTTTCCCATAGCAAACTCTCAGTAGAGGCCAGCCATCAGATACCATTAACTGTGGTCTTGATAGCTCATCTCACTGAAACCTCTCAGTAGTTTAAATACTTCTTGTCCATTAGATCACTGGCTGTTTTATGCTTAGAGGCCTGCAAGCTTCCCACATAGCTGGTGAATTGGATCTTACTGTCTTTAAAAATAAAATGTCTGGTTTTCCTCATAGATTTTAGCCACAAGTTTTGGTAAGACTTTCATTGATTACAATATGTGCTGGATCAGGCCCCAGGGAAGCAGTCCATGTTCTCCCAAGCACTGGGACTGCAGCTGTGAATGGCCCTGGCATTGGGGGGGAGGTGCTGCTGCTGGAGGAGGAGAGCTCCTTACACATTCCAATACCTACCTCATGTACTCCTTTATAAAGCGCTTTAAGCTCTATAGAGGAAAAGGACTATATAAGAACTGGATATTATTAAAAAGGTCAGTCAAAATCAGCCTCTCGATATATATTCAGGCCAACTCCAGTTGACATGGAAATTTTGCCTCAGGATTTGGTCTGTGCTTGCTGACACTGCCACAGAAGGTGTGATTGTAGTGCAGGTAGATCCATGCTGGATTTAATCTGGACAGCATGGGTAACAACAGAAGTGCAGTTGTAGTGGCCTGGGCTAGCAACTGAAGTATGTACCCAGAATCCTGGTGGGCTTGTTACTTGGGCAGCTGGCCCATGCTGAAATCCGTGCCGCCATATCTTCGCTAGGTAGGTTAAAACTAACATGGGTATGCTCACCCAGACTACGACTGCACCTTCACTTGCAGTGTAAACATTCCCCTCTTTGTAAGAAAGCTGTGCAACCTTATATCAAAGTCCAAAGAGGAAACTTTTTCAGTGCCCCTTCCTCATAGTCTATATGTGTGTGCTCCAGGGCTGTGAAATCAGACCCACCTTTTCAAATGCACATCAATCTCTAAATGCCTACACTGCCTTTGTGCTTTTAATAAAGGCATTTCTTGTTTCAATAATATTTTGCCCTGGGAGAGGGTGAGTCCACTGAAGTAATAGATCATCTTATTTCAGAAGGCTGTCCTGGTGCAGCGATGCACATCTAGGCTGTCATACAACCTATTAAAATAGATTACATCTTTAAAACAAGAACAGACATTTCTCAGTGCTTTGAACAGTGAAGTTTTAAATCCTGCACAAATAATCACTTCTGAGCAGACAGCGGGTCAGAATTTCATGACACTACAGCACTGTAGCTAAACGTATGTCTGCTCTGCAGCTGGGGGTATGATTTGCAGCTTGTGCAGATGTACATGTGCTAGCTTTAATCTAACAAGCTCACTTAAAATAGCAGTGAGGCTACAGTGATGGGCGCTTTAGTGCAGGCTGCACAAGCCCACCTGACCCCCCTGCATATTTACTCACTTGTGCACCCTGCACTGAAGCCCATGTTGCCGTTGCATCCTCACTGCTAGGCCTTGTCTACAGTGGCAAGCTTCTGTGCAGTAAAGCAGTTTTCTATGGTGTAACTCCCAAGGTGTACACATGCCAAGCCACTTGGTGCACAGAAACTGCGCAGATACAGCACTCTAAAAAAACCGCCCCGACAAGAGGTATACAGCTTTCTGTGCTGCAGTGCCAGTGTAGACACCCTGGTCGATTACAGTGCTGCGATTGGCCTCTGGGAGGTGTCCCACAATGCCTGTTCTCACCTCTCTGGTCATTGGTTTGTACTCTACTGCCCTTCCCTCAGGTGACAAACTGTGAGCCCCACCCCTTAAATTCCTTAGGAATTTTGAAAGTCCCCTTCCTGTTTGCTCGGTGACGTGTGCAATGGTCTCAGCGCATCTTTGCAGGGAACCATGCCTGCTCGACGCACCAGGCGATCCCCCCGCTTGGAGCAATGTTGAGCTGCTGGACCTCATCAGCATTTGGGGAGAGGAGGCTGTCCAGTCCCAGCTGCGCTCCAGCCATAGGAATTATGATACCTATGGACAGATTTCATGATGCATGACAGAAAGGGGCCATGACCAGGACACACTTCAGTGCAGAGTCAAAGTGAAGGAGTTGCGGAACGCCTACCATAAGGCGTGGGAGGCAAACCATTGCTCCGGTGCTGCGCCCACAAGCTGCTGGTTCTACAAAGACCTGGACATGATACTCGGTGATGACCCCACCTCCACTGTGAAGGCCACTGTGGATACTTCAGTGGCTCACATGCCAGTTGAGAGTGGACCGAGCCAGGAGGAGGAAATCTCGGAAATCTCGGATAAGGATGTAGAAGGGGAGGGGAACCCAGAGGCAGAGGACGACTCGGAGGTCAGAGATGCATGCAGCCAGGAGCGCTTCTCTACCCTGGAGGAGACTAGCCAGTCACAGCAGTAGGAGCTTGGCAAAGTGCAAACAGGAGAGGAGGCTTTGATTTTGGGAATCGCTGAAGTGAGTTGTTGGGGGCAGGAGGGTTGCAGAAAGCAGGCTTGTGTCTGTATGGTGTGCGTACCACCACATGCCTAGTCTGAGTGGTGGAACAGGGTGTCGATTAACTCTCTCACTTCATGGGAATCTGCCTCAGAGATCTCCACGAAACTCTCATGGAGATACTGGGGAATCCGCTGCCGCAGGTTCTTTGGCAGAGCTGCTTTGTTTCTTGCCCCATTAAGGGTAACTGCTGTCACTGGGGGTGTGGGGGGATCATTGCTGCACACAGGCAAGCCGCATAAGAGCCAGGGCGGAAGGTCTTGGAGAAGACCCTCCCTTGATTCCCTGCTCACCCTCAGCAGCAAGATATCTTCCGTAATGGACACAGCCTGTGGAAAATGTGGTGACAGTAATGATTACAAGGCCCCCCTACAGTGCTGGCTCTCCCCAAGAGCCATGTGCCCAGTGTACAGTACGGTCCTGGAACTCTGATTTCCCCTGCCCCCGTGGTTACTCACCATTTTGGAGGTCTGCTGGCTCATGTGTGCTTGCCTGGGGTCAGCCAGTTAGTGACAGGTATGTGAATAGTGGCTGCGTTTTAAAACACTCAATGAGCGGTCTGTGTGTTGCAAACAATACTGCTTCAGTAAAATGTTGCATTTTGACTTTGACTTTGGGAGCCCAGCCTCCGTCTTTATCATCACTGGCTGAACGGCTGCGCAGAATTAGAAAGTGGCTGCAAAGAACTAAGGAGGACTGTCTGCGTGATGTCATGATGCCCTCTGCGGCCGAAAAACAAGAATTGAAGGAGTGGTGGGACAGCGAGAAGAGGGACCGAAAGGAGAATGTGACATGCCAGAACAAAGCCACGGAGCAGCTCTTAAAGGTTATGGAGTGCCAAGCAGACACGCTCCAGGCACTATGAGCACTGCAAACCGAGCAGCTTTGCACCCACCCTCCCCTGCAGCTGCTGTCGCAAAACTCTTTCCTACACACCCCCCAGACACCGCCAACACACTTATCAACCTCCTGGCTCCAGTCTGTACCGGCTGCATTCCACTCCTGCCCCATCACAGTCCAGCCCTGCGGACTCCCAGTACCCTCTGCACTCAACATCCGTCCCTCTTCAGTTTAGCCCTGCTGAAGTACAGTACCTGCTGCACTGTACTCCAAAGGACGAGGTTGCAAATGATACCTGGACAAACACAAATTTTAACCGTCCTGGGACCCCACCTCCTCCTGGAAACCTCCCTTCCCCCATCCCCCACAGTGCTGATGTGTTTTTTTGTTTGTCTCTCTCCACCAGTTGTTGTTTAATAAAAGAATTGTTTTGGTTTGAAAGCAATCTTTATTCTATTAATTGAAAGCAAACAGAACCCTGCAAAGCAACAGGCAATTTTCTTAAACCTTCACAGTGCATCGTCTGCACCAATCACAATCACCTCCTGGCATTACAAGCAGTGCACTCCCGAGCACAGCAACAAATATTAGTGGCTTTCAGTTTCAAATTGCTGCCTCAAGGCATCTCTGATCCTTATGGCCCTTCGCTGCGCCCCTCTAATAGCCCTGGTCTCTGGCTGCTCAAATTCAGCCTCCAGGCACTGAGACTCAGTGGTCCAGCCCTGAGTGAAGCTTTCACCCTTCCCTTCACAAATATTATGGAGCATACAGCACGTGGCTATAAGCATAGGAATATTGTCATTGGCCAGGTCCAGCCTCCCATATACGCCATGCCAGGGAGTCTTTAAACGGCCAAAAGCACGTTCAATAGTCATTCTGCACTTGCTCAGCCTGTTGTTGAACTGCTTCTTGCTGCTGTCAAGGTTCCCCGTGTATGGCTTCATGAGCCATGGCATTAAGGGGTAGGCAGGGTCTCCCAGGATCACAATGAGCATTTCAACTTCCCCTATGGTGATCTTCTGGTCTGGGAAGAAAGTCCCTGCTTTCAGCTTCCTGAACAGGCCAGTGTTCCGAAAGATGCGTGCATCATGCACCTTTCCAGACCAGCCTGCATTATTATCCGTGAAATGCCCACGGTGATCCACAAGCGTCTGGAGAACCATAGAAAAATACTCCTTGTGATTAATGTACTTGGTGGCTAGGTAGTCTGGTGCCAGAATTGGAATATGTGTGCCATCTATTGCCCCTCCGCACTTAGGGAAGCCTATTTGTGCAAAGTTGTCCACAATGACACTCACGTTGCCCAGAGTCATGGTCTTTCGGAGCAGGATGCGATTAATGGCCATGCCCACTTCCCTCAACACGAGTTCGACGGTCGACTTTCCCACTCCAAACTGGTTAGTGACTGATCGGTAGCAGTCTGGAGTCATAGGCGCTGACTTCCACTGTTCCTGGTGGGTGCTTGACCGCCCCCCCGCCTCTGGCCCTGCCCCTGCACTGCCCTCAACCTGCCCCTGTTCCACCCCTTCCCCAAAGTCCCCACCCCCTTCTCACCCACATTTCACCCCCTTCCCCCAAGTCCCCTCCCCTTCTCCGCCTCCTCCCCTGAGCACGCTGCATCCCTGCTACTCCCCCCTCCCTCCTGGAAAGTCGTAAGCGCCGCCAAAGAGCTGTTTGGCAGCGGGAAGCGCTGGGAGATAGGTGGAGGAGTGGGGACCCAGTGCGCTTGCGGGGGGAGGTAAGTTGGGGTGGGGGGGTGAGAGGAGCTTGGCTGCTGGTGGGTGCAGAGCACCCACAAATTTTTCCCTGTGGGTGCTCCAGCCCCAGAGCACCCACGGAGTTGGCACTTATGGCTGGAGTAGCCAGCTTCCACAGTGCAATCACCACATGCTTCTCCAATGACAGGGCAGCTCTCATTCTCATATCCTTGCGCCACAGGGCTGGGGCAAGCTCATCACACAGTCAAGAGGAGTTCGACATGGATCTCGCCACGCATAGTAGCTACGACACGAGACTGCTTGTGGCATCACAGAGGTGCTGACCACAATGGAACGCTGCTTTTGGGCTCGGGAAACAAGCACTGAGTGGTGAGATCACATCATCATCCCAGACATGCAATGTCGAACTCCTCTTGCCTTTGTAATTTAAGGAATAACTCCACTGCCACTTGTGACGTTTTAGTGAGAGCAAGCAGCATATTGGTCAACAGTGCAGACCAAAGAGGCAGAGTGTGCAGGACACACAGTGTTGAAAGATGGTGCCAAATGCGGACGGAAGCACAGGGATTGCTGGGCTGCAAAGCAATGCATCACAGGGCATTGGGACAGGACCCAGGATGTCCCATGACACTCTCTGCCTTCCCACAACTCTTAGCGGCAGAAGAGGAAGAGATGCTCTGTGCAATAGCTGCCCAGAGTGCACTGCTCTGAATACCGATGCAAGTGCCGCAAGTCTGAACATACTATTGCACAGGCAGCTGACAGTGTGAACACATAAAAGCGGTTTCCCTTCAGCACTCTCTGAGTGGCAATGTAACTGCTGGCAATGTAACTCTGCCAGTGTAGACATACCCCTATTTTTAGCACTAGCTAGAGTACAGCTAGCATGGGTATGCCTACAGGAGCTGCAAATCACACCACCAGCTGCAGAGCCAACCTGTTGAAGAGCCCATGCTTTTGAGGACCATCCCCAAAGCATGAGTTGGAACTGGAAGTAGTAAAAGGAAGAGAGTGTTGCCTTTAGACCTGGACCAGAAGAGCGTGTCTCTGGAGCCTATCCTTCATAAACAGGGCTGTTTGTCTGTGTGTGTGCGCAACAAATGGTTGGCTACTTCCCTGCAGTCAGCCCAGAGGAGTCTTCACTCTGGCTAGCATCTCAACAGGATAATATTTACATTACATTACAGCAGCATCATATTGCCACATAGAGCAGGTGGTTGGGGTGAGAGGCAAATTCCTCTAACAGATTGTTTGTACAGATTTCTCTCTGCCCACTGCAATAAATCAGCAGAAATGACATTTATCAGATGAAACCTTGAGTAAAGGTCTGAGTCGATAACAGCAAACAAGCTTGACGCCGCTGTGTGGGCATGTCTACACTTTGAGCTGGAGGTGTCACTTCGCTCGCTGAAAAAGGAGTGTAGTCACAGCAGCGCGAGCAGGAGGAGGGGTTAGCTGCCCCAAGTAAGTCTGGGTATGGCTCGTTGAGTTGGGAATTACATCCCCACTTGCAGTGTAGACATTCCCTAAATGTGGATACATTTCCTTCCCACTAATTGCATTTACTGTGTTTAGATAGCTATGAGGTTTGAGATTAAGTTTGCAGTGGGGGCCAAGAGGTTTAAATTACACCAGTTTAAATTCTGAAATTCATTTACACCACTGCACATCACCTCTGGCTTTGCTCTGCAAGGTATACAAATCTAAATGGTTCTGCCTTTGAACTATGCTGCATATTCACAAATACAGCAGAGGGAGGACCCTGAATACTTACAGCTGAGTAGCAGTGGAAGCAAACTCATCACAGAACCCCAGGTGGCTGGAATTTTGCACTTGTGGTAGAAGTCCATGGCATAAGTATTTGCATGGAACCATGCAGCATTAACATGCTAAGAAATAGTCTGGTTTTCTATAATGTCTTTCATACTCACTGCATCCCAAAGTGCTTTACAGACAATGGGTTCAGGGAAACAATAAAAAGAGGGTCAGGGGTTATCTATTCAGATATCTAAATGAGAAGAACCTAAAGATGTTCCACATAATAATGAATTATAGGCTGTTATAGCTCTATTCCCTTACTGAATATCAGGGTGAAAATTCTCTTGGTTACATTAGCGTAAATCTCTTCCCGATCTGTTTCAGAGGCCATGTATTAATTCCAAAAGCAGCTTCAAAGATAAAGCAGGTCTAGGCTGAACAGGCTTTTCTGTTTACGTATGTGAATAATAACTGATGACTCCGCAAGAGTAGCAATTACTTTTGGCTTTTGTGTCTTCTCTCTTAATAGCCTTTTAATTAAGGATGCTGTGCCAAGAACGATGCCTGTCACTATGGGAGAGTACACACACACACACCCACAAAAATACTTGTGGATTAGATATTAAGGTTAATAGTTTCATTCATGCCAGTAAAGGGCTGGACGAAAAATAATGGGCCAACTCTCCAATTCTGACTCAGTCTTTACTTTAGCCAAACTGCTTTAGAAACCAGTGAGAATTTGGCCTCAGCAAAGATGCCTTTATATACACACTTATAAAACTCAGTATTTACATTGTGATAGCCATCTTCAAAGAGTGCGTATTAAGTTCAGTTTAGCTCAGGGTTATAGCACCTCCTGCCCTTTATGAACATTATAGTGCTCCTGGAAGGTGTTGCATTTATAGCCCTGCAGAGCAATGTTCTATATTTATTCAGAGGATAAGTATGACAGCTCCTTCATGCTGCCCTGCCAGCATCCCTTAGCCCTGACCTGGATGGACCACCTCTAGAGCAGAGTTCTCAACCTTTTTCTTTCTGAGCCTCCCCCTCCGCCGCCAACATGCTATAAAAACTCCACAGCCCACCTGTGCCGCAATAACTGGTTTTCTGCATAAAAATAGCAGAGTCGAGGTTAGGAGGTAGCAAGCAGGGCAATTGCCTGGGGCCCCATGCCACAAGGGGCCCCCCACGAAGCTACATGGCTCAGGCTTCAGCTTCAGCCCTGGGTGGCAGGGCTCAGGGACCTGGGCTTCAGCCCCATATGGTTGGGCTTCGGCTTTCTGTCCTGGGCCCCAGCAAGTCTAATGCTGGCCCTGCTTGGCGGCCCCCTTGAAACCTGCTCGCAGCCCCTCAGGGGTAGGGTGACCAGATGTCCCAATTTTATAGGGACAGTCCCAATTTTGGGGTCTTTTTCTTATATAGGCTCCTATTACCTCCCACCCCCATCCCGATTTTTCGCACTTGCTGTCTGGTCACCCTACTCAGGGGGCCCTGGACCCCTGATTGAGAACTGCGGCTCTAGAGGGCCACTCTCCACAGCTCTTTTGCCTCATTGTTGAGATTGCCAAGAATTGCAATGCTGATGGTATCAATCCACCAGGTTAAGCACGTTTAAGCACTGTCCTAAATAAGGATTGATTTAAGCACATACTTAAGTGCTTTCCTGAATCAGAGCCTAAATGCCTCCATTTAACTAGATGTAGATGGGAATTTCCTACAATGTAGTATATACAATTTCAAACATTCACATTGCTTGTTTCTAAAATCCCCAGAGGAAAAGTTTTCATCCAGACTTGCTCACCCTGCCAAAAAGAAGGAACCAACTATGAATGGTACTAAAACATGAACTAGTATATAGACACAAAATAAGTATTTGTATTTATTTAGCAATCAAAATCACTTCTGCATTGAGTGAAATGAAGTTGCACTACACAGGAGTTTACAGTCTCTCCTTGTTCAGTATTCACAGAGTTTTGTAAAGGGCTAGTTATGATAGCCTACCTAAGAGAGTGATTCTGCAATTCTCAGTAGGAATACAGGTGTTAGTAAGTACCACTCTATGAGGCCTTACAAAAATCCTCCCCGTTTTAAGAACTAGTTCAGCAACTCAGTGATAGAAGTGGGTAGGCAGCAGTTGTGTACACATGGTCAGCTCCATTTTTGCCACGATTTGAGTAGACTTGCTTTTTGGCAGGTTCGTATAAAACCTTGGTAAAAAATGGATCTGGATACTGGAGCCCTATCTATATTAGTGCTCCCCACACTGGTCAGTTTAACTGGTGGGAATTATTTCGTAAATTTTCCCATTGCAGACATGGCTTGAGGGTAAGGACTGCAGAATCAGGCATTAAACATGGATCAAATTCTGCCATCCTCATGAGAATAGCAGTAATAAAAGTTGTGGAATTGGGCCTTGTATCTGTAGTTCTCCTATATGCAAGGTGTATTTGAGTGGAAATTCAGTCACTTTGTGATGGAAAAACAAAATCATAAACTTACATTGAATAAATTACAGCAATTTCTGAGTGCATTGTGCAGAAATTGTAAGAGCTGTTTTATGACTCAGATCTTAAGATCAAAAGTAGAACTATTTTTTCAGTAATGCCAGGTCACCTTAACTCTGAAGATAAGTGAAATCCGTGCAGCTTCCAAGTATCAGTGGAGTACACCATGGTAGCTTGAATTTTTCCTTTTTTTTGTTTATTGAATTTTGTATAGCTGATATATATATGCCTATTTTGCATTACTCCCAAACCAAAAGGTTTAAAATGAAATGGAATGTTTTCTATGCGAACACATGCAAGGGCTGCTGCAGGAATGAGATAAGACGTATCAATAAAAACCAAAAACAATTCCTTGCCAGGCTATAAGCAAGAGAAAACAATTTAAAAAGAAGGCTGTGTCAAATAAAACAACAATTATTGTATCGTCTTCATTTGAACGTTCCTGAACGATAGTGGAGAGCTTCAAGGATGCCTCCATTGCCAAATGTAATATACTGTAAATACAGTTCCCTGTGTCTCAACATATTCAAGATTCTGGAACCAATCTGTCATCAGGAAGAGATAAAAATATTAAAAAGCCACATTCAGTCAAATTAAGAAACAAGGTCTGGATCAATCCCAGCCCCCTTTTTTCCTTTGTGTCACTGTGGCAACACAAAAGGAACAAAAAGTAGCTGTAATTCCCCTAGCTGGGAATTCCCTTGCTATGGGGGAATCCCCAGCATCTTTCAATTCCTAATGGGAATTAGACATCCAGATCTCCAAGGTGGCTTTGAAACTCTTGACCATAAGGCTTTTCCTTTCATTGCAGCAGCAGTTACTTATCTTTCTTCAAGTTTCATACTGCTCTCCCATCACCTTAGTATACGAGTGTCTTCCATATAAAATCAATAGCAATATCTCTTATATAGCAAATCCTTAGTGGATTTAATGGAGTTTCTGCCATTTCGCTCTTTCTGGTGTAAAAACTCTGCTTTGGGGTAGATTTGGTTTGTTTGTTTTGGGGGAGGGGTTTGGCAGGGGCATTGGGGTAAAAAGCCGTCTCAATGAGGAGAGTGTCTTTCTTAGGGTGGAAAGGCCTTTTTGGTGAAGAATGCTTTGCAGTGGTGCCTAAAGATGGGCAGACTCTGGAACTGCCTTATCTTCTGCCAGCTATGGTGATTCTTGTTTATGAGAGAAGAGTTTAAATACACTTTAAAAAAGAGACAGGATACATTGGGAAATCCAAAGGAGAGAATAATAACCTACATTTTTGTCAACATATTTACTATGTATTATTATTTTATTTTATTGTGATCTCATGAACTTGTTGGCCATCACATATAAAAGTGTATTTTAGAAAGTATTTGTATGAGGAGAGGTTGAGGAAATATAGCATGGTAGAAAGTGGAACTCAGCTATGCTGTAAAACTGACTCCTATAATGGCAGATTCATTGCAGGTTATCAGAAATTGTTGCTGAGCGAATGCATAAAATCCTGTGTTCCATACAATCCCATTTTCCTTACTGCACTAAAGCTCCCCAAGTTTCTTTTTTGTTATTATTTTTGGGATGGTTTTGAATAACAATGACTTCTGTCATTTAGATTTTCAAATTACAGCAATTAAACAATGGCTAAGACTGTAAGGCACTAGAAGGCATCGTAATATGCCTTCAGTTGATGAAATCACTAGTGTTGTGTTGTGGTGTAATCAAATGTAGGAAATAAATACAATGCCAGACAAAGTTACTTCTAATGCCCATATCTTCCTAACCTAGGCCCTGATTCAACAAAGCACTTAAGTGTGCATTTAAATCCCATGACTTCAATAAGTCTTAAGTACATGGTTAAAGTTAAGCATGTGCTTATTTAGGGTATGCATCCACTGTGATAAAAAACCCATGACACTATGTCAGATCCCAGGTCAGCTGACTCAGGCTCATGGGGCTGCGACTGTGGGGCTATACAATTGCAATGTAAACATTCAGGTTCGGTCTGGAGCCCCCACACTAAGACCCGCCCGTTTCACTGGACTTAAGAGTTTTGCTGAATTGGATCTCTAATTCAATTTTCCCACACTATGTCTTGTTGATTTTATGTCTGTTCTAGAGCAAAACTGCTCACATTGAAAATAACAAATCATATCATTCAAGGCTCTTTCTTGCCTGATATTGCTCTTCTAACAGAATTGCTCAAGAATGGAAAACTTCAATAACTTAATTTAATTTGAAAATAGATCTATCTAGAGCTTATCTCACCTGTGAAGAGTAAGTATTATGTTTCTTTCATAAAAATAAAAGATCTTTATAATTCACTCATGCCTTGAAGTCTTGGTGAGCTATAGGTGAGAAATACAATAATCATTCTTAAGTAGTGATCCACTTTAGCTAGTTTAGTTGGAGTGATTAGTATTTTAGCCCATAAATTGCCTTTTGTGAAACTTTAACATTTTGGAATATTTGCGAGCTGAGAAGTCTGTCCTTCACAGTGAAAGAATTTTGATGCATGTGAAAACAGTGACAGTGCTGAGTGTGCAATAATAATACAATAACAAAAGAAAGGGAATGCCAAGAACTTGGCTGGATCTTCTAATGACAAAGTGCAGAGAGAATTTAATATCTAATTTTAGTGCTTAAATTATGTACAGTTGCTCTAATAGCGTTACCTGATCATGGGTCCCACATTTCAAACAATGTTTTTAATGCTAAAAGACCAAATCAATTACTTCTTCAAACTATCCTGGCACAACAGAAATAGTTTTCACCAGTTACCTTCCTCCTTTGCATTTTTTGCCCTGGGTAAAAATCTGAATCTGATTTCAGAGCTGAACAAAAGCAGGGCATCCTCTCGTGGAAGACCCTGGACTCTAGAATTCAGATTCACTGTTAGCCTGGTGTGCCAGAACCCAAATTTGTTCACCTATAAGTCTCATTGTAAGGCTTATCTATTTACCCATGCTTTTATTGGAGAGCGCACATGGAGTATTGGCAAAGGAGGTCGGGCTTCATTTTTATTTGTTTGTTTTTTGGTAAGGGAGTATTTTAATTGACATTGTGTCAATTTAGATTTATCTTGTAACCTGCTGAATTTTTTTATTATATGACCTCTGGTAGGTACATTGTATACATCAGGGGTTGGCAACCTCTGGCACGCGGCTCGCCAGGGTAAGCACCCTGATGGGCTGGGCCAGTTTGTTTACTTGCCGCGTCCGCAGGTTCGGCCGCTCGCAGCTCCCGCTGGCCACAATTCACTGCTCCAGGCCAAAAAAAATCCCTTGGCCCATGCCGCTTCCCGCAGTCCCCATTGGCCTGGGATGGCGAACCGCGGCCACTGGGAGCCGCGATCGGCCGAACCTGCGGACGCGGCAAGTAAACAAACTAGCCCGCCCCGCCAGAGTGCTTATCCTGGCAAGCCGCGTGCCAGAGGTTGCCAATCCCTGGTATACGTAGACAAATTGTGAATAAAGCAGAAATACTCAAGAGATATATATATCGTATTGCCTATATTTTTGTACCTATATCTGTAGTATTTTCTATACTCTGACAAGACAGAAATGATAATATAAATGATATTATATTAATAAAATAATACGGACAATACCAACATTGACAATATATCCACATTATTTCAATTTCTAAAGATTAGCTTGTTAAATAATATCATTCAGACAAAGGGCTTGGCAGGGTTCACAAAAGGCCTAGGTATTTATATGGATAATAAACATCCTGTTACATTAGGGTACAATCACTGTGATTTTTTGTGGTGACTGGGCACTGTTGGCACAAGAGCCCTCTCCTTTGCAGTGCCTGATGTGCTGATTAATGAACAGTTCGGAGAAGATAAACCAGCCCTGAGCCCTCCTATTTATTGCTATATGTATCTGCGCACACGTTGATTTCCCGCCTCATTTCTCATCTCAGTGCAGCCCAGATCTTTTCCCCCTTCGCTTAAATGCTTCAGCATCTTTCTCTCGCCAGGATGCAGCCTCTGCGCCAACTCTGCAACTCGCGGACTCTGCGCGCAGTTCTGCGCTGCGCCGCGCTGTGTGTGTACACGGAGCTGCACGCCGCGCAGAGCAGGGGGAACCGGATCCTCGGGCGGGGTCGGTGGTCGTGGCGCTGCTGAAGCCCGGGGCGCGGGGGCTCGCCTGACACCAAGCGCCGCGGGCGGTGCGCAGCTGGGGCCTGGGGGCGGCTCGCGGGAGCACGCGGGGCTGCCTACTCCACCCCCAACGGCCGGCTCCGCCCCCCTCCTCCCCCGCGCCACGGTCCCGCCACCTGCCCCCGAAGCCCTGCCCAGTGCCCCCATCACCGGACTCATGACGCATGCGCGGAGGTTGGCCCCACCTCTCCGTGGAAGCCCGCGGCCCAGCTCCCCGTTGCTCACCGGAAGGAGTTGTGCGTTGGACCGCAGCGCGGCCGGAAGGGGGACGCTGGTTCGGGGGGGACACTTCCGCTTTCTTTTGATCGCCGAGGTCTCAGCCTCCCAGAGACCTGCTCCCGCCTTGTCCTCTGCGACGGGTCTGGGCCGGGGCTTCCCTTTCGCTGTCTGTATGGCCGCCTCCGTGGTGAGTCCGCGGGCCACCCGGAGCGGGAGGCCTGAGCCGGGGGAGGGGGCAGAGGCAGCTCGTCCTCCATGAGGGAGCCAGGGCCCGGGGACTGCGTGTGGGGTGGGGGAGGGGTGCCCCTCTCGGGCCAGTCGCCGCGCGGCCCTGCCCGCCTGGAGCTCCCGGAACTCGGGCCTTGGCCACGAAATGTGCCGTGCCCCTGAGCGAGACTTGCCGAGCGCTGGCAGAGGGCAGCCCGGGCCCTGCCCCGAGCAGCCGGAATCGGCACTGGGGGGTGAGATTTGTCTGCAATTATCTGCAGGGTGGGGGAGGAGCAGGGCAGGGGTAACTGAGAGTCCCTGGGTGAAATGTCCAGGGAAAGTTAATTGGAATGTTAAGAAAACTAACAGGCCATTGCTCGTTCGAGATCAGTTTGTGGATCAGTCTGCAAGGGAGTCCCTGGAATTCACAGGGGTTGAAAGCCCTGTCTTGTGTATGCCATAGGAAACAGCAAAGAATCCTGTGGCACCTTATAGACTAACAGAAGTTTTGCAGCATGAGCTTTCGTGGGTGCTTGCATCCGAAGAAGTGGGTATTCACCCACGAAAGCTCATGCTGCAAAACTTCTGTTAGTCTATAAGGTGCCACAGGATTCTTTGCTGCTTCTACAGAACCAGACTAACACGGCTACCCCTCTGATACTTGACACCATAGGAAACAGTTCAGCATTAGGGGAGAGAGCGGTGATAGGGTAACAGGATGCTTCCATTTTGGAATCTCATTGTGTTACTGTACATATTAATTTACTTACTGGAGAAACTGCTCATAGGATTTTAGCAAGCCAACTGTTTTACATTGCTTTATTTAACTGTGAGGGTTTTGCTGTTGCTGTTTCCAGAATTTTAAAACTTATGTGGATCAGACTTGTAGAGCTGCTGAAGAGTTTGTCAACATTTACTATGAAACGATGGATAAAAGAAGAAGGGTAGGTAGAGCCCTTAAAAGACTCGGTTGTTATCCCCTTGTCACTCTTGTGTGTACTTTCATTGTCAGACTGATCCTCCTATATACTTCAAGACTTCTGGGAGTTAGCTGCCACCCATCTTATCATTACTGGCAGAGTCCAGATCTCTGTGTGTCTTCTGATCTGCTCTATGAAGTATCCTTAAAGGGACTATCTAAATTAGGGATTCTTAATTTTTTTCCATTGTGTGAGGCGCTTCTAAAGCGTGTCTCAGATCCCTTCACAACCATGATCCTATTTGTCTCTATATCTTTTCCTTCGGCAGCTACAGTGCAGAGTAAATTTCAATATATACAGTTAAAATTAGTTGTATTAGTTTCCCTTTTCAGAACATCTCATCTTTGATCTCATGAATTAGTAAGTTTCCTTTCTCCTAACGTCCTAAGCTAGCAGTGTCCCTTCATTATAATTGAGTTTGGGTATCTCTAGAAATGACTGAGGAAGAGAAAATGGTACCAGCATCTTATGATCTGGAAATGCTCCATGGACCGTTGAAGAATTGCTAATCTGAATGCTTTTTCACACACTTGTTTAATGTGGTGATATTTATGGATCTCTAGATGAGTATGCGTGATAGAGATAGCAAGAGGTCAACATAGACCCTTCTTTAAGGTTTGTATTATAGAGCTCAAGCACCAGCCTGCTTCCTCAAACATGCTACGCTGTGTTCTTTTGTAACCTTCCTTTATATGCATGTTAATTTTATTCAGATTACACTTCCCTATGTTCTTTTTCTTAATGGGGAATACTTTGGAGATGAAAACTTATAGTAGAGAGATGACAATGTACTTTGCTTTGGCTATTCTGGGAAGTGCTTCAGTTCCATCCCTTCCTCCTACAGGAAACAGCTGAAGAACCTGATCAGTGTCTATATTGAGTATTAAGGCACATAGTTAATTAACAAAATAAGTTACGAAGAAACATACATTCATTTTGTGTAGTAGTTTCAATTCTTGATCAAGGACGGTAGTTACTAATGGAAGCCAATGTTTCAGTAGGACACTTCAGTCAGTTCTGTATAAAGGAGGATCTAATATGTGTAATGCTGTTTTAATTCTTCTGATCATATGAATGTGTTTCCCATATTGACAAGTAGCTTGATTTTTAATAATGGATTTTTTTCCAAACGTGTTCTCATAATCCCTTTAGGTGTTGGCTAGACTCTATTTGGACAAAGCAACGTTAATTTGGAATGGTAATGCAGTGTCTGGACAAGAAGCACTGAAAGAATTTTTTGAAATGTTGCCATCTAGTGAATTCCAGGTTAATATGTTAGACTGCCAACCTGTTCATGGTAAGGTTATTTTATAATTCAGGGTGTTTATTTTTTTTATAATTGTAGAAAGTGAACAACAAATGTAATAAATATTGATTGATGTGGCTCTTAGAACAAGGTAAAGAAAAGACCTGATGGCTGAAATGTAGGGCTATTTTTAAATAAAAGGGTGTAATGAGAAGGTGACTACTTAAAGCTGTACAGTATAATTTATTAAACTTCCTCTTTAAGAATGCTAACTCAGATACAACCTTGATATCTTCATGCGCTAAAGCAGTTACTCTTAATGTATTAAACTAGCTTCAAGGGAATTTTAACCTCTACCTGGCACTGTAACGTAAACAGTGCAAGTTAAAAATATCATTAAAAAACATTTGCTAATGAACAAGTTACCATAGGTGTTTCTGTTAGTAACAATACAACATAAAAATCAGTTTAACACACATACTCTTCCAACTATTTTCTAACAAACCTGCAGCTGTGACTTGTATGAAAATGATAGTTAAGTAGACACTCTGGCATTTCACATAAGCAGCTGAGGTGATGGGAAATTGTGCATAACTGTTTTATTCTTTTACATCTTTCATTCTCTTTGTGAAGAGCAAGCTACTCAAAGCCAGACAACAGTCCTTGTAGTGACGTGTGGGAGAGTAAAATTCGATGGCAACAAGCAACGTTACTTCACCCAGAATTTCTTACTGACAGCACAAGCTACACCTACCAGCACAGTGTGGAAGATTGCAAGTGACTGCTTCCGCTTCCAGGATTGGGCCAGTTAATGGGGACTGAGAGGTGATTCCTTTCCCTCTTCATTGCGTGACTTTAGCTCTCTGGACAGTCATTCTCTAAAAGTGGAAGACCTTTATCCCTTCTCCTAGTGTGCCGTTCGTTTTGGAAGTACTGCAGATCTGTGTTGTGCTAGTCCTAGAGGCCCTGGACTTAATGGCAAATGTATTTTTGAAATGGAAGAAGTTTGCTCAGGTTACTTGGGCCCCTGTGAAATATTTAAGGCAGTGAGCCAGAGGTCATAACCGTTTCTGAAGTTTGTGTTAGTGATTCTCTCATGTAATGTTGAAATCATTCCTGTAAAAGCCTTACATACAACTATCCTGCTGCTTCAGGAACTTTTTCAATAATATTGAATGCTAAAATCTCCACTACTTGGACACTGAATCCATTCATACAGATGTGCAATCATTTCAGTTTAGAAACACCATCTTTGAAGCAGACACGACAGTGAGAAATGGAGTTAGTTGCTCCTATATGAAACTCAGAACTGCTTATTTTGAGCCTTGAGCTTGATCTGGCAACCATTAGAGTTCTTTTTTCTAATAAGAGTGGCCACATCAAAGTAACTTCTCATATAGTAGATGGGAGAGATCCCACTTGGAGTTGTAGTGTCACCAATGAATTACATGATTTGGGGGATGGGGGAAATAAAGGGATTGGCAAATACAGTCATACTTTCTGCTTCCTCTCTGAAAATTGAAAATATAACTTTTGAACATGTGTAAACTCTCAAAAAATCATCTGTTGTAAAGCCAATGTTTAGTGTCCTTGATGTACAAGGAATACAACACTTACCAGGTTTCCCCTTTGGCTTAACCCTGTTAATATTTGGTTATGATCACTTATGTAGATCTAGGTCCACACTAACCCCTCTGTTGAATGCAAAGGGAAAGGACAAGCATGTTAAGTTGATTTGAGAAGCTGCTTCCCTTGCTTTGGAAGTCTTGGAGTATAAGCTACATATCCATCAGCTGTGTCATCTTTTGTTTTCTGTAGCTTGTAATTTTATTATTACTATGAAGCACATTATACTTATTTTATTGCAACTTTTTCTCCTATTTTGAATTTGCAAGCTTTTACCCCATCAGTCTGAAACATTATAATAGGAAAGTGGCATTGAATTTGTATATATGATATGGTAGTCATCTCTTTAGTGCAGTTGTTCAGAATAGGTCCCAGAAGGATATTAACTTCTCTACATGAGAAAATTTTATTTTCCTTCAATCCGAAGTTAATGCGCAACTTTCATTTGTCTTTCTCCTGTTTGGTTTTTATTATGGGTTTCTCAGAATATGTTTACCTTAAATTGCTATACTCTTGGTTCTATTTTTAATTTTTTTTTATTGTTTTAAAGTTTAGAGGGTAGCTTGATTTCTTAACCTGAAATAACGCTTTAGATCTCAGAGTGGCAGCACTTTGTGTTCAGACTGCTAATCTAAGTTGAGCAAATTAAAAGGATGGAAATCTAGTCACATAATAAGTACTTGAAAACACACACTCTGCTTGTAAGTAAAATTATATTTGACAGTAACTTGTAAATCTGATCTTAATTTCATCCTGACGGATGTTTAGACAATTCACAAGGCTGTTACTTTTATACTGGGTAACAACTCATTTTATTCCTTAAATCATAAAACAGAAAATAAACCATATTTTAAAAACTTAAGTATACTTAACATATGTTTTAACAAATAATGGTATACGTTAATATAAAGATGAAATGATAGGCTGCACCAGTAATTAACTTAAAGAGTTTCCAGCAATGTTTATATCATTAGGTTGGCGAATTTGTAATATATTGGCCAACTCTCGTAAATGGAAAATTTTCTATAGTTAAAGTCTGAAATGGTCTCTCTAAAGTCCTTGCTCAAGAAACTGCTTCCTCTGTTTTCCTACTTTTGAGAAAACATGAATCTAAAAATGGCATAAGGACTACAAAACTGTTTAACGTTGTAGCTATCGTAAATGTATTGCGATCTGTGTGTGTAGTGGGGAAAGAGTGACCTTTTTAACTGTGTAATGTTATCTTGCAATAATGTTGGGAGGTTTTCATATCTTTTCTACCAGATCAAAAGAAGAATTAACGTTAAAGTTATCTGCTAATTATATAGCATTGTTGAATCGTGGTGGTGTTGTATTATGGTTACAACTCACTGTTTCTTACAGATGAAATTCATATTCCTAATGTATCTTGTCTTCATACGGTATCAGTATAACTTTTAGCTCTAAAACATTTATGGGTGAAATTCCAGCTCTGGGCTTCTGAATTATGAAGACATTCAGTCTTCAGAACACAATATTCTTATACCAAACAAACACATTTATACTCAAGTAAATATTTATTTAAAATTATTGGGATGACACCTTAAATCTTAAATTAGCATGTACAGTTGTCTAAGACTTTCTGCCACAACAGTGGAAGTTTTAGATGTAGATGTAGCCATTCTATACATTCTGTTCAGATGGAAGCAGGTTTGGGCTTTAAGTATGGCTGGTGCTCTGAGTTCTTACTATTTTGAAGCATAATTTAGTATGTGCATAAACTAACTTAGTTGTACAAGCTCTGCCTTCAGTTGTGTTAATTTCACAGTTGGAAGTGGATCTTGGCTGTTGCTAGCATGGATTTTTGTTGGAATTGGTGGAAGTGATGATGTTCCGCATCATTCTTCCCGCTTCCCTTCCCTTGTTACTACACCTTCAGTAGAGCCATAATAAGGTTTGGCTTTTGCAGTTGTTGATGATTATGTCTTTGTAGCTGGAGGTGATCTGCCTTAAAGAAAAGGAGCGTGCTCAGGCTACCATAATTGCCTGCTAACCAAAATTCTTAATTTTCTTAATACTTGTACAAAATCATAAGAACTAAACTGCATAGAAGTCCAAACACTCTGATGCTTTCCCTTGCTGTTAAAATAGTAAATTCTGGGCATATAGCAAAGCAGTAATACAAAATCAAGCTGAAAAGCTAAGCAAATGCAAATCCTAATAATATCTTCTGGCACTTGACAACTGGATAGAGCTATTTTGCCTATCTTGTATTGCCTCCTTTAGTCAATTCTGTTTGACATTCTAGTTATGTTTTGCTCTTTTTAGTATGCCACAAATAATTTAAAATGCTCAGTGCTGCCATTTCTTGGAGGGAAGTATTTTGTCTTCAAAGGCTAGCATAGGTAATGCTTGTTATCTGATGAGAGACTTCTGAGTATATAAAGAAGTGATGCTTTTTTAACATCAAAATAGCTTTCCACAAACTTGAATGTTTTATAATCTTTTGCAACTGTTTAAGACCTCTTGTAAGGGTGTCACTTACAAAAAAAAAAAAAAAGCTTGATCTGGTATTTTATTTTTATTACAAGTTTTCATAGTGTTTTCTTACTATATTAAAGTTCAGGAAATAACATTTGGCTCTTCAACTTTGCTGTTTGGGTTTTAGCATTGAGTTACATATATTCTAATTATATTGCCACCGTATGGTACTCAGATGTCTCAAAACAGAGGCCACCAGTGTGCATGCTCCGTGGTGGTGGTGGTGTCTCTCCTGTGATGAGAAAAATGAACTGATGGTGACAACTGATTCCACAGTCATGTGCATCAGCAAGAGAATAATGCAGCATAATAGAGGTACATGATACTTGAGAGGGCAGAAGTAAAATCTCTGGGGAATGGGGCAGTTCCCTTGGATAAATATTCACTGACGTTTACATCACCATTCAACAAATGCTAAGAAGAAGTCAGCCAAACACAGTGTATGCAAGATGCTTGGATGGTAAATGTTCTCCCCTGCCTCCCCAAAAGCATAGACTATGCCTGTGCTATAACTCTTCTATGGATAAATAGAACATTGACCCAAAGAACTAAATTCACTCTTTGTTTTTCCTTTTTTAGCATCAAGAATGGCTGAGTTCAATAGACCAATTGGCTACTAAAGTTACAAGTTTACACTTAGGTGCTGATCACCTTCAATTTTCATCAACATCAGTAGCAGTTAAGGGTGCTAAACTCTTTGGAGGGTTGGTCACTCAGTGAAAAGTGCTTTAAATTTTGTTCAAATGTGAGTCTAAAAACTAGGAGTGAGGCTCTGTGCTGTACCTAACTTACAGGGGCTCCCTGAGGCTGTCCTTTGGGCTGGAATGCTGCCTAGAATCTCTTTAGTGTTGTGGCTCCACCCGCACCATGCCCCACTCATGGTGGCGCAACTTTTTTGTACCAGAGCTTATGAAGGGTCCTTGGAGGACAGCCTTACAGTTGTTTTCTGCAGTGCCAACTCCCCGTGGCTTTTAGGGCTTTTCATGCTCCTCTGGCCATTTTACCTAGCATAAAAGGTCTGGAATGAGGGTGAAGAGCTTAAAAGGAAGTAGGGCTGTCAAGCAATTAATCACTCTGTTAAACAATAGGATACAATTTATTTAAATATTTTTGGATGTTTTCTACATTTTCAAATATTTTGATTTCAGTTACAACACAATACAAAGTGTACAATGCTCACTTTATTTTTATTACAAATATTGCACTGTAAAAAAGAAAATACTATGTTTCAGTTCACCTAATACAAATACTGTAGTGCAATCTCTTTATCATGAAAGTTGAACTTACAAATGTAGAATTATGTTCAAAAAAATAACTGCACTCAAAAATAAAACAATGTAAAACTTTAGAGCCTACAAGTCCACTCGGTCCTACTTCTTGTTCAGCCAATCAAGTTTGTTTACATTTGCAGGAGATAATGCTGCCCGCTTTTTGTTTACAATGTCATCTGAAAATGAGAACAGGGGTTCGCATGGCACTGTTGTAGCCAGGATTGCAAGATATATACATGCCAGATGCGGTAAAGATTCATAAGTCCCTTCGTGCTTCAACCACCATTCCAGAATACATGCTTCGATGCTGATGATGGGTTCTGCTTGACAACAATCCAAAGCAGTGCAGGCTGACCCATGTTCATTTTCATCATCTGGGTCAGATGCCACCAACAAAAGGTTGGTTTTCTTTTTTGGTGGTTTGGGTTCTGTAGTTTCCGCATCGGAGTGTAACTCTTTAAAGACTTCTGAAAACATGCTCCATCCCTCATCCCACTCAGATTTTGGAAGGCACTTCAGATTCTTAAATCTTGGGTTGAATGCTGTAGTTAGCTTTAGAAATCTCACATTGGTACCTTCTTTGCATTTTGTCAAATCTGCAGTGAAAGTGTTCTTAAATCAAATATGTGCTGAGTCATCATCTGAGACTGATATAACACAAAATATATGGCAGAATACAGGTAAAACAACAGGAGACGTACAATTCGCTCCCAAGGAGTTCAGTCACGAATTTAATTAATGTTTTATTTTTTTAACAAGCGTCATCGGCATGGAAGCGTGTCCTCGGGAATGGTGGCCAAAGCATGAAGGGGCATATGAATGTAAATACCTTGCAGTGCTGGCTACAATAGTGCCATGTGAACAGCTGTTCTCATTTTCAGGTGACATTGTAAAAAAGAGGCAAGCAGCATTATCTCTGGTAAATATAAACAAACTTGTTTGTCTTAGAGATTAGCTGAATAGGAAGTAGGACTGAGTGGACATGTAGGCTCCAAAGTTTTACATTGTTTTGTTTTTGTAGGTTGCTCTTTCACAGTAGAGATTGCACTCCAGTACTTGTAAGAGGTGAATTGAAAAATACTATTTCTTTTATTTATCATTTTACAGTGCAAATCTTTGTAATAAAAGTATTATAAAGTAAGCACTATACACTGTATTCTGTGTAAATTGAAATCAAATATTTGAAAATGTAGGAAAACCAAAAATATTTAATATATTTAAATTGGTATTCTATTGTTTAACAATGTGATTAAAACTGATTAATTGGTTTTAATTTTTTTGAGTTAATCGCATGAGTTAACTGAGATTAATTGACATCACAAGTCATGGACAGGTCATGGAGCTGTGAATTTTTGTTTATTGCCTGTGACCTATCCAAGATGTACTAGAAATACCCCTGACTAAATTGTAGTCTTACCCATCGTCCATTCAGTCCTTGGACTCTCTACAGAGGCTGATGAAATTTGCTTCATCATGTGATGTCCAGTAGGACTCAGGCCTCCCAAAACAGTAACTCAGACCCTTTAATAGTTGAAGGAGTCCCAAAATATTTAGCTAGGTGCTACTGGGGAGCCCTGGTGGGAGCCAATGCTCTGGGGTGGGGCACTGCCAGGGGTGCTGTTGCTCTGGGGGTTGGGGAGCAGCAGCACCAGCTTCCAGGGGTTGCATCCCAGTTGTAGCGGCCCCTGGGACCACTTCTCAGGCCGTCCCTGGAACCAGGCCCACCAGTTGCTGTTCGGGCAGTCCCCAGGGCTGGCTACCCAAGCAGTGGCTGGTAGGGCTGGTCCCGGGGCAGCTCAGAAGTGGCCGGTGCGGCTGCTTGAGCAGCTCTGAAGTTAGCCACACAGGCCGCTGCAGACATCACGGAGCCCCAATGATGGGGAATGAACTATTGTTTCACCCCACAACGATGGTCCTGCTGGGATGTAATTTAGACACCTTGACACAGTACTGAGGGAGAAGCTTGTAGGATTGCAGTATATAACTTCAATATCTGGGGCTATCAAGTGAACACCATTCCAAGATCTACATGGTATTTGTCTCTATGGTTCTTGTGATTCTGCTGAGGCTGCCGGCCAGTGTCAAATGTCAGTGTTTTTTGTGATGTGAATGTTTGGCTGCTTGGTATGGGATTGAGACCCAGCAAATCACTTCTTCCAGCCCACTGAATCACCACCAGATCCCTGCTTAAATAGAGATTCCATAGATAAATACTTCATATTTTGCTGTGTACATTCATTGAAACAGACTACTAGAAAAAAATGATGGGGTTTGCACATTAGAATTTATACTTGTCTAAAAAAAAAAAAAAGCCCTGCTATTACTCCAAAGTGAATGAATGGACTATCCTGAATCATACAAACAATTTAAAGTACTTGGTGACTCTACAGGAGGCCATTCTGAACATTTCTAGTCATCTAAATGAAATGTTTTGTAACTACACCTCTACCCCAATATAACGTGACCGGATATAATGCGGTAAAGCAGCGCTGTGGGGCTGTGCGCTCTGGCAGATCAAAGCAAGTTTGATTTAATGCAATAAGATTTTTTTGGCTCCCAAGGACGATGTTATATCGAGGTAGAGGTGTATGTGGTTACACTATGAACTCTTCTTTTTTTCCTCCTCACCCCCAAGAAATGGAACTGAGTTAGGAGGCCCAGTAAGACATGGGTCAATGTGGGCTTCTCCAAAACATTTTGTGAGGTATTGTATGCGCTTTTATGTGCATCCCAATTCAAGGAAGCATGGATGGGCCAAGCATTCCAGTCTGATCCTCCTGAGTGCTAGGCTTTCCCATCTCCCACTGAATCAGATGTAGATCAACCTTAATGAAACTCAGGAACTGAGGGTACACAGCACCATGCAGGAGTTGACACTGACCAACTGTACCATGGGGCATTTTGGTAGTATTTTTATTAGTCATGGATTTCACTCCATGAATTTCTTCCCCGATGTGCCTACATATCTGTCTTCCCCTTTCAGTTGATTATTATGTGTGGATAAGAATGGAGTTAGGGCCACAACACCCAGAAATATAGCACAGTGCATGCATGGGCTGCGAAAACAGCAAAAGACAACCCACATACCTCTTTCCATCTTTAGTCATAGTTGGGTTCTGTATCTCCTTAAATATTAAACTGCTCAGTATTCATAACACAAACTGAGTTACAACCTTTGAGAATTAATGTTGCTTGTTGTGTGGTGCAAGGTGGCTGCAGGTCCATGCCAATTAACCAGGTGCTAGGTAGTTTGTAGGCATGGGAAATACAAACTGGTCCTGCTTAGAGATTATCACTGAGTCCTGCCAGGGAAGTCATATAGCTTATTTTCAGTTGTGTAGCTTCTTTTCTTTGGTAATCAAGTTTTCAAAGCATCCCTACAACGAGACCCTAATGCAGCCAAGGAAAAAATCAGTTGAGATAAAGTGTATCTTTTAGAAAGACAGTCAGTCTAGTTTACCCTGAAATTGTGGGCTGACTTTTACAGGAGGGCAGAGCAGATGATAAATAATGGTCCCTTCTGGCCTTAAAATCTATGAAGAATAATAGCACTGATAGTGTCACTTTAATATTTGTAAAGGGCTATCGGGTAGTTTGGGACCCTCTTTTCACTCCAAATCACTGTTTTACAACCCTAATATTTATTAAATACATTTTCATCTGATTGAAAATAATTCAATGGAAACTTTTTTGTTGATGGTTGGGCTGGCTGTAAATATCCCCTTCCAGAGTTGGCAACACAAACAGTCACATAACTGTGAAAACCAGAAATTTGAAGATTTGCAGACGGAGATACAGCACAGCTACCTTAGAGGAGTAGCTGAGAATTCCCCAGTCATAAGAATACTTCAACCAATTTATGTGAAAAGTAATATAGTGGACGCTCCAATAACTAACTCTTACCGTAAAGACATAATTACCAAGGAAGATTTGTTTAGTTTGTTACAGAAAGAAAACTATAGACTTAACTTATTTCAACAGAGAATACTAATACCTACAGTAACTGTCCTGCAGCAAAACTATATAAATAGTAATTTCAAGATGTTGCGCACACATTTTGCTGCAGAATACTAACACTTTAATTACTGATATATGCAGACATCACGCACACATCTAAAACTGCTATGTAATTAAGACACAATTTCCTACAGTATATCTTCTATGTTAAGTACATAAGATGAAATCCTGGCTCTACTGACGTCAATGGCAAAGCTCCCATAATGCACTAAACATAAAATTAAGAGCCTATCCATTAAACAATTTTAACTGTCTTACAGAGAAAACAATAAACAAAAGACAGAGTTGATGTGGTTGGAATGCCTAGTGTAAATTTTTGCACATCTAGGTTTGTTAGAAAACCTGTTTTGTATTAGAATCTGTATCTACCTTTATTTCCACACTTTAAGACTTAGGTTTTATTAATTAACATATTCTTGGAATTAAATTTTGATAACTTACAATAAAGTTAGTTACAAAAGTGACTTGGGAATTTCCTTGGTTTTGTTACAAAAATACAAGAAGTATATTATCAGCATAAATCAGCCTGCTGCCTGAATTCGAAGGTTGGCATAGACTCCTGCAACCATTTGGACTTCAGCACATACAACTTTTGCTCAAGGGTCCTAGTTTTCCTCTGTCTGCTCTAATGTCCTCTCCTCAGGTCATGACTCCCAGTCCATGCATTGTTTGCAAGATTTATAGGGAAAGATTTGGATCACAGAAGCTCCAGGCTTTGCTAGGAGCTGCAGACTTGGTGTTGTAGACTTTGAGCTGTTGAGTCAAAGCATAGGGATAGTGTGACAGGGTAGGCCACTACGATCACCATTACAAGGTTACAATATATTTTGTACAAAGTATGCCTTGTGTGGCATCATTTGAAAAGTCAATCTGCTGAATATTATCCAGGTAAAGTGTAGCAACACTATATGTAAAGTTATAAGGTTCTACTGTATGATTGTTACTGAAATATATTATAATTCTGGGGAACACCCACAAACCAGTTCCTCAGAGACAGTGAGGCTATCACCTAGTTAAGTGGACATTCTTCAGCAAGGGGGGAAAGTGAACAAGAAATTTATATTCCATCACAGGGATGGCCTAAAGCTCAAGTCCACAAGAGACAGGCTTTCACCAAATGACTCAGTTGAAAATTGAAGATTTTTCTAGAACAAAGGACTGAGTTATAAAAGAGAAACTTGTTTTATCTAAACCAATGGGTGTTTGGATTGAACTGTTTAGGAACCACCGCTTGAAAACTATATGCACAGGTCTTGTTATCTCTTTTGATGGAAATAACAGACTTTCTATGAGCTTGCGTTGTCCAGCAACTGCTGGACAATACAAGATGCACATTTCTGGGGGACAAGGCTGGAACTGGGAATTTGCTCGTGTCGCCCTGTACATAATTCATGAGTGGCTGGCAGAGCATTTATGTAACATAGCCACTAGCAAAATCACTCCCAGCTATGTGTGACCAGGCCAGGAGTGGATGTTCTTACAGAAGAGTGGTGTAAAAGACCCCACATTGGAGACTCGAGGGAACACAGCTATTCAACAATCCAGATTGTACCCTGGAGAATGTCACAGAAGCACAGGCCTCATTCTGCATTTTTTTTTAAAGTAGCCTATGCAGTCTTAATGCACTACGGTCTTTATGATGAAAAGTGTTATAGAGCTAGATGTTGCAAAGAAACAGGTAATTTTCCATGTAATTTAGGTTATTGTGACTAGCTTTAAAAACAGTTGCATTTGAAAATTGATAAAAGCAATTTTTCAGTAACAGCATTTTTAGTTCAGATAAAATTGAGTATGATTAGCCCCTCTAAAGAGAAAAACCTTATCCTATATAATGCTTGAAAACATTTGAGCAAAAGAAAAATAGCTAGAGATACACTAACCAAAATAAGTACTGTAAAAATGAATGCAAATCAGTCTAAATTGTTAAAAGGACAACTATGTTACAAGATAAACCTTGTGCATTACACAATCTGTTTTTTTTTCCAATCTCAGTAGCTACCTGGTGATGTATACAGTGCTGACAAAGGCTTAATTCCCACAGAGCAGTTCATTACGTATATAAGGTTCTTACTGGAGTTGAACTGAATTTCAGATGCTTTGTTCTGGGCCAAATTTGATTTGGCATTTAGCCAGAACACTTGCCAATTTGATTTCTTCTTGTTCACCGAGCTACATGGGTTATAGTGATGTCTCTATTGAAGACATGTTAAACAGTTCTGAAACTCAAATATAGTTGAGATTTGGACTGATTAAGTTCAGATAAAAGAAGAAATTCAGAAGAAAATTCTGCTTCCTGCCTTAGGCCCCCCATCCTGTAATTAACCCTGGGTGGACACAGGGACTAGCCTGCAGAGCTCATTGCAAGCTTGGGTCTCCTCTCTGACCTATCATTGGTGAAGGTAAAAAGAACGAATCAGTTTCTTGGAATGAGGTTACACAAATGGATCCCAGGGAAATTAGAAAGTCAGCTGGCATTGGACACTTAACTCCCATTGGTGCTTTGGAAAATTTTCCTTTTATTTGCATTTTGCCTTTTGATCTAATTCATGTGGAATTGCTGCTGAGGGCGATCCCTGTGTGTAACCTCAGCTTTGCTCTCCTAGATTTTTTGAGAAGTCCTTCCTTACGGAAAATACCAGTTCTGAAAACAATGTTTAAAATCTAAACCCCTCTTCATCCTCTGTTCGCCTTATCTACTCTTCTGCCTCAAGTAAAAGGAGGCTGGTCAGGTTCCTTTGTTTGGAGTCGGGCTGGGTCCGGCTCTCCCGCTTTCGCTGCGAGCGCTGCCTGCAGGGGGCGCTGTGTTCACTGACCGCCTGGCTCCGGCTCGCAGGGGGGGGTCTCGGGCCTGTGGAAGTTACCTCAGGGGAACGTTCTTGTCCCCATGGCTCCCGGGGCACGGGGAGGCGGGAGCTGGCGGGCGGCGGAGAGCCCGGCCGGGGGCCAATCACCCGCCCGGCCGGGGCGCGAGCCTCGCCGCCCCTCCTCCCTCAGGCGCCGCGGCCGCCTTGTGCCCCGCCGGGGGCTGCCCGTGTCCCGCCGCCGGCTCGCTCCGCGGCGGGCCGGGGCTCACAGCAGCTGCTCGCCCTCCGGGCCGGCCCCGTCGTGAGGCGCGGCGCCCTCGTGCCGCCCGCTCCAGTCGCGCTCGATGTAGAGGTGGAAGGGGTCGTGCTTGGACTCCAGCTTGCGGGAGCGGGTGTAGGCCAGGATCAGCCCGCCCGCCAGGCAGCCGTAGAAGATCATGATGAGCAGGATGTAGAGGTAGGCGTCGTCCCCCCCCGGCGCGGCGGCGGCCCCGCGGCTGGCGTTGGCCCCGCCGGGCAGGTGCCGCAGCAGGTGGCTGAGCAGGGCCCGCAGGCGCAGCGCCTCGCTGCAGTTCATGGCGGGCTGCCGGGTGTGGGGTCAGCGGTGTCCCGCCCGGGCTGGCCGCCCTGGGGGGAGTCTGCAGCCGGCTGGACGCGGTGCCCGGAGCTCGGCGCTTCTCATCCTCCCGCAGCGCCTGGCTGCCTTGTGCCGCGGGGAGGCTTTAATCCCGCTTCCCCCGCCCACCGCGGGGCTCTTCTGCTCCATAAGTGGAGATGTTCCCGGCGCGCAGAACCGCTGCCCCGAGCCTTGTTTATCTCCAGGAAACAGAAATATGCTTTTAAGCCGCCCTAGTAGAGGGAGATCGTAAAGGGACCGCGATGTTCCCCCAGTCTGAGCTGTGCAGCGCAGGCTCGGAATGGAACCAAGGATTCGTGCGGGGTTGAAGCATATTTTAGCGAGAGACATCCCAGTTTGATTTAAAGCTTCTCAGAGGTGGAGCATTTGCTACATCCCTCTCTGATCTGTTCCAGTGGTTAATTACCCACCGCGTTCAGTAGCTGCATCTTATTGCTAGTTTGAACTTCGCTGACTTCATCTTTCAGCCACTAGCTTCTGTTGGCTAGATTAAGGAGTCCTTTACCTTTAATCTGGCAGGCAAAGGGATAAAACGTCTATTTCTAGGTTAAATGGGGAAATTGCAGCTACAATGATTCCCAAAGAGTGCCTGAAAAATCATATTTACTGCCAGGGTGCAGTGGTTCTAACTTTTGTACTGGTGACCCCTTTCACATAGCAAGCCTCTGTGTGCAACCCCTCTTTTCAATTAAAAACACTTCTTTACATATTTAACACCATTATAAATGCTGGAGGCAAAGTGGGGTTTGGGGTGGAGGCTGGCAGCTCATGACCCCCCATGTAATAACCTTGTGCCCCCCTGAGGGGTCCCAACCCTCAGTTTGAGAACCCCTGTTTTAGAGAGACTGAGAGTTCTCGTGGTGTCCAGTTTAAGAAGCTGTAGTTAGGGACTTAGTCAGAAACCTCTTTGTACCTGCAGTTGCCTGTAAAAACTGAACTCTGATTTTCAATTTTACCCCTGGGATTATTCCTACTATTGAACTTCCAGCAAAAGGGCAGTTGTCTGCTTTGTATGAGAGGGTTAATAATAGGGTGACCAGACAGCAAATGTGAAAAATCAGGACAGGAAGTAGGGGGTAATAGAAGCCTATATAAGAAAAAGACCCAAAAATCGGGACTGTCCCTATAAAATTTTGATATCTGTTCACCCTAGTTAATAAAGGGGCTGCCCCTGCCAGGTGATGAGCACCTTCCATCTAGGACACTGTTAACCACTGACAGGATTCAATGCTCAGCACCTTATGGGAACAGGGTCAGTCATCAGTAGTAGAAGCATTTCCCCACGCTGCTTAAATTTAGTGGTGTTTTTTTATATCCAGTGCTGGTGAGGGAAGCAGCAGCATGTCATTCGGGGAATCAGAGAAGTAGAAGTATTGTCCTCATGTGAAAATTAAAGAAAAGCAGATTAAGCTGTGCCTGGGCAGCCCACCTACATTTGGGATCTTCCCTGTTGCAGCTGTATTTATGTAGTTATGCTGGGGTAAATTTTCTTAATGTAGAAGTTCTTTTGTGTCTCAGTTTGCCCATTGTAAAACTGGGATTACAATACTTTGTGTCCCTCAGAGTGAATTCTGAGAATTAATTAATTAATGTCTGTAAGATACATTGGATGAATAAAATGTTCAGTAGTGTGGTGCTGCCAGTCCCCTGTAGCAAAATATTGTTAAAGTGGGAGACAACTTAGTTTTGAAGAGTAACAATTTGGAGAGCAAAAGGCTAATGGTGTCTACTAATAGATGCATTCTGTATCATGACTTGAAAAACAGGGTCAGAGATTCATTTGAGGAGCCACAAAGCGAAGTTCAGCAGCATTTTCTCTGGCCAGTCTCATTAGCTTTGCCCTTTCAAAAACAGATTACTTTTCTTCATGGAACTACAAAGGAGCTTTTTTAGGCTGTCTCTTTTCAAGGAGCTAAATCAAGAACTAACTTTATTGATATAAGAAAAGAAGAATGGAAGCTGAATATTATTAGGCCAGACTTGATAGTGGTGAGGCCTGAACTTCTGGACTAAGCTCTGGGCAGTAATGTTAGTCAAGTCTTTTTGAAAAAGCCCTCCAAACACAGTGGGGGATGGAAAGGAAGCAATCCTGTCCTGGCAGGGAGTGGACTAGATGGCCTTGGGGCTTTTTTTTTTTCCATTTCAAATTGCAGCAATTTTACTGGTTTATTGAACCATCCAATCTCAAGCCTGGTGACAAACAATTTAGGCAGCTCAGAGGCCAACACACTTCCTTTTCTGCCATGGGTGGGCCCCTGATACCTGTTGGGCAATCTAGGCACTGCTGTAAGACTTTCAGTAATAATGGTTCTGTGATTTTTTTCTTTGAAAAAAGGGAAAAAAGGCCAGTATTTAGCATGACCATATTTCCCAAAGAGAAAAATGGGACACAGTGCAGGGCTGGCTGAGCTGCTTGCCCAACCCCTGCCTGCCCCCAACCCGCGGTTGGTATCGCTGCTCACCTGAGCCCTGCCTGCTCCCCCACCCGAGGCCTGCCTCCCTCCTGAGTGGGGCTGGCATAGCTGCTTGTCCATTCATGTTTCTCCGCACCACATCCCACTTTTTTGACAGAAGTGGCCATTTGTCCTGTTTGCTCATGCCAACTGCCCACTTTTGCCAAAGAGGTTGGGACGGCTGGGACAGGGCTTAAAAAAGGAACTGTCCCAGCCAAAATGGGACATATGGTCACCCTACCAGTATTTGAAATGGGGAAATCCCTCCTCCTTAGTCATGCAACTCTAATATCTACCCAGCCAAGCTTCACTTAAACACACAGCCTTGTTCCATAGGAAAGAAAAATCCATCCAGTGGGCAGATCAGCCATTTAGGTTAGTGCCATTCTGGGGCACACTCTTCCATAGGGTGAAACAGCTGAGCCATATCGTATAACCATTCCTCTTACTCTCCTTTCTTGGGTAAATATGAACTTGACACCATCTGGGTTCTTTACCTTCTTTTATGCGGAGTAGATGGCGGAAGCTCCATTTTAATTGGCAAAGATTGTTTAGTGTCTAGTGTAAATGTAGATCCAAGCTGGATGCTTCCTTAAGTGGCAAGACAGGATCATTTTACTGCAAAGCAGGTTGCTATAAAAAGGCAGAACCCAGCCCACTAAAACCTGTTTATTAGTTAGTTCTCAATATGTTTGTTAAATGTAAGTTCTCATCAGTGTGCTCAGGCAATTCTCTTTGTGCCAGATTCCTTATAGAAAAGTCCAGATCTTTGTTAAGCAGTAGGCATATGAGACCTTATCTCTATGGCTATAGCAGAGTAGTTATTCTGGACAAGGTATGCCTGTCAATTTCCCTGTGTAAACAAGCTTTTAGAGCACAGTGGTTGCAGGGCAGCAGGAAAAGTGGGCAAGCAAACAGTTGCAAAGAGAGCTGGGCAGGCCACAGGGAACCCAAGCAGTGGCCAGAGTTGCCATGCAGAGTGGAGGAAAAGGAGGAACAAGGGTTTCAGAGTAAAAGAGGCAGAGGGCATCATTTAAAAATCGGAAGTCAAATCTTACTGAGGAAAATAGAAGGAGCATAAACTCTGTCAAGTCAAATGTAAAAGTATAATGCAGGCCAAAAAAGACTTTGAAGAGCAAAAGATACAAAAACAAACAGCAACTTTTTTAAAGTACATCAGAAGCAGGAAGCCTGCCAAGCAATCAGTGGGGCCACTAGATGATTAAGGTACTAAAGAAGCGCTCAAGGAAGACAAGAAGAGAAGCTAAATGAATTCTTTGCATTGCTTTTCACTGCAGAGAACACGAAGAAGATTCCCACATCCAAGCCATTCTTTTTAGGTGACAGATCTCAGGAACTGTCCCAGATTGAGATGTCAGTAGAAGAGGTTTTGAAACAAATTGATAAATTTAACAGTAATAAGTCACTAGGACCAGCTGGTATTCACTCAAGAGTTCTGAAGGAACTCAAATGTGAAACTGAAGAACTAACAACTGTAGTATGTAACCTATTGTCTAAATCAGCCTCTGTAGCAGATGGCTGGAGGATAGCTAATGTAACGCCTATTTAAAAAAAAAAGGGCTCGAGGGGTGATTCTGGCAATTACAGGCCACTAAGCCTAACTTCAGTACCAGGCACATTGGTTGAAACTATAGTAAAGAACAGAATTAGCAGATACATATATGAACGTGATATGTTGGAGAAGAGACAATGCTGCTTTTGTGAAAGCTAATCATGCCTCACCAATCTATTAGAATTCCTCGAGGGGTTCAACAAGCATGTGGATATCGTGTACTTGGACTTCCAGAAATGGTAGGAATAAATGGTCAGTTTTCACAATAGAGAAAGGTCAAATGGTGGTGGTGGGGGGGGGGTCCCCCGAGGATCTGAACTGGAACCTGTGCTGTTCAATATATTCACAAATGATCTGGAAAAGGGGATGCACAGTGAGGTGGCAAAATTTGCAGATGATACAAAATTACTCAAGATTATTAAGTCCAACACTGACTGCAAAGAGTTAAGTGGATCTTACAAAACTGGGTGACTGGGCAATAAAATAGTAGATGAAATTCAATGTTGAAAAATGATCCCAGCAATACATACAAAATGGTGGGGTCTAAATTAGCTGTTACCACTCAAGAAAGAGATCTTAGAGTCATCTTGGATCATTCTCTGAAAACATCTGCTAGATATGCAGTAACAGAGGTTTTTTTTGTTTTTTTTTTTTTTAAACAAACAGAATGTTAGGAACCATCAGGAAAGGGATAGATAAAACAGAAAATAAAAAGCCATGGTACACCTACATCTTGAATACTGTGTGCAGTTCTGGTTGCCTCATGTCAAAAAAAGATATAGTTGAATTGGAGAAGGTAGAGAGAAGGGCAACAAAAATGACTAGGGGTATGGAACAGCTTCCATCAGGGCCGCCCGGGGGG
The DNA here is from genome assembly GCF_016161935.1 of Mauremys reevesii. NCBI lineage: Eukaryota > Metazoa > Chordata > Testudines > Geoemydidae > Mauremys > Mauremys reevesii. The sequence goes on along the minus strand of NC_052631.1, from coordinate 86,258,976 downwards.
GGGGGGGCAAGTGGGGCAATTTGCCCCGGGTCCTGCAGGGGCCCCATGAGCTGCTCCGGGTTTTTGGCGGCACTTCAGCAGGCCCTTCACTCGCTCTGGGTCTTCGGCCGAGGGTCCTTCAATGCAGCAGAAGACTCGGAGCGAGTGAAGGACCTGCTGCTGAAGTGCTGCCAAAGGCTCGGAGCGCCGCCCGGTGAGTACAAGTGCCACATGTGGCGGAAGAAAAAAACAAAACAGCTACGGTTGGCGGCACTTAGGCTGCTCTACCACCGCCGCTTCATTCTTCTGCGGCAATTCGGTGGTGGGTCCTTACCTCCAAGAGGGACCCACCGCTGAACTGCCGCCGAAGACCCAGCCCTGCCCCAGGCTCCCTGAATCCTCTGGGCGGCCCTGGTTTCTATATGAGAGATTTAAAAGACGGGGACTGTTCAGTTTAGAAAAGAGATTAAGGCAGGATATGACTGGTGCAGAGAAAGTCATGAATGGTGCAGAGAAAGTGAATAAGTGTTTTGTTTTTTTCAAACTCACCCTCCTCGAGTGCTAGGCACTTATTTTAAAAAATAAACTAAAAATTAGGATCCACCTCCAATCATTGAACCTCCCCTTCCATTTACTGTTGCGCTGCACCTTGTGTAGTAACCTGCATCAGCACAAGGTAAGAAATGTTACTACCTCAGAATGCTAGTGTATGTGACTACACAAGGTGCAAGGCCTGGTGAATTAGACCAAAGTTTGTCTGTCCCACATTTTTTTTTTAAACTTTTAAACAAAGTTATGCCCATCCACACACTATTGTTAGCTGAAATGGATTATTTATTAAAAAGATGTTTCTGTATCGTAGATGAGGCTTTCCACAGCAGGCTACAGTACTCAAACTATAAATAGCACTGCTGAGTGCGTACAGAGGGGGTTCAGTGGTGCTCACCCCAGCTAGAAACATTCATGCAGCTTGTTTTCTACATTACAGTGGTCACCTGGAATTGAAGTAAGCCAAAAGACCAGAAGAGTATAACTTTTTTTCAGCACAGTGCGACATCTAAGTTGCTTTTCTGGGGTAAGGCTGTGTTGAATCAAGCCATGTTTTTGGTTTCTTTCCTTTCCAAGCACAATTCCCTGCCAGCAAATACCTAAAGCCCTGAGGCATCTAAATAGGGTAAATGCTTATAGAATGAGCTGTATGTTCTTGCAAAACTAGCCAGATGGCTCATTTTTGTCATCAGCAACTTTTAAAGAAACAGCAGCTTAGGATTTGTGTTCTCTTCTTCCTTTATCAAAACTGCTAGCATTACTGCATTAGTGCCTTCACTTTCTAGCGTGCTAACCAGCTCCTCTCCCTTTTTAAAAGACATTTTTATGCCAGTCTACCTCCCCAGCAGTTTTTGCTCAATTGTGCCAGTGTTTAATTCTCTGCAGGAACAGACATTTAACTCATTCGGAGGTAGCAGGCATTTCAGGTCAAATTTTGCCTTCTCACAAGCAACTTTCGTTGATTGACATGGGCAATCTTCAAACCAGAACTAGCACCTTTGTTTACTGCATTAACACATTGTAAAATGGGGAAAAAAAATATGCCAAACAGTACCTGCACCAGCAAGTTTAACCTGATGCTCACTAGTATTATGGAAACGATGCTCCTTGGGATCCAGAAATGGACTTTGCTATGTAGAATGGTCCCTAGTGGGCAGCACTGGAGAAGATTATTTACTCTCCTTCCTTCTCATTGCAACTGGCTAAAAGGGCTATGTTAGGGAATTTAAAGGGCAATATACTGGTCCCTACTTAGAAGGATGGGGATCCTCAGGACCAGTCTAGCTTGAAGACAGCCCTACTAGGGGAGAATTCAGAGGTACCAAGAAAATGAAGCTAAAGATTAAATGAATATCTAGCTCCTATCAGACAGGAACATCTCGCAAAGTTTCTCTAAGTAATTTAGTACTTCTGTGGCATATTGCATCTTTCATGTGCTGTATACCATCCACCGCCTGGCTTTTCAGAAAGACTGGAGTCTATGTATGGGCTGTAGTCACATTCAGAATGACAGCATGTGCAAGTACACAAGTAGGTATATGGAATGGCTTCGTCTCCTCTCTGTATATGCTATACTACTTTGTCAGCATATTAAAACACTTTTTCCAGAAGCAGCTTAATAAGTTCCATGGTTATGTACAATAAGTCACAGAATTGAAGTTCTTGTTAAGGGCAAGTACTGTATGCAACACTATCTTTGTTTCTATAACTGTCAAGATTTGTTGTAAATATTCAGTGTTTGAAGTCTTTTTTTCCTTAAATGTAAGAGAGATATACTGTCCAGTACTAAGTTATTTCCCACAATGTTTCCATACTTCCTACATACAGAGAGGAGTTACTTTCTTAAAGCAACGTAAAGGTGAGGGCAGATTTGTTTTTATTCTGTAGGGCATCCCCAAACCCCCTGAATGAGTCATCTCTAAGAATTCTTACAATATGTACTGCAAATGCTTAATACCTGTGGAGTTTGTACTATTGTGCATAGCCCCCTTGAAAGCATTAAAAAGGTGTTTGCAGGATTAAGCCCTTCCTTTGATATGAAAAGGATGTAGGTAAAAAGATGCAATTATCTGAAATTTAAAATACCTGTTCTGCCCATCATGAGCGCAAGGGCCACTTCTCTGTATTCTGTTTAGAGAAATTCTACATATTGATTTTGTGTTGTGCAAAAATGCAGTCTCTCAAACACTGACAACCAGAACCAATTCAACTGTATTCCATCTTTGAAAGAATACTTTAACGTTCATACACATTGAAAATAATGATCCCCATCAATGAAAACATATGGGTACAATAGAGGGAAACTACTGAGGCCCAATAAATACATATGTGCTTAAAAAAAGCAATTAATAAGATCTGCCCTCAGATCTAAGTGCGCATAACTAGCTATTTCTTACATTTGTTTAATTACAGTTTCTTTGTGGTGTTTAGATGGTCTAAAAGCTATTTTAGTTCTTTAACAATGAATAATTTTAATACAAAAAGAAAACTAACGTCTCCAAGACTAATAATCTGAAAAGCCACTATTGACATGGGCAGTATTTCCTGTATTCATAAACAAGTGTATGTGTTTAAGGAAAAAAAGAGAGGCCTTTTTCTGGTCCCCTTTAATGATTGTTGAAAGTCCATGCACAACTAGCAGCAGCCAATAGTAAATTGCTTTGCTCCTCATCCCCAAGGGGTTTTAGCAAAATCACTTGGCAGTGTTGTGGTTTGACTAGAAGAGTTATGCATGTAAAAAATAAAATAAAAAGTTCCATGAAAGTTTAAAAAGAAATTGGTCCCCAGAGGAAAGGACAGTCCAAGAGCTTATGGTTAACCAATCCATAACCATGATTTATTTTCACTTTGAAAGTTGGTTGAGCTGGGAAAAGGGGATTCACACATACACCTCACAGAAGGAAAATCTTGCCCTGATTGTTTTTTAAAATCACTATATACTGAATATGTGTTTCATATAAAACCCTTCACTCTTTACAATGACAATATCGGATAATTTTCCTTTACCATCATATACACAACATTTAAATATTATGAATAGACAATCTATTTTATAAATATTTTAGATCAAAGTAAGTTATAATATCACAGTTGAGAGCCACATCTGTACAAAATGTAAGCAACATATATAAAATGATTAAGAAAGAAATGCAAAGTAGAACAGTTGCAAGAGCTTCCACTTTTTACAGTATTTATGGTTCAAGGGGGAACATCTAAGAGAGATACATGAGCCCAGAGTGCTAACTGAGGATTTTGAAGAAACAGTATGGGATGTTGCACACTCAGTGGCAAAACCATTATTGTATTATTTGCCTCCTTCCCACTTCAGAACCTCTACGGTTTCCAGTTTTTAAAACAAACATTTTCAGAAACAGAAAGACAAAGTTCTACCTCAAGTGTTTTCTCTTCTTTTAACAAGTTTAATGAACAAAAATCCCTATCCAGAGACCAAGCTCATCAACTGTAGGTAAAAGAAGAATATGTGAAATGCTTGGCTTACAACTGTGGCTTGTTTTGATTGACATATTTAAAAGGTGAATAGTAATACTTTTAAAGAAGTTAATACAAAATGTTTTAGGCCCTGATCCTGTAAATTCTTACATGTGTTTAGCTTTACTCATAACTTTACTCATGTGAGTAGTGCTACATATATAACTAAGCATTTGGAGGATCAGGGCCTAATATTTCAAAGCAATAACAGAATGTTGACTTAAAAGATTCATAGCTGTTTAAAGACAAAAATGATCTGAATATCAGTTCTGCCTTTACTTGTCTGTAAGACCTCAGTTCTATATGGTAGCTGATGACCTCACTAACAAGCAACAGTTCTTGCAGTGGGAGTCTTTTTTTTTTAATCTTTGTGCCAAAGTTGAAAATACTGTTTTGAATTAAAAACAAACATTGTGGCAAGTATAAAAAAAATATTTCAGAACATTTAAAGTCTACTGGAGATAAGTTGTTCATAGAACAACTCTTGAAGAATGAAATTGACTAGTTTGATTTAAAAAAAAAAAAGCCTTTCAGTTCACCCTTCTTATTTCACTAAGTATTTTATATTCCTTTTTAGGCACTGAAAATATTCATAATATAACTGGATGTGCAGAAGATTCAATCTACTGTCAGTAATGCATTTTCAGTGCCATGTATTTAATTCTGTGGCCTTACTACAGAATTTATTCATGAGTGTTAATCAAAAGGCCCAAGTCTTGGATCTTGTCAACCTGAGTTCAATACAGGACATAACTGGGGTAGGATGGGGAGAGGTGGTATTTTAAGCTACCCTTCTGGCTCACAGCTTCTGAATACAAAGGGGCCATAGCAGAATCTAGAACTGGGCTTAAATGCAGTGCAATAACCTCAGATTTCTTTCCCTCTTCCATCAACTCAAATTCTAAAAGGAGCTATATGCATCTGTACTGGCCTTTTAGGGAACGGTGATAAACAGATCAGGTTCAAGTTAAACTATTCATTTTCATTTAATCTAGGACAGGACCTGAGATAAGACATTACACCAATACTTTTGCGAAAGCTGCAATGCTTTGTATTTAACAATTTCCTACTTCATCTTCACTTTTTGCATAAGAAGTGCAAATCTTAAATATGTTTATTTTTTCCCCTCACCAAGTACCTTTCTCTGATGTAGGAATTGTCAGATTTACATTAAAACTCATTTTCATATTTGTATAGGGAATTGGAGAAGAACAGATGGGAAAGCAGTTGGAATATGGTATAGAAGCAACAGTGGAAATCAGGTTATCAAGTCACACTGCTTCACATGATCACATCTAACTCCAAGGTGGAAGTGAACAAATGAAACAGTTTAAAGTGGATAAGTGTTTTCTGCTAGCAGCTAGAAAGTTTGGTTCCATAAGCAAGTGTTTTTTCCCCACAGGACCTGGCTTTACAGGTTAGGTAGGTCTTCACTGATTTCATGTATTGTCTGAACTACCTGTGGAATCTACAGTACACAAGGGTGTCCAATATTCTGAGGCTTGAGTTCTGTCCTGTAGGGTATGAGAAGCAACTTTCTGCACAGCTTTCTAGTCAATGTAGCTCAGAAGGTTATTTGCCTCCATACATTCGCTCGATATCATTGAGGTAATGGTTCTTTAATTCCTTCCTTTTCAATTTGAAAGCATCAGTTACTAGACCAGTCTCTGGGGTCCATGGTTCAGGACTTAACCGTACTTTGATTGGTATTTCAAATCTCTCTAATTTCACTGCAGGGGCAATAAAAACAAAAACACATTTATGATTACATTCACAGATAACACATTGATTTATACAACTTCATGAACAGGAATAAGACATATTCAGCAGTCTGCTGTACTATATAGTGGAATAGCTTCATATCAATACAGTCATGGAAGCGACTCACTGAAGAAAGAAAATGCAAACTTATGGCTGTAATACTTGTTATTTGCTATTACATCCCTGTATTCTAGTAACACATGCCATAGCATTTCTCTTTTGTACAGCTCCAGTGGATTGGCACTGTAAATAAAAAAAGTGCCAAACAAATGAGGATCACAGACTAAAACCTCAAAGCAGTATCAAAGCTGCACACTAAATGAAAAGTGCAAAACGAATGAGTCCCTACCTCAAAAGAGACTGCATTATAGGCACAATTGGGTATTTAAAAAAAAAAAAAAGTGTGGCTGTAGCATGCACTAGGAAGTTAGCTATGAGCAAGGATTACATGATCAGGCCCATGATTACTATTATTCACAGTAGCAATTAAAGGATTAAACTGATTGTACTCATATCGATAGGATATGATGATCCACTCAAGTTTTGTAGAATATTTTAGTAGAACACAGTTGACAACTTTTTTAAAAGTATGTGTGCACGCAAATCCAAATACAGCATAAGCTAGGGATGTGTGCATATACATGTGTGCACTCCTACGTTATGGACAACGCTGCATGCACACTTTAGTCATAACACGCAGAGGGGTCAGATTTTCAAAACATGTTTAGGGGACATACTTGTTTCCAATGTACAGTCCATGCATAACAATGCTAATTGATCTGTTGGTTTCCTGTGTCTTTTAAAAATATTCTTGGGGGGGTTGGGGGGGGAGGACAAATTGCCAAAAAAATCTGTTCCAGCATAGACTAAATGGGGTAAGTTTTATTCTTAAAAATGAAGTTGTTAAATCAGAAGTGTTCCAAACAAGCAAACATCCAAAGTGAGCACGTATTTCCTTACTTTTGTTCGTGTCATTTAAAGTCCTCATGGCCCTTAAAAATAAAAATCAGTTCCCTCAAATGAGAAATCCTTGCTTACAGCCAACAGTGGCCAAATTATGAACCCTTGAAAATGAATCATCAATGGAAATACTGAAAGTCATTTAACGTTTTTAGATTACATACTCTTCAGAGTAGGGATTGTCTTATTCTGTGTTTATACAGGGCCAATCTCAGGTAACCCTTAGGCATTATCATAATTAACCATAACAATAAATAACACTAACCAAGGATACTGACTTTGTTTTGCTGAAGTATTAACATTATAGAGTAAAATGAAAAAGAAATAAAAGCACCACCCCCAATTAGAAACTGAATTTCCAAAACAGACTATCACAATACAACCAGTAGATGGCAGTAAATGTACAGTTATTAGAATCAGTGGCCACAAAGCTCCTGCTGTATCACCTAACTTTATAGCTTTAACTTTAGACTGTTACTGCAATAGAGTTTTGTTTTCATTTAGATATGCCTTTTTGTGACTGAACTACAAAACATTCTGCTAAAAACTAATTCCAAGATGATTTGTTTAATGTTCCCTTGTAACGAAGGCTAAAGGAAAAATCTTGGCCTTGTTCTATCTAAAACATTAGTGCTGTCAAGGATTTTTTTCTATAAGCCAAACTCTTAGAGAAACAAGAATTAAAAAAGTTGCGTGGAAAACATTTTATGATTTACATGGAACACAATAATATAGAGTTAAGTTTTTCACCAGTTCAATGGGACACATGGAAATTTAACAAAATTCATGCAAAACAAAAACTTACACTGCCTACCATCCTCTTAGAATTGTATTGTAAATGTTATTTAACCTATTGTCCTGATTAAAACAGGCTGATTCTCATCTTGTAGGAATAAGTGATGGAAGCGTGTTTAATGTGTATTCTATTAGTACGGTTATTGCCAAAATAAGTTAAATTGAGACAAAGCCCAATACCATCTTTAGTGTTTCCTGTTTGGCCATAAAGTCTCAATTAATTTTCCTTGTTCCTTGAAAGCCTTGAAAATTCACCCTACATTTCTTTGGCCTCATAGGCTATGTTAGAGAGTAGCCAGACCAGCTTTTGGCCATTCATCCAGCACTACAACAAGGATTAGCAGAACGTTTTAAACTGTATCATGCATGTAACACTTACTGGACTGGATTTCTATTGTCCTGCTTTAGGAACAAGAAAACTGCCCGAAAGTGTGCTCCTCTACTCACATTCAGAGAATTTTGAATAGAGTCAAATCTTACCAACTACATCCAGAGGTAACATGTTCAACAGATTTCCCAGCTAGTGAGAAGACATGGGTGAGAGGACTATATCTACAGATGTTTTGCTGCCCCTTTTCAGCTTCATGTGAAACTGGCTTAGTACGTATACAAAACAATTCAGTTATACTCACTCTTATCTGCCACCTCTTTAATCTCGTTCAATATCTCAGCTTCCATGATAGGATTGTTACAGATTTCCACCCAAGTTCCCTTGACACCTTTCTGTTCAGCTAATACAGTCAGCTTCTTCTGATTAGGAACCACAAAACTGATCACATAAGACTGATCACTAAAACAGGATGAGAGGACAAGAAAAAAAACAGGCAAGTAAGAAGAATTTCAAATTGTCAAGAATTACTTGAGTTTAAGTAAATATTCCCCAGTGCTTTCAGATATATAGCCAATTTCTTCCTCTCCTCCCCACTCCACAGTATTCAACCTTTATCATGAAGTTTTTTTAATAAGTGACTGGATTCAATCAATCAGTCTCATATTTAGCTCTAGAGAGAAAAGTTATAGAATGCTTCAGAGTCTTTACTAAATCCAGCATCCAGCAAGTGAGTGCAAGTAAAGTCTCACCAACTACTCCTAAGGGAAGGTGGGGGACTTTTCCAAAGCCCACGGAAAATGCTTTGGATCAGGCTCTAAGTGTCAAGATAAACACCGCTGTAGCATTTTGACTGAAGGCCAAAACCATCTATAAACAATAGATTATACTTATGTTTAGTAAGAAGGCTGGTGAAATCCCTGCAAGTTGCATGGGCCCTTTTTAAAGGCACCATAATAGAGGCCCAACTTCAATGTATACCCCAAATTAAGAAAAACAGTAAAAGAACTAAAAGAGAGCCACCGTGGCTTAACAACCATGTAAAAGAAGCAGTGAGAGATGAAAAGACTTCCTTTAAAAAGTGGAAGTCAAATCCTAGTGAGGCAAATAGAAAGGAACACAAACACAGCCAACTTAAGTGCAAGAGTGTAATAAGAAAAGCCAAAGAGGAGTTTGAAGAACGGCTAGCCAAAAACTCTAAAGGTAATAACAAAATGTTTTTTAAGTACATCAGAAGCAGGAAGCCTGCTAAACAACCAGTGGGGCCCCTTGATGATCAAAATACAAAAGGAGCGCTTAAAGACGATAAAGTCATTGCGGCGAAACTAAATGGATTCTTTGCTTCAGTCTTCACGGCTGAGGAGGTTAGGGAGATTCCCAAACCTGAGCTGGCTTTTGTAGGTGACAAATCTGAGGAACTGTCACAGACTGAAGTGTCACTAGAGGACGTTTTGGAATTAATTGATAAACTCAACATTAACAAGTCACCCGGACCAGATGGCATTCACCCAAGAGTTCTGAAAGAACTCAAATGTGAAGTTGCGGAACTATTAACTAAGGTTTGTAACCTGTCCTTTAAATCGGCTTCGGTACCCAATGACTGGAAGTTAGCTAATGTAACGCCAATATTTAAAAAGGGCTCTAGGGGTGATCCCGGCAATTACAGACCAGTAAGTCTAACGTCAGTACCGGGCAAATTAGTTGAAACAATAGTAAAGAATAAAATTGTCAGACACACAGAAAAACAAACTCTTGAGCAATAGTCAACATGGTTTCTGTAAAGGGAAATCGTGTCTTACTAATCTATTAGAGTTCTTTGAAGGGGTCAACAAACATGTGGACAAGGGGGATCCAGTGGACATAGTGTACTTAGATTTCCAGAAAGCCTTTGACAAGGTCCCTCACCAAAGGCTCTTACGTAAACTAAGCTGTCATGGGATAAAAGGGAAGGTCCTTTCATTGATTGAGAACTGGTTAAAGGACAGAGAACAAAGGGTAGGAATTAATGGTAAATTCTCAGAATGGAGAGGGGTAACTAGTGGTGTTCCCCAAGGGTCAGTCCTCGGACCAATCCTATTCAATTTATTCATAAATGATCTGGAGAAAGGGGTAAACAGTGAGGTGGCTAAGTTTGCAGATGATACTAAACTACTCAAGATAGTTAAGACCAAAGCAGATTGTGAAGAACTTCAAAAAGATCTCACAAAACTAAGCGATTGGGCAACAAAATGGCAAATGAAATTTAATGTTGATAAATGTAAAGTAATGCACATTGGAAAAAATAACCCCAACTATACATACAACATGATGGGGGCTAATTTAGCTACAACGAGTCAGGAAAAAGATCTTGGAGTCATCGTGGATAGTTCTCTGAAGATGTCCACGCAGTGTGCAGAGGCGGTCAAAAAAGCAAACAGGATGTTAGGAATCATTAAAAAGGGGATAGAAAATAAGACTGAGAATATATTATTGCCCTTATATAAATCCATGGTACGCCCACATCTCGAATACTGTGTACAGATGTGGTCGCCTCACCTCAAAAAAAGATATTCTAGCACTAGAAAAGGTTCAGAAAAGGACAACTAAAATGATTAGGGGTTTAGAGAGGGTCCCATACGAGGAAAGATTAAAGAGGCTAGGACTCTTCAGCTTGGAAAAGAGAAGACTAAAGGGGGGATATGATAGAGGTATATAAAATCATGAGTGACGTTGAGAAAGTGGATAAGGAAAAGTTATTTACTTATTCCCATAATACAAGAACTAGGGGTCACCAAATGACATTAATAGGCAGCAGGTTTAAAACAAATAAAAGGAAGTTCTTCTTCATGCAGCGCACAGTCAACTTGTGGAACTCCTTACCTGAAGAGGTTGTGAAGGCTAGGACTATAACAATGTTTAAAAGGGGACTGGATAAATTCATGGTGGCTAAGTCCATAAATGGCTATTAGCCAGGATGGGTAAGAATGGTGTCCCTAGCCTCTGTTGGTCAGAGGATGGAGATGGATGGCAGGAGAGAGATCACTTGATCATTGCCTGTTAGGTTCACTCCCTCAGGGGCACCTGGCATTGGCCACTGTCGGTAGACAGATACTGGGCTAGATGGACCTTTGGTCTGACCCGGTACGGCCGTTCTTATGTTCTTATTGTGTTTTCAGTTTCCCTGCTCCTGCATTGGGGACAGGAACATGGATGGCGGGTCGCATAGGCAGGGGGTGGGTCTCCGAACAGCCAACCGTGGTCCCACCCCCTGCAGTGAGTGCTCCCTGCATGCGACTCCAGTCCTCCAGCTCCAGGCCCCCAGCTCAGGAGGCTACGGCTGTGCGCCACCCACCTTCCCGCGCTCCAGAGCTGGGGAGGCTGCAGCCGCTCGCCCTCCCAGGCTGGGGCCGCACTCCGGGGCTGGGGCTGCGCACTGCCCACCCTCCCGGCACTCTTTTGGGACTGGCCCATGGCCATGGTGGGGGGAGGTGAGGGGAAGCTAGCCTCCCCCAGCCGGTGGTTCATGTGCCACCCTTGGGCAGTAATGAGGGGAGTTGTGGTGGGAAACACACACACACACACCCCCCCCAAGGGAGCTTTAAGCTGATCCTGCACTTCCCCTATTCTGGGGCAGCTGGGAACCCACTTGGCCTCAGCACTATTCTAGTTTACACTTTGCTTGCCTTTGTCCTCTAAGGGCCTGTGTACACAGAAGACAGCTGTAACATAGTGCACACTGACCACACCCCTCCCTCCTACTCCCTACAAGGCTTGCTGGGAACAGGGCCAGGATAGAACTCTTATGCCAGATCTGCACTAATCTGGGGACCCTCTGCACCTGGGGGGGGGGGGGCAAGGAGCAGCAGGCTTGGGGGTATTTCCACCCCCTTTACTCTTAGTGCTGTAAGAGGGCCTTAGTGCTCTGGGGAATAGGCCTACAATCTGCATTTCAGACAAAGGATTTTTGAATACCATATGTAAATCAAGCATTAAATACAAGAATGCCCCTAAATGAGTTTGAGGTGAAGAGAGAATATTAACATAGCTCTTACCTTTTGGCATAAGCACAGATATTGTCAATAAGTGGACAGTTCTTTAGTGCTGCTTCTACTTTACCCAGAGATACATATTCTCCTGCTTGCAACTTCACCAAATCTTTTTTTCGATCTAGAAACAGTTAGAAAGGCATGCTGCTTTAAAGGAGCTTAGATTCCTCCACTTGTATATACCTCAGTTAAAATAATTTAAGTACCATATTTTAAATGCTTACTTAATTTTAATGGAATACCATGCAAAAGACCTTTAAAAAAATTACAAGAGAAGGAATGACAAACAAATCACCTAGAAGCGGTTAATATTTAATTTTTAAGGAAACGTCCATTTAAAAAGATACCCTTAAGGAGTAATTTTCAGACTTGCAACTAACATTAAAAGGTCACTGAGAATCTAAATTTTAGCCATTAAACTAATACATAAAAACGAAGTGGGAATTTTCAAAGTGAAGGCTGAGTAGAGACAGTAAATGAGATTACAGACAACAGCATCAGTTTCAGGGCTTTGCACAATCACTAAATTTTGAGAATATATGTTTTAACACCATGATTAAGCAAATTACTGAAATGTGTAGCTTTAAGCATGAGTAGTCCTACTGGCTTCAATGAGACTATTCATGTGTGTGAGGTTATGGTCTTGCTTAACTGGCATTTAAATTGGCAAAAAGTGTAAGCCCCCAACCTATGATCTGCAGACACCCATCAGGATGAAATTCTCCAATATCTCCAGTACAAAACCATCTCTGGCCATTTTCATCCACGGAGAAATCCTCTGTCTTTTCTTCATTTTTAAAGTATCCCATAGAGACATTAGGTCCACCTATTATAATCTCTCCTCTAGGATTAGGCTTGTCTCTACAAGTGTAGCCCCCTGAAAGTCAGATAAGTAAAATTGTTTTCAAGTCAGAATGATACAATATACATTCCTCTCCCAGGCAAATATTGAAGAATCCACACACAAAATAAAACGGAAAAGTATAAAGTGATTATCCATTTATCAAGAAATCAGAAAATACTAATACTCAATTACATCAACATTGACAGTAGATTATGTGGACAGCAGGAAAACAGGCTAGGTAACAGTAAAAACTAGTTACTTGGAGATCAAAATATTATACTCTTACACATATTATGCAATAGTGATCATGTATTTGCATGAATCTGAAAGGCTTGGTAGCTCTGCAGTTTGTCATCACTATCTATGTTTGCTGTGTATCTTCAGGTTTGAACTCCAACTGATCATTTTGACAAAAACGGTTCATATTCATGTTTTACCTGTAGCTTGAAACTTGCAGCCAGATTCACTGAAAGTAGTAAGTAGAATGTGCTGAAAACAAAAACTTCTCACCTTCTTGCCAGTCTCTCAATTTGATCTCACAGCAAATAAGAGGAGCCCCAACTCTGCCAGTGCTATAGTCAGAAACTGTGGGAAGTTAGAAAGGAACAGTAAGATGGTGACCAAAGGTTTTTTTTTAAATCTGACAATATTGAAATGTCAACAGAGCTGGAATAGGAAGGTAGCTATTAACTCAAGTTATTCTCTAGAAGTTAAGAGCTACAAATATTTTCAACTGTACTTTAAAATTAAAGAATTCACACATCTACATTAAACATGCAGATTTCCAAGAATATGTTAACATACCTTCAGTAATTGTTCCAGCTCCACAGGTTTCTGTTAATCCATAACCCTGGCCAACAGGACAGCAGAAACAGATGTTCATGAACCTTTGTGTCTGAGGCGAAAGGGGTGCTCCTCCAGAAAGCATCATACGCACATTTCCGCCTAGCAATGCTTTTACCTTTTTAAACAGCAGTCTTGAGGTAAAAGAAACCATGTATAAATATCACTTGTTCTGCTCCTTTGCAGGAAAGGCTAGAGACTCTAATACCCCTCCTTACCTATTCAGCTGACATCTAACAAGTAATAAGATTCACAGATTTTAAAGGCCCAAAGGGACCATCATGATGATGTAGTCTGTCAAGTATTACCCAAGCCATAGAATTTTACGCAGTAACTCCTGCATCTAGCCCAATATCTTGTGGCTGGAATAGAGCATTTCTTTTAGAAAGATATCCGGTCTTGTTTTAAAAAAATCCAAGAGATGGAAAATTTACCACATCCTAGGTAAAGTGTTTCAATGATTAATGGCCCTTACTGTTAGACTATCATCTTATTTTCAGTCTGAACTTCTCTGAATTAGACTTAGTGGATCTTGTTATCCATTTGTCTGTTAGCCTGGGGTCCTCTAGTACCAGATTACTTACACAAGGAGAATTGCTTATAGACTGTGATAAAGTCACCCCATAATCTCTGATAAATTATATACATTGGAAGATATTTGAACCTTTAACTGTACTTACATATTACACAGAGGTGCATCATACCCCCTTTTGATCTGTTCCAGTTTATAGTCATAGCCTATCTTGAACAGAGTTCTTTGAATATAGTTCATCTCTTGGACTTTACTCATGACGTTCTTATAAATTCGGTCCATTATTTCCTACAGCGAAGATTGAAAAGGGGACAAAGAATTACTACTTCTGATTGAAAACATGCATGAAACCTAACTAAAAAACAAAACCAGAAAAGTACTGTTCAGTTTAAATGGATGATTTCACTTTAGCTATGTAGTCGCTGCCAAATTGTTGTTTAACTTAACATTTTCCCTTAATATGTCATCTATTTAATGAATTTATATTCTATTCCAGCTAGGGACTATTCAAGGTGGTAGAATAATGTGTGGAAATGGGTAATGGAAGTGGAGGACAAGGTCACATTTTTTCCTTTCTTCATCCATCCCTCATAAACCTCTTAAGTTATGAAGTTGATTGCCTAGGAAAAAGAAAAAGCCTCACATAGTACAACATTTTAGTATGGCAATCTGGCCTTGAATTGCTATAATCAATCCTGGGCAAGTAACCAAATTACCTCTGAGACCATTTAGAAGTGTTCCAATAGTTAACAGTACCACTGACTCACTTCTACAAGCTGCATCTTAAACCTTAGACTTTTTAAAAAACTCTTCACATCAATGTTGTTAGCCATCTAGTGATGTTGCTGGAGCGAATATATGGAAAAATAAGAATGTCCTTTCTAATCATGTCTAAGTCTGCATGTCTGTCATGGAGGTCACAGATTCTCCTCCGTGACTTTTGCAGGGGCTGGTGCGGCTGGCTCAGGGACTGCCCGAACAGCAGCAGTTCAGGTGTGGGAGGGGGCTCAGGGCTGGGTCGGGGGTTGGGTTGCGGGGTGGCACTTATCTTGGATGGGGGGAGAAGGGGAGCTCCCCTGGAAGCGGCTGGCATGTCCCTGCAGCTCTTTGGTCGAGGGGACTGGGGCTCTGCACACTGCCTGTGCTTGCGGGCACTACCCCCCGCAGCCCCCCGTTTACTGCCAGTGACCTGTCCGTGACTTACTAAAAATACCTGTTACTAAAACATAGCCTTCATCATGTCCTCTACCTTCTCATACTTACAGGCACAGCTGCTATGAGTGTGGGCTTCAGTACAGTACAGTCTCCTTTGCTTCCCTTCTTAATTTTACTTGACTGAAATAAAGACAAACATGAATATGTTTAACTGAGAAACTGGTGACTGGTTAGGGGAGAAGAAAGAAAGAAACAGGAGATAAGGTAATGTGCAGTTTCTGAAGTTCTCCTCCTTCCTCCCCAGATTATTATTTTCTCAGTGGAGTGGAGCAGAAAGGTGTATTGTCAGTCTCATCTCATGCCAAATATGTCTGCTGAAATCAAAGCTTGCTAGAACAAGCCACGTTATGTGTATCGTTTTCGCTTTCTTTATTTATCCTTCTAGCATTTTCTTTTGTATGGTCTGACTTCAAGGGGGTGATTTTCAATTGGAACCAAGTTTTGATGATCCCTACAAATCCATCCATGTGATTTGTTGTTTTCTTGGTGCCACAGTGTTTCTAAACTGTGCATCTGCTGGCTAGTTTGCATAACAAACTTGTATTCATTTTCTCGTCTACTTTATTACATTCTTAAGCATGTTTATGCTGTTCTCAGTTATTTACATTTGGAGGCTTCAGATAGGTATTGCAGCCTTTCATTGATCATTTTTCCATTTCCAGCCAAGTGCCTCTGCCCCGTCAGTCAGCTAATGGAGGATTTTCTGTTATGGGTTTCACCTTGTTGACAACTATTAGGCAAGCAACAGAGAACCAAAAGCTGACTGAAGGGGCAAACTAGGGATTTACAAATCAATTACTGGCCAGGCAGGGCAGGCTCAGCAGAGCTTTTAGGCAAACTAATTTTCTTGTGTGTATTATCCAATGATTAAATCTTTTTTTTTTTTAAAACCATAGAACTAAAAGAACATTTAACACTCATAGCCAGCTATAGCAAAAATCAAGTGCAGTTGTGACCATGGGTAATGCTGTAACTACTGAGGCAGAAAGAAAATCTTACGTGCAGTCATTTGGTTTTCTTTTAATTTATGGGTAATTCTGACTTTAAATGTTGAGCTTTCGTTATCTTTACCTAGATAGAAATGCATGTTATGTGAACTATTGTACAGTTTCACCAGGAGCTTAGTTTCGTTTGTGGTTACATTTTCAGAAGGTACTACTGCTTTTGACATTAACTGCATTGTATATCATAGTTTTGCAATAAGACAAGTGACTGACCAAGAAAAATAAAGTACAACCACCAAGCTTTTGCTTAACCACTGTGCTGAAAGTTTCCCCTCACCTGGTCTGATAGAGTGAGTGGAGAGGAGTATCCAATCCTGCAGCCATAGGTAACGCAGGACACTTCTGCTGTCAATTCTAATACATGGGCCAGAGGCAAGTAGCCAACGTAAGTGTCCTTGGGTCTAGCAAAGCAAGGATTGTATAATTAACTTGGGGATCCAAGAGTGGGCTGAAAATACTTCATCTAGTGCAACAGAGTATTGTATATTCAAGAACAAAAAGGCAGAATTACTAATTTTCCAAAAAAGTCTACATCGTAACAGATCACTACTGGAGTCTGTTCTCCTGTATGCGGTAACCACACTGGGAATTCTCTACGCTCAACATTTGAAAGTCCCATTGCAGTTGACTGGGAATTGTCACTAACTTCAATAAGGGCAGGATTTCACCCACTGATTCTAGCAGAGGGAGTCTTCTTGCAGTGAAACACAGGACGTCCTTAGTGCTCCAGCTGCCTTTTCCTTTCCAAGTGGGAGGTTTCTTATCCAGTTACGGAGTTAAAGCTGAAACTAGCTTCTATTTGAAGCCTGATAACCAAAGCCCCTCCACCTTCAAATCCTCTTCTCCCCCGCCCCCCCCCCCCAAATTAATAACAGCAACTCATTTTAAAAGATTTTAGTAGCCTGTGCATCAGTCACTAGAGCCTGAAGCTCATTTATTCCGTGACCTTGAGTTGAGAGCTATTCAATGGTCCGAAAGAGAACTTTCAGCACAGACCCACATAAATACCCCACAATGAAGGGGTTTCTTGTATGTGGGTCATTTCCCCTCAAGAATTTGCTGAGAAGGGGGTGCAGGGATACCCATTTATCCTTCAACGCACTGAAGAACCCTCATCAAAGTTTGCCATTACTTGGTTATTGAATAGCCAAAATTTCTCTGTTCATTTTACTGCCTATTTTATCTCAATATATAAGCTTAATAAAAATAATTTAAAAAATGAAAGACCAAATTAGCTGCCAAATGAAAGTGGTCTTTTAAACCAGCTTGAAGTGAGCAAGGTATTTAAGCAGATTGTGTATAGCACACGTAGAAGGATCTATATGGACCTGGTCTCAGACCCCTGGAATAGGCAGGCCTTTGACAGATTCCTTGAAGTTATCTGATATGCTCAAAAATTTCTGCTTAGAAACCACCAGCCTCTGCATTCCACTTTCTCAGGAATGCTGATAAGGACAGGGAACCAATCTTAATCTACAGACAGATACCCTGTGCAAAAAGATATGGTCAGACTCTCTCCATAGTGATCAGTTATGATGGATATCTTGAAAGTACATCTCAAGAGGAGACGTAACTAAAGAAGTCATACTGTCTTCTATCTTTTTTAATCTCATTTAGTTGTAGAAAAATCATAAGTCTAAAGAGCTATAGAGACACTTATGGTTGTGTCCAAGAGCATGATAAATTCAAAGTGATTATAGAAATATCACTTCATATATGAAGTACGTAAGATTAGTGGATAAAACACAGGATTTGCTGAAGTTCATATTTTTAAAAGAAACAGTCACCAGGAATCTCAAAATTATACAAGTGATAGGTTTTCTGGAATCCAGGAACATTTATTCCAGTTAAATAAAACAAAAAGTATTTTATACATACACGGGGCAATTGAGTATTTCTTACCCTAGTCCAGGTATTCTCTCACACTGGCCTGTCATTCCAGCTATCAAGTTCTTATGCAGCATCATCACTCCTTTAGGTCTCCCAGTAGACCCACTAGTATACATTACTAAAGCCAGGTCTGTGGGAACAGGTTTGCTTGGAGAGATGTCTACTACAAAGAGGGGGGAAGAGAAATCATTCACATGGGACTTTAGCAGGAAGTGATTGCTTCTTAGTTTGTCCAAGAGATGACATTGAAGCTCCAGAAAGAGTAAAGTAAGTTAACTGATCTGCATAAGAGACTGACAAACAAACAAAGTTAATGATGCTCTAGTGGTAAGCAGACCAGGAAAAAGGAAAAAAAGTGACAGATCACTTAGGGACAACAAGCACCAGCAGATTCAATCAAGGCAATAGGTTAAGTTGGAGATAGATTTGGCTAGAAGTGTAATGTCATTGTAGAGTTTCACTGGACAAACCTAATGAAGTTCTAGTGAAACCCTTTACGATAATGCCTGGGAGAAGTGCAGAAGAAGCTCATACTTTGGAGTGATGAGGAACAAACTCGTATCAAGTTTTCTACTAGTAACAGCTTTAAAGCCAGGGCTGTAGAGGCTAAAACACCTGGTTTGTGGGGGGTTTTTTTCTTTTTTTTTTTTTCTTTTGAAGTCAGGATGCCTTGAAAAATCTCACTTGGTGGAAAAGTGAGTTTTACAGACCCAGAAGCCAGTCTGTATTGAGCTAATAAACGTATGAAAATAAATTAAACTTGTTTTAACTCAGTTTGCTGCCTTGACATTTATTCTCTTTTGTCCTGGTTATGGTGAAAACCCATAACCCTCAGGCTGATGACTTTGCAGCAGAAAGGGGAGCAAAGGTGGGAGTGGGAGGACATTTAGGGGCAGGGCCGGCTCCAGGCACCAGCTCAGCAAGCAGGTGCCTGGGGCGGCATGTCGGGCTCTTCGGTGGCAAGTCCCTCGGTCGGAATTGCTGCCGAAGAAGAAAGTGGCGCGGTGGAGCTGCTGCCGATCGTGTGGGGGGGGGGGGGGAGGCGGCGCTTGGAGCAGCAAAAACCCTGGAGCTGGCCCTGTTTAGGGGAACTCTCCAAAAAAAAAAAAAAAAAAAAAAAAAAAAAAACCCCCAACCCTTACCTCTAGCCCTTTGGGCTGGCAACAAGTTCAAGAAATCAGCAGCTTACCACAGAGTAAGCAGCTCTACTGAACGTGTACTTTCTTGCATAAGCCTCCAGTTCCTGCCAACCAACTCCTTTAACTGTTCACATCTTCTCCTTTCCAGTAGCACAGAGGAGCTGGGTGGCAGGAAGCAAATCCTCATAATTGCTCACTTCTTCCTTATGGAAGCTGGTTTCTCACTCCAGCCAGCCAATTATAGTTCTCAGTGACTGGAGGAGGGAGGAGTCCAGTGCTTATCACCCTGGCCTTAGGGGGCTTCTAGCTACAAAATTGGTCAGTAAGGCTTTTCTAAAACAAATGCTTGTCCCTGTCATCAGGAAAGAGAAGAAAAAAAAGTGATGGGAGTTTTTAAAATGTTCATTAAAAAACAAAACAAAAACAAATAGCCACGCCTGACCTTAATTCTATATGACCTTCCCTTATTTTAGAAAGTGAGCTTAGTCAAACCATGCCAGTCACATTCTAAAATTAAACTGAATAAAGGAATATCTAAAACAAAATCCATTTGGGACAATGTAACATTAAGATAAAAACACTCAAATATTTTACTTTTAGTTTTCCACTTATTTAAAAACATTGAGTTGGACTGGTAATTTTTCTACAGTAAAATGCCAGTTCCTTTTTAGATTAAATGGACATACTTCACCACCACTACATATCCCTCCAAATCAAGTTCAATCACTTACTGGACTGCTTGGGTAATCCTGATTTGGTTCACTTACAATTTTCTGGTTTGGCTCCTAATTCTTCTACTGTCTGCATACTATGAATCTCTAGTCCTTCAGGGTATTCAGATTTATTGAGAGTCTTCTTATCCACATAAATGATATGTTTGAGACAGGGGATTTCTGACAATGCAGTCTGTTGAACAAAGAGGAAATTTAGTACTTACAGTACTGTATATTATAAGATTACAGTGAAATACAGTTGACAAAAAAAGTTGTTCCCAACTTACCTTAAGTTTACTCTCTAGAAGTTCTACACTGGTGATTAGATATGATGCTCCAGATTCATTCAGACCATAGGTTACGGCCTCTTCACCAAGGGTGGCATATAAAGTAACAACTGTTTTATAAATACAAGTAAGTTTAAGAGCAGAATAATACAAACCAAAAGCTTTTGAATGTATATAATTTAGTCAGCATTGGGGGGTGCTGGGGTAGGGGGAGAGACAGGGGAAGGAGTACTTTTCAGCTGCAATCCTTTTCCCCTGGGGAATAAAAGCAGCTTTTAGTTTTTTCCATGATGGAATTTTATGAAGCAAGGAGTTTATGGTAATGATAATAGTTGTATGGAAAAAGGAAAGTGTAATTTCAGTCATAAGATTTCACGATAAGCAACTGAAAACAAATCTGTGTTCTTTCCAGTTTCACACAGAGGGAGAAAAGACTTTGGGAGAGCTGAGTCCTGAGGATCTCCTATTTTTCTGCTTCTGTAAACCATTCTTAAAGCTTCATACCAGAGAAGAGCTAGACTGGGTTTCACATTTACTAATTAATTCTCCAAGAGAACAGTGTTTAGTGTAAGGATCACCTCCAATAAAGCATTAAAATAGGGAAGTAATACTCAAAAAATCTTATGAAGTAGTTAGGATTACTACACATACATCTACCTGACAAAACCACAAAAAGCAAGAAAATGAAAAAAGTTAAGACACTTAACACCAGGGCCGCCCGGGGGGGGGGGGGGCGGGCAAGAGGGGCAGTTTGCCCCAGGCCCCGAGCCCCACGGGGGCCCCCCACCAGAGTTTTTCAGGGCCCCTGGAGCGGGGTCCCTCACTCGCTCTGGGGTGCCCGGCAAACTCTTGTGCGGCCGGGCGCAGGAGCTTCTGCCGCTCCCGGTCTTTGCCGGCGGGGGGGGGGTCCTTCCGCTCCGGGGCGGAAGGACCCCCCGCTGGCGAATTACCACCGAAGACGGAGCGGGACCCGCCACCGAAGTTCAGCCCGGTCTTCGGCGGTAATTCGGCGGCGGGGGGCCCTTCCGTTCCGGGACCCGCCGCCAAAGTGCCCCGAAGACCCGCGGCGGGGGCCCCCCCTCCGCCGAATTACTGCCGAAGACCGGGCTGCGCTTCAGCGGCGGGTCCAGGAATGGAAGGGCCCCCCGCCGCCGAAGGCCCCCTGGCGCCCGGAATCCTCTGGGCGGCCCTGCTTAACACTACGTATCCACCACCACATGCATACATCTTACTATTACCACAGCTACTGTACTCCACAGACCACACACTACAGTCTTAATTATGTTTCCCTGTGAGTGCTAGCATTCCATCATCCCCTTTAATAGCTCTCCAGCAAACCTTCCTTGCCAAATCACTCTTTCCCCACGCAACCAACTATTGCAGCAAATATTCACAACAAATAGTGTTTGGGGAGGAGAGGTTCAATGAATGTAGAAAAATGAAAGGGGAGGGGGGCAGAATTCAAACTGCGCAGGGTCTGTGTTGGATAGAAGCGAGAGAGAGAGAGTGAGTGAGTGTGTGTGTCCTAACTGCTTCATAATGAAGTTTTTGGTGTATTAAATATACTCAGGACTGTGCATTTTCAGAAGTAGTGTCTTGTACATTGATTAAAGTAAAGTGGAGGGTTTAAACACGCCACAAGAATCCTCAGAAGCTGGTTTGCATATTTCAGCTACCATAACATTTCTCTGTTCCACCCAACATCCAGTCTCTCCCCTAACATGTCAAGTGGCAGAAGCAATCAATGAAATAGCATTTCTGCATGTTTCAGTTATGAGCAAAATTAGTTAGCCACACAGATTTGATAAACAAGTCAAAAGGTCCACATTCATTGCTCTTTCCTGCCCTCCAAAAAGTGAAAGTCCATTCTAAATTCTAAAAATACTTCTATAATAAGCAGAACCAGAACAAGTTAGTCTGGCTACAGCTGCTTGCTAATTTTGGGGATCGCTGCGATGCATAGCATATAGTTTATTAGAAAGTTGAACACAAATTAGGACTTTTCACTTTCTTCCAGAATTTTTTTAAACAAATGCTATCCCAGGAATATGCAGATGTACTAGACAAAGAACTGAACTTACTGTGAAGAGAGATTTCTAGAAATATAGTTAATGCAAATGCAACTTTAGCACTCACGAGGGAAGTTGTATTTGAAGCAGGTTTGTGCTGCAATCATCCACTCCGCTCGGGTCTCACAGAATATGGCAATGGTACTTTTTGGCTTTAGTCCTTGTGCAGCTAGTCCTCTCCCTAAGTGATCCACTCTCTGGTTAACTTCTTCATAGTTTAACCATCTATAGTTTCCTAGGATTAACTGGTAAAAAGAGAAGAACAGTTTTGTGATAATGACATTAAGCTGTTAGCATACATGTTTGCACCTATTCTGTGAGCTGGTGTGGAAAACGTACTAGCAAATACAATCTTTTTCAAAGTTAAAAATTGAGATGGGTTTCCTGAAGAAAAATACTAACAGCATGTATTATAGCGTCCTTTCTTGAGCTACAGTTAAATATCCAGTTTTACACCATAAAATGTAAACTGTAAAGAATGTAAAAGTGGCCTGCAATAGATACTTTATCGTTAAGACACAAAGCTTTTGATATTACAGACCTCAAGAATTCAAAAAACTTTAAAGATTACCTTTTTAAATACTTTTCCATTAGGCTGCATTTCATTCTCTTCACTCAATATTTCTCTGGTCCCAAGGCAGTCCTTCTTCCCAAACTTTGCTACAGCATGGTCAAACAACTTGTCCAAAGTGTCTGCTCCGGGAATGTCTATCGTTGCTAGTGACTCAAGATGAGTAACAGAACGGTACGGACTTCCGGGCTTGTCCGAGATGGGTTTAGCTTTTAAGCGTTTTGCCATAGCCTTTTTCTTCTTAGCATTGGTAAGAAAATACCATGGAATAAATACAAGGGCACTATACACAGATATTAAGAAGTACACAGGAAGCAAGAAAATGACATGTACGTCTAGTTTTAGTTTCATAGTGGATAGTTTAAAAAAGTTCTCTGTCCTTTGGATTCAGAGAATCTTGGTTCTCTGATGAAGGTAAGAGCAGAAGCAGCAATGAGTGGCAGTACAGTCAAGGAAACAACTGTAAGTGAAGCTTAGATAGCTCAGTTTTAGAGTAACAGCTAAAACATTAGTAACCTTTGGAAGTCAGACACCTTTGGGTGAAGATCACAGCCAAGCAGACAGCAGGAAAGAAAACAAAGAAAGTTTAACAAATTAGTGACACCAGGAATCAGTCCATTAGTTTCAATCCTTTATGATTTCACCCCAACATGCAGCAAGACCAAGGAGGCTGAAGTAACTGCTTTGAGAGGCATATGAGCAATTGGTTTTGAAGACTGAGAGGAATCTTTTCATTATTTGTTTTTTACCTCCACAAATATTTACTCTTGTAAGGTCCCCTTTCCTTGTCTCTGTTTAAATAATTCTGGTCTTTTAAAGTGCACTGTGTCCTTTATATATCAAAATATTGTGTTTCTAAGCTAGTTGAGCAATCCTAAAGTTGCAATCCTGAAGTTGCATAACTATGGTCAAAGGCCAGTAGCTTTTTTCTTTAAATATTTGTGCTAGGAAGATATGGTAGTACTGATTTTTTTTTATGACTTTCAGAAATAAATTTATATCAACTCCGTGTTCAGAATACAGCATATTTACTGAGACTGTTCAAAAATAAATAAAAACCCACACACTGTAGACCTAATTAATACACAAGCTCCTCTTCTGACATCACCTGGGTAACTGCTTTTACTTTAAAGCAGGCCTGAGAAGCTCTATTTGAATGTGCACAGCTTACACGGACTTGATTTGTGAGGCAATTACTTTAATACACAAATTTAAAGACTTCTAGAAGTCCAACTCATCTTTCATCATAAAACCAGAATCAAATCCTGAAGTATTTGACTGATTCCAAAGAAATCTCTCCCGAGCAGGCCTGTGAGAGGACTAATGGGTAGATATTTAAAAACACCCACAAATTAAATCACAAACTTCAGTCTCTTCAAATGAATGGCAGACGTTTATTATACTATTTGTCTTAAATGACGTGTTGATAATTGCATTCCAGTTACTTCAGTTGGAGTGTGTTTTGAATTAGCTTAGGTTGTACATAAAAAGCAGCAGAAATGCTAGGAATAAAGCTAAAGCTCCAGTGCATGGCAGTTAAACACCACACAATGTGATGAAAATACTGAGAATTCCCTTCTCAGTGTTGGTTTCAAGAGACAAAAGCATGCAACATAGCATAGTGAGTGAACCAGAAAACAGATTACAGCAGGCTAATGCAAACGTAAAGGCACAATTTCATTGCCTTACTCAACAAGCAGTCCCACTGAAACCAGCGTGACTACTTGTTGAGTAAGTACTACTCAGCCTGAGTAAAGGTGGAAGAACTGGGACCTGAGAATTTACACATCAATAGGAGCAAGGGTCAGTCTACTCAAGTCCCTTGACACATATTTGAGACTGAATGGATTGACATCTAACATACATTCTTTCCCCATTTTCAAATGCAAACACTGCTTTTTTCAGCAAGACCTGTCCTTTAATATGACAGAAGATCCGGAGACAAACTAGCAAACGTAGAAGATAAATATATCTAAGTATTGGTACCAAGATAAGTATAATTCTAAACTGGAATAAAGATTGTAGAAAAAGCATAGGCTGTCAAAGTTTTAATTTTAATGTGGATGTTTAAACAGCTTGTACAGTGCCCCCAACACAATGAAAGGAGTGATTAAGTTACGCTGTAAAAGGTATTTTCATTGTGTAAGTATATTGAAGAATTACAGGGGATAGCAACAAATGCTAAATCTATTAGGCACTTTATTAAGAATCCTTACATTTACTATAAGTCATACTTATCTGAAGCATATGGCCCAAAACAAACATTTTCAGATGATTTCTGTATTAACTACCAGTAATTTAAAATGAACACATATTCTACCTGCATTAGGGTTTTGTCTGGCACCCACTGATGTAATATATCAAAGTACTAGTTACCCTTGTAGGGTGGGCTTCTGTAGTTGGATTTGTATTCTAACATACAAGGAAACCAAGTTCTGCACACAGATGATCAATATTAACATTATTGCCATTTGCCTCTCATTCTCCTTCCAACACACTTTCCCATTGTTTATTATACCCACTATTGCATCTTGGTCTTAAATTAGATTGTCAGCTCTTTGAGGCAGGAACTGTCTTACTGTTTTTACAGCATCTAACACAATAGGCCCCTGATTTAGGCACTACTATAATGCAAATAAAATAATAATTAAAGTTTTAGTTCTTCCATGATTTATCAAGAAGTTTCACAATATACTAATTCATTTTTTAAACTCACTGCTATCAAGGTTATCTGCATATTTTGGTTTTTAAAAGATTATTGTACCAGAAGAGTAGACTGCAACTACTATAAAATGCCTGTTATCCAATTTCACATGTAATGTTTTGGATAAGACTACCCAAATCTAAATTTAGGGGTTAGATGTAATAATCCTGAATCTGATCTTTTGTCACACTTAAAAGGAAGTGGTGAAGGCTTGTCATCCTCAGTCATTTTAGCCACACATCTTGGATAAAAGGTATGATCTTAAATACACTGCTACCCCAATATAACTCAGTTGTGGGGAGCCAAAAATCCCTACCGTGTTATAAGTTAAATGCCGTTATATTGGGGTAGCAGTGGCAGGGATGCAGCGGTGATTTAAAGAGCCCAAGGCTCTGGCCACAGGAAGCCCCAGGCCCTTTAAATTGCTGGCGAGCCCCACTGCTGCAGCCCTGGGGTGGTAGCAGCAGCAGCAAGGCTCCAGCGGTGATTTAAAGAGCTCCGGGCTCTGGCTGCTGCGAGGAGCCCCGGCCCTTTAAATCACCAGCTCAGCCCTGCTGCCACAGCCCCAGGGTAGCAGCAGCAGCAGGGCTCTGGTGGTGATTTAAAGGGCCCGGGGCTCCCCACAGCAGCCAGAGCCCTGGACCCTTTCAAGCGCCGCCAGAGCCCCGCTGCTACATGCGAACCCGTGTTATATCGGGTTGCGTTATAGCGCGGTAGCGGTGTATCAGATGTGTTTCAGTGTTCTCTACCTCTGTTACTTTACTCTTATCACTTAAAGTTTTATTTAAACATTTTAGGCACCTAAATGCTGATAGAGATTTCAGAACATTTATTTGAAAGAAAAAAAAGCTGAGTTGACAAAATGCCTCTTTTGCCAGAGATCTGCAGTTGCTGCCCTTGCTTCTATAACTAGCAATGCAATGTTCAAGCCATACACACACACACTGCCATTTACATTCATGTTAAGGCAAAACATAGAGGCTGCATTTTGTGGAAGTTTCCAATCAGATTCAATGGTAAAAAGATGATGTTTTTAAATAGATGACTTAGCTAATTTGTAAAATATGTAGTAGTTTGAGAGAGACTTCCATTCTATCAAGATCAGCTGGAAATCCATAAAATGCCATAGAATTTGATGAAAACAGGTCCAAAAGAAAGAAAAACACTTGTAACTTTTTGCCTTTAACAAATAAATGTTAAGATACTTACAGGATGTCTAAAAGTAATGACTGGGTTTTCTTCAATGATGATTCGATCTACAGTAAAATGGGAGAGACGATGGGGGGGGGGGGGGAGAAGAGAGAGACTGATAAGATTGTGTACCAAGTTAAGTAAAAATATTAAGTGTGGAAACCAAAAATGTAACCTGCTATTTATGTACTTAAACAGTGAAGATGAATTCATGGTCTCCCCTATCCTTTTGAAAAGAAAGATGGTGTCACTACTCTTATCTTATATTTAAATGAATCAGAATAAGTTTTCACCAAAGTCACAAAATGTACGTTACTCACATTTAGTCTTGTACTTTGAACATGTACAGTCATGCTTTAGTCAGTACAGAGGGGTATGTGTGTGAAAGTTAACGACCTGTGATATGCAGGAGGTCAGACTACATGATAAAATGATACCTTCTGGCCTTAAACTCTGTGGAAATCTACTGAAATTACCCCTATGACCTTGTACCTCTGGCACATGATCAATCAGGTATGACTGAGCTTAAAGTTGTGAGCCATTAGAACATGCATCAGCCAGTCTGCAGGGATACAAACAACTTTTCAATTCCTGCAGCCCCCTCCCCCCCCCCCCAACTTCCAGGATGTATTGTAACCAGTATTGTATTGTAATAAAGAGGCGCCAGGGCTCAACCAATTATGTGCCAGTGCTGAAGCAATTTTTTTCCTTTCATAACTGACATAGCAAGCCAAGAAGTGCCAGGGAGGGCTATGAACTGCCGAGCCTGGAGGCGACGGTGCTTAGCCCTGGCACAAATTAAGCACTGATGGTAACCATAGGCAGGATACACTTATCTTAAAGGAGGGAGAGGGAAGCTGGGCCAGGCTGGATTGCCTCTAACCATCCCATGGTTTCCCACCTCTAACAACAGTGTAGTAAAAGAGATTTCCTTCTTCTGCCCCAAATGTGGTAGGTTTCTCTCAATATTATGTTTGTACAACCCCAAGTGTGGCTAAGATTTAGTCCTGCATCAGTGATATCTTTCCTATACCTATAAGTGTTATGACTTTAAAGTTTGTTCTCTCTCTTCAAGGATAGTTATTTTTAGATTAAAAATGACCTAAATGTTCTAACAGATTATTAGTTATAAAATTAATCTCCCCCTGACCCTTAGATAGTTGGATTCATAGGGCAGGTCTACACTACTAAGTTAGTCTAACTTATGTCATGCAGGGGTGTGAAAAAAGACACCCCCGAGCAACACAAGTTACAGCGACCTAAGCGCTGTCCACACCGGCACTATGTTAGCGGGAGACAGTCTCCTGCCACCGCAGCTTCCACCTCCTGCAGAGGTGGAGTAATTATGCTGACGGGAGAGCGCTCTCCCATCAGCATAGAGCGTGGTCACAGCTGTAGCACTTCTAGTGTAGACCTGCCTATAGTAACTAAGGCCTTGTCTACACTATAGGGAAAGTCTATCTAAGCTACGCAATTTGAGTCACGTGAATAGCGTAACTCAAATAGACGTAGCTTAGACCTACTTACCGCGGGGTCCACACAACACAATGTAGACAGGAGACGCTCTCCCATCGACTCCCCCTACTCTTCTCGATCCGGTGGAGTACAGGAGTCGACAGGAAAACGATGCATCGATGGTCAATTTAGCGGGTCTAATGAAGACCCACTAAATCGACCACAGATCAAATGCCGCATGTTGATCCCCCAGTAAGTGTAGAAAAGCCCTTAGAGGCTAATGGAAAAAGTCCCAATACTTAAAAAAACCACACACACACACACCCCACCCCCCATCATCTGATAGTTGCTAGAATAGCTTTTCTTTAAGCATGAGACAAGTACAAAAACACAATATATTGTGATTTAAAGGTCTTATTGGCACTTATGGGATGATGTATATAACTAAGGCTTTTCTACTCATCGATAACGTGACCATCCCAAACTCATGCCATTTAAACCTTTATACCGCAGCATATATTACATATAATAGACATCATAAACAATCGTTTCAGACCAGCAGAATGTCTAGATATTGATTTCATTTGGTTACAAAATGAGCCCTGGTGCCTGACATCTAAGCTTATGCTTTCATTATTTATTTTTCCATGCGTCATTGGGGGGGGGGGGGGGAGAGGAGAGCAAATATCTTGTGTCAGTGAAACCATCAAAGACATTCTCAAGGCAAGCCAAGTAGGGATTAGTACTAAGTATGACAAAGTTCACATTGTATCTTGGGGGCAAGAGGGTAATAATCCTTGTTTTATGAAAATGAGGACATTTTGTAATCCTAGGGGGCAAAAAAACACAGTAATATACTACATAGCATCACTTTAGGGAAAAAATGTTGTACTGTAAAACCTTATTAAGTGTTAATTTCAAAACCATTTTGACTACACACTATTTTGGAAACAGTATAGTGGAGCTGCAGTTTCTTGAGGCAGGAACTATATTTTCAGTGGAACTGTACTACCCTCTGTTTAAAAAGAAACTAGCACATTTTCAGTACTAATACTGTACAATCTAAATAACAAACCATGACCATAGCTATTGTCTGTTGCCTTCTGATAGCTATATTTTCAATGTTCCCATTGGATTTTCCTCCATGTTAGTCAGTTCATTGTTTCAATTTTGAAACAAAGCTTATTCATCAATATGCTAGCTGTTTAGAGGAGATCAGTTTGGGAGAAATTGTTACAGTATACTCAAAGTCTTCTCTCATAAGCCAACAGCACACTATATTACCAACTACAAGTTAGTTACAGAACTTTTATAGTTCAGTTGTCCAAATGCTTGGACAAATATATAGTATAAGTGATGCCATTGCTTACTTACATAAGTATTACCATCTATGGTAGGTAATAACTTAATAGTTACAACATAGACTAGCTTTGATGTTCAATTAAAAGCTTCAGAGACAGTTTTTGATATGCATCTCTTATTCTCTAGCAACTAAATCCTTCGAACAAAGCCTAAAATAGGGCATTAATTCTGGGACATCAGAGAGGCCCTCAATTTATGACTAATTTTTAAATAGCACACACACGGAATAAATGGCAGGCAAGAGATTTACTTTTTCCAATAATTGCTCTTAGTTTTATCATCAAAGCTTAAATTAAGTTGACAGTAAAAGAATGGAAAAAGAGGGGGCATAGATTATAGTGCTAGAAGCTGCGACAAAAACTATTCACCAAGGGTGAAATGTACTGCTCTAGATTTCAATAGTTAGACAGAGGAAGTAATATTTACTCATCAAATGTTTGCATAAGCAATTAGAATGCCAAAGTATAATTTTAAAAACTTATTTTAAGTGTCTTTGCCCAGAAATTTTAGCCTGTGCAATTTAATTGCAAG
This sequence comes from Mauremys reevesii, assembly GCF_016161935.1. Taxonomy (NCBI): domain Eukaryota; kingdom Metazoa; phylum Chordata; order Testudines; family Geoemydidae; genus Mauremys; species Mauremys reevesii. The sequence continues at coordinate 86,228,740 of NC_052631.1, read as the reverse complement.
GAAGCATCAATTTAACAGTTATTTCCACTAGCAAGAGGTTTTTGTTAGTACAGAAACTCAAAACACAGAGGGACAACTTAACATTCAAAAGCATACGAATTGGGTAATGTGTATTAGTTCCTTGGTTATTTCAAAAGACTTGCCTATGTTTGCACTGATTGTAAAACAGAATAAATAGAAAAATTAATGTTTTAGATAAAGAAGCTGCATTTGCAAAAATGTCCAGCAATAGTGAAATAAATGGGAATAGTGAATATATGATAGTAAATCTTTTTAGTGAGGAAGTGGAGTGTGGGCTGAAAAAGCAGGAAGTATTTACTATTGTAAAGAAAGACTAGAATTTGGAATGTGTGAAAAAGTTAATTTAAATGAACACTTAGGGTGGAAATCCTGGCCCCAGTGAAGTCAGTGGCAAAAATTCCCTTTGACTTCAAATGGGGCCAAGATTTCACTCTTAGAATGAACATTCAGAGTTAAAAATCTTTTGGAAGAAGATACTGAAACCTTTCACTCACAAAGAAGTCAAATATGAATAACCAAAAACGTTTCTGGAATTTGTTTATCATTCAGACAAATCTATGCATTTTAGAGACCATGGTAAATATTCACAAAAAGGTTAGTGAAAAATCCAGATTTACACATTACAAAGATATAACAGAGCACATCAAATGAATGCAGAGGTTATTACCATGATCAATAGTAAATATTAATCTTGACCCCCTGGATTTATTCAAATACTAGAACTGAAAGTCTATTTTACTTTTTGGTTTTGAAACAATGATTCAGAGGAAGAAATTAAAGATATTGAAACAAAGATATTGCTGCAAAGAAACAACTGGGTTAAGCAAACAGGAAAATGCATTCAGTACACCAACTACTCACCAAATTTCTTTCCAAGATTATTACGGCTGTCTCTAGACACATGAATAAGAGAGCACTTATAAGGCAAAGAGACAAGCCCACATAAAAAACATTTGGAAAGTTTTACATATTATTTCAACCTCTATATGCCAGAAAGGATTATGAGAAAAATCAAGGGAAATGATTCAATGTTTATAAGTGATGTCAATGTTCTGTGAGAACAGACTGTGCCAATATTTATGCAACTTAAAAACTTGCTGGAAAATAAGTAACCAGAGACCAGTTTTCAAGTTTGTTCCTTTCTCAGACAGCTTTCTCCATATTTTTAGGTCATTGTGTCACTAGGCACACAAGGACAGGAAATGCAAAGAGGACCTGATACCTCTGCAATTCATTGATATGCTATCACAGTATGTTGCCTATGAAGGACTGATTTATAGTGTCATTTTAAAATTCCCTCACTAGATACAGTGCAGGATGAATAAAAACTTATGAATTTTTTTTAAAGTCTATTTAAATTGGATTTTTTTGATTTTGTTAAGTTTTTCTTTTTAAAAATAATCTGAATTCAATACAAAATACGTTAAGGCCTAAACTTATTATAATTAAGGCTGCGAGTCTGTCACAGATTCCATGACTTTCCAGGACCTCCATGACTTCTGCAGCTCTTATTTCTGACCTTGACAATACTGTTCTAACTGCAGGTCACTAAAAAAGTAATCTTCACTATATAATTTATATTTTTTCTGGTAAGGAAGGAAAGAAACCCAAAACAATTAATAAGGTCTCAGTTTGCTGACAGATCTACCTACTTGAACCGTTACTCCTGCAGAATCCTATTGAAGTTGGGAGAGAAAAATCTCCCTCTCAACTCCCTTTGCTCAGCCCATTTCCATAAGCTTAGTACAGGATTTGGTCTCCTATGGTATCTGAGTTGAAGATCAATATCTCTCACACACACACACACACACAAATGTTTGTGAGGCATCCAGATACTGCAGTGATGACTGCTATAGAAAAACCTGTAAACAATACCAAGGAAGTAAACTGTTTTAGGGAGTGGCACTCAGCACCCACATACATTGTACCACCAAATGATCCCAGGGGTCTTAAAATAATGGTTCAAGACTTCCAGGTATGTCCTGCTCATCTGTTCTTTAACCTCCTCAAGCTCCACTTGCTCATACGGTATAAGTCTCCAACTGGGATATCAAGAAAAATTTCCCATCCTTTCATATAAAATGGGACAAAATGCACATGAACACCCTCCCCCAAACAGAAATGATGGTACTATTTATTTTTTTGCATTCCAGTAGCACCTAAAGACCCCAAACCAGGGTTCGAACCCCCTTTGGACTAGGAGTTGTACACCTATAGAAGAAGATACCTGCCTCTAAGAGCTTACAATCCAGAAGGAAAAACAGATAAGACAAAAACAAAAAAGCAATTTGCCAAAAGTAGAATTACTTCTATTTCCCTTTCATCCTATAATTGCCTTTCCATGCTTCCCTTAGATCAGGCTGCCAGTCAGAATTCTTCACACAACTTGAACATCCACGTTCCCTCCCTACCCTTACAGAAAAACTCATCCTCATTTTCAGACACTTACAGAAAAAAACAGGGTTGAGGTGTGGGGGGCAGGGGAAGTGAGGTCCCCCAAGAATCTCCCAAGGCCTCTCTCACTGGTGTCCAGTCTCGAGTAGCGGGAAGTTTTAGATCACTTCCTCTCTCTGCAGCTAGGGTGCAGAGGAGGACATAGGCAGCCCACGTGGCCCAGCCCTACACCCATGTGCCCTGGGAAGTCATACATATCTGATGTAGTTCTTATGTCTATCTTCCACTAATTCAGATCAAAACCTAAACACTCAGACGTAGAGAAATTGGTCAGAGGATTTATGAACTTCCCTGGCCATACAAGAAACACCAGTTCCATAAACATGAATGAATTACACTTCTCCATAAACATATGTAGCCTCCTATCTTTATCTGTGATTGTTTCTCTATTAGAACATTCTTCACTAAAGCTGCTGGTCGATTTAAGCTATCCAATTTGAGTTATGTTAGTAGCGTATCTCAAGTTGACATAGCTTACATCTACTTACCGCAGGGTCCACACTACGCTATGTTGACAGGAGATGTTCTCCCACTGACATTGTACTCCACCTCAACGAGAAGCAGAAGCAGAAATCGATTGAGCGTGTTTTCGCTAGACCTGCTAAATCGATGCAGCTGCATCAATTGCATCAGCGTTAATTTAGCTCTGTCGTGAAGACCAACCCTCAGTAATCAAAGCAAGTTTACCAGTTTAACAAAACAAATCCACACACATTTCAAAACACCATGTACCAGAGAGGACACCAGAGAATGGAAATTATTTATGAAATGAGATCAGAGGTTTCAGCCATGGGTGTTATCCCTCACAGTGATCTCAAGAGGCAAGTAACAGCTGTATCATATTGCCATCCTTAGCACATTTTTCATTTCAGAGAGAAATACTGCTTGCTGATAAATGCAAAAATGCTTCCCATTATTGCTTCTGAAATCTAACTGGTTAACCAAAAATATGACTTGGAGAGTAGAGCACCCAAATCAGATAATACTTGGATTGGTGAAATGGGGCAGATCATCAGAGACAACAGTCCAAAAATTATCACAGATGAAAGCATCAGATTATCCACTAGAATTGGTTATTTCTATCAAAAACTAAACACTTACTTAAATTAAACTATTTCACTCTGTAGTAGGGGACCATTTGAGCAAGGAGGAGATGCAAACACCTTGAGGTAGATTCAGGAAAGCAAAAAATAGAACAATGTTGCATATAGAAAGGGGGCATATAAAATATGCCAAGGGAAATTTACACCTTAACACAGTTTAATAATTGTTTCTCCTTAGAAGAGAATATAATATGCTCTTTTTATTCTCAACCACCAAAATTATGCATTAAAATTTTAAAGCATTTAAACTTCTCAAATTAGTTTATCCTCTTATTCCAATTTCCTCATGTACATCTCTTCATTTGAGGCTTCTGAGTATCTGTATGTGTTTCTTGGTATCCTTTTGCTAGTAAGTCTTTACTTCCAACCATACAGTATTACTTTGACCTCAAATTTGACCGCACTTTCCACGTGTAGTCATGTTCTACTTTTACCATGTTACAGGAAAGCAAAAAGAATGAAAGCTATATTGTTATATGTAAGGTACTCTGTGCAAGTTCACACCATTCGTTTTTGGAATGCCTCAGATTAATATGCAACTACAAACTCGAAGCAGAAGTTTTAAACATGATTTTTAAAATGGCAATTCTAAATTCATACCAGTTCCAAACAACTGGATTTAAAATACTTATGGCATACAGAGAAGATTATTTCAACTGGCAGAGGGAGAAAGAAACCAGTGCAGAATTTTAGCATGGTTCCAAATTGTAAGTAACTTCTCTTTTGAAGAAACACTCCAAGTCGATGCAAAAATAAGATGTGTAATATTTCTATGACAAATATAGGCATGTAACTACATCTTGGAAAGGTAAATGAATACAAAGCATTACTTCTCTACCGTAGGAAGCTAGCTCTTGACCCAACACTTCAAAGGGAAAACGCAACAGATAATTTTGCTGATACTAAGGGCAGGGGGAATGTGATGTACCAGCTCTTCAAGCAGTAGTCTAATAAATTGTAAACTTACTTAAAACAAAACAAAAAAAAACCATAATTCTCCAGATAAGTGGAGTCCACTATACAATGTGTGCCTTTTCTTCAGAATTTTCATTCCTGGAAATAAGTACATAGTACAGTAAAAGCTGTGTTATCCGGCACTTTACCAACCGGAAAGCTCTATAAACTGGCATTTCTGATCTTCATTGAAAGTCCAGTTTATAGTCTGGTTGGCACTGGGCCGGCAGGCTCCCTACCTGGTTCCATGTGGCTCCCTGGAAGCAGCGACATGTCCCTGCTGCTCCTAGGTGGAGGAACGGCTATGAGGGGTCGAAGTGCAGGGCGCAGGCTCTGGGAGGGGGCTCAGGGCAGACTGTTGGGGTGCAGAAGGGAATGCCGTTTGTGGCCAGTGGGAGCTGCGGAGCCAGTGCTCGGGGCGGGGGCAGTGCGTATAGCAACCTAGCCACGCCTCTGTCTAGGAGCAGCAGGGACAGGTTGCCACTTCCAGGGAGCCACCCAAGAAGAGTACCACCTGGATCCAGCACCCTGCACCCCCCTCCTGTGCCCCATCCCCCTGCCCAGAGGATAGATTTTACTTCAAAAGTTTAAAAGCCATTTAAAACACAATTACAAAATGTGAAAGCTCAGGCTCTGGTCAGTCTCCTGGTTCTGCATTCACCTGCTGAGCAGGAGAAATGAAGCTACCCAGATTAAGAAATTGATCAATTGTTCTCCATGTCCACTGGAGGTTGGTGTAATGGGCTTAATCTTCAAGCAAGGAATATTTAGGTTAGATATTAGGAAAAGCTTTCTAACTATAAGGGTAATTAACTTTGGAACAGGTTTCCAAGGGAGGTTGTAGAATCCCCATCATTGGAGGTTTTTAAGAACAGGTTAGACAAAAACAGGCCAGGAATGGTCTAGGTTTACTCAGTCCTGCTTCAGTCCAGGGGGCTGTACTTGATCACCTCTCAAGATCCCTTTCAGCCCTACATTTCTATGATCTGCTCATATATCACTCAAAAGTCATAATCCTGTGTTTGACAGTAATTTCAGCAGCAATTAGGGCAATCAGGGACAGCTAATTCACGGATTCTAATTATATATATTTTTTTTATTTTGCAAACATCCTTAGTAGTAAAGAGGGGTTAAGAAATACAGAAAATGAGCAACCGTATCTCTCCATACAGAAAACTTTGAAAACATTTATGAGTGTATAAGAGTGACTCTTAGATATCTATGTTTCCATGGTCCGATAGTTTTCATTACATTCTGGAGCATGCATGTCCAGAGTAAACTTAGGGCCTTGATTAAATATTATTCTACAGGGCCAAGACTAAAGTATTTACTTTTGGTAGTTTGTGCAATCAGGGTGACTATAGGATATCTGTATGAAAATCAATCAGTGATAATAAGGTGCTTATTCAAAAAGCTAAGTAGATTATTAATGAACTGTTTAAATATTGCTTACCCTAGTCTTCCAGCTCTTGCAGCCTGTATTCAAATATAATTTGATACTAAATATTTGTACATCATGACCTCACAGGTGTTTTAAATATTATAGTGAGAGGTGTATCAGAAGTGCCTGAAGTAGGCAGAAAATTCTTAAAACAGGATTTGAATATATATTACTAAGTGAGGTATGGGCTACATCTAAAATTAGGTTAACCTAGCTACATGAATTAGTGGTGTGAAAATGTCATACTCCTGAGAAACATACTTAAGCCAACCTAAGCCGCACTGTAGACAGTGCATATTTATCTGCTAAACCAGCAACTAGTCTGGCATATTTTTTCAGTTACTGATTATGACCAAATGCCCCCTTGTATTTACACCCTACATACTCTTGTAATAATCTTCATACAAAATATGCCTTGTGAGGTGTAGTGCCTCGATGTAGAGAGGGTATGATTGAGCTCCACCCTGTCAGTTTATATAAAACATACAGGCTGGTGGTGTCTGTGAGGACTTCAACGGTATTGTTGCGAATGAGCAGTAGGAAATGTTCTGCTGTCCAGATGGGTTCCCCATCCCACGAGGGAGGTATCTGTGGTGTTACAGTGGGATCTTTTTGTTGAAATGGAACCCCCCAAGCAGATGTTTTCCAGTTGCATACACAATTTGAGGGAGTCCTTCGCTCTGCCGAGCATAGTGAGCCGTTTGTGGAGGGAATGCTTGTGTGTTATATAGCAGGTGCAGAGCCAGGCCTGTAGGCATCTCATATGGAGTCTGGCATGTTTGATTACGTAAATTGTAGCAGCCATATGCCCAAGAAGTTCACGCGAACCGTTTGCTAAAATTAGACGCCGGACAGAGAACCGGATGCTAAAGAGCCAGGCAGGCAGGGGTGAGCTGGAGCCGGTTCGCACTGGTTCCCGCGATCCCGGTTGTTAAATTTAGCAGCCATTTTAGAACCGGTTGTTCCAGGACAACCAGTTCTATAAGGGCTGCTAAATTCAACAAAAGCTCCGGCTGAAGCTCACCTCCCGCTCCTCTCCTGCTCCGCCCCCTTCTCCTCCCCCTCCCCTGCTTCCCGCGAATCAGGTGTTCGCGGGAAGCCTGAACAGGAGGAAGGGAGGCAGGCAGGTAAGCAAGCGGGGCTCGGCTCCTGCCCTGGGGTCCGCGGGGGGCGCGGGCGGGGCTCGGCTCCTGCCCCAGGGTCCGCGGGTCTGGTCGCGGCGCAGCGGGCTCGGCTCCTGCCGTGGGGGGCACGGGCGGGGCTCCGCTCCTGCTCCGGGGTCCGCGGCCTGGTCCGGCGGTGCAGCGGGGCTCGGCTCCTGCCGGGGGGGGCGCGGGCGGGGCTCGGCTCCTGCCCCGGGGTCCAGGTCCGCGGCCTGGCGGCGGAGCTTGGCTCCGGGTCTGTGGCCCAGCGGCGGGCGGGCAGGGCTCGGCTCCGGCCCCAGGGTCCGCAGCTGGGGCTCAGCTCCTGTCCCAGGGTCCAGGTCCGCAGCCCGGCGGCGGAGCTTGGCTCCGGGTCCGTGGCCCAGCGACGGGCGTGGGCGGGGCTCGGCTCCTGCCCCGGGGTCCGCGGCCGGGTCCGGCTGGGCGGCACAGCAGGGCTCCTGTCCCGGCGTCTGCGGCCGGTCTGGCTGGGCGGCGCGGCTCCTGCCCCAGTGTCCGGGTCCCAGCCCCAGCCCAGCTGGGACCCTATCTCCAGGCAGCAAGGTAAGGGGAGCAGGGAGGGCGTGATGGATAGAGGGCAGGGGAGTTCGGGGGGTGGATTAGTGTTGGAGCAGTCAGAGGGCAGGGAACAGGGGGACTGAATGGGGGTAAGGGTCGGGGGGGAGTCAGAAAGGAGCAGGGGTTGGATGGGGCAGTGGGGGGCAGTTAGGGGTAGGGATTCCAGGGACAGTCAAGGGACAGAGAGAAGGGGTGGTTGGATGGGGTAGGGGTCCCCGGGGTGCCATCAGGAATGAGAGACGGGGTGGGATGGGGTGGCAAGGGGCAGTCAGGGGACAGGGAAGGGGGTGGATAGGGCATGGGGGCTGTCAAGGAACATGGGGGGGTTGGATGGGACAGGCGTCGGGGGGGGGGAGGAGGAGGGAACCAGTTGTTAACAATTTGGAGGGAGGAGGGAACCGGTTGTTAAAAATTTGGCAGCTCATCACTGGTTATAGCAGTTTGTGTGGCTTGTACTGCCATGTGCCGAGTTGGTGCTCTTATAAGGCAGTTGTCCAAGTATGGGAAGATCATTACCCCTAGCCTGTGGAGGTGAGCTGCGGTGATGGCTAGGACCCTGGAGAATACCCCTGGGGCTGTCGATAATCTGAAGGGTAGCACTTTGCTTCACATTAGGCCATCAACATTATGAGTACACAGGAATCTTCTGTGTGCTGGATGGTGACATGAAAGTAGGCGTCTGTCTCTCGTCCCTCGACCTACAAATCTCCTCTCTCTAATGCAGGGATTATGGTTGCCAGGGTTACCATTTTGAAGCGTTGCATCAGTACAAACTTGTTGAATCTACGTAAGTCCAGAATGGGTCTTCATCCGCCGTTCTTTTTCTGCTTGAGAAAATAACAGGAATAAAACCCTCTTCCCCTATGTTGGAGTGATACTGTTTCCACGGCTCCTAGTTACAGGAGATGGTTTATTTCCTGCTGCAATGGAGTCTCGTGAGAGAGGTCCCTGAAGAGGGACAGGGAAGGCAGGTGGGTAGGGGGAGTAGAAATAAATGGGATAGAGTAACCCTTCTGGATGATTTCCAGAACCCATTTGTCTGCAGTGATGTTGTTCCACACTGAGTAGTGTGATAGCAGATGGTCTCCAAAGAGACTGGAAGTCATCTGATAATCCAGCATAGGAGAAGATAGAGGTCTCGAGCCCTCGACTAATACTTCAAAATGATTCACGGGATGTTGAAGATTGAGATGTGGCAGGTTGATCCTGGTTCTGCCTGCATCTCACTTGTTTTTGCTTGCAGTTGTGATCATATTGTCTCTGGGGTTGGGAATATGGGGCAGGACAGAATCTTTGGGTATAGAATCTGCCCTATTTTTTCTTGTTCAGGGGAACGTAAATACCCAAGGTCTACAAGGTTGTTCGTTTAAGGTATGAAGAGATGGATCTGTGCTCTCAGCAAATACTTTTTGGCCCTCAAAGGGTAGGTACTCAACTGTGGCTTGTACTTTCCCAGGGACTCCAGAGAGGTGGAGCCATGATGTTCGACGCATGACAACTGATGTGGCCATGGATCGGGCTGCCATGTCAGCAGAGTCGAGGGAGGGCTGTTTTGGCAATTAAGGAGCCCTCTGCAACGTTGGCTTTGTATTGTTCCTTTGCTTCCTCTGGCAGTTGATCAACAAAGGATTTCAATTTGTTGAACAAGTTGTAGGTGTACTTTGCTTTGAGAGCTGAATAATTTGCTATATGAAATTTCAACAAGGCAGAATAAGATTTGCGTCCAAAGAGGTCAAGCCTTTTCCAGTCCTTGTTATAAGGTGTAGTTTTTGACTGGGGTTGTTTTCCCCTCTGGTGCACCACCTCTATGGCCAATGAATTAGGAGCCGGATGAGTGAATAGGAACTCAGCTCCTTTCGCTGGTACACAGTATCTTCTGTCTAAGCATTTACAGGATGGTGGGACAGTGGCAGGTGTCTGCCATATTATCTTTGCAGGGTCCATTATGGCTGAGTTAATGGGCAGAACTATCTTTGCTGATGGGGATGCCTGCAAGATGTCAGTAAGTTTGTGCTGGGTCTCTGGCAGCTCTGCTGAAGAGATGTCCAGGGATTCTGCAACTTTTTTAAATAAGTCCTGGAAGGACTTGAAGTCATCTCCTGTGGTGGGAGGTGATGGCATAACTGTTTCGTCCGGGGATGAGGACGAAATATGGGTGGGTGGCAGTGTATTGCCTTCAGGAGCCTCTTCTGGCTCCTTTCCCTCTTCCTCCTGGGCCTCTGATGGTGGTGGGTTCATGGGTGAAGGGGACCAGGTGGCCCTTGTCACCTGTGGATTAGGGGGTTTAAGGTTCTGGGCTCTGTAGATTGCCCACGAGTGCTAGCATGGCCAATTGGGTGGCATGACAATGGGCGGTGGCATCCATAATTGTGCCTGCCAGCTTTGCTGCAAAGGCAGTTGGTGAGAGAATCCCTGTTTCAGGGAGGAATGACAAGGGGTTAAAGCGGGGTCAGCAACCTTTCAGAAGTGCTGTGCCGAGTCTTCATTTATTCACTCTGATTTAAAGGTTTCGCGTGCCAGTAATACATTTTAACGTTTTTAGAAGGTCTCTTTCTATAAGTCTATATTATATAACTAAACTATTATATGTAAAGTAAACAAGGTTTTCAAAATGTTTAAGGACCGTCATTTAAAATTAAATTAAAATGCTGATCTTACACCGCCAGTCTGCTCAGCTCACTGCCAGCCTGGGGTTCTGTTCACCTAGGCCGGCAGCAGGCTGAGCAGGGCCTGCAGCCGGGACCCCAGACCTGGGTGGGGAGGTTTCAGAGGTCAGGGCAGAAGGCTGGGAGAGTGGGTTCAGGGCAGAAGGCTGGGATGGAGGGAGGTCAGGGATGAGGGCTTAGGTGGAAGGGGTGTAGGGCAGAAGGCTGGGTGTGTGTGGGGGGGTCAAGGGTCAGGGCAGAGGGCTCAGGGGGGGGGGTGCACAGCAGAAGGCTGAGTGTGTGTGTGTGTAGGGGGGTGCAGGGCAGAGGGATGAGGCTATGGAGATACAGGGCAGAAGGCTGGGTGTGTGTTGGGGTGGGGGGGGTTCAAGGCAGAGGGCTGGGGTGCTCGGCTCGTAGGGGTGCTCCCAGCCCCCTGCCCTGAGTGGCTCAGGGCTGGAAGGGATATGCCCTGTTCCACTCCTTTCCCCAAGGCTCCGTTCCTACCTCTCTCTGTCTCCTCTAGGGAACTGCCTGCACCCTGTTGCTCTTCCCCCTCCCCCTCTCTAGGGCCATCAGCTGATTGGCGCAGGGAAGGAGAGGCGGCGGGGCAGGAAAGCACCATTCTGAGGGAAGAAGCAGGGGAGAGGGAAGCTTGGTTGCCACAGAATCAAGCTTCTGCCTCCTGCCCCCACAGGGAAGAGCGGTGGGCAGGGGCGGCTGAGTGGGGCTGGGGGCCAGGACTGTGGCAGGCGGCTGCGTGCCACTCAACATCAGCTGGCGTGCCGTGTTTGGCATGCGTGCCGCAGGTTGCCGATCTCTGGGTTAAAGGCTTGAGTCATCCTCATCACTGGATAGTGGGGGTGCAGATCTAACAGGAGTGCCTAGTTGGCTCGGTCTTGGCCTGACTGGGGTGCCGTTGGTGCTGAACAGGGGGGTTCCCGGCATGGAGGAGATTGCCAGGTCCGCCTGTGTGGTAAAGGGTTGCAGTCCCTGGAAGCTCAGTGCCATGTATGGCACCGTAGTATGCACTGACGGTGCTGAGGTCTTGTTAGGCTATGTATATGCAGCAGGTGGCGCCATTACACTAGCCGGTACCGAGGAGTTCTTAGGCACAGTCGGTGCCAAGCTAGGGAGCTTAGCTTTAGCTCAGGGGTAAGCAACCTATGGCATGGGCGCCGAAGGCGGCACGCAAGCTGATTTTCAGTGGCACTCACCCTGCCCAGGTCCTGGCCACCAGTCCGGAGGCTCTGCATTTTAATTTAATTTTAAATGAAGCTTCTTAAACGTTTTAAAAGCCTTATTTACTTTACATACAACAGGTTAGTTATATATTATAGACTTATAGAAAGAGACCTTCTAAAAACATTAAAATTTTTACTGGCACGCGAAACCTTAAATTCAAGTGAATAAATGAAGACTCGGCACACCACTTCTGAAAGGTTGCCGACCCCTGCTTTAGCTCATAAAGCTGAGTGAGAGCCTGGCCGCATCAGTGCATTGGCTCCTGAGGACATCTTGGTACTGGACATTCCCAGTGCCTCTTGGTCCAAGGTTCTCAGTGCCATTGGTACCGGGGCAGATTTTTCACCAAGAAACTGCTCCTTTTTAGGAGGATCTCTCTGTGGCGATGACTGCGACCAACGTTTGGTCGCTTTCCTAGGTGCAGGGTCCTTAGCCACAATTTGGTGGAGCCCTTGTCCGAGGCTGTTGCTGGAGACGGTTGGCCAGGAGGAGTCCTGTACTCTGGGTCGGAGGCTGGCCTGAGGGATTTCTCCATTATTAATAATTTTAGTTGGCGTTCCTTGGCTGCCAGTGTCCTGGCAGATAATTTCTTGCAGCGTGGACACTTCTGTGGTATGTGGGTTTTCCCAAGACAGCGGCTGCACTGAGTGCGACCATCCGATACAGGAACTGATAGCCTGCAGTTCAGGCAGCGTTTAAAGCCAGGAGAGCCAGGCATGCCTGAGGAGGCTCAGGGCTATAGGAAAAACAGCCATAGTTCAGTCATTGTTGGCAGAGACCCACCGGTGGCGGGGGGAAGCGAATGAAATATTTTTTTAGTGGGTAAATAAGGACAGGGAATGGAGGAAAACCGACAAAAGGGATAAAGAAAAGTGGGAATGTAAACAGTTTACAAAATAGACAGGGGTGCTGTTGTCGCTCCGACTCAAGCCAAAGGCAGTAGAGAAGGAACTGAAGGACAGTTGACTGCCCATACTAAGTAGCCACTCACTCGAAGCGGTGTGAGACAGCTGCCGCACGTGCGTGGCCAACCAGGGCACTGCTACTACAAACCTCCGATTACAAGTGCAGGGCACCAAGACACCCACAGTGGAACAGTCACAGGGACACTCCTCAAAGAAGGTAAAGATTTTAGTCTTTTTCAACAGGATTCAACTGCACAATGATGTTCTCATAATAAAGACTTAGAAAATAACTAGCACCAAACAGTCAGTCACAAAAGACATCCTTTAGGAAAGAAAACAAAATTTATCAGTGTTGCCCTATAGTAACCTCTCTGGCTGAAGGGTGGATCATACTAGTAATTGAGAAAATGCGCCAGTCTGAGCAGCTAAATATGTAATATACACTGGCAAACATTATAGAGAATCCCCTCCTTATGCCATATTAAAGGATTCTGGATAAATTAATCCATTCTATGCTATTCATTTGAAACTATGCACTACAGCAGCATCTCCTTTTCACTTCAAGTATCTTGACAAATTATGACGCAAACTTCTTTTTACTTAGATGTCCAATTTTTCCCCTATTGTTTTGCAGCTACTACACACTGACTAATGCACAGTTTATTAATGACTAGTTTAAAGTCAGAGAGGAAAGAGTTGAAAGTGTTAGCTCATTTAAGACAGTAAACTGTGTCTATCTGGTTGTCTGAAATATCCATTTGTCTATCTAGTATTCATTTTACCACTGGGGAAAAGTGCTCTGTCACCATTTTTTTTTTCTTAATAAATTTACACTTTTACATATGAACACACACTATCAAGGAAACCATCAATCTTGCATTTGCATTTTTTACTTCCTGCCCTCTCAGATATCAACCATCAGTGTTATGGTGAAATGACTGTTTGATTTTTTGCCTTTGTTTTTTTAAAAAAACAGAGGCTTGTCTTTAAATTTTCATATTTCCTACACAAGCCACTTTTTAAAATTAAACACAAGGTTCTCCAGTAACAGTAGCCAGAAGCCACAACTCTATCAAGAGGAGTTATGTAGAATTTAAACGTGTTAGGTCTTTATTCTCCAAAAGAGAAACCCTCATAAGCAATGGTTAAAGAAGCCTGAAGTGTTGTTTGAGGCCTAAAGATTGGGTATTTGACTACCCAAGCTACTTAACTGGTGTTAAATACAAAACATCCCTTTCTCCCTACACTCAGATCATTCATATCACAGTGGCCTTCCATCTGCCTGAAGGATGAGATATTTCTCTAGGGTCCATAACTCTTTATCTCCCTTCTGTTAGTCAAGAAGAGGACCGTGGAAGTATTTTTTTCTTCCCTTCAGTGAGATCAGCACTGTGACACAGAGGCCCATCGGTGCCAATGGGCAAGGGTTCACCCTTCTTTACAAGCAACTCCTGCCTCAGGCCTGATACACCATTACACTGAATACACCAGTTTCATGGTATTTATCCAGCAAGGATAGCTCATGACATCTCTACTGAAAACTTGTAACTTATGACTACTCATAATCATTTGTAACATTTAAGGAATAATATAACTACTTTAAAAACTATGCCTTATGGTCTTGAAGTACAAGTCAGTCCCCAGGGAATCATATGTCTGGGTGACAGCCCCGTCAAGCAGGGGGGAGTCATCACCACTCTCTGACTAGCTAATTACGTAATGCATTGTGCAACTATCCACCACAGCAACACAGAAAAGTCAGTGGAAAACTATCAAAGAAACTATAAACACTGAAACCACTTAGAGTTTAAAAGGAACATAGACAGGGCATACTAAAAGACTGATTCAGTATATTACAAGGTGGAAAAAAGACAGTCTAGATCCAATCACTGAAGAGACATTTTGTTGAGCAGGGGATGATGTTGTTCATGAAAAATTGGATTCTGGTATCTGGAAAGCCAGCCAGATCTGCAACAAACTGAACTTTGCGGGGTGGAGAGAACCTATTTTATTAGATAGGAAAAGTAACTAAGTGTAGGCCCTCATTTGCATTTTATTATTTTCTTTTGTATTGTAACCATTTGTTTCTAGCAGAACATTTATTCTCTCTTAAATAAAACCTGTTTTATTATAAGTGCTCACAAATGCTGTGTGTTGCACAGGAGTGGTGATTTAAGGTAAAACTGGGGTACACTGTTCCTTTGAGACCAGGAGGGTCTGGGATTTCTGTGAGTAGCCAGTGTCTGGCTAGCTATCACAGTTCAAAGGAGACTACGGTGCACCTCTGGTTAATCTGAAAGACAATGACAGGGCTGTCATAGTCCAGAGGAGGATGTTTGAGTGGTTGTAAGGCTGGTGGTGTTATGGAGCAAATATCCAGCTACCAGAGGCAAGACTCCCTCTTGCTAGAGGCAGGGTGTAATGAGGTGACTCTCAGTGTTGGGGACCCAGAAAACCATCATAAGCCCCTTGGTGGTTAATGTAGATCCCGGTCTTATGTTGCAACTAGGCAAGCTAAGGAACAGTTTATATTCAGTTCCAAGGAATACTGATACTGCTGGGAGGGACTGAGTACTGAAGGGTGATTGGATGTTGTGATGTCATTTCAGGGGTAGTATTTCCTGGAGATGTGTCATTTGAGATGGAAAAACCGGCTCTCTACTTTTCACTTTCACCACTGTATAGATCGCTAATTTGGTGCGGGAAGACAATTTGATGTCCACCAGAGATGACGAACTTTGGAAGTGAGCCTATCAGAAACGTGTGCAAGCACACACTATTTTCTTCTAGAAAGAGAAACAATTAGAGGTTACATTTATAGTCTATGTATGGGACTGCAGATTCACTCAGGAATACAGCACAGTTGGGGAGGCTTTAGCCTCAACCAAGTTGTATTATCCACTCTTGAATCTTCTTCCATATTCTCATGAAAGTCACTGATACTAAAGTTTTTTATCTGAATTGTAACTATTATGAATACCTGCAATTGCAATTATTAAGACTCAACATAAACTAACCATTTTGGCATTAAATATTGTATAGAGAGAAAAAAATAGAACTGGTTGCCCTTCAGCTAAGGGTCCAAAGATTACTCCATTTAGAGTAAAACCTGTGGTAATAGAGACAAAATGATGACTATAGGGTAGTGGTACGTGAAGATAGCGTCAATGTATCACAAGCCATAAAGACTGCTGAAGCCAAAGATACTGTGACTACATTTGGGAAAATGCTTGTAAGTGGTACTTTCATGAACAGTGGAGAGTGTCAGAAATACTTGGGCTGATTTACCCTGGAAAGTTCCCTCTTTTTGAAGAGCTATATCCAGGCATGGAATTTTTGCAGTTCTATTTCAATCCAAACATACTTCTCACACATCAGCTTACCATTCCTAATGCCTCATCATTTCCTCTTCTCTCTCATGTCTACAGATTCGTCCCCTTTTGTAAACAGACTTGCAAGTAAAGACTGATATATTTTGAAATACTAATCTGCTAAAAAAAGTTTCCTTAGTTTGCTGCTGTGATGCAAAGGCAGCAGCTGTTTGTGGGCAGTAGGGGCAGGAAGACTAGGATGCAGATGTACTCAAGAAGCTATAGTGGAACCAGAAAATGTTTCTACCAACTTCAAAAATGATCACATTTCCCATTACAGCTCCAGTCAAGCCTTAACTACTCCTGAGGTGAGAAAGTTAAACATGTGTGTAGGATTTCAATAAAATTTATAAATAAAGCGCCACTGGTTATTGCCAGTATTGTTACTTATTAGCAGCAGGGGTCAGAAGAAAGTATTTATTTTACCTTGAAGTAAAATGAGCCAATTATGCCAGAAGATATTTAATGAAGTGCATGTAACCATACTGCAACTGATGTTTCAGTAGCTGAGCCAAATGGCTGTTTGAATCAACATTTTTTTTAAAAACCCACACTTTTAAAAATACCAGCACACAAACAAACCTTTCAAACATCAAAATATTTTCTTAAATAACTACAATAATGTGAGCTCCATCAGCAATTTACTGGTAATCAAAGTACCTGCAATTGTTTAACAGGTTCTGCTCTATTTTAAAATTGAATAGATTGACCTTTTCACTGGAAGTCAAACAAAACAGTTTGCAGCACATTACACTGACATTCTTAGATGGGAGATTTTTTAACTGAACTATATACTGTGTGTAGCCTCAGATAGCCAAGTCACATAGTATGTAATACCAGTATCAAACCTGCAAAAACAATCTTAACTGATAACAAATGTACTCTTGTGGCTTGTCTACACTAAGTGGTTACAGCAGCACAGTTATGGCCGTAATGTAGACACTATGGGGAAGTTACTACAGCAACTAAATGGGTTATTCCATTGCTGTAGTATCGCCACCTCCCCAAGTGCTAGTAAGTAGGTCAACAGAAGAATGCTTCTGTCAACCTAGCTGTGTCTTTGTCAGGGATTTAAGTCAGTGCAACTACTGTGCTCAGGGATATGGGTTTTTCATACCCCTGAGCACCGTAGCTATGTCGATCTAAATTTTAAGTGTAGACCAGGCCTCAGATGAAATTAGTACTATGCAATATGTTGCTTTTACAACACCTAGACTGAGTTTTAGAAATGATATTTAATTTAAACTTTTGTGGAGTCAATTGTGAGGAGAATTTACAGAATCCTATATACATGTATAAGGATTCAACTTAGCTTTCTTAAATGAAAGGCATCAGGCAATTAGATGCCAAAAAAAAAAAAACAACAACCCCACACACCACCACAACTTTTTGCTAAATTATACTAACTGAATGGTAATTATTCATAGAAATGCATCAGGATTTATCCTCCCAATCCTTTGTTGTAAAGGCAGACAGGTATGCAAAAAAAATAATAAATTGGAAAAAAGGGACTATTGTGGCAAAAGCTGTATTAGTTTGACATAGTTTAGATCTTCCATGCCCAAAACCTACTAAAAACATTGCTCAAAGTTTCTTTAAGAGACAGAATAGAATTTTCTGACTTTTGCACAACTCACTGGAAAGATTTAGGTGTAACCATATGTTATGTTGCTTTCCTTGATATCATTAGATTGTTCTAAGGTTCCCCCCCCCCCCTTTTCTTTTTAAAGCCCACCCTAAGTTTTCATATTTTCACAGTCATTCTGTAGGAGACGAGGCTGGAGATACAGGCCAGGAAATGGGTTGTACAAAGAAGTTTAAACTTAATGCAGTATGATAAGGGCAGTCAGAGAAGGAATTTCATGAGTTGGATCAATGGGTGAGGGAGAGAATTTTGGTGGTAGCGTTTTGTATAGACCAGAGGGGACAATGTGTGAATGTCAACAATAATGTTGCAACAGTTCTTTAAATGTAATTGCACTTTAAAAGAGGAAGTGAGGTTACTAACTAAACTGTAGTATATATTCTCTAATATTGGGATGTGTGGGAAGTTGATATTGATTAGCTATTTAATGGAAAAAAATATAGGTTGCTAAACCCCATAAGCAGCATGACAACGCCCTAGATATGAGAACTTCCTTCAACAGCACATGAAGTTCTGGGGTAACTACTCAGCGACTCTACCTCTTTCTGTCCCCTCTTCCCCCGTGCATGAGATTAAGTGGGAGACTAGAATAATTACTAGAGAAAGAAGGGAAGAATTTTGAGGAAAAACCTGAAGTATTGAGAGAGCAAGGTCTGGAAGGGTTTGAAGCCTCACTGTAATGTTTATATAGGCCAAAAGCACAAAGAGCCTGCTTGTTCAGGACAAAAGAAAAAAAAAATCCTAGGCGGAGGAAGATCTTGTACTGGTATAACCAAATGTTTTTGCTAGAGGACTAGATAATTCAGTGGCTGAGTAGCTACTTAAGGCAACAGACCCTCTTTAATAGGATATAGAAGGAGTTAGATTAACCCTTTTAAATAAACCTTTTATGCAACATGGCACTATGTGATAAAGCAGCCTTGGAATTATATAGCATTGAGGGGAGTGACAGGGTAGCAGACACTGTTTGTTTTGAGAACTCTTTTCCTCTGGGGAAGAAATGGATTTTTTGCTGCCAGAGGCGTTAATTACCCTCAGACTTCTTTTAAGAAGCTCTACTCATAAGAGGTACTCCTTTAAAGCCCAGTTAGAGATGAATGTTAGAGAGCTGGCTCTATCTGGGGGGAGACTGGAAAGCCCTCGGTGAGCTTAGATGGGGCTTGTGATCTTGTTATAATTTTATTTGCAAACTTGGAATTTGGGAAGGCTTTTGATTGTTTGCACAGGAAGGACTAGGTGTTGAAAAATTATTTCATTAGTGCAGTATTTGAATCCAGATTAAGAAGTGAACAGAAATCACAAGTAGGTTTTGTTTTGTTTTTAAAATAGTCCCCTATTTGTTTGTGACCCCTATGCATGTGTAATTATCTTTTGGGTAGGCTCGGGGTTTGTTTGTGCTGCTAGGTGCATTCACCACCAAAAAAAAATCCAATTCTTAACTCTTTGGACTAAAACTTTCAGCTTATTCACAATGCTCCAGTAAGTCCCACTTCATAAAAGGAAACTAAACTGGTCAACAACACTGCAGTAAAATTACTAAAAGCATGTCAAGCAACAAGAGAACTATGCAGAACTACAGTTATGGCCCAGATGAGGAAGCTTTGAAGTATCAGAGTCTGATATTGAAACAGTTATACAGTTTCTCTTCTGTGTCTTGGACAGAAGCCTAATGTACTAGGAAAAAAAGTGTATGGATGTTGTCCTTATACACCAAATGGAGGTACCAGGGGCAGTTGTGCAGGCAGGCGGTTCCTCCACTCTTTCCCGAGTAGGTCTGCTACAAACACAAACTTGAACAAGCTTAGTTCCATCTTCCAGCTGTTCCTCTTCCCCATGTAAGTTGGTTTGTACACTGCGTACATTACTAGCAGAACTGTTTAAAAACAAAAACGCCACCCCCACCCCGCTCCATAGCTCTTAAAAATGCGAAAACTATTTACATGTTTGTGAAATAAACACATCTAACCCATTTACAGTGGAAATGAAAGAGCTCTTTCTGGATTAAAATAAAAACATACCTATATACAGATGACAGGGGCTGGAATTAAAAGCATATACAATTCACCATCTGGCAAATAGATTCAGGTTAATAGTAACAGGACAAAGACATTGTTAGCACAACATCAACGTAAGAAGACAGTACGTAGAGGACTAGGACATACACCTCTACCCCAATAGAACGCTGTCCTCGGGAGCCCAAAAAAAAATCTTACCACGTTATACGCGAAACCGTGTTATATCAAAACTTGCTTTGATCCACCGGAGCACGCAGGCCCCCCCCCTCCCCCCGGAGCACTGCTTTACCACGTTATATCCGAATTCGTGTTATATCCGATCGCGTTATATTGGAGTAGAGGTATAATTAAATTCATAATAGCAAAGCCAGTTATGTATAGGACTGCAAGAACCATACTTGAAAAGTGATATACAAAATGATCAACTAATTTCGGATTTGACTCCTGGGAACAGTTTCTGAGTAGGGACTGAAGACCCATGGATCTATCCATACAAAAAATGAAGAGTCTAGGCGACTTCCTAAATTGCTTGGTACTATGCAAGTAGAAGACCAATGCCCTTCTAACATCCAGGGTATGAAAACAGGATTTCCTATGCAGCTTCGGGAAAAACCCTGGTATATGAATGGACTGATTAAGGTGGAACTCAGATAGAACCTTAGGTAAGAATTTAGGTGTGGACATACCGACACCTTGTCCTTAAAGAAACCTGTAAAAGGGGGATCTGCCATCAAGGCTCCAGTCTCCTTGACCCTACAGGCCCACATGAGAGCTACTAAAAAGGAAGTCTTTGCAGATAAATGCAACAGAACTGATCTCATAAAGTAACTGAGTACCAGATTGAAGTCCCATGTTAGGGTAGGGTTTCCCCAAACCCTTAGTAAACCTAGACAATACCAGATGAGCACATATGGAGAATCCTTCTACCAGAGGATGAAAAGCTGACACTGCAGGCAAATGGACCTTAACTGAACTACTTGATAACCCTGATTTCCTTAGAATCAACAGATAATCCAGGATGACAAAGTGGCACCGAACCAGGAAGAAAGGAGGCAGCAACGACACCAATGGAAGAATCTTTCATTTCTGCAGCTAAATAGTGCAGGTTGATCTCTTTCTACTATTCAGTAATACGGAGCTGTTGGTCTTCCATAGAGTTGGAGGATTCTAATCCCGTGAGCCATCGGGGTCAGGAGCTTGAACAATGGTTGGACACAGAGGTGAAGCAAGTAAGGGTACTAAGCTTGTCTTGGCCACGTCAGCACTCTAAGGATAACTCTGGCTCTGTCCTATCTGATCTTGTTCATTGCCCTAAGAATAGACCCTTCTTCCAACATTGAAGAAAGGCATCTCCTAAAGTGTGCCATTCCAGACTCCCTCTTGAGCAGAAAACAGGACACATCCTGTTCCTGCAGGTGGCAAAGAGATCCACCTCTGGCAGTCCCCATTTTAGGAGTATGCTGTGGAAACTTTGCTGTCTAGCTCCCATTCATAATCCTGTGTGAACTATCTGCTGAGGACATCTGCTGTGGTCTTTTGAATACCTGGAAAGATAGACTGCTGAAATGCACCAATTCGATAGTTTCATGGCTTCGGTACAGAGAGAGGGGTATCTTGCTCATCCCTGCTTGTTGATACAGACTATGCAAGATACTTTGTCCATCATGACCCTAATTGATTTGCCCCAGATTAGGGCTAGGAAATAAAGGCATGCATTCCTGACAGCCCTGAGCTCCAACAAATTGATGTGGAGACTGATTTCCTGAGTAGTCCATCTGCCCTGAGTTGTGAGGGTACTGAGGAGGAGTCCCTATCCCAGCAGCAATAAATCTGTTGATAAAGTCAGTGACTGGGAGGGGGAGGGGGGGAAGAAAGAGAGAGACCGACAGACAGAAGGGAACACCTATACAGACACTGAGTTGATCCTTTGTCCAGTCTAAGAAGTTTCTCAGTTGCAAAGGAGTAGTCTGTCCAAGGTGTGTCTGACTAGAGACTAGGCCATTCTGAGCCAACCCTGGAAGCAGAGACATGGCCTTGCCTGATCAGTCACAAAGGTGCAAGCTGTCCCATGACCTGAAGACAGTTCCTTATTGTAGTTTGAGGGCTTCCCTGAATTTCCCATACCAGACCTGACAAGGTTACCAATCTGTCTAAGAGAAGTAGGCTTTGGCTGTCAGTGAGCCCCTATAAACTGTATCTTCTGTACAGGTCTTAATGTGGACTTTTTTTTACATTCGGCTTCAGATGCAACTCCTGGAACAGAGCAAAGGCTGTCTGGGTGGAAGATAGCACTGCTTCATAGGAACGGCCCTTGAGTAGCCAGTCATCGAGATATGGGAAAACTAGGATTGCTCTTGTTGGAGGTAAGTAGCCATTACTACCAGAACTTTTGAGAACATCCCTGTGGCAAAAGAAAGGTTGAAGGGAAGCACTTACTACTAGAAATTACCCTGGCCTATAGCAAAGCGTAGGCATTTTCTGTGTGATGAGTATATTGTTATATGGAATGGGGCATCCTGCAGGTGAAGGGCTGAAAACCAATCTCCTTTCTCTAGTGAGGGAATTATAGTTGGGTCACCATCCTGAACTTTTGAGATTTACAAACTTCTTTAGAAGTCTTAGATCTAAGATTGGTCTCCAACCTTCTTTGGCACAAAGAAATACTGCTCAAAACAATTAACACTCAGCAATTGTTTACTTGTACAATACCCCGTTCTTTTGCTTTGTATTTTTGAACCCCACATACCCGCTATTGACAAATCAAGAATGCAAGCAGTGGATTTCTTTTCCTTCCATATTAACCAAAAAGAGTTACAAATATGCTCTTAGGGACAGATCCTCAACTAGTGTAAATCTACACTCCAGCTCTACTGAAGTCAATGCAGCTATAACAATTTAGCTAAGAATTTGGCCCATTCATTTTCCTTTCACTGAAAGCAATGAAATCCAGTGTAAAACTTCACTGACCATTTGTAAATACCATGCAATTTCTAAGTCTTTCAAGCTGTTCCTTTCCCTCAAATAGTTTCCCCGGAAGAATGCTTTGAGGCAGCCTATCTGCATTACTTCCCCATTAGGAGTTGGGAGGAGCAGCTTCAGGAAGCAGGCAGAGGAAGAGAAATGCAGATACCCCCATAAATTGCAACATTACTCAGAAATCTAGAAGAGCTCACTATAAGGTGTTACCATCATAAACCCTTTGGTCTATATTCACCTTGTGTTACACGTAATCTAACTTTGGAGAAATCGAATGAGAAAAGGTATTTTCCTTCTCTGTAGCTGTGCAAGTTAATACAACATGGCCCTTATTCATATGCATGTCTTCTATATGATGATTACCCTACATAACCAAATTAACAAAATGCAAGTGCTTTTAAAAATACATCAAGAAGAGCAATTCCTAATAAGTTTTGGCTGTTGCATCAGTTTAATCAAGAAGAGAGAACGAACTCACTATTAGTTGACAGGTTTCAGAGTGGTAGCCGTGTTAGTCTGTATCAGCAAAAAGAACGAAGAGTATCTTAGAGACTAACAAATTTATTTGAGCATAAGCCCACGAAAGCTTATGCTCAAAAAACTGTTAGTCTCCATGGTGCCACAAGTACTCTTTCTTTTCACTATTAGTCTAAAATCTACTAGAGAGGCTTACAGGGTTGAGGGCTAAGGTGTAGTCAACTATCTATGGATCACCCTGTCTTGAAGGCAATGCCTCATTTGCACAATACATGCTATGTTGACAGACGCAATGCGGCAATACATAAAGCTTAAATACAAATATTTCCTTGACTTTAAGATGCACCATCTACTTAAAGACATGACTGTATAAAAACTGCAAAGCATTCTCAACTCTCCTTGACTTCAATGGGCGTTAAGGAGCTCAGCTCTACGGATTATATTCTACAGCAAAGAACATTTCAAATGGTACTACATTAATGCGCACTAGGGAGCTTTTTGTGGGTGCCAACAGGGTCCACACAGACTAGTCCCTGTGCAACACCCTACTGTGCCCTAGAACTTACACCTCTCTGGTGCAGACTAATGCACAGTGTAGACCGGTCCTCACACTGTACTGGATTAATGTGCCCTGGAAGAAGTGTGAAATAAAATACCAACTTCCTGGGGGATCTACTTGATAGATAGAGAAGACTCACTATAATGTAACTCTTATTATCCCCTCTGAAAAGAATTTTATAGCAAGAATACCTGAAATGAATAGGTTGTTATCCATTCAAAAATGAACAGCAAAGTAACCATTGTCATCACTTAGCATAAATGAAAACAGTAATACAGCCAAATTGGCAGTGACAAATTCAGAGTTCAATGATCTTCTATTCATAAGACTTGTACTCAGTCCAAAGTCTTGGGAAGAAAAGTCTGCCGAATATATTTTGTTACAATATTTTTAATTAGTAGTGACATAAATGCATACTTTATAGTCCACATGCACAATTATAAAAGACAACACTTTGTTATGCTTCAAGTTTCTTTGGAACATTAGTTAAGCCCCCATATTTTTTTTTTTTAGGGAAGGAGTTAAAACTATGTCTAATACTGAAAATAGCAACTTTAAAATTCTCTATATACATTTACATACATGTCTTATTATAATCAAACTGTTTATATAATGGTAGGACCCAGAGGCCTCAATCACAATGGCGATCCATTGGGCAAGGGACTGTACAAATACATATGGAGAAAATTCCTACCCTGATAAGCTTGTATAATATTTAAAATTTTACTCATTGGGATGGCTTCAGGCTACATAGGGACAGCAGATCTATCTATTTTAGGTACTTGTATGGTCCCCATTACAATATTATGTGAGCACTGTACAATCTTTAATGTACTCATCCTCACAATACCCATGTGCAGTTGGGAAGTATTATCACCATTTTACAGATAGGGAACTAAGGCACAAAGAGACTAAGTCACTTGGCTAAGGTCACACAATAAATCTCTGACAAAGCAGGGAACTGATCCTAGGTCTTCTGAGTCCCACTCTGATGCCTGAACCATCCTTCCTTTTTTTTTTTTTTTTTTTTAAAAAAAAAGATTTATGCAGAATCTTATTCCATCATGTCTTTTAAGTAGGTGTATAAAAGCCATATGCAAAAGTTCTCTAACAGCCACTGAGGATAACCAAGTCTGAGAGGAGACTAACTTGCTGGACAAATAAATATAAGGGTATGTCTACACTATAGCATGGAGTGTCTCCCCCAGCCTAGGGAGACAGACTCACACTAATTCTAGCTGAGCTACTGTGCTAAAAATAGCAGTGTGGATGGTGTGGCACTGATAGAGTCTAGGGCTAGCCACCAGAACTCAGATCCACAGGGTCAGGTGGGTTTGAGAGCTGCGATATCCATACTGCTACTTTTAGCACACTAGCTCAAGCTGAGATAGTGTAAGTGTGTACACAGGCTGGGAGGCATACTCCAAGCTGCAGTGGAGGAATACCCGTAGAGGTTCTATGTTATCTACAGTTTATTTAGCTCTGTAGAGGTACACAATGATATACAGAAGGGAAATTAAGCAAACAAGATTCCCTGCCCAGATGACCATACAGTTCAAAACTATGAAGTGAAAGACTACAAACAAAACAAAGATCAGTCTGAGTGGAGTGGGGTTGTAAGCTTAATATAACTAGAACAGCATGAGCAGAAGAAAGGCTAATTGGATTACCCCATTTTACGGTCATGTCATCATTACACAGAGTTTATACAAATATCTATGCTCAAATTATTCCTCTCAAGTTAGTGTAGCTCACAGGAGTTTTCAGTGTGTCCACCAACATTCGCTACATCCACAGTGGTGTTGCATTTCTCAGGGTACATCCCATAGTTCTTAGTGTTGCAGAAAGCTGAGCCATTCTAGGATTCTTTTCCAATAAATGAGAACTTGTCTGTCCTTTTTGGGCACACGGGGGAACTGTGGGAAGGCCCTGGAGGACTAGAAGCACTCAAGCAGTGGTAACCTGTAACCTTGCTACAAAGTAGTCGTACTAGCAGCTGATGAGTTGTGCACACTCAAATTTAGGACTATTACCCCCCTTCCCTTAGGCCAGCCAACTTAAGTTAGAAGCACCTCCACACTTGAATTAAGGGGTTGTGTGTGTGGATGGGACTCCAGTTAGATGCAACAGTTCACTTACAATTCAAGTTAAACTTTGCAGTGAAGACAAGCCCTAAAGCAGCCACTTCTGACCATTCTAGGAAGCAGGTTGACTGACAAGTACGGCTGACTAAAATGTGTGCGCCACCTATTACCATAGGTTAGTTGGCTGCCATTACTCCATCTAAGTGAATTAACCAAAATAAAAAAGCACTATAGAGTACATCCTGCATCCTTCTGGAAAAAGACTTCCCCACTCAAACTTCATTTCCTCCAAGCTATCCTTAAAAAAACAGAAGTCCTCAAGATAAATGACTGTATAAACAACCAAACATGCAATGGAAACTTGTTCATGTATTTATTCCAACCCTACTGTACCCTCAGTAATTAGCTTTAAAAAAAACAAAAAAAACCAAACATTTATATCTTGCATAGTCATCTGAGACAAAAATAAGTTACTTTCTCTAAACTGCCAAATGCCATCAACGTTAACAAGCAAAAATTACTCATTTTGCATAATACTCAATTATTTGGCTCAAGCTCATATCCCTGTTTGAGTTAATATTTTATTCAAATATTAATTTTAAAACAACATGGTAGGGTATTTCTAGCCTACCAGAAATACATTAAGAAGCTTGTGAATATTTGTATTTAATAATGCCTTCTAGAGGTGATTCGTTCAAGAATTCTTCCTCTAGTTTTAGGAGAGATGAGGTACTCTCACAAGTAGAATGACTGTTATCCCAAGAACAGATCTTTAGCTGGGGTAAATCATCATAGCTCCCAATAAATATAGACCAATAATGAAATATTCTACCACCTGTCAACACATAATGTATGTAGGTAGTTAGTTATACATCAGGGGAAGGCAACCTATGGCATGGGTGCCGAAGGCAGCACACAAGCTGATTTTCAGTGGCACTCACACTGCCCGGGTCCTGGCCACCAGTCCAAGGGGCTCTGCATTTTAATTTAATTTTAAATGAAGCTTCTTAAACATTTTAAAAAAAACCTTATTTACTTTACATACAACAATAGTTTAGTTATATATTATAGACTTATAAAAAGAGGTCTTCTAAAAATGTTAAAATGTATTACTGGCACACGAAACCTTAAATTTGAGTGAATAAATGAAGACTCGGCACACCACTTCTGAAAGGTTGCCGACCCCTGTTCTAGGCATCATGGTTGTGAAGAAAAGCTTGACAACATGAACCTTAAAAAGGTCCCCAAATCAGAAGACAAATTTAAAAGAATCTAAAGCGGGGTCGGCAACCTTTCAGAAGTGGTGTGCCGAGTCTTCATTTATTCACTCAAATTTAAGGTTTTGCATGCTAGTAATACATTTTAATGTTTTTAGAAGGTCTCTTTCTATAAGTCTACAATATATAACTAAACTATTGTATGTAAAGTAAATAAGGTTTTTAAAATGTTTAAGAAGCTTCATTTAAAATTAAATTAAAATGCAGAGCCCCCCAGCCGTGGCCAGGACCCGGGCAGTGTGAGTGCTACTGAAAATCAGCTTGCATGCCGCCTTCGGCACTCGTGCCATAGGTTGCCTACCCCAATCTAAAGGCATTATTTTTAAAAATCTCATTATTTTTAAGACAGTCTCATGATTATTGTGGCCTGACTCATGATTTTTGAGTACTTAGGATTGGCAATGATGGAAATGTAAGAAACAATGTTAACAGTCAAAAGTAAATTAGGTTATTAAAACCTAAATATTAATCTAAGATGATAGCAAGAATATAGGTGAGGACTTTAACATGACAATGTTCTGTAAAAATCTTTAGTGATTGTGGCAGCCAATCCACTCAATTTGTAGTGTTTCTCAACTTGAACCAAATCTTGTTATGCTATTAACCTTGACTTAGAGATCCTTGTCTGAAGACTTCATGAGTAAGATGACAACCAAAAAAGATAACATAATGGTTCATAAACTAATCTACAATATTTTCCTCAAAGCAACAACTGGTAAAATGAATTACTACAGAAATTGGACTTCGTACATTATCCAGAAAAATTAATCCCCAGTGCCCCCAAAATTGGCTTATTTAAGTGTCATTACCTCCTATGCAGTAAGTACACTGTATGCTTTTTATCAGCTTGGAAAACAACCCCCCAAAAACCATACAGCAAAGATTTTACAATTCTATAAAATTCAGCTTGTATTTCAAAGAGGAAAACGCCATTCTCTTGCTCTGCATTTAGCATATGCTCTTGCTATGACGTGCAACAGAAAATATGCAACCTTGGATAGTGCTAAGCAATTAATCATATTTTCCTTGGGGGGGGGGGCCCGCGGGCGGGTTGTCTGTGTGGTACATCAGCATCAGGCCACTTCCTAAGCCCATCCTTCTCTGCAACCAGGAAAGGGGCGTGTCCGGGAGGAGTTATCGCCGCCGAGGCCACAAAGAGCCATCTGCTTTGCATCCGGCCCCTGGGAAGGGGGATGTGAATGAGCTTGGGGGGAAATGCACCTGATGCAGGGTAACTACAGCAAGCAGCTTGCTCTGTACCGAGTGCCGGGGCAGGAAACAGGAGGC
Organism: Mauremys reevesii; assembly: GCF_016161935.1. Classification (NCBI taxonomy): domain Eukaryota; kingdom Metazoa; phylum Chordata; order Testudines; family Geoemydidae; genus Mauremys; species Mauremys reevesii. The sequence continues at coordinate 86,200,560 of NC_052631.1, read as the reverse complement.
GACACCTGCTCAGCATTCAGCACCCCTGGAGAGCACGTGTAAGTGGGGAGATTACTGTTCCGGGCACGGCACAGAAAACAAAGCCAGACACAGCCCCTGCCCCAGAGATTGTACCAGGCCCGGATTACAGGTGATGCAACCCCAGGGCACAGTGAAACGGACGGGAGGAAGGGCTGGGGAGCAGGCCGAGGACTGCGGCTCCTGGCAGGCACTGGGCATCCAGCAGACAGTGTGAGGGGAAAGGAGACGCTGGAGAAGCGAGTTACCCTGCGCGCCCCGACGGTTTAACTGATACATCACCCCACGCACCGTGCCCCCGGCCCGCATCCCGCAGGGCCCAGCCCCCAGGACGGCGCTGTCCCCGCCAGGCCGCACCCGGCCAGCGTCAGAGTCGCGCCCCCACCCCCATGGGCAGCAGGGGGAATCCCCCACCCGCCGCGCTCCTGGCCCGCCTGGGCGCAGCGACTGCCCCGCCTCAGGTGAAGCGGGCACCCCAGGGGAGGGGAGGAGAGGAGGGGCGCACTCACCCGCTCGTGGCGCGGAGCCCAGGCTCAGGCTGCTGCGAGTGAACCCGGCTGCCGGCTCCTCCCGCTGTTTAAAATGGCTGAGCGCGCGGGGGGAAGTACGGGGGGGAGGGAGGAGGGGCGCCTGCCCCGTTGGCCAATCCCCCTCGCTGACGCCATCGAGAGCGAGAAGGGGGCGGCTGGGACAGGAGCGGTGTGCGGGGGGCGGGCGGAGGCTGACAGAGGAGCAGGGGCGTGGGAGGAGCAGGGGATGAGGTGGGGGGAGCAGGGGGAGGAAGAAGGAGATGAGGTGTTGGGGGAACGGAGGGGAGAGGAGCAAGGGATGAGGTGTTGGGGGGGAGAGAGGAGCAGGGGATGAGGTGGGGGGATTGGGAGAGGAAGAAGGAGATGAGGTGCTATGGGGAGGGGGAGGAGCAGGGGATGAGGTGTTGTTGGGAGGAAGGAGCAGGGGATGAGGTGGGGATCAGGGAGGAAGAAGGAGATGAGGTGTTGTTGGGAGGAAGGAGCAGGGGATGAGGTGTTGAGGGGAGGGAGGAGCAGGGGATGAGGTGGGGGGATTGGGAGAGGAAGAAGGAGATAAGGTGCTGAGGGGAGGGGAAGGAGCAGGGGATGGGGTGTTCAGGGGATGAGGTAGGGGAATCAGGGGGATGAAGAAGGAGATGAGGTGTTGGGGGAACGGAGGGGAGGGAGGAGCAGGGGTGAAGTGCGGGAAGCATGGGTGAGGGAGGAGCAGGGGATGAGGTGTTCAGGGGAGGGAGGAGCAGGGGATGAGGTGGGGGGATCAGGGGGATGAAGAAGGAGGTGAGGTGTTGGGGGAACGGAGGGGAGGGAGGAGCAGGGGTGAGGAAGGAGCAGGGGATGGGGTGTTGAGGGAACGGAGAGGAAGGAAGGGGGAGCGGGTGGTGAGGAAGAGAAGCAGGGAATGAGGAGGAAGAAGCATTAATGGAATGAGAAGTGAACAGAAGGCAAGAAGGAGCAGAGGAATGAGGGGGGGTAATCAGAGATATGTGCGGAGTAACAAGAGAAAGTGAATTTAAGAGACTCCGTCGGAGAATGGCTACGGCAGGTCTCATTGTCATTGCTTCCTAACCTGCCTGAAGAGTCCCCCAAAATGTGACAGTGACCCCACCACCAATTGAGGGGACACATGACACGAGTAGCTGAACAGGCTGTTTGAAATCATACAAGATTTCTTTCTTTATTAAACATCAGGCTTTCAGGGCATCATATTTAATTATTTGTTAAATGCCATCTGTTACAGTTCAGAGCAACTACACCTGTCTCCCCTTCCGTGGTCCACCAAAGGTATCCACTTTTAGGCTTCCAGCTCCCAGCCATCACCTCTCTTGGGCCAGAGACCTACATCTTCCCCATCCTGACTAGGTTTTTTCCAGGCAGCACAGATCCCTGCCTACACTGTGATATCCCAACAAGCCAGACTGTGCTTTACTTTCTGTCCAAAGGCTATTAACAGCTGTAATTGACAACAGTTACAAGTTACCACAGCTATTTCTAAACAAGCACATTTGTTCTTAAGGTGAAAACATTAAAGAGAAAGTGTATTAAAAACAATAAAAGAACCTACATGCATGCTAATAAGCTTACCAGAGATCACTCCTATTCCAGACATGGGCTATGTCTATAGTACAGACTTTATAGCGGCTCAGCCAACGAGCAGCGGCAGCTACGTCGTGCTGTCCACACTGGTGCTTTTGTTGGTGAAACTTTTGTCGGTTAGGAGAGTGGTTTTTTTTTCAAAAGTTTTACCAACAAAAGTGCTAGTGTAGACATAGTGTGGGGCTCTGGTAGGTGTCAGTCCTTCAAAATCCATAGGTGGGTTTTCCCTGGGGTTATGAGTTCATGACATGTTCTGTTGGAACCAGAATGCTCACTAATAGGTTAGTCTTTCCTTTGTACAGCTTGGGTCTTTGGTCTTGAGACTCTAAGAACAAGTAATCAGCAGATAATGGTCCTCTGCTCTGGACAAAGCTTCAAAACACTGGGTTTTTGCATAAGCAGAAGTGGGGAATTTGCAATTGCACTCACCTACCACTAGAGATTCCCCAGGCAAACCACTTGACATTCTTTATCCCAAAAGTCCATTCTTGCCTGGTACATTGTTCTATATAGTCCTTTGAAGTTCATAATACTTCACAAGATTAATATCCCATCTTCCACCTAGGGAGGTTACATACAATCCTAGCACACAAAAATACATAAACTTTGCATTTAATATGATGGACTCTAAAGATACTTAAATACTTAAACTTAATTCAATAAGATTTTTTCAAGGATATTGCAGGAAATTGCCATATTTGTTACACCAACAACATGATCAGATGTTCCCAGGACACAAATCTAAAGGTTTCCTATCCCAGAGAGCTTTCAATCTAAGAATGGAAAAGGAAGAGGCATTAGGAGATCCAGATGGCAGAACTAACTTAGACATACAGATTCAGATCTATTTAAATATTATTTATTTAATTTGCTTATCTCAGTGAACCTCATGGAAAAACTGAGTCTTTAGTACTGTAATGTCATGTTTGCTGGTAGAGAGTTAAAACATTCAGTGTACATGGAGCAAATGCAGAGCTAACCACAGGCCTAAGCAATGCATCAGAACACTTGGAGCCCTAGTCTATTGCCCTGTAGGGGACATGCTGACCCAGTCTCTTCTTCCAATAGCAGGACCAAATGAGGAAGAAATCCATCACCAGTCCAGATCTCTCTGCCTCAGAGCAGAAGGCAACTCATCACGTGATCTCTCCCTTCTTACAACCTGGAGGCCTGCAAGATGTAACAAAGGCCCCTGTGTTTTTTATCTGAAATATAAATAATGTGCCTCATAATCAACACTGGTGAGAGCCACTCAGATTATTCATGCAACAATCTGAGAACCAGAGCCTGCTACCCTCCCCATGATTCACCCCTAAATTTGCAGACTTTCCCACATTAAATGTGGAATTGTGGAGTCTGCAGCTTATGTGGAGAAGAGGTAGCACAAGATCAGTGTGGCACTGAGCTCTGAAGAAGGACTTGTGGTCAGTCAGACTTCCTCTTCCTTCTAACCTCCAATCCATGTGGAGGGGAAGAGAAAATGTTTTGTTCCTCTTTGAGGCTTGACCATGTGTTCCCTTCTCAAATGGAGGCATGGCCAAGTCATGAGTTTAATTTGTTTTTCACTTTTCTTATGTGAAATCTTACATGTGGGCTTTACTACTTTCACTTTGCTAGACTTTGTTGCAATCCTCTTTGCCTTGTTTATTGTCTCGTGGCCAGGATCATCACTAAAGAAAATGGCTGGCTTGCACAAGGCACCCCAGTGCACATTTTGTGAAGAATGTATCATTACCTAATCTGCCTAACATATGTTTAGGAATGGCTAGGTATGAACATAAATTTGCTATGGTATTTTAAATAAATAAAACATAGGCTACAGGAAGTATAAAACAAGTCAGAAAAGATTGCAAATTAGTACAACTTATGCCTTTCAATATTTTTTTTTAAGTGGCATATTAGCCTAAGGCTTCAAATTAGCTGATCTTGAATTTACAGGTGACATATTAGTAGACAAGGAAGCATGTCTTGTTATGCTTAATGACATAGTCAAGACTCTTTTTCATATAATTTTATTAAAAGATTATCTTTACAAAACTTGAATTATTGGGACATATTAAAGCTGACAGTTTTATGTTCATGAAGAGCAAAACACTTTTGAAAGAGTCACCACCATCAACCTGAAACTGAGTAAATTTTTAAAAAGTAGTTAAAAGTAGTTTCGGATACTAGACCTGGCCCTGAGTTCCCCTTGCTACTTTTTCTAGTTTACAACCATATTTTACTACTTTTATAACAAGGAAACAGATGATACGCAAAATTCTGTCATATGCACAAAGTTAACAAATTGGAAAAACAGATTTTTCTCCCCCCTCTTTCAGTTATAGACATCTTGTGTGTTACTTGTAATTAAAAACATTGAACTTTGATTTTTAAGTGGATTATGTCCATTTTAAGAGCTCACCCAAGACAATACACCCAGTAAACTGTTTTGAATTTTTTTTCTGCCTTCGAAGGATGAAGGGCTAAGTCGACACTGCCTGGATTAAAACTGTGATTTCAGGGAATCCTGACAGTGCTTCTCTGGTCAACACAAAATTCTAAACTGTCCCCTTCACTTTATATTAATGCTATTGATTCTTGACTTAAATGTATATAAGCCAAGAAAATCAAAGTTAAGATTCAAACTTGTTGAATCGCCTGTTCTATGAGGTTATGTAGGGAACACTACATGCTAATATAGGAAAACCATTCCAATAACTTGGCATTATATTCTCCAAGATCCAATCATACCTATTCTGGCTTTGGTTGATTAAAATGAGGCAACCCCTACAGTTATTTTTTCTGTATTTCTTCAAATAAGTTTGGAAGCGATTACTATTTATTTTCTGTAGAATGACAACAGTGCAGTATGTACTTTGAAGGCAAGTCTGAAAACAAGGACCCTGATTCTCCTACACTATAACTGCTTTAGGCCTTTCCAATAAAAGGGGGAAGAAACAGTTCTTGGGGAATACCATCAGTGTATGGAACCTCCCAGCCAGTATAATCATTCTGTGCCAGCTCCTTTCCTGGGCACTAGCATGAAGGGAATGCCAGAGGAGGGAGGGAGGGAGGAATGTTGAAGAGTGGGTGGAGCAGCCTAAGCTATACTGTATATTTATGCCTAAATCTGGGCAGCAGTGCTTAATTTGTAATGAAAGAGGTGACAGGGCTCAAGCAATTATGTGCCATGGCTCAAGCAATTTCTATACTTGCATAATTTCACATACTTTGATGTGGCAAGCCTAGAAGTGCCAGAAATTAACCACTGCTGGGCACACCCAAAATACCAGAAATTGCCAACTTTGTCTTGCTTTCTCTGTTTCTGCCCTCAACAAAGGAATTAATTAATGTTGCCCCTTTTTGACCCAAGTAGTATTTGGGATCTTGCAGGTTGATTCCCTTAGGAGCAGAAATTGATGATAGAATCAGGTATACTTTGATGCAGTCCTCTTTATTTACAAAGAATGTACAGTCCCATTTCCCTAAACACAGTGAGAATCAAACAATAGGAGACAGTTTCTTTGCTGACAGTTCCAAGCCCCTTTCCAGTTAGCACTCTTCCCAAAAACTCTCTCTTAGCTATTTCTTACGGTTACATTACAAGTGCTTCTCTGGCTGTTTCTTGTGTTTCCTTGAAGCCTTCTTTTTCTGATTCTGTCATTTTTCTAGTGCTTTTTTGACAACTATACACCTGTAACAAATGCAAAGCTCACCATCTCTGCTATGAATCTGCACCTAAATGAATTGAACTCATGTCTGTATGTATACTGATCTTTTAACCATACTTTCGCTCTTTTGTTTTTTTAATAAATTTTAATTTAGTTAATAAGAATTGGCTGTAGCATGTATTTGGGTAAGATCTGAAACATTCATTAACCTGGGAGGTAATGTGTCCGATCCTTTGGGATTGGTAGAACCTTTTCTTTTATACGATGAAATAAGATTTACCGAAATTTTCATCATATTTGATGTGGGTACCTCGATGGAGGCCTGAGTCTGGATCACTTTAAGGGAAATGTGGTGTTTGGACTTCTGAGTAACCAGTAAGGTAATAAAGAAGCTGTTTAATGCTGGCTTGGTAAATCTAAGTACTGGAATATCCACCAGCTTTATGGGGATTTGCAGTTCACCCTAATTGAGTGACCACAGCTGGCTCCCCAACTAGGACCCCGGTCACAGTGGCGTAGTCATGCTTGGATACACATTACCACAGATTAATGGGGTTTTGGGATCAGAACCACACGCTTGTCAACATTTCATTTTGATATTGCAGAGTTTAAGGGTTAAAATCAGTTACATTGAGTGACCCATGATCAAGATCCTGATAGAAAAAGCCTGGAAGACTTGTGCTTACAGAAGGGGTTGTCTTTTAAGAAAAAGGCCCCAGAGCAGGAACGGAAAAATCTGTTAATTGCCAGTGATTAGGAAGCAGACCCATGAAAATGCTTGTAGTAAGAAACCATCAGCTAGAACTTGAACAAAAGCAAAACATTGTTCATATGAAAGAAGAAGCTGCTGAAAGAGAATGCCTGTGTTATGAACATGAACAAAGAATGGCATATATTCAGTTACAGGAACTGGAGGCTAAGGCAGAAGTGGACTGACTTAAGCTCCAAGTCAAAAGAATAAAGGAACAACAGGAACTATATCATCCTGAAAAGCCAACAGAGATGAGGATAGAATCAATCCAGTTTGTAACAATGTTGGTATGTTGTTTGACTCTAAGCAGTTGTCTGTGTGTAACCAAGTTTACCCCAACACTGTCACCTTTTATGTAAATGATTTTACTGTGAGCTCAGGTGAAAGTAACCCCATAACTTGTGCAAAGAATGTAAAAGTCAATGGTAAAAGCTGTTTAGGGCAAATTACAGCTTCTAACATCACTCTTGTTAAAGCAGATCTTGTCAAAGAGGAAGCTTATTTACCAAATAAGAGTGTGTGTCATAAACAGATAGTTAAGGGTTAAGGTCTCTTTTACCTGTAAAGGGTTAACAAGCTCAGTAACCTGACGGACACCTGACCAGAGGACCAATCAAGGGACAAGATAATTTCAAATCTCTGTGGAGGGAAGCCTTTGTCTGTGTTCTTTGTTTTGGGGGTTGTTCTCTCTTTGGATTTAAGAGGGGCCAGACGTATATCCAGGCTCTCCAAGCTTCCTGAAGTATTTTCTTCTATTCAGTATAGTGAGTATTAGAAAGGCGGATTAGTCTTATAATTAATTTCTGTATTTGCAAATGTGTGTTTGCTGGAGAAATATCTTTTTCTGTTTGCTGTTACTTTTGATTATTCTGAGAAAGGGGGGGGGGGGGAGAGTCCCTCTAGGTTCATAAGCTAGACCCTGTAATATTTTCATCCTGGTGTTACAGAGATAGTGTTACTTTCTTTCTTTCTTTTTAATAAAATCTTTCCTTTTAAGGACCTGATTGATTTCTTCCCTTGTTTGGAACCTCAGGGGATGGGGGGGGCAGGGAAGGTGAATCCCTCTTTGTTTTGATTCAAGGAGTTTGAATCAAGGTGATCTCTCCCGACGGCTAAGGGAGGGGGAGCTGGGGGAATGGGCTATTTCCCTTTGTGTTAAGATCCAAGGAGTTTGGACCTTTCCCCGGGAAAGTTTTGGGGGAACAGGGAGTGTGCTAGACACTGGAATTTCTAGCTGGTGGCAGCATTACCAGATCTAAAGTAGGATTTAAGTTTAGAGGAGCCCATGCAGGTCCCCATCTTGTGGACGCTAAAGTTCCAAGTGGGGAATAAACCTATGACAGTGCAAATATTGTAATCCTCTATGCAGGGGCGGCTCTAGGCACCAGCAAAACAAGCTGGTGCCTAGGGCGGCAAAATGTAGGGGGCGTCCCCTGCAGCCGGGGAGGGCGGGAGGCTGGGCCGGCGGACCTGCCCCGCCGTTATGGCTGCGGCAGGTCGACCGGAGCCCGGGACGAGTGGACCTGCCGCAGGCATGACTGCGGAGGGGGCGCTCGTCCCGCGGCTCGGCTGGACCTCCCGCAGGCATGACTGCGGTAGGTCAACCGGAGCCGCGGGATCACGGCACCCGCCGCAGTCATGCCTGCGGCAGGTCCACTCGTCCCGGGCTCCGGTCGACCTGCCGCAGCGGGAGCTCAGCCGGAGCCGCGGGAAGAGGGGACCCGCCGCAGGACCGGGGAAGGGCGGCGCAGCGCACCGCGCTGCTTGGGGCAGCGTGATTTCTAGAGCCGCCCCTGCCTCTATGAGTTTACTGTAAGTATGCCTTTAGCCAGAATCCATCTTGAATGGAATAGTGTTAAACATGAAGTTATAGCTGGTGTAAGAAAGTTACTACCTAAAGATCTTTTTGATTTGGGATGATATTAAAGCTTTGTTCAGTCAGGTTGACATAAACCAGTAACTGGAAAGAAAAAACCCTGAACCTGTGTCTATTAGGGGCAAGGATTGGCCTATGGAGGGTTTCTCCAAATGTTTGTCTGAAGAAGATGGCTGTTTGTCTGTGCAAAGAAGCAGTGCATATGTTGAAAAAATTTCTGAGTGTCTGGTATCTCAGAAGTGAATCTGGCATTAGATAAGGCTCAGGAAGATGTTTCTCTAGAGCAAATTAAAATTGGTAATCAGGTTAAAGCCCTGACTAAGGAAGGAAGGGGCACATTCTTGGTGGGTGATAAATTGTTGTCTAGTAAAGCTTGGGAAAGTAAGCCTGACCCAGGTAAAAGTGAGGCACTTAAAGTAGCTCAGTGTAATAAGACACTATTTGTGGAAAACAGCAGTTTATCTGTTAAGGGCGGGGAAGGCAAAGAAAGTTTTAGATGAGCATTGGCAGCCTTCTCAGCTGATGGCTTTGTCTAATCAGCATTTTGGGAAGGCCAGGTTAGTGGAACATGAGTATCTTACCTGTTACAGTATGGAGAATTGTGACAGAGAAGGAAATGTTCCTGTGTCTGTTAGGGGTAATAACTTGCCTATGAAGGGAACTACCCCAGTCTCCAAGCAATTGTCCATGAACAGCCATGTGTGCTGGGACAAGGGAAATTATATCCCAAGCTGTTTGTCTGTTAAAGGGGAATGTTTCTCTGGTTCTTTTCTGTCTGTAGAGCAGAGAGAAGAAACTTGTTAGCCTATGATGGCTGAACATTTATCAGCTGACCCATAGCTGGTTCTGGATACAACTAAAGCCCAGGAAGGAAGTCTTCCTAAATTTCTGTCTGCTAGGTATGATGACATTGTAACTAGGTTGCATCCAGTTGATGTCATATATAGCTCCCAGAGACCAAGCGATTCTGGTGCTTCTATTTTGCTTATTGCTAATATGTTGCTGGGTAAAGATATGACAACCTTATCCGATCAAGGTGATATCATAGCCAGGGAACAAGGGAAGCATGAAGGGAATTTGACTATGTTACCTACTGGCAGTGTGGAAACTTGTAACAAGAAAGAGCTTCTAATCTTGTGACTATAATGTCTAGTAGTTTACCTGAAAGGGGATTTTGTGAAAATCCTCCTGATGGGGGCCAGTGGTGATTCTGGATGAATGTGAAATTCAGAAGGAGTTTGGTGATTTGTCTGTTGTGCCAAAGTTGGTTCTGAACATAAATAAAGCTCAGAAAGAACCTGTTGCAGTGCATGATATTGCAGAAGAAAGGGAATTTCTGGGTGAAGTCTTTGATGTCTGTGAAAAGGAATTGTTTCCATTGACTCTTAATGGGCCATTTTGATAGTAGACAGTTTCTCTTCTGAGGAAAGTGTGTGGGTGCCTAATGGCCAAAATCTTTCAAATGTGTATGAATCCACTGGCCTTGCTTCAGAAAGATTCAGTATGGATTGCTTTGAAAAGATTTCAGACTAAATAAAAATTGTTAGGGAGTTTAAACATCCCGATAAGCTTAGCCAGCTTGTTGAGGAGAAAATGTTGTTGGAATATGAATGTCTCGATGTTGATTCTTTAAGTAAGCAGTCTGTGACTCAGGTACTGAGGAAAGATCCGGTTACTGGTTTTTCAGAGCAGAACAGCCTTATAACTGAACTCACAAGGATTCAGGGGAGAGCAGGCAAACTCTCATCTCTAGATATTTTGGATATGACTTGTAGTCTCTTAATGGACTTGACATTTGATTCCATGTGGAAGCAGAGGTTGATAATGGAAAGACAAAAGAACCTTGAGTCTAACATGCTAGTGAAAATGGATGGTATCTCTTTAAGACAGAGTCCAGCCTTCGAATTGGTAAAGCTTGAGGATTTGAAAACTAGTAAACAAGCTTGTGCCTGTGTTGATGCAAATTATCTGATTGACTGTGGTAAGAAAGACTTGCCCATAGCCATTAGCAAAGAAGACGCACCCAGCCAGCCAATGGATTCTGTTACACAAAAGAGTTCAGATTTTGATCCTACTGGACAGGGAGGAAGGGAAGGTTTAAACCTTGCAAATAAAAGCCACAGGTTAACCCTAAAATACCAGAACCCCAAGTAAGTGGTTAAACTGAAAGCCTATGTTAAGGAAGACCCTGAAGTCAAGAAAAAGCTATGGAGTCAAAAGCATGTAGAACAAGCTGACCTAAAGAATGATTTGTCTAAACCAAAGGCTTGGCATGACAAAAATGATTGTAACTGTACACTTGTGATAAAACTGTTATTGCTAATGATTGTAACTAACTTGTTGATACCAAAAACTGTAAAAATGTACAATGTGCAGGGTTTTGTTGTTTTTTTTTTGAAAAACCCTTGAACATATTGGGAGTAATACATAAGACCTCATTATGTTGTAAACGCCTTCATGGTTATATTGTTTCACTACATGACAACACTTTATGTTAAAAGGCCTGGTGATACTAATATTTCACAGTTAAGCCTGTATCTAATCTTGAAACGGTACACAGCAGAAAAACCACTACAAGCTTGAACTGCTGTGCAAAAGAGGAAACTGAGGTACAACACTTCACAGCGTTCCTGGCTGAATGCCAGAGTAAGTGCTCTCTAACGAACATTGATGGCTATGTTAAGACCAAACCCTGGAATCACTAAAGTATTTCACAAAAAGAACAGGAGTACTTGTGGCACCTTAGAGACTAACAAATTTATTTCAGCATAAGCTTTCGTGAACTACAGCTCACTTCTTCGGATGCATAGAATGGAACACACAGACAGGAGATATTTATACATACAGAGAACATGAAAAGGTGGACGTATGCATACCAACAGGAAGAGTCTAATCAATTGAGATGAGCTATCATCAGCAGGAAAAAAAAAACTTTTGCAGTGATAATTAAGATGACTCATAGAAGGTGTGAGGAGAACTTAACATAGGGAAATAGATTCAATTAGTGTAATGACCCAACCATTCCCAGTCTCTCTTTAGGCCTGAGTTAATTGTGTCTAATTTGCATATTAAATTATTTCACAAAGTGTGGACTAAGTTTTTGGCTGGGGCCAAAGCCCTCAATAATTTGGCCTTACAAAGAATTCAGTGTAAACAAAGCTCATATCAATGTTGGAAGGTGGTACTTAAGATGTATCCAAGAGCTCTAATTTCGCACTTCCACATCAGTCTCACCTTGGGGGAGTGACGCATGGCTAGAAAGGGTTAAACATCCTGCAAAGTAATGTTTGTATATTTACACATGTATGAATAGAGTCCACAATGTAATCAATAGTCCCTGTCTATGCTGTATTCTGAGTTCATTTAAATGAATTGTAAACACGGGATATCTCGGTATTCATCTCTCTTTGAAATGTACTGTGAATGGTGGAAGAAAAAGCAAATGGCCTTATGTTAGTTCCTATAGCTAAGTTCCAGTGATGAACCTCCTTCGAAGCCATCCTAATTACCTTTTGTTCCCCAAGGAAATCCCAACTTGTAAAAAAGGACATGAAATTATATAAAAGATCCTAGGGTCCTGATTCTGTCATCTCAGATCTGCTTAAGCTTCTTCAGGGGAAGTTTGAGTCGCAAGATCGAGATCACAGTTATGCTGGTACGCCCTGAATGTGAAATTTGGATATTGGACTATAAACTATGAACTATTTCTGAAAAAACTCTTTGCAACCACAAAGCTCACCATCTCTGCTATGAATCTGCACCTAAATGAACTGAACTCATGTCTGTATGTATACTAATCTTTTAACCATACTTCCTCTTTTGTTCTTTAATAAATTTTAGTTTAGTTAATAAGAATTGGCTGTAGCGTGTATTTGGGTAAGATCTGAAACATTCATTAACCTGGGAGGTAATGTGTCCCATCCTTTGGGATTGGTAGAACCTTTTCTTTTATATGATGAAATAAGATTTACAGAAATTTTCATCATATTTGATGTGGGTACCTGGATGGAAGCCTGAGTCTGGATCACTTTAAGGGAAATGTGTTGTTTGGACTTCTGAGTAACCAGTAAGGTAATAAAGAAGCTGTTTAATGCTGGCTTGGTAAATCTAAGTATTGGAATATCCACCAGCTTTATGGGGATTGTCTGCCCCATTCTTTGCAGGTCACCCTAATTGAGTGACCACAGCTGGCTCCCCACTAGGACCCTGGTCACACCATGCCTCTACCCTCTCTTACTTTAAATCCCTCCATAAAACACACTTTAAAAATGTCATGTTTCCACCAAAGAACTGCTAACTAAACTAGTGAAGATTTTAAGTGACTAATGTGTGAAAATTGTTTACTCACGCTGCTAGCCTTGTCTAGACATTGTCTATTTAGAGTGTAAGTTTTTGGGGGCTGGGGGGGAAAGGGAGGAGGTTTGATTTCCTGATGCCTTATGTGAAGTGGCTACAATGTGGGTATAAAATGCTACCCAATCAAAATGGCAGAGGTGTAAAACACAAGTTTACTGTTATGCTGGGGGTTCAGTGAAACCCTACTAAAGCTGGTAGGCATAAATATAAGACAATATTAAGCTCCCTTAAGGAATAAAATAGATGAAGCAATAGGAGCCACTGCCCAAAACACAGTCCAGATTCTAGGCCAATCAAGAATCTGAGCTATATGGGCAAAGAGGTTTTGCATGCTAATGCAGGGGGCAGACATCCCCCCACACACACACACCTGAAGTTGATGGTGAGTATTTGCTTCAGGTTGGGGGGCTGTCTGTAAGCAAGGACTGGCGAAGCAAATACTCACCAGCAACTACACACCACACAACAAAAACACTAACCCAGGAACCAAACCCAGCAACAAACCCTGGTGCCAACTCTGTCTGCATATCTATTCAAGGGACACCATCATAGGACCTAACCACATCAGCCACACCATTAGGGGCTCATTCACCTGCACATCTACCAATGTGATATATGCCATCATGTGCCAGCAATGCCCCTCTGCCATGTACATTGGCCAAACTGGATACAAATCTGACATCTGGAATTATAACATTCAAAAACCAGTAGGAGAACACTTCAGTCTCCCTGGACACTCAATAACAGACTTTAAAAATGGCAATTCTTCAACAAAAAAAACTTCAAAAACAGACTCGAACGAGGAACTGCAGAACTGAAATTAATTTGCAAACTGGACACCATCAAATTAGGCCTGAATAAAGACTGGGAGTGGATGGGTCTCTACAAAAACTAATTTTCCCCCTGCTGATACTCAGACCTTCTTGTCAACTGTTTGAAATGGGCCACCTTGATTACTTTGAACTCATTGGCACTACAAAAGTGATTTTTCCTCCCTTGTCAACTGTTGAGACTAGCCCTCTTCCACCTTAATTTAATTGGCTCATTAGCACTGACCCCACACTTGGTAAGGCAACTCCCATCTTTTCATATGCTGTGTATTTATATCTTCCCTACTGTATTTTCCACTCCATGCATCTGATGAAGTGGATTTTAGCCCATGAAAGCTTATGCCCAAATAAATTTGTTAGGCCTTGGCTACACTTGCAAATTTGCAGTGCTGCAGCAGGGTGTGAAAACACACCCTCTCCAGCGCTGCAAATTGCGGTGCTGCAAAGTGCCAGTGTGGTCAAAGCCCCAGCGCTGGGAGCGTGGCTCCCAGCGCTGTACGTTATTCCCCACAGGGAGGTGGAGTACGGACAGCACTGGGAGAGCTCTCTCCCAGCGCTGGCGCTTTGACTACACTTAGTGCTTCAAAGTGTAGCCAAAGCCTTAGTCTCTAAGGTGCCACAAGGACTCCTCATTGTTTTTGCTGATACAAACTAACACGACTACCACTCTGAAACCTTTCAGAAATAGTTCATAGTTTATAGTCCAGTGTCCAAATATCACATTCAGGGCATACCAGCATAACGGGGAGCTCAATCTTGCGACTCAAACTTCCCTTGAAGAAGCTTAAGCAGATCTGAGATGACAGAATCAGGACCCCAGGATCTTTTATATAATTTCATGTCCTCTTTCACAAATTGGGATTTCCTTGGGGAACAAAAGGTAATTAGGATGGCTTTGAGGGAGGCTCATCACCCGTACTTAGCTATACGAATTAACATAAGGCCATTTGCTTTTTCCTTTACCATTCACAGCACATTTCAAAGAGAGATGAATACCAACATATCCTAGAATCATTGAATATCAGGGTTGGAAGGGACCTCAGGAGGTCATCTAGTCCACCCTCTGCTCAAAACAGGACCAATCCCCAACTAAATCATCCCAGCCAGAGCTTTGTCAAGCCTGACCTTAAAAACCTTTAAGGAAGGAGATTCCATCACCTCCCTAGGTAACCCATTCCAGTGCTTCACCACCCTCTTAGTGAAAAAGTTTTTCCTAATATCCAACCTAAACCTTCCTCACTGCAACTTGAGACCATTACTCCTTGTTCTGTCATCTGGTACCACTGAGAACAATCTAGATCCATCCTCTTTGGAACTCCGTTTCAGGTAGTTGAAACCAGCTATCAAATCCCCCCTCATTCTTCTCTTCTGCAGACTAAATCCCAGTTCCCTCAGCCTCTCCTCATAAGTCATGTGCTCCAGCATCCTAATCATTTTTGTTGCTGTTGCCCTCCGCTGGACTCTTTCCAATTTTTCCACATCCTTCTTGTAGTGTGGGGCCCAAAACTGGACACAGTACTCCAGATAAATGATATCAGAATACAGCATAGACAGGGACTGTTGATTACATTGTGAACCATACTCATACATATGTAAATACACAAAAACAAACATTATCTTCCCACATGTCTTTTGAGGGTTATTTATTTTGCAGGATGTTTAACCCTTTCTAGCCATGCCTCACACATGTCCTATTGAATTAGTGGAAGGGTTCCAAGAGTAGCAGCTCCTCTAAAAAATGTTTGTGTGCAAGAATTTTCCTTTCTTTTAGTAATTATTTGTTTAGCATGGTCCCAGTCTGTTCTTATGGTGGTAAGTGAAAACCATATTGGAAATCAATCCCTAACTCTTCCAGTAATGCTGGGCATGAAATAGCTGATTTAAATTATTTATAACAGGGAAGACAACTCCTTTATTACCTCCGGTCTCCATTGCCCATGGAGTTTATGCTTTTTTTTGAGGGAGGGGGCAGAGTTTCATAGATCTGCAGTACTGAGCAGCTGTACTAAATTCTGCTGTCCTGACCTACACAAATCACACTCCTCATTCTAATATGAGGCATTATGTGGCAATTTGTGCAGATATTTGCAATCACATAATATTACATAATAAAACTCATTATTAAGGCCCTATGTGGCTTGAGTTCTGTCTCATGCATACATACAGTCACACTCCTTAATTTTTACATACACACAGAAATAAGATTTGTAGTCAGTGAAAGCAGGGAAGCTTCTTTTTACCTGCTCATATCTCCAGTGAGTTTAAAGCTAGTTTTCTTCCTAAAAGGTTAGTGACCAACAGTAACCTTTTGCCTGGTGGACCCAGAAAGCCAGCAGTAGATATGATTCATTATGGCATTAATACTAAAGCATTCATTAGGCCCACATTCCATGTAAGCAGTGATTTACTGAGTGCAGCGGAGATAGCAGCTATAGTATGTTAACAAATTGTTTTAATGTATTTTCTCATCTTTCATCTAAGAAAATTCCTAGTTATTTAAAGGTAATGGATTAAATTCAATGCTGACTTACCTCTCTATGCAGTGTCATTGTAGTCAGTGTATTTAAACAGTATGTAAAGACAGTGGAGAATTTGGCCCTATTTATTATTATTTATTAGTTCTGGTCAAGCTGAAAAGCTCCAATCAGAATTAGGACTCAGTTGTATAATGTAAGGCACTGCACAAACATACAGATAGATATACAGTTCCTGGCCTGATAAGCTTACATTCTAAGAAGACAAGTGACATTTGCTACAACAGAGTTGTTACTCTGGATTTACTTTAGTGTAACTGAGGGCAGAATTTGGCCCATTGATTTTAATTGACTGTCAGAAACAGTCATGTATAGCTCATTGGCAGAGTATATATTATACTTCAATAAACTAATATTGAATTTAAAAAGTATCTACAAATGCTTTTCTTCACTGTGCATTCTTCTGCGATATTTGATGGGGGAAGAGTTCATCACAGCTGAGACTTTGACATCTCTATATAAAGGGTTTACAGTACTTCCCACCCAATGCAATATCCTGATGTTAGCCTGGAGACATTAAATAAAAAGAAAGTAAAATGCTAAATGAGAAGATTTGTCTCTTTTTTTTCTTTTTTTTTTTTTCTGTTTACAACATTTAAATTAACCAGACTGTCCAACCTTGATCAGCAGGAGTCACACAAAGGAGAGCTTACTATAAAGAGTTTAAGGTAAAGGGTTTTAGTTGGTAGGATAAGAGAGACACAGAGTTTGGTGCTATACAAATAAATACATTAATAATTAATTGGTCTATGCTCTTCAGGTTCACATTCCCTTTGGACCGGATCCCAGTGGATCAGTGGAGGTTCAGGCTGAAAGAGCAGTGCCCCATAGCCTTTTCTTAAGGATGCTCAATATGTAAAGTTTCAGAGTAGCAGCCGTGTTAGTCTGTATCAGTGATAGTGTCCCAATTCAATATAAAATCCTTTTTGGAGAGTCTTTAATCCCCACACAAAGGTTCAAATTCAGTGATGGCATTGACTTCAATGGGATTTGTGCCTATATAAGCTAGGGCTGAATTTTGTCCTGACAGTCAAGAGAATGCCTCTATAAAATGACATGTGAGCAATATAACAAACCCAGGCTCCTAAGTGAGGGTGTCTATTTCCATATTTGGGTTTTACATTTAGAACCTGCATATCTAAAATGGGTATTTCTGCACCTTAACTTGGTGCTCAAATTTGAGAGTTGGGCTCACATTTGATATAATGCAAATGGTAGCAATTAAAAAGTAAATCAAAACTTAGTTTTGTGTGTCTGTCAGCAGTCAGCCATGTAAATGAAATTTCAGAGGAATGTGCATTAGAGACGTATAAACCATACTTCCCACCCCCACCCTAGCAGCCTGTAGGAATGGGACTGTTAGAGATTGAATTTGCACACATTCCTTTGTAACTGTAAGGAGGAGTAGATAGTTATCAGGTCTATAAGACCTTAAATGTGCATGCTTCTCTTTCCCAAAGATTCACTGGGCCAAACTGACTCCGGTGAAGTTAGACCAAGCATAAATTTGATCCATTAGCTCCAGAATGTATTTTATCAAGTGAAAGAATCTATTATAACTATTTTAGTATAAGTAGGCTCCTATGCAGCTGCACAGCTATTACATACCCAGAGATTAAACAGTATTTTTCCTTTCAACAGTTTATCATTTCAGTTTTTAATGCAAAACAAGTCATCAATTTGAGGTCCTCTAGAGTAAACAAACATCAAGCTGATTTATATTTTACTGGTGTAAAACCACATTTTAAGAAAGGAATTTCTGAAAACCAACAGCACAAAAGGGGATCAGAGACATGATCCATATAATGAATTAGAACAAAACAAAGAAAATGGGTAGGGAGGAAATGAATGTGAAACACTCAGAAAATCAATTCAAACTGGTCTTTGTTTCAAGTTTCAGAGGCTCCTGTTTACAATGTGGGAGATTCTGGAGGTGCAGCACAAAACTTGCAGTGGCTTTGAGTCATCTCTGCATCTGCACAAAACTGGACTGCTCTGCTGACATTGTTTAAATTCTGGCAGCCTCCCAGGGCTTTCCTATGGGCCACAGGACTAACCAGAATCATCACAGCACTACAGCCTGCAACTTTATTCTGACATGCTATTCCTGCCTCTAGCCCTGCCCCATGTACCAGGGCTTACACAGAGGTCATGGGAAGGCAGACTTATAGTTGTGTTCTGCCTGGAGGAATTCTCCCCTGACCGGACACAGGCCTTTTAATGCCCTTTTACACCGCTCTGGCCCTAACAGTCATCATAAAGAGGCCAGATTGGGGGAGTGAATATCTCACCCAATCTTGTTAGATATGGCTGGAACTCTAGCTGCAGTTGCAACACCTCTGTAAATAGTTTTACTGGCTTAATAAATTGCCAGTTTAATTTTAGAAGCCTGGAGTCCTGTTATTACCCAGCACATGGTACATAAAACATGATGGCAGCAGTCTGTCTCGTCATGAGACCCACAGCAAGGAAGAGAGTGTGATTAACAAGCAAATAAAGTAGCACATAGAAACAGAGCAATCCGGCAGCATGGAAGGACCTTGAGCACCAAGAATGCTGACTTCCCAGACAAAAAAATCTTACACAAAACAGTGGGAGCAAGAAATTGAGTCTGTTTAAAGAGCTGGCCATCGGGATAAAAATGAGAAAATCAAAGTAAAGCCTTTTTACTACCTATTCTGATGAGAAAAATTACTACACGACCTCAGTGCCTTGTGTTACTCAGAATAGTTAGCATTTTAGTATAGCAGGGCCATATCTACAAAAAGTAGCCACTAAATATTTTAATTCACAATACAATCGAAAGAATCTTTATATCCAGCAGTAAAAAATAAAAATAAATATGCACTTAATGGGAGGGGTGAGCTTGTACTGATGAACACAACTCCCTGAAGTAGGGCTCTGTGTGGCTGAGGTAAATACAGAGGTCCTCTTCAACAGTGAGACAGACCCTGTATTTGTTTTTCAGTAAAGTCAGTGCTGAAAAATCAGCTTCCTACAAGTAGGTGGATGAAAATGGTCTGAGCGCTTTCAAAGCTGCAGATGACAGCTCTGGATATTCTTCTCTCACAGAAATTCAGAAGTTAGCAAGAGGTTGCTCAGAAAATCTCAGCCTCAATGTCTCATCACAGAAAAGGTCCATTAATGTTTCTTTCACTATAAGTGATATAACAGCACTTGCAGTCATTTCTGCATAAAATGGATTTCTAATCCATGCCTCTGTTTTCGGATCCTTTTCAGGGAAGTACTCACGAAACTGCAGTTTAAGGTTTTCCAGGTGGCTGATGATAATGGGTTGCAAGTCATGCTTTGGCAAGGCATTTTCATCCAAAGAGTCATCCAGTTAAAAAAAACAACTTCAAAACTGCCACTGGCTACATGAGCATACCACAAGGAACGTTTCTTGATCCAGCTTTTGATTTTGTCAGTGAGAGAAGAGACAGAAGCGTCTTGCCTTTGAAGTGAGGCATTTAACACGTTTAGTCGTTCAAAAATGACTGCCTGGTAAACTAGCAAGGAAAGCCACTTGGTATCTGCAAACTTTTTGGCCAGTGGGGAATCTTTGTTTGAAAGAAAAAGTCTCATTTCCTCTCTGAGTGAAAACCTTTCCCTGAGACAGCCACTGAATTTCTGTGTGGTGGAGAAACTGATGGTAGCTCAGCTCCCATCTCATCACACAAAAATCCAGACATACACTTGTTGAGCTACTCTTGATGAAGTTGACTGGGCGAACAGCTTCTCTGCTAACTTGTTTTCAAATGGGTAGAATTTTTTTTTGCATAATACGGTGAGACTCACAGGACTCATTGGTCTGATTCTCCTCTCACATCAGTCTTAATCAGGAGTAACTCATTGATAATCAGTAGAGCCACACCAATGGAAAAGTGATGGAAGTGAGAGGAGACCCAGACCCAGTGAGTATTAAACAGGCAGGATTTGACCCCATTTCTTTGTTATTAGGATCAGGGCTCCTTCCATCTTTTGTTTGTCTTGTCTATATATATTTTAACCCCTATGGGAGAGTAATTATTTCTCATTATTTCTGTGTTCAGTGCCTCACACAACAGGGGCTTCAATCTTGTTTGGGGCCGCTACTCCCTTCTGTAATACAAATAATAAATAATAGTAGGTTCAACCATACAAAAAGTTCCAAAACGTTTCTGTAGCAGTTAAGCATTGTTCATGCTGGTTTCATAAATAATAGTTACATAACACACATTTATTAGCTGGTATAAAATAACGAAATCCAAAATTGATAAATTTTTCACCCAATGCTTACTTAGACTGTGGAGCTCGTTGTCAAAGGATATTATTGACTGTCAGTACTTATGAAGATTTTCAAAATGGGACTGGACATTGATGTGGATAAAAAGAATATCCAGTGTTCTAGTTGTTGTTAATGCTAGCAACAAAATTGGAAGGGTTCAGGGTTTACACTAAGTGTTCAAGATTAGGATGAGACTTTCATGAGGGACAAAATATCTCACATCTGCACACTGCAGAGTTCCTTGCACCGTCTCTAAAGCTTCTGGTGATGGCCACTGTTGGAGACAGGTTACTTGACTAGATGGACCGCTGATACTGCACTAGTATAGCAGTTCTTATGTTCCTAGTGAAACTTTTCAGTCCAAATTGATAACATTTCCTTTGCTGTTGCGGAATGTCTTCATTGTAAATAGTTTTTTTCTGTCTAAACCAGGATTGATCTGTTTCAACACACTGCATATTTTTTGATGAATATTTCTCGTTTCACAGTTGGAACCTGCACAGAAGGTGCATACATTTAATTTTGTGCCTTCCCCTCGATTTGCTGAAAAAGGATAATTCAGTTCTTATTCTCCAATGGGAAGTAAATTTATTCTGATTCAGCACTCCCATCTCAGGTGCTTTTTCAGACTTTCACAGGAGTCCCAGATGGCCTTTAATCCATCAACAAAAGAAAGCCAACAAAGTTGTGATTGTCTTGAATTAATGTGACTGTGACATTAAACTTTCCTGTGCTTTTAAAATGAAAGGGAACTTCAAAAGCCTCATTGATGCAATCTGCCTCATGTCAATAGCTGAAATCCATGAACAAATACTGCCCTGGAGCTTGCATGTGATGATGTGGCATGAAACATTTAATTAAATTGAAACTCTGATGGAGCATTACATACATATATAGTAATGTGAATGGTTATACATTAATACATATTAGGCCTAGATATTTGGGGGGCTCTGTGTTTAATTTACTCATATGTCAAAACATGCAAAATGTTTAAAAAAAATATATTGTAATTGCAGTAGCAGTTACAGCAATAAGAGTATTGATAAAGTAAGAGTAAATGTTTCCAAGCACCCCAAACCTGGGGAGAAGTTTAGATCCAGATCTGAATCTGAACTCTGAAGTTCAGTCATTTCTCTAGTATTGAATTCCACTATATTAAAGTTAAAGCCACCTGAAAATAGACTCCATTATTTGTGGTGCTATCAGGTTCTGACCATCTGCTCAGGTATCAGTATTATATAACACCCGGAGAGTCCATGATAACTATTCATCAGTAGAGAAAGAAACTGTGTCACCGGCAGACCTTTTTTTTTTTTTTTTTTTTTTAAACTGGACAAGCAGTGGTACTTCAGATGATTCTGGATGAGTTTCAGCTGAAGCCCACGTTGAGTGTATATTAATGAAGAAGTTAATTCATCCAGCGGGAATGTCCTCAAACAGAGGAGATGGAAATATTTTTGGAAACAATCAGGAGGCACTGAAAAAAATTCTTAATGATAGTACAAGAAACATTTCGCTTCACTAAGAAAACAACTGCTTGAACCATGCCACCTCTTGCTTCTTGTATTTTTAATTAAGTATTAATCATCAATTGTTTAATCATAATAAGGTTCTTCAGGAGCAAAATCAGAGACTGATTTGTTTTATGAGCGGTGCAAATCAACACAAAGGATTGGATCTAAGCTGCACCTCTCAGGAAAGTCTTCTCGGGAAACAGGGTCGGGGCTTGACATCACCCTTCCTCCGCCTGATGTGTGCCCCCTGGAAGCAGCCCCCTATGGAGATGCTTTGCAGTAGTGCACAGCATATAACTAAATGCTGCTTCTCAGCAGCAGCGCTGGCAACTTCATGCCTGAACACAATGTGGGTATGTTCCTAATGAGTCTGTGTACATTTATAACATTTCCCTGCATACTATTTTAAGCCCTGAGTTTGCCCAGTGCCTGCCAGGAATATTCCTGGCTTTGGCTGGTGCCGCAAGTGCATTCCTCTTCTGAGCAACAATTTTACTCATCACTAGAAAGTAAATTCTACACGACGTAGACTCAGATAGGCAAGCAGAACACAACACACCGAGTTTAATTTCACTCACTATTCATTTCTCTGGTTTCTCTTCCCTCCTATAGTTTGCTTTTGTTTTACATTCATTTCATGCTCCAATAGAAACAAACAGTCACATTATCTGCTTTGAACACTTTTTCCTGTGAACCCAGGGCCCAGTCCTGCTCCCACTGAGGTCAATTACAAAACTCTCATTGCGTTAAACAGGAGCAGGATTAGGTGTGCTGTAGGGCGGCAAACATTTTTAACCAGTTCATTTTTGTCTTTTTCTTGTGCGGAGGAGAAGAGAGCCGAAGAGCAGCTACAGCATGGTTCAGTATACTAAGCGTGGGAATAGGAGCCAGGAACACTAGAATTCTGCCAGTGACTCCCAATCTGTAAAACAGACACAATAATACCTACCTACCAGGGTGTTGTGACAATTAAGTAGATAATGTTTGTAAAGCATTTTGAAGTGTTTATTAGAAGGGAGAAAGGGTAACATTTGCTATTGCAGATCCTTACTCTCCTTTTTTGTTTCAAAAGCAATTACACACTTGACCAGACAGCCTGCTTTCTCAGACATTCCTTACAGCTCAGATACAGAGGAAGCAGCTACTCAAATGCCATGGTGATCAGAGAACTATAGAAATGAGAAAGATTAGATTAAACTTGAAATGTTAAAGATTTGACTATGGAAGTGGGGTGGACTGCGGATGTATCTGAGTGCTATAGAACTGAAAGACCTGAAATTGCTGTCTCTATTTTCCATTATTAACTGGCAGATTAGCTGGGAAGTACTCAGCCTAGTTTAGGGGGGATTACAAAATTCTGGCCATTATAGTTTTATCACCCTTGCAACTGACTACATAAAATTCTCAATTTCTTTGTGGCAGGAATTTTCCATCAAGTGAATCTGAATGAAAGTCCCCTAAATTGTAATACATTAATAAGTCCAGTGATGAAGTCATACAGTAAGAGCAGGGTTCTCAAACTTCACTGCACCATGACCCCCTTCTGACAACAAAAATTATTACACAACCCCAGGAGGGGATCAAAGCCTGAGCCCACCTCAGTCCCGCCACTTCGGGTGTGGGGAGCCAAAGCCAAAGCCTGAGCCCTGCCGCCCTGGGCACCGGGGCCAAAGCCCAAGGGCTTCAGGCCCAGGTGAGGGGGCCTGGAACCGTAGCCCTGCCACCCAGGGCTGAAGCCCTCAGGCTTCGGCCCTAGGCTGTTGGGCTCGGGCTTCGGCCCCGGGCCCCAGCAAGTCTAATGCCAGCCCTGGCAACCCCATTAAAATGGGGTCATGCCCCACTTTGGGCTTCCACCCCATAGTTTGAGAATCTCTGAGTAAGAGCATAATCAAGAAGAAGGTGCAAGATATACAACATCTCAAATAATTAGCAAAAAAAACCAGGAGTACTTGTGGCACCTTTTGCGGATACAGACTAACACGGCTGCTACTCTGAAACAAATAATTAGATCTATGTTGCTGTTGCGCCACTCAAGTTTTCCCCTGTGAATGGCAAGGGGCAGCTGGTACAAATGCAAACTCCCATTTGTACAGAATGAGCTACCAAGGTGGGAGCAGCAATACTGAAACCTGAACATTCAGAGATCTGCGTCTGCACTTTGAGCCGTGATGTGATACTATCTGTCTGAAATCCCAGTTTGAGCAGTTGCCATAACATTGCATCCAAACATCCTTATTTAGGGCTGCAGTGACACCCACCTCCTTTCCCAGAAGCTGGCTGCCCACAGAAGGGAAACTTTATACACTGAACAATTGCACACGCATAAGAAGGTCAGTGTACGTGTTTACTGAAAGCATATACTACTCATTAATCAGATGAATTGCTACAGACAATAAGAATAGCATTCCCCTCTGTCTATGCACTCTGCGTGCCATGATATTCAAACTACACTACTAAGTCAAAATCTCTGGTCTAAAGGATTCATTAGGTTCCAATGGTTTAAACAACATGTATATGCAACTTAAATCTGTGCGTATCCAGGACTAACTAGGCCACTCAAAACTTCATTGGAGAAGTGGGGCTAGAGCTCAAATCCTCGTGCTCCAAAAGCAAAGTCCCCACTACCACAAGAACTGAAGGAGAATTCCTATTACCTATTAGTAATATAGGCCTATGACACAGAGATTAGCTGTTCTAGGGTATGATGTACACACACTAGCCAGTTTGTTACAATATGTGTAATAGGCTATCATAAATACCTGTTTACAAAAGAATCAATTATGTAAAATGGCCTGGCAGCCATAAACAATAGAAGGGAGAAATATCTTTGGTTATACAACACCTCTGGGATTAGAAATTCTGCTGCAAGCCAAACAGTCTGCAGACAAAAACAAAATTGTTGCCTGCAGAGCCAGCTGTACCCCTGGCAAATACGAGCCCAATAGAATTGAAGATATTAGATTCCAGTCCTACATGAGGAGAGATTCTTGGAGCTACATACATTCTTTCACAATAGCAAAGCCTCCAGGGGAGAGTGTTCTTTAAACTCTACACACCAGGGGAAGCTTTAAAAAGAAGATACTGAACCTAGTCACACAAAGTGCTGTTACACAAAGAAATCTGGCCCAGTGTAAGCAATTTACTTAGCCCGTGTTTTGTTTTTCGTTTAACCATTCTGGCTATTATTGTTTGGAAAGATGGTTCTTCCCTCACAACACAGCAGCTACTGCTTCTTGGTCATAAATTGAACTCACAGCTAGAGCTCTGCAAAACTCTTGTGGTTTTGTTTCAATGGGATTCATGTGAACTTTGTCTTTGGTTTTGATCAATGTGGATTTGCACCCATAAGTCTTGCTTAAGTTCCAGATTCACCAACATGAAAAATCAAGTGAAAGCACTGACCTTCATGTACATTTGCTTTTCCAAAAGGTGAACAACTCTCATTTAAAGTCAAATCTTGTAAGCAGCACAGATGGTTTCAGAAATAATGAACCCAAATGTTCTCCATCCCAACTGTAAAGGACTTGGGCATTATGGATTTGGGGGATTTCTTGGGACAATTCCTAGATGTAATGGGGTCATTTTATGTAAAACGTGAAGTTAGTCTTGCTACAAAATATCCTGTCTGTTGACTCTCAGAGCATGGTGCAAAGTCCATCTCTTACTCAGGCTGAGACTGGCATTTGTGGGTCAAGTAGGCTACAGTTTGATTTAATTTCTGGTTGGTTATTTTCTCTCTTTGTGGAAAGAGGACATTGCTGGCTTCGGGCTGGTCTGCACTGGCGAGGGGGAATCGATCTAAGATAAGCAACTTCAGCTACTGTATTCACGTAGCTGAAGTCGAAGTATCTTAGTTCGACTTACCTGGCTGTTCTCATGGTGGCAAGTCGAATGCCGCAGCTCCCCCGTCGACTCTGCTTACTCCTCCTGCCGAGGTGGAGTACGGGCGTCGATCCCGGATAGATTGATTACTACTTGCCGAGCCGGCGGGTAGTGTAGATGTGGCCTTTATGTCTTATGTCATCCAACTTTTAATTCTATTAAAAGCACTTAGAGACTGGGATTCTTTCTTATATTTAAATGAACAAACAACACTGTCTCTGTTTTTATGTTCTTGCTGGTTCTTGTCCTCAGACGCCCTTAACAAACGTACCTTGCTCTACTAATTCTGTTTTAAAACTCTCCACACACAAATCTGTTTTGGTTTGACGTAAAGGTGCAGGAAGCATTAAATTGCATTTGTACAGTTTTACAATTTACCACCGGATTATCAAATTAACAATTTAATTGTGCATTAATTTTTATCAGGTTAATGTGAGAGAGGAGAAGAGAACATGGTACTATAAATACTTGTGGTTTTGCTTTTCTTTTTTACCGTGCCTAGACCTGTCAGATACATACACAATAAAACAATTAACAATTAATCCCGTCTTGAAATGTTCTTTCAGGGGATTCCAATTGTGATCTGCAAGTAGAACCTAAAGCCAGTTTAGATACTACTTGAACTAAAAATCTGGCTGTTTAAGAGATACTGTTGTACTTTGTAAAGGAAACTTGACATTACAAAATAATTATTTACATAATTAAATGTTTATTAATGATATGTCACCTTGATATATTTGGTCATAATTTATTAGCAGTTGGATCAAATATTCTGACATTGCTTATTTAGGGGATGTCACAGGTTCACTCGAGCACCTCTCCCAGTACTCACCAGACAGCTGTGACAGGATCCAATCATTGAATCCCCCTGGGTGCTTTAAGCCCCCAGAGTCTGAATGGAGTCCAGGCACTGTTGCTATCTTAAGGCCGTGGGGCAAACGCTCAAGGTACAGATTGATCCAGCACTCCCTCCTGAGAGCTGCAATCATTTGATCTCCTGACCAGCCCCTGGAACATGTGTTAACCCCTCCCAGTAGCTTAAACACTCCCTTTCCCAGAACTCCACCCAAAGGTATGAGTCTTCTTGTTTACCTTCTCAAGGAGGCATGTGATAGGTTTAGATGCTTAATACACATAAAGACAGACTTTGCACAATATTCTCAACCACCATTCCTCCTTCTTTAATAGCATGAGAAAAATGCAGATCTGTGCAGAAATACTAAACCCTACATACGTTTCCCTGCCTTAAGTTCCTTGCCACTTGTGAGCATTCTCTGGGCTGAGGACAGGGTCATCTGGGGCTGTCCAGTGTCTTTCTGTTCACAGTGCCCTTCTCCCCACTGCTCGTCTCCTCTCACCTTGGCCGGTTTGTCCCCTTCCCCTCTCCTGACCAAATTTCCTGGGCGTTTACTGAGCCTTCCCCTACAAGTTATTTTATAACCTCCTGCTCTGTCGCCTCTGTCTCTTTGTCTGTGTGATGGGGAGTCTGCCCCATACTGGCCCATAAGAGGTAATAGAGCCTAGGGAGGCTGCGCAGGAGGCAGCCAATTAGAGAGGGTCTGCGAGGAGCAGCGAATCAGGGCTGGGCAGGCCCATATAAGGAAGGCTGCAGGGCAAAGCAGCTTCAGTTGCACCCTGGAGCTCAAGGAGGGAGGACTGGCTGCCTTGCAGGTGAAAGAAAGCCAGCACCCTGGACAAAGCAGTGCTGCTAGCAGGGACCAGGGGTGCTAGGGAAGAGACCCTGGCTGGTGACTGGGAGTTGCAGCCTGACACCCTAAGACAAGGGCAAAGAAGATGCTAGGGCTGCGGGGAAGTGGCCCAGAGAAATTGACTGAGAGGTTGAAAGGGATGCAGCATGTGACTGCCATCTACAGGGTCCCTGGGCCGGGACCTGGAGTAGTGGGTGGGCCCAGGTTCCCCCTCCCCTTGTCACTGAGGAAGGGGCTGGACCATTGGACTGCAGTACTGTCCCCTGGAAGGGGGGAAGCACAATGTGTGGCATAGCTAGAGGGCTGTGTCCTGAAGAGGACGCCACGGAGTGACACAGATCCAGAAGCAGAAGTGACGGCGGGTGAGACACCACCAAGAGTCAGCGTACTAACCTGTGGAGCTGATCTGCAAGATGACCAGCGGGAGGTGCTAGCGTGGTGAGTCGGACCCTGTCACAGTCCTGCTTGGGAAATATTCAGTCTCCAACCCTGACCCCAACCCCCCCCAGTCTCCTGTTGAGGGAAGCTGGAAAGAACTGTAGGGTGCAGTTACTCTTTTGTTCTCCCAGATAAGGCCAATTCAGGAGCTGATAATCCTTAGGGTAGGTCTATACTCACCGTCCGGGTCGACACGGTGAGTTCGACTTCTCGGAGTTCGAACTATCGCGTCTAATCAAGACGCGATAGTTCGAACTCCCCGCGCGCTCCGGAGTCGACCTTGGAGCCGCGGAGTTTGACCCTGCCGCGTCTGGACGGGTAAGTCAGTCGAACTAGGGTACTTTGAGTTCAGCTACGCTATTCGCGTAGCTGAACTTGCGTACCCTAGTTCGACACACCCCCCCCCTTAGTGTAGACCAGGCCTTAATGATTGGCTGTGATTTCTGGTCTGGGCAGTACATGCTTAAAAGTTTGCCACCATTGGTGGATACAGCGAGGCATTCATGATATAGCAATTTTCATAGCAACAACTGCAGAATAACGTCATAATATCAACCAGAATTTGTAAGTCATATATTAGTTCACCAAATCATCATAGAGAGGGTCTAGAGACAGATACACCTAAGCAAATGAGAATAGAAAGTCTGGAATAATTCCAAGGAAGTCAGATCAATTACTTTGGTTTAAACTAGTGTCCACAAGTTTGAAATCTGTCCCCATGTCTTCTCTTGATGTGAGCATAACGTCCACTAATAGGGTGACCAGACAGCAAATGTGAAAAATCAGGATGGGGGTGAGGGGTAATAGGAGCCTATATAAGAAAAAGACCCAAAAATTGGGACTGTCCCTATAAAATTGGTACTTCTGGTCACCCTACCCACTAATGTTCATAAGGGATATGTGTATTATTATTATTAATACAAATAAAAATCATTCGTGTACAATTAATTTGCACAGCACTTTACAAACTGTGATGATTTGGGCGCTCTGTTTGATATTGGGAAGGGAACTCTCTATGTATGATATATATGTATGAAGGGAACAATCTGTGTCAGACTGCAAACTCTATTTAGCATGTAGGGGTTGCTGTTTCTCTGTTTTCACCTCCAGGTGGGACTGAAATTCCCAGGGGAGGTGACACGGAGCTAACCATGGAGGGTCATTAAACCTTGATTTTTCTCTGCTCACATGGAAGCATCTTTAGACAAAGAGTTGTGTACCCACCTAGAAGAACCAGTCTGCCTATGTGGGCTGGTAACTAAGAATGGACTATCTGGTGAGGCTGATCAGGATCAGTGACAAATGGGACTGGAGTTTGTAAGAAAGAGTCTCTCATCAGCTGTTTTGAGGGAGAAGAGACCAGAAGCAGAAAGCTGGCTGCAGGAGTGAAAGAAGACTCCATGTTCTGGAGGGGAAGCTGTGTGCAGGAGGGCAGAGGGAGAGGAAGCCTCAGCTCAAAGAATGCTCAAGAGTGTTAGGAAGCTAAGGCAGGGAAATGCATGTAAGAGTTTTATTGTTTTGTCAGGATATATATATTTCTTGTACTATCCAAAGTAGAAGGTGTGACCCTGGAACCTCTTGATACTGATGGACAGAGGACACAGGGGGTACATAGAGATGTACAGGGATCCTTTGGGTCAGTTATAGGCATAATAATTGACTAAAGGATGGTATGCAAGGTCTTTACTGAAAACCAGTAACACACTGGTCATCATAATCACTGTGAAATATTTAATATTACAGATATTTAAAGATGTATGTACTTATATTGGAAATTATATTCCTAAAGTGTATGAGTTAAAGCAGGTCACCAGGAGCGAAAAACATGTTCCTTTCAGACAGGCAGTAGACATTTATTTGCCTAGTTATATGAAAATTTAGTATTGAGTAATTTACTATGGAAGCCTATTTGTATACTACTAAGCCACCAGCTAATCAAGATTGTGAAATCTACAGGAAGGACAGACAGCAGGAGTGAGTCCAGTTTATGGGTAAAGGTCAAGGGATTTGTTCTGACATATCTGGGGTTGCTAAAGGACAGCTTGGTGTCTTTCACCCAGAAGTGAGCTGATGGGGAGTTGCTTCATAAACAGAATTTCACAACCACACCTAGCTGTCGTATGCTGGAAGGATTTTGGCTTTTGCTCTAAATGTTATGTGTTAAGTGGAGCTGTGCTCTGCCGTGTAGCTGGGAACAGGGCCGGCTTTAGGCCGATTCCCCTGCACTTACTAAAGCTGGTCCTGGCTGGTTAGCTGTGGTATACTGTTCCTTTGGGAACAGAGCCTCTGGGAATTCTGTGATTGGATCAGGGCTGGGAATGCCAGGGAGATGCTTAAAGGACTCTGGGTTTGGAAGATGCCTAGTGTGTTAACCTGTGAAGAGAAAACGGGGCCTGCAGAGGCCTGGAAGGCCGTGCTTGTGTTGCCAGAGGCTGGTGGTGTTGGGGAACTACCCACAGCAGGCACACTTCAACTTCACTAAGGGCAGGTGGTAGCAAGGTGCCTCAGACCCCTGGGTATCCTGGAAGTGTCACAGTGAGTGTTTCAGAATCCATTTTGCAAAATCTGTATGTTATGTGCATCAACAATTACGTGTCCCTGGAGAGGTGAACTGTAACCAGAGTGCCTCCCATGGCTGGAGCTCTGGGAAAGGGTGTGGAATGTCTGGAATGTTTGGGGGGGGGGGTCTGTACGAGTCCTGGGGGCCTAGGTCAGTGGACTATGAGGTTAGGGTTGCCAACTTTCTATTGGCACAAAACCGAATACCCTAGCCCTTCCCTGTCCCGCCTCTTCCCGAGGCCCTCTCCACGCTCACTACATCCCCCTCCCTCAGTGGCTCACTCTCCCTCACCCCCACTCACTTTCACTGGGCTGGAGTAGGGGGTTGGGGTGCAGAAGGGGATGAGGGCTCTAAATGGGGGTGTGGGCTCCAGGGTGGGGCCAGAAATGAGGGTTTCAGGATGTAGGAGGGGGCTCCGGGTTGGGGCAGGGAATTGGGCTGTGGGAGGAGTGAGTGCTCTGACCTGGGGGTGCTGGCTCTGGGGTGCGGCCAGGGATGAGGGGTTTGGGATGTTGAAGGGTGCTCTGGGCTGGGGGGTGGGGATGAGTGATTCGGAGTGCAGGAGGGGGTGAGGGCTCTGGGGTGGGGCTGAGGATGAGGGGTTCAAGGTGTGGGAGGGGATTCTGGGCTGGGGCAGGGGGTTGAGTTGCAGGGGGGATGAGGGCTCTGGGCTAGGAGTGTGGGCTCTGGAGTGCAGGAGGGGGCTCTGGGTTTGGGGGGCTCAGGGCTGGGATTGGGGTGCAGGAGAGGGTACAGGATCTGGGCTGGGGGTGCAGGCTCTTTGCTGGGGATGAGAGGTTTGGGGTGCAGGAAGGGGCTGGGGGGCTCAGGGCGGGGGCAGCGGGTTGGGGCTTGGGGTTGGGGTGCAGGCTTACCTCGGGTGGCTCCTGGTCAGTGGCGTGGCAGGGCTAAGGCAGGCTGCTTGCCTGTCTGGGGACTACACTACGCCCCGGAAGCAGCCAGCAGGTCTAGCTCCTTGGCGGGGCAGGCAGGAGGCTCCGTGGTGCACACTTCTCTCGCCCACATGCATTGCCCCCCCAGGTCCCATTGGCCAGTTTCCAGCCAATGGGCGTGCGGACCTGGTGCTTGGGGCGGGAGCAGCACATGGAACCCCGTGGCCCCCCTGCCTAGGAACCGGACCTGCTGGACACTTCTGGGGCACAGCACAGTGCCCCAGGTCACGTAGGTTCTAGTCTGCCTTGCTCCGCAGCACTGCCGACCGGACCTTTAACAGCCCTGTCAGCAGTGATGACAGAGCTGCCAGGTTCCCTTTTCGACTGGGTGTTCTGGTCAAAAACCGGACACCTGGTCATCCTATGTGAGGTCCCTTTTCTGTGAAGGGGTAATAGACAGACTCTGTGCCCAGCAACTGTGCCAGAGAAGCCAAAGAAAAAGAATGCTGGAGCTTACCCAAACTTTGAAAGCTTAAAAACACACAGGCCTAGTGCTTGGGGCCCAAACAGAGCAGCCTGGTGAGTGTGCAGAAGGGGAGCTTTACCAGGGCTGTGATACAAACCAAGAGTAAGATATAGCCATGTCCCAAAAGCAAGGCATGGGACCACATTTCATCTATGGGAAGGTGTGGAGAGATCATTGTGAAAGAGAATGTGGTAGGAAGAATTCCTGTCAGAGTGGGGGGACCACAGAGGGGTGCTTAGCAGGCAGGATGTCGGAGGCTGTTCCAAGAATAGAGTGTATGAAGGAAGCCTCAGAACAAATGGATATAAACTGGACCCTAGGAAGTTTAGACTTGAAATTAGACCAGGGGTCGGCAACCTTTCAGTAGTGGTGTGCCGAGTCTTCATTTATTCACTCTAATTTAAGGTTTCGCGTGCCAGTAATACATTTTAACGTTTTTAGAAGGTCTCTTTCTATAAGTCTATAATATATAACTAAACTATTGTTGTATGTAAAGTAAATAAGGCTTTTAAAATGTTTAAGAAGCTTAATTTAAAATTAAATTAAAACGCAGAGCCCCCCGGACTGGTGGCCAGGACTTGGGCAGTGTGAGTGCCACTGAAAATCAGCTCGCGTGCTGCCTTTGGCACCCGTGCCATAGGTTGCCTACCCCTGAATTAGACGAAGGTTTCTAACCATTAGAGGAGTGAAGTTCTGGAACAGCCTTCCAAGGGGAGTAGTGGGGGCAAAAGACATATCTGGCTTCAAGTCTAAGTTTGATAAGTTTATGGAGGAGATGGCATGATGGGATAAATTAATTGCCAAAATTAGGCTATCTTTGATTATTAGCAGGTAAATATGCCCAGTGGTCTGTGATGGAATGTTAGATGGGGTGGGATCTGAGTTACTACAGAGAATTCTTTCCTTGGTGCTGGCTGGTGCGTTTTGCCCACATGCTCAGGGTTTAACTGATCGCCATATTTGGGGTCGGGAAGGAATTTTCCTCCAGGGCAGATTGGAAGAGGCCCTGGAGGTTTTTCGCCTTCCTCTGCAGCGTGGGGCATGGGTCACTTGAGGATTCTCTGCACCTTGAAGTCTTTAAACCACGATTTGAGGACTTCAGTAACTCAGACATATGTTAGGGGTTTGTTACAGGAGTGGGTGGGTGAGATTCTGTGCCCTGCATTGTGCAGGAGGTCAGACTAGATGATCATAATGGTCCCTTCTGACCTTAAAGTCTGTGAGTCTTGATGGTGAGAAGAAAGCAAGCAAATTTTAATAAGAAACAGGAAGCCAAGGAAGAGGTTGCTGTGGTTGTCGCAGCAGGCCAGGAAGTGGTGTTTTGAAGAGACTGTGATGGGAGACAGCCAGGAGAAGGTTGCAGTAACCTACCAAAGCACAGACAAGGGTTTAAGCCAGGGATGGGCAAACTACGTCCACGGGCCGCTTCCAGCTCATCAGGCCTTTTAATCCAGCTTCAAGCTCCTGCTGCGGAGTGAGGTCGGGGAATTTCTGTGTGGCTCCCGGAAGCAGTGGCACGTCTCCCCTCTGGCTCCAGCTCCTACACATAGGGGTAGCTGGGGAGGGGGCAGTCTGCCCTGCCCCAAGCCCTGCTCCCACAGCTCCCCTTGGTTGGCAAGTGTGGCCAATGGGAGCTGCAGGGGTGGCACCTGCAGACGGGGCAGTGTGCAAAGCTGCCTGGCCGCGCCTCCGCGTAGGAGCTGGAGGAGGGACATGCCGCTGTTTCTGGGAGCTGCTTGAGGTAAGCACCGCCTTGAGCCTGCACTGCTGACCACATCCCATGTCCCAGCCCCGTGCCCAACCCTGATCCCCCCTCTTGCCCTCCGAACCCCTCGATCCCATCCTGGAGCACCTTCCTACACCCGAAGCCCCTCATTCCCAGCCCCACCCCAGAGCCTGCACCTTCAGCCAGAGCCCTCCCCCCCCCCCCGGTACAAGCACAGAGCCCTCTCCCACACCCTGAACGCCTTATTTCTGCCCCCAACCCAGAGCCTGCACCTCTCGTCAGAGCCCTCACCCCCTCCCACACTCTAACCCCCAATTTCATGAGCATTTATGGCCCGCCATGCAATTTCTATACACAGATGTGGCCCTCAGGCCAAAAAGTTTGCCCACCCCTGGTTTAAGCAGTGGGGACAATGAGGATGGGGAATGGAATCTGGTGGTATTAAAGAGGGAGACGGGGGGTGAGTAGGAGGGATGGTCAGAAATTAGTTAGGAACTTGGCATGAAATGAGAAGGAGAGTCAGAGATGATACAAGTTGTGAATCTGGAATACTGGGCAGACGAAGTGGTCAGTGACGACAGAGAAGGAAATATATCCCTTAAGCAAGAGTAACCTGACTCCACCATTTCCACTATCTACCCTGAGTGTAGCATTATTACTTCCAGCTTATCTATTGTGAGGCTTTAACTCCTAGCGAAGTGTAAAATACTGACTATTAGTCCTTTGACCAAAAACAAGTGAAGAAGCATA
The DNA here is from genome assembly GCF_016161935.1 of Mauremys reevesii. Classification (NCBI taxonomy): domain Eukaryota; kingdom Metazoa; phylum Chordata; order Testudines; family Geoemydidae; genus Mauremys; species Mauremys reevesii. The sequence continues at coordinate 86,166,154 of NC_052631.1, read as the reverse complement.
TTTTCCAGACAGCACTCTGGATGAATTTAAATTGGCAGCAGTTGTGTTTGTATGTTACTATAATTAATTTTGGTTGAAAGACTGGAAAAAAAACAAAAACCAAAAAGACAGGAATGGGGACCATTATTTCAAAATGGCTAGAAAAACAGGGGATGAGAGTGTTTCTTGCTTCAAAACAGCTGGTAATACACTTAGCAGTCAGGTTTTAGTTTCTCCCTATTTTGTTTTATTGCATTCAGTGTTTGTTATTTGACTTATAACACTGCCCACTTACGGTGCTAACATTAAGGACTATTCAAAATTTCCATTATATATCATTGTTGCTGCGCAACTGTGTGTATGGGTATCTATACCTGTCCGTCTGACCTGAAAATTGGAATTACAAAGGCATTTGTTTGAAAAAAACTAATTGGATTTAGTTGTTTTTAAACTTCTAAAAGTGTTTTAAAAGTGAGATGTGGTGTTGTCTGGTTAGTTATTACATAGTGTGCTGCAGCCTTGGCATACAATTTTTTAAAAAGCCAGTGGCTTTCCATGACTTATGGGGCCTGACTCAACTCCCATGCAAGTTAACTTCCATGGGAGTTAGATCAGGCCCCTCATGGGCCAAATACTCTCACCTTACTCCTGTGAGTAGCCCCAAATGTCCAGGGTAGGAGTTTCAAGAGAACAGTGAATGTAGCAGCAGGTTCCTTTTAGAGGTGCAAAGTTATTTACCAAAATAAGTCTGAAAAGTAAACAGCTCTATTTCTTCCCTTTCCTCGACTGCTCTCATCTCTTCACCATCTGACACCTTTTTGTGTTTTTCTACGACTCTTCCTTTTTTAACAATACTTTTTTTCTTTCTCTCTTTTTATTTTCTATTTTCTCCCTCAACACCACCTGGCCACTTTTCTCCTCCTAGGGAGGGGCGGGCTCAAAAACAAATTATCCCTCAATATACAATGGGCCAAGTCAATGGAAACTGCAAGTATTCAGCACCTCTTCGGATTTAACCCAATAAAAACTATATATAAAAGAAAAAGCAAGCAAACAAATTCAGAGGAAGGTGACATATGAAACAAAGAGAGAATGATCTACCGTGTCCCAGAAACCAGTGCTTATTAGATGCTTGATCCTTTTCCCACTGAAGACAATGACAGAACTCCTTTGCTTTCAGCAGTGCACGATCATACCCTAATTTCAGGATTATCAATAAAGATGAATTAATATATGAGGCCAAATTCATCCCAGCATGATTCCACTGATTTCTCCACTAGAGATTAATCTGGCCCATATGCTATAGAAGGTCTTGGCACCAGTGCAAGGGAACGTGTGATAAACAGAAGACTTACACAGTTTTAAATTGATTAGCCAGGTTTTCACTTCAGACTAATTATCGTTCCACAATGTAACTTACTGGCAATTCCTCTTAATACTGGATTAAAAAGTTGAATACAAGCAAGCCCTGTTCAGCACCATAGGAAGTCTAAAGTAATGCTAATTAAACCCGATAATCTCGTAAATCTATAGTTGTAAATAGTGCTCTTGGCTGTTAAGTGATACTTTAGCCACATACTGTAATTTCTGTAATGCAAGCTGTTTGGTTTAAAAAAAAAATGAATATTGAGGTTTATTGGGACAAGAATAAAGTGTCTGCCATTCCCAGGAAATAACAATAAAATAATTACACTTAGTACTGTACAACTTCAAAGTGCTGTACAAACATTAACTAATCTCACTGTATCTCCCAGTGCTATAAAAAAAACCCACTTCCACAAGGGGGTTAGCTGCAAGCGCTGGTGCACTGTCTACACTGCCACTGAAACTTGCAGCGCTCAAGGGTGTGTTTTTTCACACCCCTGAGCAAGAAAGTTGAAATGCTGTAAAGTGGCAGTGTAGACAAGGTCTTATTGAGAAAAAGCAAGAAAGGAGGAGCAGCAGGATGAGAACAGATGAAAGGGGAACCAGGAGGAGAGAGAAAAAAAACAGGGCCTGAAAGAAGGAAGAAGAATGTAACTGAAGTGCTTAACTACATGCTGCTACTTGGCCACGTTTCCTTGCACAGCCTGCCCTCAGCTTGTGCTTACATATGCAACACTGCACTTCTGTGTCAAATGTGGCCCAAATTGTTTCCTAGACGCGTTGTGAGCATTCTCCCTGTTTCCCTTCCCAGCCCACCCCAAGAAAAGAAATACTGGCATCTATGGCAGTGGCATGTTAACCATCAGCAATGGGGTGCTTCAGGCATTCTTTGCCAACCAGCCAAAAAGACACTTGTTTCAAAGAAAGCAAGGAGGACAGTTTTCTGATGGCATTAATTACACTACAGGGATTGAGAAAGAGTGTCATGTCCCACTTCCCTCTACACAGTCAAAACGGCAGAGTGGGCTGAAATTAAACAGCATCTGTGCTGCCACCTGCTGCAGGATTTTACATGTATTCGCTACAGCAGTTCTTGGCTTCCATTTTCAAAAAGCATGTTGGAGGAAAGAGGACAAAGGGGCATATTACAGAGAAGGTGGAGCTGGGTGCATAGTATAAATTTCCTTACAGAAAACCTTTTAAATTGGAGTTAAAGGTGAAATATCTATCAATCACTTAGGGGGAAAAAGAATCTTTAAGAGAGCAATATATCCCAAAAGCTCCGTTGTGTGTGTGCATATACAGAATCACAGTGATTTTGCTTGAAATCAACCAGGGAGAAGCCTCGGTGGTAAATTTGCCTGCATAGCTCCGGGGACTGCATTTATAATCATACTAACTGTGCATTTACAAGCCTGTAGATATGGGTTTGTGGTTTTCTCCACAAAATAAAAAAAAGTAGCCGGAAAAGTCCAAGTAACAGTGACATTTACATTTTAGGGAGTATGGACATGCCCAGTTAAAATGACTGAAACAGCCTTTGACTGCATAGATTCTGGTAGGATTTGGCTAGATATCAGTACTGCTAAACTGTACTCCACTCGCCTTAGGTAAATAAATATTATAGGCAGGTGACTGAGCTGTCCATAATCCCCGTGGCAAGAATGGGAGAGTAGATTTGATACTTTGGGTAGGAAGATTTCCTACAGTTTTGCAAGGCTGCCTAGTAGGTTTTCTTTAAGGTTGTCATGTAGTCCCACTATGAGAAAATTACTGTCTATATAGAATTTTCTAAGGTGCCTGCCACCAAGGTACAAAAGCATCTAGGGGCTAGAACAGAATATTGTGAGTCAGGAATGTTTGCAATGCTTTTTGAGACCAGCTGATGACAAGCCCTATATAGGTGCAACGTATTAATATTAATAGTATCCTGTCTCAGAGGTGGAGACAAACTGAAATAGCTACCTGCAGATAAGGCTTGATGCATGCTAGCAAGCCTGGGGCAGGCTCACCCTGCCTTTGGCCATGCTGATCCTTTTACATGGATAGAAGACTTGCTCTCAAGGGCCATCACCAGCATCACATTCACTACAAAAAGACTGTGGATATGTCTACTCTACCCACCGGATTGGTGGGCCTCGATCGATCCAGCGAGGATCGATTTATCGTATCTAGTCTAGACGCGATAAATCGACCCCCGAGTGCTCTCCCATCGACTCCTGTACTCCAGTGCCATGAAAAGCGCAGGCAGAGTCGACGGGGGAGCGGCAGCAGTCGACTCACCATGGTGAAGACACCACGGTAAGTTGATCTAAGTATGTTGACTTCAGTTATGTTATTTACGTAGCTGAAGTTGTGTAACTTAGATCGATTTCCCCCGCCCCCATTGTAGACCAGGAGTGTGAATTCTGTTGGGGGAGAAGGCTGGTAACACTGAAATAAATTTATACAAGCCCTAAATAATATACACAATGGACGTAAGGATTGTAGGAACTTTTGGACTGTTTCATAAGCACAAATTACCTGATTCTATTTACAAAGGACAGGGAATGCCCTAAGCCGTATTTAATATAAAGTGGAACAGCTTCACCAGGAGACATTAAGAGACCTGTCCAAAAATACCTTACAGCCTGGTGTCTAGAGCATTCACCAAAGAGATGAGAAACCTGGATTTAAGTCCCACCTCTGAAACAGGCAGAGTGAGGATTTTTAACCCAGGTCTCCCACTTTCTGGGTGAGTGCTCTAACCATTGTGATATAGGATGTAACAGTGTCACCGCTCCGTCGGACTCTGTTTTGTTCTGGGCCTGATTCAATAGGTGTGCTCAGAGACTGCCTTCCAGATTGTGCCCTACAAGAGAGATTGTTTGTGGATCCCACTGGGGCTTAGGCGAGAGTTGTTAGGTGCCATGCTGCTCGGAGGTGTCAGCCCTTAGGGGGCTTTCTCCATGCCTGCTGGCAGAAATATAGGTTTCATGGGGACTTTACTGGTGGAAACTTTGGTACCATGGGAATTCAGGCACTACAGGGTTAGGTGAAAGCTGAACAGGGGGTTTGAGGAACTAAATTTTAGACTTTGGCACCTAAAGTTGCAGTTAAGAACCTAAATCCTTTTGTGGAAATAGCCCTAAGTTTTGCAATATAAGAATTCTGAAAATTCTCGTTGGAAAAACAAAGCTCATGCAATATGCATCACCAGGCCTCTTTCATTCTTATAGAACAGAACAAGTTGACAGGAAAAATTGAAATGAAAGATGATCAGATTATACCAATGAAGTAAATGAGGGCTGGCATCTCTATCCATTTGAACAGCAGCAGCCTGAGATGATGATGTTGCAAATTTTTGGGGGTTTGGAGGAGGTGGATGAAAAAAAGTAGGAACTTTTGGGATACAGTAAAAAATTTCAGGAGAATGGACTGTTATTGAAAACATTCTGTCCAATTTACTAACATGAAATTAAACTGATACAGAGTATGAAGGGCAACCCCTTGTTTCAGATATCTCAGCCCAACACCAGTGCCCAGTTCCCAGGGAGAAAGAACTGACTCTAGTCAGAGACCAAACTCTTCTGCTGCTCACACAGCTCCCTGTTTAGGGACCACTGCCTGTGCACAGAACCTTGCATTACAAAATCTTGGACCAAAACAACGTCTCTTCCCAAGACTGTACATTTGCTCACATGCCAAGAAAAAGAACTTGCACGACTATATCTAACAGCCACACCTTGCGACACTTGCCATAATATCAAGTATAGACATACCATGCAGTCAGGTAGTAATTTCTTGTACAAAGCATTCACTCTGCTCTCACCTAAATAATTTCACCTTGGACTTCAATGGGAGCAGAGCCAAGGTCCCAATCATGCAAACCTTTACACCAAAGAGTAGCCCTTCCAGGAGTAGTTCCATGGATGTTGGGGAAGATGTGTGTGACTAAAGCTCTGCAGAGACCAAGCCCAAAGCCCTTAACTAGGTGCATGCATGTGTATGAAGTATACAATAGGCAAGAGTATTAGCTGGTGTGGGGCAGCTCCAATGAACTCAATGGAACTACAGCAATTTACACTAGTTAAGAATCTGACCCAGTGTTTTTAATGTTACCACCCAAGACTCAGGAGCAAAAGGTGGCATTTCATTTGACTACAGTTGCCTTTTACAGGCAATAATGCAGGGCTAGGCTGTATCCAGAAGAAAATAGTTATCCAGTTTCAATGATTCATGTCCAGTAATAGCAGAACTACTCTCAGTTGCAGGGACTGATCCCACTGACTTCAGTGAGACTACTTGTGTAAGCAAGCGCCACTCCAGTAAGTAAAGACTGCAAGATCAGGCCTCTAATTATAACCAATGATAATGCAACTTCTTGTAGTTGATGATAACCTAACTTGCATCCGACGAAGTGGGTATTCACCCACGAAAGCTCATGCTCCAATACGTTTGTTAGTCTATAAGGTGCAACAGAACTCTTTGCTAACCTAAAAGAATGGCTTAAAACTGAGATACTATGGTGGGTTGCATGCTAAAATACCTAATGCTAATATCTCATAGTTCAGTTGTGCTAGGGATTTCACATTAAGGTTATGCTGTGGATGATTTTATTTATTTATCAAAAATTAACAGTCAAAAGACAGAATACAATATACGGTACACTCTTAACAAGGCAGTGCTCTTGGAGTGGACCAGAAGAGGGGACAGAGGCTGCTAGCCCTGAACTGTGACATACCTCCTAAATCAAACCAGTGCAGGTTTCTTATTGAGACAACACTTTAATGTTTAGAAACCTCTGGGATAGTCATTTCCCAGGCACATTAGCCTGACTAACTGAAATCAAAGACAGGTAAGCCATCAAGAAATCACTGTACACTTTAAAAAAAAATCCTTTCACTTGCCACTGTATAAATTAAAACTATCAGCAAGCTCTTCCTGTGAAAGCATGAACAAGCAGAGGAGGCACTGACTGCAGGATTCATCCCAATTCTGAGATAGGGGAAACAGCCCCAGTCACTAAACATGCATGAGGGGATAGTCCCCTGTTTGTTTCAGACACTTCAAACTATACAGGTGTGCCTGAGTCAGACCCTTAGATTTGCGCCCCAACTTCCTCCAGCCACTGTCCCCTTCCCCCTACCAACCCCCCCAAAATCCTTTTGAGAAACTTAGACCCAAATCTAAACTTTGTCACTCAGATCTAATCCAGGGGCAGTTGCAGTCCAAAACTGGCTTTTCCCTGCTCCATCCCACCCCAGTAAACTACCACCAAACCTGCTTCCTTCTGCCAGCCCAGGAAAACAGGTAATTTCCTGTGCCCTCTTCCTTCCCACGCTTCTGATCTCTGCCTCCTTCACTTCTTTATTCCTTCTGCTACTCTAGTCTAGGCCCCTTCATGCGTGGCTTTGCTTCAGGGATTCAATCCAGCCACTCACTCCTACCATCCCCTATAGCCTGGGAGTAACTAGGGAAGTTACGTTAATGAGTCCAGTCTGGGCCTTCCCTTCCCAGCATGGCCAGTCATAGGCAGATCATTACAGTGCTCAGATGTGAAATGGGGCTTCTCCCTGGCTCCTGCTCTGAAGGGTCTTGAGAGAATTAGCTACTCACCTGCCTACGAAATACTCTGCCTGGGCTCTTGTCCTGCCATCAAACATTCCTGGCAGGGTCTGGGAGGGTTGGAGCAGTCAGTGTCAACTCAACCAGCTGCTCCAGCTTGGACCTGGGGAGAACGGACAGTAGACTCAAATTTAAAAAACAGAACAAAAGACTCTTTCCAGCTCTATCCACAGTATAAATAAAATCCTCTAATGGCTACCTGCACTGCTCTAAACCGACCCAAACAGTTTATTGATTCGCTGCCTTTTCATGGATGGCTGGATGTTAAAGCATGATCTGAAATGGCAAAGGCCATTGACTACCCCACTGAGTCATCACCAGGCTGATTTTCAGGAGACTCGCTCTCTCTTTTAGTTAGTAAAAACCGAACCACTGAGCTAAGCACCCTCCACTCCCACTGACTTCACTTTGTAGGATCAGGCCCACTTCTGGGGTTCACAGTGAAAAACTGTGGGAATCTGCATCTCCCCGCCCGCCAGCACTCACCACCATTAACTAAAAAGATAATTTCTGAGAAATGATAACATCTCCCAGAGTTAAAGGAGCAAGAATTGTATTGCTAATTAAAAAGAAAAAAAAGATTAATTTTTCTAGTGTAGTAGTGAGTCAAGAACAAGACATACATATTTTAAAAGGTGAATAACCACTAGGGGGCACCTTACTCCATAGAGTCCTTTTAATGAACTGGTTGAAGTAAGAATAGATAGCATTGTTTGAATGGAGAAACTGAACATGCACTCTATCCTGACTGTAATATTGATGTTGAGCCCCCAAGTATTTTACCACATGCCAAGACTTACGCGACAAGCTAGTGAATGTCCCTATTTTCCTCAATAATTGTCCTGTCAAAAACCCTAAAGCGATGACTGTTCTGTGTAATAATATAGACTCAAAGTGGATATTGCTGTGCCTTATCTTTGACGAATCAGCATAGAAAAACAAGAGCAACGCTGAAGGAAAGCTCACTGCCCAGAGGCATCACACAACACTAATGAGAAAGAGGGATTGATCAAGAGGAGTTTCATGGCCATTATTCTTAGCAGGTATATGATGTAGAGGAAGAGTCATTCTGTATTATACAGCACCTGGTCTCCTCACCATTAAATGAATACAAAAATATCTTTATGCAATTCTGTGGGAATTTTTGATGCTTGACTCTGTTTCCTCTACATTCAGCTAACTGACGTTAGGATCAGATACAGTATTAGGTATTTTATCTCTGTAAAAAGACTCTTGTTCAGTCTCTGTTATGTCAATAAATGGTAAGGGTAAGAGTTGTTACTTGCTTGAGCAAGGGTTGTGGGATTGGGGCTAATCCTGCAAACTGCTGAGTTCCCTCAACTGTAAAAGAAGTTGAAAGTACTAACTTGGCAAGATTGGGCCCAAAGTTAGTGCTTTGGTGCTTTGGCATTGAACTCTAGCTTTTCACTCTCCGATGCTATAGTTTTTTAAAAATAATAGGAAATGCTAGAAAGAAAGGAGTCTGTAAAATCCCTTTGGTTCTGAAAACTAAAAAACTCCAGTGCCTTGACAGTTTGCTGAAGTAAGCAACAGGAGAAACTGCACTTACCATAATCAGCTCAATTTCATAATTAGATGGAACTAATGTACTATGACAGGTATTAGGTAGCTGGGAAACTATTCTGCATGGTCTCCAAACAAAAAAACCTCATAAAACAAAACATCTACAAGTGTTACTTGAATGTTGCGTCTAGCACACACACACACATCACTACTCATCACCCAGCAAAAACAGCTACATTCATGTCTAAATGCAAACAACTACAAAAAGGGAGGAAATGTGGAAGTGAAAGTACAGTGCACAAATTAAACCCTGCCTCTTTCCACATGTGCATTACAGTATTACCAACCCCAAGCATTCAAAAATCATGGGTCAGGCCCACAAATCATGAGACTGGCTGACAAATCAAGAGATTTTAAAACATAATAAATATGAGGCTCTTTTTATTTGCCTTCTAAGTTGTGAGCCTGTAGGCTTAGCGTTTTCAAACTTTTCTTTGCAAACACTGAGGTAGAAACTTACTTTTTATGTTTTTATTTTATTTTTATCAATGAAAGCTGAGTTTCTGGTGTTTTCACATAACTCCAGGAGTTGGGGCTTTAAGAAAAATACTAAATATTACAAGACACATGATAAAATCAGAGAACACTGCACTCTGATTCAGTAATTATGTGACCACGTACTGCTTTTCAAATAATATAAAATAATAGAATTTTTCTACAACTGTAGTTAACCAGAGATCGAATTGTTAAATACTTTCTCTCTCCTACCTTTTGTCTTGTCTGTTTAGATTGTAAACTCTCTGGGGCAGGGACTGTCTCTTACTATGTACAGTGCCTTGCACAATGAGCCCCTGATTTCGACTGCTGCTTCTAGATGCTATTGCAATGTAAATAATAAAGACAATATTAGGTTCGTGTTATACACTAAGTACAATTTGCTTGCCATCAGTTTTACCTTGCTCATTTCAAACACAGAGCTCGATCCTGATCAGTGTAAGCAGTCACGACTCAACACTGAAGCTAATGGGAGTTGCAGGTGCTCGGCAACTCTCAGGATCAGGGCCTCAAAATTTACCTGTAATCTTTCAATTTTTAAATTTTTCCCAATGAACTCAGTCTTGAGGTTCAGATTTAAGAATCTTGGGCCAGATCTTCAGCTGGTGTAAATCAGTGTAGCTCTAGTGACTTCAGTGACACTATACACCAATTCATGCCAGCTGAAGATCCGAGTGTCCCCCTTCTCTCACACTGCTTTCCTCCTGGGCTAGCAGTTGTCCCCATCCTCGCAAATGAATTTCAAACTCATTATTTCCCATAATTTCCTGTTAGTCTCTGATTGTTCAAGTAACATCCATCCTCATCCTTCATTGTCATCTGCCCCAGGTAGGGTGACCAGATGTCCCATTTTTAAAGGGATAGTCCTGGTTTTTGGGACTTTTTCTTATATAAGCTCCTATCACTCCCCACCCCTTGTCCCATTTTTTCACAGTTGCAATCTGGTAACCCTAGTCCCAGGATACCTGTGTATTGCTACATTTCTCGCCTACTCACAGGTTTATTACTCAGCCACTTACCACCCACCACTTCTCATCCATAGCAATTTGAATTACCACTGAAATGACAAAACCAATACAAACACTCATTATGTGATTTAATTTGATAATGTGTGTTCACCTAACACATTATCTTTCCTAGTCATATTGAAAAGGCAGGTACTTGGCCTTACAATTTTTGTAACACATCCTCCTTATGCAATAAATACATCAAGTTTAGGGCCAACTTCCTGTATAACCTTGATTAATTTACACGGTCCAACTCAGTGCATTAAGAATACTGACGCACAAACCATAATTCCAGAACCTTTCATAAAATATTATCCAACCTGAAAGCAGCCATGAAGTCAAACTGAAAAAAATAAGAATGTTGATCCAAACTGAGGGACCCATCCTATCTGATCTGCCTAGCAAATTCCAAGCAAAGGTCAGAAATAGACAAAAGAAACACAATTCCGTCTAAACTTATTTTCCACTGGTGTTTATAAAATGTCTTTATTGTAACCTTTCTCGGGCAGGGACTGTGTTTTTGTTCTGTGCTCGTACACTGCTTAGGACAATGGGGTCTGGTCCATGACTACGGCTCCTAGATGCTAGTGCAATAGAAATAATAATAATTAATAGTAAACATTTATTTGTGAAACATACTCAGTAAAGAGTAATATGGGATTGATACAATATTGACACACGTGGAGCTGAATTCTCTGCTGGTGTAAATGAATGGAACTTCATTGAAGCCAGTAGAACTGTGCCCATTTATAGCAGCATAGAGCTTAGCTCCTAATGTAGTCTATTGAGTCCAACCAAGCTATCTGGTGATTCTAGCATTTATGCACCCTTGCTTTTGTTTCTATGATTTATTTGGCCAAATAATCCCTGGTGTGAATTCACTGATTTCAGTGGCATTGCATTGGGGATAACTGTGGCTCTGTCTTTAACACAACTTTAAATAACAACACAGAACTAGTGGGTTTTCTTTAAAGTTTTCCAGGTCAAAGTAGACCTAGTTGAAGTATTGCCAACTCTCTGGAGAGACACAGGATTTTGACTCGGGCTGGAGACTGGAGCCCAGTCTGGCAATGATGTGACAAGCTCCAGCCCTGCCTAGCAAATTTGAACCCTTGGATTGGCTGTCTGCCCCATTTGCCCATCTCAGGGCCTGGGGCAGAATACCAGTCAGATCTGCTGCAGGCAGAGCTCCCTCCCCGTAGAAACCTGAAGCCATTCTCAGAGGAGGGGGGAGCTGAAGAGCCCAGCAGCTCAAGGAGGTGCCTCCCCTCCTGTGAGCAAAGTGGAGAGGACAGTTCCTCCCCCTGCAGTGCCTGGCCTTGGAGGGGGTTGAAGACATCCTGGAGCTGCCCCCGCCCAGTCTGGAAGTGAGGAGGGGACCCTGCTCCAGCCCCCTCCACCAAGGCATAGGAGGGGGAAAGACCTGCAGGAGGAGCAGAGGTGAGGGTGGTGGTTGTGGCTGGTGGGCAGACCTGATGCAAGGCAGAACTGACTGGGTGGGGCAGAATTAATTGCTGGGGAGGGGATGGGCAGATGTGAGGGTGAGAGCTCCTTCAGTTAGGGTGAGAATCACCTTACCCAATACATTTTGGAGTATAGCCTACACTCATTTTCTCTCTTTTTCTCATACCCCTTTTTTGTAGAAACAATTTCAATATCTTCGTCCCTGCTCTATTTGAAATGTGTTCAAGTATCCTGAACTCTTTGTGATAAAGAGCCCAATGCTGTTCCCATTGAAGTCAATGAAGTCTTACCATTGATTTCAATGGAAGCAGGATCTGTCTCGAAGCCACAACAGGACTGATGACAGGGAGCACTTATCCTGATCTCTTGCAAGAATAAATGTTTCCAAGAGTCTTGTTATTGACATTCCAGAGGTTATAAGAGCACTTCCTACAGCTTGAACCCAGGAGACCCCTCAAATGTCTGTGTTTGATACAATCTGTAACAGCCCTTGGGCTGAAGAGCCTTGAACTAAGCCAGCCCTGATTACAAGATGAAACCCACCTGAGGGGAAGCAGGTGCTCTAATATAAAAGACAGCAGGAAGCTGGGGATGGGTAGCTTCAAGAGGAGCAGATGAGCGTAGCTCTGGATGCAGTGGAGGAACTAGAATGAAGTGGAATATGATTTTGGATTTTATGTTGAGGACTCATTGAGGATTGTTTGGATTACTTTGTGATGAAGGACTCTGATGTCTGTGTGGAACTTCATTTGATGTTAAACCAGACCCAGAAAGGGGTGCTGTGAGCCACAGCAGAAGCTAAAGGGCTACCCAGATGAAGCTACTGAGGGTAGGGTGCCTGTAAAGCAACCCCTGGTCAGATGCTCAGGAAGTGGCTACACCTCTATATAGTCAAATATCTCCTTGCTCTTTATTGCTGCTACCTGTCTTTTGGGCTGTAAGCTGTTCAAGGCAGGGTTTGGGTTTTCCTATATATCTGTATAGTGCCTGGTGTGCTTTGGTTCCAATGTCCTACAATTATGGTAATTGGCTTATCTATATCTGGAGTAAAATAAGCACTTTTACAAAACAGTTGCTAATTAGCCCCCATGAGCAGGAAAACTTGTGTGACCAGTTCAGACTAGCTTCATAGAACTCTCCCAGCAGTGTCAGCAAAATCCACTTAATGAAACACAAGATAGCTAATTGTCAGAATAAATTCTCATTGAGCAGCAGTCTCCAGGGTCACTTTTGCTTAGTAACTTGGAAGAGAGAATTTTATGCTCATCATGTGAAGCACAGTCCATTGTATGCCTACTGTATAAATCCCAAGTAGTTACTAACAAAAGAATGCCCTGTTTGATCAAATCACTTATGATCAAAATTTTGGGGGATGGTTTTTAAAGCCACTTTGGGATGCATAAGTGATACTAAGTAACCTTAAATGGCTGGAGAAGATGAAGCTGTCTCTGCTGGCAGAAAGCTCCTAGACCAGCCCAGGGTAAGGGCAGGGGGTGCCATTCGGGAGATGATGTGCCTCAGAACTCTGCCCAATTCTCATTTAGCCTAAGTTACAGCTGCTCCTGTGCAGGGCTAGTCAGAGCCAGTTTACAGCTTCTCTCATTCTTCAGTCATTAGCTTCCTATAGCGTCCCCCACTGCGCTGGAGCAATGGTTAAAGCTAGGGCAGGATGGCAAATCTTCCCCTAATGCTCATTCCTCTTTAATAGTGGGATGGGCATATTTGGAGCACAGTTAACTGGTTCCTTTTGTGGATTGCTCACAAAGATGCATCACTAGCTGTATCTTGTATTTGTGTCCCTTCAATAAGCAAATTAGTCAGGTGCAGTTATAAAGTAATTCTTTAGTAGACTATACAACTAAATAGGATAGGCCAATTTACAGGAGTTCCATCTCCTCTCAATTTACTCAGAGGCTCTTTGTCCAGCATGTTTCTCTTCTTCCTCAATAAAAGCTGGAAAAAACATTGTGAAATACTCCTCCATGTTATCTTAATCTAGGAAGGAAAAAGACACTTGCCCGTTACAAGAACTAGCAGTGATTTGCATTGCTGTAAACATTGGAAAGAATGGGATCATGGCAAAATGGTCCCCATCTAAACTACTTGCAAAGGCATTTAAGTGAGCAAGGAATTTCCTAGGGACTCCTTGAACCAGGAGTAGAGAGTTGCACAAATGTATTATCGACGTACAAAGGCAAAACAAAAAGACTTTATGGTAGACAAGATACATGCCAATAAAGTTGCACTGGTTTCCATTAGTAACCATCAGCTTTCTATTTGCTTTTGCAAGCAATTCAAAGTGTTGACTTTGATCTCTAAAGTCTTGTATGGTTTGGACCCTTGCTTCTTTACAGATCATGTCTCTCTGTGTAGCATAATAATAATAGTTGAGATCAGCTGGTATGGTCCCTAGGTATTAATGTCTGGGGTTTGTGACAGAGTGTTCAGAGAGGGAAACCCACTATGCCATAGAAATCAATTCACCCTGTTTGTTGACTCTCAGGACACAGTCTAAAGTTTTGCTGTGCATGTGCTGGCAGGCCCAAAGATGGGTGAATTTTATAAAGCTATAAATAAATAAACCCAGGAAAATCATTCAAGTTTGACCTTTATTCTGAATGAATCTACCATCCATGTCTTTAAAGTTTCATTTCTCTATTGTTTGCTATTCATGTAGTAATTCTTATAATCTGAGAGAGGAGAAAAAATACCTCTTCCATTTAATTCTCTGTTAATATACTGTTATGGAAAACTCAGTCTTTTGTATAAATGTCATATTAGATTTTTTTTATCCTTAAAATCCATCTATAATTTTCCTTTAACATTTAGCTTTTTGCTTTAGCATTTAATGACAAACCCCTGAAGCCACAGCTAAATGTCACAACAACAAAAAATTGGTGGTTGAGTTCTTCAAAAAAAGGAAATGAAGGAGAAAAACCCTTCCTTATGCTAATCACTGATATTATTCATTCTCCTCCTCTGATAGGCAAGTTTCATTGTTTTTAAACAGAGTGGCAATGATCTTCAATAAGGTCTCACTGAAAACAGTGAGCCCAGTAAGCAAGTAATAAAACAGAGCAAGAATTTCAAACGAAGTCAGATGCTGTTGTCTTCCCCCCCACCACCCGCCATGTAGTCATTGCATCACATACTAGGGGAAATAGGAGATGAATTTGATCTGTTGTGACCTATGTATAGCTGTTTCCAAAAGACTGCCTCTCACTGTGCACCATGCAGTAACAGCTCTGTTCAGAGCAGACATAGCAACAAACGGAGGAGCTTAAGTATGGATTCCAGAGGTGATTGTTCTCAGGGAAGGCGTTTTGGCTTAAAATGCACTGTTTCTGGAGTGAGGCTTGTCCCCCCTATGGAAAGATACAAAACTTGCCTTTTTAAAAAGGACAAAGACACATAGCAATTCCTACAGTGGATCAGAACCTAGTCAATCTAGTTCAGTATCTTGTCTCTGACAATGGCTAGTATCAGATGTTCCAAAGGAACAAACCTCCCAATAGCCAAGACTCTGATCCTGCAATACACACATGCTGAAGTGTATGAGTAGTCCAACTGAGGTCAATGGAACTACTCAAGCTAAGAGTTAAGCATGTTTGCAGGATTGAGGCTCAACTACAATAAATGGTTCTAATCCTAGTATGTGAGAGGAGCATAGAATCTTTATCATGTTTTTTGAGGTACTTAAATTCATGTAATGGGAGCTACATACTGTTGTGATGAGCACTTTAAAAATGTGTAATTTTTAAAGGAAGCGTAATTGTTCTCTTTTAACAGATTCAGTTCTCCATACTCATTTGAACTATAGTATTTTCCTGATATGCTCAAAGGATATTTAGTACAACTCTGAATCCTTTATCACATGGACCTACAAAGAAATGTCTTCAGAGGTGTCCTGGGAGTTGCATCAGTGTCATCGAGAAAACAATTTTGCCTGTTTGCTCTAATATGGGCAGAATGGCTAGGCTCCAGAGGAAATATTAACTAAGTTTTTCTGTGTCTCTTGTACATAAGATGTTTGTTTTTCCTTTCTCTTTTGCAGCTAATGTTTTTTGTTCCTATCAATGCTATTGTGTTTTTGTAGGGAGGAAAACTAAGGTAACCTCTGGAAACAAATGACATAAATGTTCCACTGAAAGCTGGTTCATACATTGTGATCTAAACAGATTCACTTGCTGCTTTATAACTAAACCTTGAGTCACCGATTTAAAAACATGAAGCTTTGACATGCCTTTTTTAAGCATCTATTTTGGATGCTTTGTGTTGACATTTAATTATTTTGATACTCCCTGGCATGTGTTCTTGCTACATTATCTGACAGAAATATAGATAAATGGAGCATCCTACTCACTTTTATCTTCCTAGAAGATGCATGCTAATGAGTCCACACTAGAGGAAATCAGCAAGTATGCTACTTTCTGGGCTTTTCAGTTGAGTAAACAAGCCTTTCTTTCAAATCATTAAACAAATGTACTTTGTCAATGACTTAATGTGCATAACATCAGAATGATTAATGAGAGAATCACTATGGAACTGGATTTATGATGGCCTGGGGAAGGTTGGACTGGGCTCACCCATTATGGCTTAGCCAGAAGGAATAGGAGATGACCTATAGGTTGTTCTGGTTGCAAAGGTAACCTTCCAAATGGGAACCAGACTTACAACAATGCAGCAATATTTGCCTGACTCTGTGGAAAGCTTGACATAATTGATAGGTGTAAGTAGTCCAAGTTTCTCAGCTAAGTGTTTACACTGGAGACTGTCGCAGTTCCAGGATTAACTGGACCTCTCTGGTCTCCCTAAGGGCACCCCCATGGGTCTCAGGCTGTCATCTCTCTGTGCATGAGCCTGCACTCCTCTCCCTCCAGACTGGAGTTCTAGGCTTGTAGTACCCCTTACCATTCACTGTGCTTATCCTAGCAGATCTGACCTTAATCTAGTGCCTGTAGTTCCCCTGTCTTCTAGAGGCTAGGACAGTTTTTACCAGTGACCAGCCAACCTTCACAAAGCCATGTACATCTGTTTGGGACAAAAGCAATAAAGAAGAAAACTTATTAAACAGTCTTCACTCATGCTAAGCTTACCATATGTTTTCCATCTTCCACATGCAGACCCTGGTAAGTTCCCAAATTCCTTCAAAACCTTCCAGCAGTGTGTTGTGCTCTTGATTAAAGTTGAAGATCCTTACTTGGATCAATGAGGGTGGTCAGATCAGACTGATACAGGTTTGGGTCCTTTGTTTCAGTAGGCCTCCTCAAACAGGTAAAACTAGTCAAGGACTGTGACCCTAGAGGCTGAAGCTTCAAAGGGTGGGTGTCTGCATAACTGGTATTGGGACTTTGCATTAATCACTCCCCAGTGATTCCAGCTTCCACAGGAAACCCACCCAGCAAACCAGGACCACAAAGACATAATACTCATTGATAGAAATATCTGACTATTCCATGTGCTCATAGAATCTGGCACATCTCAATATAATATTCTTTAAAGTTTTCCATGCTTCCAAGTTTTCCATGCTTTCATATCTGTCACATTAACACCAGTATGAACGCTAATGCTATTGACTATTTCATTGCTGATAATAGCATGCAAGAATGAAGAGGCATATTAAGATCTTTACAATCTGCTGGGAGTAGCATATCATTTTGGTACCACGAGTGGGTGGTACTTGTATGGGCAAAGCTAGGGAACGAACCACCACTAATTTTTTCCCCAATATGAGTCTGGCCCTGATAAGAAGATGGCTACCTAGGGACTAGAAGACTGAAGAAATTTAGCCTTAGATATGCACTTTAAGCCCAATATTTTGTTTGTGTCAAGAGAAAACACTGTAAAAATTAACATTGATAGGAATGTTCTCAGTTATTTAATCTTTTTTAAATGAAAACAGTTTTGAAGCTTAAACTTAAGTCTATTTACCAGCCTCACTGAAGTAACATGATAGTTTCACTTTAGGGTTCTCATGCACTGACTAGTCTATTTGCCTTACCCTCAATAAGTAAAATGCAAAGAGTAAACAATCAGTATAAATCATGGGTGCACAGTCTGCAGGCTGCCTGCAACCCATATGGCATTGTCTGCAGCCCCATTGCATTTGGATAGAGTCTCATGCCTTTGGCTGGAGACTCGGGCAGTTGGTGGGCAGGAGAAAGAGCAAAGAATTTACCAAGACTGGTTACATCTTTTGGTAGATCTTCAACTGGGGTACTACCTGGTCACCCCACAATAAAGCAACACAGAGAGTGCAGGGCTTGGCAAGTTGCAGTGAAGACAGTTCTCAAGCCTCATCTTTGATCAAATCAATTTAGAGCAGGGCCTCAATTTTCCTAATTTTGAAATGTACATTTTATCTGATGTCATTCCTATGCCCCCTAAATGGCAACCAAAAGTCTAGGCATGGAGTGAAAAGAGGTAGGGTGTCAGTAGAGAGGAAAGGCTCAAGGGTTTTGGTTTCCTATTCTACTCAGATACAAATCCCAGGATTTTCCAGATAATATAGGTGCTATTGCTTTTAGGAAGGACTACCAGTTTTCTATAGATGCACACAAGTTGAATACATTCATGTTCTGTAATGGCAGCATTGTAGCCAAAATCTCAGCATTGTAACTGTTTACAGGCACACTGCAGCCTGTGACACTATGCTAAGTACCACCCTTCAGAATAGAAACAATGAGCTAAAGGGATGCCTCAACCTAGCTTCCATTGGTGCAAGTTTTGTACATGTGGTCACTTGTACGTACAAGTGACATATTTTACATGTGCTACATTGGCTTGTGTGTTTAACAGAGGTTCTCACGTGTTAATACTATCATTTGATAGTGCATGTAATTTTTGTGCTTTTAGGACTTGATACAAAGGCTACTGAAGTCAGTGGGAGTCTATCTAGATCAGGGGTGGGCAAACTTTTTTGCCTGAGGGCCACATTGGGGTAGCAAAACTGTATGGAGGACCGGGTAGGGAAAGCTGTGCCTCCCCAAAGAGCCTGACCCCGCCCCCATCCACCTCTCCCACTTCCCGCCCCCTGACTGCCTCCCTCAGAATCCCCAACCCATCCAACGCCCCCCTGCTCCTTGTCCCCTGACCGCTCCCTCCTGGGACCCCCTGCCCCTAACCACCCCCAGGACCCCACCCCCATCCAACGCTCTCTGTCTCCTGACTGCCCTGACCCCATCCACACCCTTGCCCCTTGACAGGCCCCCTGGGACTCCCACGCCTATCCAACCCCCCCCTGCTCCCTGACTGCCCTGACCCCTATCCACACCTCTGTCCCCTGACTTCCCCCCAGGATCCCCCGCCTCTTATCCAACCCCCTGGCTCCGGCCCCCTTACCATGCAGCTCAGAGCAGCATGTCTGGCAGTTACACCACCCCGGCCGGAGGCTAGCCTCCCTGGTTGGGAGATCAAGGGCCAGACAGGACGGGCCCATGGGCCGTAGTTTGCCTGCCTCTGATCTAGATCATGCCTTTAGCACACATTCTCCCCATTCCTGCTGTTCTTCTCAGTCCAGCTCTTCCCCTAGCTAGCCACCAATTTCCCTCCTCCACCTGGCCACATCAGTGAGAGGCCCACTCCCCCCTGTTGTTAGTTGAGGCATACAAGAAACAAGGTACTACTTGTAGTTTTGAAGGCTGTCCCTTTAAGAGCTGAATTTTCCAGACAGAATCTGGGCAGGGCACTGAGAAACTCTTTGTGGTTATGCTCAGCTTATTGGAACCAGATGGTGAATACTGCAAATCTCCTGCAAGCTCCTTCAGGCCTCAGTGATCACTAAACACTACTCCAGCTAGCCACTTGAGGGAGAACTTTGTCTCATGCATGGCCAACCTTCAAGGCCTGCATCCTTCAAGAGATGTGGAATGGAGGTGGGAGAAGAATGGAGAGAAAGAGACAGGGAAGAGGAGAGGAAAACAAAAGGTAGGAACACTATGGAGAAGGATGGTCTGTTGTTAAGGAACTGGGCTGAATTCAGCTCCTGGCTCTGCTATAGACTTTGTGTGACCTTGGGCAAGTCAATAAATCTATCTGTACCTCAACTCACTTCTGTAAAATGGGGATAACCACACTTCCTTTCCCCTCCCAACTTTGGGGGATGGCTCAGTTTCAATATGG
Source organism: Mauremys reevesii (assembly GCF_016161935.1). Classification (NCBI taxonomy): domain Eukaryota; kingdom Metazoa; phylum Chordata; order Testudines; family Geoemydidae; genus Mauremys; species Mauremys reevesii. The sequence goes on along the minus strand of NC_052631.1, from coordinate 86,146,532 downwards.
TGGGGTAGGACTATCTCCAATTATTTTTTAAATTGACAGTGCCCCTGTAACTAAATGGCTTAGAAAGCTTTACATTCAGAATCCATAACAGAATAGACTTTTATTTATTTTTAAAAAGCTATTTTTTATATATGGCATGAGGCATTAAAATTATTATGTATTTTGGCTTTCCCTCAGCTAAGGGATTCTACTAAACTGTTAATCACTAAACTTTATTTTATTGCTTTGTGTATAAACTTGTATACAATAGCCCAGGAGGTAGAAATACTCGGTTGCTTTGTGTCAAGGCAGGATAGCATTATAGATATCTATCTATCTATCTATAAAAAAACTCCTGGTGTAATTCCACTGTCAATAGTTACCCATTGGGCCAAATTCATCCATGGTGTACGTTTCATTCAGTTTCCCAAGAAACTGAACTTTTCGATAATTTACTGCTTAAAAATATTGCTAAAATTTTTTGGAAAAAATTTATACAAGACATAGGTAAAGCTTATCGTGAATGAAAGTGAAATGGAGTATCCATTGGGTTTAGCTAGATATGGAGGGATAGATTAGTGATCTTAAAGGACAAAGTAAAATTATGCCTCATCTAGGCCCTGACTGTGCAAAGCATTTAAGAATGATTAACTTCAGTGAGACTTAAGCAGATGCATAAAGTTAATCGTCCTTAAATACTTTGCTGAATATGCATGGACTTAGGCATGTGCTCAAATGCTTTGCTGAATTGGGATGCTAAAGAAGAGTTCCCTCAGTTTCCTGGTTTTTGTGTTTGAAGATCCCTGGTCAAATCCTGACAGTTGTTTGTTGTATTTATTGTGTGGCAATGTGTTCCAGATGTCAGACTTTGCCTCTGTTCCCACAGAGTCAATGGGAGACTTACAACTGACTTATTAGGAGCAGATAGGAACCTTTTTTATTTTTGGGAGGGAAGACATTGATATAAATTATCCTTTTAAATTCCTATATTTTGCATTTCCTCACAGATTAAGTTTAGATCTCCTTAAGGTAGGTGTCTAAGAAATACAATAAACTGAGCCACAGACAGGCAAGCAATCCTATGCCAGATATAGGAAGCACAAGCCTCAGTCACTGGGCAAACATCCCAGACAGCAATTTAGTGCCTTTAGGTGATCAATTCAACTATTGACATATGAGAGGTCTGTTTACAGTGGCTCTCAGGAAAGTGATAAGCTACCCAGTGAAAGGCAGAGAAGAAACAGCAAACAGGAAAGGCTTATCATTTTGCCAGTAAGAGGATTGTATTTGCATTAGACTGCAAACTCCACAGGGAAGGAACCATGTGTTCTGATTTATTAGAGCATCATGCACATCAGCAGTAGTATGGGCCTGATTCAAATTCCACTGAAGTCAGTGAGAGTTCGATAAAATGAGCCTGCTCTTTAGGAGCAGTGTTCTTGTTTTAAAATGTTCTTGTGCTTTCCAAGGTAGGTCATGTTTTATTAATCAATGGCCCTACTGCATTACAGGAGTACTTAGCAGTGAGAGCTCCCAGCTTATCTAACTGTAGGATTCATCTGAAGTCTGACTGGTCACTATGTATTCAGGTATAAGTAGTTTGCAGATGTGAGGATACAGTGGCAAACTCTTCTTGGAGCAGTACGTTCCATCTTGAAAAATAACAATTTTTAAGAAGTCTGTAATCCATTTCTTCTTAATAATGTGTAAAATGAGCCCTTAATAAATCCTGAGATTTATTCACATAACTAATTTCATCTGTTACAAAGATCCTCTTTGTTCATACTAATAAAAGTCAGGGCTTTGTCCGCTGCTACTGATTCCACTTGTTCAATTTAAATAGGGGGTTGTTATGGTCATCTTCATGATACATCTGTTAGCAGCCTTGCTTTCTCATTCTAATGGGCTTCTAATTAATTCAATACTAAGATTAAGATCTAAGCTATTCTATAAGAACTTTCCCTGAGACTTATGCCCAGCTATAATACTGACCTTACCTAAAAGGACAGGCTAATCAATCTGAAAAAGCAAGATTTAAGTGGATCAGTTTCAAACATCTGTGTTTCCCCTCTGGTTATGTACTGTAATTCTCACTGCTTTCACTTCCTCATCTTGTGCCTTTGGCTACAAATTGAATTCTTCATATCTCTCTCCAAAGAAGGTTCCCTATAACACAAGATTCTATTTTTAAAAATAAACCAAAACTCCTCACATAAGAAGCTCAATGCCAAGACCACTAGGCTGGCAGTTTTCTTCTCTACCCACTTTTCTCAAAGCAATAAGACCATAGTTTATGAACACTAGCACAGAGTATTCTGTCTCCTCAGGACTGCCTATAGAATGTTTCTTTGTTTATTTTGTTTTTTTTCCCCTGCCTGAACAATTCGAAACACATCCATCCTCTTCCACTGCCTTAGCCACATTCAATAAAACCCATCACTGTTGCTACAAACACCCAGATCTGCTTTATAGCAGAGACAGCAGCCCAATTCCCTGTTAGTATGTTTCTTCCAATCTTCTCATCTTTTGTAGTGTCTATACTCCATCTCAGGGACTTCTTTCCAAAATTCTTCTTTTGTGAAGAGAAACTGACCTACTAAGCTTATTAATACACTATTTTAAACTCACCTGTGTAGCATTTATCTTACAATACATATAAATGTGGAGCTGGAAGGGACCTTAAGAGGTCACCAAGTCTATCCCCCTGTGCTGGGGTGAGACCAAGGTGTTTGTCCAACCTGTTCTTAAAAGCCTCTAATAATGGGGATTCCACAACTTATCTTAGAAGCTGTAGTCTTATTGGAGAACCTGGGAGGTTGGCATGGGTTAAAAGCAGCCCTGGAGAGGGCTGTGGCTGGGAAAAGCAGTGAGGGCAGCTGAGTGAGTAGCTGACCACAGGTGTGGCAAACTCAATCAGGGCCCAGCTGGCCCTGATAAGAGGACTGTGGAGCAGGAGTTGTGAGGAAGTCTCACTCTAGTCCTGGAGTAAGGTACCTGAAGCAGAGCCATGCTGGGGAAGGGCAAAGGGAGCTGGTGAGCTCCAGCCTGGTAAACTCTCAGGCTGCAGGCCTTGTTTAAGGCCAAAAGGTACTGGGGTGCAGAGGGGTAGCCTGGGGATAGGCAAAGGCAGCAGGTTCAACCCCCTTGCTAGTGATGAGTGGCCATTACAGACTGCAGTTTGCCCCAGGGAAAGGGGGCTAAATGATGACTGGCAGTAGCCACTGAGGCAAGGTGGGCTTAAGGGGCTGGGGGTTCCCCTGGGTGGGGAGACCCAGAGTGTGGGAGTACTGCTGGGGCAGAACCCTGAGGTAAAGGGGCACCACTTTTTAAGCATTGTAAGGCTAAATTAAAGCATCCCTTTGGCTTCAAAAACAGATACAGAAATGTTCATCTTAGTATTTCAAGGAACAGGAGATGGATGGCATACTATCCCCCCACCCTTTTTATGCTGCTAAATTATGCAGTGCACCCAGTATTTCCAAAAGTATTCCATAAGTGGTAAGGTAAGGAAACCAAGAAAATAAATAGCACTAAAACCTTCCCTCTCCTCAAAGAATACTCATGGCAATAAAAACATATTTGCCTTTTGTTAAAGATAGAATTTGTTTTAATGGAAAATCAACTGCAACATTGTTTAAAACAAATCGTCAAACTTTCATACATTATAGTATAATTGTAATAATTTCACACTATACTGCTGCTTCACAATTCAATAACTTTCATTAACTGTACAAAGAAGGTCCATATTTTCCAGCCCTTATATTATAACTAAGAATAAATACTGCCCCAGAAATTAAGTGTTTACTTCTGTAATATGTTCTAATATTAATCTGTAAAAATCTTAATAGCACAGAGGTCAAGTTTCTATAACTTTGTAACACAGGGGATGACAAAACATCCTGATTTTGAAGAATAATTCTCTATCTGAGGACTGGTACGATACTCTACCACAATGTTTAAATTTGTAAAAAGACAGTTCCTTGACATGTCCTTAAATACTAAAATTTAAACTAATTTTTTTAGAATTATTATTTTACAAAAGTAAGTTTGAAATACCAGATTGTTACAAACAGATAGTAACAATACTTACATATTTTTCTAAATGCTAGGTGTGCCAAGTCTCTAGATCAGTGGTGGGAAGGGCAAACTGCAGCCACTGGGAGCTGTGGGCAGCTGTGCAAATATGAATAAACCTTCTGGCAGCCTGCCAGCGGATTACTCTGATGGGCCATGTGTGGCCCGCAGGTTGCTCACACTACTCTAGTTTTTAAACACAATTTTCCTGTTCTGCAACACAAGTTAAGAATATGAAAGACAGGATACTAAGGGGATATATAGAAAACACCCACATCATTAATAAACTTTACTCTTCCTCCTACCGCTTCCTTATGTAGAAGTCTGTCAATTACTAGATGCAAAATACCAACTAAATTCCTCTCTTTTTTTTGACCTTGCCTCAGCTCAAATCCATATTAATGTCTCAGTGCTTAATAATACTCAGCACCTTATAAGTTCAGGCCCTCTGGTACTGTCATCTTGTATGAATTTACTTAAGTCCCATGCCAGCCAGACTACTCTATAATTATAGGATGCAGGCTTTTTCTGCCCAACTGACTTCCTATCCATCTCGAAATTCAATTCAAATTGAAATGAAAACCTCCTGGTTTTCAAATTTACAGATTTACACAATTCTGTCTATATAACAATTCAGCATTTCTATACCACTTAACCAGTTCATCACCCACACCCCCATACAGATAACATCTTTATTTACTGATGAGAAAGTTCAGATAGAGGTGCTGGGGTAGGAGTTTCTGCCTCCCACTCCCATGCTGAGATCACTGGACAAAACTGGTCCGGTAATGTTAATATCCACCTATTTCCTCACCTTCTCATTCCACAACTCCAACCCTAAGAGAGTGGTTTTTGGGAAGTCTTGGTGGAAGGGAGTGGGTAAGGAAGAGCAGAAAGTATGTTCCATTCACTACTGTTATCTCATCCTATCTAGAGCTCTACAGCCATACGTTGTGCTGGTGGCTTCCTGGCTCCATGTGTCCTTCCCACCACTACATCTACATCATGTTTTCCTTTTTCACTCACACCTTCTTGAATACAAGTCTGGTGCTGCTGCTATGTCACACAGTGTGCGGGTTTATTTATAGAGCAACAGGAAAAAGTGTGTTGTTAAACAGAAAAAAACAACCATATACTTTTTTTTTTTAGGTCTGATGTGTGGCATCCATATCTTTAAATTCTCTTGCAATTTGCACTGTTCCATAGCCCTCACCTGCAAAGGCCAACTTTTTGAGGAATCTTTTTGACAAACAGAAATACAATAGTTGCTAAATAACATAAGAGAACCCTTGTACAAAATTCTTATCTTTATTGTCTCTCATTTTTTGTTCACAGTTGACTTAAATAATAAGCACATATTGTGTGGTTTTTCAACCAATAGTTGTCGCGTGGTTTAGGCAAATAACTTCCTCCCTATTTTAATGGAGGGAGGGGGGAGACTGAGGCAGAGAGAGAGTAAATAACTTGCCCAGGGTAGCATGGAGTCCATGGCAGAGCTGATGGGAGGTCCTAGCATAACTACAATGAAAGTGGTCTTATTTACAAGTCCTTATCGGTACTAGTTTGCCTTTGCAGTTATTTTGAAAATGGAATGTACCTGATGCTGACAATTAAAAAGATGATGAGGGGCCTTAACTGTTACACTAGAATACAGAACTGGCGCACACATGCTATAATGAGACAGACAGTACACGTTTGTTTGCAGTACAATATGCCTTAAGTAGTGACAGTGTTGTTATTTTTAAGTTGAGGTTGGCAGCAAGAATTGGTTCAGATCACCATACACCCTGGGTGGAACCTCTGAGAAAAGTTCTATCAGATGAGACAGTTGTCTAGATATGTTCACTTAAAGTCCTACCAAGTTTGACAGCATACCCTTAATCCCACAATTCTACTTTAGTACTTATCTTTCCTATGGCAGCAAAATTATATATACACATTTTAGAAGTACACTACACAGCTACGAGCCAGACATAGTTGGCTCTTGCCAGTTCTTAGGACCAAATTTGCAAAATGAGGGTTCAATTTGTGTGCATATAATTTTGCATCCACAGTGATTTGCAGTGCTAATGCACACACAAAATTCACTCTGTGTATATTGAGTATAAGTGGAGACCGAGTCAACTTCTGTTTGAGAACACAGCAATAAGTAAACAAAAGTTGCCCTTAATGGTTGTGAGCACTTTTAATATATGCAAATGAGGGTGGGGTGTGGTTGGAGCCCCTTTTGAAAATTTGGCCTTTAATGGTGCAGCAGGTGAAGTAGCAGGCTGCTACATCTACTATGACCTTTTGCTTTGGAGGCACTTGCAATAGGAGCTGATCCTTCTCATGGTAGTTGTGCTGTTTTTGTTGAATTGATTCACCAAGAACTACAATTATGGGCATGATGAAAACAACCTCATCCATGCCAGCATTTAATACAGGAAACAGCTCTATTAACTCCATTGCAGAAGCCCTGTGTGTTTGGTGGTTTTGTTTTTTTGGGTGGTTTGAAAACAGCAAGAGGGAATCCATCCATCTACCTTTTTTCACCCTCTCCCTGCTCCTGTGCCTCGGATTAAAACAAAACACGGGGGCATTTTAAAGATGTCTGAGTTAGTTGGGACATAAAGGTGGTGGTGGCAGAAGCAAGAAGTAGCAGGTTGGGCCAGTGGCATTGGAACAGTTTTTATAGTGGGGGTGCTGAAAACCATTGAACCAAACTGTAAAGCCTGTCTATGAGGAAACCACTTCAAGCCAGGGGGGTGTGAGCAAAAGAGGCAAGAAGTGGGGAGGAGAGTGAGGGCACAAAGAGGTGAGTGGTGAAGGACAGGGAGGAGGAAACTGGCAAAGGAGGGTGCAGGAGGTGAGTGAAGGAAGGTGAAGAGTTGAAGGTGGGTGGTGGTGAGTGCAGGAGGAGGAAGGGAGGTGCGGGGGGGGTGAGGGCTGAAGGAGGCAGCACGGTTGAAGGGGGGTGAGGGGAGGGAGGAGGAGGAAGGAGGGCACGGGGGGGGTGAGGGGAGAAGGAGGCAGCAGCGCTGAACGGGGGTGGGGGAGGAGAAGGAGGGCACGGGGGGGTGAGGGGAGAAGGAGGCAGCAGGGCTGAACGGGGGTGAGGGGGAGGAAGGCGGGCACGGGGGCGTGAGGGGAGAAGGAGGCAGCAGCGCTGAACGGGGCTGAGGGGAAGAGGAGGAAGGCGGGCGAAGGGGGAGGAGGCAACAGCAGGAGGGAGGAGAGAGCAGCCAGAGCGGGGGGGCGGGGCGGAGCGGGCGGCCCGGCGCAGCCAATCGGGCCCGGCTTACCCATGTCTCGGTGTGAGTCAGGCACGTCGGTGGGGTGATGTTGCTGCGCCGGGCAGGGGCCGGGAGAGCCGCCCGCGCCACAAGCGGGACGCGGCAGGGGCGGGCGCCCCCTGCTGCCTGCACCCGGCGCTGGCCCCGGGCCTGCCCGCTCCCGGCCCGCTGAGGTATCGGACCCGCCCCCGCCTGCGGGGCCCGGGCGGCGGCAGGGGGCGCGGGAGTGGACACCGACGGGAGGAAGGGGGCTGGGCCCGGGGGCGGGGCTGCCGGGTCCCCTCCCGCGCTGAGTGGTTCCCTCTCTCCGCAGACTCGCCGGGGGAGCTGGGCTCGGGGCTGCCCGGCTGGGTGCGGCTAGCTCCTGCCGGGGGTCCCCGCTTTTCATGCTCCGCCAGCCCGCCAGCATCCTGGCTTGGGTCCCGCCCTGGTCCGACCGGCTCCGGGGCAGCGAGGGCGAGCAGGAGAGGCAGCACCGCGCCATGGCCCGCTACAGCCTCGGCAACCTCCTGGACTGGCTCTACGGCGGGGTGGACCCCAGCTTTGCGGGCAACGGGGGGCCCGAGTGCGCCGCCTTCCTTACCCCGCAGCAGCGCCTGCTGGAGAGCCTGGTCTTCCTCGCCGTGGGCGTCCTGGAGATCCTGGTGTCCCTGCGGAAAATCAGGCGGCAGCTGCACTCCAGGGAGGAGGGAAACCATCTGGCTCAGCAACCCCAAGCCAAGCAGGAGAGCCTGGGCAAGAACCTGCTGCTGGTGGCCCTCTGTCTCACCTTTGGCCTGGAGGTGGGGTTCAAGTTTGCCACCAGGACGGTCATCTATCTGCTGAACCCCTGCCACGTGGTCACTATGTTGCAGGTAAGAGTTGTGTGTCACCTCTGTCCAGGCTGGGAAGTTGGAGTCAGCCCCCTTCTCAGCTCACTCACTTTATGCTTGAAGGAAGAGAAGCCAGCAAGAGGTGCCTTGACAAAACCCACCTGTTAGGATGTTTAAAAATCTCTCACTATTTCCTTAAAAACATCTTGAATAGATTAGGTATTAATTGAAAGTTTGAAATACTCTGATCGACTTTTTGCTCTTATATTGTCTTTGGCCCCGATGGAGCAAAGATTTAACCTGCCCACTTAACAGTATATACACTCAGAGCAGTTGTGTTGACTTCAATGGGGTTTGTTATACCCATACTTAACTTTATATATTGCAAGTTATTGTAGGAGCAGAGCCCTTGTTTTCATCTTGTATTTGTTCCTGCTGAGAAAATGAAAAGAAACTAGTCAGTTTCATTTCCTGTTTCTGGTACACTGGTCCAGGGCTGTAGTTAGGGTTGCAAACACAGTGTGTGAGAGAACTATTTTCACTGGATTTTTTTCAGTATCATGCAGATACTTCCTTTGGTTTTAGGCTTTATATATGTTCATCAATTTTTTTCATCACCACAAGATAAAATGATACAAATATCAGGAATTCAAGATCTCTAATGTTTAATAAGCAGTTATATCAGGGGAGGGCAAACTACGGTCCGCAGGCCTGATCCAGCCCATCAGGGCTTTCAGTCCAGCCTGCAGGATTGCCAGCCCCATGGCGCAGTGGGGCTAATGCAGGCTCCCTGCCTGCCCTGGCCCTGTGCCGTTCCCAGAACTGGCCAGCACCATGTCCCTGTGGCCCCTGGGGAGCGGGGCAGAGGGCTCTGTGTGCCACCGACGCCTGCAGTTCCCATTCGCTGGGGAATGGGGAACCGCGGCCAATGGGAGCTTTGTGGATGGCACCCGCAGGCAAGGGCAGCGTGTGGCAGAGTTACCCACCCTGCCTCACCCCAAGGAGCCATTGCTGGACATGCTGGCCACTTCTGGGAGCGGCACAGAGCCAGGGCAGACAGGGACCCTGCTGCATGCCGCTGCGACCCCAGAGCTGCTCAAGGTAAGCTGCGCTGGAGCCTGTACCCTGCATCCCTCCTGTACCCCGCTCTCCTGCCCTGAGCCCCCTCCTGCACCCCAACCCCTTGCCCTGAGCCCCTTCCTGCATACCACACTCTCTCCTGCACCTGAACCCCCTGCCCCAGATGTGCAGGTTAACAAATCCAGGCTTTGACAGACTAAGCAAATTCCAGGTAACACCAAGGGGACTCAAGCATCTGTTATTACAGTAATTGCTAGGAGGGAGAGTCAGTCTTTTAAGGGGTGGGACTGAACTGTTTCCAGGTTTGTAGACTAATACCAATACCTTGAATTCTGCCCGAAAACTAATTGGTAGCCCATGAAGATTCCATAACATTGATGTAACATGTGAGCTGTGTGTCACACCATTTAAAAACTTCTGCACTGGCTTTCTATAAGATGGTAATGATTCTTGGTGGAAGAGAGCAATATAGTTGCTTAATCCATCAGTCAACAGTGTTAATGTAATGAAAAGTGGAAATTCTGCAAGGGCTTCATAAATATTTAAGCAATGAAATACTATTGCTACACTTCTCAGAGCATTGAGTATGTTGCAAAGTAAAATCTTTTACTGGAGGAAAGCTTTCTCCTAGAAGCTGTGGAGAGACTATCTAATATCATTATGTCTTGAAGTATCTATTTAATGCCCTTGGGGGGAATGGCATTTTGCAATAATACAGTATTTCTTTATGTATTTAGAAAAGCTTGGCACCTAACAGCTCGTTAATTTAGCCAATGCCTTTTTTAGTAATGGTCTTTTTTTTCTTAATGAAAACAAAACATCCAACAGCTTTTTTACTCAGTCAGGTGCAAGTTCTTTTTAAAGCAATTTCCCCCCAAAACCTTGGGTTTCTGACCAATTATCAGGCCTTTTGTAAGTGATGAATAAGATCATGCTGGGTCACCCACAGTTGGAGTTCAAGTGGGACTCCTGTAATTTCAGCCTTTCACATTTTAAGGGCACAGGATTCCCATCTCAATATATGAAAACTCATAGAAGGAAAAAATCAGGTATAATATTTATATGGTGCCAAAAGTGCTTGAGGTACTTCACAGAATGTACGAATGATTTAGGTCTCTGCCCTTTAATTTGTGTGTGCTTTTGAAGTAGATGCTCTGTATTTAGAGGGTGCTATTATTTAGATCAAAACCTTTCTGGGTCCATGTTTTTGTAATCTTGTATGCTCTTAGAGAGAGATCTAATATTTTTTTTAATAATTAAAATTAGATCTAATGGATCCTTATAGAGAACAGTAAGTATTACTGCATCCCTGAGATATTTTTAGTCCAGGCCTCCGAGATGGCTGACAGAATGAAAACAATGAGCTTGGAACAAAAATTGGCTGGTGTATTTTATTTTCAACTGGTCATTTTCCTCTTTGTTTCCCAGCTTGCTTAACCTTTCCTTCCCTTATATTCCTTTCTAGTCTCTCTTGGTCTCTGCTTTCTTGTTCCTTTTCCCAAGTTTCTGGCTCTGTAATTGGTATGATCACTTTTCCAGGTGAAGTCAGGAAATGAAGATTTTTCTATTGTCTAATTCTACAGTGAAAGCAAAAGGAAGTCTTCCTGGTTCCTCATAACTCCCATTTGCTGGAGTCTTCTCCTCACTTGCTGGCTCAAGTCTTTCGGGGGTTAGCTCAGCCACAGCTTCAATCCCTCCAAGATGGCTATGTTGCACTACAACAGATCTTGCATTATATCCACGGCTAATGAACTGGTTAATGCAGAGATTGTTTCTACATAATCTCAATTGGTTCCCAATACCTTCCCTACTATTTCCACACCCCCCCCAACTCCACGTGGGGTTAAGAAGGAAAATCTAGACTCTTTTTTTTTTTTTAATTTTTTTTTTATTGCCTTCATACAGGTAAACCAGACTGCTTTTTTATGAGTTCCACTTAACTGAAACTCCAGGCTAGCCAAGAGGTTATGATGTTCCTGGGGGAGCTACAGTAACTGAAGTCCCCTAAGAGCTTACCTTCACTCCTGTTGATCTTTTAACTGTCACAGTACAGAAGCTGACCTGCAGAACTCCTTTGCAGACACCCGTCTTTGAGATTGACTCTCTGTGGAGTACTAACCCTTTGAATTTTCCTAAGATTTCTGATGATCTTTTGCAGAGCTTCATAAAACTAGGGTTAAATTAAAACTGATTAAATTAATCTTGTTAACAATCATGGGCAAGAGGTCAATATATTTTGGCTGACTGGAGGATTACATACTTTCAAAGGTCACTGAAGTATCTGAGAGAGACAAGGTGGGTGTGGTAATATCTTTTACTGCACTAGCTTCTGTTGGTGAGAGAAAGACTAACAGAAGTTGGTCCAATAAAAGATACTACTTCACCCACTTTGTGTCTCTAATATCCTGGGACCAACATGGCTACAATAACGCTGCATACAACAATTGAAGGACTCGGGCCTTTCTTTTGTAATAACCCTGGATTCATTTTCTTGCCTGCTCCATTCCAAATATTGTTAACTGTCTCTTATGTGGTGGTGTTTTTTTTTCCCCTGAAATTATATTTAAATTGTCTGGTCTCTGCCCTTCAGAGCTCTGGATTAATGCTGTAGTATTCTTACCGCCTGCACTCTCTTCCCACTTGCCTCTGACAAAGGCCAATCCAGTTGGCTTTATTTCTACAGTTTCCCCATTAAAATCATTGCTTCATGTTATTGACTCAGTAGTAACTAGGTGATAGTGCATCTTAAGCAGCAAGCACTCTGTTGTTCTCTAAACACTTGAAGGGTGCAGGTTCAGCTTTTAAGAAATATGTGATCTGTTTTAAAATGCCCTGAAATGTTTGGACAAAGAAGGAAGCATTTCATAATGAGAGATTATTTCAGGAGCTCTCAGTGAGGCTCATTTCATTTCTCTATGACTGTTGCCTTTTTTTGTGAGGATGGTTTTCTTTTAAGGCTATGCCAATCATGTTTCAGCTTCTATTTCACTGTTGCTGTTTTGCCTTTTAAAATGGTTAGAGGAGAGAGTGAATCTCTGCCTTGCAGACCCTTTTTTCCCATTTCCATCACAAAGAGACAGTTATTAGAACTGTGACAGAATTTATGCCCAGGGTATCCACTAACTTTCCATATCAGTCAGGAAATTATACTGCTGGATTTCAGTCCTGATTCTGCCTCAAGAAAGTGAGAGAGAAACTGGTGCTGTCTAGGTTTCAGAAGATTACTTCCATTTAAATACTGAATGTTGAGACTAGCATGAGACTACGTAGCCTTTCATTGCCTGTCAGATGAGGGCATGCTGGACACATCTGAGCTGTGGCACGAGCAGACGTTACTCCCTGTTGTATGGTTAGCCGTAGGATGTCAGGATGTCCCTGTCCACCACAGGCAGAGTGGCATAAGGGACATAGAGACAGACTTTTCTGACACCCAGATCAGTTCCCCCAATTAATGTAAATCCCAGGGTCAAATCCTGACTCCAATTAAGTCACTGGGAATGTTGCCATTGACTTCAATGGGCCAGGATTTTACCTCAGGAATTTATTTAGTCTGAGTAGTTAACATCTAAAGGTATCCAAGCAGGTGGGCCCCCTCCCTACCTGTATTCCCAACAGGTTTTACGTCCCAGGCTCATTTTCAGTCCAGTAGAGATCACTTCCCCCTCCTGAGGGAGAAAAGCCAACCTGCTTCCCTTTCTGATATGCTTTGCCAAACAAAGAGGGACAGCCAAAGCTTCCGTTTCCCACTGTGTTAGCCAAATGGCTTAGTCAGGTTTGCATAGCTTACTTCTGTCAGTGTACTGTAGCCAGAGTTTGCATTGTATCATGCATGAAGTTCATCCTTCAAGTAAGAGTAGAAAACTTTCCAGAGCCTGCTTTCTTGCCTTTTTTCCCTCCCTGGAGCCTACTCTCACCGCTCATCTGTCAGAGCTTCAGTGTTGCAGACCTAACAAAGCCAAAAATGGGGAGGACAAGTTTAGCTTGTTAAGCATTGATTTGATTCCCCCGGTCATAAACAGATAGTTAAGGGTTAATGTCCCTTTTACCTGTAAAGGGTTAAGAAGCTCAGTAAACCTGGCTGACACCTGACCAGAGGACCAATAAGGGGACAAGATACTTTCAAATCTTGGTGGAGGGAAGTCTTTTGTTTGTGCTCTTTGTTTTGGGGGTTGTTCGCTCTTGGGACTAGGAGGGACCAGACATCAATCCAGGCTCTCCAAATCTTTCTGAATCAGTCTCTCATGTTTCAAACTTGTAAGTAACAGCCAGGCAAGGCGTGTTAGTCTTATTTTTGTTTTCTCAACTTGTAAATGTTCCTTTTTGCTGAGAGGATTTTACCTCTGTTTGCTGTAAGTTTGAACCTAAGGCTAGAGGGGGTTCCTCTGGGCTACATGAATCTGATTACTCTAAAGTATTTTCCATCCTGATTTTACAGAGATAATTTTTACCTTTCTTTAATTAAAAGCTTTCTTTTTAAGAATCTGATTTTTTCCTTGTGTTAAGATCCAAGGGGTTGGATCAGTGTTCACCAGGAACTTGGTGAAAAAGCCTCTCAAGGCTGCCCAGGGAGGGGAAAGTTTTGGGGGGACAGAAAGTGATCCAGACACTGAAATTTCTGGATGGTGGCAGTGTTACCAGATCTAAGCTAGTAATTAAGCTTAGAAGTGTCCATGCAGGTCCCCACATCTGTACCCTAAAGTTCAGAGTGGGGGAGGAACCTTGACACCCCCCCCCCCCCAAACACTTCCTTAATCCCCAGTGGTAGCTCGCCATGTTCCACTCCCATTGCTGATAATAGGCATTTGTCTTGTGTACAGCAAAGTTGAACTTCGCCTAGTGTGTCTCACTTGCTTGTTGCTAGGTAGATTAGGTCATGTTTCTCTGGAGATCTCCCACTTCCCTTTCTTTTAGATTGAGGGTAAAATTTTCAAAATAATGTAGTCATCTAGGTGCTATTTTCAAAGTTACTTAGGTTCCTATACCCCTGTGACGTTCAGTAAACAAAAATCAGATGGGACTTAAGTGCTTTTTAAATTTTACCCCTAGCTGTTACTAGGGTTGCTGATTCAAGCTGTGATCTGTTTATAACGATAAACCCATATCAGTCTTCCTGGGAGCTTCTCTGTGCCTGCTACCTTCTTACTCCCTCACCAAAGGTTCTTAAGCAAAGTAAGCTGTCATGGGATAAGAGAGAAGGTCCTCTCATGGATTGATAACTGGTTAAAAGATAGGAAACAAAGGGTAGGAATAAATGGTCAGTTTTCAGAATGGAGAGAGTTAAATAGTAGTGTCCCCCAGGGTCTGTCCTGGGAGCAGTCCTATTCAACATACTCATAAATGCTCTGGAGAAAGGGGTAAACAGTGAGGTGGCAAAATTTGCAGATGATACAGAACTATTCAAGATAGTTAAGCTACAAAACTGGGTGACTGGGCGTCGAAATGGCAGATGAAATTCAATGTTGATAAATGCAAAGTAATGCACATCGGAAAACCTAATCCCAACCATACATAAAAATTATGGGGTCTAAATTATCTGTTACCGCTCAAGAAAGAGATCTTGGAGTCGTGTATAGTTCTCTGAAAACATCCACTCAATGTGCAGCGGCAGTCAAAAAAGCAAACAGAATGTTGGGAATAATTAAGAACAGGATAGAAAATAAGACCGAAAATATCATATTGCCTCTATATAAATCCATGGTAGGCCCACATCTTGAATACTGTGTGCAGATGTGGTCACCTCATCTCAAAAAAGATATATTGGAATTGGAAAAGGTTCAGAAAAGGGTAACAAAAATTAGTAGGGGTATGGAACGGCTTCCGAATGAGGAGATATTAATAAGACTGGAAATTTTCAGCTTGCAAAAGAGACGATTGTGGGATATAAGGTGGGTAGAAAGCTGGCTAGATTGTCGGGCTCAAGGGGTAGTGATCAATGGCTCCATGTCTAGTTGGCAGCCGGTATCAAGCAGAGTACCCCAAGGGTCCATCCTGGGGCCAGTTTGTTCAATATCTTCATTAATGATCTGGAGGATGGCGTGGACTGCACCCTCAGCAAGTTTGCAGATGACACTAAAATGGGAGGAGTGGTAGATATGTGGAGGGTACGGATACGATACAGAGGGACCTAGACAAATTAGAGGATTGGACCAAAAGAAATCTGATGATGTCCTGCACTTAGGATGGAAGAATCCCATGCACTGCTACAGACTAGGGACTGAATGACTAGGCAGCAGTTCTGCAGAAAAGGACCTAGGGGTTACAGTGGACAAGAAGCTGGATATGAGTCAACAGTGTGCCCTTGTTACCAAGAAGGCTAACGGCATTTTGGGCTGTATAAGTAGAAGCATTGCCAGCAGATCAAGGGATGTGATCATTCCCCTCTATTCGACATTGGTGAGGCCTCATCTGGAGTACTGTGTCCAGTTTTGGGCCTCACACTACAAAAAGACGTGGAAAAATTAGAAAGAGTCCAGCGGAGGGCAACAAAAATGATTAGGGGGCTGGAGCACATGACTTATGAGGAGAGGCTGAGGGAACTGGGATTGTTTAGTCTGCAGAAGAGAAGAATGAGGGGGGATTTGATAGCTGCTTTCAGCTACCTGAAAGGGGGTTCCAAAGAGGATGGATCTAGACTGTTCTCAGTGGTAACAGATGACAGAACAAGGAGTAATGGTCTCAAGTTGCAGTGAGGGAAGTTTAGGTTGGATATTAGGAAAAACTTTTTCACTAGGAGGGTGGCAAAGCACTGGAATGGGTTACCTAGGGAGGTGGTGGAATCTCCTCCCTTAGAGATTTTAAGGTCAGGCTTGACAAAGCCCTGGCTGGGATGATTTAGTTGGGGATTGGTTCTGCTTTGAGCAGGGGTTTGGACTAGATGACCTCCTGAGGTCCCTTCCAACCCTGATATTCTATGATATGATAGAGGTCTGTAAAATCATGACTGGTGTGGAGAAGGTAAATAAGGAAGGACTCTTTACTCCTTATCATAACACAAGAACTAGGGGTCACAAATTAAATTAACAATCAGCAGGTTTAAAACAAACAAAAGGAAGTATTTTTTCACACAATGCGGAACTCCTTGCCAGAGGATGTTGTGAAGCCAAGACTGTACCAGGTTCAGAAAAGAACTAGCCAGGATAGGCAGGGATGCAGGGCTTTGGAGCTGTGCTCCGGCTCCACTCCAGCTCAAGGCAAAAACCTGCAGCTCCACTGCTCCGGAGCTGGTCCGTGCTCCAGCTCCGGTCTCTACTCCAAAGCCCTGCAGGGATGGTGTCCCTAGCCTTTGTTTGCCAGAAGCTGGGAAAGGGTGACGTCGGATGGATCACTTGATGATTACCTGTTCTGTTCATTCCCTCTGGGGCACCTGGCATTTACCACTGTCGGAAGACAGGATACTGGGCTAGATGGACCTTTGGTCTGGCCCATTAGGGCCATTCTTATGTTCTAATGACTGTTTTCTCACTAGGTTCCATTTGACTTTTCCACATAGCATATTCTCCTGGCAGTGTTTGGTCTTTGGGAATGATCCATGTTGTGCTGGCAGGGAGTGGTAATAGAGGAACAGATTTATATTGCTCAAAAAGTAGGAAGCACCCTACTTCACTCATGGCAGCGCAGAGGAACTGCCAAAGGGAAGTTGCCCATTGCAATGGTTCCTCCTGTTTTTTTAGGAAACAGCAAGCGGGAGAGACTTTGTTAGAGTCTGTGGCTTCATTAAAGAAACTGGTGTATATCTGTGACTACGAAATCAACTAGCCCAGGGGTTGGCAACCTTTCAAAGAAGAGCCATTTTTTTGTTTTTGTCTTTGACCAAAATATTTTGAGAACCGCATCACACGCAAAGGTACTTGTAGAGTTAGAATTTATCAACTAATAATAATTGAACATATTAAAGTTATTACTACTCACCAATACTTTTAATGCAACTAGAATCTTAAGTGCTTCAGCGAGGATTGTACCAGACCACCCACAGCCTGGTTATGTAGCCGTGGTGTTAAACCATGCTGGGTCCATGCCGCTGCATCTTCACCGATATCTTTAGCCAGGGTAGCTAGATTAAAGCTAGCAGAGCTGCAGTCACGCTTCTGATTGCAATGTAGGCACAACCTCTACAACCTAGCACAATGGAGACCTGATCTCAGTTGGGGGGCCTACTGATGTTACTGACATACAAATAAATTTGGACCCATCTCTCCTGCAAATATTTGCATTCAGATTTGGGTTTGTTAAAATGCATTTGCTTCAGGGCCTGCAGTGACATGACAGTCCCTCAAGTGAGGCTCTGAATAAGGCCAGTATCCTGGCAGGGGGTCACAGTAATGCGATGTCACTGAACAATATGTGTGGTCCCTGGTGGCTGAGTGGTCTCTGCCCTTCTGAATCACAAGGTGCCAGGAGCATTGCATACCCGAGACGACACAATAACTACATCTGTGCTGCAGTTGATTATGTACTTATGAGAACTTCACCCTGGCTTTGTATCAGTTTCCGAATCCCTTGCATGCAAACCTCCCACCTCTTCTGTTGGGTGTGCGGGGTCTGTGAGAGAGTTTGGGTACAGGAGAGGGTTCTGACCTGGGGTTGGAGTGCGGGGTGTGTGTGTGTGCGAGGTGCAGGCTCTGGCCGGGAGGTGCTTACCGTGGGCGGCTCCCGTCTGGTGGCGCAGCAGGACTCAGCAGGCTGCCTGCCTGCTCTGGCCCCACGCCGCTCCCAGAAGCAGCTGTCTGTCTGTATGTCTCGGCCAATGGGAGCTGTGGGGGTGGTGCTTGCGGGCAGGGGCAGCGCACAGAGACCTGCTGTGTCCCCCTCTCCCCAAGGGGCGTGCGGAGATGTGCCAACAGCCAGCCCTTCCAGGAGCGGTGTGGGGCCAGGGCAGGCAGGCAGCCTGCTGCACCACCAGCTGGGAACCGCCTGTGGTAAGTGCCTCCTGGCCAGAGCCTCCACCTTGCACCCTGTCAAAAATCAGCTGCTTGCAGGGGGGCAGCCAAAGAGCCACCTGTGGCTCTGGAGCTGCAGGTTGCTGACCCCTGACCTAGCTAGAACAACTGACTGATCAGCTAGTATTGGGGATCCATGGCCAGAAATCTGTGTAGCAGACTTTTAAAATGATCTGTCAATTAATTCTCCTCAGAAATGGTGTTACAGGCCTGCTGTATATTTAGGTTTTCTGTTTTTTGGGATTTATGAATTTAATATTTCATGCTTATTTTTAAATAAATCTTGTTTTATGTAGATATCCAAAATTAGTTTTCTGTGGGTTTTTTTGGGAGGGGAGCTTTTTCTTTGTATCCACTATATGTATATTACCTACATTACTCATTACAGTAGTATATGTTGTAATTAGCCATCTTTTTGTATGGTCCCTAGTGTGCTTTAATAAAGTTTCATACAGAACTATGTTAAAATAAAATAGGGAACTTTTAGCGTGCACCAGCATGGTCTACATGGACCAATTAATGCACAACACATTAATGCAATTCAGAAATCACACCTGCATAGTCCTCATTACTGCTCCATATAGACAAGCCCTTAGATACAAGTAACCATTTTTGGTGTTTTTCCAGTGTCTAATGGATAAACACAGATTCCATTTTTTTAATGAGGATGTTTTATTGGTGTTTCAGGTAAAACTTAGACTCAGAAGCCCTACATATGTTCCACACAGCTCAAAAGGGTCTGGTGCTCCTGTGATCATGCTCAACAAGCATCCTCACAATATACAGAAGTCATGGCTGTTTATCTTCAACCAGCCAGAGATAGGAACAGGAAAGGGGATGGGCCCTGTGTAGTATGCAGAAATGGCTACAAAGCAACAGTCACCGAGACAAACAGGTGGAATCCCAATACTGCCAGTGTCGTTCCGTGGCAGAAAAATAACATTCATTAGTTTGAAATCTCCTCTGGTAGCTCTCTTCCTGTGCTGAGGGCAACAGGTGTTGGCAAGATGTATGTAAATGTTACGTTAGCCCTTTTCTCTGTTCTTATAATAGATTGCATGTAATCTTACTGCTGGGCCTAAATATTAGGAGACAAGATAAAGTAAAAAAAAAAAAAAAATCTGCTGCAACAGTTTAGATCACTCCAAGGGAAAATCAGCAATAGCTGTTTATAAAGGTCTCTTCCTCATGCAAATATATATATATTTTTTCCAATGAGAGTATTTCACTTCAGAACAGCAAAGGCCTTGGGCTGTGAGCCAAAAATACTTTCTGGAGGTGAAGTTTCTCTTCAAATTGTCTTTGCATAAGAACACAGATACTGTGTTTTTTGAAAAGACAGTGAAACTCCTTAATCACAATTGTAATAATGCTGTCTGATAACGAAGTCTCATACCTTACTGGATGCTGAATGCTGCAAATTAAAGTTTCTTTTGATCAGAAGTGCTGATGTCTGCATCTCTTTAAACTAAGTTGTGTTCAGATCAAAACCACATTGGCTTTTCGTACTGATGAGTTTCACAGAAAAGGCAATGTGGTGGTGAAGTTGAGGGGTGTTAAGTTACAGTTGACCTGATAGCAAATATGAACCATGGGAACTTTTATTAGAGATTCAGAGAAGTTAGTCATCCTGGATAGTTGAGTGACGTAGCAGTGGTGTCTTGGATGCCAGATCTGTGCCTAGATCCTGGTCGCTTCTTTTCTAGCCTGGCAGCCTGATTAGTTCTTGGAAGAGGAAGGGGGAGCCTCACATTACTCAACTGTGACTCCTCTGACAAAATGGCAGCCGTGTTTGTATCAGTAGTCCAATTCATTCTTTCCTTAGCCAGAATGGCAATTGTTGTGTGGGCTCTCCAGTCTTAGCCACCTATCACCATAGTATGAAGTGCTGAGACAAGGAGTCTGTCTGCGCAGCTGAGGAATTAAATGGGAGTGGGGAGGAGGCAGAGGAAGGCTGTTTCCATGGAAAGGGAGGATGTTGTTCATAGTTGAATCTGATTTTTGAATTTTCCTTTACATAAAAAAATGGGTTTACTCCAGCTGTTTCAAACCCCTCCTAGGACTGTACCTCTCAACAAGAAGACAGCCTTCTCCTGGTGATGACATTAAAATATCAGCATATAACTGCCTATAGGCTGTAAAACATGGAATGAACCAGTTCACTATGGAGGAACCACTGTAATGGCTCTACAGCTAGTATGTGTTGTAATTCTTTTTACCCTTGCCTGGTTGGAAAGGCTATTTTTAGCCATGGCATGTTTAGGGGAGAACAAATGCTATATTTTTAAACGTTTATGAATATATTAGCACCTACAAATTTGATGAAAAGATGTGAAGAAAAGCAGCTGACAAAAGCAGATTCCTCAGAGAAAGAGACAGACGGAGGGGTGGTAGTGTCAACAAACGCGGACAAGAGTGATCCAGTGGGTATCATGTATTTGGACTTTCAGAAAGCCTTTGAGAATGTTCCTTAGTAAAGGCTCTTAAGCAAAGTAAGCAGCCATGGGTTAAGAGGGAAGGTTATCTTGTGGATCAGTAACTGGTTAAAAGATGTGAAACAAAGGCCTGGTCTACACTGGGGGCGGGGGGGGCCCGATCTAAGTTACTCAGCTTCAGCTACATTATTCACGTAGCTGAAGTCGATGTACTTAGATCGACTTCAAGAGGATCGGGATATTCTCCAGGGAGATTTAGATGACCTTGCATAATCACTGCGCCTCTTGCGGCGGTGGAGTACAGGAGTCAATAAGAGAGCAATCAGGGATTGATTTATCGAGTCAGGTAGTGTAGACTTACCCAAATGGTCAGACTAAATGGCCAGTTTTCAGAATGGAGAGAGGCAAATAGCAGGGTCACCTGTGGATCTGTGTTTGGACCAGGGCTGTTCAACATATTCATAAATGATCTGAGGGGGAAAAAAAGGGGTGAACAGTGAGGTGGCAAAGTTTGCAGATGATACAAAATCGCTCAAGATAGTTAAGTCCAAAAGTAGACTGCAAAGAGTTACAAAGGGATCTCACAAAACTGAGTGACTGGGCAACAAAATTTTGGATCAAATTCAGTATTGATAAATGCGAAGTAATGCACAGTGGAGAACCTAATCCCAACTATACATACAAAATGATGGGGTCTAAATTAGCTGTTACCACTCAAGAAAGAGATTGCGGATAGTTCTCTGAAAACATCCGATAAATGTGCAGTAGCAGTCAAAAAAGCGAAGAGAATGTTAGTAACCATTAGGGAACGGATAGAAAATAAGACGGTACATGGCATAACACCACTATATAAATCCACAGTACACCCACACCTTCAATACTGCACGCTGTTCTGGTTGTTCCATCTCAAAAAAAAATATTAGAATTGGAAAAGGTACTGAGAAGGGCAACAGAAATGATATGGGGTATAGAACATCTTTCATATGAGGAGAGATTAAAAAGACGGGGACTTTTCAGCTTAGAGAAAAGACGACTAAAGGGATATAATAGAGGTCTATAAAATCATGAATGGTATGGAGAAGGTGAATAACAAAGTGCTCTTTACCCCTTCATGTAACACAAGAACTTGGGGTCTGTCACGGGTACCCCCTGGGGTGCCTCCTGTAACTGGGGTACAGCTAAGCCCTCTGTTTTACCAATCTGGGTTTCCACTCACATTGTGATGTTGTTGTAACAAGCTGCAAAACCCTCCAAGCTTGCACTCACACCAACATCCACAGGCAGGGACCACACCCAGCTGTGTTCATGAATGCTCTGACCAGCCACTCATGAACTAACAATAGAGAGACTACAGCCAAAATACCCCCGAACTCCCCAGCATAGGACCCTGGAGTTGTACCGTCCTGCCCTGGTTAAAAGCCTGACCAGAAAACATTATTACAATTACCTAGGCCACCCCTGCTCGGTGTGGAGAGGAATATGCACAAAACCTTTGTTAACTGAGCTGAGATTTTTCCCCAAACACTTCACTCAAACTGCACTATTTTTAGGTAAAAATGTATATAAAACAGTTTTACTAACTATAGAAAGATTTTAAGTGATAGCAAACAGATCAAAGAAGATTACTTAAGAAATAAACAAAAACGCAATCTGTCTTATACACTACACGGGATTTGAATCAAACAGTGTCTCATCCTGTTAGATAGTACAAGCAGTTTGTAGATGATTTATACACAGGCAGGTATCCTCTATTCCAGTCAGGAACCAGCACTTCCCCAGTTTAAAGTCTTTGTTCTTCCAGAGGTATTTCCATGTGTTGAGTTGTGGGGAAAGTGAGGTCCCTTGGTGATATCACTTATCCCTTGTATAGCTTATTCCATATGGTGGGACCCCTTTGTTCCAAGCCAAGTTCCTAGCCCAGTTTGTGGAAAAATACAGCTACCAAAATGGAGTTCAGTATCATGTGATTTAGTCACAAGACTTTGCATGCTCCGATGAGTCATGGCAGCCATTATCCATAGGCTGACTGAAGCATCCACAGGTGAGGACAAGCTCTTACATGGACCATTGTTTTTGTTGATAGGCCATTCAACTTGAATTGGCCATTCATAATGTGCTGTCTAGACTACATGTAAAGCTTTGTGGGTGTTACCTAAAGCAAGCATGTTTGAAATACAGCTGCATGCCAGCCCAGCGCAGCGCCCGCGCGGCATTTGCGGGTTTTGGCGGGGCGGCGGCGCGGCAGGGCGGCCGCCAGTCATGCCGCGGGCCTGCCTGAGCGGAGAGATGGAGCATGAGATGCGGGAGCTGGTCCTGCGGCTGGGGTGGACCTCCCGGGCATGCCATGCCCCTGAGGGGCGCCTGTCCTGGTGCTGGCGTGGGACTCCGCGCCCCTGCGGCCTGCGGAGGTGTCGGGTGCCAGCGGAGCAGCGGACCCGCATGCATGTCTGTCTGGTCCCCCCCCCCCGGGACCGCCGACCGGCCACGCGCCCGCCCCATGCATGCCGTGCTTGGGGCGGCCAAATTCCTAGAGCCGCCCCTGGCTGTATAGTCAACATTCATAACGCCAGATACAAAAATGATACATGCATACAAATAGAATAATCATATTCTGCAAATCATAACTTTTCCATTGATACCTTACATGACACATTTTGTACAAGGTGTATCATAATTATGTCATAATCATACCACTAGAGTGAATATAGGGTGCAGAGTGTCACAGGGTCATCTAATGAAATTAATAGATTGCAGGTTTAAAACAAACAAAACGAAGTACTTCACACAACACGTGGAACTTGTTGCAACGGGATGTTGTGAGGGCCAAAACTATAACTGGGTTAAAAAAAGAGCTAGATAAGTTCATGGAGGATAGTTCCATCACTGACTATTAGCCAAGAGGATTGGGATGCAACCCCATGCTCTGGGTTCCTTAAGTCTCTGACTGTCAGATGCTGGGACTGGACAACAGGGAATGGATCACTCGATAATTGCCCTGTTTTGTTCATTCCCTCTGAAGCATCTAGCATTGGCCACTGTTGGGAGACAAGATACTGGGCAAGATGGACCATTGGTCTGACCCAGTATGGCCATTCTTATGTTCTTAGATGCTGCTTCACCCAGTAACTAATACTCCAGAACTGAGTGAAGTGAAGGGAAAACAGCAATTTCAACACCTTAGAAAGTGAAAGCTAGTTTATTTAGCCTTGTTTGTCCTTTCCCTATGGTTTAGACTGTACATTTTTAGCATAATGACCTAAATAAACATTTATATCCATATTGAAATTCTTCAATCCAAGTTTAAAGGGACAGTTTGTAGACGAAATCCTCACACTGTTCGTAATGGCAATTTGTAATCTCTATACCAGTGGGTCTCAAAGTTTTTTACTGGCAACCCTTTTCACATCGCAAGCCTCTGAGTGCGACCCCCCTTATACATTAAAAACACTTCTTTATATATTTAACACCATTATAAATGCTGGAGGCAAGCGGGGTTTGGGGTGGAGGTTGACAGCTTGCGACCTCCCCCCCCCCACCCCATGTAATGACCTCGCAACCCCCTGAGGGGTCCCGACCCCCAGTTTGAGAACCCCTGCTCCATACACACCTTTCTTCGTAAAGCTGTATTCTGAATCACTGTATTCTGAATCACTGCAGCTAACCTCGAACCCCCAAGTATGTAAATCTTTAGCTCCTCTGGACAAGAAGTTACTGACACACTCCTCTGCTGGGAAGTCTACAAAAAACTTGACACAGATTAGGCTGACCAATATTGTCTCATTGTTTCCTTGTGCTCCTCCATTGGTCTGTCAGTATCCATCTTGTTTTAGAATGTAAGCTCTTTGGAGGCTGGGACTGTCTTGTGGTTTTGTGTTTGTACAACACTAAGAACAATGGGGTTCTGGTCCATCACTGGGACTTTGAGCGATGATAATACAAATAATAAATCCTAAGAAAATTAGATTTGTAGTACACAAATGCAACAATACGCAGGAGGAAAAGTAATCGGAAGGAGAAATTGAAAAGCAGGAATATGAGAGAGACCAGGGCATAATAGTGGAAAGTAAATTGGATGAGAGTTTGCAATGAAAGATGAAGGAATGAAGTGTGGGGAGACAGCAGGGAGCTAGTGTAAACTTTGGGCACAGAAGATTTATCACTTGGATTCTGGAGCTGACTGTCCCTTTCAGTTATGTAGATACAATTTGAGGACGTAGAGAAATATGATAGCTTTGAGATCTTGTTAAAAGGAAAGTGGCGGGAGCTGCATTGCACAAGACCTTTAAAAATAGATGGCACTGGGTACAGTGGGGCAGTTCCTTGGTTGGTGTAAATCGTCACAGCTCCCTTTACTTCACTTTATCTAGGCAGTCAAGTTGCATTCTTCTTACCTCTGAGTTCTAATACTAGGCTTTAGCATAACACTGGCTCTCTGACCACAGGGCTATGTACATGAGTGTTTCCTACGTGATACTTGCCTAGGGTCAGCAGATACAAATTGTCAAAGCTCTTTGATGGATCTGCCCCTAGAAAGTATCCCATGGGAAACACTCATGCATGGGCAAATGATTCCACTTCTAACTTCTATAATTCTAAAAGAGAACTGCAGGAGAGGGGTCTGCCCGAGTCCTTCATTTAAAAACAAACAAACCAGTCCTGTGATTTGGGAAAATCTGTCTCTTCATATAGTCTAATATTAGAGTTAATCTCTGAGATGAGTGATTTGATTGTATATCTAGATTGCTGCTAACTGCAACTGATGTGCCTTAGTGGTGTTGGTCACTGTGGAATATTCTGTTCCAATTAAGAATCTTGGTAAGATAGTGGAGTCCCTAGAAATGTCTCTGAGGGTTAATTGAAATCCTGATTGTCTTGTGAAGTTTTCCTCTGAGGCTTTTAACATTGTAGAGTCATTTTCTGCAAGTCATTTTGTTCTTCCTAGTTATTTCTGATCATAACAGTTTATTTTTGAGTAACAGGACTTTGCTATTGAGTTTAAAGGGACATCCTCAACTAGAAGATCACTTTTCTGTCTGAAAATATTAACCTCTTATAGTTATGAGTAAAACAGTTACTGAGTGGAAAGAAATTTATTTTCTTGGTACATTTATATATACGGTACATTTATATATACAGTACATTTATATATACAATCTTGCTAGTCAGTGTCACTGTTTTGCCTATTTTTATCAGATTCTCCTCTGCTGAAAAAACCCGATAAACAGAAGCAGGAGAGTGGAGAAATGTTTATTTTTTTTTTTAATTTCAGGATTACTGTTTCAACAGTGTTCTAATAGAAATCAAATTTAAATTTTTGTTTAAGTACATCAGAAGTAGGAAGCCTGCTAAACAACCAGTGGGACCCCTGGATGATTGAGATACAAAAGGAGCACTTAGACGATAAAGTCATTGCGGAGAAACTAAATGAATTCTTTGCTTCAGTCTTCATGGCTGAGGATGTTAGGGAGATTCCCAAACCTGAGCCATCCTTCGTAGGTGACAGATCTGAGGAATTGTCACAGATTGAAGTGTCACTAGAGGAGGTTTTGGGATTAATCGATAAACAAGTAAGCAGGACCAGATGGCATTCACTCAAGAGTTCTGAAAGAACTCAGATATGAAATTGAGGAACTATTAACTATGGTTTGTCCTTTAAATTGGCTTCTGTATCCAATGACTGGAAGATAGCTAATGTAACACCAATATTTAAAAAGGGCTCTAGAGGTGATCCCAGTAATTACAGACCAGTAAGTCTAATGTCAATACTGGGCAAATTAGTTGAAACAATAGTAAAGAATAAGATTGTCAGGCACATAGAAGAACATAACTTGTTGGGCAAAAGTCAACATGGTTTCTGTATAGGGAAATCTTGTCTTATTAATCTATTAGAGGTCTTTGAAGGGGTCAACAAACATGTGGACAAGGGGGATCTGGTGGACATAGTATACTTAGATTTCCAGAAAGCCTTTGACAAGGTCCCTCACCAAAGGCTCTTGCGTAAATTAAGTTGTCATGGGATAAGAGGGAAGATCCTTTCATGGATTGAGAACTGGTTAAAAGACAGGGAACAAAAGGTAGGAATAAATGGTAAATTTTCAGAATGGAGAGGGGTAACTAGTGGTGTTCCCAAAGGGTCAGTCCTAGGACCAGTCCTATTCAACTTATTCATAAATGATCTGGAGAAAGGGGTAAACAGTGAGGTGGCAAAGTTTGGAGAGGATACTAAACTACTCAAGATAGTTAAGACCAAAGAAGACTGTGAAGAACTTCAAAAAGATCTCACAAAACTAAGTGATTGGGCAACAAAATGACAAATGAAATTTAATGTGGATAAATGTAAAGTAATGCACATTGGAAAAAATAACCCCAGCTATACATACAATATGATGGGGGCTAATTTAGCTACAGCTAATCAGGAAAGAGATCTTGGCATCATCGTGAATAGTTCTCTGAAGACGTCCACGCAGTGTGCAGCGGCGTAAACATGATGTTAGGAATCATTAAACAAGGGATAGAGAATAAGATGGAGAATATCTTATTGCCCTTATATAAATCCATGGTATGCCCACATCTTGAATACTGTGTACAGATGTGGTGATCTCATCTCAAAAAAGATATACTGACATTAGAAAAAGTTCAGAAAAGGGCAACTAAAATGATTAGGGATTTGGAACGGGTCCCATATGAGGGAAGATTAAAGAAGCTAGGACTTTTCAGCTTGGAAAAGAGGAAACTAAAGGGGGATATGATAGAGAGGTATAAAATCATGAGTGATGTGGAGAAAGTGAATAAGGAAAAGTTATTGTTCCTATAATACAAGAACTAGGGGCCACCAAATGAAATTAATGGGCAGCAGGTTTAAAACAAATAAAAGGAAGTTCTTCTTCACACAGCACACAGTCAACCTGTGGAACTCCTTACCTGAGGAGGTTGTGAAGGCTAGGAGTATAACAGGGTTTAAAAGAGAACTAGATAAATTCATGGAGGTTAAGTCCATTAATGGCTATTAGCCAGGATGGGTAAGGAATGGTGTCCCTAGCCTCTGTTTGTCAGAGGGTGGAGATGGATGGCAGGAGAGAGATCACTTGATCATTGCCTGTTAGGTTCACTCCCTCTGGGGCACCTGGCATTGGTCACTGTCGGTAGACAGGATACTGGGCTGGATGGACCTTTGGTCTGACCCAGTATGGCTGTTCTTATGTTTAAAAGCAAGTAGTTGAGTGTCCCTTTAAAGCTGTGAATTGTAGAGTGAATGTAGTTTTTATATCTTCTGAGAGACTTCCGCTCAAGCCACATAACTTCAAAGACTTGTCTCAGCAGATTTGCGTGAGGCTGAAAATGTGCCTGTAGCATAGTTCAGCCAAGAGATTTTGGATCCCAGACTTTTCATGGGTAGCATGACATGCCACCATATGAGGAATTTGGGCTTGAAACTCTAACTTGGCCTTTCATTTCTCTGCTCTTAGGGCTTAGGAATGACTGACTACAGCAGGGGTGGGCAAACTTTTTGGCCTGAGGGCTGCATCTGGGTATGGAAATTGTATGGTGGGCTATGAATGCCCGGTGGGGGTGGGGTGTCGGACTCTATGGGATGTAGCATGGAGGGGGCTCTACAAGGGATGTTACTAAGGTGGGGAGAGGGGGGACTCCTAGGGTGTGCCACGGGGTTGGGGGCTCTATAGGGGCGGTACCGATGACTCCAACGGGCCCTGCAGGCAGTGACACCAAAGCAGCTGTACCAGGTACCGCCACGGGCGGAGGCACCCTAGCTGGTATGGGTGCAGCCCCTGGGGGGTTTCGAGGCTCTCAAGGGTGGGGCCATAGGCGATCAGGAGGGGATTGGGCGTTCAGCTGTGGGGGGGGAGGGAAGGGGTAGGAGGTACTGCTGTGGAGGGGTGGGGTTCTGATTCTGGAAACAGCATGGTGAAGTCGCACCTGCTCAGTGTGGCTCTGCGTGTCGGAAGATGGTGTTTATCAAAAGAATTGTGAGTCGGGGTCTGGGGAGTGCGGGTGGGTGATTTAGTTGAATAATTTAAGTGACTGGAAAAAATGTCGAAATCGTAGACATGTAGGCCTTGAAGAGACCTTGATAGGTGATATAGTCCAGTCCCCTGCACTGAGGCAGGACTATTATTTAGATCGGTGGTGTCCAATCTTATTACGCAGGAGGGCCATATAAACCTAAACACAACCTTCTTTTAACATATTTTAATAAGATGTAAAGTCACCTGTATTGATTTATATTTTAAGTTGTTTGTTTTCTATGTATTTAGATGTTGTTTCTATGTACCGTATTGTCTATTTAAAAACAAATAAAGAAATCGGTGCATAAAAAGTATATCAGAATTACAGAAAATAGGGGAAAAAACCAGTAAAGAACACACTACCCAGGGGTGATGGGGAATTGGTGAGGAGGCAGTGGGGGCCAGGGTGTTTTTCCCTAAGGCCGGCCCTGGAATTGGCCCTTGATTTTCCTCTTGCTTTTAATATATTTGTAAAATATTTTGTTACCCTTAATCTTGTTTTATGCCTTGGCCTTTCTAATTTTGTCCCTACAGTTTTATTTTAGTTTTGTTTTTTAATGTTCATCTTTTGTAATTTAACCTTGTTTCCACTTTTTATCTGACTTTTTTGAGTTTCAGGTTGTTGAAGATCTCGAGGTTAAACCAGGGTGGTCTCCTACCATACTTCCTGTCTTCCCTATGCACTGGAATAGTTTGCTCTTGTGCCCTTACTAATGTCTCCTTAAAAATCTGCCAGCTTTTCTGAACTCTCTTTTCCCTTAGTCTTGCTTCCCACAGCATCTTACCTACCAATTCTCTTAGTTTGCTGAAGTCCATTGTCTTTGGAATCATGAACGTGATCACTTTCACCCAAGCTGCTTTCCATCTTTAAATTCTCAACCAGTTCCTCCCTATTTGTCAGAATCAAATTTAGACCAGCCTCTCCCCTAGTTGCTTTCTCCACCTTCTGCAATAAAAATGAAATTGAATGAATTGTTCAAATAATATTTGACCAAATTTATTTAAATAAATAAATGGAGGCCTGAGACTTAGTTGAGAATCCTGAACAAAAAAAACAGAGCTTAAGCTCCACTCAACGTAAACTAAAGAATGCACTTCTAAAGGTGCTGCATGCTGTATTTGCATATTTTTGCCAGTGTTTATTAAGAAGGCTGGAGATTCCCACTAGAGTCCAAATCCACAAAGGTATTTAAATTCCTAACTCTCACTGAAGTCAGTGGTAGTTACGTGCCTAAATAATTCTGAGATTCTGGGCGTGGACACTATAGTGGTTTAGGCCAGGAAAGAGATGATAAAATTTAAGAGAACCAGACCTAGAAATAAAAGGCAATGGTATTGAAAGCAAAAGTCCAAGCCACGAATACATTCTGAAATACATTTTTCCCCTTCTGAGGATGGATTAAATAAATAGATCATGTCAGTGTAGTGTTAGTAGTCACCAGTGACGGCGAGAGAAATAAGTAAGGGCTAGATCCTCAGATGGCGTTAATTGGTGTAATTCCATTGACATCAGGGAAGCTATGCCAGTGTACACCAGCTGAGGCTCTGGCTTGGGTCTCTTTCCTCTCTAACTGCTGTAACCATAAGCCCATGTTTTATGACTGGAGCAACAGTTAGATTAGTATCTGTTCTGTCATGATGTTGCTACGAGAGAGGAAGAAACTAAAAACGTTGCATTATAAATGGGGCCGGTAGCACAACCATTTAAAGTTGCCCAACACATCCTGTTAAAGATCCTGTTTTCAATTGCTTCTAACTTTGCCAAACCATTTGAGCTGAAATCTTCCATGCCAGGTATATACTTCAGGTTGAATTTTGGAAAATTTCAGCCAAAAAAATTCAGATGTTTTTGAAAATGAGGCTAGGGAAAAATGTTGTTTTGCCAATGTTTTAAAAAAAAATCTGGTGACCTTTTCTGTGAAAACCTGTAGTGCCCCCATGCTTTGGAGCAGGAAGTTGAAATTTATTACATGTAATACATTTCATGTGCGTAGAGTGAACTAGAGTAAGAAGAAGCTAAGACACATTTTCTACTCCGTTTGAATTGCAGTAAGTGATTGTGTTTGAGATACAGGGTTCTGTTCTAAGCTGTTCTGTAGACTCATGCCATACAGACAACTTCTCTGAGATGGGCACTGGAGGCCTGCATACTGCTGTCTATGAAGCATGCAATACATAACTAGGTTGGGGAGGCCAAACACTCACCAGAAAATAAAGAGCAATTGTTTTCACTTCTGCTGCTGAATTGAGCTACTGTAAATCTTAAGAGCAATGTTAGACATCTAAAGAGAGATGGGTTAGGAGCAGTTGTAATAGAAAAGTGCTATTGAAATTGGCACAAGGACCACTGAGAATAAAGAACTGGGAAGCCAACACATTGAATGAAGACTTGGGTAAGAACAGCAGCAAATACTATGCAGACCCTTAATTTCACATTGCTGGGCTTTATCTGGGCTATTCAGACTCTGAAAGTCTCACATTATTTATTCAGTGATATTAGGTTACTATATATTAGTTCAACTCTTAAAAATCCATACTCGTGGATATCTCCATTGATGCCTGTAGCTCCCATTAACATTAATAGGACCTGGACACTCATTCAGGGTGGTATAAAATCATTCAGCTGTCTGCTAGTCTGTTTTTTAGTTTTCCGCCAACTGCAATAGTTTTGCCTCCCTTCTCTAAGTGCAAGATAGTCACTAAAGCATCTTCATTCTTGGCTGTGTCATAGTTTAAATACACCGCTACCCCGATATAACACTGTCCTCAGGAGCCAAAAAAATCTTACTGCGTTATAGGTGAAACCAAGTTATATCGCACTTGATTTGATCCACCGGAGCGTGCAGCCCGGCCCCCCAGAGCGCTGCTTTACCACGTTATATCTGAATTTGTCTTATATTGGGTGGCGTTATAATGGGGTAGAGGTGTATCTTGTTTGTTTAGAAAAGAGAGATTTCAGAAAACCCAGAACTATGCTCCTTCAGGATGCCAACCTCTCTGAATAATTTTCTTATTCCAATGTACTGAAAGGCAATGGGACTTCAGGTAAAATTTTCAAAAGTGTCTGAGTTCATACATAGGCACCTACATAAGTGGTGTGCTTGTTTGTTTTCAGAAATTAAATGACTGCTGAACACTACTATTTTATTTATTTATTTTTGAACATAAGGCACTTCTGTAAATATCTAACTGGGGGTTTAGGGTAACATTTTCGAAAGTGCCTAGGTCCCACACTGACTTTCAGTGAGACCTAGGTTCCGAAGTCATGTAAGCACTTTTGAAAAAATGATCTTTAGGGTCTTAATTTTAAACACACACTTCCGTAAAACTTGGCCTTGTCTTTATGTTCTGTTGGATACTAGACATAAGGCCTAAACGCAAATGCTACATCCAAACATTCTCAAACTGTGGCCAGTTCTGTTCTCTCACAGTGCCTACTTTATCACTAGAGACTTTTTTTTTTGAGGTTATACTGAGATTGACCCTAACTCAAATAGTCCATTAGTCACAGGAGAGAATAACCTGATTGATTTTAGCTGTAGTAAATTAATAGGTGATATGTTTCATGAATGTGGTGTGGATTATTTACATTATCCACCATTGTTTGCAGATGATGCAGTTTAGTCCATGAGTAAGGCTAAAGCCTTTGTCATGGGTATTTTTAGTAATAATCAGAGAGAGATCAAGAGCAATGAACAAAAATTCACAGAAATCTGCGACCTGTCCCTGACTTTTACTAAAAATACCCTTGGGGGGACAAACAGAATGCATCCTTGGCTTGCGGCTGCTCCAGCCCCAGGGAACTGACCCAACCCCAGCCGCTGTGGCCCCGGGGCTGGGCACCAGTCAACTGCTCTGACGGCCCTGGGGCTGGCTCCAGCCCTGCCCCAGAAGTCACAGAGGTCCCAAAAAGTCATGGATTCCGTGACCTCTGTGACAGAATCGTAGCCTTATTCATGATCAAGTAAACGTTACTCTCCTATGGGACAGCTCACATACCATTAATCGGCCACATGCAACATGATGGATCTACCACTCCCCCATATGGGTACTATGAGTATTAGTTAGTTAATGATGTAATGGGATGTACAAGTGGCAGTATATTTTAATAAATTAAAAAACAAAATAATGCTTAATGTATCTCTGGCTCGACTCATTTAGAGTAACTAAAATGCATGCTGGTTTTGCAGAGAAGAAAAACAGAAGAGTTGAACACATGCAAGTGTTTCCCCAAATGTAGCTTGGAGGTTAAGTTTAGTGGAGAAATGAACTCTTGTGCCTGTGGATCAATTTGCTCTCCTTGCAGCTCAAGCTCCATAAGGAGGTAGAGTAGCTTGATATGGCTTGGGTAATCTTTATTTTATAAGGGCTCCTTTTATAAGAGGCAAACAAGTTGCTTTTTAAACTATTGGAGAAAGTCGCCCGGCACTTTTTCAGTGGATAGTTATTCCTCCATAATCTCTTGCATTATTAACATTTGTTTAGTCAATGATTGATCTAGCACTGGAGAACTACATGTCTTTTATTAATACCATATAGTATGTTAACTTCAACTCCATTAAGCATTTGTTTCAGTACCAGCAGTATGCTTGCACTTTTTATGGCATGAATAAAGACACCATCTCTTGCTCCAGAGAGCTTGCATTCTGAAACAAAACCTGACAAGAAAGCATTGGGAAACCCCTAAATTGGGGAGAGGGTTGGATGATATTGATAGGAGTGAGTTAGTGGATCTTGCAGATGAAATGTTTGCAAGAGGGGTCCAAACAAAGACAGAGTGGGGCACTCATGTACTGGCAAAGGGTGTTGTAGGAGGGCAACCTGTGAGAAGCAAAGTAAAGGAGCATTGATGCTGATGTCATTACAGAGAGAAAGGGCTGCTGGTGGCTGGGATATGAGGAACTACAGAATTCCTCTTTCTCTGTCATTGTTCTTCCTTCCATTTCCTCTTCCCCAAAGTGGTCCATTGGCCTATTTTTTCTAAACGTTAATGTAAGCAACCTACAGTACTGTCAAACTGATGACTGTCAAATACAACCTGTATTCTTTTAAACTGGCTGATCTAGTCTGTTAAATAATACAAGTCCTATAAACTCTGAATTGCTACCTGTCTACATGTCAAGCTGTTTAGCTGACAATGTTGTTTGTCTCAAAATATGAACTAAAAAAAAAAACAAATTGAAAGGTAAAGGGGACATTGCTGAATCTGAACATGAATTTTAGCCTCCCTCCTAGGCTCTCTCTCTTCTAGCTGTTAGGAGAGTGGGGATTCCTTTCCCTCTTTGTGGCTCATGCAGGGGATATATGAGTAGATCTGTGCCCCATTGCCGCCTCCTTTTAATTATATCAGAGTTAAAAGTACATACTAGTTACTTAAATGGTTTGGTTTGTTAGTGCAATTCTAGAAGCGTGAAAATAGTCTTATCAATTTTTGTTCTACATTTGACAAACCCGTGTTTCTAGTGAAGCTGAATTTAAAAAGCATTTATCTTTTTATACATTTGTCAGTGATAATAGAATGTTAACTGCTGTAAATATGGAATAGAGGCCTCAGTAACTTATATTTTTATGGGTCATACTGAAATAATGTTTTTAAAAAAACCTCTAAGCATTTTGTGTGTGTTTTTAATTAAAACTTCATTGGAAAATACAAGTATTTCTGTTTGGGTGCAGACTTAAATTTTTGATCTTCATCTGTCATCTTTTTTGAGTTTTCTGTTTGATCTTTATTTAAACTATTCCTTTGTTGAATAAATTAGAATTGGCATTGGAGGTTAAATAGTAAGAAAAATTAATGACCACTTTAATTATTGAATGAATGTAATACCTAACTATAAAATCCTTCCAAACCAAGCTAAGTTTTTAAATTATTTTTCTCCTAGTGTGGTTATAAGTCAGTTTTATTAAACAGAAGTGTCATGTTGATAAAAGTACTCCATGGAATATTCTTGTTGACTCATGCTCTAGGTTATGGGATATTCTTTGCAAAAATCTCCCACCTCCCAGAATGCCCATGGCTGAGAGTCCTTCAGGTGTGGATGAATCTTGTGGAAAATGAGTACGAGCAGGTTGAGTTGGATTTGAAGTGAGATTTCTATTACTTGAGGGGAGTGGACTAAATGGCCAAAGAGTTCCTTTCTGTGTCTTACACATAAAATAAATTCCATAGCCGATTTATTCAGTAACTGTCAAAACCTGGAACGATTCAATGATGTGTCAAGAGGGTCCAGTTTTTCTTGTTTCAGGCAAGGCTGCTTTTTAGATCTGATTATGCACCCAACAAACATGATGAGTTTTGAGAATGACTTTGTACTGTATTATATTGTATTGTAACCTCAATAAAAGATCAGGGTCCTGTTGGGCTGGGTGTCATATGGACAGGTAGCCAAGAAGACAGGGTTGGGAGACATGGAAAGAGGAGGTAGCAAAACAAACTATTTAATGGAAAAATAGGCATGTGTCTAGTGGAGACCACTAACCAGTGCCAGATGAGAGTGACTTGCAGGCATTGTAGATGAGGTTGGTTTTAAGGGGGGATTTAATTGAGGATAAGGTGGCATCAATTTGGGGTTCAAATTTGAATGAACTGCCCCTAGAATGGGAGTACTTGTGGTATCTTAGAGACTAACAAATTTATTTGAGCAAAAGCTTTCGTGGGCTACAGCCCACTTCATCGGATGCATAGAATGGAACATATAGTGAGGAGATATGTATACATACAGAGAACATGAAAAGGTGGGAGTTCCCCTACCAACTCTGAGGCTAATTAAGATGAGCTATTGTCAGCAGGAGGAAAAAAAACTTTTGTAGTGATAATCAAGATAGCCCATTTAAGACAGTTTGACAAGAAGGTATGAGGATACTTAACATGGGGAAATAGATTCAATGTATGTAATGGCTCTCACATTGACGGCTGTGACTCTGAAACCTGCCCCTAGAATGGTTCTCTCTCCCTCTGCTATCATGGTGTGTGTAGAACATGCATTATCAAGCCAGTCTCTCTCTCTCAAAATCATTCCACTCGTAACATGGGTAAAAAAAGAAAAGCAACAATCCTCAACATTTTCTTTTCATACCATTCCACCAAGATTGTAACTTGCCTTATGTGACTGCAGCGGCGTATGGAGGTATCAGATGCCTTCCCCTGTTTCCCTGCACGGCTTACCTGGACTGCTGCTCTGTGTGCAGGTTTTGGAGAGGGAGAGCAGGCTCCCAGGACCATTTTCAACTGCTGCTGTACACATGTATTTGGAGAGGAGAAGTGGGCAGTTTTTGTCCCACCTTCCCCAACACATTAGTCAGCAAAGCTTACCTAACACTGGGGAAGAAGTAATCTATTAGTGGTGGAGAGTTTGTGCAGATTATTTTCACCTTGGAGCAAGGGAATGTAATGTGACTCTTAAATGACAATCCTTCCCTGGACTGTTCCTGAGGTGCCAGAGCTACATGCTGCCCTGACACAGGAGGAGACTTGTAGATCTTTATGATTAATGTCATTACAGGAATGATCAAGGAAATGAGTCTCTCCCTTAGGGCTAAGTGAGGGAGAGATGGTAAAACAGATTACTCTAGTAAAAGCCAGTACAAGACAAGCTGACACTGGAATGTCCCCAAAGCATGTTTTTATTCTCAACACCTTTGGTTTTCCTGCACAATTAGAGGATAGACGTTGTCAGCCTTGCCACAGTTCTCCCTATCCCTAGAGTCTGCAAATCTGTGGATATCCACGTTATAGCTGCGAATGCGAATATCCACAGACCATTTTTGCAAATCACGGATCGGATACTGATACAAATTTTATATCCACGCAGGGCTCTCCCTATCCCCAAGTACAAGCTTGATGAGTTATGTCACTCTTTCCAACCTCACTCTTGCAAAGTCTACATTTATGTATCACAAGAACTACTTTTTTTGTTGAAATGCTTTATTAAGGCAAAATGGTAACATGCTACATCATATGTTACTTATTCAGGGTCAGATTTAAAGATTCTGGCTTGCTGGCTGGGCAGCCCTCCTCCTCTGAGTACATTATATCCTCTTTTTGGTGCTTTTCTTGTGTACTTGGTGTGAAAGCTTTTCATTACGAGGATAGTTCATATTTTACTATACCACAATTCCCTAAGGGGGCGGGGGTCACATATTTCCAGTTATATACAATACAAAGTCTGGCTGCTAACAATAACAGAAATTAATGTGCTGTTTTTTAAAATGTAGATCCTCTACGGGAGCATTAGTAAGCAAGTCTGGGGATCTTCAATCTTACGATAAAATGCTGGCTTCCTAATCTCTTTAATTTCTTTCATAAACCATCTAATTCCTGGACACAACTACCACATGTGCAAGTATGTCTCCGTTTTGCTGGAACCCTTCCATCAGAGCACTTCCTTAGTAGCAAATATATGGATCTAAACTGGAGTCAAATAACGTGTATAAATTGCTGTATAAATGGCTTCTTTGAGCTACACAAACTGAAGACGTAGATCTCCTTTCCCATATAAAGACCTATTCATATAAGTCACTTTTTGTCTAAATCAGTGGCCCCTCTTCAAAATTTGGTCGCTACCCAATTACTGTTTTCGTAAAGTGACTGATGTCCTATGATATTTGCAAACTAGTGAGTGTCCTTAAAGGTGTGTAAGCATCAGACTGACATTTCTAATATGAGAAGGCAATGGCAGATGGCCATTAAAGCAAACAAACCAAAAAAACTCCTCCAAAGGCCTGTTGAACTGACTGTTCTTTATTCTGTTCCAGAGGGTACTTAGATATGGCTCATTTGGGCTAATTGAAATATAATTATATTTTATATTATTCTGTTACATGGTATATCTGTCACATTAATAGCATATTAATAAGTGTGAAAAGCCTGATAAGTTTAAATCTATGCTGTATGTGTTGAAGCTTGAAAGTTTGTCCCTTTCACCAATAGAAGTTGGTCCATTACAAGTTGAGAGAGGTAATCTCTTTTGTGTGTAAGTAAATATACCATAATTTAGTAAATTTTATCCTCATTGGGAAACTTTTACTTTCTGATGTTTTTCTTGCTATGTGACCTTGGCCTAAGCTCCTTTATAGTATATAAAACACTTTGAGGCCTCAAAAGAGGCAAATTATTAGTCAAGTCGCTTTGCTTTATATTCATTCTCTTATGACTCCTGGGTTTTCATACCCTCATCTGCACTCACAATATTAAAACAAAATTTTAAACTCAAAGTCTCAGCAGATGTTTAACAATTAAAACACTCTGTTTAAAATTCCATCACATACTTCATAATCGTCTTGATTTATAGCCTGGTCATGTACATGTGCATACAGATGGCTTACATACAGGCTGCTATCCCATTTAGGGTCATTTAAACTTTCTTTTCTGTAGTTTACCTGTGTGAAATGTAACAACTTGCCTATAGTTTGCTCAGCAAACTCTTCTGCCGGCGGCACCTTGTGTTTCAGTGCTATAAATATTCCCATCTATGTTCTGTGCCAGTTGTTAGACATTAAATTCTGAATGTGGCTAAAGCTGTGTGGATTACCCCTCTCTTCCATTCTTTTTTTGCCTTTTTGTATATTTTTTTAACTTGTTTTCTTTACCTTTCTTTTTTTGTTTGTTTTTGATCACACAGTGTCTCCTATTTGTATTATGCATGTTATCTTGGTTATCACTGTGATGTTTGACTCCATATTCTTTATGAAAATATGCTTATGATAAGAATATGACATAACTGATTTATGCAAGATGGGTCTTGTAAGATATCATTAGAAAGGTTATGATTTACTGAATGTGATTATCCAATTTGTATGGCTGTATAATTTCTGTATCTGAAGTTAGGAATATTGACTGTCTGTATTTCAGTTATGCTACTTTGGGTGATGCCCACTGCTAAAACTTCAGGTACAACAATAGAAAATCCAGACAGGGCTGATGACCCATCAGTGAGGACAATGGACTGTGAAAAGACTTGGCCTTCCTGTGGACTCCTCATACTGCCACTGACTCATGTATGCTGTGACACTACTGCAGGGGTAGGCAACGGGTGCCGAAGGTGGCACGCGAGCTGATTTTCAGTGGCACTCTCACTGCCCGGGTCCTGGCCACCAGTCCGGGGGGCTCTGCATTTTAATTTAATTTTAAATGAAGCTTCTTAAACATTTTAAAAATCTTATTTACTTTACATACAACAATAGTTTAGTTACATATTATAGACTTATAGAAAGAGACCTTCTAAAAACATTAAAATATATTATTGGCATGCGAAACCTTACATTAGAGTGAATAAATGAAGACTCGGCACATCACTTCCGAAAGGTTGCTGACCCCTGCACTACAGAGTCAGGTGGTCTTGTCACTTGATACTAAACATTACTTGGGACTTCTTGTAACCTTCTGCTGGAGTCCAGTGTGAAAAGGCATACAACTGGAACTCTGAACTACAGAAACTTTGCAGCCTGCCTAAAATAACATTTATGGTGAGAATTTACATTTTGTAATCTGTTTCTTAAGTAAATTGAGCTTAGCTTGCGTATTTTGCTTTATTTGGTCAGTAATCTGCTTTGTTCTGTCTGTTATTTCTTATAGTCACTTAAAATTTTCCTTTTGTAATTAATAAACTTATTTCTTGTTTATAATTTAACCTAGTTTATGTAATTTCTAATGGGGGGGGGCACAAAGTTGTGCATATCTCCCTCCACATTGAGGGAGGGGTCGAATTTCATAAAACCTTTTGGGTTTGTACCTCTTAAAGGGCGTGGGCACCAGGGTGTTGGGGCGAGCCCCTAAGGGTGAATCTTCCCAGAGCGGATCTGTCTCTCTGTGCAGCTGGGTGTGACCCTGCCTGTGTGCTTGACTGGAAGAGGCTTGTGAGCCTAACCCAGCAAGGCCAGGTAAAGGGGACCCAGGCTGGCAGAATAGGCTGATTCAGTGGCACCCCAGAACATCAGGTGGCACCCCAAAGGGCCCAAACACATCACAATCACCCCCTCAGCCGTTGAGAAAGGAAAGTGTTGCATAAATCTGAAGCCTGCCTCTCTGCTGATAGATCGGAAAGGGAGTGTAATCTAGTACTGTAGTTAAGAGTAGAGGAGTGAGAGTCAGGGCTTCTGGGCTGTACTCTTATTCTGCCATTCACTCACTGTGACTTCACCATGTCACTTAATCTCTCTCACTGAATTTAACCACCTGTAAAATGGAGATAATAAGAAACTTCATCTTAGGAGAGCTGTGAAGCTCTTTCTGGTTCTTGGAAGAAAAATATCCTGAAAACTAAATTAAGCGCCAAAATGTGAAACTACTTATAACTGGCAGTTCAGCCAAATAATAATAATAATAAAAAAAAAAATCACTGGATTTCCCCCATCTAGTATAGATACTCTCTAATAGATGTGGTAACATTGTTAATAGACAGAATCCAGGTCTAAATGTCTGAAAAAAGGCAACTGGCAAAAATTACCTTTAATTTAGATATAGTAATACTGTTGTACTCTTTGGTGTGTGTATATATATTTTTCAGAAGAAGCATTGCATCCCTTTGGAGAATAGCAACAGGGAGCTTCAGAACTACGAGTTGCTGGAGGATTTTTGAAATGCAGAACAGTCAGGATGTGGTTGAATAGAGATCTGAGCAGAAAAAATATAGATCTATCAAATCTCAGAGGAACTAGGAAAACCCAGTCAAGAACTCTTAAGTCTTGTATAATGAGCTCTTGTATTTAAGTGGAAGCCAATGGAGAAACTTTCTGAGCTGCTGTTTTTAGAAATTCTCTTGCACCAACACTATCTGTCACCAGAGTAGGGCTGTCAAGCAATTAAAAAAAATTGTTATTAATGGCGTGATTAATTGCACTGTTAAATGATAATAAATACCATATATTTAAATATTTTTAGATGTTTTCTACATTTTCAAATATATTGATTTCAATTACAACACAGAATACAAAGTGTACTTTATATTTTTTATTAAGAATATTTGCACTGTAAAAAACAAAAGAAATAGTATATTTCAATTCACCTAATACAAATACTGTAGTGTATCCTCTTTATAATGAAAGTTGAACTTACAAATGTGGAATGGTCTTAGCAGTTGGCTGAAGAAGAAGTAGGACCAAGTGGACTTGTAGGTTCTAAAGTTTTACATTGTTTTGTTTTTGTGTGCAGTTATGTAACAAAAATAACCTACATCCAAAATATTTAATAAATTTCAATTGGAATACTATTGTTTAATAGTGCAACTATTTTTTTAATCACAGTTAATTTTTTTGAGTTAATCACGTGAGTTAACTGCAATTAATGGACAGCCCCACACCAGAATTTTTTATGACCTGTAACATATATAGAAGGACTAGTCCGCTAGACCAGAGTTGTCTTAGTCCAGGCTCCAGCACATTCCCCAGCCTCTTGCTATCTACATTCAACAGCATAGTTTTAAATCTAGCAACACTCCTAAAATAGACAATTGGAAAACTTAAGTAATAGCCTGGTAATAAGTTGGAGACAAGTTTCCAAATGCAATGCCTCATGCAGTTGCTCCTCTAAATTCCCCATATGTGGAGGTTATAATACTGCCACTTTAGTAAAAAGGCCAGTTTACATAGTAAACTTGGCCTCCTCCCCAACGAAAAATACCTGTAAAATGTGAAAACAAAATGCATTAAAGAGGCACTGTTAGGTTTTCCTACTACCTTAAATGTGACATTAAATGTTAGATTTCAATTTTTTTTCCATTTTAATTGACTGTTCAGTCCTCTGTTTACTTTTTCCATCTCTCAGCCTGGTTAATGAGAGTAGATTAGTCAATTTCACTTCTGTTTAAAAGTCTCTAGTCAACTTCATTTTTAAGATTTTGTGCCACTGGCCCATTGCTGCAATGCTTTATTTGCAAACACTGCAGGAGACACTTATTTAAATAACTGTTTCTGTTTGGACTGGAGAAACAAATAATGAAAACATTTCTGTTTTGCTAAATTTGACCTGACAATCAAAGCACAAAGTGCTGTAAAGAGCAAACAGTGAGAAAATGGTGTAAAGGGGCTTGAATCTCAGAAAGACAAGGAAATCAGAGCAAATACTAAAATGCTGGGCTGTTAGCCGAAGAGGTGGATGAATACTGCAATCATTTCCTATTATATATTATTTCAAAACAATGAATAAATTTACTTTTACTACATTTGCTTTTAATAAAATTTGTGGGAAAATATGAAGAAACAATATTCAAAAATAAATAACAAAGAATAAATAAAAATATAAATAATAAACAATTCAAACATTGAAACCAAAAAATAATATGTATGTAATTTTTAAATTTTATGAACCAAATTCAAATTTTGCAACAACATATGACGCATTTGATGATTTTAGATTTGACTAACAAAATGAAACAAACCAAGACTTATTTGAATATTTTTGAAAAACTTTTTGAATTTTGAAAAGAACATGTTTGGCTTTTTGAATATTCTGAAAGAAAATTCTGAGAAGAAATTTTTGAGTGAGTAAGAAATTGATGATTC
The DNA here is from genome assembly GCF_016161935.1 of Mauremys reevesii. NCBI lineage: Eukaryota > Metazoa > Chordata > Testudines > Geoemydidae > Mauremys > Mauremys reevesii. The sequence continues at coordinate 86,104,420 of NC_052631.1, read as the reverse complement.
AAAAGCTCTTTTTCTTTTCTTTTCTTTATTCATGGTTTAAATTTATGATCTGCCATTTTTTATCTTTTCTTTTTCTTAAATTTTTTAGAGGTTTTTTTACAGAAGAGAGTATTATTATACTGCATTTTCTTGCTTTTCTTTTTTTTTTTTTGGTTTTTTGGTTTTGTTTAACTCCTTTTTTTGTTTTTGATGACCTTTTTTTTTCCTTGTTTTGTTGTTGCTTCCTACCTCCACTCTCTCCTTGTCTTTTTCTCTCTTCTTTTCCCTATTGTTTTCCTTTTTTTCTCTTCTTTCTGTGCTGGTTTTGCCTCCCAGTTTTTGCTAGCTTGTTTCCTGCATCATCTTTAGCTTGTACTGCTATGCTTGCTGCTCTGACACCCTGAAATATGCTTGCTTTCCCTATACACCTAGGCTACCTCTGCACTTAAAAGTCTGTTATTAAGCTGTTATTTTTTTTAGCTATAAACATTTTTACAAAGTTTAAAGCTTTTCTTTAAGTTTTCTTTTCTTCTCCTTCTTTCCTTTCTCCTTTTTTTTCATTTTTTTTTTTTTAATCTTTTTCCTTCCTATTATCAAAATCTTTTTTTTCCATCCCTAATCCATCTCCTTATTCCTCCTAATTTCCAATATTAGCTTAATTTATATTTTTTTTTAAATAATTTTTTTGTTCTTTGATTTTTTTTAAAAGGAATTTTTTTTTAAACACATTATTTTAAATGCAACATTTTTTAAACATTCTCTTCTACCCCTACCCCATCTCCCTACCCAGGTAAGTCACTAAGGCCAAAAAATAGTTTTTAAAAAATGGTATGTTAACATTTTGACCAATGGTTTTTTTAACATTGTCATTTTTGCCTTTTATGTGATGGATGCCAATCCCCCTTGGTTGAAATGCCTCAGCAAGCCTTCCTCCTTTGCCTGCTTCCTCCATATCTCTCTGGAATTGCTGCCCTTACTTGGCTGCTGAATGGAGGCTGATTAAACTGAAATGAGCTGAATATGAATGTGTAATGTTACTAATAATCAAAGCCTTAAATGAAAAATCCAATTTCTTTTCCTGTCCTGTCTTCACTGACTAGGATCCAATGGGTCTCTGTCTTGAATTGTGCATCTCCTTTCAAATGGATCTTGGGAAATCTGATGGGAAGATGCATAGGAGACAGGGACACTGCACACCAGGGATGCTGGCAAGCTGGACAACTGTAAGTTAGCTGCACCAGCACACTAAGTTTAGTGGTTTGTTGTTTGAGGGTGTGTTGGTGGTGGTAGTGGTGTGTTAAGGAAAGCTTGTTTAAGTATGTTGGTGATGTGTGTGTGATGCTAATTGATATTTTATGTGCATTGTATGCAGTAACAATGTGGGATACATAGCTATATTTGCTTAAAGGGAATTAGATATTAGGGGTGGCATTAGTGCATTGTTTGAAAATATGTTTGGAGTAATTGCATTGAATTGATTGTTTAATGTGTAATCATTGATTAAAGTATGTGGGTCTGGGATGAGCCTAAACGATAATTTACACAGATTATGATGTGTTACCTTGTCTAATTTTGTCTGCACCAGGCATGCTACTGAGCTGCTAGCTGTCACACTAGCACCCCCTATCTTGACAGGCTTCTAGTGGTTACTGACAGAATGTTTGATTGGATGTGTTGTTTCCACTGTTTGGTGTCATTCTACTGTGCAAGTCATTTAAGTCATGATTCTCAGTAGTCAGTTGTGTTATGTGTCATACTGCTGAGCTATGTGCTGGAAGGCTGTTGCCTGCTGTACTGCTAATATGAGTGGTATGTAGGACTAACTAGGTGCTGGTGGTATGAGGTATGCTATGCTAGATTATAGTTTATATAGTGAATATTTAGTATAAGATATAGAGGATAGTGGATAGATATCAGTTAACAGAAGTAACAGCGGATAAAGTTAGGAGGCAAAATTACGATAACTTACTTCCTACTTGTTACAATTGACATACCTTTCTTTGATACCTATGTGCTTATACACTGTGGTGTCTCACTACTTACTCTCTACTCTGTTAGGTTTTGTGAACTCTATAAGTATAAGATTTTGGTGTAAGATTCTTGTATAGTATCAGTTTCAGTTCAAAAAAACAACTAGTCTGTGTACTTGTTAAAAAACAAAAGTGGCACCTAAAGATTATGAAATAAATTGTGCTGTGAGCTTGCTTTCTTGAGAGCTCACTTCTTAAGCTCATAACAAGTGCTACAACAACTGTTAGTCAACAGCTTGTTCTCCTTTTATTATATATATATTATATATAAAATAATATATATAATATAATGTTATAAATGATAAATGTTTTAATTTGTATGTATTTTTTTTTTATAATAATTTCCCCAATCCCTCCCCCCCCCCCCCAAAATTCCCAATGCAAAATACATATACAAAGTCAAAAAAGTCAAAAACAAAAAAAAACTAAAAAAAAAATAAAAGAAAAATAAATAATAAAGCCCTGCAGCCTCTGTCTCCTGAAGAGCCTGAAAAAAAACTACTGAAACAGAGATTCAATTCTCTCTTTCTCTCTTTCAAATCTCTCTTCTCTACTCTCTTACTTACTTTTATTTTATGTATTTTGTAGATCTATCTATCCCAGGCTGATGGGAGATCAATCTTGCTAGAAGATTTGTTAGAAGAATTGTAGATTTGCCATTCTTTGTTCTTCTCTCTTGGAGTTTGGCATCCTACAGAGAGCTAGTCCTACACGTTTCTTATTACTTTTTTTAAAGTAATTGGATCTTTAGTGTGTGTGTGCCACAGTAGGAAATAGCTGGTCCAGTTTGGTGGCCTGTTTTCTTTTTTTTTTTGTTTTAGACAACACAAGTGCAACCACTTATATATTATATATTATTATATTTTATTGTTTGTTTTTTGTTTGTTTTTTTTTTTTTAAAGAAAAAAAAAAACAAGAGACAAAATGGAAGTTCAAAAGAGAAAGTCAAAAATAAATTCATGGAGGTCCATTCATGTAGGTCCATCAATGATGGAGGGATGGGATCCCATGAATCTCCTAGCCAGAAGCCTCTGGAAGGAAGGGGAGGGGGTGGGATGGGATGGGATTGATGATGATGTTCTGTTCTGTTCCTTTCCTGCACCTGGCACTGGCCTGGCTCAGAAGACAGGATACTGAGACTGGGCTAGATGGATTGTTGCCAATAGGGCCATTCTTATTATCTTATGTCTGTTGTCTGTGCTTGTTGCTAAAATGGCTCTTCAAAAGACACAAACTACACATGTGTACCTCTGATACATCCCTCTTAAGTAAACAGTGATTACTAGCTCAGTGATTATATAGTGTGCTGCTGCAAGACACTACTACTCACAAACTTGCAACAAACGTAATTCTATTGGCTTTGCTTGTGCTTTCAGGGTCAGGGGTCTTGTCTATATGGTATAGTATTTGGTTTATTTATGCTTTAAATTAAAATTAAAATACAATAACTAACTAATCAAAAAAAAATTAGCAATTGAAGTGTGACCATTTTTTGACCTCACATAGATAACATGCATATAAAAGAAGTTTAATATTTGTACATATTCCTATCTAAATTTTGCTGTCCTTCCCCTTTCTCTGATGTTTTCTCTAACCTTTCATGAATGATTGGGCTTCTACTGTTTTAACCAACCATATTAAACTGTTAATGTGTGAACTGTATGGCTGTGACAACACTAATCAGCACAGAATACTGAGTGCTTCTTTAAAATAACAAAATAAGAAATACTCTCTGCAAGCTTTGGAATATCTTGTGGGTGACGGTTAAACTCACAAGGCTGTACCATCCGATCGGTCAGAGAATCTGTCCTTGGCTAGTAGTTGTTGACAAAATGTTCTTTAGAGCAGTGTTTCCCAATGTGGTGCCCGCGGGTGCCGTGACGCCCGCCGGGGCATTTATGTGCGCCTGCCTAGTGCCCAGCAGGGGAGAGAAGCTGCAGCCCAGCACTTGACGGGGACAGAGAACTCAGGCTGCGGGCACGGTGTTCTCCGTTCCTGGCAGGCACGGGGCCCGCCTAGTGCCCAGCAGGGGAGACAAGCCGCTGCCTCATGCCTGCCGGGGACAGAGAACTCCGGGGCTGCAGGCTGTGGGCGCCGGTGTTCTCTGTCCTTGCAGCTTCTCTCCGTCTTCTCTCTTCTCTCTGGATTCATATATTATGTTATATTAAATATGATGTTTTTTGTATTATTTAATGTACAAATACAAAATAAGCCTTGAAAATTGTTGTTGCCTGCCACACTCTTCTGAAAACATGAATGTGCTACTGGCCACAGACAGGTTGGGGACCACTGCTTTAGAGGATTGTTAGCTTCTGTCATTTGGGAAGTTATCCCAGGGGTCAAAACATCAATTCACTATCCCCATTAGGTGAGACCTGCATGTAAATTAAACGTGTCTTTTATTTAACAGGCTTCTTATGAGGCTGGAGAAAGACCATTCGCTATAAGGTGATGAGTACCCTCAAGTCTCACTGAAGTCAGCAATATTGCCAACCCCAAACATTAAAAAAATCATATTAACATTTCACCAGTGAGTTGATACCTTTGAAGAAATGTCACTTTTTAAACACGTATGAGTTAGTGTGAGAACAAGCAAAATATACATCCTATAATATTGGAAATAACTGCTATCTGCATACCAAACACAGTGTGTAATTTAATACTAGTAGTTTGATTAACTGGAACCTTGGCAAGTGAAGGAAAAAATACCCACACTGGTAAAAATGTAAAGATCATCCATCCATTCATACTAGGATATAAGGATCATGCATAGAATATTCAAGTATGTCCTTTGGGTATCTTTGCATTATACCTTGCATAACTGATCCTTGCATCATCCCTGCTTGATTCTGGCATATTGATAATATGGATGGGATAGAACTACCTTATTTCAGTGGCTGCTCCCACTCTGTCACCCTGGCCCTGGAGCTTTTTGGAGATTTGTTTGATGTAGGTCAGATTTGCTCTCAGTTCTTTGTGGTGGTGATAGTGGCGGTGTCTGTCTTTCTCACCTGCAGAAGGGGAAGACACTAATTGGGTGCTGAGGTAACTGGCTTGGCACAAACTCAATATTTTTTCAAGTTGACAGATTTTCAGACTAGAGCCTTTTATTTCTCTGAGGCATTTTCTTGGTTTTGTTAGGGGCACATTCTTACAAGGTGCAAAGTGGTTAGCTGCTCAAGAGGGATTGAGGTTAAATCCATCCTCCAATCCCCCTACCACAAATCCAATTCCTTGGCAGGTGCTCAGGCTCTAACCTAGTGCCTTTGCCATGTTCCACCATATTGATTTTAATATGCTCGAGAGATATGTTAGAAAATGTCTGCTGCATAATTTAATAGCTTATTTTTGTGTTCTAACAAGTTTGAACTAAATGGAAGAACCTTAACTGTGTATTTATTTCAATGCTGGGGAAAAGTCCTGGGGCAGGTCTAGATACTGTACCGATGCAGAGAAAACACCATTTGTGGAGTGGTCACGGCAAGCTTCTCTTCTCCACTGCCTCATCAAAGTCTCACTGCTAGGGTTCAGGTAACATAGTCTAGTTTCTATTGCCAATTCATTTTGTGGCCTCTGCTGAACTACTGAAGTCTCATTCCTGGCTGAGAGTGCCAACAAAGCTGTTATAGTGCCTAGATATTCTTTGAAAACAGTGCATGATAGAGCCCACTTACATTAAATGAATTTCTTTGTTTAAAAAGAGAAAAGTTTGTTACATATAAGCTTAAATGTTACATTAAAAGACGGCTCCTATTGCAGTATGATAAAATCAAGCCTTTCCCCCAAAGCCTTTGGGTCCAGGGCTTTTGGTTTTACGCTCTTCTCTAATCATACTCAAAGTGCAAGATTCAGATTTGGATCCAGACTTTAAACACCCCAAAGTTTCTGTGTACTGCACTGTTTTTGTATGTGTATAATGTTGCTCCCTACTGTGTGGTCAACAGAGAGACAGGATAAAAGACCTACAACTGCTGTCTGCTGAGAGAGTGCTCCTTTAGCTCAAGTGATAGAGATCTTTGCTTTTGGTGTTGAAACCCCAGAGTTTCAGCCTCCGCTGATCCCAGATATAATATGCCAGGATTGTCACTCTGTCAGTGTCACTTTGAAACCTAGAATGTCTGAGTCGGTGTGAAGCAATGGAAATAGCAGCAAGCATGGCTGAGAGCTCTTTTTGTTTAGAGTATCACCAGGCTCAGTCATCACATTTGAGGTGTGCCACCTGGGCAGAATGATTGACCAAGTTACCACACTTGTGCAACAGCATGGCTTTTAGCTACTACAGTAAAAGCTGTGTTATCCGGCACTTTACAATTCAGAAAGCTCTATAAACTGGCATTTCTGATCTTCATTGAAAGTCTGATTTATAGCCTGGTTGGTGCGGGGCCGGAAGGCTCCCTACCTGACTACGCGTGGCTCCCCAGAAGCAGTGACATGTCCTGGCTGCTCCTAGGCGGAGGCATGGCAGCTCTGCGCACTGCCCCTCCCCCGCTCTGTGCGCTGGCTCTTTAAGGTTTTGGGTTTTTTTAAATGTCTTGGGATAAATTTTAAAATGTGTCTAACTGCTGTGCTCAAGAACTCTCTTCTGTCTGTGTCACTTTGTATAACATGTCAAGATTGCTGGGGTAAAATACGATAAAAGGCAACGGAGCTAGTTTTTAGTATTTTAATGTTTCCCTTGTGCAATGTGAGTATCTTTGCAGTACAGACAATAGGTTAATGCAGCCACTAAACCCATTTTGAAAAGCTTAATTCAAAGCAGAATCTGCCTAATCCTTCATGGGTATTTGTGTGAGAGTGTGTGTCCTACAGGGGCTATATGCTATGCAACTGATATGCGGGAATATATCTAAGAAGTATGCTCCTTTTTTCGCCTCTGCACACAAAGCATCAGTTATTGGACTATTCCTATGCAGGCGTTGGATTAACTTGCTCATTAAGCTAATGGAGTGAAATGATTTGCTTTTTGAATGCAAGAAATCCTGATTTGGTTTTGAGGTCTCTTGGTAAGTAAATGTCTTGAGGCCCTTTCAGTTAAATTTAATTGATACCTTTTTTGTACTTTGAAACCACAAACATTCTGTCTGCTGACTAGGATGAGATTTTTAATGCTTCAAACAGTAACTGGGACAGTTTCACTTGATCGAATGAATGAAGCAAATAACTTGGGTGAGTGAATAATCCAATGTATGTTACCCTGTTAAAAACCTGCATTGGAATCCAAATATTCACTGTATCAATAGCTGTCTGGTTAAACTTTCAGACTCTAATGCTACAGTTCACAGTATTGTGTTACTTAACCTTCCCACTGTTGCTGTTGCTTGGACATGGTCTGGTAGTAATTAAATTGAACATCTGCCAAGTGCATATACCAGGCATGTCCTGCAGCACTGGAGAGAGGTATGTTTGCTGAATATACCTGATATTTCACTTTGAGTTCTTGCATAGAGTAATTTGATATTTGGAGTACTAGCCTGGCAACGGAATAATTCATTGAAACCTCCTTTTAACCAAATATAAGATATTTTATACTGATGCTCTCTATTCACAAGGGCAAAGTAATGAAGCTGAATTGTTTTTCAGTCCAAATTATATCTAGAACTTTCTTGACTAGTTTGGTGATTGTGTGTGTTGCACCAGAAGGCAATAGGCGATAAAATACGATTCTTCTTTCCACTAGTGGTATTAATCACTTTGTATCCTGGTTAAGATTTGCTGATGCAAAATATTTGATTAATTGGATTTGAATTCCAGCACCAAGGGATGACGACTTTAGAACTAGTAGATGTCATCCTCTCATACCTAGTTTTTATTCATAGATTGGAACAGAGAGAAAACAATCTTTCCTGCTTTTTTCAACTCCCAATTGTTTTTTATTAATAGACTGAACTGAATTAATTCTCAGAATAAACTGAGATGAAAATATTGTTACTACACCTGCAGAATAGGCTACTTCTGTCAAAAGCTGGTTTAGAGCCTCAGATCCTAGGTGACTTGTCACTGACTTCTGTTGTCAGATGTCACCGGTGTGGTGCTCTGCTCTGTTCAATGTTGATAAGTTGGCTGTGTGCGTGTGTATGTTCTCCCTGTGTGCTGTCCCAACTCTGTGCAGATAGCTGGCACAGCAGATCTCGAGCAAACCGCCCAATGACCACAGACTCCGATAAGGTACGAAGGCACCCGGCCAGCTTTATTGCCAAATGAAACAGTCTCTAGCTCCCCAGATCGGATGTCTACAGTTCTGCTAGTACGTATGTGCTCCCTGACAATGGACCAGCTCAGTCAGTGGCGGGATTCTCCACTGCCCCCTAGGCCAGACAAAGGCATCCACTCAGGGATCCATTCTTATACATGGGTACAAACAAGTTTCACGTCACTCCTGACGTATCGAGGTACAACCCCTCTGCGTATTGGGGTGCTGCCTCTCTCCTACTACATGTTGGTTCGAACAAACAAGTCTATCCATCGTATTATCCTTCTGACCCTGTCTTTTAGGATGGGTCAGCCTGTTCCTCATTATTTCTGTGGAATGTGTTTGTCCCGGACAGTTCTTGTGCCATCCTGGTCCATGTTTATCCTGTTAGTGCTTGATACCCTTTAGATATGTGTATACATCTAATTAGCAACCTTCTTCTTGCCAACTTTTGGCAGCAGGACCTGCCTCTGGCTCACAGCTTAACTTTGCTTTATGTTAACGAAGTCTTGACCATTCCTTTGGTTCAGGTCTCATACCAGGCCTCTGATAACAAGGGTTTATGTTTCAGGGCCTCATCTTACTACAACTTCCACCAGTTGAGTAATTTGACTTTCTTTAAAACTTGGCAGAAAATACGTTCTACTTAATGTCACATTTTTATTTAATTTAAATCATATTAATATATTATAAGAAGGCTAGGCCTTAACATAGGTTTTCAATTTAAAATTTAATTTTAAATTACATTAATTTGATTTTCTTTATTAAAAAAAACCTATTGTTAATTTAAACTAAAAAATCCAATTTTTTTTTTGCTTTTAAAAATAATCATTTTTTCCCCACCTTGCCCGCTGTTCCATTATCATTGCATTATCCCTGGTCTCAGGAAATGTATATCCATTTACTGCTGCAGTTCATACCAGTGCTTTGGAAAGACAGTGGTCACTTTTAGACATGTCCGTGCCTTAGGTAACTAACTTCAGTATTTGCCACCGCTTCCCTCAGTTCCCATTGGCCGGGAATGGTGAACTGCGGCCACTGGGTGCTGTGAGCGGCCAGACCTTCGGACGCTCAGGTAAACAAAGCGTCTTGCGGCCCGCCAGGGGGTTACCCTGAACGAGCCACGAACCAGGTTTGGGAACCCCTGACTTAGCACAACAGGGCCTTGCTGCTGATTGGAGCCCTGGCAGCTTTCACAGTAGAAATATAGTTTGCTCTTGTACAGCAACAGTATTTGAGGAGCTCTTGTAATGGGGAGCACTAGAGATGGACTGGACATCAGACTTGAGCACTTTGCATTTGGGGAAATGAAGTTTTAGATGTCACTCTTGCTGCTCAGATCTGTCTGCAGGTGGCGTGGAATCTTTAGCTTGCTAATGCTTTTAAACCCTTTCCCGGTACAAAGGCCTGCTGTAGCTGGAACAGTCCATCCAGTCGGAAGCTATATGTGACATGTGGGAGAAGGAGAGAAATGTTGAGGAAGTTAATTTTAAAAAAATCATACCAATAACCAGCTTTTTTTTGTTTAATGTTTCAGATTTTTCTCCTCGCCTGTCCCCCATGTCGTGGTGCAATGGTTCTGTTCAGGTAACATCTGTTCTCTCTCTTACTGCTTTCCTATCTATTTGCATAATGTATTTAGGTTGTAATGCTTTATGACCTCAGCCATGTTTTAAAATTATATATCTGGGTTGTGTGTGTGATGTACTGTAGCCTGGAGCTGGCTGGAATGAAAAGTAGAAGACTGTCTGTCTGAAAGTGTACATGACTTAAATCAGGGCTTGTTGCCATGCTTAAACTTGTTTCCATATTTTGAGGGTGTTTGATCTCTCTAACAGTAGGCAATGGCTCAGCAAACTCAATGATGGATGCAGGTGTTCTTGCACTGATTAGATTCTGGACTTGTGTAATCTATATCGCATCACTTATGCCCTTTGATTATCTCCCCCTACCATTTTTTAAAATATGTTAATTCCTCTACGTCATTCTGCTGGCTCTATAGGATTAACACATCATTCTAAATGCCATAAAGATAGAGTTAAACATTAAATAGCTGCACCAAAATTCTTACCAGTTGCTCAAACAGATTGACAAATATTTAAAGCTTTATTTCTTTTTTTTTTAAATATTTAAAGCTTTATTTTTTTCTAAAAAAACCCATGACTTACTGGTGCTAATTTGAAAAGTGATAATAGTACCTGAGGCAGTTTTTGCCGTTGCACTCAGTTTCCAATAAGGAACTCAGTGTGACCCAGTGGATGTAGAGCTCTGGACTGGGCTTTGAGAGACCTATGTTCTAGTCCCAGCTTTGCCTCTGGTTTGATGAGTAACGTGGGAATGTCACTTCAGTTCAGTTCACTGTGCCTAAGTTTCCCTATCTGTAAAGTAATGTAAATTACCTCCATTTGTGAAGTGCTTTGAGATCTGTGGATCAAAAGCACCGTATGTGAGCTATGGATTGTTGTTGTTGTTGTTACTTAAGATGGAAGCAGTAAGTTACCGAAATGCAAGACAATGACATTCTCGCGATGATTAACATCACCAAATTTAAATCCCAATAAGTATTGATCTCAAAGTCCAGGTGTGCAGAGTCCTGCCCCTATAAAATTCCTTCTTTTTTTTCAGAGGGGGGCCCTTTGTAATTTTTTATGTATTAAAGGAGTTCACCGTTCATTGGAACTCACCCTGCAGGGCAAGAGGAATTTGAAAGGGCTGGGATTCTGTGGGTGTGTCTACACTGCAATTAAAAACCGGTGACTGGTCCATGTCAGCTGACTCAGGCTTGTGGGGCTATTTAAATACACAGTGTAGACATCCACGTTTGGGCTGGAGCCTGGCCTCTAAGACCCTGCGAGATGGGAGGATCCCAGAGCTTGGACTGCAGCTTGAGTCTGAACATCTACACTGCAATTAAACAGTCCTGCATCCTGAGCCTCATGAACCTGAGTCAGCTGCTACAGGCCAGCCACAGGTATCTAATTGCAGTGTAGACATAACTTATAGCAGTTGAAAGGCAATGAACCCGATTCGTTGTTGCTCCATGCAGCCAGCCTAATGAAGCCACAAAGATACTGTAAGGTATCCCTGGGAATTTCACAGGGGAGTCTACAGCAGGCATAGAGTTGCTGTGGGATTTCACACCTCCTTCTGAGGGAGGGAGCATGTTCAGAGCTGTATCTTACTGAGGCAGCGGCCCATCTGTTCTGTGGGCAGCTGGGTGCAAATTAGAGAAGCCGACAGGCTATGCTATCCTGTGCTAGGGGCCACATCAACATCTGGCAGCTCCAGCATAGGAAAAGTGAAAAGTCACTTTTGCTCCTCTCCTTCTCCGCCATTAGGGCCAAGCTCAGCTAGGACTGTGGGATTAATTTGGCTTCATGTTTTCTCTAGCATTGTATTTTTCAAAGTACAGATGGAGAGTGATGTAATGCCCATATGTCATAAACAGATAGTTAAGGGTTAAGGTCTCTTTTACCTGTAAAGGGTTAACAAGCTCAGTAACCTGACGGACACCTGACCCAGAGGACCAATCAAGGGAGAAGATAATTTCAAATCTGTGTGGAGGGAAGTCTTTGTCTGTGTTGTTTGTTGGGTCTTTGTTCTCTCTTTGGATCTAAGAGGGGTCAGACGTATATCCAGGCTCTCCAAGTTTCCTGAAGTATTCTCTTCTATTCAGTATAGTGAGTATTAGAAAGGCGGATTAGTCTTCTAATTAATTTCTGTATTTGCAAATGTGTGTTTGCTGGAACCCTATTTTATTTTATTTTTTGGTTGCTGTATTTGTCCTGATGCTAGCTCTCTAGTTTCATAAGTTATACCCTGTAACCTTTCCATCCTGGTGTTACAGAGATAGTGTACTTTCTTTCTTTCTTTCTTTTAATAAAATCCTTTTCTTTTTAGAACCTGATTGATTTCTTCCCTTGTTTGGATTTTCAGGGGAAGGGGAGGGGAGAAAAGTGAATCCCTCTTTGTTTTGATTCAAGGAGTTTGAATCAAGGTGATCTCTCCCAATGACTAGGGGAGGGTGGAGGAGGTGGGGGAATGGTTTATTTCCCTTTGTGTTAAGATCCAAGGAAGTTGGGATCTATGTTCCCCAGGGAAAGTTTGGGGGAACAGGGAGTGTGCTAGATACTGGAATTTCTAGCTGGTGGCAGCTTTACCAGATCTAAACTAGGATTTAAGTTTAGAGGAGCCTATGCAGGTCCCCATCTTGTGAACGCTAAAGTTCAAAGTGGGGAATAAACCTATGACACCATACTCTCAACTAACTGTTTTTATTGGGGGAAGGCAGAGGAGGGGAGGAGAGTAATGGGAGGAATTATTTTTGCCTATTTTCTTCACTCAGTGGAATAATTTAACTCTTTGAAGGAAATCAGCGCCACTGCCATAGATAATGTCTCTTCAGAGGCTTTCTGATTTGTGCTGATTTTCTATTGCTACATGAAGAGAAAAATAAAACTTTCTCTTACCAGTGTCCGTAAAACGGTTACAAGCCTATTTTGAGTCTAATCTGGTGTGAGGCTACGTTATAAACTCATGGAGCACGGCTTGGATATACATAAGGAGCTTTTAAGTATTTCTGTTGGTTAACAATAATACTTAGCATTAGTGGTGTACAGTGCCTCCCACTGGAGGATCTCAAAGGACTACCAGCATTCATCTGAGCCAGGCTTGGCAAATATTCTCAAAGCTCTTTACAGAGCTGGGTAAATAACTTTCTCTTCATTTCACAGATGGGGAGACTGTGGCACAAGAGAGGCTAAGTGACTTACCGACGGTGGCATGGAGAGTTGGTGGTGGAACCAAGCTTTCAAAATGAAGTGGTAGTTCTTAGTCATCCTCCTTACATGGGACGTTCCAGCACAATAGTGGGATAGTGGAAAGAGTTAATAAAGTGATTTTTCTGCCCCAACTAGTAATCTTTTCTGTTTCTCAGCACCCAGTACTTTAGTATTGCTAATTATTGTGCAAGTGCCTGCACAAAAAATGCTCACCGTGAGAGTCATTGGACACTGTACTTTCAATAAATGGGAATAGGCTTTCTAAATGCCATATTGACTCTAAGGGAATCTTGTATGTGGATAACTTGCAGCAAATTCAAAAACAAAATGCAGTCAAGAGAAGGAGGTGAACGCTGTATGGATTCTATTGTGTGGTCTTGGGTGTACTATATTAGGCAAAAGCTACAGCCTCTTGTTTCAGATATGCGAAATACATGTCCTCTGCCAACAATCAGCTCTATAACTGACGCCTGAGATTCTGTTTCCTCTTGCAATCTCCATCTTGATGTGTCCTGACCGCAGTAAAACCCTGCCTCCTGAGAGAGAGGAAAAATTAGAATTTTAATTTCACAGGTTGTGTGTCAGTTTGGAAGAAGTGGGGACTCTGAAAATTAAGTGGTACGAGCAGAAGGAATTTTTAAAAGAGGAATGTGGGTGGTCTACTCTTTGGAGGGCTGTCTGTGCTCTAATGTCCAGATGTCAGGCTGCTTTATTGAATTTAGGATTATCTTTTAATATTATAATAGAATCTGCTTACACTTGTGCATGGACTGTCTCTTTTCCTTTTGGCATATGAACATGTAGACTTTCTTAAGGGGACACTGGCTTTGGCTCTTGGATTGCTGAATACAGTGCAAAGTCTCATTTAAAAAAACCTTTTGATTTCCTCCAGTTTCAATCAAAACTGTTTTTTCTTTTTTAAAAATGAAAACCACCCTTTTTCCTGGGTCTGGTAATAGCTGTTCCTGCACCCTGATGTGCCTGGTATGGTGTGGTTTTTGAAATCACAGTAACTGATTTATGGAGCGCTTTGCAAAGACATTTTTATTTTAATTGAACATTGTCCCTACGGAGTCCAAAGGGAAAGAATATGTGCAATTAGATTATCCCTTACAATATGTCACTCGAGAGAACCTATAGTGATAAATTACAGTTTCTATGTTCTTTAGTCAAGGTTATTAGAACTGTTAGCATGAATCCTTGTGAAATTTCCATATTCGTTTGATTGATAAAATAGCATGTCTTTGAACCCTTGCTATATAAGCCTAAATACTGCAGTTTGTACTCCTTGACTTCAACAGGAGTTCTGCCTGAGTAAGGATGGCAGGATATTGCCTGCAGAGATAAAAGGTAAAGTGTTTATAATAAAGCGACTGGATATGTTAAAAGTGGACAGACCAAATAGCCCAGATAGGATTTTAAATGAGTTTGTCCAGGGGACTGTGTGACTTGAGATTTGTAAGGGGATACAAATCCTTGTACTCCATGGTCATTGTTTCTGCTCCAGCTCAGTTTGGGTAGGGACTGTAAAACCTCACTTTCTGACGGCTGTGCTGGCCTGTGTGAAATGAAGTCTAAGTTTTCTTAGTCCAGTTGAAGTATTTTGAAATGTAAGAACAAGAAGTTATTGCATTTCCATGTGGCTCATTAGTGCATTAATTGACTACAGCCTCAATCTCCGCAGTACCTATATAAAACAATTGGCTGAGAACTCTTAGATGCTTTTAGCCAATGTGATAATGAGCAGAAACTCCAGCCTGTGCGTGGCAGCCCACCTTAGAGTAAAAATATAGTACCGCTTCCAGATGGCTGAAATTTTGTTTTGGTTTCCAATGATACATACGTTCCTGCTATTGAAGCCACAGATGTGAGCTCAAAAATGATCCTACCTTTTGGTCATTCACCACCATGTCAGCTCTAGCTTGTATGGATGTCCTTATTTGAGAATCCAGGATTCTTCTTGTAATGAGATTTTAGCATTAGCATTTTCAGCAATGAGGCTTGCGGGCTTATCTCCTCTGCCCCTTCTTGCTCACAGGTCGAGATAAGCTTGTTGGTGTGAATGTTTGTCCTGTTCCTGAAATTTAATTATGTATGTTACAGTAGCATTAGAGTTGCTAACCATAACTGGGCCCACACTGCGGTAGACATATAGTGTAAACACAGTAAAGGACGGCCACTGTCCCCAAAAGCTTACTATCTAAATAGCCAGGGCATGAGGGGTGATTGTGGTGAAGTGACCTGGCTCTGCCAATGGTGCCTCAAGAGTATAATCAGGTCTCGTGAGTCCCATTCCAATGCCCTGTGCATCCAAAGAACTTTCTCATAAATTTTAGGTCAATATATCTTTCTATTTAGTAACTTAACTGTTTGCTCAGAGGGAGAATGGCAAGAAATGGGCCAGGCAAGTAATGGCTTAGGAAAGAACGCTAACAGATAAAGTTTGACTAAAACATCAACCGAGGAGCAAACCACAGAAATTAGATTCTCTTTCATGTGCTGGTTATAGCATCAGACTTATTCCATCTTGTGTCTTGTCTGTTGTACTCTAAAGCAGTGGCTCTCAAACTTTTGTACTGGTGACCCCTTTCACGTACCAAGCCTCTGAGTGCGACCCCCCGCCCTTATAAATGAAAAACACTTTTAAATATATTTAACACCGTTATAAATGCTGGAGGCAAAGCGGAGTTTGGGGTGGAGGCTGGCAGTGCGCGACCCCCCCCTCCATGTAATAACCTTGCGACCCCCTCAGGGGTCCTGACCCCCAGTTTGAGAACTTCTTCTCTAAAGTATGTTTTCAATTTTTTGAAGCAGTCAGTGTCTTTTCTGGGGCAGTGTGTTTTAATATACAAGTGTTAGAGCCTGAAATCCCTTCCGCAAGTATCTAGAATGATACAAACAGGTGTTCCAGATATTGTACCAATTACTCCTTGTAGGTTAAAAGGACTGAAATTTAGGCTCTTTCTACCCTATTAGTGGCTGGCTTGCTATCATAGGTACTTAAATGACCCCTTATCATGATATCGGACAGTTTTTAATGCATTTATCCTCACAACAATCCTGTGAGGAACTTTTATTTATTTCCAATTTACAGAGGGGACCTGAGGCACAGAGAGACTAAGTGACTTGCCCAGAAAATCCATGGACGGAGCAGGGAATTGAACCCAGGATTCACGATTCCCAGGCTAACACCCTAACTACTAGTTCGTCTTTCCCTGCGTAGCTCATAACGGACACTGTGTTTTAAAGTGCTTAAACTTTCTTCTGTATTTGCTGGACAGGGATTATGTCTCATTTTTGTTGTGTTTTAATACATGCTAAATAAGATAACTGTAAATTTTAGTGTAGATGCTAGAAGCCAGTGGTTAAACATGACAAGGAACAGACACATACCCTGGCACAAAGTTTGTGTAGTGTCTACTCTAGAATTTAGTCATGTTAATTAACAAGTGTTAAAACACAACTAAAAATTAAAGTGTAGATATATCATGTATGTCTGCGCTGCATTTTAAAACCCGTGGCAGCGAGTCTGGGTCTACAGACTCAGGCTTGCAGGACTCATGCTATGGCACAAAAAACAGCAGTGTAAACACTGCAGCTCAGGCTCTGAAGACCAGGGATGGGGGTGGGCTCATGCACAGGGGTGAACTAATCTCTAAATGTGGAATCAGGGAGGAATTTTCCCCCGTGGTTCATTGACAGGATCTCTCTTGTAGTTGAACAAGGACCCTTTGCCTGGATTAGGTGGGCTTCTCTTACTTGGTGATCACTTCTGCAGTTTCCCACAACAGGCACTGGTGGACCTTCTATCCTTCCCATTTCTCTTTGTTAGCCAAGTTGCAGGGTTCCTAGTCTCATTTCTCCTGCTTCCTGTTCCTTCTCACCAAGTGCACCATTGCCCAAGAGTCCTGGAATCCAGCCTGGGCAGCTACAGTGCTCTGCTTCACTTCAGACCTGTGGTTCCTATTGTTGTCTTTGAAGAAGTTTTGGGTGAGGAGAAAATAAACACAGACTCTGCATTCATTCTAGAGGTGGTTTGTCAGGTGGGCTTGAATTCAGTTGTAATTAAAACAGTCTAAAGATGTAGTGAATTTGTAAGCAAACATAAGTGACTTTCCAAAGATTTATTGGTGCCTGGTTTTAACTTTATATTTCTGCAGGACAGTCATCCCTTGATACTTAACTTTTGTTTCCATGCATAGGAATGTCAGATTGCCTCTTTTTAAATTTTGGATTGAGCTGGCATCCTGCATGACCGAGGAGAGCACACTGTGCTTTCAGTCAGCATTCATATTCTCTTGAGTTTTAGTTGGATATACAAGAGGACTGTTGAGGACTAACCCTGGATGAACTGAGATTTTTGAGAGAACAGAACTATGTACTCCTTTTGTGAGTGAAATGCATACTAAGCTCAAGGATCTGCTCATTTCTGTGTCACAATACAATTTTACAGCAATGCATGCTTAGATTCAGAGGAATGCGTTGGCTGTGTTAGCCTTTTTGCCACTAGCTTGTCCATTTCAGCATGTTAATATCATGATTACCAGGTAGGAATGAGTTGTTAGGCTTGACTCCCCTTGCAGCTCACATCCTGCAGGGTTCAGGATGCACAAACAGTTGAACTGCTGGTGTAGCTCCTTGGTTTTTGTCTTGGGATTGGAGAACAGGGAAAAATAACTTGCAAATAAAATGTTCCCCAAATGATGGGGAAAATGTATTTCACAAATACCATTCAACCCTTTGTAGAGTGGAACAGCAGAGATTACTCCTGTGAATAATTATTTTGGGAAGGGGAGAATGCAATCATTCGTAACTAGTGTTACTCTGAACAGATTCTTTGGCCAGCTCTGCTCATCATATGGAGCTTTATATGCACTGTATCTCTTCTGTAATGCAGACTTAAACAGGACTGATTGCACTTATTATGTGAGATGAGATGGTAGTTTAAGGTGAGATCAGTTATAGGAAATACAGCATGTTAATTGCAATAGTGTTTTCCCTATATGTCCCCTTCTCAAGATTTGCCTTGTTGGCTTGAATGCAGAATGCATGAATCTTTCTTATATTTTAAACGTAGACACCACTCATAAAAACAGTGCTGCTGCTTAACTTTTTGAAGCCTTAATTTGACATCATGCATTTTTTATTGTTGAGTAGGAATAAAGGCATTAAGTGAAATACCTATTTTAAGCCCCCAAATAAAAACCCTCCAGCAGCCCCTGGCATGACCATATTACAGACCAGCAGTCCAAACCACTTAGGAATCCAAAGCTCATTATAGAAAGCATTCTTACTATAGGAAATTATTTAAATGTTTATTTATTAAGGAGGTTTTATCCGGTTTACGACAGTTAACAGTGGGTTTTAGCCCACGAAAGCTTATGCCTAGATAAATTTAGTCTCTGAGGTGCCACAAGGACTCCTAATGGCTTTATGCAAATTCAAGCCAGCAGAGCTTTTGCTACGTTATGGAAAATCATTCTACAGTACATAAAATATTTTGAAAGTACACATTTGATACTTAATTTTCAGGCCGTGAAAATAACATTGCCCCTCTTTCTTCTAAGGTTACAGATGCATATGTTAAATGGGGCCCTCTTGGCATTGCTGTTTCCTGTGGTTAATACACGCCTGGTGAGTAAACCATGCCTTGTTTTCTCCTCTGACTTTTTATTCTGTAGTCCTGGAGTTTACTTTTATGTCTTTTTTCTAAAATGCTGTTTCCCTGGGAAGAGGTTTGACCTTTGCAACAAGGTCAAAGCAATATGGAGATTTCTTGAGCATCTCTTAAGCAGTTACCAAACTATGCAGATATGGCAGAGCACCCAACCTCCCAAATGCAATGGAAAGTTTGACCTTTTATAGTTCCTCACTGCTTGTAAATTGATGATCACAGAAAGCTCCTTTAATCCCATAGCTTTGTTTGAACAAGGATTTCCTCCCTGCAAAGCCAGTTGTGTGCACACCATTTGCATAATGAATTTGTGTGTACTACAGTTGTATTCATAGCTTTGTATTTTGCCAAGTTATCTGAGATGTTGAGAAAGTGCCGGCCTGAGAGAGTCTCTCACAGAATGGATGGAAATTGGTCCTGTTCCTGAGAGATCTTGCTGAAACACACAAATAGCATGTTTAAGTGGTTTGTTTTTCAAAGAATTGGAACGCAGAACTTGCCATATTCACTCAGATAATGGGTCTATCAAGTTGGATGTCCTGTCTTAAGCAGTGGCTAATGTCTTACTGCACTTGGAACCTTGTGGCAAAGCTGCCTGTTGTAAATAGGGATTCTTTCCTGATTGCTGCCACAAACAGCTGTCCCTCTAAATCACTCCACATTTTTGTTCTTAAATGTTTGTTTTTAATTGAATTTGTTTAAGAGAGCTGCATTGTATTGTTCTAACATGGATAGCAGGCTCTATATGCAGTTATTGAGTATGCCTCAAACTACAAAAACTTGTTGCACTAGCATTGTTCTACAGACATACACCCAAAGAGAGGAATTCACATTGAAGGGGAAAACAAATATGAACTGAAACAAAATCCACCAAATTGAGACAGGTAATATCTCCCTGAACTGTGACGTGGAGGGGTAGGATACAACATGACGAGTTAAAGATTTGAGGCCTGATACTACACTCCCTTACACTTAGGTCATCTTGTCTTTACTAGAAAAAATGTGTATTCTTAACTTGACACAAAATCCTAGTGAAGGCAGGATAGTCTGTACTTTGCACACAAATTAGCAGATGAAGTTAAGGCCTTGGCTCTCCTTTATTCTTCATCTGAACGTACTAACAGATGTGAGAATGCAAACTGTCTTGTCTTTGCTAGGCTTTTACCTCATGTTTATTAACTCAACTTAGCAAAATTGAGCTAACCCACATTTTTTTTTCCAGTGAGAGTAGAGCCCTAGTGTCATCTCCATGGCACCTATTCTGATTCAGGAATGTTCTGTGCTCACTCTACACAGGTGTCAATGATCATTCAAGGTGCAAGGCCATGCAGAATCAGGTCCAGAGTGCCCACCTGGAATTTCTTCTCTCTGAAATTACTTGCTTGTGTGGGTTCATATCAAACACTAACATCACATATCAGAGGGGTAGCCGTGTTAGTCTGGATCTGTAAAAGCAGCAGAGTCCTGTGGCACCTTACAGACTAACAGATGTATTGGAGCATAAGCTTTCATGGGTGAATCCGACAAAGTGGGTATTCACCCATGAAAGCTCATGCTCTAGTACGTCTGTTAGTCTGTAAGGTGCCACAGGACTCTTTGCTGCACTAACATCACAGGGAATTAATGTGATGGCATTCGCAATGTCAGCCAGATGGAAGCAAACTGTTTTATTCAGGCAATCAGTTCCATCCTGGTCTTTCAACCAAGGGAAGGGTTCATAGCTTTCAAAAGATACTTCACAGTGCAGAAGGCGGCCCAGAAAGGGCTTTCAAGATGCTGTGAGGGCTAGACATAAATGGCTATATTTTCAGCTTGAGGCATGGACACGCATTTGGGCATGCCTAATCTCTGATGTGCATGAACATGTGGCCAGCTAGGCCTGTTACGCTTGTAAATGCATAGAATGGGCATGTAACAGAGTATTTATATGCATAAATCAGGCATAGCAGTTGTATGCACCCTGTGTCTTGATCCAGAGTTTTCAAATCTGGCACAAACTTAGATGCTCAGAAGGAAGTGATAGCTTAATTTATTGGGGTCTGGAATAATAATAATAAATTAATTTATTTTCCAACTCTGAACAGTTTGTAAATGGTATTGAGGGTCAATGGTAAGACAGACTGACTCGCTGACTCTGAGCCTCATTAAAAATGCCAGTAGATTTAAGAGACATCTATATTCTTGTGCATATAGTATGTACATACAGTGCTTGTTCACTGAAATACCCTTCAAGGGCACTGAGATTATGGAGTGTAGGTAAATTTCATTCTGTTTAATGACTGATTTTCCATGTTGATGGAAAATATGGTACTAGGTTACAGAAATTTTGTAATAGTTGCACTTATAATAGGTATCATTTATCAGGTATGTGTGTGGGGGAGAGCTCTTAAATTTATTTGCTTAATGAAATAATCCTGTAACTCACCAGCTGACTAATCTATGAAGGGGATAATGATATTCATTAGCAAGATTACTGTGTGCTTCAGCTGAGTGAAGTTGAGGTGGTAAGTATCATCATAAAGCCAGATACTGGTTGTTCATTTGCAAATCCTGACAGTCTTACTAGCATTGATCTGCATAAAATCAAATTAGTCTCATTTGTATTGAATTTTATTAATCCTCCTACATGGTTTTGGTCGATCACTTTGGTATCTAGAACATGTGGAGGTCCATCAACCTAGGCATATAAGCATTTTTTCTAAAAATCCAAAACATTTTATTGAGAGACCATAGCATTTCCAGAACAAGTGTATTAACAGCATTCACCTGCAGGATTACACTTTATAAATAAACATGAAAAATAGTTTCTTGTGGTATTTAAGGTAGAAAAATGTAAGGTTAAAGATGAAAAATCAGTGTTCCCCCCCCTTTAATGCTGTGAGTCCCTCTCTGTAATTTAGTATGAGGCTCTGCCATAATTGATATAAAACCCAAAAGACCAACTACCCCCAGATGTGAAGAAGGTACAATGGAGGGCAAATAGAATGATTTTGAGTGAGAGGAACTCTGAGAGTTCTTTGGAAAGATGAGCCACTGAACTTACTTTCTGAATGGAATAAATAGATTATATTCGTGTTTCTCAACTGATGGATTGTGAGCCTTTGAAAATGTTGTTACAACCTAAAGCAAAGAAAATCTTGTTCCTTCTCCTTGCACGCTCTTATCCTTCCAGGCAAAATATTCTGTCTACTCCTTGAAACATGCACACATATATTCTATAGGTTTATCATTATCACCGATCCATTTATTATTCTTATTTTTATAGTAAATATAAGGGGTTATGAAACTTTTTGACTTTGACTAAGTGGTCACCAACCTGAAGAGGCTGAGAATCACAGGATTAGGTGATGCAAAATCAGATTGAGTCACTGTTAAGTGTAAGAAAAAATGAGGGATGAGTATAAGAGAAGTAAGCAGCTGAGGAACACTAATGCTGAACTGCTTTGCATATAACTATGCGCATTAATTTCTACAGTGGAGCTGTTCTGCTTGAAGCTGGCAATTGGGGTTTGCCAAATAAATGTAATGGGATTACTCATGTGCTTAAATATAGAAGTGTGCTTATTTTACCGATTCAGAGATCATAGTTAACATGAGCATCTAGGACAGTGTAAAGTGTTTCTGAAGTTAAGGTTTCTGTCTTGAAATGAATAATGTTAAATATATTTTTTTAGAGCAGGATTGTTTAAAGATGCTGCATATGATGCTGCTGCTGCTAAAAGAATAATTTTAAATTTAAATGCTGGATTTGACACACTCAGTTTGAAATTCATCCCTATGTAGAGTGCCGGAAAATGGCCTAAACACCACTTAAATCTCACTTAAGCCTTCAAAATAAGAGTTTTACCTGAGTAAGAAGATCTGCACATTTAAATCCTGGTATTGTCAGCGTGGAGCAGATCCCCTTTGAGACCCAGTAATTCCAGAATATAGACCATGGCGCATAGGCCAAGCAATGCATGAGCAATTGAAAATTTGACAAATAGTCATAGCTTCTGGGCATTAGCCTGTAAACTACTGTGGTAGTAACTTTTAACTATATTCTGTGTGGTTTTTTTCTGTGCTACTGAGCAAAACTCTTATTGCCATCTGATAAATGTTTTTGTGTTGTCCTGCAGGAGGGGTCCTGCACCTTCTAAATTGTTTGTGTCTACTTTTTGAAATAGAACAAGAAGTTCATAACGATGAATTATTTTCAAGGTGTAGAGCAGCAAAAGGTTGAGTGGTGATGATAATTTAAATGGGAGCTAATTGGGAAAACTGAGGAGGGAAATACTGGCAAAATTTTTCATTTCTATGTTGCGTCAAAATTTTGTGTGATTTTGAAATTTTGCAGCTGGCTGACACATAGTTATTTAATAAGTCCTCAGAAAACTGATTAAGTAGAATGCATAGTGTGGGTATTTGCTTGAGTTGTTAGTTGTATGTTCCCTCTCCTATTCATCCCCTACCCCTTCTCTCCTTGATTCTTTTATTTCAAAGGTACCAGGGATCTAGCTTCTAGTAACAGAAGATGGCTCTCCCTCCTGCACTAAGACCTGGGCTTTGCTCAGGGGCTCCCATATGTGTGGGGAGAGGAATGTGGAGCAGCAGCAGAATCATTTCACACCAGTTAGTGGTGGTGTTTTCATCGGAGTCCTCATTGTTAAAATCTTTTATGTTTTGAGTCTTTAGTTCTGTAATAAAGATTCTCTGTAAATGTGTCCACGTTCTGCCATCTCTTTCTGCTCCCCTCCATCCCATGATGTCTCAGATGTATTCTGAGCAGCCTGTTAGAGTTGTGAAATGTTTCACTCCTGTTAAACAGCTGTTTTTTAAAATGCTCTTGCTTATGACTCCTGGTGTAAATAATAGGTGTTATGGTGATAATTATAATAGCTGCTAACACACAACACCATAGATTATGAAAATTTAATTACTGTTCATGATAGCTTGTGAGGCATTAATTGCTGCATATGGACTCCACTATCAGTATAAGCATGTCTTTTAGCTCTGGATGTTTGTGCTCATTACAGGCTGAATACACTGAATTTCTTCAGGATTTGTGTCTTTCTTTCTAATCGGGATAACTACCTATACCAAATCCTACAGTGGAGCAGTTCTGCATGCAGCTGGCAATTATAATGTTTGATAAGTAAGAAATATGTCTGCTGCTAAAGAGAAAAATAATCAAATGTACATTTAAATCTATAAATATGTGCTTAAATGTGCGAAGGCTGGACTAGACTGCTATCCGTAATTTAGATCTAAATACAACCTATGATTTCAAGTAGAATTTACACTCAATTTATTTGGTGCTACTGAGTTCACTGGGGCCAAGATTTCATCCCTTGTTTAGAAGTTACCAGTGCAGTGTCAGGAACCTCTTAGTGGGTGAGAACCAGGGAGTGAAATTGACCAGTCTCATCCTACATGAGTAAAGTATCAACATAGTGAAAACTAAAAATGAAATTCTCTGGTTTTGGTGGTGTGTCAGTAATGTGGGTAGAGAGGCTTTAAAATGTGACCCATTCTGAAGTGTAAAAAATCTGCCTACTCACAATTTTCCACCTAAAAAGACAATAGTTCCAAGTTGAGGGGTGTTAGCAGGTGTTACTAAGTCATACTGGCATACTCAGGGTAGAATCCAGTTTGATACAACGTATGTTGTAGCTGATCTGTCCAAATGGAGTTAAATCTGCATCATTGCTTGTCTGTTCTTCCATTTGTTCTTAGTTCTGTGCAGTTGCATTGTAACATGGAATCATGAGAAATTGAATTCCTGCAAGGATTTTCTAACACCAAGAGTAAGTTAATATAAAATGTGTTGTTCCTACAAGAAATTTTTTTAAAAAGTGCCCCAGTGTTGAACAGCTGCTACAAATTTAGACATAGACACCTCCTAATTGAAAAACTTGCAAGATTAGATACTTGGTACCAGACTCTTCTAATCTAAGGTTCACCTCACTTTCAGTGTATTGGTGGATAGTGGGGATACATATTACTTGTTTGGGGGCACTGGAGATTCTCCAAGGAATATTCAGATGCTTTCAACTTCACGTGAAATTCTGCGACTAATTATGTTTGGAGGATCCCAAGACCTTTTGTCCTGTATCATGTACCTTTGAAGTAAGCCTAAAACACATTTATGGTTTAGCACAGGAGTCAGCAACCTATGGCACGCGTGCCAAAGACGGCACGCGAGCCAATTTTTAATGGCACACCGGAGCCTGTCCGGACTCCAGCATGCCATTAAAAATCCTGCCCAGCCTCGCCCGCTCTCCTCTGCCCTCTGCTCCCCCCGCGGGAGCAGAAGCGTAGCCGTGCGCACGGGGTGGGCAAATGGCCCCACTCTCCCGGCACGGCAAGCCGCGGGGTCCGCGCTCCGGGGCCGGAGCGCCGGCCGAGTGCAGCAAGCTGCCGGCCCCTCCCCTGGAGCCCTGCCGCCGCGTGCAGCGCTCTGGGGGGTTGGGGCAGCGCGCTCCCGCGGGGCAGCGTTTGGCTCCGCGGGGAGGCAGACACGCTCCCTGCTCAACTGGAGCTCTGCCGCCGCCGTGCGCAGCGCTCGGGGGGTCAGGGCTGTGCTCTCCGGCTGGGTAGCGTGTCTGGCTCTGCGTGGAGCCTCAAGGTAAAGGGCCCAGGGCTGGGGGGGTTGGATAAGGGGTGGGGGAAGTCAAGGGACAGGGATCAGGGTGGGTTGGATGGGGAGGTGGGGCCCAGGGGTTAGGGGCGAGTTTCTGGCGGGGGCTGTCAGGGTGCAGCCGGGGTTGGTTGGGGCATGGGAGTCCTGGGGTTTGTGAGGGGGCAGGGGGTGGATAGGGGTCAGGGCAGTCAGGGGACCAGGAGCAAGGAGGCTCCTGGGGGGGACAGTTAGGGTGGAGGGTCTCTGGAGGGGGTGGTCAGGGGACAAGGAGCTAGAGGGTTGTATGAGTTGGGAGTTCTGGGGGTCCTGTCAGGAGGTAGGGGTGTGGAGAGGGGTTGGCGCAGGCAGGGAGTCGGGGGGGGGTTGGATGGGTCGGGAGTTTTGGGGGTCCTGTCAGGGGCGGGGAGTGGTTGGATAGGCATGGGAGTCCCGGGGGTCTGGCTGGGGACTGGGGTGTGGATAAGGGTCGGGGCAGTCGGGACAGGTAGGGGATAGGGTCCAGTCCGAGGACAAGGAACAGGGAGGCTTAGATAGGAGGTGGGGTCCTGAGGGGCAGTTGGGGGCAGGGGTCCCAGGACGGGGTAGTCAGGGGACAAGGAGCAGCGGGGTTCGGAGTTCTTAGGGGGGCAATCACCCAGCCCTCTCTCCTGAGCCCTGCCCCCCACACATACACCACACCCTCTGCCCTGAGCCCTGCACACCCCTCAGGCCCCTGTCCTGAGCCCTGTACCTCCCTCATACACACCCAGCCCTCTGCTTGACTCCTTCATCCCCCCCACTCCAGCCCTAGCCCTGACACTGGCACCCCCACCCATACCCAGGCCCCCCTCTGCCCTGACACCTACACCCCCCCACATACCCAGCCTCCAGCCCTCTGCCCCCAGCCCTCTGGGTCTCGGCCCCGCACAGCCTGCTGCTGGTCTTGGGTTCTGGCTGACGGACCCTTGCCAGCCGGGGTCCCAGCCACAGGCCTCGCTCAGCCCGCTGCCGGCCTAGGTGAACAGAAACCCAGACCAGCAGTGGGCTGAGCGGGCCGGCAGCGTAAGATCAACGTTTTAATTTCATTTTAAATGAAGCTTCTTAAACATTTTGAAAACCTTGTTTATTTTACAATACAACACTAGTTTAGTTATATCATGTATAGACTTAGAGAGAGAGACCTTCTAAAAAACATTAAAATGTATTACCGGCACCCGAAACCATAAATTAGATTGAATAAATGAAGACTCGGCACACCGCTTCTGAAATGTTGCCGACCCCTGGTTTAGCATCTTGCACGGTGTAGCGCTGGTCTCTATTTTTTATCCTTCTCTGGTGTAGGACTATATGGGTGCTGTTTTGCGGGTCTGCTACAGTGGCCCAAATTCTCTGCTGATCTAAAAGAAGGCAGCACCGTAAATTTAAATGGCATTTCACTCATTTACACTAGCAGAGAATTTGGATCATTGACCTAAAGGTACTCAAGAAGTTCCCTTCAAGTTTAATAGAATTACAATAAATTAGAATTCACACAAAGACTTTGTCCCTTTTTTGTCTCCTATGTGACCCTTTCTTGAAAGAATTTGACTGTTGGGAATGGAGTTTGATTCAGGTGTTGCTTAGACATATGTGCTACGTGGTGTATATGTGGTCGTCCTGTGACCAGGTGGACTTCCTCCCTCCACTACAAATTTGTTCTCCTGTTTTTCATTTTTGCCATCTGGTTAGCAAAACAACTCCCCAGCTTAACTGAATCTCTTGCCCGCAATCCCAGCTGCCTGTTCAACTCACTCATCAAACCTTCCCCTCTTTTGGCCTCCATTTCTCTGCACAGGAGTGTGCCAATTTCTTACAAAATATGATATAACCATTTCCCTTCCCATCCTACAACTTTCACCTCCTCCTTCCTTGTCACACTTGCAGAATTTTCCTATCTACTCTACGCTTGCCTGAGCGACCCCATCTTATCTCCTGATCTCCCTTGCGCCCACCCTCATCCTTTTCCTTATTCTTCTTAACCTCAATTTCATCTGGAACTTTCCCCTCACAATACAATCATGCTTTAGTAGCGCCCATCTTAACAGAAAAAACCCAACCCTCCCCCCAACCTCACTTGCCTCTCCAACTACCACAGCATCTCCCTTCTACCTTTCCTCTCTAAGCTCATTGAATGTCTGCAATTGTCTGGATTTTCTCTCCACCAGCTCCATCCTTAGAATCTGGCGTGCCCCTTTCATTCCAGTGCAGTCTCCTTTGCCAAAGTCTCAAATGAATTCGTCCTAGCGACCTAGCCAAAGATCAGAACCAGAACTCCAGTCTCATCCTCCTTGACTTTTCAGCCACCTTTGACACCATCAAGCATGTTCTTCTACTTGAAATCTTGTCCTCCCTTGGTTTCCGTGACTCTTCTCTGTTGGTTCTCCTCCTACCACTCTAATCACATTAGAGCAGAGGTGGGCAAACTACGGCCTGGGAGCTGCATCCGGCCCTCCAGATGTTCTCCCTGCTGGAGAGCGGGGTCCGGGGCTTGCCCTGCTCCAGCCGGGGAGTGGGGTCGGGAGCTTGCCCCACTCTGCGCGGCTCCTGGAAGCAGCGGCATGTCCCCCCTCCTGCTCCTACACATAGGGGCAGCCAGGGGGCTCCACATGTTGCCCCCGCCCCAAGCGCTGCCCCCATAGCTCCCATTGGCCAGGAACTGTGGCCAATGGGAGCTGCAGGAGCGGCACCTGTGGACGGGGCAGCGCCTCTGCGTAGGAGCTAGATGGGGGACATGCTGCTGCTTCTGGGAGCTGCTTGAGGTAAGCGCTGCCCGGCGCATGCCTGACCTCCTCCCCAGCCCCGATCCCCCTCCTGCCCTCGAACCCCTCGGTCCCAGCCCAGAGCCCCCTTCTGCACCCCTAACCCCTCATCCCCAGCCTCATCCCAGAGCTTGCTCATCCAGCTAGAGCCCTCACCCCCTCCTGCACTCCAACCCCCAATTTTATGAGCATTCATGGCCCGCCAGACAATTTCCATACCCAGATGTGGCCCTTGGGCCAAAAAGTTTGCCCACCCCTGCTCTAGAGGATCCTCATCATCACCTGTCCAGCTTTATGTGGGTTCCATGGGGCTTTCTCCTTGGTCCACATCCTCTGCAGGTTATTGCTAGGTAGTCTCATCACAAACACAAATTCAACTGCAGTTCTGCTCTGTGCTGATTACTCATAGCTTTAACTCTCTACTCCAGACTTCTCTGTGTGTCCAAGCTAAAATATTTGCCTGTTCCTCCGACATCTCTTCATGGATATCTAGCTGTCAGCTCAAGTTTAACATGGCTAAAACGGAACCCTTAATCCCCCACCACCTTTCTTGATCACTCTGGACAACACACTATCCTGCCAGTTTCTCAGGCCCATAAAATGGGCATCATCTTTGACCTGGACCCCTTAGGTCCTCACATCCAGGCTATGTTTAAATCTTAGATTCTTTCTGCATAACATCTCTAAGGCAAGGCCTTTCCTATCCATCCATATAGTTAAATCTCTCATCCAGGCTCTCACCTCATTTCCGTAATGTCCTTCTCTCTGGCCTTGACAAATGCAGTCTTACCTCACTCGTGTCCTTTCAGAGAATGTAGCTGAAAATACCATTTTGCTAGCCAGTAGCTATGACCATGGCACCCCCCCCCCCTTTGACTCCCTCTGCTCCTCCTCCTCTATCGCATCAAACATAAACTACTTGTCCTCACTTTTAAGGGCCCTAACAGCCTATTCCCACCCTACCTATATCTCTCATTCACTGTTGAAATGTTGACTTTTGCCTCTAATCAGTCCCTGGTGCCACCTTCCATTGGCCATTTTTGTTAAATTTTCAAACAAGCAGTGCTTTCTCCCATGCTGCCCTTCGCACTTGTGAGGAACTCCATCTAAATATCTGCAAAGCCACTTCCTTGTTCTCCTTAAAACTCTCCTTTGCTATGATGCCTGTAGGAAAAACTTGAGTTAGGCCATGGGTGTGCTGAGAACACTGTTTATCATGTTGACTAATATTGTTTCCTTGTACTCCCTATCTGTCTGTATTTAGTCTTACAAACAGAGCATACAATCTAAGTGTATAGCACCCAGTACATTAGGTTCCTAGGCACAAGTGGTTCCTAGGCACTATGACAATATAAATAATTAATGATATACAGCTGTGAAATGTATCAGACATCTCATAGGCAACAGATGTTTAATGCTGAGCTAAAGTCCTCTTTTGAACAGCCTGCTAATTTATCAGCAATTTCAGCAGCCTGCCCAGCCAGACATGGGATGCAGCAGAAAATGACAGGTGTACTACAGTGCTGTGTCCACTCCAGGGTACTGACAACAGCAAGTGGTAAACCATGTGGGGTGAAAGATAAATATTATTCTACAGACTAGTGAGTGTGTGCCAAGGAGTTAGCAGCGGATGGCAGGATTCAAGATGACAATATCCCGTAATGTTTTATATATTCAGGCTACTGCTTGAATGGCTCAGTTGGTGAATTTTCTATTTTAAGAATTAGCAGTATTGCACTGGAGGTGGGAAAGGAAATGTAAATAATTTGGGAACATATAAGAACATAAGAATGGCCATGCTGGGTCAGACCAAAGGTCCATTTAGCCCAGTATCCTGACTTCGACAGTGGCCAATGCCAGGTGCCCCAGAGGGAATGGACAACATGTAATCATCATGTGATCCGTTCCCTGTCACCCATTCCCAGCTTCTGGCAAACAGAGGCTAGGGACACCATCCCTGCCTATCCTGGCTAATAGCCATTGATGGACCTATTCTCCATGAACTTATCGAGTTCTTCTTTGAACCCTGTTATACTCTTGGCCTTCACAACATCCTCTGGCAAGGAGTTCCACAGGTTGACTCTGCGTTGTGTGAAAAAATACTTCCTTTTGTTTGTTTTAAACCTACTGCCTATTAGTTTCATTTGTTGACCCCTAGTTCTTGTGTTATAGCTATGGACATAATGTATGCAGCATGATACATAAGAGCTAGAGACTGGGAATCTAGAGATGTGTTCTATTGTAGT
Source organism: Mauremys reevesii (assembly GCF_016161935.1). Lineage (NCBI taxonomy): Eukaryota > Metazoa > Chordata > Testudines > Geoemydidae > Mauremys > Mauremys reevesii. Next base: position 86,074,121 of record NC_052631.1, on the reverse strand, counting down.
TTTTGCCACTGATCTGTTGCGTGAGAATTGGCCAGCTTAGTTTGTATTGCAGAGAATTGGCTGTTGGGTGACTAAACTAAGGATGGCTATTCCAGTGAGGGCTGGGTATTAGATAACCGGGCCCTCAAATTTAAGGTAATCTCTCCCTTCCTTAAATGTAACTTTTTTTTTTCCCCAGAGGAAAAAGACCATCCTAGAAAAAACTTCTTTTTACTAATATATGCGAGAGTGTGTGCTTTTTTTTTCTTTTCTTTTTTTGTTAAGGAATATATCAGTCTGTAAATGTTCTCTCTCAAAAAAAAAAATCTGCTAAATACATCCTACAAAGGGTGAGAAAGACACAGCACCTCTGATATTGCACTTTTTTTTTTTTTTTTTTTTTTGCACAAAGCTAAAGTTACTAAATGAACCAATGGCACTCTTCTTCCAAATGTAATCTGTTTAAAGTTCTGAGCTTCCCTTTATGCCCACAATAGTCTGTTTGGATACCAATTTAATGAATGACATTTAAGCTACACAAAAAGCATTCAAAGGCATTGTAAGTATTTCTGTGAGAGGTATATTGTAGTTTAATCCTAAACCAGCAAATGAACAAACATTCTTCTGAAAAGGAAATTTTTATGGATCTCTGGATCAGTGTCAGATCTTTGTGGTATTTCTGTCAGAACTCTTCCTTAAAATAAAATCCCAGTATTTTCATAGCTATGCCGATTTGTCTGGCTACTGCTAATGGAAATAGTAAAGAGTTGAGATGTTCGTTGACGTTCCAATTGAAAGCTTTCTCAATTGGTAAATGCTAACCTTTCAGTGACTCTATTCAGTAAAAATTTCTGACTGCAATGGGTACCTAGGATGATGATGTGAAAAAGTACAACTTTAACTATCAGGTCTGTTTCTGCAAGTGAATTAAAACAAACAAACATACGTTTACCTACCTTGGCAGATAACCTCTCCACATGGTATATAATTGCCAACACTGACTAGCCTTGGTAAAAGACGTATCAATTTATGTTGTTTCTTTACTAGCTAAATATTCCTGTGAGCATTTGTAACGCTATTTACTGAGCATGTGCAGCCGGAAGTCAGTCTCATAATGCATCAAAATATTTGTTGGACAGAGACAAAACAGTTGAGTTTTTCTTCAAAGTGAATGTTCATCAGAACACTTGTTTTCTTTCCAGGAAGTAGGGGATACTTTTGTTCTTATTTAAGATATGATTCATTCTCTAAGACAGTGGTCTCCAAACTTTTTTGATTGCGCACCCCTATCAGTGTAAAATTTTTGAGCACACACCCCCTGCCGCCCCAAACACGCAAAAAAAAAAAAAAAAAAAAGGGAGGGGGCACTCAGACTCCTGCCCGAACTGCTGAAGCAAAAAAAAGGGCGCTCGGACTCTTGCCTGAACTGCTGAAGCGCCGCTCCTCCTGCTGCGCAGCCCAAAGGATTCTCTTGCGCACCCCACTTTGGAGACCACTGCTCTAAGATATTAACATTCCTTGCTTATTTTAAACAATCTGTAAGAAAGTAAGGTGAATTAAAAGATCTGTGTGATGGGGAGAGAAGGAAGGAAATGAAGGAAATTCACAGACTTTCATGTACCAATGTGTGGTCTCAGCAGGGTGAGAGAAGAAATATGAGAGCCCAAGATGCTTTGTGTTTTATGACAGTGGCTCTGAACCTTTCCGGGCTACTATATCCCTTTTAGGAGTCTGATTTGTCTTGTGTACCCCCAAGTTTTACCTCACTTAAAAACTACTTGCTTACAAAATCAGACATAAAAATACAATAGTCTCACAGCACACTATTACTGAACATTTGCTTATGTTGTCGTATTTACCATAGAATTATAAAATACATCAATTGGCATATAAATATTGTACTTACATTTCAGTGTATAGTGTAGTCTATAGAGCAGTATCAACAAGTCATTGTCTGTATGACATTTCAGTTTGTACTGACTTCACTAGTGCTTTTTATTGTGCATTTAGTGCCTGTTGTAAAACTAGCAAATTACTAGATGAATTGATGTACCCCTCAGAAGATCTGTGTCCCCCAGGGGTATGTGTACCCCTGGTTGAGAACCGCTGTTCTATGATATGGGAAAAAAAGGGCACAGGTTAGTCCTTGATCGTGTAAGCCACTCCACAGTTACAGATGTATGGAACTCTGTTTGTTAGTAGGGTGCCAGATGGGTGCAGAGGTTCACCTACGCAGATCAGTTTGCAGTATTGCAGCCATAGTGAGTAGACTCCAGTGTAGCTGTCACAAAGACTGAAAGTACTTGGGCAGTAATTGGTTTTGCGTGACCCTTCGTATTGCATTAACAAGACTAGAGAAAATCTCTCTGCTGGGTTTAAAGCTTTATGTTTTGTCAGCTGGTGTCCTGAAAATGTTGTTGTGGATGAAATTAAAAATAGGACAAGTCTGGAGGTGGTGGGTTCGCTGTCTTTGCTGAGCCTGCTGGGATGGATGGCGCAGTTATGGCACTCCCAGAAGCTATTGTACTGTTTGGATCCAGAGATGTGTGCATTTTAAATATGTAACAGAGTCAAACTTGGATCAGTATTTACTGTGAAGCTGTCCATGGGACCACAATTATATTTGCCATATTATGAGTGTCCTAGATTTTCTATTTAGTTGACCTTTATTTAGTGAGGTATGAACTACTTTTGTATTCTAAAGGATTTGTCCAAAACATCATAATATTGTAGAGGTGTTTTTGTGGTTTTTTTTAGTGATGCCTCAAGGGGAAAAAACACTTATTCTGCAGATTGAAGGACAATTTACTGCATTTACCATCTCGGGCTCTGTCCCATAAACACTTAAGCACATGCTGAACTTTTTCCCATGTGAAATGACTCACATAGGCAAAGTTAAGTATGTGGTTAAGTGTTGTTGCATTTGTCATAGAATATCAGAGTTGGAAGGGACCTCAGGAGGTCATCTAGTCCAACCCCCTGCTCATAGCAGGACCAATCCCCAACTAAATCATCCCAGCCAGGGCTTTGTCAAGCCTGACCTTAAAAACCTCTAAAGAAGGAGATTCCACCACCTCTCTAGGTAACCCATTCCAGTGCTTCACCACCCTCCTAGTGAAAAAGTTTTTCCTAATAGCCAATGTAAACCTCCCCCACTGCAACTTGAGACCATTACTCCTTGTTCTGTCATCTGGTACCACTGAGAACAGTCTTTTGTTGTGTCTCGGGTAACACCAATCACTGGTGCAGGTCAAGTATTTAAAATAATAATAGAGATTAAAAAAAGAACCCCTACAGTTGACACTGTTGGGATCAACCTTGCCTAGCATTTCTAGTTAGACAGCAAAACTAGCTTGAGCTTTTTGGTCAATTTCACTTTTCTGGTAGTGATGGGCTAAGACCAAATCCTCTTGGATGTTTCCAAAATTTGGGCAGAATCTGAATTCTGGGGCTATGACCTATCTTGACTTTTCTGGGTTTTGTTCACTAGCAAAAATACTTTTTTGGTTATCCAGTGTGATGGGGGCTGCTCCCATTCTTCTGTTACCTGAATCCCCCCAGATTTTTCTTTTCTACAGTACGTTCACAAATACATGTTCATTTTTTTGCTCCCTAGTCTGTGCTCATGCATACTAGGACTTCACTTTGGTAGCAGGTGCAGCTCTTGGTCTCCACCACTCTGGCCCTTGCTAACTGAAAGTGTGAGTTGGATGAAACTGCTGAATAAATCCTAATTTAAAACGTTGATACTGTACTTCTCTCTACCAAAATAAGATGGTTTGTGCAGCAGAATAGCCCTGAGGACAACTGTTGGTGGAGATGCCTGGATGAAACTGAGATTGTCGTCAGGGTTCATCAGCATTTACGTAAATTAGTTCAGAATATCTAGGAGTGTGGCAGGAAATTTGAATAAAACAGTTTGCCTGTAAAATATCAGAAAAAGAATTGGTGTAAAGAAACGTTAAATGAATGTGCTGCTTCAGAATCTAGTACAAATGTCCTTGTGCAGCTGGCACCATTCTACACCCTTGATGCTCTTTATTTTAAAGGGTCCTGCTGTCTACAGACTTTAATGCTAGCAATATTTTAACAGTTTTTGTTTTTCTCTTCTCTCCTCCCCCCTCGCCCCCCTGCATTAAAATATGGGAAATACCCTTGCTGATCCATGCTAGGTTGCCTGCCAGGTGTCCAAGCCAGAGAGTTGTGCAGATCCTGTGGAAATAACTGGTATCATATGTCAGTTTCTTGGCAAATCATCTGTTTTGGCTTCTTGGAGAATTCCAACTCCTGGCAGGACTCAGTTAAGCTGTATTTATAGTATACTTGCTACTATCCAAATGCACTCATCAAATAACTTCTTTAGTTTGCAGGTGTCTGGCCTACACTGCAAAAAACCAAACAAACCCCCCTCCAAAACCTTGTGGCAGAAAGTCTCAGAGCCCAGGTCTGCAGACTCAGGCTTGTGCCACAGGGCTAAAAATAGCAGCGTAGATGTTCTTACTCAAGCTGGAGCTTGGGCTCTATAGCCCAGCAAGGGGGGTGAGTCTCGGAGCCCAATCTCCAGCTCGCGTGGGAACATCTACATTGCTATTTTTAGCCCCATAGCACAAGCCCGAGTCTGTAGACATGCGCTCTGAGACTTGCTGCCTGTGGTTTGTTTTGTTTTTGCAGTGTAAATGTACTTTATAAGGCGGTTATCCTGAATATTTGACAACTGTTTCCTCACTGTAGAAAAAGCCATTTATAGCCATCACTAGACCAATAGATAGATGCTCAGCTGTCCAAGGTTCCTGCAGTAAGGGCTGGTTCCAAAGCCTAATGTAGTTAATAGAAAGACTTCATCAAGTTATTCATTAGGGCTATAGCCAGCCTGCTTAAGGGCCACAAGAACTTGTGTGCACAGAAGACTGCCCTCCATGCCAGTGAATCCTCTTTTTGCTATACCACTGTGTAAATCTGATGGGAATCTTAGATGAGAGGCCATCCTTCAAAATTCCATGCATCACACGCTGCCTCTCCTTTCCAAGCAGTAACAAGGCTGCCATGCGTTCAGATGAAGTAGAAAATTCACTAGTCGTCCATAGCCTGCCCTTTTTTGGGATGAGAGCGGCAAGACTTCTTGTAATGTGCTCTCTGTTCTTGGAAGCTATCCAATAAACCCTTTAGCATGTGTCCTGGGGAGGGCTACATTGAATCTGCATCATGCTGGGCTAGTGTTAGGGACAAGCCGCAGATGTGGCATTATGAGTTATGCTCTTTGCTGAAAAAACAATATGCCAAATATGTTCTAAAGCAAATTTTAATAGAAAATGTAATACTTGAATAGTTTGAGAGTAAATTTTCCAAAGCTTCACATCAGCATATTTTGATCATGGGCTAGTTTGATGCAGAGGGTTTGTGTGTGTCTGTGTGTGTGGCAATTTGTTATAAAACAAACAATGCATAATTTGCTATCCATGTTAAAAATTCTATGAGTAGACAGTAAATTTCCCAAGAAATTTCTGAACTCCACAACATCCATATGTTTTCATATTGAAACCACAAGCAACAAAGCCAGTAATCTTCAAAAGGAGAGACATTTTATTGGTTATTTGAGTAATGTGGGCTGTGATTTGCTTTCATTTTAACAACTATGGGGACCTGGAATAGATGGTTAGAGAGGGATGAAATATCTGCTAGTAGAAGAAGGTGACAGTTCATCCATCTATACCTGTCTTGGACCTTTGCTTGTTTGAGTGTTCTGAGAAAAGGAATCAAGTTTGAAGAGTCTCTTCCCAATGCCATTTAAAGTATGTTAGTTTTTCCATGGCTAGTGGGTCCTGTCTCCTGGTGACTCAAGGCTTTTTACATCAAGTTGTTCTGTCTCTCTGAGCTGCTATAGTACATTGTACAACAACCAGCATCTGGGAACTCTGTTCACCTCCTCTGACATCGTGTGTACCTCTCACATGGTAATCCTAGGAGAGCCACTTTTACATTCAGAAGCTAAAAATGTCTGATGTTCTGTCCTATTTTCAGAAATGGCATTAACTGTGATGCATCAGTGCTAAAAGGGTGTCAAAAGAGGTAAATGCCAAGTCACAGTGCAGGAGCACACCAGAGAATAGAAGTTAGATGGAGAAGACCTACTCGTCATCCAGTCCATCTCCCTGTCAATTCAGGATTGCTCCCTATAGTATTCTGTCTAATGTCTTGCCCAGTTTAGTTTTAACTTTCCCAGGCAGTTGGGTTTCTGCTGCTTTCTCAGGAGCCTGCTCTGAAGACTTTACTGTTTGGGAAAGATTTCTTGACGTGGAGGCTAGCTATCCCTTTTTTAATATTGCCCCTGGGAGGCAGGGGGAGCGATGTTGGTGGTAACCTGCAAGGAAAGGGGAGTTTGGGACTGGCAGCCAGAACATAATGCCCAGCCTGCCTTAGTCACCAGAGAGTGTGAAGCTCCCAGGGGCTGGGAGGTGGATATGAGGCCAGGGACAGTGGCCTGGGCCTCTCCTTTGCCCATTGCTGGGGATGTCTTTGCTCCTTGAAGTTAACACCATCCTCAGGAGGTCTGTCTTTGGTCCTCTCAGTGAGAGGAGAAACCCACAGGGGCCTGGCACCCTTAGAGGTGCTCCCCAGGGCTGCCTGGGGAGGGGCAATTTGCCCTGGGCCCCACAGGGACCGCCACGAGAATATAGTATTCTGTAGTATTGCAACTTTTTTTTATGGAAGGGGCCCCTGAAATTGCTTTGCCCCTGAATCCACTGGGCAGCCCTGGTGGTCCCCTTTCAGCTTGTTAGGTCTGGGTTTAGGGACCTTGTACCTTTTGGCTTGCAGTTGCTTACCATGCTTTATGTTCATGTTCACATTTCAGCGCCAAATCAACTCAAGCAAAGAGTGTTCATCACCCGTCTCATCTTGTGTGCTGTGGGCAGGATGCCTCCGCAGTGCTGCCTTCCCTTTGACTTATAAAATGGGCATGGTAAAACTGTTGTGAATAGAGGTTACCTGCAGAATTCCTTAAATTCTGGATTGGCAGGATTGGATTGCTCTCTTCACTTGCTATGCACCACTAAGTGTGTCACCATCTTAGTTCTTGGTGCAAGCATGTTTCATGGAGCAAGCAACACACCCAAAGCGAACACTTGCTAAATCCTAACAGTGAGGTGAATCAGTTGTTCTGTACAGCTTTACAATTCCTCTCATGTTTGTTTTGTTCTTTCTCTTTGTTGTAGCCTAGCTGTACAGTGTGAGTCTGTTTTTTGGCATTTAGATGCCTTACTGTGTAGAAAGGAAGTCTGTGTTGTCTACTCCACACCAGGAAATGCTCTTGCATAATTAGTCAGACCTCAGAACAAACAATCTTTCATGGCATGAAAATGTTGTTTTGTTTAATTCAGTAAAAACTGTAAACACTGTTGCAACAAAACAAACTGTCCTCTGTTCTCAAGTGTGTCCTGAGTGTGGAGTTTGTATAACTGACCCTCACATTGCCTCAACTAGTGCAAAAGCCCTTATGAAACCACAGACAATGGATGGAGAAGGCTTCTCAGCAGGAGCAAATGTTGCATGTTTATATCTGGAGCTATTATTTCTGATTCTCAGGCTGTCCAAGTGGCAGACCTACAAATCCTTTTCCATTTGCTAAAGCCATTTTAAGCTCCTTTCAAGTTGATTGATCTCTGATTCGCTCCCTTATGCCCAAGTGTCTTTCAGGAAATAACCCGGAAGAGAGAAGAAAGGGTTAGGATGCAGAAAACTTCCAAGGGTTCTTGCAGTGCTTTGTCTTTGCAGAATATTGCTCTATTGTTTAATATTTTTATTACAGAATATTTGAACAATCTCTTTAAAAAGAGAGAATTTGTATGGAATGTTTATATTCACTTCCCTAACAGTTGCATGAACATCTTGGAGTTTGCAGTCAGGACCCTGGCAGTGCTGAGCATAGTCAGCCATTGTGAATCAGGGCTAGCAGAGTTGCCTGTTTAAGGAGATTCTTACACTGGAGTGTGATTAAAAGAAAATATTTTGTGCAAATAAGATTTTTGCCAATAAATTCCTATCCTGTCTCTCTGGTGCTATTAAATCTTATTTGAAACAGTTTCATTCTCAGTCCATCCTCTCTCTTCACTTATCCCTCTTCAGTGAATCCATAACTCTGTTTAATCATTGGCACCTGATGACTTAGAAGTTGTTATGCTGCTGCCAGTTAACATCATGACGTCGTTACAAGCACAATGCCATGTCAGAGCGAGCTGTGCTTCAGGGAAGGCTTCCCCTTTCTACCAATAATCAAAGAATCATAACTCTGATTACTAATACAGATGGGCCCACAACAGCAGTGTTTGGATCTGGATTAGCATCAGGTTACGGTTTGGGTCTGAGATTGAACCAAGGCCAATGATTGGGTTTGGGTTGGATGGTATAAATTTTGCTGAGCTGTTCTTATGAGATTTCAGCCTAAAATGATGGTAAATATTGTCCAATTTTCACACCTGAACTAGATCAGAAAAACAGGTATATCTGACCTTGGAAGTGAACCAGAACTGAAACTATGGAGGCTGTTATGGATTCTGGTATTTGAATCCAACTCCTCTCTGTCTTCCTCCCCCAAATTTCGAATTTGATGTTCTGGGAATTTCCTTTCCATGTCTCTCAAGCAACGTTAAAATCCAGACTTGTGCTTCTCCCTGTGAATTTTGTTGATTTAAGAGCAGGCTGGCACAATTACGCACTAATGTATAGTTGCTGTATTTTACCAAATCGGGTGGTTTGACGTTTACAAGTAAGGTGGCTCTCTAGGAGGGTACAGTTTTATTTTTTCTATGTATTCTAAAGAATCTTGTCTACAAAGTGGGCCTTTCCTTCACTTTTTTTGCACAGACTTGCAATTTGGTTGTGGGCTTTCTTTGTATGTGCTTCGTCATCCCTTGCAGTGAGTTATACTTCCTTCTCTCTTTGAATAGCATCGAGGTTTTGTGCCTTACGCCGCTGGTAATTGGACAGAAGCAATGTATTGAGGAAGAGCAGAGAACTGGCTCAGCGAGTTCCTCTTTTGTCTTTCTCCTGGGCTGTCTGTTGTCAGGGTTGCCTGCTTGCAAGTATTACACTGTTTTGTTTTTGAATTTGCTATTGGAAAATCTAGACGGCCAGTGCCAAGGGTTAATACATTTGCCACCCCTTCATTAACACATGTAGGTGGCAAAACAGTGTAATTGCAGGGAATTGCAGTGTGGCTTTTGAGGATGTGATGGCTGAATTTGTCCAGAAATACCACATAATGATTTAGCTCAGGTAGGGATGGTTGATTTTTTAACATCAGTTAAAAAGTTTCTGAGTTAGTGTTGAACCACTGTCTCAGGTTGATGAGATACAAAGTAAATAATGGTGGTGGTTTATTTATTACAGAGACTTCCAACACAGATAATTGCATTGTCTTCCTAACTTTCCCCACGGTTTCAATGGGAAAAAGTGTTCTTCCCTTCCGAACCTAACCTGCTAAGTAGTGATGTTACTCTTGTTATCATTGCTTTTGCCTTCTAGCCTGCAAGTGTCTGCATTTTGGTGGAGCCAGAAGAGAAATGATCCCTATGCTGTGTATGGATAGTTATGCAACATACTTTGCGCTCACAAGAGATGCTTTGTTAATCATAAAAAATGCTTATTCATGTTTTCCTTGTTTCCTCAGCTTCCCTTCGAGGTGGAAATTTATTACATCCAGCATGTGATGCTCTATGTTGTGCCCATCTATCTGCTGCGGAAAGGAGGTAGGTCTGCAATCAGTTTGAGCCATATTACCCTACTGATATCTGATAGGTTGGAGTTAACTAACTAAGCACAACCTGTTTCATTATGTCTCCAGTTCTTCTAAGGCAACACTTTGCTTTACCTGCCATTAGCACACCGGGATTGTTGCTGTTTATTATTTGTTTTGAGGCAGCGCCTAGAAGCCCTTGCTATGGCCCAGCACCCCATTGTGCTAGGTGCTGTACCACCACAGAACCAAAAGACATTTCATGCCTCAAAGAGCTTACAAGTATGCATCGGCCAAACAGGTTCTCTTCCTGCCACCTTGTGACTTCAAAGACACTTGATTATGTTTTCTTGTCTTTTTGACCAAGGTTTGTGGTAAAAATACACTTGATTGCAGGAGTTTTTAATTTTTGTTAGTTTTGTATTCAAGTTTTCAAATTTGATGTGAACTTCGGCCCATGAATATAGTCGTCTTGGATGCCTCCAAGCATGGAGTACCCGGGGAGAACCCCTGTTCTTAATGAACGGGGAGGGTCTCTCTTGCAGCACTAGCTCCCCAGGTGAATATGAATCAGTCAGTGTAAAGCACTTTAACTGTGAAGCTTTGAGGAAATCTAAGTGCGAGGTATTGGTGAATCAGGGCTAGCTCCTTCATTGCCCCCTCCTAACAAAGTACTTTAGTTCTTCTTCGAGTAGCATCCCTATGGGTGCTCTCCTTCTGGTGCTCATATGCCTTTGATCAGAGATTTTCGGCAGCAGTACTCATTCAGCCCACACATGCACCCTACGTGCCCTGTATCAAGGCTACATAGGGCTGCGTGGGCAAATCTCCTCAGTTCCTTGTCAACTGCCTGGGCTCGAGACTGAGAATTCAATGTGTCCGCTTCAGTTGGCCAAGCTTGCACTGTCTAGTTTGTTAGCTGGCAGTTTTTTTTCTCCCTAAACCACAGCAGAGCAGGAGGAATGCGAGTTTACACACACACACAGTGTCAGGAGGGCATTAGCCTTCTATCGGGATTAGGAGGTCTCCCACATCATTCGCGTCAATTGCTGACAGATCTAAAAGGTATACGATCTCCACCCGGAGACGCTCTAGCTGGATTTCTGAATGTATCATTTCCTGTTATCAATCTCCCGATATACAACCTCGGAACCTCCATTCCACAAGATCTCTTTCTACCTCTGTGATGCTGTTCAAGAAGAAGAGGTTACTCACCCTGTGCAATAACTGGAGTTCTTCAAGATGTGTCCCCTTCATGGGTGCTCCACTACCAATCCTCCTTCCTCTCTGCTTCGGGGTTTCCTCTCTGGGATTTTGTGGTGGAGAAGGAAGTGTAGGGCACATGTGTGGGCCGAATGGGCACTGCTAACAAAAATTGCTGATTGAAGGTGCATGTGATGCATGCACATCTGAAGTGGAGCACCCACAGGGACGTAAATCTTGAACTCCAGTTACTGCACAGGATTAACCATTCATTTATGTTAATGTCTCAATGAGTAGTAAAGTTGGGAATGTTACAGACTTCTAATTAGTGCACTAGAGAATGGAAAACACCTTGTTTTCTTAGCATATATTCTACATTGTACATAAGAAGCTAAACCAAACTATGCTGTACTCCCATCCTGGGACCTGAGATATTTCCAAGTTTTCTGCTGTTTCCCTCTTCTGGTTTGATCTCACTGGAGATCTTGTAGCCTTATCATATATACTTTAGCCCATGTAATTCCATATTTGTTTTGCTTGGAAGCATTGTCTAAGAGTGTCTCTTGGAGGCTCTCTTTTAGTGCTTGATTTCTGGAGTATTTTGTATGGGTTTGTCCTCCCATCTGTGTCTGGCTCAGTGTAGTAAGTCTTCTCCACCTCTACCCTACCTGTGGCATTGTTCTGGCTCCCGCTCTTTATCAGTTTACAGCTATCTGCTGCCATCTAATGTTGACGTGAGAGCAGTGAACTTCCAGGCTGACACGTTCTGCTGGCTAACAGACATCTTTTGCAGTCACCCTTGGCTGAGGCTATGAAGCCAGTTGGTTCCAGCTTGTTTTACAGTTGGACCCTGTGGTAGCACCCTTCTTACCTGATCGATTAATATCTCGTTAACACAGGACATTGAACTATTGTACAGTGTTTGTGTCCTCAGAGACTGGTTCTTGCCAAATCCATATTATGTGTATTCTCGGGAAAACGTGAATTCTTGACAAACTTGGTGAGGTCCAGCACAGGTAGAACAGCTACAAGAATGATCTAATGTCTGTAGAACCGATGCTAGAAAATTATTTCCTCTGCCCGTCTCACTAGCAGACCTGGTTGAAACACTTTTTGACTCAATCACAGATTGCCTTCTGCTGTAACAATATCCCATGTGGCTTGATCTGTGATCACTGACCTTCAGCAACATGCAGTAATCGGCCTATAATCTATCTGTAAACCTTGGGCAGAAATTTGTATCAGATTATGATTATGTGGATTATGACCTGGGGAAATAGGTTACCTGTGCAGCGAAATAATAGTTCATTGGACTTGGGAGCATATTAGAATGGTGCAGAAGTTTGATAACAGGGACAGTGAGCCTTTCACTTCAACGTCATCGGTTTTCAGTCTAGCCCATTACCTAGTGGCTGTTTAGTTTATGTGAACTGAGTTGGTTGTAGTCCAGTTCCTGGTTGATGCATCAAAAAGGGACAGTCTGAATTTGTTAGTGTCTAAGGTGCCACAAGTACTCCTGTTCTTTTAGTCTGAAGTATTGTGGCATTGACTGACGCTGGCAGCCTCATCCCAGGGCCATGGCTCGGAGAGACAACTGCCTGTCAAAGTGGTCTTTCAGAACAGGAAAATTAATGGCATGGCATAGAGAGAGGTTACGCAGGTTCAGCCCAAGCAGCTGCAGTGTGTGAGAGACCGTAAATGTAGAATTCCAGTTCCACTTTACTAGCACCAGGATATTTTTAAAAATACACCATTCTAGTGATGTAGAAATTTTGTGCGTGTGTGTGTGTGTCTTCATATTTTGTTCACTCTCACTGTGATCCCATTCACTGTGGCAGGCAAGGCAAGGTCACATAACACTGCCAACCTTGCAGCTTCTGCTTTGTGTCTGTCCTGAATGGTGCTGGAGCTCTGCCTTGCTCAGGTTTGGTTGAAAGGCTAGTGTGATGCTGACTGCTCACACTCCAGTGTTGCACAGTAAGCAGGATGAGCTGCCTTGTCCTGACTGGGAGCTGTGCTGATTAACTTCGGCCTTCTAGGGAAATGAGATGTTTTCCTCCCCCTCCCTCCTGCCCTTAGCTTCCCCCCCCCCCCCTGCTTTGGACATTCTGGCACATCATAGATTTCCTTTCCCCCTCTTCCTGTTTGTTTAATTTTCTCCTCAAATACATACACCAGTTCTGGACACACAACATGTTCCCTTCCCTCCCCAAGTGATTGAACATCGTCCCCAGAACAGAGGCTTGAGAGAGGTCACACACCAAGGGCCAAATCCTTGACCCCCTCTGTTGTGACTCTGATGGTGCAAAGAAGATGTAATGCTGGTTTAACTGGCCAGCAGCTTGGGGGATGGAGTTCCCCATTATCTTCAACCAGCTTAAAGTAGTGCAATAGAACCTCACTAATTCACACAGATAATGCAGTAACATCCACACACATTGCAGCGTAATTGCATTGCAGTGATTTAACACGTCCTGTTGTGGTAACTGTTATTTGTTTAGTTCTGTTCAATCTGTAGAATGAGCTGGGCAAAGTGATAACACCTGCTTCCGATAGGTGTAATACTTGAATACCTTGCCTGAAGCACCTCTGAAAATCAGACTGTATATTTATGGAGTAAAATTAACATTCCCTGTTTGCTTCTGTGGCCAAGAGTAATCCTGTTTCAGTGGAAAACAAGCAGGATTAGTGAGAGTTAATGTCTTGTATAGTGTTTAGTGATCAAATTAAAAGACATCTAGCCCTCAACGCTGGATCAGAAAGAGTGAAAAGATAATGAGTATATTTCAGGTGAAAAACAAGGGTCTCTCAAGTATTCACTATCCTGAAAGTTAGTTACTAGGTGGAATCACAGTAATTCAGTTAAATATTAATACTTTTTTTTTCTTAAAGGTATCTACACTGCAGAGCCACTTAGCAATTTCTGGTGGGCTCTGTTATCCACGGGCCTGATGTTTGTCTATCATTTTAGCATCTTACAGATTCTGGGACTGGTAAGTGACTACTCATAAAGTAAACATTTGGGCCAAAGTGTTTAGGTGCAAATGGGTGCCTAATTTGCTGGGGCAATTATGTGCTCAAATTGGACAATTGCACGTGCTAATGGCTACTTGTGGTCATTTGCATGTAAGTCACCCCATTCACACAAACACATTTTACCATGCACAAATTAGACATGCGGTTGCATACGCACTGAGTGCACAACTGCTTGCCTTACTTCTGAAAATCTGACTGTGTGCTGAATAAATAGGTAAGTGAGAATTGCAAACATACTAACTTGATTACTTTGATTTTTAGGGGAGTTAGGAAATCTCCATTTTAGGTTTGAGTCAATACAGCACAGTATAAGATTGATTTATAAACTTGTTATTGTCCCTTTCCACAGGTCACGGAAGTGAATTTGAACAACATGTTATGCCCAGCCATCTCGGATCCTTTCTATGGGCCCTGGTATCGAATCTGGGCATCTGGACATCAGACTATCATGACCATGGCTCATGGAAAACTTGTGATATTGTTCTACAGTGCTGTCCCTGTCTTTAAATATGGTGTGGATTTGCTTAGACTCCCATCTAAGAAAATAGACTGAAATTTCTCCCTGAGAAGTAGCACTTACAGGAAGCGGCGGTACCTGTATTCATATTGGAGAAGAAAGACCCAAAGGAGAATGAAAAGACAGTGTGTTAGTGTGTCATGTCTGCTTCCCCTCCCTCCCCCCTCACTATTTCTTGCCTCAAAAGATCTCTACAATAGAGTGAGGATTTTCTTCTTTCAACTGCTGTTTTTCACTGCCCGTAGTCAATGGCAAAATTAGTGGCCTTATTCTGGGAGAAGTTGGTGTTTTACATATTTTATGCAGATTACAATGGAACCTCCCTAACCCACACTATATAATTACCCCAGAAAATGGCAGGCGCTGTCTGTATCCCAGCAAAGAGAGTGGCAGTACAGTCCCCTTCTCAAGACTTTTTGCTGTGTATCCTTCAGTACATTTACTGATTACATTATAAGTATAAGAAAAAGCTGAATTACTACTCTAACCGAAAGTGAACCAAGCCCAATTCATAATGAATCATCCTGGCTTAACTTTCATTATTTGAATTTTGCTAGTTGGTGAGTAAGTGAAGCAATATGCTGTGGGTCTCCCAGTTATTTGTGTGAATTAGTGAGGTTCTATTGCACTACTTTAAGCTGGTTGAAAATAATGGGGAACAAAAGAATCATTCAAAATATATTTAACATTTATTTTTTAAATTGGATTATTTCTTTCTCAGCTGCTATGGATCTTCACCTGTTTGGTTTGAGCCCAGCATAGTAACACCTTCTGAGGATGCTTTGACTTGAATGCATGAAAAACCATCAGGTTGAAATAATTGTTTTAAAAAATCAATAAGGGTGTAAATTGTGATGGGTGGCATTTCATCTAGTCCTTCAAGTTGCCCCGGAACAGAAAGAAATATGAATTAAAGGGACACTGTCAACCTGGTTTAGACTGGGAAAACAAATTACAAAACCCCATGTGAAGAGTTTTAAACTTTATTTCATGCTTTAAAAAAATTTCTGCCCTGTGTTCTGTATTGAACAGATGAAGAGAAACTGCTATTCTGGTTTCTCTCGCTAAGCGTCTACACACCGTATGCAGTGATTTAAACTAAATCAGTGTAACTCTAGTCTGGTGGCAGTTATATCAGAGTAAAGGTGTATATATACCAGCATAGCTTGTTTCATTTGCTACTATAACAAGCTTTACTGCTAGAAGCACCTTTATACTGGTATACCTCCCTCCACATAGGACACAGCACTGATTTAACTAACCTTATTGCAAAAACTGCATGCAGAGATGCAGAAAGAACAAGTATAACTGGGGAAAAGCAAATTCAATGTATCCATTTACTTCAGTTTTAACAATGTTCAGTATTAAGATGTTATACTGTACAGGCAAGTGGAAAGGGGGGGGATCTTGACAGTGTTCCTTTTAATTTTTGAAATCTGAGTTCATGTTGGTTGTATTTCAGAGCTGCATCTCAAGAATTTGCTGCAAAAAGTGATTTTTAGCTTGCTTGTGTTGCATTGCCATAGGTGTAATGGTATACAGAGCCACCATACCTCTCCCTTTGGCTGAGTCGCCCTGCGATCGTGTTCTGAAGTTAAGGTACAGCCATTTATACCTCAAGGAGAGAGCTCATTGCCTAGAAAAATTATTAAAGTTACAAACTTGCATTTTTTTTTTAAAACTTTTACAAAGGCAGATTTTGATAGGGGAGAGGGAACACAAATGACTTCTTTAAATAGTTTCATTCCATTTATTTAAATATATTTACAACTGCATTCAGGAGTATCCTGTCAATCTGTATTCTGATTTGTAAACCCTTGTCTGGACACACTCTGTGCTTGGTGGCATATATTAAATATGATGAATAACCTATGCTGCCATAATTAGATTAAAAAAGCAGATTAACTCATTGAACAGTTGTGATAAATTTAAATTCCCGTTACCCAGACCAACAAAATGCATGTTCCTGTTCCCTATCTTCAGTCTCCAGCAGGAGTTCGCCTTTGAGAGCTAAGCCCCTGATACTCGCAATGAATATCTGTTTACAGTGTGGCTCTCAGGCCCTGATCCTGCAAGCACTTAAGCAGGTTTAACTTCACTCATCAGAACAGCCTCGCTCCTACTCCTGTATGTAAAATAAGCACATCTTGCGGAAGCATTTGCCGGAGTGGAGGGAAAGCATCAGTGTTAACAAAGGCGTGATCCTTCAAAGGCAGAGCACTCAACTCCCATTGAAGTCAGTGGGACTGCAGGAGGTGATGTCCTGGCCCCAGTGAAACCAATGGAGTTTTTTGGCCATTGATTTTAATGGGGCCAGGATTTCATCCAGGGTACTCGGCATATTGCAGGGTCAGGCCCTAATGTTCATATTGATAGATATTGAGCAGTGTCCCCTACTTGAATATCCGTTATCTCATAGGAACAGCTGAGCTAAATCATACAGCACTTCCTCCCATCACCTAAGCTTGTCTGAAGTTTATTTAGGTTTGTTTATCTAGCTAGCAGTCCCTTAGCAAAATGCCTTGGGCCAGACACCCCTGCTGTAACTACAGTGAAGTGTTTAGAAAGAGACCATTGGTGTTACCACAGAGATGCAGTTGGCCCATCCTTTCAACACGGGCACTATTGCTTGGATTTAAGTTTTTTTGATTCTTGCCTTTTTCTAACCCTTTTTTTTTTTTAAATGACGGATTTTGACAGCTACATTCAGAACAGCAGCAGCCTCCCAGGTTTAAAGCCACTTAGTATTTTTGAAAATACAGCACTTCCTGCCTCCAGCTGTGTGCTTCAGGGCATTCTAATAAGTACAGCCACAGCTCCTTTAGGCCACCACTAGCCTCTTATGATCAAATAATGAGGCTAATGGGGAATTTCAAATGTGTAGCTCAAAGGGTGCCACCTCCATGGCAGGGTATTTACTTGAAGTACTGAATTTCTAGCTCTTTTGGCTGGTTTAAAAATGTAGGAGCAGGCATGGCAATTTTGAGACGATTAAAGTCGGGGAAGCCTCTAAAGCAGTAGGTCTGTTCCTAAAATCTGACTCTCATTCCTCAGCTGATCTCTTGCAATAGACACAGTCTGTAAGGTGCAGCAGAAAGGTGGGGATTGTTCAGTTCATAGGATGTTGCTTTGGATGATGGTGGGCTACTCAGAAGCTGGGCAACTTATTAAAATATCCCACGGGAGGGTTACGTCACTTCTATGGTGGAAGATTTATTTTTCTCCTATTGAATGGGTGGGTTTTACAAGCACTTATAATAGAGATGATGATCCTTGGTTGGCTTCTGTTTATACTGGAAATGAAGAGGTGAAGCCAGGTGGCCAGGAAGTGTGAAAGGGAGAGGAAGCACAAGGTGAGTGACCAGTCAGTGTGAAAGGGATAGCTTGCCTCTGGCCAGCTGAGCTGCCTGAGACAGATCACTTTGTCTTCCACTAGTTCATGTGTGACAAGTCATCCTCACTACCAGGGAAAAATCACTCATGGTGCTGAAAGCTAACATTCCACCCTGAGAAGGTTATTCTCCATAGTATTCAGACCTCCAGTGACAGGAAAACGATTTGTGGTCTTTAATATTATTGTTTTGCTGTGTTTAAGCAGATGACTTGTCAGGTGGGAGCCTGAATATTGTGATTTTTTTTTTTTTAAATAAACTAAGAGGAAGGGGAAAAATAAAAAGCCTAGAAAGGAGAGACAGACTCATAGAAGTGTGGGCCTGGAAGGGACCTCCATAAGTCATTTAATCCAGTCCCCCGCACTGAGGTAGGGCTAGTATTATCTAGACAGATGTGACTGGCTAGTCTTTTTGTGCCTGTGGAATCAATCCCAAACTAAACCTAACTTTGTTTATCAAGTGCATCCTTGTTTTGGGGGTGTCTCCCCCTCAATGGAGAACTTTGTATATGTTGAGGGTAAAATTGTGTCTTTAAAAGCAAGCTCCAACTATTTAGCAACATGGTGCTCTGACTAATGGAGTTGGCCTTTCTGAGCACACCAAACTCTGCCCTTGTCTCCTCTCTACGCTACAGGAGGAGCCGTTAGTAGCTACAATTAAATTTGTTTACTGATCACAGAGTTTGTTTATGCTCAGGCTGAGAAGCATGAACTAAAGATGGTAACTCTTCTGCCCCCATGTAATGTTGGGCAGCAGCCGGTGCATGGTAATGGATTCTGGTGCCAAGGCTTTCAGTAGTCTAAGACACAGCTAGTGCTATTTTTTCAAAGGTTCAGACACACCTCTGCGGTGTTTTACCATTAATCTGTTTTTGTCCATCTTCCACTTAACTGCATTGGACTTCAAACACCAAAGATGAATTTGCATCGTGTTTCTCTCATAGGCTGGAGATTAACAGCTCTTAGTCATGTTCAGAAATAAATAATATATATATATAAAAATGGATGTAAGGCCATAGCCCCCAAATACACCCCTAGACGTGGTATTAGTTTGACTTCTTAGTGCTTGACAAATGCTGCTTGTAGGCAAAGCGCTTTGCTGAAGCTGGGAGACATAAGCAGTCAGTTCAGTTGTGCACTTTAAGGTTTTAGAGTACCTCAGTGCAGATGTATTCCCCTCTGTCTGTAGCCGCAATCAGGGTTTTGATATTTCTGTATATTTGATAACTGAATGTTTTGTAAAAACCTAAGTGTCTTTCCCTTTCAGAAATGGCTATTTGCAGTTGTTTAAGTACTTGATTCTGTGTCCCAAGTCTTGTCTATAAATCACAGGCATTGGTTTCCTAGGTATTTGTAACTACATGAGGGAAAAAATATAGATGTGCAGTTTTTCTTATTGCAGTTATTTCCAGTGGCATTTATTGTTTTACTAGGTGAACTTTTCATAATTTTATTTTAAAAGCAGGGGGATAAAGGGATGCTGCAGCATACAGATGTGACACTGAGAAGTTAGTCGTCCTAGTTTTAACAAAGTAGAAAATTCAAAGGGGCATCTGGTATTAGTTCATAAGTGGAAATGCTGCAGGTATGTTTGTAAAGACAAAGACAACTACTTTTTGTAATTGGAATAAAACACATGACGCGATCCATAACAGTTCTTTTGTGACCTCGTGCTCAAGGTGATATTGCTGTAACTCTGTTTTTTCTGCTTAGTGTTGTTTAGTTAAAGCTGAGCTGTTTTTAAAATCGCTGTATTTTTCTTGAGGGTCAATTTTATACCTTTTTTTATTTTTGCATTTATTCTGAGTCATAGTTCTCTCAATGCGGCATATAGAGTGGTGAGTGCACCCACAACGCTGTTAACAGCCATGCTCTGCTAGGAAGCTGGAATTGCTACATGCACTGAGCTGAGGCACAAAGCTGTCTTTGGAAACTTGGCAGTTCCAAGTACCCTGCCCTTGGTTCCAACCACCATATTATCCAGGCACAGGCTGGAACTGCAGGGGCAGGGACTAATGTGGGTACTCAACTGCCACCTCTGCTGTTGGTTCAAAGTAATTTGTAAAAGTGTTCTAAATTTTGTAACCTTTTTAATGTGCTAAAACTTGGTTATCAGGTAACATTTGCAGATAAAGGGTATATTTGTGTACTTGGTTTTTTGTATTTTGGTCTGTTTTTGTTGGTCCCTATCTGAGATCCTGCTCATTGGGCAATTAGTTGTTTAAATCTTTAATTAAAGGAATAAATACCTTCTACTGTGTGTGGGAGCAGTTTTGTCATCATTTTAGCTATGCCGGGTCCTGAGCCTACCTGAACAATCCTGCCTGATTATAACTAATCATAGGTAAGAAAATTGAACATCTTCCACTACATCCCTTCGTACATTACAGCACAAAGGAGAGAGATGAGACCACACACCTGTACTCTTTCCTCTCTATTCACTGTTTAAACCTCCCCTACCCACAAGTGGTGGGTAGAAGGTACAGGTGGCAGCAGATACTTTCAAACCTTCACCCTTGAAGAAAATGCTTTTTAAAACTTTATACATGTCTTGTTAGTTACATTCTACCTACCTCAACACCCTCTCCATTGAAGTGGTACAGCATTCTTCCTAATTTTCTGTACTGTCACACCAATATTTCACAGTAGTCATAGAAGAATTACCAGAACAGAATATGCACAGGTTTCAACATAAAACAATCTTTTGGACATTTTATTCTGCAATATTTGCACATTTTGTCTCAGCTGCAGTAGAGAGGTAAGTCCTAACTTTTAGTTTGTCATTAAAGATGACATTGAGCCCTAATTAGCAGGTTTTTAAAAAAAAAACAAAAACTCCTCACACTTCATGAGTGGTATGATCGCAAAAACGCCAAATCACGCACATATATATAGAGGCCATCATGGGCTGTGGGTTTCATCCAGTCAAGGAGCAGAATCAATACTATGTCTTGAGATGACCAGTCACAATGTGTGAAGACTGAAACCATTGGCACTAATAACTTGAATGCATAGCTCAAGCCATCAGAGTAGATTTCAACCTATGTGAATGAGAGGCAAACTAATTTACTAAGCTGGAAGTTTGAATAATTTGGACAAGGGCCTAAATTAATCAAATTGTTCCCTACCAATAGGTGATGCAGCTATAATTGTCAATCAATTGTATTGTTTATATTTGTTTTAATAGCAAATGTTTGTCAATTTTAATGTCACCAAAGAACCATAGCCTTAGCTCACAGGACCACAGATTTTTTAATAAGCAAGTTGCTTCGTAGACTGGAGCAGTGATCAAGGGGTGGCGATTTTTTTCATTGGTAGGTATAGCCACCCATGGGTCCATCACACTTTGGGAGTGTACCATGCACCATCTGGGAATATTACCATGGGGAAAAGGAGAGTGGCGCTCTACTTGAATACTGCAGGATACAAAAGCATACATATGTCACTAATACTACTTTGTAAACATGCCTTTATACAGGTGAAAAAATCTGGTAAATGCCAAGATGAACGCTTTAGTCAGGTATAAAAAGCAAGCGAGTCCTGTGGCGCCTTATAGACTAATAGATGTACTGGAGCAGTATTTCGTCAGTATTCACCCACGAAAGCTTATGCTCTAATACATCTGTTAGTCTATAAGGTGCCACAGGACTTTTTGTTGCTTTTTACAGATCCAGACTAACACGGCTACCCCTCTGATACTTAGTCAGGTATGTTAAGGATGGGGTTGATTGCCAGAGCATTACCCATGTATATGGGAGGAAGAACGAGGGGAAAATACTTAGTATCCTGCATGCATTGAGTGATTTTTTTTTTTTTTTTTACTTTAGCAACAGCAATCAAAACAAGTCAATGCCTGTGTATTAGTGATGAAGTGAATGTTTGTATAAAGGCTTTTTCACCAATCTAATGACTACTTTCCCCAAACTGTCCTGTGCCCAGATCACGATCACTGTTACTTCCCCAAGACACATCCATGCCCCCCGTCAGAGATGGTATTTCTATTGAACTGTTCTCCCTCCCAGCCAAAGCCTTCCTGCAGAATGTCAAGATGTAAAACTGCTAGGAGTTGGGGAAGGATTATTAAACAGTTTTAAGGTACAGTTCAGACTAGATTAATCCTTCATAGAAACAAAGTATTTAACAGATTTGCTGCTAGATGCTATTAGTCACAATTTTGAAAGTACTACGGTGATGTCAAAAAAGGTAAAATGTACTTACTCCTCTAATTTTTCATTCTCTGACATTGGCACCTGATGATCTGTGATCCATTACAACTGGGTTATTTCTCCTAGTCTTCCAAGTGCAGAAGCGTCTTTGTTTTAAAACTCTCTAGCTGTACAATGTACAGCCAACAGGTGGAGCTATTCAGAGAACTAACTCCCCAGCGAACTGCCCTAACTTAAGACAAACTATACATTCTGATTATTAAACATAAAATATTAGTATTTCCAGGCAGGAGACTGTCTCTACTTACTTTTTTAGACAAAAAGTGGAAATCAAGACTTATGGCACAGTCAAATCCCCATTTGAGGGAATCCCCAGATTTGTCCCTCTCTGAAGGAATACTCCAGGAGGGGAAAAAAGGAAGGATCAAGAGTTCCTCTCCACCTGAAATTTAATGCAAAATTGGACACGTCGGAGGCGGTCTCATGGAGCCCACTTAAGAGAAGGAAAAATGACAGAATATGTAAATTTTACTTTTCTGCCTTGTGGGCAGCTGGTGCTTTATGAGCAATACAATTGGGAAGAAGCCAATCTCCAAATATGGGGAGAAACCTTAAACCATCAAGGAAACTGAATCCCACAACATGTGGAGTACAGCAAAGGGAACAACCTCTGGGGTATTAGTGGGGATGTCTAGCCCGATAGCTTGTCTTTACAAAGCCACCCACTGACGCATGCAAAAGCTACACGAACAAACCCAAATTTTCACATTTGGGCACCTAAATCCAAAGACGACACCCCAATAAGAGTGTCTGATTGGCAAGGGTTCTGAGCACACTGCTCTTAATGGATTTGGTTCCTAATTTTAGTCACCCAAGTTCAGAAATTTGGGGTCAAGATTTCTGGGGAAAGAAATGCGTAGTCTCCCCAGAATCGCCTAATCCCATCTGATCCATAGGAGAGGCTGCATCATTTTTACATGAACTGTATAAATGAAAGGAATTAAAATTCCAGCAACCCTGTAAATTTAAGTATTCACAACTGCATCACTCACCCTTGCTGTAGAACGTGGTCAAAGTTGTACTTTATACTAGCACAATGTGAAACAAACCATTTGAGGAATTAAGCAAGACTAGTAACACTGCAAGTAGTCTATTTTGAAATGATACATGCTAAAGTAGTAGTGTGGGAAAAGAAAATGAATTAACATTGATCACTATCTAGACCCTCTGGGATGGTGTAGATAATATTTAGTCTTGCCATGAGTGCAGGGGACTGGACTAGATGATCTATTGCTGTCCCTTCCAGTCCTACGATTCTACTTTAGGTGGGATTTATGATGATTGTTACATACTCAATACTGTATGTGTTCATTTACTGAGTTCTACACTGTTTTGTCACATCTCCCAAAGATGTACTAATATGACTGGTTTTGCAACAAGAAGGCTATGTATAAAAGACCAGATCCCTCCTGTATACTGGGGATTTGATTTAAAACTGACTGAAATCAATGGAAGTGGCACACACTCAGTAAATCGAGCTCTGAAGGAACTGAAGTGTTACATGTTAAGCAGGGCGACATCACTTCTGAGTTAAATTGTCAATTTCTCTTTGCCATAGAAATACCAAGTGGTTCATGCCCAATTTATTCCTCTAGCTGGGAAAATTAACAGACCGACTTCATTTAGAACAAAATGTACCCCAAATGCATAATTAAAATCCAAATTCCCTTTCGGAATTCTCTAATGTTCAAAAAAGTAACTGAGCAGGCCCCACAATTTAGCAAAGAAACATGAAAACAGGAAATGGTGATTCTTTTTCCTTATTTTATTGGGTAAATGATTTAAAAGGTAAGAATAGTGTTAAAACTACTACAATATCTTTCCACAGCCATATCTCACAGACCCACAGATAACCTTCTATATATTTTTTTTGCTTTTTCCTCATTTTTACCTTTTTAAGCCATACTCATAGTAAAATGCCCACTTCAACAGTTTCTTCACACTAATAGCAATTAAATGTTGGAAGGGAGGATCTAGTTATAAAGGAAGGGGGTTCAGGTAATCTGTGATATTATTGTAATCAATAATCAAGTTACTAATAAGGAAGGAAAAAATAGGGGCCCTATAAGCTACTCCAGGTAGCTCAAAGCCCATTACATCTGTCACCATTGCATTCCAGATAACTCATTATGCGGTGAACAATTCAAAGTAATTTTTCATAACATATAAAACACTAAAATAACTTAGAAACTAGATCCAAATATTTTGAAAAGAATCAACTTTGATATACAAAAACAGTCATAAGTTGTTACAAAAGTTTCAAACAAAAGTTTGTCTTCTCAGTGCGTTTATGTACCAGCGCAGTTACTGGATCCAGAGCAAAGAAAGAGGTTTTTATTTTTTTCTTTAACAGTAATAAAAAACAAGGAAAACATATCTTTGTATATAAAGAATCATTGCTGGTTTTAAGAATAAATGTAACCAGAAACCCTTAAATCTGAGAGGCACACTTTGGGTTTCTATATTTATTTTTAACATAAAAGGAAAGTCACCAGTTTATTTAAATGAAGGAGGTACTCAGACTCCTCAAATAAACTTAATTCAATTAACATCACTAGCAAAAATCAGTTAGAAACTGTACAAAAATAAAAAAGTTAACATTTAATCCTGCAGGGATTTTGTAAGGACTGGAAGGCAGGCTTTAGGAGCAGCATTTGTGCATGGCTGGAGGCTTCTTTGGTTCGATCTAACACACACAAGAGATGTAACCTACTCCAGACAACAGTTTCAAAAAACCGCACATTTGAAGACAAGTAAAGAGGTCAATATACAAATGCCAGGGTGTGCCACATCAATTGCCTTGATTAAATTCATACACCAGGTCAAAACTCACTACTGTGCCCTCCACCTGCTGTGTCTAGCACTGAGGTGGGAGAAGTCAGTGGGGCAGAAAGGTCACTTGAAGCATGACTGAGCAACACTTATGTGTGAGTTAGAGGGGCTCACTGTCTAACTCAGCTAATACCACATGGATCTGAGGAAGAGGCTTCAAAGTGACAATTCAAGCCTTTTAAAATGGAATAAAGCAAACTGATTAGTGTTTCTCTAAAGCTAAAATGTTAACTTAAAAAAAATCCAGTGAAAGTACCCAACATAAAAATACTTCCACTGAACTATATCTAAAAGGCTATTAGTGTAGTTAAATAAGAACATTCGTGAAACTGATTTCACACACTATTCTTGATCAGGTTTAGAAAAACAGACCTATTTTGTCCCAGGGCACGTCTGAATAAAATACATGTATGTTTATTCAAATATACCCATAAGTATATAAGAAACATAATCAACAGCATTCTCGGCACTTACATATCGAGGAGATAGGTGCCCCTGAAACATAGTAGATAGATTTGATTATTCTAAGCATGAAAAAAAACGGTGTATTTCTGTGTATCTCATAGAGAACTGATTGATTGACCCATATATCTGTAACAGTTTTTAAAGACACTGGTCCGGAGGGACCTGGGCATTAATTGATTTTCAAGCACACCTTTACAATTTGTATAACACTCTTTGAACTATTCTTTTTAAGCAACAGCTACTGAAAGATAGACAAAAATTCATTGTGCATTATGCTGTGTACAAAAAGGAGACAAAACTATCCTTTTTTCCCCCCCAAGCCATGATGGGAAGTATTGCTGACCTTGTCCTTCAAAACCTGCAGGATTGTTTATTTCATCAGTATATCATCATTATTACACTGGTAAGAAATTCTGTATAACATCTGCATATATTGAGGATTTTTAAAAAATCTGATATGATTTTAGAGTCCGCATGACCAGTCACGTGACCTGCTCAAGGTTGATTAGCACCTTTAAATACATATATATTTTTATATATAATAGATTTTTTTTAAAAAACTTCTAACAATGAGCTCATACAGAAGCATGAGCCTGCTGTAACGAGATGATGGGTAAAGATGGGGTGAGTGACTTTTTTTTTTTTTTTTTGCAGCAGACAATATTATTCAGCTTGTGCTCAGTTTCCCTATAAGGGCAAGAAAAAAAACTTTCAATCAAGTAGCCACTTGTTTACAGTTTCCACTTAAAAGCTAATCCACTTTCAAATGTTCCCAAAGTAGAAACAAGACAATAGTATCATCCAAAATATCCTCTATATAAACATCTATTGATTTTTGCAGTGTCCGCTTGGCATATCTCTTGGCTACTGAATTTTCAGGCCCTTTTGTTTGCTTATAAATTAAGGCATCACAACTGAAAGTGTTAACATTTGGACATCAAATGCTGTGGATGAAGGAATACCAAAGACCACCTATCTTAAAACTAACCCAGCAAAACTTGCCTCATATTACAGGTGAGCAGTAACAATTTACCCAATTATCTTTTAAAATATAAAATTTTAGAATTATCAACTAGCAGTCTGCCATTTGCTACAGCAAAAGTATTATTAGCGCCATTTTTTCCCTCTTATCTGTTTAGAATATGTATTTTGTTTTATACACACACATCCATTATTTGAAATATCTGGGGATTTCAGCTTTACTCACCTGTATGTAGGGGGTCTTTTTCTATGATGCATGAGGTATATCATTCCCTTGAATATGCGGTAAACTACTACTGGTGCTAGTGAGAGTTCTACAGCTGCAAGAAGAGGCTAGGCCCCAAAATGTTCAGGTCTTGTTACTCTACCACACAAACCTTTTTATAAATCCCATCTCCATTACTACAGCTGGAACAAAACAAAAAATTCTGATAATACAGTAAAATGATTTCTACCTCTTCTTAGTGCAGAAAAGTTACCAGAACTATTTCACAGTACTTACAACACTCCAGGACTGTTCCTGTAATAGATGAAGACATCTGAAATCAGGGCATATTTGTCCTGTGCTCTTTCTGCAACACTCACACTGTTTCTTAAAACAGCAGTTAATTGTTATCTAGTTAATCATGACATCATAAAACTTAGGAAACTAAAAAGAAAGAATAAGATGGGGAGAGAAGAGAAAATCTTTCACAATTTGCTTGCTCAAAAGAATCCCAGTTTAAAAAGTAATTTACACCAGATCAGTAGAGAGCTGTCCAGTGCTTTTAATATTCTTCCTATGATTTTTATGTAACTATATTTATGTCCTAGTCAAAAGGCACAAAAATCTAAATCCATTTTCTTCCTAATATAACACTGCCTATTCACCAACCATTATTAAAACAAAAGTGACTCCTATTTTGAGAACGTCAGAAAATAGTCTCTTCTCTGCATTACAAACACTGTTTTGGTGTCTGATCCTGAGAGGGACAGAATACCCTCAATTCCCATATAATGGAATGAGAGTTGAGGGCACTTAGTACCCTGCTGGATCTGGCACTTTAAGTCTGTAATCAATTAGACCAACTGATCCTGAAATACTTCCTATCATCATTGCCTCTTATGCTAGGTGCAACAGCTTCTCTTCATCTGGAATATCACCCTTCAAATTCTGTCTGTAAATACTGAATCTGAAGCTCATGTATTTAACTACATGAAATAAAGAGCCTTTACTACAATGGTGGGGAATGTATGCTTAATACCTGAATCTCTGATATGTTTCATTCCCTGTTACAACTATTAATGCAACAGCAACAAATGTCTTACTCAAAAAAAGGATATCCCTAATTGTAACCCTTAAACACTAAAGTCTTCCTTCCATCCACAGTCACAGAAAACCTTGATTGATATAATTCAGTGTTAATGTAGTATAAATTTCAAATTTTATAAAAAAAACACAAGGGTTATATATGCTGCAAAAAAACCCCGCAGTGACTCAATAAAAAAGAATTATGGGAGCTTTGTAATAATGCAGTTTTCTCACCCGTTGCCACAATGAACTTGACCAACCAAGGAGAAGCGTCAACGTGGCAACGGAAACTATCATCATAAAATGGTACAGTAATAGAGATAGCTAGACCAGGAAGGGGCGGGGTCTCCTGGGAAGAGGTCTGCAGAGAGGTCCAGTGACTGGTCATGTGGCTCAGTGTCAGGAATAATGGTTGTATGGCGGAAGGGGGTGCCCAATGCCATTTTGGAAGTGATGGTGCTGACGATGGGCAAGGTACTCTGTGTAGCTCATGGTCATCTTCTCACTACGGTACCTAAAAATGGGCGAAGAAAAAAGTCTCAAAGGATTTTTAAAGGAAACCATTAGAAACACTGTCGTTGGAAGGATTAGATTTCATCGGTAAACATCAACTTCACTGCATACACACAAACCAACAAAAAAAATATTTCCATTGATTAAAAGCTAAAATGTACAGAGTGGCAATGTAAGAAAAACGCTGCTTGAGAACTTAGAGTTTGATTTAAGGATATTACTTTATATATTTTGACATGTGATGTTGACAATCTGTGTTAATAAAAAAAGCTTTACTTTTTGAATCTGTCATTAAATAATTGTCTGCACTACCCACATAATCCCACTACCATTATCCCACTACTGTGAAAATTTAAAGAGATAAAAATAGAAAAAATGCTTAAAAATAAACATGGATATTATCCACCAAAATTACAAACAGTAAAATAAAAATCCAATTCTGCCAGTACTAACTGAGGTTATGGTACTAGTCATGTGCTTTCCAAAAATAGAGAGTCCATTATTTTGCTACTAGGGAGTCAGACTCTAACCTCAGTTTCAGTGATGCAAACCCAGAGGAACTCCATGGATTTCACTGGGGTCACTTGGATTACTTTTTCAATTTCTTTAAAGCACCTAGCTGGGTGATTTTTTACAACGGAATATATACAAAAAGTATAAATGTCTTCAGAAGGTGTTGTCCAAGGAGGTGGTAATAAAGCAACATCAGTTTGTACCAGAGTTACTCCATATCCGTAACCAACTCTCCCCACGAAGATGCAAGAACCACACATGGCCCAAAATCCATGTGGCCTCCTTTCACATAATATCTTTAGTTGTAAATGCCCAGACTGGAACAAATTATGCTTCTATACAGGTGCCAATGCAGAATAACTCCACTGAAGTCAAAACGGAGTTATTCACCTTTTTTTACCAAAGCCTGGTATACACCTAAAAGTTAGGTTGACATAGCCTGTCTGGCAAGGATGTGAAAAATTCCCACCCCTCAGTGCTGTAGCTCTGCCAACGTAATCCCTAGACACAGCTAGGTTGACAGAAGAATGCTTCCATTGACTGAGCTACCATTCCTCAGGGATGGCATTCCTGCAGTGATAGAAAAACCCCTTCTGTCACTGCCGGAGGCATCTGCTTTATCGCACTATTGTGACACAGCTGTGGTGCTGAACCTGTGCCACTATAGCACCCATAGTGTGGACATGGCCCAAGTATAACAAAGAAGAATCTGGCCCCTGGTAGTTTCTTTTTAAACTCTCTTTATAACAAAAATTAATAAAGTTTACTAACAAAATTGCAAATTGCTGCCAGATTTATACTTCTGCTGTACTGTAAAATTGGGAATTGTGTATTTATGTTGAGACTATACCTCGTGCTCTATTGCCACAAACTGTGATTCGAAAGACCAAAAATATAAGGGAAGCACAAGTGTACTTGACACGATAGTGTTTGTTAGTGATGTATTAATTCATTAAATGGCTTCCGGCCTTGGCTGAAAGATGAGTCGTGCGTCTCCTCAGTTTGATGTGAATGAAGTGTGGCACTTACTATGCTACCCCTTCCACTCGGAAAATAAACCATCAACTTGGCAGCTAATGAAGTTACCTGAATGTGTGTCAAAGCAGGCCAAGGGCAGTCTGTCTGAAACTAGAATCACATCTGCTTGTTTAACCAGATGGAAAAACAAAATCCTCCTGCTATCCTTATCCTGCTTCCTAAACCACTTTTTAGACATTCTCTGTTAGAGAAGAGAGAATTAAAGTTGATGCCAATACTGGAACTCAGAGGACAGCTGGAACTACTGCCATCACTCTGAAGTGGCTGTATTTCAAAGAAACCTTATTGAGGTTGCAGGAACAAACCATCCCGATGTGTAGGAAGAAAAGTAAATATGGCAGGCGACCAGCTTGGCTTAACAGTGAAATCCTTGCTCGTCTTAAACACAAAAGAACAGCTTACAAGAAGTGGAAGATTGGACAAATAACCAGGGAGGAGTATAAAAGTATTGTTCAGGCATGCAGGTGTGAAATCAGGAAGGCCAAATCACACTTGGAGTTGCAGCTAGCCGGAGATGTTAGGAGTAACCAGAAGGGTTTCTTTAGGTATGTTAGCAACAGGAAGAAAGTCAAGGAAAGTGTGGGCCCCTTGCTGAATGAGGGAGGGAACCTAGTGACAGAGGATGTGGAGAAAGCTAGTGTACTCAATGCTTTTTTTGCCTCTGTCTTCACAGACAAGGTCAGCTCCCAGACAGCTGCACTCTGCAGCACGGTATGGGGAGGAGGTGACCAGCTCTCTGTGGAGAAAGAAGTAGTTCGGGGCTATTTAGGAAAGCTGGACGAGCACAAGTCCATGGGGCCGGATGCGCTGCATCCGAGGGTGCTAAAGGAGTTGGCCGATGAGATTGCAGAGCCATTGGCCATTATCTTTGAAAATCATGGCGATCGGGGAGGTCCCAGATGACTGGAAAAAAGCTAATGTAGTGCCCATTTTTAAAAAGGGAAGAAGGAAGATCCAGGGAACTACAGGCCAGTCAGTCTCACCTCAGTCCCTGGAAAATCATGGAACAGGTCCTCAAGGAATCAATCCTGAACCACTTAAAGGAGGGGAAAGAGATCAGGAACAGTCAGCATGGATTCACCAAGGACAAGTCATGCCTGACTAACCTAATTGCCTTCTATGACGAGATAACCGGCTCTGTGGATGAGGGGAAAGCAGTGGATGTACTATTTCTGGAATTTAGCAAAGCTTTTGATACAGTCTCCCACAGTATTCTTGCCAGCAAGTTAAAGAAGTCTGGGCTGGATGAATGGACGGTAAGGTGGATAGAAAACTGGCTAGATGGTCGGGCTCAACAGGTAGTGATCAATGGTTCCATGTCTAGTTGGCAGCCGGTATCAAGTGGAGTGCCCCAAGGGTCGGTGCTGGGGCCGGTTTTGTTCAATATCTTCATTAACGATCTGGAGGATGGTGTGGACTGCACCCTTAGCAAGTTTGCAGATGACACTAAACTGGGAGGAGTGGTTGATACGTTGGAGGGTAGGGATAGGATACAGAGGGCCCTAGACAAATCAGAGGATTGGGCCAAAAGAAATATGATGAGGTTCAACAAGGACAAGTGCAGAGTCCTGCACTTAGGACGGAAGAATCCCATGCATTGCTACAGACTAGGGACCGAATGGCTGGGTAGCAGTTCTGCAGAAAAGAACCTAGGGGTTACGGTGGACGAAAAGCTGAATATGAGTCAACAGTGTGCCCTTGTTGCCAAGAAGGCTAATGGCATTTTGGGTTGTATAAGTAGGGGCATTTCCAGCAGATCAAGGGATGTGATCATTCCCCTCTACTCAGCACTGGTGAGGCCTCATTTGGAGTACTGTGTCCAGTTTTGGGCCCCACAGTACAAGAAGGATGTGGATAAATTGGAGAGAGTCCAGCGGAGGGCAACAAAAATGATTAGGGGGCTGGAGCACATGACTTATGAGGGAACTGGGATTGTTTAGTCTGCAGAAGAGAAGAATGAGGGGGGATTTGATAGCTGCTTTCAACTACCTGAAAGGGGGTTCCAAAGAGGATGGATCTAGACTGTTCTCAGTGGTAGAAGATGACAGAACAAGGAGTAATGGTCTCAAGTTGCAGAGGGGGAGGCTTAGGTTGGATATTAGGAAAAACTTTTTCACTAGTAGGGTGGTGAAGAACTGGAATGGGTTACCTAGGGAGGTAGTGGAATCTCCTTCCTTAGAGGTTTTTAAGGTCAGGCTTGACAAAGCCCTGGCTGGGATGATTTAGTTGGGTTTGGTCCTGCTTTGAGCAGGGGGTTGGACTAGATGACCTTCTGAGGTCCCTTCCAACCCTGAGATTCTATGATTCTAAGTGGGGATCATGAGCAATGGACCAGGTTTGGTCTATTTCAAAGGTTCTCAAACTTCATTGCACCATGACCCCCTTCTATCTACAAAATTACTACACAATCCTAGGAGTGGGGAGCCAAAGCCTAGCCCCACCGCCCTAAGTGGGGGGAGGGAAAAGAGGGGGAAAGCCAAATTCCAAGGGCTTCAGCCCCAGGCATGGGCCTTGTAACCTGAGCCCTGCCACCCAGGGCTGAAACTCTTGGGCTTTGGCCCCAGGCGGTGTGGCTCGGGCCTCGGCTTTGACCCCGGGGTCCCAGCAAGGCTAATGCCAGCTCTGGTGACCGCATTAGAACAGGGTGGCGACCCACAGTTTGAGAACTGCTGGTCTATTTAAAATTTTTTTCACCCCTAACTTCTTGAGTAGAGAGAGAGAGAAGTTATGCCTCCTGCCCGAATTCTCTCAATAGTCTAGGAGGGAAAGGGGGCAGTAGAAGCTGCATGACAACACAATTATTTCAATGCAAAAAGCAACTGGAGCTGTGTTTCAAGATATCTTATCTGACGAGAAGTGTTTAGCGTTTCACTGTTACCCTATATCCCAGATGTCAGTAGGAGTTAGTTTAACAATTCAAATAACGCAACTACTGAAAGAAAGGAACAGTCCTCTAAATACATATTTTTGACTACTTCACTGATGAGGGCCAATAATTCTTCACTGGTTTGGGTGCTGTAGATATAAAGAAAGACTATGCTGGAGCTGGAGGTGTTATTTACAGCTCAGGTAGATGTATGTGTGCTAGGTGTAATCAAGCTAACACACTTCTATTTTTAGTGTATCTGCAGTGGCAAGGGCAGTGAGATAGGTTAGCCACCTTAAGTACAATCATTTCCCTGTAAGTCTTATTCTCTGAAAACTGTAGGAGATTAGTATTCCTAGGTTCTTGTGACTTGCGGAAACTCATATCAAAGCTCTAATACCATTGGCTCTAGCAGCAGGAGCCTCTCCTACCATCTCCAATTAGTTCCTTTCTAAGCAAAAGGTAAAGTTACAGAATTGAAAAAATTACGTTTTCTATACTTGGAAACTGAGTTTGGTTCTGTAAAGACTAGCTCCTCCCCTTGAGCCTCAGGACTGTATAATTTTCTCTATTTGTATTCTTCACAATGATCAAGTTGACCAGGAGAATTCTGGATCGTGAGTTGTCAGTGAGCCACAAACACTGTATTTTTCAATGACAATGTCCTCACTCACACCCAAAACACTTATTTTCACAGATGACAATATCATTCTGCCTTCCTCCTCTCTGAATCTAAAACACAGTAGCCTAACTTGGTGGGCTACAGCACTGAGTATTTATCTTAAAGAGAACCCAACTTTTAGAAAATCTCAGTCTTTGTTTTTCTCCATGTTAAGAAGGCAGCTTCTATATAGCTAGGAGATTAAGGTATACATTTCAGAAACATATCTCCTCCACCAGAAGCTGGCGCTCACTCGAAGTTGGTGGTTATCTTGGAATGGACAAATCTCATTCATTCTATGATAAGATCTGCAAGACCACAGTGGTGTTGTTCCCCACTCATATTTTCATCAGACAGATACCCACTCTCTGTATATGGAGATGGCTTTTGGGCCCCATGGTTGGTACCACATCAGTAATTTAGTGCCTTATCCAAATTTACTGTTTAAATGAAATGATTCTCAGTGATTTCCCCCTGCCCTGGGCGTGATGATCAGGGAAACTCTCTAATACAAGTTATGAATTCTGGTTGATTTGTGGAGTTATTATGAAATGTTACGATGAAAACTGCTGTGATCATGAATACCTGTATATGTATATGTGTGGATCCTCCGCTGCAGACAGAACCTGCAGGGGGTACACACCAGACAAGAGACAATGGGGCATACTTAATGTTAATGATCATGCTTTAATCACACAAAAGTTATGCTAAAGAATGGATGCATCCTAGGGGAAAATCAGCTTTACCCATCCTCTAAGGGTGCAGGGTTGTGGGGGGGGGGGAAGTTACCAATCACTGAACAAACAGCAACAGCGAGAGACAGACAGGAAGAGGGAGCATTGGACAGAAGAAAGCAAAGTCGCAAGCTGGGGGAAGGAAACTTCATGAGAGAAAAGCTACCCTATATGTAACAGCACGCCCAAAGCAGGGAAACCCTGGCTGCCTTCCTGGATACAGATGGCCTCCAAGGACTCCCAAGAGACAGGTGATCTAACAATGTGCATTGTGTTTTGGATGTTAGTTATGGTCTATAGGATCTGTACTCTCTTGTGCTTTATATGATTAAGTAAAAGAGGATTATATGTTAGACTTGTGAAGCATTTAGCACAGACGCTTTGCACAAAAAACGGTGGTTAACTTTCCATAACTGTAGTTCTTCATGTGCTGCACATGTCCATTCCACTCTAGGTCTGCATGCACCCTGAGCATAGTCGCTGGAAATTTTTCCCTCAGTGGTACCCGAAGTGTGTCACATGCCTTAGTACTGGTATAAAGCGTCCAATTGACCCCTCAGTTCCTTCCAGAAAACTCTGATGTACAGGGGCAGAAGGGCAGGTCATGAAATGGAGACACAAAACCTCTCGAAGAACAACAGCTACAGAAGGTTAGTAACAGTTTTCTCTTCTGTGTGATTGCACGTGCATTCCACTCTAGGTGACTCCCAAACAGTTGAACAGGTGGAGGAATCGGAGTTCAGGGACACACTGACTGCAGAACAATTTGCCCAAATTTGGCATAATCTCTGGCCTGTTGAGTGATGGCGTAATGAGAGGAGAACGTGTGCACTGATGACCAGTTCACTGCTTTACAAATATCCTGAACAGGGATCTGCGCTAGGAAAGGCAGATATGTCATTTGAAAAAATGGATCGGTTATCCACCCAGGGTTGGAAAGCTGATATTGCTGCAAGGTGAACCTTGACAGAGGAGAGAGCTAAGCCTTGCTGCTTCAGGTGCAATAGATATTCAACTATTTCTTATAAGGATGACTGCATGGGCGAGACTCCACGTTGCAACGCCCACACAAAGCACCGCTTGCACTTTGAAATGTAAGTAGTCCTGATGGAGGACTTTGTACTATCTAATAGGATCTGACAAACTTACTCTGTGCAAGCCTGCTCTCTGGGATTTAGCCATGAAGCTTCCAGGTTAATAGGTGAAGGAAGCTCAGGTTTGAGTGGAATAGCTGACTGTGGTCCTGAGAGATCAGGTCCGGGGGTAACGGAAGAAGGATTGGTGTGACCACTGAGAGGCTTAGAAGAGTGGAGAATCAATGTTGGCGGGACCATGCTGGGTCTATCAGAATGACCTGATCTTGGTCCCGCTTGATCTTTAGCAGTGCATGAGCAGGACAGGGCGAAAAGCATAGTAAAGATGTCCCATCCACAGTAGCAGAAAGGTTTCTGTGATAGAATCTGGAGTGTGGCCTTGTAGGGAGCAGAACTGGGGACACTTTCTGTTGTACTTGATTGCAAATAGGTCTATGTGGGAAGTCCTCCACTGCTGGAAAATGTCCCTCACCACATCTGGGTGAAGGGACCACCCTTGGTGACTGGAGAAAGACCTGCTGAGGCAATCTGCCATCTCATTTTCTGTTCCTGGACAAAAGAGGCAGGAGGAAGCTCCTCCTTGCCTGCTGAGATAAAACATGGCTGCAGTGTTGTCCATGAGAACAAACAACTTTCTGCCCATAATGTGGGGCACGAAGGTCTGACAGGCCACATGAACTGCTCTGAGTTCCCTGACGTTGATGTGGAGTGAAAGTTCCTCCGGAGACCAAAGGCCTCGAGTTCTGAAGGGCCATAGCTGAGCTCCCCACGGTAGCTTGAGGTGCAGCCTTGAATGTTGTACCACGTAAATACATGAGGCCATGTGATCTAAGTCTCATACAATTTTGGGCTGTTGTGATTGGATGACCTCTGAGGTGTGTTATCAGGGATGTAGGCCCTGACTTGAGTAGAGTTGAACACTGCTCCAATGAACTCTATCCTTTGTGCCAGAGTGAGGGTAGACTGTTCTACATTTATCAGAAGGCCTAGGGACTTGAACACTACCTGAGCCCTGGACCAGCTCTTGTCTTGTCAGTCATCTAGATAAGAGTAACCTGCACCCCTACACTTCCTCAGGAAGACTCCCACTATCACCATACATTTTGTGAACACCCACGGAGCTGCAGACAGGCTAAATGGGAGGACCGTGAATTGGTAGTACAAGTGGTTCACTACGAATCTGAGGAACCTTGTGTCTCCTTGGAGTATTGATATATGAATAGGCGTCTCTTTAATGGAGGATAGTGTACCAATCCCTGGGATCCTGAAAGGGAATAATTGTTGAGCTGACGCAGATCTAAAATCGGTCTGAGACCTCCCTTGGCCTTTTGGATTAGAAAATAATGGGAATAGAACCCCTTCTCTCAAATTCTGCAGAACCCCATCCACAGCTCCCACCCGAAGCAGAGATTGAACCTCCCGGCCAGAAGTTCTTTGTGAGACGGGTTGCTAAAGAGGGGAAGGAAGGGAGAGAGAGTGGGAAAGAGGGGTAGAAATAAGCTGGTGGGTGTATCCCACTTCCACTGTGCTAAACACCCAAAGGTCCATGGTGATACAGGACCACACGCTGAGCAAGTGGGAAAGGCTAAAGGGAGTTTGTGAACAAAGGAGAAACAGGGTCTGGCTTAGAAGTGTAGGACAGAAAGGGACCTTGAGAAGTCTTCTGGTCCAGTCCCGTGCACTCAGAGCAGGACTAAGTATTATCTAGACCATCCCTGACAGGTGTTTGTCTAACCTGCTCTTAAAAATCCCCAATGATGGAGATTCCATAACTTCCCTAGGCAATTTATTCCAATGTTTAACCACCCTGACAGTTAGGAAGCTTTTCCTAATGTCCAACCTAAACTGCCCTTGCTGCAATTTAAGCACAGTACTGGGTGGGCTGTTGGGGCCTATAGTGCTTCCTTGAAGGTGCTGATGTATATAGTCCAAGGGACTTAAGCATTCCGCTGGAGTCTTTTAATCCATGAAGCTTCAAAAAGTACATCCTGCAGGGTTTGCTAGACCTCCTGTGGGAGTCCCAAGGACAGTAGTCATGAATTCCTGCACATGTCCACTGCCAAAGCCATGGACCTGGCTACCGAGCCAGCCACATCCAAAGCGGCTTGTAACGAGGCACTTGCCACTAATTTTCCCTTTTTCACCAGCGAGGAGTACTCTTGCCTAACCTCTTGTGGGACCAAGCCCTTGAACTTCCACATGGGGTCTTACGTGTTAAATTCATACCTGCCCAGCAGCGCCTGCTGGTTTGCAGTTCTGAGTTATAACCCCCCCTAGTAGAATAAACTTTCCTACCAAACAAATCCAGTTTTTTGAGTCCTTTGATTTTGGGGTTGCACCCTGATAGGGTGACCAGATAGAAAGTGTGAAAAATTGGGATGCGGGGAGGGGAGGTAATAGGCACCTATATAGTGGGGCTGTCCCTATAAAATTGGGACATCTGATCACTGATGATCCTGTCTTACTCCTTCATTGGCAGCGGATACCAACAGGGATCCCGTGGTGGAAGGGAGGGGAAGATGGGTGTACAAGTGCTCATAACCCTGGGAAGGAACAAAGTATTTTTGCTCAGCCCTTTTTGACATGGGGGGAAGTGATGCAGGGGTCCATAATGGCCTCACTGAGAGGCAGGGCTAATTTTGATGGGCCTGGCGCAGCTAAAATGTCAAGTAGGCTATGGGAGGACTCCTTCACTACCTTCACCTGTATGTCCAAATTTAAGGCCACCCTCTTCAACAAGTCTTGGTGAGCCTTATAGTCATCAGGGGAGCTGACACGCCTGTTCCTAAGACTGCCTTGTCAGCGGAGGAGGAGGCCAGCATCAGCTGTGGATACTCTTTTGGCTCGGCAGGATCTTGTTAAGCTAGCTCCTGTAGTTTGGTACTGACCTCGGTACGGGAGTCAAGACTGGGTGCTGCCAGATGAGATGGTGGTGCCCTCCAGCATGGTTGGTACCCATATAGTGTTGGTACTGCACTGTGTTGCAGATGTAAATGGCTCATCCGGTACTGGAACTGAAGGTGCCTGCGTAAGTGCCAGAGTCAACAGTGCTGACTTCTGCAGTACTGAGCCAGAGGAGTGGCCTGGTTTAGATCTAACTCTACTCTGGTCCCCATGCCTGGCCATCCTCGTTGGTGATTGGTGCCAGGACTCAGGTATGGCAGGAGAAGCACTCTTTACCAACACCGAGGCATTCAGTGCTGAGACTCACCAACCTGGCTCAGATGGCGGTCTCAGTGTGGCTCCATGAGCAAAAACTTCAGCCTGGCCTCCCGATCCTTCTTTGTGTGAGGTTTAAAGTCTCTGCAGATCTGGCAACAGTCCCCAACGTGAACTTCTCCTAGGCACTTGCAGCTTGAGTGTAGGTAGGTCAGGAGCATAGCCTTGTTGCAAGAGGCACAGGGCTCAAAGCCTGGTGACTGAGACATGCCTCAGCACCAGAGAACGGACCAAAACTCTGCTAAATCACCAAATTACAGAACTTAACTAAAACTAATTACAACTAACTATACAAATATAAGAAAAAGAAGACCACTGAGACAGCTTGCCAAAAAGAAGGTCACCGGAACTGCTATCCATCATGGGCGGTAAGAAGGAATTGAAGGGATGTGGGGTCAGCTGGGTGAATTATATTGGAACTATAGGTGCATGGCATCAGAGGGCACTTGAACTGCCCTGATGGGTACTACTGAGGGAAAAATTTCTGGTGACTGTGCTCGGGGCGCTTACAGACTTACGGTGCAATGCATATGTGCAATCACTCAAACAGGAACTACAGTTCTTCGAGAACTAAACTGTAATCAGAAACTTCACTCCTTTAGGGTGAAGTTCTACGAGAGGGTGTGTTTAAGCACAGGAGAGTCTGAAGGGTTAGCACAGCGCTCAGAGGCTAGGTAGCTTGACAGCGGGTTCCTGCTTTCAGAAGAGGGTGCCAGAAAAAAGGTTAGCATCTCAACAGTATACCTAGGGAGCTGAGGACTGGAGCAGTGGCTAGACTTCATTCAGGCTCCAGAGGCTTAAAACACACAGGGATGCAGAGACACAACAGTCCAATGGGTAGCCAGCAAAGGGGCACATGGCCAGATCTGAGATACTGAGATCTTACTTCTACTTTGGATTGTCACACATGAAAATAAAGGACAGACATTTTGTCCTGCCTGTTAGTTTCTTTTCTCCTAGTTTCAGTACTTGGGGTGATATACATGGGACAAGTATTCCTACATCTCTTTCTCTCTCATATTGCTATACTGAAATAAATGAAAAAAAGTGTCTGTCTACAAAAAGATGAGGGAAGTAATTCTATATTTAGCAGTCACTGTACTGGTATCACTGTTGGAGTAATGACATCTGGAACTTTCTACAGAGGACTCGCTTTTGTTATGAATCTGAGTGACAAGTCTGGTTCTGCCCCTACCTGCATTCAGAAGGGAGAATCCAAATAGGAATGAGACACACAAACTATGAGAAAAGAGAATTAAAACCCGCCCAAACCTGTCTTTCCTTTTAAAGTGTCCAAGATACTTCATAACAAATTTGTAATCTATGGGGACAGTCCAAAAATAAATTAAGCGTTCAGTAGGAGGCAGGAAATTTCATGCAGTTTTAGTAGAGAAACAGGTTCTGTAACACAGATAGACCAAATTTGACTTTTGCTCAAAGACTGAGCCCAAGCGATAATGCTTTGTATAATATATTGGTCTAGTGTGGGTAATCATGACTTTCTATAGTGGCTGTTCTCAGAAACCATGCTGCCTGACACTTAATTCAGTGCTACAGCATCCTTTGGTGCTGAAGATCCTACGTTCTGTTCCTTCTAATATATATACCACGTGGCTACCCTGAAAATTTCAGACAGAAAGGGATCAGTGGCTTGCTAAGGATGCATATCTTACTCTTGTTGTGCCTTAACAGGATCTTTAAGTTTTAGTTCTGCAAAGGAGTAGTAATGAGAGATTCTTCTCCATGGTTCTTTTGGGAACAACATGTCCTGGGGTATTAGTGCCAAATGAAGCAAAATATGCCAAATGAACTTTAGAAGACCTTATTTTACTATAGCCTCATGGCCCGTTGATGATGAACTTATAGAGAAAGGTCTTATTTGAATAGACATAATGGCTTGAGAAGAGTATTGACAGCATGATGGTTGACTGAGGTAGAACGTCACTACCACCTTTGGAAAGAATTTAGGGCAAGTGTGTAGCACCACCTTATCCTTAAACCGGTTTGTATAAGTGGGCCCAGTCACTGAGGCTTGAAGGGAATTAAGTGTCTAAAATGAAGTAATTGTCACCAAGGAAAAATCTTTCTAGAGTGTTCCCATATCCAGGAATGGTTAACTATTACCAATGGTACCTTTGGAGAAGTGAAAATGACTTACTTTTAATTCTTTTTTCTCTGACTCTTAGTAGATAATCTGCAATCTCTCAATTTTGTAATTTATTTATTTTTCAAGTTGATAACAACGTACCTCTCTAGGTGCATGCAGAACTGCCCCTATAAAACCACATTTCTACATCATCCAGTTGACAGTGTGTCCTCTACAAATGAGAAGATAATCTCAAAGCACTAAAAATCAACAAACACTGCCTGGTTTGTGTGGAGGGAGTGACATCCCCAGCCCAACAACATAGGGACTGTCAGCCTGATTAACCCAGCTGTAGGGGTAATGTTATGTAATGTATCACCTTTCTTTCAGAAAGGTTGGGAGGGTAATGTAGTTTCCTAGCAGGGACATATGAAGCACCTGCACAAGCTGAACTTTAGAATTTGAATGGTGAGAGTTCCTAATCTCTCTCGAACCCTAGAGGGGATATCTGTTACACCCAGTGCACTAACTTTGGAAAGTAAGAGCTACCACACCCTTATCATTTTTCCAAGTTGCAATCTTTAAGCAGCAGCATGAAAAAACGGTTACTTACCTTTGTAACTGTTGTTCTTAGAGATGTGTTGCTCATATCCATTCCAGTTAGGTGTGCGCGCGCCGCGTGCACGTTCGTCGGAAGATTTTTACCCTAGCAACCCCAGTGGGTCGGCTGAGCGCCCCCTGGAGTGGCGCCATAACGGCACTGCATATATACCTCAGCCGACCCACCCGACCCTCAGTTCCTTCTTGCCGGCTACTCCGACAGTGGGGAAGGAGGGTGGGTGTGGAATGGATATGAGCAACACATCTCGAAGAACAACAGTTACAAAGGTAAGTAACCGTTTTTTCTTCTTCGATTGATTGCTCATATCCATTCCAGTTAGGTGACTCCCAAGCCTTACCTAGGCGGTGGGGTCGGAGTGAGACGTGGCGGAATGCAGGACCGCAGAGCCAAAGGCTGCGTCATCTCTCGACTGTTGGACCAGGGCATAGTGCGAGGCGAAAGTATGAACGGACGACCAGGTCGCCGCTCGGCATATCTCTTGTATCGGTACTTGCGCCAGAAAGGCAGCGGAGGACGCCTGGGCCCTGGTAGAGTGGGCGGTGAGATGGCCCAAAGGGACATTGGCCAAGCTATAACAGGTGCATATGCACTCTGTGAGCCAGGAGGAGATTCGCTGCGACGAGACAGGAAGACCTCGCATCCGGTCTGCAATTGCCACAAACAGTTGCGGGGATTTGCGGAACGGTCTTGTCCGATCAACATAGAAAGCCAACGCCCTACGAACATCAAGGGAGTGAAGTCGTTGCTCTCGCGAGGATGCGTGAGGCTTTGGAAAGAAAACTGGAAGGAAGATGTCCTGGTTATTGTGGAACGCGGACACTACCTTCGGGAGAAATGCCAGATGTGGACGTAGTTGCACCTTGTCCTTATGAAAAACGGTATACGGTGGGTCCACCATGAGCGCTTTGAGCTCGGAGACCCGTCTGGCTGATGTGATAGCCACTAGAAAAACCGTCTTCCATGACAGGTACAGCAAGGAACAGGTGGCCAGCGGCTCAAAGGGTGGGGACATGACCCTGCTGAGGACGAGATTGAGGTCCCAGGTGGGAATCGGGTGGCGCACCTGGGGGCAGAGACGGTCAAGGCCCTTTCTAAAACGGGTAGTCAGCGGATGAGAGAACAGCGTGTATCCTCCCTCACCGGGGTGGAAAGCGGAGATGGCCGCTAAGTGCACCTTTATAGAGGACAGTGCAAGGCCTTGCTGTTTTAGCGACCAGAGATAGTCAAGGACCATTGGAAGCGGAAGCTCGGAAGGAATAGCGTCGCGCGCTTGAGCCCAGCAAGCGAAGCGCTTCCACTTGGCCAGGTAGGTAGAACGAGTGGAAGGCTTTCTGCTGCTCAATAAAACGTGCTGCACGGGGGCAGAGCAGCGCAATTCCGACTGGTCTAGCCACGCAGGAGCCACGCCGTGAGGTGGAGGGCCGTCAGGTCTGGGTGACGGAGAGTGCCGTGATCTTGTGTTATAAGATCCGGGTGAAGCGGCAGAGGAATTGGGCCAGCTACCGACAGATGGAGCAGCGTGGTGAACCAGTGTTGCCTGGGCCACGCTGGCGCAATTAAGATGAGACGTGTCTTGTCCCGTCGGAGTTTCAGCAGGACTCTGTGTATGAGGGGGAACGGAGGAAAGGCGTAGAACAGATGACGAGTCCATGGAAGGAGAAACGCGTCTGACAGAGAGCCCGGTGACAGGCCTTGAAAGGAGCAAAACTCCTGGCATTTGCGGTTCAATCGGGATGCAAACAGGTCTACATGGGGAAATCCCCACTGCTGGAAAATGGCATGAGCGATGTCTGCTCTCAGCGACCACTCGTGGCAGAGAAAGGACCTGCTCAGGCGAGCCGCGATGGTGTTCTTGACGCCGGGAAGGAAAGACGCCACCAGATGTATCGAGTGGGCTATGCAGAATTCCCAGAGTAGTATTGCCTTGTGGCAGAGGGGGGAAGAGCGGGTCCCGCCTTGCTTGTTGATATAGTACATGGCCGTTGTGTTGTCCGTAAAGA
Source organism: Mauremys reevesii (assembly GCF_016161935.1). Taxonomy (NCBI): domain Eukaryota; kingdom Metazoa; phylum Chordata; order Testudines; family Geoemydidae; genus Mauremys; species Mauremys reevesii. The sequence goes on along the minus strand of NC_052631.1, from coordinate 86,031,124 downwards.
CTGAGACACAACGGCCGTAGAGGTGAGTTCGGAACGCCTGGCATGCCAGGCGCACTGCCCGGAGCTCCCTGACGTTGATGTGCATATTCAATTCCTGCACCGACCAAAGGCCTTGAGTACGAAGATCGCCAAGATGGGCTCCCCATCCGAGGGACAAGGCGTCCGTTGTCAGGGAAAGGGAAGGTTGAGGAGCATGGAATGGGACCCCCGCGCATACGTGGGAAGGGGTCAGCCACCAATCCAGGGATTGAAGGACACCCGCTGGAATGGTGAGTAGGGTATCCAGAGGGTCCCTGTGCGGACGGTATCTGGAGTGGAGCCACAGCTGGAGTGGGCGGAGGCGGAGCCTGGTAAATGGAGTTACGTGTGTGCAAGCTGCCATATGACCGAGGAGGCGGAGACAAGCACGGGCCGAGGTCATACGAGAGGCCTGAAGGGCGTGGATTAGCTGTGTAAGGGCCTGGAACCGTAGCTGAGGAAGGTAGGCTCTGGCCAGAGATGAGTCCAGGGTCGCGCCAATAAAGTCTTTGATTACTGTGACTTGTTGCTGGACCGAGGCCTGCGATTCCCCCCTGATGAGCCAGTCGTCCAGGTAGGGAAAAACGCAGATGCCACGCCGACGGAGGTGGGTGGCGACAACGGCCATGCACTTCATGAACACCCTTGGAGCCGTGGATAGGCCGAAGGGGAGGACTGCAAACTGGAAGTGAAGGTGAGCGATCGTGAAGCGGAGGAAGCGTCTGTGCGGTGGAAAGATGGCGATATGAAAATAAGCGTCCTTCATATCGAGGGCGGCATACCAGTCTCCTGGATCCAAAGTAGGGATAATCGTCCCGAGGGATACCATGCGGAACTTCAACTTCAGCATGTATGTGTTGAGGTCCCGCAGGTCGAGGATGGGTCGGAGGCCCCCTTTGGACTTGGGGATCAAAAAATAACGGGAGTAAAACCCCTTGCCCCTCTCCCTCTCCGGAACCTTCTCGACCGCTCCGATGGCCAGGAGCGAATGCACCTCTTGTAAGAGGAGTTGCTCGTGAGAGGGGTCCCTGAAGAGGGACTGGGAAGGAGGGTGGGAAGGTGGGGATGAAACGAATTGTAGCTGGTAACCACATTCCACGGTGCGCAGGACCCAGGCATCGGTGGTCAGCCGGGCCCACGCCGGGAGGAAATAGGAAAGGCGGTTGGAAAAAGGCAGGGAAGGATCTGGAGAAAGATCTGGTATGCCATCCCCGGGCGTATCTTCAAAAGGATGTTTTAGGCCCTGGTGGTTTAGAGGGGGTTCGCCCCTGGGACGGTTGGTTGCCAGGCTGTCGTCTACGTCCCCCGCGACCCCGTCGCCGACCAGAGTCCTGCCTGTAGCGAGGCATATAGTAAGGGCGGTTAAACTGGGGGCGGAACGGACGCCTCTGGGTAGCAGGGGTATGCATCCCTAAAGTACGGATGATGACCCTGTTGTCTTTTAGGTTCTGGAGTCAGGAGTCCGTCTTTTCGGAGAAGAGAGCCTTGGAATCAAAAGGAAGGTCCTGAATGGTGTACTGAACTTCAGGAGGGAGCGTCGAACTCTGGAGCCAAGAGATCCGGCGCATGGTAACGCCCGAGGCTATAGTACGTGCCCCCGAGTCAGCTGCGTCGAAGGAGGCTTGTAACGAGGTGCGCGCTACCTTTTTACCTTCCTCTACAAAGGCCGCGAACTCCTGTCGGGAATCCTGAGGTAGGAGCTCTTTGTACTTCTCTACCTCAGCCCAAGTGTCATGCCCGTAACGGCTTAGCAAGGCCTGCTGGTTAGCCACTCGGATCTGCAGGGCATCAGCAGAGTAGACCTTGCGACCAATCAAGTCCATTCGTCTGGCGTCCTTTGATTTAGGAGCCGGGCCTTGCTGGCCGTGACGCTCTTTATTGTTGACAGACTGCACCACCAACGACGAGGGGATAGGGTGTACATACAGATATTCATATCCCTTGGAAGGGACCATGTACTTGCGTTCCACACCCCTTGCTGTGGGCGCAATAGAGGACGGAGTCTGCCATAGGTTTTCAGCAGTCGCCTGGATAGTCTTAATGAAGGGCAGGGCTATGCGGGTAGGGGCGTCTGCTGACAAAATGGTCACCATCGGATCGTCCACTTCCGATACCTCCTCCGCCTGCAGGTCCATTCGCAGTGCCACCCTGCGAAGGAGCTCTTGGTGTGCCCGTAAGTCAATTGGTGGGGGACCTGCAGACGACGACCCCGCCACCGCCTCATCCGGGGAAGAGGAAGAAGAAGAAATCCTGGGCATGATGGTGTCCCGGTCAGCGTTTGGGACCTGGGAAGGTTCCTCTTCCAGAGGTTCCTGGGCAGGCTGATTACCTTCCTCCGCACACGATGGTACCTCAGTGTCAACTGAGGGGCGGCTTATTGTAGCCTCCGGGATGCGGGACTCGTGTGGTACGGTGCGCGTGGTAGGCACAGGAGCACCTTGGGCTTGGTGGTAGGCCCAAGGGGTCCAATAACCCCAGTGATGAGGGTCCTGGTACGCATAATGGGACTGCTGAAAAACTCCCGAAGGGACCTGAGGGTCATGTTCGTCGACGTAGTAACTGTCGGCGTGTGAAGAGCCCGAGGCGTGCCGGGAGGGCCAGGGCAGAGCAGATAACCCTTGTGCCAAAGTGCCCACGGATCGCATTTCCCGCCTCTGCGGCGACCAGTGCTGGGAGGCATCCCGATAGCAAGAGCGGGAGCGAGAACGGGACCTGCGACCGGCACGGTGCCGGGAGGTCGACCGGGATCTCCATGTTCGGTGCCGGGAGCGGCTTCGCGAATAGCGGTGGCCGTAGCAGTACCGAGATCCTGAACGGTGCCGGGAATGACGAGTTGGAGAGCGGGAGAATGACCGGTGCCGGGACTGTGAGCGGCGTTGCGATCGGCGCCCAGATCGAGATCGGCGTCGAGAGCGTGAGCGCTGGCGAGAACGGGAACGGTGCCGGTCGGATTCGGTGCCGGCAGGCGGCTTGAGCATCGACGGCTTGCCCATGGAACGGGGCGCCCGCACCGGCGGCACTGGGGGTGGCGGCACAGCCGGGTCTGTCAATGCGATGAGGTCCCGCGCCGCCTCGAAGGTCTCCGGAGTCGACGGCAGTGGCATCTCTACCGCGGCCGGAGCCGGGGAGGTCACAGGTGCCGGGCTCGACGGCCTCTGAGGGGCCGGAGTCGCCGGTGCTGGCAGAAGCGTCTGCGGCGGAGGAACCAGTGCCGCGGCAGGTTTCGGTGCCGGGCGGTCCGCACTCTGGTGCTTCGGAGCAGGCAGTGCCGAAGAGGCAGCGGCCTTCCCCTTCTTCGCCTTTAGCGAGAGAGAGCGTCTCTGGGCAGGTTTCGGTGCTGATGGCACCTTCGGTTGCACGGTAGAGTGGCCCGGCGCCGTGGCGGCGCTGCGAGAGTCCAGAGGGACAGCGGGCGGTGCCGCTGCCAGAGGGGTTAAAGCTGCCTCCATGAGGAGTTGTCTCTTTCCCTCTTTGTGCGAGGCTTGAAAGCCTTGCAAATTGGGCACTTAGAAGACAAGTGCGACTCTCCCAGGCACTTCAAACAGGAGCTATGAGGATCCCCTGTAGGCATAGGCCTGCGGCAGGCCGAACACGGCTTGAAACCCGGGGAGCCGGGCATACGCTCTGGTCCCGGGTGCAGGTGGGGGCTAATCCCCGAACCCGCTAACTATCTAACAGTAAACTGATTAAACTATCAAAACCAAGAAAACCTACAACGAAGATATCAACTATGTACAATTTCTTAGAGAGAAGAACTATGAGGAAGCTAGGGAAGCGGAGGACAGGCAAGCTGCACTCCACTGTTCCAACGACCGACACGGGCGGTAAGAAGGAACTGAGGGTCGGGTGGGTCGGCTGAGGTATATATGCAGTGCCGTTATGGCGCCACTCCAGGGGGTGCTCAGCCGACCCACTGGGGTTGCTAGGGTAAAAATCTTCCGACGAACGTGCACGCGGCGCGCGCACACCTAACTGGAATGGATATGAGCAATCACTCGAAGAAGAAACAAAATATACAGAGGACCCTTGGAAAGATATACATTAAACAGCAGCTCATTCTTCCCTTGCTGAGTGTTGTGAACTCCTGTGACTATTAATGGAAGTTACAGACACACACCAAAAGAAGAAAGGACCGCTGTTGCAGAAGGAAAGATATTGTTACATCTGTTACTATGAAGGAAGACTTTACCATCAATATTTTAGCAGATGTCTGCAGAAAATAAACAAACTGGGGAAATATTGAAATAACAAAACGTATCTGTAATGTAGCCCCTAATACATACCTGGTCAGTTTTATGGTTTTCCTGAACTCATTAGTAATTGGAGCTTTGTAGCCTCCTTTCCTCAATAAGGAATCTATGGTCTGAATGTGGTCCCATCCTGTTGAGTTTTATCAGAATAAATATCAGCAAAGAGCATGTAATTAAACAGACTTTACATTAAAATATTACTTCACGTTATATTTTTGCATCTACTCTGCTAAAGTCCATTATAAAGATTCCCATAGATCTATAACATGTAAATTCCTGTGTTCCTAAGAACAGCCTCCTGCAGGAAGTACTATATACAGGATTATTCCTACATCAAAGTAAGTTTATTGTGCAAGGCAAAGATCTTGCACATAGTTTAAAAGTAGATCCAATACAGCCATGCTTTCTGGATATGGAGAAACAAAAATTATATCCTTCCAAAATCTAAAGGCTGTAAAAGAAAACGAGGACTTCATCCTACTATGGCAACGTCACGTATCACAGTAACCCTTTAAATCATATTGAAATAAAATACATAGAACCACTTGAAAATCAAGTTTCTATTGGAAATATTGCATGTAAGCAATTTTAACTGGCTCAAAGTGTGCTTTAAGGGGCGCAGGTAGAGGACAGAAAAATCCCATGCCTCATCACCTAACGGTATAGGATCTCACAGATCTTTCTGTAAGTGCCACTGTTAAAGTTAACAGCGATTCTTCCATTTTCAGAATTACAACATTAAACAATTTGCTGGTGGTTGGCTTATATATTTTTGGAGTATTAATCCACAAATAGCTTAGGTTAATTATGGTTCTCCAACAAGTCTTTTACACTATTTTTAAGAAATATATAAAGATCAAATTTTGAATACATGGTATCTCAATAATATGTAGAAAATTATAATTTTATTGATAAAACTGTTTGATGTATTTCAGAAGTACACAATTGCTTAGATTATTCAGAAAGGTGTCTAACAAGACTAAATATATAATTTTGCTTTTTTCTGTTTAATAAACCACATGTATAAAAACCAGTTTTTTCAAAGAACCCAAAATTATATATATACAAATTTTGACTAAAGAAGTTCACATAACAATTACACTTTATAAATATAGTATGAGCTGTCTTAAGTGACCATGTAAGGGCTCAGCAAAAAACACTTTTTCCTGAAAGATGCAGATCTATAAGTACAGAACAAACAAAATTGTACTAGGAATCTTAGGGATAATTTTAAGTGGTCACTTGTAGTCAGGGAGTTGTATATTCAAGGTGATCCTTAGTGCAGGTTTTTCTTTATCTCTTAACACAACAAATCCAAACATAAGGAGGCAAAAACAATGCAAAAATGAAAAAAAAAACAAAAACCCTGAGTCACGGCTAGAAGAGAAAACATTAGTAAGTAGTTAGCGGATCAGCACCACATACTGGTATTAAACAGAACTAGTGTATTTTGTTCTTCCAAATGATGAACTTATAAGTCTGTGCCTCTTTTAAAAGGGACACACTTTCATTTACAAAAGTATTTTGGGACATTCAGTATGAAACCAACTCCCTTCTACCCACCCAAGAAACAATGGGAAGCCAAAGCTCTTAAAGAGGATTAAGTGACGGCAGTGAGAGCCTAACAAGAGGAAAAACTTCAGTATTGCAGGTTGAGAAATAACTCCACTGTTAAGATCCATGAGCAGTCATCCCATCACTAAGTTAAACGGGTTTTGCATTTCACTGATTGTAGCAAGTTGGGTGTATGAAAAATGGCAGCTTTTAATTAGCACTGTACCACCCCCAACATCTTGTATTTTGCATATTGCTGCTACTTTACTCTTTATTTCTGACTTTCTTAACAAACTGCTACAATTTATTGAAATCTTCCCAATAAAGGGATTGATTTTATACAGGCATGTAAGTGGCATTTATAAGAGTCATTCCTTACAGTTAAGTATTGCTCCATCATCTGACATCAGTGCAAGGTCAAATATTGCATTTTAGATTTATATGTATATTTAAATTCTTCACCAGATCATATGAAATAAAGTGCAACAATGACCTTGCTCCTTTGCAACCTCCGGTAAGTAGGTGGCGGTGCGTTTTGATCCTTTTTCATTGATGAATTCTATTCTAATGCCATGTACACCCACCTGAAAGAAATTGGCAGTTTTATTAGTACATTTAAAAATAATACAAGAAATTTCTAACGTGAAAAATCCCAAGATGTGAGCATTTTAAAGAAAGGTTTACCCAATTTTAGATTTAAAAAAAAAAAAAAACATTTTCAAGGTAATTCTGAAGTGAATTTAGCCCTTTTTAATGGCGTCCAACTGACAGCCTGGCCAGGGCAGTGGCAGTGCAAGCATGCCCTACAATGCCCCACTGAAGTACTTCATCTCTGACCTGAAGGGAACACTGTTTGAGGTGAGAGTAGTTTGGTCTCCATGCCCATTCAGTGCTTAACCTCTCTTTTGATCCTGCCAACGGGGGTGTTATTAATGGGATGTGAACACCTGTCCACCAGAGGGTGAACCAAGATCACCAGTTCTATTTCACAGGCAACCAGCTGGTCCAATGACCTGTGGCCATTAACAACCGGGATCTTGTCTGAACTGGCAACCTAATGGTGAAAGGTTTGAGCTATTACCAATCCCTTGAGCCTTCCAGTTCATGAAATTTCCACTAATGTATGAAGAAGGGTACAGGAAGGAAAGGTATTTCAAAGCTTTGGGAAGCTCATCAACTTCAAATTCATATTTCCATATATAGCAAGACTGTTTTCTAGTGTAAGGTCTACTGCCTACAATGAAGAAACCAACATTGCTGACAGAAAGGAGTGACATGCAACTTTCATGAGATGTTCCAAATTCCTAGAAGAAGTAGGCTGGTGCCCTTTCGAGGCATTGTTTGCAAAAGTAATGCGTGTGTACACAGCACTTCCCTATTTTCAAGGGTACAATAATTCTGCTGTAAACACATGCTCTTGATCAGTTTGTCGTAAGAGGCCTCCAGCTGGGAGTGAAATTTCTTACCAAAATTTAATCAACAGTTTTCAGTTACACAAATGTAAACATAAAATGTTAGTAGCCTCAGATTTTTATTCCTGTGCTCCTTAAATTTGGAAGTTCTCAGGTGCAGGTGGAAACAGGAGTATTGTGTGTTTAAAAGCTTATAGTGTTATTTGGTTTGGATACCTGTTTTTTGGCACAAACTAATTTGATTTCAACAAAAAGAAGAGAAAGATTTTTAGAATGAAGACTTACTCTAGAACCATGGCAACCAAATTCAAAACCAAGGATTAATATAATGGAGCACACAGGCTTCCCAGGGCCAACTGTCCAATTAACACACAGATATTTCAAGGTAAATATTATACAAAGTTATTTTTGCTCTAGCATCTTGATGTGGCTATGAGTGTGGGGTGAGGGGAGGGAGATTACTCTGGTGATCTTGACTTGCAAATCCTCCTCCTCTTTATCAACGCACAATGTCTTAAATATGATGAAACTTTTCTGATTTGATTCACATCTTCATTCAGAAAAGTTTCATCTCTAATCTCCTTCATATCAATTGGTCTCAATTAATCTCTCTTACATTTCTGAACCTAAACTATCAAGTAAGCAGGTGTAACTTTGTTTTAGAAGCCAAATATGTACTCTTTGAAGGTGTAATTCTGAACCAGACAGTTCTATTATGGCAAATGGAAATTTGGGAATGAAAAGTTTAAGCAGATATTGCCTAATATATTCTAGGGTCAAGGAAACCAACTAGTAACTTTATGCAAACTGTAAAACCACATCTGAATGATGGGAAACTTCACACTAATACAAAGTGATGCACATCAACATGGTCCATCCATGTGAAGCTCAGGTGCCCCCTTTTATTAGCGTAGCAATTTGCCTCTTTTTCAGAGCAAATTTGCAAGACAAATTGATTAGAGCAGAAAAGTAATTACAGATTGACTAATTGCCAAGATAAAACCCAAAATGTATCCTGACCAAAACATTTATGTTTACATACAAACACTACCAGTTTAAAATTTTCCTACATACCAGAAACTGAAAAAACATCTATCAGTCCTAAAACACAACAACTGCAACTCCTTTGAAATCTCTTTTTATTACAGCATGTAGATCGGGATTGGGGTCCCATTGTTCTAGACAACATGCAAATCCAGTACGGTTTGTTGACTGCCATGAACAGCTTACAATCCAATTTAAGAAAAGGCTCAACAAGAGGGTTTAGCAAGCAATTGGAGGTAGAAAGGGGAGGACAGACAAGTGTAACTACATGAGCCTGTCGAAGTTATGTAGCCTAAGGCACATAGAACATGACCATGGATTCCATTTTAAACTGTAACTTTGTTTTAACTTTTCCTATTTCCAATTTGTACAAAAATATTGTATTTAGCCTCTGTGTGTGGTAATTTTTAGGCTATTATTATTAATCTACCTATTTCCATGCAGCTTCTATTAGGCAACTTACAGAGCAGTCACCCAGGGTATTGGTTGTGCTGTGATAACATATATGCACCCTCATCACTCTTCTTGCCTGCTTTATAATAGTAAGTTAGAAGCAGGGGCGGCTCTAGACATTTCGCCGCCCCAAGCAGGGCAGCATGCTGCGGGGGGCGCTCTGCCGGTCGCTGGTCCAGCGGCTCCGGTGGACCTCCCACAGGCGTGCCTGCGGATGCTCCACCGAAGCCGCGGGACCAGCAGACCCTCCGCAGGCACACCTGTGGGAGGTCCACCGGAGCCCTGCCTGCCGCCCTTCCGGCGACCGGCAGAGCGCCCCCCGCGGCATTCCGCCCCAAGCACACGCTTGGCGTGCTGGGGCCTGGAGCCACCCCTGATTAGAAGGCTATTGACATTCTCCTTGTTTTAATTCATAAATGACAATACCTTTATGGATCCTAAGAACAGATAAGGAGAGCAGTGGGATTAGAATCTAGATGAACAGAAATAGTATTTATGTTGGTACACCTCTACCCCGATATAGTGCTGTCCTCGGGAGCCAAAAAATCTTCCCGCGTTATAGGTAAAACCGTGTTATATTGAACTTGCTTTGATCTGCCGGAGTGCACAGCTCTGCCCCCGCAGAGCGCTGCTTTACCGCATTATATCCAAATTCGTGTTATATCAGGGTAGAGGTGTATATATTCAATTACTCAAGGTATTTTGTAAAATATGTTTTATTTTTAGCATGTCTTCAAAATCAAATTTTAAAATTTTGTGGAATATATAAAAGGTCCACCTTCCTGTGATGATATCCAAATCCACTGCTATCTACATACTACACAGACCACAGTGAGAGATTATGCCATACTCTATCAAAGAAACTGAGGAACCACCTGATCAGCCTCCTATACAGCAAACAGGAAAACATCAAAAAAGAGCTCTCCAACCTGGAGACTCTCATAAATAACCAAACTTCCATACAAACGGACTTCACTAAAATAAGACACGAATCTACATTACTCACTTCACCTCTCTACAAAGGAGAAAGGACTGTAAGCTGTCTAAACTCCTACCTGACACATAGGGCCACAACCGTGGTACCCCTAACCCACCCAGCAATATCGTCAATCTATCCAACCACACACTCAGCCCAGAAGAAAAGCCTGTCCTATCTCGGGGACTCTCCTTCTGCCCTGCCACCCCCACTAACATGATACAGTTCTGCGGCGATCTAGAAGCCTACTTTCGCCGTCTCCGACTCAAAGAATACTTTCAGGATAACACTGAACAGCTCACTGATACACAGTTACCCTCCCTCCAACAGCACAAGAAGAAAAACTCCACATGGACTCCTCCTGAGGGTCGAAATGACAGTCTGGACCTATACATTGAATGCTTCCGCTAACATGCACAGGCAGAAATTGTGGAAAAACAACATCGCTTGCCTCATAACCTAAGTCGTGCAGAACGCAATGCCATCCACAGCCTCAGAAACCATCCTGACATTATAATCAAAGAGGCTGATAAAGGAGGTGCTGTTGTTGTCATGAACAGATCTGACTACCAAAAGGAGGCCGCCAGACAACTCTCCAATACCAAATTCTACAGGCCACTTCCCTCAAATCCCACTGAGGAATACACTAAGAAACTGCACCATCTACTCAGGACACTCCCTACACTAACACCGGAACAAACCAACATACCCTTAGAGCCCCAACCACGGTTATTCTATCTACTACCCAAGATCCACAAACCTGGAAATCCTGGACACCCCATCATCTCGGGCACTCTCACTGAAGGACTGTCTGGATATGTGGACTCTCTACTCAGACCCTATGCCACCAGCACTCCCAGCTATCTCCGTGACACTACTGATTTCCTGAGGAAACTACAATGCATTGGTGACCTTCCAGAAAACACCATCCTAGCCACCATGGATGTAGAGGCTCTCTACACAAACATCCCACACACAGATGGAATATAAGCTGTCAGGAACAGTATCCCTGATGATGCCACAGCACAACTGGTTGCTGAGCTCTGTGCCTTTATCCTCACACATACCTATCTCAAATTTGATGACAATATATATCTCCAGATCAGTGGCACCGCTATGGGCACCCGCATGGCCCCACAATATGCCAACATTTTTATGGCTGACCTGGAACAACGCTTCCTCAGCTCTTGTCCACTCACACCCCTTCTCTACCTACGCTACATTGATGACATCTTCATCATCTGGACCCATGGGAAGGAGACTCTGGAAAAATTCCACCATGATTTCAACAGCTTCCACCCCTCCATCAACCTCAGCCTGAACCAATCTACACGGGAGGTCCACTTCCTAGACACCACGGTGCAAATAAGTGATGGTCACATCACCACCACCCTATACCGAAAACCTACCGACCGCTATGCCTACCTTCATGCCTCCAGCTTCCATCCCGGGCACACCACATGATCCATTGTCTACAGCCAAACACGGAGGTACAACCGCATCTGCTCTAACCCCTCAGACAGAGACCAACACCTACAAAATCTCCACCAAGCATTCTCAAAACTACAATACCCACACGAGGAAATAAGGAAACAGATCAACAGAGCCAGACGTGTACCCAGAAGCCTCCTACTGCAAGACAAACCCAAGAAAGAAACCAACAGGACTCCACTGGCTACCACATACAGTCCCCAGCTTAAACCCCTCCAACGCATCATCAGGGATCTACAAACCATCCTGGACAATGATCCCACACTTTCACAGGCCTTGGGTGGCAGGCCAGTCCTCGCCCACAGACAACCTGCCAACCTGAAGCATATTCTCACCAGTAACTGCACACTGCACCATAATAACTCTAACTTAGGAACCAATCCATGCAACAAACCTCGATGCCAACTCTGCCCACATATCTACACCAGCGAGACCATCACAGGACCTAACCAGATCAGCCACACCATCACCGGTTTATCACCTGCACGTCCACCAATGTAATATACACCATCATATGCCAGCAATGCCCCTCTGCTATGTACATCAGCCAAACTGGACAGTCTCTACGGAAAAGGATAAATGGACACAAATCAGACATTAGGAATGGCAATATACAAAAACCTGTAGGAGAACACTTCAACCTCCCTGGCCACACAATAGCAGATCTTAAGGTGGCCATCCTGCAGCAAAAAAACTTCAGGACCAGACTCCAAAGAGAAACTGCTGAGCTTCAGTTCATCTGCAAATTTGACACCATCAGCTCAGGATTAAACAAAGACCGTGAATGGCTTGCCAACTACAAAATCAGTTTCTCCTCCCTTGGTTTTCACACCTCAACTGCTAGAAGAGGGCCTCATCCTCCCTGATTGAACTAACCTCGTTATCTCTAGCCTGCTTTTTGCTTGCATATATATACCTGCCCCTGGAAATTTCCACTACATGCATCCGATGAAGTGGATATTCACCCACGAAAGCTCATGCTCCAAAACGTCTGTTAGTCTATAAGGTGCCACAGGACTCTTTGCTGCCTGTGCAACAGAGGTGATCATGAAAACTTATAGTTTACAATATTCATGAGGAATTAACCAGAAATACAGTCAAAGCTTTGTTATCTGGCATGTTGGGAGAATGGTGGGTGCCGGTTAATCAAATATTCTGGTTAACTGAGAGTTATATATTTTTTTTACCAATGGAATACCAAATTTTCAAAGAATTAGAATATAATAAAATGAATAAAGTATAAAATACAGTAGTGCAGTACAGAGATATTCACCAATCCAGTCATAGTACTGCACTGCAGAGCGGTTGGTTTCTTGAAGCACTTAGGTGTATGCAGGTAACCTACTGTATAGGAAACTTTTATCTTATGACACTACATATCACTATTGGCACTGTATGGTGTACACACAGATCACTAAAATACACTTAACACTAAAACTATACTGAACATAATTTAAAATTTCTTTGGTGATTCAGAAGGCACTTCAAGGCTCTTGCAGTGCCTCAGGGTCATCGTTATCAACATCAATTATCATTGTACATGTGGAAGGTGTAGTAGATTGGGCTGAATCTGTAATAGCCCTATGACGCATCCTGGAAACTGCTTTTTTGAATAAATCCCTGATAACAGCTTGCTTGCTTGTCTTCTGCCTCTTTTGCATAAAAGTAGAGTGCAAAATGTGCAATTGCATAACGTCCTGGGCAGTATACTATTCCCCGTTACTAGATTGAAGATTTGTATTGGGAGATATCAGAAATGCCGGATAATAGAGCTTTCCGGTTGATAAAGTGCCGGATAACACAGCCTTTATTATACTGATGATGTGCTGAATATGAGTCAATACCCAACCAACAAATAACTGCACTCCAACAGAGAGTAAACATAATTCTCATTGATGCATAGATTGTGTGTCATAACCAATTCAACGGACTGACAGAGTTCATGGAAATGTCTTGCTCTAATTATGGTGTCCAACACACTCCTGACATACTACTAACCCTGCCCACAACTACACAAGAAATTGCGTTAGTATAACCTAACATGTGAATTTAAACCACTATAGCTAACAACTGAAAACCTCTGCGTGGACATTCTTCTTCTGGTGTAAGTGTGGGGTTGTGTTTTGTTTTTTCCTTCAGTTTAGCTTAAGTTGACTGAAACAGGCTTAAATTTTGGGTGGTTGTTTTTTTAAAACTGTTTCCTGGGTGCACCTGTTCACCAGAAATTCTAAAATTACTATCTAATTTCGTACAGACTGATGAAAAGCTATCTCTGTCATTACTATTCACTTTCATCTCATCATCAAACCCCACAGCCACAGTCTCAAGAGTCTTCTACAGATTGGTAGCATTTCATCGAAGGACAACAAATTCAGGATAAAAGACCATTTCACATTATTTTAGGAACCAGAAGCTGACAAAATACTGGCCATTAAGTAGCCTGAATTTGTATGACGGTATGCTTAACGTGGAACTACTGAAGAAACTTGGCTAATTTTCTGTGCTGTCTGAATCCTGACTTTTCTTGATGTCAGGAAGCCTTGTTTCAATATCCCAAAGCTTTCTCAAGGAATCTGAATCACTTTGTGGTGAGAAGACACAGATTATCTTAACAGGAGAAAAAAAAGACAAAGGAAAAAGTACTGGGGAAACCCATCTGTGATTGGGTGTGAGTGACTGAGAAATGATAGCATAGCTTTTGCTTCCTTCTGTATTTTCGTAAAAGAGAAATGCAGAAAACGTATACATTAGTTTGTCTTTCACACATTAACAAGGTATCTACTCCCAAATAGCCAGAGTCTGTAGTACCAAAGCTTGCCTCATGAAACATTTAAGCATATTTCATACTTGTCCTATCCATTTTGCAGGATTTAATTTTTTCCTCCCAGGGGCTCCTGATACAGCATCCTGAACCTCTCTCATGGGGTAAGGGATTCAGTAGCCTGAGATGCAGAATGGATAGGAATCTCTTCTTTTAGTTAGGATCTAAGCAAACCAAAGAATTCCCTTTAAAAAAAAGGATTCTGAAACCCACTGTATTGTTTAGTAACCTAGCAGAACATTTTTTTGTGTTTGATTTCCTCTGTGGAACATTGTATTGTAAGGAAATGTCTCGCTAAATAGTTTAAAGATTCCAACTCTGACATGAATAAAGGAATTCAAGAGCAAAAAAGCAACGAGCAAAAAAATTAATAATTTTGGAGAAGAGGGAATTGAAGTCTGGGCAGGGCGGGGATGACCTTAGTGGAAGGGGAGAGAAATTAGGAAGGTGATTGTAAGAAGGGTAAAGGGAGGAATAAAACTGAGTTTGCTTTGGGGATGGATGCTGCAAGGGGAAATGGAATGGGAGAAAGTCCCATCAGATACACTGGTGGATGTGAAAGGGTGCAGATCTTACTGCCTCCATGTCAGTAGCATTAAACAGTATTTTACCTCCATGAGCTGCTTCCCCACTTGCCCTCTGGTGTTTACGTTCTCTACTAAAGTATTATCATTCAAAAACATATCCCAGAATTCATGACACTGCCTGTCTCAGACCTTTTCTTGATGGAAAGGCTGTGACACTACACACAAGTAGTCACTGGACAGGGGTAGTGGAGAGATGTCTCGTGGGAGGAAGACTCTGTTTAGAGAAATGAGGAGACAATGCATATCTGCCCAGCATCCATTTCAAACCACCACGTGTGTGAACTACTGATGCACAGTGCAATCATATACAGTCATGCGTGAATGGAAACCTTGTGTATTTTATGAAGTGTCTTCATGAACCACTGTACTGAAGTGATCCTTTGACAGTAAATAGAAAAAGGTGCAAACCTT
Organism: Mauremys reevesii; assembly: GCF_016161935.1. Lineage (NCBI taxonomy): Eukaryota > Metazoa > Chordata > Testudines > Geoemydidae > Mauremys > Mauremys reevesii. Next base: position 86,016,107 of record NC_052631.1, on the reverse strand, counting down.
TATAAGAGGTGAAAATGGTGGCAATTTGAAAAATCATATGGGAGCTAATGGCAGTCAATTCACTCATGTCTCCTGTTTACTCGCCTGAAGTCTCTGCTGCAAAGAGGATCTCTCACTGCTTGCTGCAACTGAAAAACTGATCTCTTCAGTTTGAGAAAACAATTCATTAATCAGTGGAAGGAAGATCTATCAGTCTGTTTCAGGGTATAGGAGGCACTCCTGTCCTGAACCACGTCTTCAAATGATCTTGTCTCTAAACCACCACAGCACTGCAAGCTGACTGGATCTGCAATTTTGAAATATTTTGACTTCTGTCAGCAAATTGCTGAATTAGCTCCCACAAGATCTCAATAGCATACCTACAGAAGTAAGGTCTCCTAACCAGGCTGATGATTTTTCAGGATGATCTGGAAATGAGCAGTTATACCAGATGGAAGACCCAGAATCTCTCTTTAGGTCATATTCTAGCCATCTTGAAATGTCTTTTTGCCACTGACATTGCATAACTGCAGTTCCCTTAAAAGAAACATGGATGACATAAGCTGTCTCACTGCAAGGGGCATGTACAGTGACACATCATTCTTTTAAGGACTAACATTTCAGTATAAACTTCTTACTTTATATGGAATGCCTGTACGTCATTTATAGTTATATATAACACCATCACTTGAAAAGCATGGCAGAAAGAACTACAGGATTTTGCCATGTTTCAGGAGATTCATTATATTATGGCCACTTCTTGATTCCCTTACCACGTTAGAGGCTTTAAAAGTATAATATTAAAATATTTGACAATACTCTTGCCTTTCCCACCCTTCCAAAAAAGGCTAATGGTTTCCCTTATTGAAGTGTCTTAAGAAATTTCATAGCGAATATTTTTCTACAGAATTTTTAAACCAATGTATAGAATTCTACAACTGGGATACAGTTCTCTATTTAATTCTATAGGGAGGATTACAAATTCTATCAAAAGGAATTTATATTTTATTACTATCCAAAGTCATTTCTGTCAAACCCTATTTTTTCTTCTGTTATTAAATTCTATAGGACTTTGCAATAAAATACAGAAAGTGAAATTTGGTTTTAAGTCCCTCTCTCGAACAAATATGTATTCTGGTCATTTTTAAGCAATATGCTTATTTGATAGAACATAATGGCTCCTTTGAAACAGTTTGTCATTATGTAAAAATATTTATCTGGAAACTTGAAATGCATATTTCAACTTGGGAAGATAATGATCGTTACATTATACTGTACTAGATGATAGCATGAAGCCAATACAATATTAGAGTGCATTTAAAACATTATGAAAAACAGTTTCTGAACATGCTAAACTGTAGCAAGCAGACTAGACAAAATCTCAACCAGTTTAAATTATTTACTAAATTGATTTAATTATTGGCCTGTAAAGTTTCATTTAAAAAAGCCACTGTAGTTATTAATGCTTGAAAAATTGTGGTCCAAACATATATTGTACTTCTGTAGCTCAGAGACCAACAATTGGGTTATCTAAAAAAAACTGTTCCTGGTTTAGGACAAAGCTTCAGCTCAGAGTAAATTTTTGACAGATGAGAGATAAATCATGAAAAATGGTGTTTATGGTGAAAATACTGATAGTTCCTCAAAGAAAACTTGCACCCATTTTGCTCAGCTGTAGAGAAGACATGAAGCTGTTGTCACTACCAATTAACTGTGAAATGCATTATATTTAAGTTTTCAATTACTATACAATTGGCACTTCTGAGGCTAATGCTGGAGACAGTTACCCCGATGAAAATGAGGTCACTTATGACCTTTACCAGTGAGAGCACCCAATTATGGAGACTATACACCAGTTTTCAACCTGTACATACAGCCGGTAGAAAAGCATTACTGTTTTTAAAAAACGAACTCTAAGCATTAGAGCTCTTATGTGTGTTAAACCATTATTAACACAAGACAGTGGAATCTGTTTTCTTTTGTAGTGGACTAGAACATGCCGATGATTTTCATAAGTGACAAATTTTCAGTAAAACTGTCACACTCAGAAATATATAGTTAAAAAAAAGAAATTTAAACATAACAGCAATTGCTTCTTAACCTGTGACTTTTTATGCTGCTGTGCCAAGACAATGTGTGCAGTTTCCCTTTAACCATAACAAGTAAAGTGGATGCAGCTCTTCGCAGGATAAGTATTAAACTGAAAAAATAAATGGTATATTTGGTTCTCGTTGTTTTCAAGGGATTAGTGGGGACAGGTTCTAAGTGTCCGGCTTGCACCCTTTTCACTAGATAAAGTGTTATTTGGCTTCAGCCACCCATGCTTATTCCTATATCTAAATGAGGCAGCTGTGTGGGGCCTTTTTTTTTTTTTTTGCAATGAGTGCACTATGTGATTCCAGCAGCTTAAGGTCAAATGTAGTATCAGTATATATTGCCTGGTACAGCCTCTTTCTAGAGACTTATCTTGTTCTAGCAGAGCGATGGACTATGAATGTCTAGGTCTCCTCTATAACGACTATATTACAGAAAGTTTTGATCCAAAAAACTAAGGATGTATTTTGGACGATGTTTATTTTAATATTGCAGAATTTAATCTTAAAAAAACAAAAACAAAAAAAAACAACCACCAGACATCAATAGTTTCTTGTTCATGTCTCTTTTAAGAACACAGGTTTACTGTGATCAGCCAGTGGGCATGAAAATGGCTCAGTTCCACTTTATGGTTTCCATACCTGAGAACTTGCATAGTAACACCACATCTCCCAGGAGACACCAGAGATGCCTCATCTTATGTGTATAAAAGACAGCTAAGACAATAGGAGAACTACACTAAATATTCCCAAATTTCAATTTTCTTCTTCTTAGGTTGGGAAGAACTAGAGTATACTGGTATCAAGGTAACTTTCTTTAAAAAGATCTGGAATCCTTACCTCCCAGTCCAAGTAATCACATACATCTTCAAAATTAGTGAGTAGAGACACTGAGCAGAAAAGCCGTGGCAGCTCATCCCTCGTCATTGGGGGGAAACGGCTATCTTTAAGGGCACTGTTGAAAACAAAACAAAAATTTTAAAGCACTTTTTTTTTTTTTTTTTGCCTAAGTTGAACTACCTAATGAACCAACTGGAAAAGAAAAAGGTAAGAGACAGCAAAAATAAAAGCTGATGGAATGATGACTACTCTGACAATTAATTCTTAACAGTGCAGTACACCAGTACTGCAAATCCTTTTCTCTTAGACAAATGGTTTCCAGATTTCATGGCAGGACAAGTTATATGGTCACACCAATTGACTAGATTTCCTGGGAGGTCACTCCTTGCTGAGTTGGTTTTGCTACTGGGACAGTTTTAAGGAGGAACAAATTTTGGGGGAAAATATATAAAAACAGATCAACTACAAATCTGACATAATTTTGGGTAGGGGAAGACAGTTATGCTGGAAAAAACATATTTTGACATCTTGAAAATAATCAGAATGATAACTCTATAAAGAACTATTGTGTTTAACATATCAACGTAGACAATCTGAATGAGCAAAATATCCATGCAAATTAAGAAATGTCAACGTAAAATACTTATAATGGTACCATCAAATGGACTCAAATTTGTGAAACTATAGGACTTGAAACTATTCTACAAAACAGATGCATGATAAGTAATAGAGCAGATAATGAACATCTAAGCTAATCTGCTGATAACGTAAGGTCCTGTGGGCAGGTGTGCAATGTAGCAGTGCCACATCAAAGGGAAAGTGGTACCAGCTACATTCATCTCAGTAACATCTGCATTACAAAAACAGGAGAGAGTGGTTAACCAGAGATGTAGGAAACAAATGTCCAGGATAAGAGCAGTATATTGTGCAAGATTTGGTACAAGGAGAACTGGGCAAATCAGGGGGGGAAAATGGGTAAAATGAGTGCAGTATACTTGCGTTTATTATTTTCTAAGCTTGGGATAGGAGATACTTGTATACAAACGTGCCTATGTTTAACAAGAAAAAGAACTGATCTGGCCAATTGCTTGTTTCAGCAAAGGAGGAAAATCTAACAGTGCAGAAGCCTAGTCTAAGGAGTTACCTAGTCCTCAACTGTCTTCATTTCCCATCCATTTAATGTAGGATACAGTCACTAGTTCTATGAACCCTATTTGGAAAATGACTAGAGATGATAACTCTTGGATCTGATACACAACTATGTTTCTAAAGGTGCGCAGGGTTCACTGAAATCATGGGTCAAATTCAGCCAGTGTGTAGTCCTATCAATAGCATAATTTGGTTCCATATAGCTAAATTTAGCTTGGATGGCATTGTAGTGCAGAGTGCAGTAGACTCAAAAAACTGAAACAGGGAAATTATAGTGTGTATACTTGACCCACAGTTAATATTCCATTACCAACTAATGGTAAAAAGTGAATTCGTTCTTATGAAACAGCCTTTTAAAAAGAATCAGTATATTTTATTGTGGTGTAATGCTTGAAAACATTCAACGAAAAGCTATTGGAACTACGGAGGTGGTGAGAATTACTACAGGCCCCTTTTCAAACATTGGTAGTTTTACACAAAAAGATGAGGAGAAAATCCAATTTTATTTTTGGATGGAGTTAAATGTAGTTCATTGTATAGGTTGACACAGGATGAGGGGGTTGCTCTACCAAGCATTAAGGAGTATTTTAGGATGCCCAGCTTCAAACCATGGCCGATAGAGATTAGAGAGACAGGAAAACATGGTACAGCAAATAGAAAAGCTAAGTATCTTTTGATGAATGAGGAATATACTTATTAGGAAGGAAAGATCGAAGCATTCTGTGCCTCAGCTTTCCCACTGGGAAAATGCGGATGATACCAATCTATGTAAAGCCTCGAGAAACTCTGTATGAAACCATACTACATACATCTCAACTAAGATTATCTTTGGCAGGATTATGGAAGTACATTTTTATGTGATTGCCTTCGTTAGTTCATCTCTGAAGGTGATTGATATTCTCCAAGACCCCATAAAGTTATTTGCAAAACCACTGCTGCAAATTGAAAAATCAGACCCCGGTTCCTCTCCCTCCCTTGTCTCCATGACATGGAGCAATATCAGAAAACAAAATCTATTTTAGACATGATGAAATAGTGATAATGAGAGGGTACGAGGTCACGTTCACCCTTTATAGCTCTCCATGTGCCATTCTTCCTGGGATTGAGTGAGGCACTGCACAACATCATGACAACTAGCACAAATGCCAGTGGAAACAAATAGCAGTTTAGGAATAGACAAGTAGATGACAAAAATATGAGTAGAGCTAGACTTCTTCACACCGGTGGAATTAGAATTGACATAGCCACAAATACTGCTTACATTGTAACCTCTGTATAATTATGTATTCTTCATCTATGGTTGAGCACCACTGCAATAACATGTGTTTAACCTGATGTTGGTTATAAATTACTACTTCAAGGCTTAAACTGCTATTTTTCAGTGTCACTTAACAGAACAATTCTCAACAGCAATAAGTTAATGAAAGATTTTTGTTGATCAAATAAAACTTTGCATTACTTACTGCTGTGCCTTTCCATCTCTAGAAGGGCAATGTTGTAATTATAAGTGTGATAATTACTGAATAATAAAGAAATATGCCAAGCGAACATATATACAATCCAGACACTTTCCTGCACCTCTTAAAAATCATACAGTAAGAAAAATTATGTTCTGCACATCTCAGTTTGATATTACTGATTTCTAATTTTAAAAATCAAGATGGCAGGCCACATAAATCTATTGCCAACCTAAACCTGGCCTATGTTAAAAATCATAGTTCAGTTTGTTTGACATATGCAGGTTTGTGATTTATTACTAACCAAACAATGCTTATGTTATTCTCACCACTTTAACATTCCCTTTTCTCCCCCCTCACACACTGTGCCAGTGGTGCAAAAATACACTGGTCGAATACACTGTCACCTGTAAGTCTGAGAGACGTAAGTCATCCTGGTGTTTTGGGTCAGGTAAATGATTACGTCCAATTTTTTTTTAAATTAAATTGATAGTCTTGTTTTTTCCTTTAGTCAGAAAGTTTATGTTTAATTAACATTCTTTGTTACTTTTGTGAATATGCTTTGATTATTATATTCCATTAATATGTTTGGAACTGTTCACTTTTTTATTTTTAAAGTTCATTGATGAATTTCACTGCATAGTATTTTTGGGACATTTCCCCCATCCCACAGGAAAAGATTGCTAAAGATTATGGCAATTCATTATTAGACTTCTAGTTTCTCAGTAACATAATGTGCCTGTACAGTATTAATAGCTTATCGAGTTCTACTGATGAAAAGAGGTGGGTATTATTAAATCTAAACCAAAAATTCCAATTCTCTCAGTACAGACCTGTACAGACAACTGTTATTAGAAAACAATCTTCTAGGTACTGTGTATGCTCCGATCCACCTTTCTTAATTTGTGCAGTAATTTTGTCATGTAAAACGCATTCCATACCAGCTGAATTTGATACCTTCAGGAACCAATAAGTTGTGCAAGAGAACCTATGTAATCACATGGTCTTATTTTTGTAATCTTCACTCTCCCTCTCCTTTTCCTCCTTTTATTTCATCCATCATATTTGCTTGTTATATCTTGCTTCAAATTAAAGACTAAACTCATTGGGGCAAGGAATATCTCACTATATGTGAAATCATGGACGCAGTGAAGTTAGTGGCCAAAGTCCCAGGTATAAATTCTTAGCTGGTGCAGACTGTCAAAGTTCCACTGACTTCAACAATTTTACACTAGTTGAGGATCTGTCCCTTTGACTTTAATGAGGCCATTTGCAAGGAAGCTAAAACATCCGGGATCTGTGCTCTGCTCCTCATGCTCATTAATATGGTATTAATTACAAATAAGTAGTGCTTGTTTGGATCATGATGATTAACTTTGTTTTCATATCTGAAAAGAAAAGCACCAACCCAAACTGCCATATTTAGCAGCTCCAAAGTAACATAGCCACTTGGGTAAAAATGGGGGACAGGAGAATAGACGTCAAATTCCCTTTCTGAGCATGCTTTGTGTAGATACAAGTGATATGAAACTAACTACCCACTTGTGCCCCACACCTGTAATAATTTACACCTAGGTGCAAAAAGATAAATCAGACTTTAAAAATCTGACCACTTGTGTCAACACATAGCTCGTGTGCTCCCATATGTGTAAGTGAACAGTTCAATTCAAAATGCTGATGTTCTGCTTTCTATAGAACAACCTACATACATTTTAAATCACAATTTATAATATTTTATATCATAAGCTGTTATGATGTCATGAAATGCGAAAAACCTATTCTACTGTAACGTCTTCACAAGTTGCTCTGCCTGTGCTGGAAAGAAGGCAAAGTACCACAAGAAATCAGAGAGGCCAACATTATCACGCTCTGTAAAAACAAGGTTGACAGGAGCAACTGTAACAAATATCATGGCATTTCCCTTCTTAGTATTATGGGAAGAGTCTTTGCCTGAGTTGTCCTGAACAGACTTCAGACCCTTGCGGACAGAATCTATCCAGAATCACAGTGCAGCTTCAGAGTTGAAAGGTCTACCATCGACATGATCTTCTCGCTGAGACAACAACAAGAGAAATGCAGAGAACAAAAAAAAGCCCCATTTACATAGCCTTCGTCGATCTCAGAAAGGCTTCTGACCTTGTCAGCAGAAGTGGACTATTTGCGCTTCTAGAAAAGATTGAATGTCTCCCCCCGAACTCTTAAGCATGATTTGATCCTTCCATGAAAACACGTATGTCCCAGTTCAATATGATGGCTCAGTCTCTGAGGCTTTCCAGATTCGTAGCGGAGTTAAGCCAGGCTGTGTACTTGGCCCAACTCTGATTGGGATCTTCTTCTCCCTGCTGCTGAAACAAGCTTTTGGTTCCTCAACTGAGGGAATCTACTTGCACACAAGAGCTGATGGAAAGCTGTTCAATCTTGTAAGATTCAGGAGGCCCTTATCCAATACCTCCTCTTCGCTGACGATGCATACAGAACCCATACAGAAGCCTATCTACAAAACCTCCTGGACAGTTTTTCCAAAGCCTGCCAAGACTTCGGCTTACTATACGCCTAAAAAAGATGAAGCACCCTCCATCAAGACCTACAACTATGAACTTGAAGTGGTTAACGAGTTTGCATACCTGGGATCCTCTATCACAGTCAACCTCTCACTTGAAACAGAACTCAACATCTGCATTGAAAAAACTGCCATAACAATATCTAGACTGAGCAAGAAGGTATGGCAAAACAACAAACTGACAGAACACACAAAGATCTGAGTGTATTGTGCATGTGTTATCAGCATACTTTTGTATGGGAGCGAGCCATGGACCTTATATTCTCATCAGGAAAAGAGGCTCATATGCGTTGCCTTTGCCGAATCTTTGGTCAAAATATAACTTTCTCCCATTCAAGTTACAGTTCAATCCTAGAGATATAGCGCACATGAAAATTGCAACTGACATGAAGTTGCACATTACACAAACTTGCTTCTTGAAGGGCGAGAGTAGGTTTAACAAACAACTTTTACAACTTTTCTGTTAAATTTAAATTAATGACAACTTGACTAGAGGTAGTGAGGAAAATATCGAGTTGGAAAAACAAGGTGGAATACAAAGGAACTACTGAGAAAAGAAAAACTGATTAAAAAAAAATTTGTCAATCAACCGCTCCTTACTTCTTCTTCAATCCCCAGAGCTCATTCACATCCATTACTGCTGACCAAGAAAAGCCATGCTGTACCAAATAGCTGAGAAGTAGTAATGCCAAGCAAGGGGGCTTCAAGTTGCTCAAACTCACTTAAGAGATGGCAATGTTTCAGCATGAAGTCTGCTGCTCTTGAAATTAAAAGTTTTAATGGAATACATAAGCAATACCAAATAACAGTGCAGGGTGATGAATGCATAATTTATGGAGCAAAAAAATATACTTAAAGCACATTTATGCAAGCTTGGGTGTCCTACTGAGGGTAGATCAAGTTACTGTCAATTAAGAAAAAACAAAGCATTACGGTCAGTTTTCCTTCACACAAGGCATGCTACACAAGTCTCAGCTTTTCACAAATAAAATTCAAAATGGTCTAAAAGTTCTCTAATGCACTTTTCTGACTTTGGTTTATACTAGATTCTGGAGCACACTTCACATTTGGAATATGGAGAGGCCCAGCAAACATAACTGTTGACAGAAGCTGAAGGGTACTCAAAGGGAGGAGGAGAGGGAATGAAAAAAAATTCATAGAAATGGGAAAGAGAAAAAGGACTTGTTTAGGGTAGTCCAAGAAAAACTAATAGGATGAAATTTAGCAAAGAAAAATTAAGCTGATATCAGTAATATTTCTTAATACTGAGTATTATTGAATTGTAAAATCTCCCCCAAGGAAAGCTGCTGTACCACTTGGATAATTTGTCAGACGGATAAAGCAAACTGCAATACTAAAGTATTTTCCATCTGTAATTTCTATGGTAAGATTGGTATGACTTTATGAAGGAACACAAACTAGAATATAGAATTGCTAAATACATCATTTACCTGACTGCAATCAAAACTTCAGTCTTCCACATGATAGCGCCTAACCCTGGAATCCAAACTCTAAGCTACAACTCATGAGTCTCAAGGCAAAAATCATTCAAATAAGGTTTTTTGGTGGATGTGCTTGCTTTGGAATAATGGATATGTCCAGTTGTAACTGGATTGCAATTTTGTTAATGACAAATATTTATTCAGGCACAAGTGACAGGCAGTGCATTTCTGGTTAGTTAGTGCATGTTTTGTGAGGTGTTCTGAGATACGAGGCTGAACGGCACATGGAGATAAACAGTACAATACACACAATAAATGCACAATTTGGAGTGTGTTATTGATAGTTGGAAAGATTAAAATGAAGGAATTGCTGATAAAGGGGAAAGCCCACTGCTGTAATGACAAATCAAGGTTAAGTGACTTCCCAAAGCACACCACTGGGCAGTGGTAGAGGAAGGAACAGAACCCAGGTGCACAGATTCCCAGTGCTCTACAAGACTCTCTCCTGGACTAGACTGCCTACGATTGCTAGCCCTCTAACACGAGACATTCTATAAAAGATACAATTGTAGCTGCCATAAAAAGGCTAACTTGGTGGTAGGGAGTGAAAAATAAGATCTTTGACAGCAACCAAGATTTTATCTTAAATTATCTAAAATAAGTTCCCTCTCACCTCCCAACACAGTAAAACTCAACGTAATAACTTCAATTCTTATTGTCAAGGAGCCTTAGTCAGATTTGGCTTCACAAATTTGTTTAAATTAGTTTGTTTGCAGCTTACTACAAAAGCATTTCTAAAGTAGTGTGTTTTAAGCTATTGTTAGTGAGAAGGAAAGTAATCGTAACAACTTGAGCGAAAAATAAATGGGATTTAGACTAGGCAGCTAATTAGAGTGTCTTCTTTCAATTTATGAAATAAAACTTTAAATGGATTATGATGTCATGGTTTTCATAATTGTTGATAGTAACGGGAATCACAAATTCAGGTTTTGCCAGTAAATCTTGATAGTAAAACCAATCTTTCCTAGGGTTTAATGGATTCAGGAAACAGAAACAAGAAAAAACCCTGAGAGTGAGATCCCAGTATACAGGATCTTTGGTTATGTCTACACAGCAAATAACCAAAAACCCCAACAACCCAGAGAATCTCAGAGCCTAGGTCTACAGATTCAGCATGTGGGGCCTGTGCTACAGTGCTAAAAATAGCTGTGTAGACGCTCAGGCTCTGAAGCCTGGGGAGCAGGGCGGGTCTATTTTCAGCACTGTGGCACAAGTCTGGGTCTTGCTGCTGCGAGAGTGTTTTTTTCCTGCCATGTAAACCTACCCTTAAAGAACATCCAAGTAAGATCATCTATATGTACAGCGCTGCATCAGCACAGCTGTACCGATACCATGAGCCGCTGCAGAGCATCTGGTGAAGATGCTCTATGCCTTGCAACAGGAGAGCTCTTCCACTGGCATAAAAAAACCACCTCAGTGAGCGGCAGAAGCTATGTCGGGGGAGGAACTTCTCCCGCCGACATAGCACTATGCACACGCGCACTTATGTCAGTATAACTTATATTGCTCGGGGGTGGAATATTCACATCCCTGAGTGACAAGTTTTGCCAGCATACGCGGTAGTGTGGATATAGCCCAAGTCAGATACTGAGAGAAGTATTCAAATTACTTAATAACAAACAAGGCAATTATATGATCCTAAGGTTTGTATGCGTTACATTCAGTTGACATTAGGTCAAAAAAATATTTGCTCATTCACTAAAACCTTTCTGCAGAAGGTTGAAACAACCACCCATTATAGAAAATTAATGTCTGTTACAAGAATTGGAATCCAACAACATTAGCAGGAAACTGTATCTTCTTATTGAAATAGAATTCATTTGGAAAGGTTTTCTCTACATCTGTATTTATCGCATTTTAATGTCAGCATTACTAACTGAAAGTAAACAATTTTTAAAGGCAAACAATGAAGAAAAAAAGAATTCGGATACTTCATACAGCAATATTTGAATATGGATCATAAGTACATGCAAATGCCGAGCATGGAGAACGTCTTTCACTTCAGTACAAATATGCCTACGACAGTTCACACTTCCACGCCCCATATGCCATTATTTACATATGAATGGATGCCATTACATGCAAAACATCTGAAGTTCTGTACAAGCTGCTAGAGTAAAGATCACTTGAACAACTAATTTGCTGCTAATACAACTAAAGTGTTCTACTTTTATTGGCGCTTTCGAAACACATTGTGCTTTTTATGCTTCAGGCTCATTTCCCCCTTCTCCCTCACAACCAAAAGTGGGATCAGAGAAATTAAAAAAAAAAAAAAGCAGATTCTCCTCTCAGTTACACATGGGCAGTGGGTGAACCCCAGGCTTGGGGAAGCTAGCCCCACCCCTTCCGCCCAAGGCCTCTCCTCTTCTGTGCCCACCAGAGCCCAGCCCCCACTGTGGCCGCTGGCCCCTGCCCAGAGCTCCTAACCCCCCTCCCCGTGGCCACTGGCCCTGCCCCAGGCTAGCACCCCTCTCCCTCTGCCCCCATCCCCCAGCCTGCCAGGCAGCACAGGCCCTGGAGTGCCAAAGAGCAACCTGGGAAAGGATACACCGCAATGTTGCCAATCTGGCATTTTTGCAACCACTAGAAGTTTACTAAAACTGCTGACTGGTATCTAAACCAAATACGTCCTTCAGAACACACCTGCAACGTGTATGGATGAACTTGATATTACCTAATGTTCCATTAATTTCAACAGGATATCAATAAAGGAGTAGGAAGAGGAAAAGTTTTTTTAAAGAAGCTGATTATTCTAAACACTACCATCAGTGTTCAGGTCAGGAAAGCAGACACGGGATGCTGATGGCAAAACAAACGAGGCACTACGAACGAGGCAAGAAAACCACTGATACCAAAAGACTGTATGAAGGTGAGACCTCAGGACACAAAAAAGCATGGGATGAACCAGCTAATATGGTCAGTTAAGCCAGGTATCAGAAGTGTGTAAGATGACACGACACATTTTGTGTGTCACTGATCTTACTAAATTATATTTACATAGTTTTTAAAAAACTGTTAACTAGAAGCATTAAAGAAATCCTGTTTCTCCCCTTTTCTCATAATTAAATTTACATACAGTAGTACTTTCAAAGCAAGTTAAAACATTAAGTTTCAGCAGCACTATTGAGTAGACATTATATTTTCAGCACCCAAAAGCATGCTCTCAGCATTTCATAGTACAAAGATTGACACAGTACCTATCCCAAACATTTACAACAGAACTTTAGATGTCATAAGTAGGGGTAACAAACATATGAGAATTACAGCAATGAGATCACATATTACTCAGTTGTAGGCATATGAATATCCTGGTGATTCAATTAAAAGGCTTCTTTTAAAAAGACATATTGATGACTCACTTGTGAGCATCAATGAAACACCAAATATTAAGGCGGAATCTGAACAAGGATAGGGAAGGCATTCAGTATTTATACGTGGCATAGATAAAGGCATGAGGTTTGTAGGAGAATTGTACAAACTGGACATTGAGGCTAGCATCTCTAGAAGATATTTAAATAGGTTAGGTAGCCATGAGTAGAGAATTATGTAGGTTACTGGAAATTAGGTCAAGAAATTTAAATATAATTCAGTGGAGGGAGAGGCAGTGGAGACATTCAAAGATGAGGGACAATACAAGTATTATTCTACTTTTACAGATAAGATAAATGAAGCACAGAGAGGTTAGTGACTCATGCAATTTAAGTGGCTTGTATACAATGAGTCAGTGATAGAATCAAGGATAGAACTCACCTCAGGACTTCCAATACCTATTCTTTAATTCTATTACACCCATTCTTTTACACTGTATTACTCCGGAGAGAATTCTGAGCCAAAAAAATAAAAATTCTGCACACACAAAAAAATTCTCCATATTTTATTTATCAATAAATAAATACAGAGGCTCCAGCATGGTAGTGGGGACCACAGGCCACTAGTTGCACAGAGATGGGAGATTGCCCTGAGTCCTTTCCCCCCTCCAGACACAGACTTGGTGATGAGGCTGCACCCAACCCTGACACAGTGCAAGGGCCAGGCCTGTTTCAGAAACACCCCAAGGCCGTGCCCCTCCTGCCACGCATGCCCAGCCCCAGCCCCCCGATCCAGGTATGGGTCAGGCAGGCTCAGTCAGGAAGGATTAAAGTGTGGAAGGGCTTAGTGAGGGGTGAGAGGGTTCTGCATAGGGCAATCTGGGTGAAGGTGGCTCACTGGGGGGGTTCCAGGGCTAGGGGGAATGGGGCTCTGCAGGGGGGGTCTTGGTGAGGTTGGTTGGGGCTCAATGGAGTGGGGGTACTGAGGGCTCATCGGGGGGTCCAGTTACAGAGGAGGTGGGACTTGTTGGGGTGGGGGTCTAGCACAGAGGGCTCAGTGTAGGGTGATCTGACTGCAGGGTCAGAGAGATGGGCAGACAGGGGAGCTGCTCTCCATACAGTGACCCTCCCCCCCCACAGCTGAGGAGTGATGGGGGGCAGGAAGCAGGAGAGGGGGGTGCAGATCTTCCTGCAGCCGGGGGAGGTTTCTAGGGTGGGTCTCACTTGGCCCCAGCCCCGTCAGCATCTTGCAGGGGAAGAGGAAGTCCCATCCTCCCCTGCCCCGAGCCGAGTAAGGACTAGCAATTGAACCTGGCACAGGGTAGGAGCCACAAGCCAGGGCATCCCTAGCCCTACTCCCACCCCAAAATGACACATCCGCACTTCTGGGGAGGTGTGCATGACTGCTTTTGCAGCTGCCCTTTGCTTCCCCGTCAAAGGCATTTTTCTGAGGGGAAGCAAAAAAATCTGTAGGGGACATGAATTCTTCCCCCCAGGAGTAACTGTACTTACACTTTTACTGCTGTGCAGAACATAACAGTATGGCTCCCAAAGAATTAATCAAAACAAGACTAATTAATTCAAATGCGATTAATCCAATTTCAGAAAAGGAATTTTCTATAAATTGGTGCCACTTTTTAAAAACAAACTGCAGTAATTGATTTTGCTACAATAAGCAGTGTTTTCTATATTTGGAATAAGAAATATGGCAAATATAGTACATTTACGACCAATTATGGTAGCTGTTTTGACACTCACTGTAACCAGCAACTCATATATACCCAAGAGTGGCTATGAAATATTTGTTAAAGACCCAGCTTGGCAAGATAGTTCCCCTTTTCACAAAGAAGGTACATTAGACATTTATTGTAAAGGCTCTTTGAAATCCCAGTGGTTTCATATCTCTCTGAAAGATATTCTCTGTGCATACCACCAGATTAAGATGAATGTTGTTCAGAGCTATGCCCCAACCAATGATAGCGAAGACGAGGACAAAGATCACTTTTACAATAGACTTCAGAAAATATTAGAGACTCTCCCAGACAAAGATATCACCATTTTTATGGGAGACTTCAATGCCAAAATTGGACCCGACAATACAGGATATGAACAAGTCATGGGGACCCACGCTCTGGGAGAGACGAGTGAGAATGGAGAGAGATTTGTGGATCTGTGTGCATTTAACAACCTGGTCATAGGAGGCAGCATCTTTCCTCACAAGCGGATCCACAAGAGTACTTGGGTATTGCCAGCAGGCACGACAGAAAACCAGATCGACCATGTCTGCATTAGCAAGAAGTTCAGAAGATCTTTACAGGACGTTAGAGTTAGAAGACTTGCATCTGAAGAAGTGGGTATTCACCCACGAAAGCTCATGCTGCAGAACGTCTGTTAGTCTATAAGGTGCCACAGGATTCTTTGTTGCTTTTACAGAGTTAGAAGAGGAGCAGACACAGCGTCCGACCATCACTTAGTGGTGGCCAGATTGAAGCCGAAGCTGAAGAAGAACTGGATAGACGCATCAGATAGAAGAAAGAAGTATAACGTCAGCCTTCTGAAGGACCACAAGATCAAGGAAGACTTTGGACTGACGCTAAAGAATAAGTTTTCAGTACTACAGGATCGGTCTGAGGAAGAGGAAGACAGTGTACTCAGATGGCAGAAAGTGAGAGAGACACTTAGGTTAGCATGCCAGGAAGTGCTTGGAATTAAGAAATACCAGCAGAAAGAGTGGATTACAGCAGAGACCTTGACTAAGATAGAAGACAGAAAGAAGAAGAAGGCAGCAGTTAACAACAGCAGGACTAGAGCAGCAAAGGCCAAAGCTCAAAAAGAGTATGCTGAAGCTCACAGAGTAGTGAAGAAGAGTATTAGGAAGGATAAGAGAGATTATGTGGATGGACTGGCAGCAGAAGTGGAGCAGGCAGCATACAGCGGCAACATGAAACAGCTGTATGACACTACCAAACGACTGTCTGGAAAGTTCAGCAAGCCAGAACGTCCCGTTAAAGACAACCAGGGAAAGTCTATAACAGGAATAGAACAACAGATGAATAGATGGGCGGAGCACTTTGAGGAACTCCTGAATAGACCAGCACCACCAAATCCACCAGACATTGACCCAGCCAACGAGGACCTTCCAATCAATTGCGACAAACCAACCAGAGACGAGATCAGAAAAGCCATCACCATGATGAAGAATAGGAAGGCGACTGGACCTGACGATATTCCAGCAGAGGCCCTGAAAGTAGATCTGGATGCTTCAGTGGAAATGCTGTACCCCCTTTTTGAGAAGATATGGGAAGAAGAAGCGATTCTGGTAGACTGGAAAGAGGGATACCTCATCAAAATCCCTAAGAAAGGAGACCTTAGCAACTGTGCCAACTACAGAGGAATCACACTTCTGTCGATGCCTGGGAAGGTCTTCAATCGAGTCCTCTTAGAGAGAATGAAAGATGTAGTCGATCCACAGCTACGAGATGAGCAGGCAGGCTTCCGGCAGAATAGATCATGCACGGACCAGATAGCAACGCTCCGCATCATAGTCGAGCAGTCTATGGAGTGGAACTCCTCGTTGTATATCAACTTTGTTGACTATGAGAAAGCGTTCGATAGCGTGGATCGAGAGACCCTCTGGAAGCTCCTTCGGCATTATGGCATCCCAGCAAAGGTGGTCAACTTGATTAAGAACTCATATGACGGCATACACTGTAGAGTGATCCATGGAGGGCAGCTCACAAACAGCTTCCAGGTATGAAGCTGAGTCAGACAAGGATGTTGGTTGTCACCATTTCTCTTTCTCCTCGTCATTGACTGGATTATGAAGACATCCACTTACGAGGGTTGGAACAGAATTCAGTGGACGTTGTGGACCCAGCTTGATGACCTGGACTTTGCCGACGACCTTGCACTCCTTTCACACAGCAAACAGCAGATGCAAGAGAAGATCAACGTAGTGGCAGCCAGGTCATCACAGGTCGGCCTCAACTTCCACAAGGACAAGACCAAGATCCTCAAGATTAACTCCATCAGCAATGACCCAGTCACACTGAATGGAAGCCCCCTGGAAGAAGTGCAGTCCTTCACCTACCTAGGCAGCAGCATCGACCAGCAGGGTGGCACAGATGCAGACATCAAAGCAAGGATTGGTAAGGCAAGAGCAGCCTTCCTACAGCTCAAGAACATCTGGAGCTCCAGAGAGCTATCTTTGGCAATAAAGATTCGACTGTTCAATTCCAACGTGAAACCAGTTCTACTGTATGGAGCTGAAACCTGGAGGACAACTAAAACAACCACTAGGAAGATCCAGACCTTCATTAATAGCTGCCTTAGAAGGATTCTTCAGATCCGCTGGCCAGACACCATCAGTAACATTCACCTCTTGGAGAGGACTCGTCAACCTCCAGCAGAGGAAGAAATTAGAAGAAGAAGGTGGGGCTGGATAGGACACACACTACGCAAGCAGCCAACCAACATCACCAGACAGGCATTGCGGTGGAACCCCCAAGGCAAGCGGAAAAGAGGCCGTCCAAGAAACACCTGGCGACGCGACCTTCAGGCTGATTGCACAAAAATGGGCTACACCTGGAACCAGTTAGAACAAATGGCCCAGGATAGAGGACTCTGGAGATCTGTTGTTGGCGGCCCATACCCCGATTGGGGGTGACGGGCATGAATGAATGAATGACCACCAGAGTTGCATTTAGGAGAAATACTCTAGCAGAAGACACCTTGATGTAAAAGAAAGGGGACTGCTGGAAAGATATGTTGCTTAACGACCCCTGGACTTTGTGCACCAGTTGGTCCAAAACACCCCGAGAATTACTGACCTGTAAGGCACACTGCAAAGCTCACCTGTTCTTTTTGGCTTTTGGAGTCTGGGGAGATGCGTGAAGGTAAAGAGTGACAACATGTGTCATGAGTTTCACAGGTGTGTATTAAGGTTTATTGTTTTTTTCCCATTGTTGGTTGATGTTAAAAGTATTGGGGTGGGGGATTAACAGAGAGGGAATTAGGACATTCTTGTCACACACGTCATCAATATCTTCTTAATGAACCACCTCCCAGCAGATATCAGCATAATTCAGCGTGGCAAAGCTAGACAGAGAAGCAGCTTCCACCACGTAACACAATGCTGCTAATTTTTAAATTAGAAGACCCAGTGCAAAGAGTGCAGCACTCTAGAGAACAAGCATATTACCTTTAAGAGTCTCCTACCTTTCTCTGCGTAGGAAAGCAGCCTGATGATTAACATAGCACACATTAAATTGATTAAAAACTGGCAAACTGATAAGTGTCAAAATGTAAATGTAAACAGGAAATTATTATTAAGCGGTTGTATTTCTAATGGGGTCCAGCAGGGACTGGTTCTTGGCCCTACACTGTTTAAATTTTTTATTAATGACCTGGACAAAATCATAAAATCATCACAAAATTTGCAGATTGTATGATGTCCATCCGTTTGCATTTGGAAAGGAAGATGATGTCTGTCTGTATTTGTGCAAGTTCTGCGGCGATCTGGAAGCCTACTTTCGCCGTCTCCGACTCAAAGAATACTTTCAGGACAACACTGAACAGCGCACTGATACACAGTTACCCTCCCACCAACAGCACAAAAAGAAGAACTCCACATGGACTCCTCCTGAGGGTCGAAATGACAGTCTGGACCTATACATTGAATGCTTCCGCCGACGTGCACAGGCAGAAATTGTGGAAAAACAACATCGCTTGCCTCATAACCTAAGTCGTGCAGAACGCAATGCCATCCACAGCCTCAGAAACCATCCTGACATTATAATCAAAGAGGCTGATAAAGGAGGTGCTGTTGTCATCATGAACAGGTCTGACTACCAAAAGGAGGCCGCCAGACAACTCTCCAACACCAAATTCTACAGGCCACTTCCCTCAGATCCCACTGAGGAATACACTAAGAAACTGAACCAATGCTGCAAAACGTCTGTTAGTCTATAAGGTGCCACAGGATTCTTTGTTGCTTTTACAGATCCAGACTAACACGGCTACCCCTCTGATACTTGTTTTAATATGGTTAAATGTAAACGTATACATCTAGGAACAAAGAATGTCGGTCATACTTACAAGATGGGACGCTCAATCCTGGGAAGCAACATCTCTGGAAAAACATGTCGGGGTCCTGGTGGACAATCAGGTGAACATGATCTTCCAGTGCAATGCTATGGCTAAAAGGACTAATGTGATTCTTGGATACATAAACAGGGAATCTCAAGTAGGTGTAGCGAGATTCCTTTATCTCTGTATTTGGCACTGGTCTGACCTCTGCTGGAATATTTGGCAATTTTATAATCAAGATTGAATTAAAAAGAAAAGAAATATTCCAGTTCAAAAGAAAATACTTTGAGAAATCAATATGGCCTGTGTTATACAGGAGGTGAAACGAGATCACCATATGTTCCGGCTTTGAAATCTATGCATCTACCAATCTTACATTTGACAATTCTCTCACAATCTTGATTTATTGCCAGTAGAAATTTGCCAACATAAATATGAACTGCAAAGAGTTATTCAGATGTATCATCAAATCACTTGAATGCAAGGAAAAGAATTTGTTTACATTGTCTTACTTTTTGGGCAGACTGCAAAATTTCCAGGAAACAAAATAGCTGTGAATGACGTTTCACTTCCTGAACCCTCCCTTGCAGTTGTGAGGCAGACAGGGAAAGAACAACACTCGTGTTTCCTGAATGTTGTGTCGTTAACTGGCAGGCACAGTGGTAATTTTTTAGAATACTCTTGTTGCAATTTGGTTCAGAGATCATGCTGTTAGTGCTAAACCTTCCTGAATTAGTGCAATGTCAACTTCTAGTGTCAGGTGATGGAGACAAAACATTAATTTGGCATTTTTGCTTTTTTAACCAATTTCTCAAAATTTCATAAATTAGAAGCATGCCAGAATGTTTGCTCCAAATCTCAATCACTTGCATAGAAACCCATGTCCTCCTTCTTCTGGTAGTTTGAATTCAGCCAACTCATCTTAAATGTCATATTCTTGGTTTCTAGTCAAGCAGATTAATGAACTTGACAATATGAAAAAACTATTAATGCAAGCAGGTTTGTATCCTATTTAAAATTTTTGCAACAACAAATATGATGGAAGTGATAGTCCCCAGCAATTTGGAAAGGATAAATTGTTCATCTCCTATTGGAATTAATAATTTATAGTATTATATTTTATATAATTAATTAATAATTATTCCAAATGGGAGTAACATAACATAGTTCCCTTAAAAACCCATATCCCTCTCTTCAGATTTATCAAGAGGAGACAAGCTCTTTTACATATTGCTCTATTTCTCTTATATGCTTCAAAATGGCTTGTTGTAACATTTACCTTTGAAAGAGAAAAAATGTATATTAATCTTAAACAACTAGGAGTGAATGACCTATTAGTCCCCAGTTAAATATACCTTAAATGTTCACTTAATGTTAAATATACCATATACCTTTAATGTTCCCTTAAACAGAATTATTTTAAAAAGCAAAAATTCCAGTTAGATTTGAAAGACTAAATTAAATTTTAATTAAAAAGATAAAAAATAAGTAATCAAAAATCCAGAAGACAGGAATTCTTTAATATTTAAAAGTCCTTATGGCCTCTTTGCAAGTGATCACAATTTCTTCAAGTTCAGTAACTTTAAATATTGCATCTAATTGTTCATTCATCTTTTTAATCAAGTTATATAAAGTTAGCAAAGTAAATTCTCTATCTCTGGATGGGATGAAAACATCCATGGTGTGAGGATGATGCTGGTGTGAAAGGGATGCTGAAAGCCCAGTGGGCACATCCGAATCCAGGCCTCCATTCCAAAATTGATCCCACTCTTAAAACTTTACCATATGGCTTTTGTTGGCTATATTAGGGTTGCCAACTTTCTAATCGCACAAAATGAACAACCTAGCCCCACCCCTTCTCTGAGGCCCTGCCCCTTCCCTGAGGCCCCAACCCACCACATTCCCCCTCCCTCGGTGGGTCGCTCTCCCCTACCCTCACTCACTTTCACTGGGCTGCGGCAGAGGCTCTGGCTGAGGGTGCAGGCTCTGGGGTGGGGCTGGGGATGAGGGGTTTGGGGTGGAGGAGGGGGATCCAAGTTTGGCAGGGGCTGAGGGCTGCAGCAGGAGGTTGGAGCTCGGGGTTGGAGCTCGCATGGCTCCTGATCAGCCGGGGAGAGGGAGGCTGGCTAAGGCAGGCTCCCTGCCTGTCCTGACACTGCGTTGCAGCGCTAGTAGGTGGGGCATGGGGGGACAGGAGGCTCCGCACATGCTGCTCTCGCCCATAGGCACCACCCCCCACAGCTCCCATTGGCTGGGAACTGGTCAAAGGAGTGTGCAGCTACCAGAAACTGTGCATGCAAAATGAGTAACTGTACATACAAAAAAAAAAAGGGGCTGTGAAATGGGACCACCACCGTTTCTAACTAAATATTTAATCAGCCCCATTGCAATGTTTGTCACTATGGAAATTCTGCTGTAGATCTAGCGGACAAGTAAGTTCCCGACTTTGTAGGCCTGGTTTGACAATCAAGCAAATAAGTATAATCGGGTGTTCTTCACTGACTGAGTTTGACACCAATGGCCCTACACCAAAGGAGAGGAACTGAAAAAAATCAAAATAAAAGAATGTCTGTAGAACATATTTTACAGCAGTCCTCTCTACCAATTTTAAAACAATCCTAGATACAACTGTTACATTGATCTATTTCTATGGGTTTCTCTCTTCCACCTGCAATTTGCAATGCTTGTAGTTTAGTTAATCTATGAAAGCAACAAAAGGTGCCTTGTTAACCACTTACACCCTTGATGAATTACTTGGTAAGGATGTGTTGGAATCTAAGCAGCACATCTTTTCTGAATTAAAGCTATCACAAACTTAATATTGTGTCTTCAGTAGCATACAAATTAGATTGTGAAATCCACTTATAAAAATGACTATGTACAGTACTGTCCCTCTAATAAGAGCTATTATGCTTTGTAGTACTAACAAATATAATTTTTTCAGTTAAAACGATGCTATACTGCACTCTTTAAATTGTACATTAATCATAATTTGCTTGACAATTCAAAAAGCAGAGAAGAATATTGGTTCTTTTATAAATTCACCATCATCCTACAATTTAAAACATACAGAGAAGGTTATAGGTTTTGTTGGTGTCATTTACAGAGTTTTAGAATTTAGGCTGTCATGTGCAAGGGGAAAGACCATGCACCAAACATTGATCTTACTGGCTGTGCTCAAAGGGGGCAAAAACAACGAGGAGTCCTTGTGGCACTTTAGAGACTAACAAATTTATTTGGGCATAAGCTTTTGTGGGATATAACCCACTTCATAAGATGCATAAAGTGGAATACACAATAAGCAGGTATAAATATACAGCATATGAAAAGATGGAAGTTGCCTTACCCAAGTGTGTGTGTGTGGGGGGGGGGGGGTCAGTGCTAAAGAGGCCAATTCAATTAGGCTGGATGAGGGAGCAAATTAATACCAACTCATGCTGCCTGAAACACAAGTGAAACCAAAATTTTAATACATGGTGCAATCCTGTTCTCACTAAATTCAGTAGTAGTTTTATCTTGGACTTCAGCAGAAGTAGGTTAATGCCCCAAGGAAGCCTCTCTGTGATTGGCTATATACCCCACAGTAGAACTAAAAAGGTTAACTGGAGATGGAGAGCTCAATCAAAGCACCTGAAGGCTGGGGCAGGCCCAAACGAAGATAAGGCCCAGCTGTGGAAGGAGCTGGGTGGTGAGCATAAACGGAGGAAAACCCAGGTGAGAAAGACCCTGCAGGCCAAGAAGGGAAGAACTTCATGGACCTTCTGTAGTTATTAGAGTGCAAAAGACCAGCCTTGAGGCAGCAGATGCACAATCCAGGGAGATACTTTCTGGCAAGGGTCTGAAGGAAGGCCAAGGTAGGAAGTGGTCCATGGAGATAGCAGAGAGTTCAAGTGAGCAGACCCCTTAGCTGCTTGCCACAGGGTTCCTGGACTGGAAGCCAGAGAAGAGGCAGGGACTGAGTTCCTCTACTGGTCCACTTGAAAAGATGGCATACAAACACTGATACAAGAAGGACACTCTGGGAGCTGTTACTCTGCACAAGAGTGAAAGGACAACACTGCAGAACCAGGGAAGGGATGAAGAGACTGCAGAACAGTGAGCATGGTTTGGGGTGATTATCTGAATTTAGTTTATTGGACTTTATTTACCCTGGAAGGGGTGGGATTAACAGTGACCTGGCTGGAGAGCTGAATCATCAGAAGAGAGACCACTACAATGCTGGAACAGCTGCCAGCAGGGCATGTTAGAGGAGCAGAGCCTGAATACATTCCCAGCCACGAAAGGGTGTGCCAATGGTGAGTTCACTCTTCTACACACACTTTGGAGTTGGTTACCTATGTTTCTTGAATGTAAAATGTCTTTTCGCCACTAGATGCTACTGTTACAGAAAAGCTTTCTGCAAGGTTATAACCATTGCATATGGCTTCCACTTTCTGGAAGCCCAACAGCCATTAGTAGGGTGCAATGAGTTAGTATGAATTAAATGTGATGATACAGAAGTGGGTGGGCCAGGTAAAATTCAGAAAGTGCCAATTTGAAACACAAAACAATTGAAAGTTGGTTTACAGCTAGGAGGACCGAGTTAACATTTTTCACAATATTATATTTTTTCAGCTTATAAAGGTTCTGCTAGTGTTAGAATTAAATTACATCCACACCTGTTTTAGGAGTTTGGGTATTTTCTTCATCACATACCACAAAATAATAATTATGGCTTATTATCTATGCTCTGCAGAAGCAAAGTGAAGGCAGGAAAGGGAAGAAGGTAACAAAAACAAGAGAGATGTACAGTTAAATAGTATTTGGTGGATATACAATTCATGAAATGTCATGGTTATGCTT
The DNA here is from genome assembly GCF_016161935.1 of Mauremys reevesii. Taxonomy (NCBI): domain Eukaryota; kingdom Metazoa; phylum Chordata; order Testudines; family Geoemydidae; genus Mauremys; species Mauremys reevesii. The sequence continues at coordinate 85,992,290 of NC_052631.1, read as the reverse complement.
CAAATTGCATATTTAACAAATGTATTTGATTAAACTAAGTAGATTATATGGCATAATGGCTTCAATTAGAGTTGTAAACCTTCATTTTCTGGCTTTTCTGCATAAGAGACACATTTATCTGTCTGCATATGGAATCAATGTGGAGGAAGCTCTCTGACAGCCTTGCTGAACATGTGAGAGTTAGAGGTTTTTTTTTATAATAATCACTCTAGAACCTTTCATGACCATTTACATTACTTAACACTTAATACATTTCTTCCTTAAGAAAATTTCAACAATTTTTAGTAGATTAGCTGCTTCTTTCATTTAAGACTAATCGTTCTGATAATTGATGGTTGGGCTTGGCAGAATATTTATCTAATTATAAAAAAAGTTCCAAATTTCATTATAAGACCTGAATTCCACACCATACCACAGATGAGACATCAATTTATACTTTGCTAAAGAGAGAACATCTATCACACTGTAGTTATTTACTTCTGCCTTGAGTAATAACAAAAAAGTGTATTACTCTGTGACTGATATGGCAATTTCCTGCAATATCTTTGGGAGATCTTGTTGTTAAGTTTGTGTATCATTGTGGGCTAGGGACTGTATGTAATTCCATAGGGGAGGATGTCCACAGCTCCTCCAGAAATTAACAGTGTAATGCGATTAGGCAAATTCACACAGGTTGCAACACCTCTGGAGAGGTACTACCACCTGGAGAGGCTTGCATATACTGGTTCCAACTGGATTCTTCAGAGGCCAACAGACACAGAAAAAACTTTTGGATAAATAGCCTGAGTTTAAACCAACTCAGGACCGACCTTCTGATCCAGCAAACAGATGATAGGACCTTCTGTCCTAGCAAATGTTGGAAGGGTTTTGGCATACTGAGAGTCCATACGACTGATGGGTGACCTCTGAAACTTATCAGCATTCATACAGTATATTATTTTTAATATTTTTTCCATAATGCTTTCACCTTAAGAACAAACACCCTTGCTTATAAGGAACTATGTGGTAACTTAACTTCTGGCAATCACACTGCTTTCTCTTCAAAGGATATGAACAAAGCGCAGACAGTTGGCATGCTTAGGCAGTCTGGCTTGGTGGGAATATCACAGTGTAAGCAAGGAAGTGTGCCGCCTAGGGGGAAAAAACTCCACTTGAGGGGGAGAGACACAGGTCTCTGCCAAAGAAAGGTGACTGCTGAGGCGCCTGGAGCCTAGAATGAGCGTCCGGGAGACCATGGAGAGGAAATAAAGGTGCAGATGCCCTGAACTGTAGCACTCTTCTTTTAGGGAAATTTCTCCTTTCCTCTCACTGCTCTTATAAGAGTTTGTCCCTCTTCTGTGAGTGTCATGGGAACTGCTTCAAATTTAATTGCTTTCTTCTTGGAAGTTAACATCAAGGAAAAATTAGTTACTCTTCATATCTTATTACTCATTATTTGTAAAGATTAGGTAACAATATCTACAACAAAGATTAGATACTATTGTCAGTGGAACTGTCTTAATTTATATCAGTTTGTTTATATAAAAATAACATCTTCATTTGATGTTTCTTAACTAGGTTTCAATATGAAAGAAAACAGTAAAATGAAAATCAGGATTTATGATAAGGGACAACTGTCTTACTCCAGCTTCACTGCAGTAACTGTGGCACATATGGGAAATACTCAATTGCATCTCTTAATGTGAGACTTTAGAGCCATAACTCAGGCTACGTCTACACTGGCAATTGAACAACACAACTTTTGTCTTTCAGAGGTGTTAAACCCCCTCCCCCCCCGAAAGACAAAATTTTGCCGTGACAAGTGCCAGTGTGAGCAGCAAACACCACTCATTGGGGGTGGAGGTTTTTTATCGGCTCTCCTGCTGACAAACAGCGGCGACACTGCACGACTTTTAGCAGCATGGCTGTAGCAACGCAGCCATGTCGCTAAAAGCTGTGTTGTGTAAACACAGCCTTAGATCTAGGCTGCCATTATCATATCAAGATAACAATACAATGTTAATCTCTTACATGCTAGGGCTGTTCACCGTGTTTGCACTGGACATGTAAATCTGCATGTGGGCATATTGGTTTGAATTTGAGTCTATGGCATCTCAGTTCCTTACAAAGTATATGCAAAAAATGAAACAGGATAAGATCAAACAATCCCTATGGAATAGCACATGTGATACAAACTGAGGACAAGGCACAGTCAGCCCTCAACTCATGGGACTCTATCCCAGTTCACTCCTGCTGAGTCTCATACATGGTCAAGGATACCTTAATGCACTGTGAAAGTTACTATGTTATGGCTCAAATTGAGCCTCCACTTCATATTTCCTTAAGACCAGTAATAGGGACAATCAATCTTCATCAATTTGTTTCTATGTATGGAGTCAAGGCCAATGTTTGCCAAAACTCATTACAGATTAAGCTGTGATTAGCTAGTACCTGTGCCAACAAACCTGCATAGTATATTTAAACTAGGGAATCCCACACTTTGTTACCTCTGTAGGCAAGCACATCTTTGCATTCCTTCATTTCTACCCCTCCAAGCTCCCTATGTTAATGGCTAGCATTAACCTGATCTTTGATCTATTGACAGTTAGAGGTAAACAGGCGGTAGATCGGGGTGAGCAAAATTGTACGGAAGGCGCGTTAGGGGAGGCTGTGCCTCCCCAAACAGCCAAGCATGGCCCAGCCCCCACCCCATCCAACCCCCCTGCTTCTCACCCCTTGACGGCACTCCTGGGACTCCTGCCCCATCCAAACCCCCCCACCCCGACTGCCCCCTGCTGCCCCATCCAACCCCTCCTCTCATTCCTGACTGCCCCCCTGGAACCCCTGCCCCATCCAATCACCCCTTCTCCCTGACTGGCCCCAGAACCCTTGTCCCTGACTGCCCCCCACTGCCCCATCCAACCCCCCTCCTTCCTGACTGCCCCCCTGAGACCCCTGGTCCCCCACCCTCTGACCACCCCCACCCCTATCCACACCCCCACCCTCTGACCACCCCAACCCCTATCCAAACCCCCACCCCCTGATGACCACCCTGAACTACCCTGGCCTCTATCCAACCACCCCTGCTCCCTGCCCCCTTCCTGCGCTGCCTGGAGCACCGGTGGCTGGCGATGCTACAGGCGCGCCGCCCAGAGCACCAGGACAGGCAGCTGCGCCGCCCGGCTGGAGCCAGTCACACCACCGTGCAGCACAGAGCACCGGGTCAGGCTGTGGCTCTGCAGCTGCGCTGCCCGGCAAGAGCTCGCAGCCCCGATGCCCAGAGCATTGCAGTGGTGGTGCAGTGAGCTGAGGCTGCAGTGGAGGCGGAACAGTGGGGGAGGGGCCAGGGGTAGCCTCCCGGGCCAGGAGCTCAGGGGACAGGCAGGAGGGTCCCATGGGCCAGATGTGGCCTATAGGCTGTAGTTTACCTAACTCTGTGGTAGATGGTGCTAGCTAGATAGCAGGGGCTCCATGTGTCCCCCATTTCCTTGTCCTGGTTTTCCAACTGTCACCAAAATCAGTATGTTTCTGCCCACTGATGCATAACACATTCCCTGAAATTTTGGAATTATGGTGTTCAAAAGTTATATTACACCCAAACAGAAAAATGCCATCAAGTTGAGTTTAAGCCTCACAAGATCTGCCAAATGTAAATTTCCGCTACAATCCTGTCAATTACAGTTCCTCATATTTTTACATTCCCTATCCCAAATAAGTCTGTTAGTAACAGCTAAAAATATTCATGTGAAAACAAGAGGCAGTTTTAAAAAGCAGCACAGGCAAAAGCTTAGGTTGGACAACATTGTCTCATTGCCTCAATTCTATAACTTAAGTATTCAAACAGTACATATTTAACCCACCTGAATACCAGTGAACTTGAAAATTCACTCACTCAGAGTAAAGATTACTACAGAACATAAAAGTGGAGGGAGAATATGCATGGCCAGGAGACTGAATGGAAAGCTTGTGCATACTAATAAAACATTTTATAGAATATGTTCTTCCCATTAAAAAATTAAAGGCCAGATTCATCTCCCTTCGAAGTTAATGGGAGTTTTTGCCATTGACTTCAATTGAGCATGACTGAGCCCTAAAATATGAAGTGATTTATGAAGGGTCTGGTCAGTTCTTACAGTAACTTATCTTTCAACTACTACACAAATTGTGACACGTACAATTAAAATTTTCTAGCTCAGGAGGTTATACGTCAGGAAACTTTTAGTTAACTTCTCTCAAATCGACGCACTAAATCTGAGCACTAAAATTTTGATACTTGTTAAGCAGCTATAAATATTCTGTTTACAGATGATCCGAGATATTTAAAATATAGATGTAATATCCATTATCTCTCATTCCATAATTCCACCTGCTTTGAAACTCTGTATTTTAAACAACAAATAGGTTTCAGCCACTTTCTAAAAAGCAGAACTCCAAAGGGTCTCCCCCTGAATGTCAGAAATTCATCCCTACAACAACGGGTTTTGTGAAACTGTGCAACAGTCCTTGGTAACCTACATGTTTTCAAAATGTATTTTCACACCTTTGTAAACTTTCATACGCCTGGTAAGAGTTTATGGATGAGAAAACAAGTCACTGCATCAGTAATGAGAAAGCAGAACACAAACAGAGGGGTTGCCCTAACTAATGAGGCAGCATGCAGAGCAGAGACCTCCACAGACAAAGCACAGCTGCTGCTCTTTGCAGTAAAAGATTAGCAGTCTAGGTCAAAGGAAAAAAGCCTCTTTGTGGAGAAGGGAGCTGAACTGCAGAATGCATCCTCAGTGCAGAGGAGAAAGGGAAGTCTACTGAGCTTGAAAACTGTGCAGGAACTTCTGGGGAGGAATAACTGACAGCACCAATTCTTTAAGAGAACGTGTTCAAATAAATTGTCTAAAATAGCAATCACAACCTTTTAGAGGATTGAGAATGTCACATCCTTTCCAAATAGTTGTCATATGAAAAGGCTGTCCCCTCTTTTTCCTGTTTTGTAAAGATGAAATGTATTAGATTTTTGCACCAGCATCAAACCATCCAAGTTGCTGTGAAAATGTTGGCAATATGCTGCTCTAGGAACAGGAGAATACTTTTTATTGTCTCCTGTAAGAATTGAAACTATTTGAAAATTTTTTTAACATAGTGAACTTAAAAAAAAAAAATTCAGACCTCTAAATCCCCAGATATGAACTAATTTAAACTACCTGTCTCTTTAAAGTTGCTAAATCAGACAAATAACCAGTCACAGTCAGACCACATTTCTTCCGTTTTTGGCTATTATTTGAACTGAAAATAAGCCAATGATCTGAGGGAAAAAGTCATATCCAAAATTAGAGTTATCTACAAAATATACTTCACATTCTAAACCATTCACTCTAACAGTGCTGGTTGTTGAGAAAGAAAAGTTGTTTTTTTTCCCCCTGTCTTTAAATAACTTGCATCTTTCCATGTACAATGTGTTTCTAATCTAGCTTTTAATTACAGAACACTGCAAACACTACTTAGATATCAATTAGACTAGTATTTGAATTGAGGGACAACTTGTAAATTATTAGTGGCTTGGGATCTATTTCACCCTGCAATATTATAGAAGTACATGAAGTTAAATATTGTGCATATTAAAAGTTGTGCTCTTTATAGAAGTGCCTTTTTTCTTCTCCTCCCGCTAAATCAAACCAGATCCAGAACAAAATCTCTCCACTCAACTGAAAAAGAATAAAATGTAAGAAAAAACTTTAATATTGTTAATTTGAATTAAGTCTGAGTTCCACCCTGATAAGAAAAGCCTGGTTTTAAATCTAGTTTCAGACACTGAATTACAGGATATGTTAGTAATTACTGTTTTCACAAAGCTGGTAACCAAACCAGTGAAGCTGGTACTACAGTGTATGACAGATGGATAAGCTCCCTGGAGCAATTAGTTGTGCTCATGATTGTCAAAGTGCTCTTTAACAACTGTCAGAGTTACAGAAGTTCTTGTGGGAGTTATTTACATCTAGTACCTCTCAACCTGCCAGAATAAGTATGGGACCACAGACTCTTTTGCTATTAGTAAATTGTAGTAAAAATAAAGTACTATACCAGCACCATAGGATAGACTTGAATTTAAACGATTGGGAAAGCCCAATCTGGGTTAGTTGAAAAGCAAGTTTAAAAAATGTATTTTATAATGCTGGAGTGTAGCCATTTTTTTTCTCAATGTATTTCTTTAAAGGCTAGAATGTAAACAACTAGTCACAGTGTAGATGGAATTAATAAATATATCTAAAAGACTACACTTGGATCATAAACAGTTAACCTTTAAATACCTTTTCTAAATTTTGAAGTGTAACAGAGAAACAAAACGTTCACACACAACCACCATTCAAAAGTTGAAAACTGCATTGTAAAAATAGATTCTGATGTGTTTCTGAGAAATTGGAAACAAGATATTACAGGTTTTCTAAATTGTACCAGTGGAATGTCATTTATGATTCAAAAGTATCAAAGACATTAAACTGCTGTTTATAAAATAGATCAACAGGATTTTTTTAATAGTCAATACTATATGTAAGTGCCACCAAAAGTTTCTTTTGTCAATGTCAGCAAATATACACCCTTTAGGAAGGTTTCAGAGTAGCAGCCGTGCTAGTCTGTATCCGCAAAGTGAACAGGAGTACTTGTAGCACCTTAGAGACTAAAATTTATTTCAGCATGTTTCGTGAGCTCACTTCTTCTTCCTTTAGGAAGATTGTTCAAGGGTGAAGGAGAAGAGTGCTTTAACAAACTTGACTGACAAGTGACCATTCTGAGCGTAACTAAATGGTTCAATTTAAAATATTTAGAAAAGGTTTGAAAACTTGTATACATTTCTGCCACAAAAGTAGCCCAATTTTAAAACTTACAAACTTAAGAGTCCATGACTCAAACAACTTCAGCTCAGATAGCCCCTGCTGAAATGTGAATGTGATCTCTGAACTCCCAGTCTATGAAAGGCTCACAATAACTGCCGATGCTTTGTATGGTAAGGAGGGCAGGGACATAAGCCTGTGGAATTAAGTTTTCGGACTGCTCATTCTGAATTTATTCATGCTTTAAACACTTTGATACAGTTCTTAACATTTTGAGGGCTGCTTGAGCTCCCCCACAGCTGGGCATGCCATTTCCCCTTTCAAGAGCTCTTTGGTTAACTCAATGTGTAGCTCTATAAAAGAAGCCAACTTTTTAAGTGGATGTAGCTTTGCCATTCATGGTCTCAACATGAATAGCTTTTAGAAACCGCTTACATCTGTTTAGCACAGTATAAAATCTAGCAAAGTTATGAGCATGTGTATTTTAATTCTCATTATTCTGACTGGAGCATAGCCAGTTTCACAGGCTACAAGGTCCTACTGAACAGTGAGAACACTGGCCTTTGGATCCTGGTCCATCACACCCAGTTTGTGACATTTCCTCTGCATACAACCTCAAGTGCCAGGGAGAAGCAGAATCTAAATGGAGGAGGTGCTTACAGACAGAAAAATTTAAGAGGCCCCCATCCCATGGTCACTTCTACACAAAGCAGCAACATTTAACACTATTAACAGCTTGCACGGAATTTTCAGAGCCCTTTTTTTATCCTCTTGCACTTGCATTCCTGGTAAGTTATGGAAGAACTGCATAGTTCAAATAAAACACCCCACTAAAGTAAATCAAGCCTTTTAGTTTATTACTGAGTTGGGTCTCCCAGCACATAACCACTGCTCCTGAATCTCCACCAGCCCAGTCTGTCTTAAAAATCCAAATATAAATTAAATTGCAACAACCAAGAGACTATCCTCATATTCAGCACATATAAGTACTGTTTAGTTGGTGCAATCCATTCTTTTTCCACCTGGCATCTAAGCTGAGGGGAAACCCCTCCTCTTGTACATCTAAAGAGACAGGCATTTAATCACTGAGAACAAGCTGAAAAACAGGCATAAATACACCCAGGAGAAGCAGCAAATAACTTCCATGTCACTCTGGTGTCACAGCCAGACTAAACCAGTGTCCCAACATACACCAAACCCCCCTGTCTCATTCAAAAAATCCTTTACACTCAGCTGCTTTGAGACCAGTTCCATTTATGCCACTAGATTCATAAGCCAATGTACAGTAATGTCTTGTACTTTCCAGCCTGTGCCCTTAGACTATGATGGGACTGGGAACTTCTCTGGCACAGTTCTATTGTACAACACCAAACACATTCACAGTGCTTTATAAATCAACAAGCCATGAAAACTCTGCGTTGAAAGCAACTCCCATTCCAAAAGATCTGAGGAAATTAAGTGGCACAAAACTCAAGTGAGTTATTTGAGAAAAATATGGATTACCAACAGCGATCCAGTTTGGCAACTGAAGGGAGATAGTTATTGTAATGAAGTTTAGTGCTTTAGCCATCTCTGGGGGGAAAACAACAACTTGGAAACCAGTAATTCCAGTTTCAACATCTCTTCCTCCCATCCCTCCAAAATCTTAGGTTATGAATGAAGTCAGTTGGATGTCTGACAGGGCCAAAAGATTGTCCCAACTCAATTGGAATTCTGGCTTGGACCCAAGTAGGTATGCACTAGCTTCCTACGGTGGTGGAAGGAAACTGTGTAGAAAGCACTTAAAATGCCATGAAAACATCATGGGAAAGGACTGGAGTCCCAACCTCAACAGCTCCTCCCGGACACCACTCTGGAAAGACTGAGTGATCACTGGATGTCCCAAGTTACCCATGAACACACATTCAATGGAGAACTCCCAACACCATCTAGTACCCACCGTTCAGCACAAATAAGAATCAATCAGCACTAAGTACTTTTTTGTAAGCATGCATTCTATAATAAGCATACATGGTTCCAATACTTGTTTTTCATACATGTTATATTTCAGCTATCATTCTTAAAGTCAGAGTAAAACTTCTTAATCCCCCTAATATTGATAATATTGTCTTAGTTATACAGAATTACACCAGATGAGAGAGATTAACAGTTATGCTGAGCTGCATCTGAAAAGAGATGGTTTTGACTGTCCTGATGTGTGTATTTAGTGAAGAGAAAACACGAGTAGAAATCTTTGTTGGGCCACACATTGAACTAAGCCACTTCTACAATAACTTATATCAACTGCAAAAATCCACTTTTCTAGATATTTGAAATATTTAAACTCTCCAAATAAAATTTGCCACATAGGTCAGTAATTAGCCTTTACATACCTATATGCATAAGTATTCTGGTTCTCTGTATGGATGGTAGAATGGTGATTTGTTTTCTCAAAAACCTTAAGGTTTTATACTTTCCTTTTCCAGTAAAATTCAAAATAATTTAAACATTATCCTTTTTATTTGGAATGTTTTTCTTTGATTTATTGCAGGAAGTGCTGCTAAGGAAATAAACTTTCATCCACTGTTTAGAACTTGGGTCTAGCCAGGCTTCCTCAGGATGAACAAACCAACCTTAGTCTATACTGTCTTATGCCTTAGTCCTCTTTTTAAAATTAAGAGCTCTTAATTGATTTTTAAAACAAGTTTTCTGTTTCTCTATGGAAATGTTTTACTTTTTCTTTATTTAAAAAGTAAAATATTTTTTAAAAAGATACAGGAAAGCCTTCACAAAGCACGGTTAACTTTACCTACCCACAATTCTCTCTAACTTCAAGGCACTCAAGAAGTGCAAGAATCCTTAGCTCCCAGTGAAAGGAATGCTACAGCTCTTTCAGGGGATGAAAAAGGTATTCCTTATTCAAACAAGGTATTAATTCAAATACTAATGTCTGCCACTAAGGCAAAATTGCTGCAAAAAATATTATAAAAGACCCTCAACTCAATTATTTGATGTGCCACACCCAATGCATTGTTTGCTCTCTAATGACACACAACAAAAGATTTCACTTACGTTATTTTAGAAACTTTGTTGATAGACAAGCATTTAATTCAATACTTAAGAAAAGTCATTTTACTTTTATTAAAGACAGTTTATTCTTTAATTCTGCCTTCTGAGGAAATATATAACAGGATGATGTAATGCGAGCAATAATTTTTTTGGAAATGGTGGCATGCACACTATTCCATAGTAATAAGACAATCATATTGAATAGACTGAGTCATATGCAATAACTAGGCTCAGTTGGATAAGTTAAGGTTTCTATGCCTTATTTAAATCTAAATTATTTGTTCTGTTGGTTTATATCACAATCCAATTTATTACTAAAGTGAATTCAAGCTACATATGGTAGGCCTAAACTTTTGTCTTGAAGTGGTCCTATTTATCAAGTTCATATCTAAAATATTTTGGTTCAAAGAAGATTTTAGAAACATGAGTTATTGTCAAGTCTCAGTAAAGTCAGCCTTGCACACAGATCAGCATGTCTGTTATTACACAGCACCTATGGACTTTTTAGGTGTATTAAAAAAAAAAACTCTGCTAATCTGACTGCTTCACTTCACACTTTAGTGTAAGTGGTGAGACCCAATTAATTATGTTTTTTGTAAGGAAGCAAATGGTATCCTACTTCGCCAATAAAAGCTCTCTGGAGGTGTTCACTGATGTTTCTAATGTCTTCCACCTTGTAAAGCAAGCCCTGCTGCCTCAAATATGCTTACACTCTGGCTTCATTTTCTTTGAATAGTTTAAGTGATGTATTGACCATTCTGTACCATCAGTAGCAATTCTTAGCAAGACATTAATAGGACATGATACATTTTGTAACATCTACTTAATGACGGTAAATACTAATTCAAAATGTTGAACAAAAACTGGCAGCCCCTCTCATACGCAGATCTCACATGCACAAAGTAGTTTAACTTGAAGATAATTAAGAGTAGGGAACACAAAATAAATTTGGAGGAACAAGCAAGAACGAATGTAATATCAGATTATATAAAGTACACTGCTTTCAATAACTTATGAAGAAAACATCAACAGATATTTACATTTAAAGACTACATGACTATTAACATAACCAACATGAAAGGAAAAAGCTGGGCTACAGTATATACTGTGAACCTAAACAAATTTCTATTGAACTCAAAATTTGCTTGCCTATGGAAGACTATTTTGGAAACAAACTGTCAGAACTGCTTACGTCCCGAATTTAAGAGCCCCATTATATATAAATCGCATTCCTTACTATGCTTGACAAAGTAACCTGTAGTACTCTCCCATTTATTCACTTTTATTCAAATATAATCCTTACATTCAAAACTCAGATTTCATTTCATGAACTGGCAGGATCTAGAATATGCAGAGATGATGCACTCTAGTTTGTGCAGGAAAAAATCAACCCCATGGAGCTCAAACTGCTCAGGAGTAACAAAAGTTGACTCTGAATGAAACTAATTTCAACTCTGAAGTCAGAGTCTCAGCTACCTTGGCTATCCTTTGTGTGTTAATCGTTTCATCAGTTATGTTGTGGACTAGTAGATCCCTGAACCTAGCATGGGACTTAGGTGTGGTGAAAGAGAATAAAGATGTATAAAGTCATAGGGGATAATACCTGAAAATGGTTGTGTGGAGTTAGTGTGAAGAAGGGTGGTCCAAGAACTGAAGAGATGTAATGGAAGTTGTACGTTAATCTATATATTGACCTTAAATATGAACAAAAACAAAAAATGCTAAAGTTCAACTGAAGGGGGGGAAAAAGCAGAACACAAATATACATCTATGAAACTTACTAGATAACTTGAATCCCCTTTTACTGTGATCAATCATTCAAGTGTTTGTAATATGAAAAAAAATAGCTCATACACTCATGTTTAGTTTCCTGTCAGTAGAGTGGGAGAAGAGAACTGATATTTTTTTCATGGGGGTGGAGGAGAATATAAGAACTTAGTGATTTTTTTTTTTAAATTATCAATTAAACTGTTGGGAGATGTATGCCAATTGACAGTACTGGTGTTCTAAAACTCAAATATATCTACCTCTAAAATTAAGTTTTAAGGGGAGAAAATTGTGTAGGACTTCCCCCTTCCTTGGATTTTGTAGCTAGAATCCCAACTCCCTCCTTTTATTCCTGTCCTCCCACAGACAACATTACAGGGAGGAATATTGAACATGCCTCCCTCTAGACCCAGCAGATACGTTCTCTACTAATCATCTCCAGCTGAGAGTAGTAAGATACACCTTTCATTCAGAGAACAAGTGCACTGTGTGCACTCCCAGGTCCCTGCTGGTATAAGGCATAAAAACTACAATGTGGATGTGCAGATTGTAGCCCATCAGGCCAGTCCACTTCAGGTTTGTGGGCTTCCAATATCAACTTATTTTTTTTACTGCTCTTCTCTCTCCCCTTCTGTCACAGAATCAACCTTCTTCTGTCTGCCTCTCCTCACTAGTTGCCTCCCCAGGAATATACACCAGTTATGGTACAAGTTGGAGGAACAGCAGTGTGAAACTGATGTAATTATAGTTTTATGCCACTGCTCTTGCTAGATCAAGAAGAAATTGTTTTGTACTCTGCTAGCTTAACCTGCCTTTCAGCTATGGTATGACCCAAGTGGGAAATATACAGTGAATTATAACCTAGTTAACAGATAACTAAAGGATTACTAGCAAATAAAAACAATTTTATTTTATTGAGCACCTCAACTGTAAGTCTTCACTGCCAAAACCTAAGTCTTACTGCTGAACAGAATACATGAAAAAGTTTGTCAACCTGTTCTGAAATGTTGTAGTAACCTGCTTCCAAGTTCAGTGTATTTTCTTGATGAAGCTGCAAAACACAAGGTAATTTTTCATAATCTGGATTGATTTATTTTATACGTTCAGGTGGATTACTCAGTTCATACAATCAGTCTGAAGGACTGTTTTTCCATGGTATAGTTCTTAAATCCTACAATATTAAATATTACAATGCCTTTGAAAAAGGTTAGATTTATTTTTACCCAGTTAGCCTTTTGCTAAACTCATGTCAATCACTACATTCAAACTTCTACTCAGACTCAAAAGCCAGAAGGGACCATCGTGATCATTTAGTACAGTGGTTCTCAACCTGCGGCCCATGGGCTGCTTGCGGCTCAATCAGCACAGAGTTGTGGCACGTGACATTTTCAGGGCCACGCTGCTAGGATTGGATGCACCTCACAACGCACTGCAGGATGCATATGCAGCCCACAATGGTAAATAGGTTGAGAACAGCAGATCTAGTCTGACCTCCTGCACATTGCAGGCCACAGAACTTCGCCCACTCACTCCTTTCATGAAATCCTGCAATAATTCACTTCCTTCCCCCTCCCACAGTTTTATGTATCTGTAAAGTAAATCTTGTAGAATTCAATTTTATTAGAAATACATTACTAACTTTTTAAACTATGGGTATTCTCATCCCTTCCTCACGACCTGGGCAGATGCATCCAATTAATTATGAGTCATTCAACATCAGAAATTTCCTGTTCAGAGCATGCTGGCAATACCACTAATAACCTACATTGCTCAAAATGCAGAACTCATTTTCTATCACATTACTACCTTTTTTGGTCTAAGACTGTAAAAGGCAGTTGCCAGACTTGTGGGCTTGGCTTCCAAAAAGGGTAGGGTGGGAGAGAAAGCTACTCATTTTGGATTGACAGATCCACTATCCTTTCTTTATTTAAAAGAAATTAAATTACTGTGTACTGTGAAGAGTGGAGGGAATTAGAGATCACCTGCAGAACTAATGAAGTCTGATATCCTGATGTGCCAAATGTTAGTGACATCTTTATCTCATCCCAATATGAAGGAAGTCTAGTATACCTTGATTAGCACAAGGTGTTCTAACTCACTCCTTGAAACCACAGCCAACTGACATACTAGAAAAGTTAGCCTCTTAGTATGGTGAGTACCTTGAAATTCCTAATTCCAAGTTTTGAAAATGAAAGTCTAGTTTAAGAGGATTTCAATCATCCGATGAGAGTGCTTCCTTAGTCTTTAGTCGGCAAGGTCTGTGGATGCTGAAGGGCTCTGAAAAATCCATCTCAATCCACAGTCTGGAAGTTACTAAAAGGCTTAGAATGAATCAAGAAGGCATCTTTTGCAAGAACTTCCTTTTTTCTAAAACAGCTGAATAAGATGTCTTGAAGGCAACATGTGATCAAAGTAAGGAGGAGCTTAGCCTGCAACTTTGTTCGTTGACTATTATGATCAAGTTCTATTCTCAGGTGCTGATGGCCCGTTCATGAGCAGTCTGCCCTCTGGATTAGTTTGCCTCCAAAGCATTTTCAATAATTTTTCTTTGCTTTTGGGAACTATTTTTACCTTCCTCAAGAATGTCATAGCTCACATACCGTTTAACCAATTAGAACATCCTAGTTTCGGGTCTCTCCTAGTGGGGCTTGTGAAGCCTCAAGTCATGAAAGCTGATGGCCATTTGAGGGTCTCTTCTGCTCTGGTTCTCCAAGTTTCTTTCTGGAAAGTTCCTTTGTTTAAAGGCTGAGAGCTCCTTCCCTGATAATTTCACTCTTTCCTTCACTTTTTGGAGATAAAGGAAACTTGTCTGGGAAATGCAGATAATGCACTCAAAGTTTTTTTTTTTTTCTTCTTTCTAAACATCTGCTGCACAGAAAGTCGCTGCCACCACCACCACAATCTCATGCTAGCCAATGCAAATCAATAGTCTCTCTGCATATATGTGCCATCAAATTCCAGAAACCTTGTAACTTACTCAGAATCCCAGTGCTCACATCTAGAATGTTTCTATCATACTGAAAGCTGTTAAAAAAACAACACAAGTTTGAGAGATTTCCTGTAAAAATAATGGGGGATTCCAGTAGAACCAGTCAAGATTTTCAAACAAGTAGTGAAAATTAAGTATGCTCACTGTATTACAAAGAGCCCTATTTCACAAATTAGGTTGGCTTTTAGTTCTTAAGGTATAAGGTTTCCCTTCATGTGGGAAAAATACTGAGCTGTAATCACATTCTCCTGTGCTCAAGCATGATAGCATCTTCCTATTAAAACCTCTTTCTGGATAGCTTAGTGTAATTTTCCATATTAGTTGTCCATTTAAATAGTGTATTTAAGCTATTTTGATGCCATTATGTTAGGTGCCACTTTTAATATTTTTGTTACCCTTTCCAACTTCTGAATTTGGAATGTAATGATAAGTGTCTTCCAAGCATCTTCTAAATCACATAAGAGTACCGTGCCATGCAACTCCTGGACAATGAAAGACTATGACTGACACTGCAGTTAACTTGCATGTTTTAAACGCTCTTCCATGGATTCCCTCAAGATTAGGTAATCTGTCCTCTTCACATCAATTTCCACAGGTTTACCAATTCTATAGTATTTACGGTATTCCAAGTGTCTCCTTATATTTTCTTTCTTTGTTTTATTGTTTGCCATTAGACTTCACTTCTGTGTTCTGACTTCTTTCTCCTAGCCTCTGATGGAGGTTTTCTGCACAAACCTGCAATACCTGACCCAAAACAGCAGAATATACTTTTAGACTTTAAGCTCTTTGGAAGTATTTTACTGTCTGTACAGTTCCTAGTATGATGGGTCCTTAACTTCCTTTAAAACTCTAGGCACAATGTTATACAAATACTACTACTAATAATGTATAATATATTTTACAAGTCTTGTTTTACTGATCATTTTTGATTGCAGAGTCTTAACAAAGCATAGCCAGAGATGTTCCAGGTATTATAACTAATACAATGAAGACAGCTAGGTTTTCTCCAAGTTTGAGGCACCCAAGCAAATGAATAGTTGAGTTGCTTCCTGAATTTGCCAGCTAAGCCTGAAGTAGTCTCAGGATTTTATTAGCTTAATCATTCACAGAGAGAGAGAGACATGACTATACTCCATTATGTCAACAGTTAATATTAGCAGTGTGGGATTTTAACAATAGAGGAAGATCCAGCACTAGAACCAAGTCTCCAAACGCAAGTGGTCTAGAAATTCCAAGTACTTAGAGTAATAGAGATGGGATGGTAACCATCCTAGAAGTCTACATGCACCAGAATATATTTTCCATTTTGAAGGGCTACAAAGCTGTACATTGCTGTTAAAATTTCTTTTACAGTTCAATCCCACCCACACTTTAGAGAACCTAAAATCACAAATAATCAAAGGAAACCAAGTACAATCCCTACTTATAGCTCTAGTGATGTATTTATTTTTCACCCTATGCAAAAGGAAAAGAAACACTAAAGTGAATGATTTTGGGTGTGGCTCAAAAATAAAGGATTATGCTGTCAGGGAAGTGAGGATTATCACTTACCTCCCTAGTCCAGAAGTTTCCCACTCAGGGGCTGGGATGTATCTGAAGAGTACATGTAATGGAAATTTGTAGGATTAAATTAACTGCAGCTGATTGGAAGCACCTGATGGAGAAGAGGTGAGAATACCTGCTGTTTTAGACTTGTGAATATGATAATCCCCAAAACTGACTTTCTGGTATTCTTCCCTCAAATTAACTATTAAGATCAAAAGTTGTCTATCCACTGGGGAAAAAAACTACTATGAGTCAGTTATAGTAAGTTTCTGGAAAACAGTATTTTAGACAAAGAAAAAGAATCCAGCTATGTGTTTAACTGAAGCTATTAACACCACAGTACCAGTGATCACATAGTAGGGAAATTTAGATGGTGTCAAAGGAGTTAAAAATTTTGGCTGAAATTCAGAAACAAAGAAATCACAAAATTCAGATTCTGTTTTGATTCCCCTATTAAAATATTTAAATGCAGAAGTTGAAACAACAAAACCAGATCTTACCTAGTAAGTGTGTACTCCCTGAGTCCTGAATGCAGGTTCATGGCTGAAAAAGTACCTATGCATCCACGCAATCGTTTATCTCGACCAATCTTCCACGTTACAAACAGCGGGCTGTTTTAGGGAGGAAGAAAAGGCATGTGTGACTGCAGAATTCTTACAAGTATTACAGTATTGATAGTCAAAGTGGTATTTCAATAACATATTTCTCTGTAGCAAAACTAAACAAACCCTACAAATTAGCTGCTTCTGCACTGGCCACAGTATTCGGAAGCCTATTTTACTATTTCTGCTTTGTCTACTGTAGAAAGGCCCATGTCATTCAGATACAAATGCTGGAAACCAGACTAGTCTCTAGCTACAATACTCAATAGCCAGAGAAGCAAATCTCTTGCTAGCTGACATGATGCATTTTGTATGTTTGCTTATCTTCCCTTAGACTCTCTCCCCAGAAGCCAAGAAATCTTCCCTCAGACATCTCTTTGCTATAGAAAGACAGTTCTTACGAGACCACCACAGAACAAAGGATAATATCCCATTCATACTAGTCATACAGAAAATCCTTGCTCTTTTTAATTTTGAGCTGAGCACTAACAGAATCCCCCGTAAGGCAGGCAAAAGGCATTTAAGGACAGATGCTATCTAGATTTTAAAATATAAGCCTGTACAAAGGAAATTTTCTCCACGATGGCCAAGTCTCTCTTGGCGACAAGCCCATCTTCGGAAAGATGATAATCAGTAGTGCAAAGGCCAAAGTGGTATCTTCTCTGTAAACAGTCCAATTCAGCAGCCAGAACTCATTTTTCTGAGCTCAACATAAATCTTAATCTGTGCATGTGTAACAATTTTGCTAATTCATCCCCGCTTTGACTCCTCCCGCCCCCCCCCCCAAGTGAGCAGTAAGATTTTGTAAGGTTGGTTTAAACCTCTATCAGTCCCACTTTCACCACTCAAACTTCAAAGAATACCAGGAACACTTAAGCTTCAATTTTTTTTTTTTTAAAAGCAAGCCTCACTAAGGGGCGATATGGATTACTGACTCCTACCAATAACACTGAACCACTTTAGTGGTGACCCATGCATACACTCATGTGTGTGCAGTCCATTTGAAGTCAATGGAAGTACTCGGACGTTCACAAAGTTAAGCACAAGTGCCTATAGGACTGGGGCCTTGGTCTTACCCAACTCAATTTGTGGGGACATGGGACAGATTATATTAAGTTCACATGTAACAATGAACTCGGCTTCTTAAACATTAACATTTAGATAATCTGATTTAACAGGATAATGTCAGATAGTTTAGGGCCAAAACATACATTCGTTTTGTTAAACAAAGATCAACAGAATTTTTTTATTTAATGAAAAAAAAAATTTGGATCTAAACTTTCCCCTACAGTGGATGTAGTCCCAAACATTACAGCATTGTGCCAGTGCATGAGAACCAGAAAATTACACTGACTTGGTATTTTCTAATCCAGTGGTTCTCAAACTGTAGGTAAGGACCCCAAAGGGGGTCAGAACCCCATTATAATGGGGTCACCAGGGCCAGCATTAGACTTGCTGGGATGCAGGGCTGATGCCTGAACTCCACTCGCACCCAGGGCAGTGGGGCTCTGGCTCCACCCCCTCCCCAAGAGTCATGTAGTAATTTTGTTGTCAGAAGGGGATCGTGGTGCAATGAAGTTTGTGAACCGCTGTTCTAGTCTACTCATAGCCAAGATGAAACATGGCAGTCAAATGCAAAAAAGGACAAACGATTAAAAAGTTTTTAAAAAAATGTATTTTAAGACATTGAAGGTATTAATGCAGGTAAGGCAAGTTTTAATGAAAAACTGAACCTAGTTCATCTTTGAGCAAAATAACTTACATATCAAAATCTAAATATTTTTGCAATTCTTTCTGCTGCCACAAGCTAGAGCATTACATTCATATGGCCTAGAGCGAACACATCTCAGACTGTAGTCTATTGCTTGAGACATCACCTGGTTCTCCTATATTTATCACTTGTTCTATCCTCCCTGCTTTCACCAAGGGGACAGGGCTTGAAGAAGGGGCCAGGGAAGCAGACAGCTTGACTCAAGTTGGTAGGTTGAACCTGGGGGAGTGTCAGCGTTTGGAGCAAGGATAAAGTGGGGGGTGGCGAAAGGGAGATAAGGAATACCAAAGTTAGGCAAGGGATTTTAGCAGGCAAGCAAACAGAGAAGCAGGAAGTGCATGATGGGTGGGATGGGAGGAGCAAGGAAGTATATCAGGGAGAGGGCATGGGCACTGAACAAATTGGCAAGTTGGGACAGAAGAAAGTAGTCTCTCTCTGGGGCAGTAGGTAGTGTGTCTGGATGGGGGAAGGAGTCTGCACACTAGCAGAGGTAAGCCCTGGGGAGCAAGAGCAGGTGGAGTTGTAGGCAGAGGGAGAAGAAAGTTCATGTAGTTCCTGGATCCCCAGTCCCCTGAAATATGCAGGGTTGAAATTCAAGTCCTACAGAGTTCTTGAGATGAACAGCCTTAGATGGGAGTTCCAGAATGCAGGAAAAGGGCAGTGGGGGTCTGCAGAGGAGATAGGGGTGGGAGAGAAAAGAAAAAGAAAAGCAGGAGGAGTCTACTGCATTTTCTATTAAAAGCAAACAATTACTTAGTAGTGAAATACAAATAAGAAGGTATAAATATCAGTCCTTCAGACATGTCCTTGTTTTAGTCTTTCCTATAAGCAATTTGTCACATGTATGACTGATCACAATGGGGTCATAACTAGGAGGGGAGATATACATAAGACACTCTTTATTAAGAAAAGTTGCGTACCTCTGGTCTAGACTGATTGTTCATCTCAAGTAAAATCTGGCTTCACGTTTCAGGGAAAGTCTCTGTTCACAGACAATTGTGACAAAAGATGTGTGCCATACTTGGTATCAAGACTTTGAAATCATTGTATAAAATCTGTTACAGTAAGGCATGCATTTATCTCTTTCTACATCTGTCTAGAGCTCAGTTAGCAGGCAGGCATTATGGCGCCATGACCTTCATCCAGTCTAACAATATCCTGGAGAAATAAATCCTCTGAATAAATACATCTAACCCAGCTGCTACTGCCTCATGAATGCTGCACTGATTTTTCTACTCAAAATGTCCTTTGATCATGTCGTCCCCCCCACTCCCCAGGGATACCAAGGTTAGTTTGGCACAAGCCACCACTGCCAAGGCTACCTGGTTTTCCACTGATATTTTTTCAATCAAAAATATCTTGAGGTGGTCATTGCCTTCTAAGATGGGAGGAATATCTCACATTAGATTAATCTACTGGGTTTGAGACTCAGGAGATTACAAGGTGAATGCACCAGCTATTGTGTTTCTCTAAAAAAAGAAGCAAAATTAATAAAGCTTATATGGGTACAGGAACAGCCCTGAAATGGCTGCATCAAAAGAGATGTCAAAACAGATTTGGTATTGCTATCAGCTGAGCATGAAGCTAGATGATAACCCTGGGAATACTGCACCACAAACTTTTCATTATGAGCTTTGAAAACCTTCTTGCACTCTCACTTTCCATAACAAACTCTTTGAGGGACTAGTCAGACGACAACCCAGAAGCTTCTTCTCTTTTGCAAGACAGTCACCTCTCCCTTGCCACCTTTCCTCTCCAAGCCCTACAATATTTAAAAAACCACAAGGTATTTCAATTCTGAAGCAGTCTAAGAACCAACCATTAGAGGGCCTTTTCTTATGGTATGAAGATCATAGTTCATGAGACCACGGAAATATACAAAGTGCCTTTGAAGATGCAAGACCACCATGTGATTGTAGAATGGCAGGTGGCAGCAATGGTCCTATTTAATATCACCAGTTTAGATGGTGGCAGAGTCTGCCATTAGTGTCCCTGCAATCACATGGCAAACTCTGAGGAGAGAGCATAGAATTAATCCCTTACTTTCAGAGATGAGTGAGTTATTGTAGCAATTTTTGGAAAATAATTTAGTTACAATGTTCTTGTGTGTCTGGGGCCACATCAAGTCTTTCTCTTCCCCCCCTTCCCAATATATAAAAATAATTCAGTCACTGCAAAGCTGAATGGGCCCTGAAACTTTACATGCAGAAGACTTTCAGAGCACTAAACAAGGTGATCTTCCCGTAGTGGAATCTTGTGAGACTCTCCTTTATTAGACTGGAAGAGCTCACCTTCTTCTATTGATGACGAACTGAGGAGGCAGTTTAAGACGTCTCTTACTTTGTATTTTATTTTTCTTTTTGATGAACCTGAAAAGGAGGTAGACAGATCTTTTGCTTTTTTTTGCTCTTTTCATAGATTTTTTTTTTTTTTTAAGACCAGAGGAACCATTGGGGTCATCTAGTCTGACCTCCTTTCTAACACAAGACATAGTATTTCACCCAATTACCACTGTACTGAGACCAATAACCTGTCTGACTATAGCATACCGTCCAGAAAGGCATCTAGCCTTGATTTGAAGAGATCAAGGGAATTGTTCAATTGTTTTGAGCACCCGTCACTATCTCCCTTTGCTCAGATAAATCTGAAATAATATTCTAGTTGGAGCTCAACACTGTTTTCTTACCCTTTTTGTCTAAGGTTAGAGATTTATTAGCTGTATTATACTAAGGTATAATGTATGGAAGTTAGAATTCAGACACACACATATACCGGTTTACGCAAATACTTTGTTCTGAGTTATCTTTTTCAGGCCAAGTGGGGATCCCTGCTAGAATTAACGGATATGTCTACTTTAAAGGGCATGGGGAAGTCTGTAAATAAACTACTGCTGAATGCCAGAGGGGTTAATAGACCCCTGCAGGGTCACTGACAGAAGTACATATAGATAGGCAGGGTTCAAGATACATTCATACTACGAGGAAAGTTCAAATTTGAATCTGGATGCATAGCTACATTCTAGTTCCACCACAAATTGTCAAGTTAAATGGGAGAATCATTGGTTAAAGTTTCATAGGCCATCTAATTGCCATCCTGGCCTTAATCTCTGAATCTATTTAGTCCTTGCCTGATACTAAGACCCCAAAAAGCAAACAGATTATACAGAAAAACTAATGTAAACTAAACAAATGTAAACTAGGAAAATGATACCAGCTTCATTACTCTCTACAACAGGGATTAGCAACCTTTGGCCCGCGGCCCGCCAGGGTAAGCACTCTGGCGGGTCAGGCTAGTTTGCCTGCTGCGTCCGCAGGTTCAGCCAATCGCGGCTCCTACTGGCTGCGGTTCACCGCTCCAGGCCAATGGGGGCTGCGGGAAGTGGCGGCCAGCACATACCTCGGCCTGTGCCACTTCCCGCAGCCCCCATTGGCCAGGAGCAGCAAATCATGGCCAGTGGGAGCCGCGATCAGCCGAACCTGCAGACGCGGCAAATAAACAAACCAGCCCAGCCTGCCAGGGTGCTTACCCTGGCAGGCCGCGTGCCAAAGGTTGCCGATCCCTGCTCTACAACATCCATCTGCTTTTTACCTGTTAAATTGTATATTCAGTTTCCCCTTGTTTGCATGACTCTCTTGAAAACTGCAACTGGTTTTAAGGTGCCTTGAAATCAGAGCCGCTACTAAACTTGCAAAGTGATACCAGCCAGTAGCTATCACAGGTTCTCACAGTGCGCTGCCTAGCTCGAAGCACAAGCATAAAGCACAAGACTGGCAGAATTATCTACTGCAGAAGTTGTAAGCCCATGGTCCGTAGATAGCTGGCTGATCACTTATTGCTGGCTCTTCTCATTTCCGGTTGTCAAATGTCTAAAATACACTAAACGTTTAACTGATATTACTTCTCCATGTAGGCAACTGTTGCAGTTGCCATAGGATGTTAGGTGATTGTGAATGGGAGGGAAAGTTGTCCCCAGAACAGCGTCTACTAACACGTGGTCCACCCTAAGAGTTTGAGACCCCATTGTAACTACTGCATTTTTGATTAACTAAACATTTGCCTGTGGCTGAAATACAAGCCTGGGAGTCAGTAAATCAAGGTTCTAACCACGGCTGTGCCAATAAATTGGCTGTATGACCAGAGACAATTTATTCCTTCCTCCTTACCCAATATTTTCACTAATGAAGTAAACAAAGCACAAAGAAATATCATCTTACTCCACAGGGGAGTTCTGAAGCTTGATTTCTTAGAACTTGAGAGAGCTTTGGGTCAAGGGTGCTATCTTAAGAATAGACTGATTATATATATAATGTTGAAAGAAAACTTGGAAAGCAGTCTTGTCACACCAAAAGTTCCAGATGTTCCCATAATTCTGCCATGACACACTGTGGTACAATTTCTGTGTCAGTTAATAGTAACACCCAAGTATTCTTATTAAAATTTTACAGCTGACATCACCTAAAATTTACCTGTGATCTACTTTCTATGCAATGTTACTGAAAGCATTTAGTCTGAAAGCAAAAAATAGTTCAAGATATTTCAGTAATCAGTCAGCTATCACTGCAAGAATGAATGAGCCAAGGACTTGTCATACTTCCACCATCCAGTGTTTACATTTAGAAATCCGTATTTTCAGTACAAAGGAAACAACTCATGCAAGTTGCCATTCTATTACGTGCACTTGCATATTTACGGTGTTTACACTTTTGTACATGTTTACAGTATATTTAGGTTCTGCAGAGTTTGATTTTTATAATTTTGACTATCAATTTTTTTAAAATTTAGGTTTTTTATTCATTTAAATGTTCAGTTAGGGGAAATTAAGAGGGAAGCAGACAATAATTTAATTGCAGATACTGAAATAATAAAAAAAGCCTTATAAACTTAACACCAGTTGCCGATATCACCCAAATTACAAAATAAACACAGTAAATATACTTGAATAGTAAAAATTCATTGATTCATTTGTTAGTCCACTTCTAGCAAGCCTGATTCAAAAGTCTAAATCATTGGATTTTGACACTAAGTTCACACGCAGCATTTTTCTTACTTTGCCTACCTGTAAATTTTAGTTATCAATGGAAATATTTGTCATGGGTTTGTGTGCAATTTACCGTAAATATCTAATCTTTCCAATCCCATATATAAATGCATTGTTGCCAATGAATGGGATTACTTTGGTGTATATCAGTATAAATACCCAATTTAGACACTTTCAGATATTATTCCATTTTTCATTGTTCTGGAATGTCTATAAATGTTTCCCTTTAATTTCATGGCCAGTCAAGCTGTTTTTTGTTGTATGAATTGTTTCTGTTTGGCGTGTGTGCTCAATCGATATTCTAGTACTGTGAAAGATCTCTGGCTCGCTGATTTTTATCTTGGGTGGAAACTAGGCTTTTGTCTTCACTAGAGAACTCTTGAGGATATTTTTCTCCTCTACTCCCTCTCCCACAAATAAGCTTCCCAAAACAGAGCATACTCCAAAATACTTATCAGGATTTCATTCTAATACAACTGTAAATTAAGCAAAGCCAACGTGTACTCACATTTAGGGTAGGCCTACACTTAAGGCGGCATGTACAGCACATACACTACACTCCCAGCTAGCACAGGTACAAATAGCAGTGCAGACAGTGAGGCACTGCCTTGGCAAGTAGAGCAGAGACAGGCTAGAACCCCAGGATATATACCCTACACACCCAAGAAGAGTGTCTCCTATTCCTATACTGTTTTTTACTGTCCTGCTGCCTCAGCCTTTCCTGCCATAGTGAATGACTCTAGCATGAGAAAAAGGCTCTAGAGGGGGAGAGACAGGGGGACATAAGAACATAAGAATGGCCATACTGGGTCAGACCAAAGGTCCATCCAGCCCAGTATCTTGTCTGCTGACAGTGACCAATGCCAGGTGCCCCAGAGGGAGTGAACCTAACAGGCAATGATCAAGTGATCTCTCTCCTGCCATCCATCACCACCCCCTGACAAACAGAGGCCAGGGACACCATTCCTTACATTCCTGGAGGTTAAGTCCATTTATGGCTATTAGCCAGGATGAGTATCTAGTTCTCTTTTAAACCCTGTTATAGTCCTAGCTTTCACAACCTCCTCAAGCAAGGAGTTCCACAGGTTGACTGTGCGCTGTGTGAAGAAGAACTTCCTTTTGTTTGTTTTAAACCTGCTGCCCATTAACTTCATTTGGTGGCTCCTAGTTCTTATATTATGGGAACAAGTAAATAACTTTTCCTTATTCATTTTCTCCACACCATTCATGATTTTATATACCTCTATCATATTCCCCCTTAGTCTCCTCTTTTCCAAGCTGAAAAGTCCTAGCCTCTTTAATCTCTCCTCACTGGGCTCCCCTCTGTCATAGCCCCACTGCTTCCCCTTTGCCATACTGCAGTGAAAGGCTCCAGCAGTTGGGAACTGTCAGAGCCTTCCCCACTGCCTGCCCATCAAAATCTTTTTACTACTTTGTGTAGCTACACACTGCAGTGTGAATGCAGCCTGTCTTTCACTCCAGTGTAGCTACACATATCCTACAGGCTGCCGCAAGTGCAGACGAGGCAGTACATGCAGCAGCGAGAGCCACAATGGAGAATACTAACGAGTTCTGTATAAAACTGCCAGAACCTATGGTACCTGAAGAGGCAATGTCGGATAGAGATTACAGCCCAGCATTAGGTGCCATGAACTCTTGAGTATAGCTCCATGAGCTCTGATACTAACTCACTGTTGTAATTTGGGCAAGTACAGTATCATAGAATCAAAGAACTGGAAGGGACCTTGAGACGTCATCTCGTCCAGTCCCCTACACTCATGTCAGGAGTAAGTATTACCTAAACCATCCCTGACAGGTGTATCTATGCCTCCATTTATAAAGACATCTTCATTTACAAAAATGAATTTAACTAGTATCAGGAAAAATTACAGAGAGATTGTACATGAAATAGATCTTAAAGTGTTTTTCTACTAAACATTATGTACTACCATAGTAAGCATTCCTCCTCCCCAATTCCATATCATTCTGATTCTACCCACCCCTTTCCACAAACAAGTGTGCTCATGGGGCATGGTATTCAGATTTTGAGCCATAGGGAATCTGGACTGTATCAGTGCCAGTATGAATTCCACATTTTTCCTTTTGTATATTTTTAAGCTTTTCAAAATATAAAAGGGGGGGGGGGGCTGCAGTGTTTAATAACATCACAATTCCATTAAGTTCAGTAATGCTATACAAGCCATTTAAATAAATCTCAGAGGGGGGCATTAAGAGATGGCCTTAAACTGCAGAACAGCCATTCAAAGAAATAAGAGGAAAAACAAGAACTAAAAGAACAGGGGTTCAACTAGCAACGGTGCACTCGGGCACAAATGAAAAACTCATAGCATACAACTTCAGGCTCTGGCTTCTGCAGGGCTTTATAGCACTAAATAAAGGTGCACCTCTATTGCAACAACTGTCATGATTCACTAATACACAATGACTAGGACATGCAAGTGAATGACTAATGGCCACATGAGATGGGTTTAAATAGGAGGCCACAACTTTATTCACTGTATCGGGGAGTGAGGGGGGACGGGACGACTACACTGAGAGCTGGGGCAGGCACATATCAGGCATTTAATTAGTTCCAGTGTGGGTTACAGGGCTTTTACCATAAACAAAACACCAACTCAAGGCTGACACTCCTCAGTCTGCCCCGCAGGCTCAATTCTGTTGTGAAAACTCCCCCTCGATCCCCCCCAAGTACCCCAATGTAAGGGGAGGGTGGAGTGACAGGGGCCACAAGGCTGAGTTGGGGGAACCGCAGTTGGCAAAGCTGTCAAGCTCCTCCCCTAGGAGCACAAGGTCCAACTTGGCAATCCCAGTCTTATTTACCTCCGAGAGCTCGCCCTTCTAGCCTCTTCTCGCACTGGGTATAAGCCACAAATTGCAACGAGTCAGTAATCATAACAGCATTATAGCAACCTCAAATCCTATTGCTTCTAACCCAACTGTGCTATGGGGAGACTACGAGAAAGGTGAAGAAAAACCCACCGAGCTATGTGCCCATTTGGCCCAATTCCTTACTGACATCTAAAAACAGATGATCGGTTAGACCCGCAGTATCACAAGTGGCACAGCTCCTAATCGATGACTAAGGGGACGAAGGGCAGGACAGCTAACTGGAAAGCAAGAGACTTTTGCAAAGCCTGGGCTTAGCTCAAACATGCAAGGCCACACAGCAGCCAATCAACTGGCCCCATCCCCCTTTACTCAGACAATGACTAATCAGAGAACCAATGAGGGAGGGATTGGGGAGGAGGGGCAAGGAGGACAGCCCCACCCCGCTATACCTGTGTTTGGATTTCTCTCATTCCCTGCTGTCCAGTCAAAGTACCACACTCACCAAAGGTGGTAATATTTGCTTTACTGCAACGGATATTAGTTTTTATAGCTCACTAAGCAGTTAATAAAAGGTGGAACTTTGCTATCTAAGTTGCAGTTGTCTCAAAGAGCTACACTGCATAACTTGATTTTTTCCCCGTGTGTGTGTAATGAGAAATTTAATGAAATACACAATTGATTATATCTAGAAATAACTAAAGTTTAAGTTTTGCAGACTACCATATGAAGAGAGAAGTAGCAAGCTTTTTTTCTTACAGGGCCATGCTTTTGTATCCATACAATGTATTTTTTAATGCAACGCTAATGCAAGACAAGTTTTAAAAACTGTAAAATGTTCTAACTACAAACCACCCTAAAAATGGAGATGCTACAATCTAAAAATGGAACCCAGTACACCCACAGTCACCGTTAAGAGGACAGTGTGACGACATAAGTATATTTACTCCCTGCTTTTCTGGCAAGACTAAAAGCTTTAAACTATTCCAAAATTCCAGTAACAAACAGTAAAGAAAAGGGAGAAGTAAACACTTAACTTAGCACTGCATTTATATGGGCTAAGCAACTCTCTATCTCCCCCCCCAGCCTTCCCCACATTCTTTTTCACATCCCTGCCAGAACACTGAGCATACCCTCATTTCCTCACAACTTATAGCCAGTTTCAAAGAGTATCATGATAGTCCTTCTGGACAATAATTTTTTGGGGGTCAAAGACACTTGTTGAAAAATGTCACTGATTGGCTTTAACTCCTTTTTTAATACCATCTGCAGCAAAACAACCCTTTTTGTTTTTTCAAAATATGATGACAGTTTTACAGCACTTAAATACTCTCCTAGATCAGTGGTATTCAACCTTTTTTCATTTGTGGACCCCTAAAAAATTTCAAATGGAGGTGTGGACCCCTTTGGAAATCTTAATCTGCAGACCCCAAGGGGTCCATGGACCACTGGTTGTAAACCACAGATCTAGATATCAATGTTCTTTTGGAAAGTGAACAGCTTTGACCTCAGTTACTTGACACTAATGACAGCCCATTATGTGACACTGAGAATGGAATGAAGGTACCAGGTAGTTGTCGTCTTTCTAATACTCAGGGAATATCGATGGACAATGAACATACAATGCAAACCTTATGGTGATCATAGCCTCCATTAGTGCCATCTTTGGTGGGAATTCCCCTATTACAAGGTAAAATAACTGAGTACATATACACAAAAAAAGTCATTCATTTAAGGAATAAGCACTAAAGAATCAGACAAAAGGAGCCAAAAATAAACCTTTGTCCCCCTCGTTCCTAGCCACTATTTTTAAGGTAGACCTACACCATCCCTGAAAATTTAGGTCACTGTTGGTTTAACCATTAAAAAATATTACACAATTTACAATTCTGCAAAACTTCTCATTTCCAATTATTTCTAAAGGGAAAAAAACTGATTCAGTCATCCTTTGCATTGATTCAAGATGGCAATGCCTCTGAATGTTGTTCTTGTATGTCATACATACATTTAGGGATTTTCTTCTTTACTCAAACAGCATTTAGAATCATTATACTGGAGTTTTCCTTTAAATCATTACGTACCTCAGTTAATCAACAGATTAAAAGTGATCTGTTTATATATTTACTTGTTCGCCAGTTCTGCTTATCTTAGCAGCTAACCTTAAAGGGTCAGAAAACGGCTATTATCTTAAAACCTAGTTTAAACAGGCCTATAACTACGGCCAATGAGAAATTGTGGAATCAAATCCTTCCTGTACTATCTCCTTCCTGACTGAGTACACAATACTTTTATTAAGAAGCTGGTTTAAGAATCTGTTGGCACCTATTTCAGTCAGCTAGCCACCAAGTAACAGCAGAGTTGCACAAGAGGGCTGTCTGTACTTAGCAGCTGGGCTAGGGAGCATAATGAGGTTATGTGAAGATTTGAGGAGTGGCCATGAAGAGAATAGGTGAAAGTTCTGAATCCTTATTACTATGCCCCAGACATCCCTTGATTGGGCAATTTCACACACTGATATCAGACACTGTCTGAAAATGTCCCCTCGCTGCATTTCCTCTTCCCACCTCTTACAAAAAGTCTAGCCAGTTTTGCATCAATGATTTATGAGCCTCTATTGCATATGGTCTTGCTAACCTTTACAGTTCACTTTTTAAAAATATACATCCTACATAATGACAAAAATCCAATAACTTAGAAGTGATTTTACTCCAAGTTATGTATGTCAATTTAGTACTTTAAAAAGGTATATGACATTCCAGGAGGTTTAAAGTTAGGTTCTGCTCTGAAAAGTGACTAAATATTGCACTCTTATTTAACAGATGTTCCTTGGGCGTACTCAGGCACATCTGCTGACTAGTGATGAAGATTTTACTATGTCTTGCCCTTAGTATAGCACAACCAACACAACTATAGAAGAAAATGGATTCTATTCCTTGTGAATCAGCAGTATTGTTTAATTTAAATTTACTAGTCATAAGGCAAGGCACTTGGACAATCCTCCCACTGAGGACAAAAAGGTTACACAAGGGTAACTGAGCACCGAACTTGGCTTGTAGAACCTGTTCCTAATGAGAATGCAGGAGAAAAACCTATCTTAATGGCCAGATCCCAGGTTGAGTGTGCAGGACTGGCAATTAAAAAAATGTTTTATGTGTAAACTAAGCATATTTATTTATTGTCTTAAGGGTCATCAAACAAAAGAAACCCACAATGACACTTGTGCAGAATCGCTTTTCAGAGCAGAACCAGACTTGAGCCTTGTCTATATTTAAGTCAGTTTTGATGTTGCTAGCACACACGTGAGCTTTTAATTGAGTTCAAGGGTTTCTAGCACCACTGGAACTGCACTTGCTCAAAGCAAGGCTTATAACCATTGCATGTTCTACAGAGACATTCTGAAGCATTGATGTTTAAGTTTATATGAGTTATTTTAGTATATGGCACCTTACAAGCAATCTTAAGGCTTTCCTTGTAAAGAATTTCATGCAATACTGATACTATTTATGTATGTTGTAATACTCTTTAAACTCTGAAAAAAGCACCTCTCCAACTGTATTTGGAACCATAACATAAGTACAGAATATAGTGATACTGCAACAATTTTGAACAAGTTTACACGATCCAGGATGGTTTGTTGATTAGTGAGAATGTTTCAAATTACAGTAGTTCAACTGAATTGCAACAGTGCATTACTCAAGTATCCAGATTCCATTGAAGCCTTGGCTTCTCTGCTGAGACTGTCCACAGGCAAGCTGTTTTTATAGTAATTACATGGACACGACCACTAGAAACTCCAAGATAATCAAACAATTTTACACGTCCAACAGCTGTCATACTAATCGTTTTGGATGGTAGCTAATTATGGAGTCAAACTAGAGACTCATAAATAAGAAAGCGTCATATCTATCAATCCTTAAAGTTATCCAGTCTCAACAAAACCTTAATTAAAAATATTTTTTAAAGTTTAATTCCCAAGACACTAATGGAAGGTGGGAGAGGGTTCTAAATAAATATAAGGCTGAATACCTAAGAGGGAAAAGTTATAGTCAAGCTGGAAAAATTCACTTACCACTAGCACTTGGGCAAGGTTCGCCTGGCAGATGAAGGGCCTAAGCTTTCTCTGAGAGCCAGGTTCTCTGATTTTCAATAAAAAGCTTTAAAACACTTCTAGCCCACATGGCTGCAAAGGTAATTTTTTAAGTGTGAACTGCATGCAAGCCAATGGAGTATCATTGGAAACTGCAGAGGCTGCTTCACAACTTTTGCTGATGAGCTTAGCAGCAGCACGAAATTAAAACTCTTGTCAATTTCAGTTTCACTGTTCAGAATCATGGGTGCAACAGGGAAACTATTACTCATTTCAGTTTCATATTGCCTCTTGAGAAAGCTATGAGCAATGGTAGGCCTCCCTCACCCACACAGAAGTGAAGAGGAGGGAGGTACAGAGTAACAAAGATATGAGAGAAGAGACTGGGGTAGAATCAAACTGAAGAGCCTGCCTTCCCTTTGTAGCAGCCAGGAAGCTGTGGAATGGGGAAGGAGAAAAGAAATGTTCTTCCTTCCAGCATCTAGAGGAGGACAAATCACCACATTCATCAGATCTGCTAGCCTATGACTGAGTCAAAAGACTGAATCCCTACACAGGGTCAAGGAACAGTAACCTGGTTTAAATCATAGCATTAGGACATCTGGGCTTCTCACCAAGGCATTACCTTAATACCTCCTTGGTTCCTCACTCTTTTTTCGTATCTATTTCTGGTTGGTTAGGCTGATTCCTCTTTCTTGTAAATGTGTGTAATTTTATTCAAGCCCTGGCTACACTTCTGGCTGCAGCCTGTTGTTCATAATTAGAAACAGTCCAAAACCATAAAAGCATGAAAACCCTACAAGCAACCAGAATGCAGGTCTGCCCGGAGGGGGGGGAAGTGGGGCAATTTGCCCCAAGCCCCAGGCCCTGCAGGGCCCCCCAAGAGAATATAGTATTCTATAGTATTGCAACTTTTTTTTTTATGGAAGGGGCCCCAAAATTGCTTTTCCCCAGACCCCCTGAATCCTCTGGGCAGCCCTGCCAGAATATCATCTTTTAAAAAGACCTTCCCATTGGTGCCTTACGCATGCTCATACTCTATGACCTTAGTATTCACAACAAGTAAAGACAATTCAACAAGTTTGTTATATGCACTCAGTTTAAGGTATGTACCAAAAGAAAGTTGGCACCAATATCATAAGCAGCCAAGAATGGGTACCAATGGCAGCATCTCTTAGGTTATTAAACTACCACAGCGTATAACATTAATACAATTACATAACTATGTATGTTTATACTATACAACTATTCAAATTTATACTGACCTATCATTTAAGCAAACTACTTTTCCCCCATTGCACAATTATGAAGCAGAACAGAAACATCCAAATTTTATAATTTGTGGAAGTTAATGGATCAATTCAGTGTCATTTTAAGTTTTCACATCATTTCTCAGAGTATGCCACTCCCGTAAAGAAAGATTCACCACTCATTTTGTCATGCTCAGATATACCTTAGAAAAATAATCCTGCTTCCTCAAATTAATTTGTCATTTCAGTTATTAAAATAGTGTTACATGTATTCGTTTGACACATGCAGGTCATTAAAATGAAATCTGTATTATGATTTTTAAAAGTTGAAAATTTGACAGAGAACTATTCACAAACTGCAAAGTTATTAAAATAAGGCCTAGTATGTGTATGCAAAAGAATAATAGGCTTAGCTGCCACAAAAATTAGAAACTGCAGTTTTCCTTTAATAGCAGCTAGGGCCCTACCAAATTCGTAGTCCATTTTGGTCAATTTCACAGTCATAGGAATTTAAAAATCATAAATGTAATGATTTCAGCTATTTAAATCTGAAATTTCAGGTGTTGTAATTGTAGGGGTCCTTACCCAAAAAGGAGTTGTGGGGTGAGGGGCCACCAGGTTATTGTAGGGGTACTGCTCCCCTTACTTCTGTGCCGCTGGGCAGCTGGAGAGCGGCAACTGCTAGTCAGGAGCCCAGCTCTGAAGGCAGAGCCGCCGCCAGCAGAAGTAAGGATGACATAGCATAGTATTGCCTCCAGTGTTCCCTCTGATTTTTCCCACCCATGTGCGGAATGAATTGTGTTATGTGCACCAATATGGAGGTGATGTGTGACACATCTCCATATTGGTGCACGTAACAAAATTCATGTGGCAGGGGTGGGGCGGAGGGTTGGGGTGCGTGGGGTGAAAGCTCTGGCTGGGGATGTGGACTCTGGGGTGGGGCTGGGGATAAGGGGATCACGGCTGGGGCAGAGGGCTGGAGAGCAGGGGGGAAAGGAGGGAGGGCTCCAGCTGGGGGTGCGGGCTCTGAGGTGGGGATGAGGATGAGGGGTTTGGGGTGCAGCCTGCCCCGGGGCTACAGCGAGGAGAGAGGACTCCCCTGCCAGCTCTCTCTCCCCGCAGCAGCACCTAGGCTGGGGTGGAGAGGGGTGCCTCTCTCCGCCGCGGCAGATCCAGGGGCCACAGGTGCCTCTGCTACAGCAGGTCTGGTTTTACATTGGGGGGTCAGCTGTCAGCCTCCACCCCAAACCCCGCTTTGCTTCCAGTGTTTATAATGGTGTTAAATATATAAACAAGTGTTTTCAATTTACAAGGGGGGGTTGCACGCAGAGGCTTGGTATGTGAAAGGGGTCATCAGTACAATAGTTTGAGAACCATTTGGCTTAGAGGGAATTTAGATTGCCACCCAGCTCTGCGCTGCTGCTGGCGGGCTGCTGCCTTCAGAGCTGGCTACTGATTAGCAGCCATGGCTCTCCAGCCGCCCAGCTCTGAAGGTAGCACAGAAGTAAGGGAGGCAATACCGCAGCCCCCTAAAATAACCTTGTGACCCCCCCCCGAAACTCCCTTTTTTGGTCAGGACCCCCAATTTGAGAAATGTTGTTCTCCCCTGTGAAATCTCTATGGTATAGTGTAAAAGACCAGATTTCACGGTCCGTGACGCCTTTTTCATGGCTGTGAATTTGGTAGGGTCCTAATAATAGCAATCTGTGCACAGTACCAAGAGGCAAGAACTGCTGATC
Source organism: Mauremys reevesii (assembly GCF_016161935.1). Lineage (NCBI taxonomy): Eukaryota > Metazoa > Chordata > Testudines > Geoemydidae > Mauremys > Mauremys reevesii. The sequence goes on along the minus strand of NC_052631.1, from coordinate 85,958,804 downwards.
CTCTCCCCAGCTCTGAACTCATTCAACATGTGGCTTTGATCAAGTTACTAAAAAGGGTACATCTACACAGCCAAAAAAAAAAGAGCAATGGCAGCGAGTCTCCCCGGTGGGGCTTGCACTACAGCAGGGGTCGGCAATCTTTCAGAAGTGGTGTGCCGAGTCTTCATTTATTCACTCTAATTTAAGGTTTCGCGTGCCAGTAATACATTTTAACATTTTTAGAAGGTCTCTCTCTATAAGTCTATAATATATAACTAAATTATTGTTGTATGTAAAGTAAATAAGGTTTTTAAAAAGTTTAAAAAGCTTCATTTAAAATTAAATTAAAATGCAGAGCCCCCCAGCCCAGTGACCAGGACCCGGGCAGCATGAATGCCACTGAAAATCAGCTTGTGTGCCGCCTTCGGCACACGTGCCATAGGTTGCCTACCCCTGCACTACACGGTTAAAAATAGTGGTGCAGACATTCCTGCTCAGGAGGAGCCTGAGCTCTGAGATCCTCCCCTCCAAACTGGTTTCAGAGAGCCCAAGTCAGTTGACCTGGGCTCTGTGACTCACTGCTGAGGGGTTTTTTTGTTTTGAAGTGTGGACATACCCAAAGACACCAGGATCACAGATAAGTGAACGCCTTGCAAGTCACACAATTAAAGCATTCCGCTGACATGCGTAGATCTATGAATGAGATATGGTCATTCCCAATTACAAACCACAGAACTAGAGTGAGTATTCTCAATAAAGGGCAAGGTATTCAATCAAGAAGTTTGACAATATAATGCCTCAACTTCAAAGTTAAAGGTCAGGAAGGTAATATATGCCCCAATAAGTAATTTCCCCCCAAAAGCATGTCCTTTCCTAGTCTGTAATTACAGTAAGGTACTTGTGGACTGAAGAAAATGATCAGCACATTTAGGCACCTCCCTGGAATCTTATTTGTTAATTTTTGAATACACATTTTAAAACAGGTTTGACTGGAAACAGCTAGCTTTAGTTAGGAACATTACCAGCTATGGTTGAGGAAGACTTTGCCCTCCAAAAACCTTGCAGAATATAAAGTAATTCGAATATAAAGTAATTCAAATATAGCAGCTCTCATAACCACCTCGGTGTAAAACAAAAGAATGGAGGTCCTTTCACCACAAAGAGTTGCACAAACATCTATTTGCTACAGCCTTAAAATTAATTTCCCTCCCCAGCACCACTGAAAGTCTCATTGTCATCTGTTTTTAAGAATTCAAAGGCAAATTTTGAAGATATGACAGTTTTGACAACTTAGGGCTACACATCAGTATTGTCTTTGATAAAAGAAAGCAAATGATTTCAGAGACAATTTAGAGCTTGCTTGACAAGACTGTATGCTCAGTGCATATTAACTCTTAAACTAGGTTCACAAGGAACATGGCTTTTTGTAAAGACTTTCAATTGGAGCTTAATGAACTAATATTTATTACTCCCACCTTTAAAAAGATTCCCTACACGTTTTCCCTTAAAGGAAAATCTACACTTACTGTGAAAACAAAACACATTTTTTCTTTCAATTAGTTGGTATTTCTGCCCTAATTACCAATAACCACGTGGAAAGCGGAAAGCCAGTATTTTAGCAGAAGAGTTTATTGGAACCTATTTATTATCAGAAACAGCCGACCAAGACATCAATGAAGACAGGTGGTAGAGCCAATCCTTAAAGGTCAAAGTTGTACCAGAAATCTTGAAGACGTGTTAGTTGCAGAGGGTATGGCTACATTGCAACGTAAGCCCAGGGTTCAAACTCAGGCTCAAGCCAAGCCAAACCACCCCACCCTTCTCCCCCCCCCCCCCCCCCACGTTAACCCAGGACTCAGACCCAGGGTCCCAGAACCCCCTGGGGGTGGAGAGTCCGAGCCTGAGTCAAGGGATCAAGCCCTATTGCTTTGCAGTGTAGATGCAGCCCCACCAGATTTGTGTTCTGGGAATCCACCAAAAGTATCCCACAGGGCAACTTTCTTAGATAGTCAAGTTTGGCAGGCAGTCAAGTTTTCCAACATTACACCATAAACAAATAGTGAGAGCGGACACATTTTGGGGAGGTGGTTGAACTCGGGCTTGCATAATGCAGTGAAGATGCTGGCGTCCCAGATTGGGACTCAGGGTTCAACAATTCCTAATCTGAGTTTACAAAAGAATGTAAATGCACAAACCCAAGGTTAACAAACCCAGGGTCTGCTAATTCGAGATGTACTAGCCCTGGGTTTACTTTGTCTTATATACCCTTATAGGGCTTCCTTACTGTAGATGACCAACCATGCACATTTCATGTGGGGCTATGAGAGGAACAGCTTTCCTTTCAAACTTTGAGTGCTAGATTGAGCAAAGCAGGCAAAGTTGTTTAATTTATGTAGTCTTGTTTCAGGGGGAAAAAAAAGCAAATTGTACCTCATTAAGAACCATGCATTTTGGAGACAGTTAACCACATATAGGAACTCTGTCCATCTGTTCATTTAAAATGCTGCAATATGTGCAGAAAACACCAAGGCACTTAACATATATAACTATGCAAAAAGAAAAACTGTGCCAGTAATCATGGCAATTAGTCAAACTCACAAAATTTTAGCAAGTTTCAGATTAACTTTCTGCTTAAGTGGCATTGTAACTTAATTCACATTAATCTGAAATATTTACAGCAACCCGAGGGAGGTTTGGAGCTACTCAGGCTTAATTGTATTACTAATGTGTCCACCTGCCAGCCATTAGAACGCCAAGCTACAGCTCAGCTACACCCACTGTACTTTTCTTTCAGAACACCTACCTGCGTACTTTTCATGTTAACTTAAATATGCTAACTTCCTCAGATTTATAAATTCTACAACGTAATATGAGATCAAAAGAACCCCGATTCTACAATATTAGACCAAAGTAGAACATTTTAGTGTGTGATTTTCAAAATGTTTTTAAAAATAGGATCAGAGGGATTTTAAAATCATACTAAATAATGACGCAAAACTAAACTTAAAAAACCTCCTCAGTAGACCTTGTAATTTCTCACAAGAATGACAATTCACTCATTCCAGCCTTGGAGTAAATTAATTTTATGGATCATAAAAAATAATGTTAATGTGATCTAGGTCGTACCATTCTTATAATGGTAGTAGGAAATATAAAGCATCCACTGGGGCAATAATTCAGTGGCATACAGACAGAGCATAAATGCTAAAGTTACATTAAGTCAATTGGAATTAACAAGCATAATATTACTTCTACAGATCAGGTTTCATCTTTCAGTATGCCCTCTCTGAGTCAAACCTAAAAAGTTCCTGATGGTCCATTCTAGCGTTTTTAAAACCACAATATTTTCACACATGTTGTCAGTCAATGCCAAACATAGTCTAGGATATGTGTTTATTGAACCGATAAATGATTGGTAAAGTTATAGAAGCACTGAATGCACCAGAGATTATAAAAATGTAAGAAATAGCATGTTCAAAGCAGTTTTTGCTTAGAAAATGCAATTCTTTACCGCTATAGATTTGAATAGTGACAAGTTTAGGATCAAATCCCTTACTTTGAGGGAACTAGCCTAGGAAGTGAAAAAGTATCCTCTTTGACCACCAGCACAAATACTCAATATGTCAACAACCCTTACTCCTGTGAACAGTCCTGCTCATTTCCACAGGACTACTACTCATGAGGTTGCAGAATAGGGTACCATTCAACATTGTGTGATTTTTGTCAAATAATTCTCCAAATACATAGCACTGACCTTAGTCAAAAAGACCTGAGTTTCCATAACAAAGCTTGAAACATTGCTTCTAAACTAAACTAGACACTCTCAAACTCCACAAACAGTGACAAATACAAAAGCCAACACTTCACTGCTATAATTATGAATATAAAATCTTCAATAAGAACACTTTAAATTACTGAATTTGACAAATCCATTAACCTGGAAACACAGGAAAATACCAGTCTGCATATTAAGCTTCATGCACTACCACTGATGTGGTTTGTAGGTGACAGTTCTGGTCTTTTCTGTGCAGCTAGTGAGCAGCATAATAACTAATAGGAATAAAGAACTTTATTCTGAATATTAATCATACAATATTTTAAGTGATCCATTTAAACTACTTCAATTACACTGTGTAGAAGATATACATCTCCTCAGACTAATGTGCAGTTTTTTCAATACGTAGTATACTGCAGCAGGTCTGTCACAAAACTTTAATAAAACTAGCAATTTCACAAGAGTGTAAATGTAGGCTTTTGTTACACTATTCTGTAATAAACCTCAGAATTCATAAGCAAATCCTAAACAAATCCCAAGTCAATTGTTACACTGGAGAGCAGCTCCAAAACAAAGCTTAGCCTGAGGAACAAACCACTGACACAGAGGGCAATATTACTTTGCCAGTGTTTCATTTGTGCATCAATTAATCAAAGTTTCTAAAGGCCAAACCTCTAGTTAAATCTTTATCCCACTGCACTGGAGAGTCGGCAATCTCCACCATCTATTTGCTTTTCACTCTGAAGTAAAATAAACTGCAATAGTGACCTGCTTTTAATGGATTACGAAAATAATCTATATAAACTCCTTGATGAAGAGGTTGTCATAACTACAGGGCTATCTGCACTTCTGTCTCTTTTCTTGCGCATCTCCTCAGGTGCCAGGCCTCTTGCATATACCTATCCTAAGGCATACAGTACAGACCCGTTTACGCATGGATGTCGGGAGTCAAGCCGTCACGACCGCGTGTTGAGGGCCATACTGAAATATCTTAAGATATCTATATATACACACATGTATAATTATCTAGGATTACATGTGTATTCACAGCGTCCCAAATACTGCAGGCCTATCTATTAACAGGGCTTTGCAAGAATATAAATTCAAATGTGTAATCTATTAAAAACATTACTACTACTACTACACAGGGGTGAAAGTAACTCAGGACACTTACCGGTATGGGGCAGGGGTGGCTCTGGCCCTCAGAAGGGGCAGGGCCTCGAGCAGAAGGGCGGGGCTAGGAGTCAGCATCCCCCAGCCAGCCCTTCCAGGCCACCTGGTCCGTGCCACCCGGGGTTCCCATGGCCATTTAAAGGGCCCGGGGCTCCGGATGCTGCCGCTGTGGTAGTGGCGTCTGGAGCCCCGGGCCCTTTTAAATCGCTGGCCCTGGGTCAGCTGTTCCCTTTGCCCCCCCCGGCCTATCGGCGGCAAAAGGGGGGCAAAAGGGGCAGGGACCTAAGTGCTGCAGGGTCCTTTGCCGCGGCAGCGCTTTAACGTTGCTGCCCCTCTTTCCCCCTCCTCTCCCCCCCGTCAGCTGTAAAGATGTACAATACGTTTCTGCTCCGCACTTCCTGTCGATTTCTATGTCAGTGAGTTAGTGAGCAAATCTGTAGTGCTACATAGCAAGTTCCTGTACCGTGTGTTAACGAGTCTCGCGTGTTAAATAGGTAGCACTGAGAGACATGGTGCTACTGCGCATTAAGCGGATTCGCACATAAACAAGTCTGTACTGTAATTCTCCCACAGTTACACAAGGTACTGTAGCACAGGGCTTGGTTAATTAACTGTGCTTCTCTTCGGGAATTTGACCAGTGGCATAGATAGTGACCGAACAGCCTTCTTAAAACCAAAGTATTGTTTGTTTTAATATAGGAACAAAGCATTTAGAGAAAAGGGTTTAAAACAAAGTCCACGTGCATGTCTATCTACCTTATGTCTTCCCATCCCCGATGGAAAACTACTCAGGTATAACGTCTTCAGACACCCCCAAATGCTGTCACTCTGGCTCCCCCAAACAACTGTCTCTTTTCTTGAGACCTTTTTTTAAAAAACTGCCAGACTTCCTTTGTTCTTGTGAATGCCTGGGTTCTGACCTTGCTCACCAAAACCAGTTTTGTAAGTTGGCTGGAGCGAGAAGGTATAATCTTGAAAACCAGTAGGTAAGGCATTGTCTCTTAACCCTCAGGGGTATGTCTACACTGTAGCTAGGAGCATGCTTCCCAGCGCTGGTAGACAGATGCACATTTGCTCTGAGCTAGCATGCTAAAAATAGCTGTGTAGCCAGAGGAACCAAACTAGACACCCAACCACACACTCAGGTGGTCCAAGTGGGTTTGCACTCAAGTGGCTAGCGTGAGCTGACATCCATGCTACCCCTTCTTCCCACACTGCTATTTTTAGCATCCTACCTCAAGCAGAGAGAGCACGTTTATTACCAGCACTGCATTCAGTAGTCATAAATTACTGAGCAACTTCAATTCTGCCAGTTTACTTACATAAATTACACTTGTTTTCTAAACACATTGCCTCTGCAGAAACACACATTTCCCTCAGTTCCCCTCTGCCTCCAGGATTTTATAAATCTAACTCCAAAGCAGAGGATAGGTGGGATTGTCAGGGTTGCTCTGCCAAAGCAAACATATGGAAAACAAAATGATTTTAGTAAATAACCTCTTTCTTCTTGACAGCCCTTATTGTTAAGTTGCACTGTAGGAGACCAGCTAGAAACAACCATCTTCAGAAAGTGGGTTAATGAGAGCTGCTAGCGGGAGAACGCAGTGCAGCTCTTCCAAACAAAGCATCTGATTTTGTTGCAACAAACAAGCATAGAGAGAGAGAGAAAGATTCATGAAGGTATGACCAAACTATGCTTTATCCAATATCAGGAGGACCATTTCTTTCCACTAGGAAACTAATTTGGATCTACGAGTAGCTATCACAACTCCTCCTGGTTGCCCTCCTTTTTCCCTAAAATCTCATCAGTTTTACAACATAAGAGATTCATTCCCATTTGAAGAATCAGACAATAATAATCTAAGCTTTTACTGAGAAGATCTAAAGTTCTTAGCCAGAAATTTCTACGGACAATTACTGATATGGCTAAGGACCAAACATCTATATCATTTGTTATGGGACTGTATATGGGAATGTTTGGATAACTCTTCTACCTTCCTAGTTAACTCCAAAAATCCTCAGATTTTTAATGACAGAAATATATTCTATTTTGGAGCCTGAAAGGGCTGGAATGGGGGTGTGTGTGTGTGTGACCCAATATTAAATTAATCTGACTTTTTGACACCACAGCAACACATTTTCTTAAATGTCTCCCAAAGGCCCTCACTGATATGGAAGGCCACCTTATCTTTCTCATTCAGCTACAAAACAGTTTGAGTGGCTTTTAGGGAACTGAGGTCAAAGGGGATGTCCAGAGCAGAGCTATTTTGAAAGCATCACTAAGAGCAGTGGTCTCCAAAGTGGGGTGCGCAAGAGGATCCTTGGGGGTGTGCGGCAGGAGGAGTGTTTATTTTATTTATTTATTTATTTATTTTTTGTCCGGCAGTTCGGGCGGGAGTCCGAGCAGCTTTTTTTTTTGCTTTGGCAAAAATAGTAGAGCTGGCGCGGCAGGAGGTGCGTGCTCAAAAATTTTGTACTGATAGGAGCGTGCGATCAAAAAAGTTTGGAGACCACTGACTTAGAGAATAGCTTCATCATGTAATTAATAGGATGTTAGAAACTCTGAAGACTGGGGCCCTTCTTGCTGCAAGACCAAACACGCTGGGAAATCTAGATTAGACACTTGATTTCTTGGAAGGTTCTGCCTTGGTTTCAACTGGCAGACTTAAGACCTTCTCAATGAGTCTCCAGAATGGGTTCCTTCTTTGATAGGCCCAAAAACAGGTGAAGGAGGACATCATGCTCAATAATACCCAGAGGGAGGCAAGTAAATGGTAAACACCTTAAAATTCCTCCAGAAAAATTGGTAGCAGCCAGCAAACATCATGGAGCACTGATTTCATGAGCTCCCAGTAATACACTTAGCAACTGGACAGCTGCTTTCTGCACCGGCTCAAGTTTCCATGTTGGTAATTCAGTCTTGAGGTGACTGAAGAATGGCTCACAATAATCAAGTGCCTACTAAATGTTTAAAACCTATTTTTTTAATCCTGCTGAGCTATTAGCATCAATGAAATCTAGTGCCAACAAGTCCCATAAATTAAAGGTGTATTTTTCCACGCATACTACTTTACACGTGTATCTGCAGTAATTTTAAATTTCTTACAATTTTTACTGAATGCCTCCTTGGTTTTCTAGTATGAAAGGATAAATAGAATGCAATTTATCTTATCTATAACCTTTTGTTCTTTTGTATATATCTTTGCTTTTACCGGTCTTCTATCTATACTAAATAGTCCCAATCTTTTCATCCTCTCCGCACAGGAAGACTTTACATTTAATTCAGCTATTATGGTAATGGGTAGGTTAAGTACCTAGCTTTGGCACTTCCATTTCTGCTACATCTTTGAGATGGGGTGACCAGAAACAAACACGGTATTGCATGTAGGGGTGACATGCCCAGATTATGGTGCTATTTCTTATGAAATTGTGATCCTACCCAGTAAAAGCTGTAGGTCTCTGTCACCCTGTTAGAGACAATTTATTTTTAATAAATTATATTCTCCACTCAGATTAGTCAGTCCATGGCCCACTAATTGTAAAGATAAGCTGGCTGGGAGGATGCTATACTGAAAAACAGCCTGTCTGCCCTAGGCCTGCCATCTTTTTTTTAGCTGGCAAAAAGCTACCGTGGCTTTCCCCCTAAGACACATCCTTTCACAGCTACAGACATCCTTTCAGGCACTGCATCATCTTCTGGGAAGAACACTTTTTACTTCCCTTTGAAAGCATTAGACAATTTATTATTTCAGAAGGTGGAGAAAGCAACTAGGGGAGAGGCTATTCTAGATTTGATTTTGAAAAATAGGAAGGAACTGGTTGAGAATTTTAAAATGGAAGGCAGTTTGGGTGAAAGTGATCATGAAATGACAGAGTTCATCATTCTATGGAATGGTAGGAGGGAAAACAGAATAAAGATAATGTATTTCAAGAAGGCAGACTTTAGCAAACTCAAAGTTGGTAGATAAGATCCCATGGAAGCAAGTCTAAGGGGAAAGAGAGTTCAAGAGAGTTGGCAGTTTTCCAAAGAGACATTATTAAGGACGCAAGAGCAAACTATCCTTCTGTGTAGGAAAGACAGGAAGTATGGCAAGAGACCACCCTGGCATAACCAGGAGATCTTCAATGAGCTGAAACTCAAAAAAAGTCCTACAAAACATAGAAACTAGGTCAAATTACAAAGAATGAATATAAATATACACAAGCATATAGGGACAAAATTAGAAAGGCCAAGGCACAAAACAAGATTAAACTATCTGTAGACATAAAGGCTAACAAGAAAACATTCTACAAATACATTAGAAGCAAGAGGAAGACCAAGTACAGGGTAGGCCCATTACTCAATGAAGGGGGAAAGACAATAAAAGAAAACATGGAAATGGCAGAAGTGCTAAATTATGTTTTTGCTTCCGTTTCACCAAAAAGGTTAGTAGCAGCTGGACATAGAACCTAATCAATACCAGCGAAAATTAGGTAGGAGCAGAGGCTAAAATAGGGAAAGAACAAGTTTAAAAATTACTTAGACATGTTAGAAGTCTTCAAGTCACCAGGGCCTGATGAAGTACATTCTAAAATACTCAAGGAGCTGACTGAGGTGATATCCATGGCTATTATGTTAGCTATTATCTTTGAAAAGTCATGGAAGATGGGAGAGATTCCAGAGGCCTGGAAGAAGGCAAATTCAATGCCAATCAATAAAAGGGGGAATAAGGACAACCTGGGGAATTACAGACTATCATCTTAACTTCAGCACCAGGAAAGATCATGGAACAAATAATTAGGCAATCACTTTCCAAACACCTGGAAGATAATAAGGTGATAAGTAATAGTCAACATGGATTTTTCAAGAACAAATCATGTAAAATCAACCTAGTAGCTTTGTTTGATACAGTACCAAGCCTTGTGGATAAGGGGGAAGCAGTAGATGTAGTATTGCTGCAAGCCCCACGCCAGGGCCTGGCAGCTACGCCACAACGCCGTCCAGGACCGTCTGGTAAAGGCCATCGCCCCGCACCTGGGAAAGATCACCGTCAACCGCACCATCCCCAACACCGACAGCCTGCTGCGCCCGGACATCGTCATCACAGACGAGGATCGGAAAAAGATCATCCTCGTCGACGTGACGATCCCGTTCGAAAACAGGACCCCAGCCCGCAAGCTTGAAAAATACGCCCCCTTGGCGGACACCCTGCGGTCAAAGGGCTACGAGGTCTGCACCGACGCCCTGATCGTGGGGGCCCTGGGCGCCTGGGACCCTTGCAATGAACGTGTGCTTCGGACCTGTGGGGTGGGCCGTCGCTACGCACAGCTCATGAGACGCCTAATGGTCTCGGACACTATTCGCTGGTCCAGAGACATTTACACGGAGCACATCACCGGCCACCGCCAATACCAGGAGTGAGCGGGCGTGACTCTGCGCACCCGCAGGGGGGACGAGACCTGTGGACCCCCCCGTCGGACTCTATCCCCTAAGCCCTGAACCCACCAAACCGTACTCCACCGTGTGAGGGTCATCCTAGCCCCATTATTCAGTCCGCTTATTCATGCCCATGACTATCTGTAACCTGTTTGTATGAGTGATGTACCCTCACCGTTTGCTGGCTGTACCTTGAACTCACCCACCGTATACCCCGCATTGGGGACATGACAGACTGTGTATATGTATATGCTGCCTAACACCAAAACGCTAACATCCCCCCACAACCTGTATGTTACCCCCAATGACACAATAACTGACGCTTCAAACACTTTGTATCGTTTATCTTAAATATCCTCTAATAAAATTTAAATCTGTTCTCTTGACTTTAGTAAGGCTTTTGACACTGTCTCACATGTCCTCAAACAAACTAAGGAAATATAGCCTAGATGGAGCTACTATAAGGCAGGTGCATAACTGGTAGGAAAACCATTCTCAGAGAGAAGTTATCAGTGGTTCACAGTCAAGCTACAAGAGCATATCAAACTGGATCCTGCAAGGATTGGTCCTGGTTCTGTTCAATATCTTCATCAAGGATTTAGATAATGGCATAGAGAATACTTATAAAGTTATGGACAATTCCAAGCGAGGAGGGGTTGCAAGTGTTTTGGAGGATAAGATGAAAATTCAAAATGATCTGGATAAACTGGAGAAATAGTCTGAAATAAATAGGATGAAATTCAATAAGGACAAATGCAAAGTACTCCATTTAGGAAGGGACAATCAGTTAGTTACACCCATACAAAATGGGAAATGACTGCCTAGAAAGGGATCGTGTAAGGCTGCCTACATGAGACGTAATTCTTCCACTCCACTCCGCGCTAAGGCCTCAACTGAAGTATTGTCCAGTTCTGGACGCCACATTTCAGGATTGATGTTGACAAACTGGAGAAGTCTAGAGGAGAAGAACAAAAATGATTAAAAGACATGACCTATGAGGAAAGACTGAAAAAAAAACTGGGTCTGTTTGGTCTGGAAAAGAAAAGACTGAGGGGAGGGGGCACATGATAACAGTTTTCAAGTACATAAAAGGTTGTTACAAGGAGGAGGATGAAAATTTTTTCTCATTAAACTCTGAGGATAGGACTAGAAGCAATGGGCTTAAATTGCAGCAACGGAGGTTTAGGTTGGACATCAGGGTACTTGAGCACTGGAACAAATTGCCTAGGGAGGTTGTGGAATCTCCATCACTGGGGGTTAAACCACGTTAGAAAAACACCTGTCAGGAATAGTCTAGTTATTTAGTCCTGCCTTGAGTGCAGGGGACTGGATTAGATGACCTATTGAGGTCTCCTTTTGTCCTATGTTTCTATGATTCTCTTCTGACTACGGGTCTCTGCTATTCCCACGGGGCAGCCCTCTAGTTTCGTCCACTGTCTCTCCTCCTCAATTTCTGATACTGCCCAATATAGAAGCTCTACTTATGCAATGCTGATCCTCTTCTTCTGACTGGCACTCAGCTCACACTGTCTGATACTATGGTAGTCAAAGAAAGGTGCTATGGAGGGAGATCACTTTGTTAAAGTTTAAAAAAAGAAAAAGTACTGAACTGAAGGCTCCAAAAGTGGGTAAAAAGGACAGTCAGAAGCTACACTTTTTCTCTCTCAATTCACAAGCTTCAATCTACATAGTCAGGTGCTGAATGGAAATGGTATCCCTTTACACCTGTCCCAAAAACTACATAAGTCCTGACAACTTTCCAAATGCCTTAGTCCTGTAAACTCAAAAATCTCTTGGCACTTAGGACCTTGCACCTAGTTCTGGAAACACCACCAGCAAATTAGCTCAATTCCAGTATAACTCAAGACGGGACTTTTTGTACACATTTGGGGTGAGGAGCCAGGGCAACCTTGTCCATGTGGAAAATGGTCAAAGGAGAATCAGCCATTGAAGACAAACTCACTCTTCCTGCAGATGAAATTATTTAAAATGTCTTTAAATAGAAAACTCTCTGAAGAACTGAAATGGTGATCCTAATAACCTGTTTCTGTTATAACTGAAGTATTGTAAGCCACCCACAGCACACATTTAGACACCATATACCCCTCAGTCACCAGTTGCTTTGCTCTTTTCCCACATGGATACCCAAAATACCCAAAGAAGACTTTCTTCCCCCCAAAGTCACTCTTTTTGGCATCTTTATCCAAATGGGAAGGTCAGACCAGCCTTGCAACTTCTTTGGCAGCTAACCCCAAACAATGAGTCAGCAGGACATTTTAGGAAATACTGGAAACCTTTTTGTGGCACTTGATAAAGGTGATCCTTTAGGGAGGCTGGTGCCAATCCTATTTTCTTAGATAGAGCAAATTCCCATTAATGATGAGTTACTGGACCTTTTTCCTTGGACTTTAGGAAGTGCAACAGCCAATGAGCCTTGGATAGCTAAACCTTCCAATACCAGAGTCTCTACCACACAACCTAGAAACTTTTGTCCAAAATGTCAAGTGGCAAAGAGAGACATGGAGGTGACCCATCCTCCGAAAAAGCTGAGGAGGAGAAAAATTCTTCTTGCTGGTGAAAAGAAGGTTATTGCAAATACCCTACCCCTTCTTCCTCCTCTGAATCAGACAAGTGGTCAGAAGTACTGTCCAACAGAGAAGACAATGCTGCAGTTAGGTTGGCAGAGTAAATGAGACAGAAAACACATTAGTTGTGAGAAGACTGAGTAGCAGCAGTGTATTTTATGTCTCATATGTTATGATCCCCAGATTCCTAAAGAGGACCCTGCAAGCAAGGCCACATAATTCATGAGTTAAGAGGAAAGAAGGGAAGGTGACATGAAATGAGCTGCGCCAAGGGGCCAGAGAAGCTGAGAGAGAGCGCGCCTCATAACCCAAAGGAGAACAAAAACCCCAGGATATAAATGCATCTCTGCATTGACAGCTGTCCCCATAAGCCTATGATCCCAGGCTGATCAGCATAACTCACCGAACCAAGAACAATCCAGGAACTAGATCTTTAATAATCTTGGCTCCATATATTTGGTGCTGTAAGAGGGCACCCATGCAGCATCAACAAGAACTGCTTTCCAGAAAGTTACCAAAGCTGAACATTGCCACGGGTGTTAGGGCATATCCTTTAATCACACAAAGTGGGAGTATGCCTGGGTCACCTCAAAGTACAAGTAGCATGGGGTGAGCAGGCAGCAGCAACAAAAAGAAGGTGCTACCTCATCAGAGATTGAATACTGACAGCCAAGGAGAGAACCTTTTCCTTTCAAAAATAGATCTAAGGAGATCACTATGCAGGAACAGAGAGTTTTTAGAATATCTTTGTGAAAGAATAAGTTTAGTTAAATTTTTGCTCATTGCTATATGTCCTCATTGCTAGACCTAGTTTTACTTCTGTTCCTCACAAGGCTGGTCCTCTATATAGGACTGTACATTGCAGTGCTGCAACTCACTGAACTTCATGCATGTGAAAAAATATTCCCTATAATTTCAAGCTTTGAGTTTTGGGCACATGCAGGCTGAGTATGAGATGAAGAGATGTTTTTCACATGAGCTGAAAGGTTGCTGAAAGACGCAAAACCCCTATTTAACACTTGTAAATAGCTCCCTATAGTACTCCTGTTAGCCTGTGTTTCTGTTAAATATGATACAGAAACCTCTGAAAACCAGCTATCAACCTAGTATAGAGAAAAGGTCTTCTGCTTTTGTTAACTATGCCAGCCTGAAAGGCAATGTAGCTCTGTTTGACTGGGCAGCATAAACTGTAGCACTGACAAGTGCCACCCTATAATAGACAATCCACCATTCTAGGTTTAAATAACTGACTTTATGGTTGAAATTAGCACTGTGCTTGTAACTTCATCAGCAAAACTTCACTGATACAACAAACCACACCGTGTAGATATTCCATTTCCAAACGTACTTTTGTTTTTAGTAACCACCTTCTGATAACCATGACCGAACATCAGTTGCCATCAAGTTTTCTTAGCTGGTAGTCCTAGAAATCTGCAGCTAAAAGAACCACACAGATTTAAAGCTGAAAAGTTCTGCAAACTTACAGTCTGCTATCAGCTGGGAATGTAATTCCCAACTTGAGGAGACAGACCTGCACTAGCTCTCACTAAGCAAGTGCACTAGAAACAGAGAATGGTCATAGTGACGGGTAGGGCAAGTCATCCTGAGTACACACCTGTTTGAGATGCTAAGTATGTATTTGGGGTAGCTAACCCCCATCTCGCCACGGCTACACACTATTTTTATGGCAATAGTTCAGTTTTCACAGCTAGCGTGAGTATGTCTCCTCAAGTTGGGAATTACAGCCCCAGGTTAAAGGGTACATATACCCTTAGAGAGAAACTACTGAGATTCTTAAAAAGAGAATATAGATCAGCAAATCTAAACAGCAGTAAAGCTTATATATGTCACTGTTAAATGATGCTGCATAGCATCCAAATTGTGAAGGCCTAATATATAACACAAAGGACAGATTTAATAAGACTGCTCAAGAAAAAACACTTTTATAAGCGCATCACTACCAAAAGGAGGTATTTGAATACTGTTAAATTCTTAACAATTCAGAGATTTGTAGAGAGCAAAACATTAGACTACTACTCTTCAGAAAGGGATTTGCACAAATGAAATATTCAATTTTAGGTCCCAATATGTCCTTTTTCAAAGGCAAATAGGTTGAGGTGAAAGCACCTAACATACAGTGTCACAAAAAGACACCGCCAAAATTACATTCAACAAAATCCACACACATATAGGATTTTTCACATTTTCAGTATTTTATGTAGTCTATGATCTTAATGAAATCATGATTAATACAGGGTCTTAGGTATAAGATAACATTAAGACATTATATAGTGAATATCTCTAGCTGGAAACCTCCAAGGGGCGGGGGAGAAGACAATGGGACTAACAAAAGATATGGATACATTAGCCAAAATAGAAGATGAAACAAGGAAGTACATCTAGATAGGCAATGGGAGAACAAAGGAAAAGTGGTTTCTCCACATACACATCCTTTAGGGTGGAAGGGAACAGCCGGTCTCTCCAAAGCTAGTATGGTGACTGACCACAGATGACATATGAGCAGTACCAAACTCTACAGTGAATGCTTCCAGCTGAAAGAATGAAATCTTGGGTCCTTTCCCAAGAGCATCTACATCTCCGATTTCCTGTACTCCAAACTCCTGGCAGATTCCATCCCATTTGCACTTAAGAAATTCACTCAAATCAGAAGCACGTGCAGCTGATAGAGCTCACAAAACACCCCTCTCAACACTAGAAGCCTTACTATAATCTGTTGACCATCTGCCTTATGCTGTACTGCAGTTTGCCCACTTCCTGTGTCCTGCTGAATACTAGAATTCCTATCTAGTACCCATTTTCAACTAAAACTGAAAAGGGTCACTAATACCTGTAAACTATTACGGGGTATTTAGAGCTTTTATCATCTCAACACTTTCTCTGTTTTACAAGAACATTAGGAGTTAAACCTATTGGCAAAGGTATATTCTTTCTGTAGCCTCTTACAGTTTTCTGGTACTCTACCATTTTTCCTCTGCCACAGTACCAAGGCATAGTCATCAATCTTACTTCTGAACACGCTGGGAATTCCCTGCAGAACACTGCTACTGGCAGCCAACATACCCTGAACCTCTTTCTGTACTGCATTTTTTTTTTAAATCTACAAGATGCTACTTTAAGAGTCTCTGCTTCACATTCAAATGTTTAGTGTTCAATGGCAGAAGGGAAGAGAGCAATTGCAACTGCATAAAAGTTTTGAAGTTTATAAGAAAAACAAAATATGACAAATAGCAGAACAGCTTGGATGCAGTCACAGACAGAAACAGGACCTACCGACTGGGAATCTTGAACACCACAGAACCCATTCACTTCAGTATAAAGTGAGATGTCATATTGTGATACAACTTCAGTATAAAGTGACTTGTCTTATTGTGAAGACTAAGGTAATACTTATAGATGACTTCTAACATTAGTTTGTCACACAAAGGATAATTTTTTTATTATACATAGTGTGACTGTGGAGCCTTTGCTAAGTGTTCTAGAAGAACAGTTTAATCTTCTGACATTAAAGATATTCGTTTAACTTTTGTGAAAGCAAAGTGAACATATATAACATGCTCAGTTCTTTAGACAATCAATACAGGGCTGGCCAGATTGAGAGTTTCTCTTAGATCACATGGAAGTTTTGTACTTTGATCACATTTACAAACATTTTAATGTAATTGTTCCTGGAAAGAAAAGTTGACTGATGAAGGCAATAGTGTTGAGTATAAAGCCAGTGAATGTATGTGTTTAAAAAAAATAAAAAAAAAATTGGTAGAGAATAAATGCCCCAGAAATAGTACAGGCGACTGTAAGCACAGGTGAAAAACCAGAACACACACACAAGATACATATAGCCCTTTGGATTTGCCAGCCATAAGTAAACATAAAGAATATCCAGCTATATATATTTATTATTGTCTCTACTAAAATCCAGTGCCAGTCTTAAAAAAAAAGCATATTACAGTAGTTTTAAAGTTTCAGAGAAACCAGTCTTGGGATTGTAGGTGGAAGAGTAAAGGGTTTTTTCACCCATCTAATGTATGATCAAATATGAAATTGTAGCTAAGACAAAAGAGCTGCAGCTGGAGGGAATGCATACAAGCAGCTTCCTCCAGAACCTTTTCTATCTTACACTCAACCTGGACTAAATCACAATTTTTTCCAAACCCTGAAAATCGACAGACACCAGGGATCCCAGTTCATGTAACTTATTTTAATGTTGTTATAGTTACAAGTCACTGGAATTATCTGGGAAGAGGCTGCTGAACAAAACTTCATTAAAGAGAGAGGGGTTTTGGGTACAGTATTTTCTTAATGGTCCTTCATTTGGTTGTCTCTCGTTTCTTCCCACTTTAATAACAGTAAAATATTAGAATAGAAAGGAAAGGATTAAATTCATAATTCTACCTGTGTATTTAAAATAACCACCACTGTTATCTCCAAGTTCCTAGCCTCCAAATCAGTTATTCAGGTCATTTGTTTATTTGCTTGCTTAAAAAACATATCAGCAAAGGGGAAAACACATTTAAAAGCCCAAAATCTTTGGTAACCCAGTTAAGGTTGCCCAGTTGTGCTCTGTGCTATTCCAGAATGCAAAGAGTGGCTAAATTTAAACCTCTCAAAAACCAAAAAATACAAAGTTAAGGTACATACGCCGCCACGAGGAAACAGCCATTGGGAACAGTTCAGTAAGGGTGCTGCAAACATTAAACTATAAAGGGAAGTGGTGGGTTATTGATCTATGGATGTCTCTAAATCAAGACTGGATGTCTTTCTGGAAAATGCCTTAGTTAAACAAGTTATAAAGCTCGATACAGGAGTAACTTGACGAAATTCACTGTCCTATGTTATACAGAAGGTCAGACCAGATTATCTAATGGTCCCTTCTGGCCTTAATATCCATGAATCTATAATGAGCAGATAGGAGGAAGGACTAAGAACAGGCTACTATTTGTGCTGTATATTCCACAGACTGGAATGCCAGCATTTAACTGCATTCACGCCTGCTGCATTCTTTCTGTTATATGTAGCTATATTGAATGGCGATGTGGATTAATGGGAGCAGCATGACAGAGCTATCAATGTGATATGGGGAGAGGTGCATGTGTACCTTCAGAGATCAAGTTTGCCTCCTTTCAGCTCCGAATCCTGTAGATTGAGTCACCAGAGATACACAGGGATCTTTTATTCAACCATGGGGATTATCAGAAGTCTGGTGACATACATGCAGTGGTCTCCAGAGCCTACTGAGAAGAATCCTTAGCAAATCTGGAGTGGTTTATGTGGAGTACGCTCTCTGTTAGCATAAGCAACTTCTGTTTGCTATGCCTGACATAAATCTGAGTTTTGCCTTAGCAAAGAGGTATTACACTTTGTTTTGCAGTGTCATGTGCTCTGTTCCTGAAGTGTTCTGTAGTATCTGTAAGAGTTGAGAGCTAGTATATGCTGTTGGAACATTGGGCCTTTGCTCAAAGGGAGCAGAGTTACAGTTAGGTTGCAGAGTGGCGTGTACCTTAACTTTGTATGTCTTGGCTTTAGAGGTTTAAGTTTAACCACTCTGCACATTCGGGAAAGGCATGAGGCACCACTGCGAAATCTTAACTCTCCATTAACAACATTTTGGGACATTTAATTTCTTAGGTTTTTAACAAAAATTGCTCAGCATCTCCATGTACAGCCCAGCTCTTCTCTTCCCCTGCTCCTAGCCACAGAATGCACTGACAGCATGTTAGTCCTTTACTGATCCAGCGTCATCTCCTGTCTGTCTGACCAACACAACCTGGTTCTCCCTCCTCCCCATGGAGAGGTGGGAGCAATCATGGGAGCCACAGGTTGAAGAGCAAGGGAAAAGATGCTGGAATACTAGCCTGGAGTCAGTGGGGACACTTTTTGCAGGGGGACAGATGAAGCCCCAAATAACCCTCACTGCACTGCTCTGACCCCTTCCCTTCCACCCCACATTCTCCTGCACTGCTCTGACTTCCCCATTCCCATTAGAAGCAACATTAGCATGGGGAAGACTGAGCCTGGAGCCCCTTCCCCACAGCTGGAGGCAGGAAGAGGAAGGTGAGAAGTGCTGAATTCCTTCCTCTGATGAGGGAGCAGCCAAGTCCTGGAACAGCCATGGGGAGGAACTGTGGGGAATAGAGGGATATTTGTAGGGGATGGAGGAAAGTGAGGGCACAGATGGCTACGCTTCCCTTTTTACCAAACATCACCGAAGGGAAAATTGCCCAACATTCCCCCTCACATATCTGCTCTGTCAGCACTTCTGATCTCCCAAGAGAGCAAAGGTCCCTTTGAGGACGATCCTTTATTTGAGGGACTGTAAAAAAACCAAACTACTTGTTTGGAAAGTCAGTTCATCAGAACAGTATTCATCCAACTGGGTTTGCCGCAGCTGGGCTTGTACTATTTGTTCTTCCCACAGTCAGAGGAAATCCAGGACCAGTAAGCAGCATGCGCAGTAACTGGAGTTTTTATGCAGAGGTATACCTGTGTGCTTTCAAAAGTGGGCTAGCCGGGAAAGGGTCGTTTCAAAAACATGCTGGAGATTTTAAAGTGGGGGAGGGAGGAAGTGTCTCCTTCCAGCCACAGTGCAATAGAGTTCAAATTTGTGACCAGAGAGGTCACAGTTGCTGAAGTACTATTTTTAGTAGTACATGTAATGTAGCATCCATACATGTTTTACCGGTGGAACAGTGCTGGTAGAGGACCCGTGTCATTCAGGGAAGTAGTTTTCAGTTACTGTCACTCAGGGTTTTACTGACAGATCTTAAAATTGAATGTGGATGCATACAAAGATGTGCTGAAATAAGGAAGGGTTACTGGTAAAATTTTGTAGTGTAGACCAGGCGTAGTAGAGAGAAATCCTGAGTGGCTGAGATCAGTTTAGGGAGGATTAGAGCTATAGTTTGAGCCTAGGTGTTCATTAAAAAAAAAAAGTTACAGGAACCAGTTGATGTTGTAAACATTTTTTTAAAGGGGGGGGGGGGGAGTTAGAAGTGTATTTTAGGAACCCCTTTGTCAAATGACACTAAGTTTGACCACTAATCCTAACCTGAACAACCATGAGTCACAGCAAATTTCAAGACAATCCAACTAATTTGGATTTTAGAGCACTTAAAATAGTTGACCTTTAGACAGAAAGTGACACTCAACCTTAACTAGCAGAGCTGGTGAAATGCTTACTGGAGAGAGTTCAAGTTATTTATTCTTTATCAATCTAGCGCAAATAAACTGTGGGCAGAACTCAGTTTTCCCCATCAATGAAACCACAGAGCGACAGCTGTAGAAAAATGAGGCTGGTTATCTATGTAGGACTGGGATGGAGAACAGATAGAAGGGAAGTGGATCCCACACACAAGATGATAGCTACTTAGTACAAATCAGGAGAAACAAGAGTTCCTAAGAAACTGGTATCTATAAGGGGGAGGACACAGGATGTAGAGAGGAAGGGGTAATGTAAAGAAACTCACAGCTGAGCCCCTCACATTGGTACAAAGAAGTTATGAAGGGAGTACTTGCTGGGGTTGTAGGTGAAGCAGGAGATCTATGGCAGCTGATTGTCATGATGGCAACTACAGGTATACATCTCCTACACAGAGTACTCACTAGGGGTCAGCGTAATGAGGGTTCCATTAAGGTTATTAATCATGTGCCGGATATAACTAGAACACAGAGGACACTCATTAAGTGTCACTGGTGAAGCAAGGGCTGTGTGGTAGCGGGCAGCACTACTGAGGGCCCATGGAGGTACAGGAGATGGGGAGAAGAATTTGTTAGCAGATGTTGGTGGGGCGGGGGTCTCCCAAGGATGGTGGTCATGCAGCAAGTAGGAAGTGTACCATGGCTCTGCAGGTGCTAATAGCTACACACGGGAAGACAGCAGGGCAGATGAGGTCACTTGTGAAGCCAGGGCTCTGCATGGAATAGTAGTAGTACAAGAGCACTGACGGATACTTACTAGGGGTCATTGGTGAAGCCGGAGCTCACTGGGGCTGGAAGCCCCATAGGGGAACTCAGAGGGCATCATGACGGGGTATGGATGTCTGATGTGAAGTATTCACTAGGGGCTCCATAGTCTATGAGGTGGTATAAGGGTATGGTGCCTGAAATGGAAAACTCACTAGGGTCACTGAGGAAACTAGGACTCCACAGGGGCTGGGAACCATATATATATAAGGGATGGGGATACAAAAAGCAATGCAGGCAACGTGTGGGATACTCACTAGAAATCACTGGTGAACTAGAGGCTGATAGGTGGGGGCAGGATAGGAGTATAGTGCTCTGTGTCAGGTACTCACTAGGGGTCTCTGAAGTGGGGCAGCTCCTCAGATGCTGTCAGATATATGGTGTGGGTCCATGGAGGTGATATAGGGTTTTGACGGCTGGTAGCCATACCGGGTGGAAGAGCATGGGATGCAAAGGGATAGTATGGACCACTCACTAGGGGTCATTGATGAAGCAGGGTCTCTGCTGGGACTGGCGGGCTGTATGTGGTGAGGTGTAGGGAGTAAATGGGGCAAAGTGCTCAGTAGGGGGTATTCACTAGTGGTCAAGAGAGGGCTGGTAGCTGTATGGAGGGGTACAGAGAATATGGGGCATGGTGCCTGGCATGGAGTCCACAGCAGAGGTCACTGATGAAAAGGGGTATGTGGCAGCTGGGAAAGAGAGGGTGCACTGGGACATGGTGCCTGGGGAGGGTATATGGGGCAGGGTGTGGGGTACTCACTATGGGTCACTGGTAAGGGGTGGATGGGTGTCCTGGGATGCATGGAACAGGGTGCCTGGGGGTACTCACTAGGGGTCACTGGGGAAAGGGGGCAGGGTGCCTGGGAATATTCAGGGCACAGAGAGGAGCACTCAGTATGTGGTCACTGAAGCAGGAGCAGGGTGCATGGTGTACAGTATGGGGTATTCACGAGGGGGGTTCTGGTGAGATGGGGGCAGGGTGCCTGGGGTTACATGGAGAAGGTGCCTGGGGGTACTCACTAGTGGTCTTGAGTGGGCGAGCGGGAATAGTGTCTAGGGCTGCATCGAGAGGGCAGGGTGCCCAGGGTACAAACTAGGTCACTGGTGAGAGGGTGCATAGTGCCGGGGGACACAAGACGTGGCATGAGGCATGGCATGAGGGGTCGCTGGTAACAGGGCCCGGATGCCCAGGGTGATAGGCGCCCAGAGGACCCAGGGCAGGGCATGAGGTCCTGACTAGGAGTCATTGATAAGGAGGGAGTAAGGTGCCCTGAGGTACTCATGAGGGGATGCTAGTGAGGGAGGCCACTATGCCCAGGGGGACATGGGGCAGGGTACCCGGGGTACTCATTAGAGGTCACTGGTAAGAGATGCCCGGGAGAACATTAAGCATGGTGTGGGGTACTCATTAGGGTTCACTGCTGAGATAGGGCAGGGTGAAACAGGGCATGGGGTGGGGTACTCATGAGGGGTAAGGGGGCGGGAATGATGCCTCGCGGGGCACAAGGCACAGCATGGAGTATTCAGTAAGGATTGTTGAAGAAGGGGCTGGGAGACCGGGGGAAACGGAGCATGGTATGAGGTACTCACTAGGCATCGCTGGTGAGGTGGGGGTTGGGCACCCAGGTGGACATGAGCCAGGGTACACACTAGGGGTTGCTGGTGAGAGGTGGATGGGGTGCTGGGGGGGGGGGGGGGGACGGGGGGAGGGGGACATGCAAGGCAAGGCATGGGGTACTCAGGGGGTCACTGGTATAGGGGAGGCAAGTACTCACTAGGGGGTCACGGGGCAGGGTGCATGGGGTACACATTGTGGTTCACCGGTGGGGGGGGGGGCAGAGGGACACTCACTAAGAGTCACTGGTAATGGGGGACAGGGTGACCCGAGGGGACAGGGGCACAGCATGAGGTACTCACTAGGGTTCACTAGTGGGAGAGGATAGGGGGCCCAGGGAAGCAAGGGCATGTTATAGGGTACTTGCTAAGGATCACTGGTAAGGGCAGCAGGATAGCCAGCAGGGTGCCTGGGTACTCAATAGGGATCACTGGCGAGGAGGCTAGGTCCCCAGGGGTGTGGGCATAGAGGCCCAATACTCACTAGGGATTGCTAAAGAGGGGAGCAGGGTGCTGAGATGCATGGAGTAGGAGCCTGGGTTCTCACTAGGGACTGCTTGTGAGGGGAGCAGAGTACCCGGGTACAACTTAGGGGTCACGGGAGAGTGGGGAAGGGAGCACAGGGTAGGAGCCCAGGTTCTCACTAGGGAGAGCTGGCGCAGGAGAAGGTGCCTGGGGGTGAGGCCAGGTATTCATTAAGAGGCGCAGGGGGATGCCCAAGGCAGAAACCCAGGGTGCAGGACAGAAGCCAAGGTACTCATTAGGGGGCACTGTGTAGGGAGGTGCCCAGGGGGCAGGAGAAGTGTACTCACTAGGGGGCGCTGGCAGGGGGAGGTGCCTGTGGGCAGGAGCCCATGGCCAGAGCTTGGCACTCACTAGGGAGCGCTGTGGGGGCCGGAGCCGGGCGCTCACTAGGGCGGGCCAGGGGGGCGAGGCGGGGGGGCAGGGGGGGGGAGGGGGGCGAGGAGGGCGCCACTGGGGGGGGCGGGGCCAGAGGAGGCCTGAGGGTAGGGGGCAGGGGCGGGCCTCACTGGGGGGCGCAGCCAGGCATGAGGGCGAGGGGCGGGGGCAGAGGCTGGGGCAGGGGGGGGGGCGGGGGGGGGGCCGGGGGGGGGCCCGGGGCAGGGGGCGGGGGGGGGGGGGGCGGGGGCTGAGGGGGGGGCCAGGGGGGGGCGGGGGGGGTGCAGGGGGGGGCGGGGGGGCGTTGAGGGGCGCCCGGGGCAGGGGCCGGAGCCTGGTGCTCACTAGGGGGCGCTGAGGGGCCACATCCCGGGGGTAGGGGCTGGAGCCAGGCTTTCACTAGGGGGTGCTGAGGGGCCAGAGCCGGGCACTCACTAGGGGGCGCTGAGGGGCCGCAGCCCGGGGGCAGGGGCCGGAGTCGGGCGCTCACTCGGGGGCACTGCGGGGCCGCGGGCGGGGGCCGGAGCCGGGTACTCACTAGGGGTCGTTGGTGAAGCGGGGGCTCCGCGGGGGCTGGTAGCCGTACAGGTGACAGTAGAGCACATCGAAGCAGAAGCAGCACATCTCGGCCGACACCACCATCTTCCTGCAGCCGGGCCCACCGGAGCCGGCCCCGGGGGAGGCGAGCAGCGAGGCGGCCGGGGGGGAGAGGCCGCCGGGGCCCCCGCCGCAGTTGGGCGGCAGCGGCGGGGACAGGACGCAGCCGGCGGCGCCCCCCGCCAGCCCCCCCAGGCCGTTGAGGCGGGCGATCCCCGGCGGGGGTAGCGCCCCCGGCTCGCCGCCCGCTGCCGCCGCCCCTCCGCAGTGGGAGCTGCCGCCGCCGCCCCCCGGGCCGGCCGAGCCCGAGGGAGGGGAACTGGAGAGTTTCTGCTTCTTCACCCCGCAGCAACCCGCCGCCATCTTGGAGCCGTCTCCCCCCACGCAGCGCTTCCGACCCATAGCGGGGGGGCCGGCCGGCCGGCCGGGGGACGTGCGGCCGCCTGCTCCGCCTCCTCCCGGGCCCGCTCCGCCTGCAACGGGGAGGGGGCAGGGAGGGATGAATGGGGAGAAAGAGAGAGCGGAGTTAGAGCCGCCCCGGCGTGCCAGGCGCCGCGCCTCGCAGGGCGCAGCCACCTTCGCTGGCCCCTGCCCGGCAGCGCCTCGTCCCCCCCAGCTCCCCGCCGGGGAAGGGCCCGAAACCCTCCCGCCTGCCGAAGAGCCGCGCCCCGGCCGCGCGAGCCCGAGGAGGCGGCTGACAATGCCAGACTTGCACAGTGCAAATGACCTCGGCTGGCTTTTGCTTCGGAGGGGGGAAGGAGAAGCGAGGGGTGTGTGTGAGCCAGCCAGCGGGAGCATCAACTGCTGCACCCACAAACCCGGCGGGCCTGTGATGGCTGGCAGCGGGGACGGGTTTCAGTTAAGACTTTGCTGAGGCCAGCAGCCAAGGGGGCAACTGGGTGTGACCCTGGTGGACTAGTCTAGTGCTTCCCTTCTTTAATCTATAGTTCCTAAAGGTGAGATCTGCCCCACGGGAACTGATGGAACATGGAAGTGCCTTTGCTTGAGACAGTTAAAACTGCACTGGCTAAAACACTGACGAATAATAGTTTACGTTTGTACCTTACATCTCAAAGGAGCATCAAGCATACTAGAGCCTCACCCATCACTAAAATGCAGCTATCACTGACGTGGAAACTGGCAGCTTTTTAATATAGAATAGCAATGCTACCAAACTATTTAGGCAGGGAGTGAAGAATATTATATGTAGTTGAAAAAACCAGGGATATTTATATAGGCAGAAAATCATTATCCAAATTAGAATACAGCCTCAGAAAATCTCAAGGGTACTTTTAGGGCCACAACTGGTCAGGAGCTCAGTTTTACATCTTATATTGAAAACAGCATCACAGCAATGTCCTACCACAATCCTGGGCATTGATTCATTGTGGATTTAAAGGGAAGAGGTTTCAGAGTGGTAGCCCTGTTAGTCTGTATCATCAAAAAGAACGAGGAGTACTTGTGGCACCTTAGAGACTAACAAATTTATTTGTGCATAAGCTTTCGTGGGCTAAAACCCACTTCATCGGATGCATGCAGTGGAAAATACAGTAGGAAGATATATATATACACAGAGCACATAAAAAAATGGGTGTTGCCATACCAACTATATCGAAACTAATCAAGTAAGGTGGGCTATTATCAGCGTACCACTTACTAAATCTACAACTCCACTTCCTGGTGAGTTGGAGAGGCTTCCATCCAAAAAGTGGCCTGAATAGGCGTGCAGCAATTCTCCAAAAAGGGCCATATATTTGGAATTTAATGTACCCACCCTACACCACCCACATCATATATCATTTTAAAACTTATGTACATTCAGATGAGCTCTGATGTGGAGCTGTCAAGTGGTGCCGTAAGCCTGTAGGCGAGGTGAAACAATGGTATCCAAAATGAGAAAGTGTCATTTTTTGCACAGTTCCAGAAACACTGCCACATGATTCTGACTACGGTTTTTAATGTTTAAGTTAATATCAACACCAAATTGTGGTGTATATTGGTCAAAGCTACCAAATGACAGTGTAGAGTTTTATTGGTTTTGCATGGGCAAGTATTTTTTCAAAAAATGATGCAGCTGTTTAGTGTGCAGCAAAAATAGCAAATATGAGCATTTTGCAATATACTAACATGAAATGTTTTCACATCACATATTCTTAATTGTCAAAGTATCTCACACATGATTATAATAGTGTTCTATACTTTCAGTAAAATTTGCTATCCAGATCAGGGTCATGCTGAAAATTGTGCACGAGTAGCAGTAGATTGCATGTCCATAGTTTATGCTGCATAGTGGATAGATGTAAATGTATGTGAATTCCTAATGTAAAGCCTCTCCATTTGTAAACTTTTGTACATACAATGTAGCATCTAGTCTGCTGGTAGAAGGTTTTAATTTGTAATTGCCTATGCATGCAGTACTAGCCTTTGAAATATTCTAGAAACTAGCTTTTTAATTCAGTGACACGTATGTACAGGCCACGTTACTGTTAGAAATGACAGTTGCTGGAACTACACGAATACCTCCTCCCTGCTTACATCAAAGAAAAAAAAATCTTCAAAAAATTTGAAAAATTTGTTATTTGTCAAGAAAATTAAAAGAATGCAGAACTGTCAAAAGTCAGCAGTGCTGGACAGAACCTTCATAAAATAGAAACATTTGAGAGAGCAATCAATCTAGGGGGGAGCAGCACTTCAAAGAAGAGATGATGACATGTTGCATGGAATATCTATGGAAGTCTTGATTGCTAAGGAGGCAGTTTATAACTCAACATGCCTTTCTTCCTACTTGGGTAAAACAAATCTTAAAGCAGAACTGTCTAGTTATACTGCAATAACACATAACACATAACACACCTTATGACATTGTATTTTATTAGCTGATTGAAGAGAGAGAGAATGATGTACAACAAGAGGGCTCTTCTCTGTCCAAGATGCTACAAAGATATAAAGCCCTACTTCCCTCAGACGTAGAAACTGCAAGCTATTCCAGTAGCACATAATAGGCAAGCTTAGAAAAACACTATGGTTCTGAAAGTTCATTTCATTCACAGCATAGACAGGGCACATCTATCATTGTTCCATGCAGCACAATAAACATTATCTGATGCTATCCAAGCTGCTAGTAATCTGAAGCAGGAACTTAAGTCATCCAAATGTTTTGTGCATGTTCAGTTGAGAGCCTGATGAACAGCTTTCAAATGAAAAAGTGGTTTTGTATAATGTTGCTTCAGTCCCTCAGCTGAAGTAGCTAAAATAAAGCCTCAAAATCTTATCCAAAGTCATATGATTGTAGTTTACAGAGGTCAGTACTGTTGTTTCCTTTTTGGTACAACAGATTGTATATTGGTTGATAGATAAAGCAGCATATAATTCAGCCAGCAATGAGTACCACCCTTCAGAAAACATTCAGGGAAGGTGCTCTCCGTTTCAGAGTGCAAAGTTCCAAAATTATTATACCACTGCACATAATAGCCTTGCTGCACAGCTACACCATGAGCTTGAGTCTCACAATTTAATTGGCATTCTACACTTTCATGGATCCTGTGACAGTTATAATGAGCTGAGGCTGTTCATCACTAGTGCTGCAAAAACTGAATTAGAAAATCGTGTTCATTCCAAATGGAATTGTACCACTTCATGCTGACAAAAATCTCATCCATGAAGGAGATGATAATATAGACATCAACGTAGAGACCATTAACGGAAAGAATATGTTCCATTCAATGGCTAGTGTGGTAATTCAAGGACAGCCTGCAGATAGTTCAGCGTCACAAGAAATTATCACTGAAGCGTGGGAAAGTACAGGCAAGCTCCAAAGGCAATCAGAGTCTCTTATACAGTGTGCAGCATTTGAAAAACCTAGAACACATCCAGAACTGACTCTGCATGGAAAAATACTCTAGAAAACTGTTGTCACCTAAAATAAACACTGTCCAAGATCTCTCCTGGTGTCTTTTAAGACTACCTCATGATGTCATACTGACACCAAATGATGTTGCTATTGTTCACACTCAGGTGATTCCATTTTGGACTGATTCCAACCACAAGCTTGAAATGAAGAAGAGCACCTACACAGGAGTTGCATATGCACCTATTGGGATGCCAGATTAGCTGAGATGATAATACAGTGCTGAAATGTAAGGAAATGTCAGGAGCTCTAGAAGAGCAGCATGCTGTTCAGACCATGGATCAGCAGCTGCATGTTGTTGCTCAACAAGTGAAATGGAGTCTCTGAATTTAACTTGGTAACAATGTGATTTGCCTGGGTGGTTTTTACACCCTGTGCAGTTTTATTGCATGTACTGGGAAAATTTGGGGAGATGCAGGATTGCTAGACTTTCTTGTTGAGTCTTATGTTTACGCAGCGGCCACTGCAGATCAAATGTTTGATGGTAAACAATTCAACTGTGTTCTGTATGGCTTAGCTCTAGCATTTGAGGCCTGAGTGGTCTAAAACTTTATTTACTAACTAAATGGTGTGAGCAGGGAGGAGGTATTCATGTAGTTCCAGCAATTGTCTGGAAAATGTTGTCTGATACTTAATAGGTGTTTGAGTCTGAAGACATTGAGTCCTTACAACTAGGGCTGTCAAGAGATTAAAAAATGTAATCATACTGTTTAAACAATAATAGAATACTATTTATATAAATATTTTAGGATTTTTTTCCACATTTTCAAATATGTTGGTTTAAATTATAACACAAAATACAACATGTACAGTACTCACTTTATATTTTTTATTATAAATATTTGCACCATAAAAATAAAAATAGTATTTTTCAGTTCACTTAATACAAGTACTGTAGTGCAATCTCTTTATCATGAAAGTTTAACTTACACATATGGATTTATGTACAAAAAATAACTGCATTCAAATATAAAACAATGTAAAACTTTAAAGCCTACAAGTTCACTCAGTCCTGTTTCAGTCAATTGCTCAGACAAAGAAGTTTGTTTACATTTACAGGAGATAATGCTGCCCACTTCCTGTTTACAATGTTACCTGAAAGGGAGAAGAGGCGTTCACATGGCACTGTTGTAGCCGGCGTTGCAAGATATTTACGTGGCAGAAGCGCTAAAGATTCATATGTCCCTTCATGCTTCAACCACCATTCCAGAGAACGAGTCCATGCTGATGAGGGGTTCTGCTCAATAACGATCCAAAGCAGTGCAGATCAACACATGTTCATTTTCATCGTCTGAGTCAGATGCCACCAGCAGAAGACTGATTTTCTTTTTTGATGGTTCGGGTTCTATAGTTTCCGCATCGGAGTGTTGCTTTTTTAAGACTTCTGAAAGCATGCTCTACACCCAGCAGCGGCTCCAGGCACCAGTGCTCCAAGCGCGTGCCTGGGGCGGCAAGCCACGGGGGGCACACTGCCGGTTCCTGCGAGGGCGGCAGTCAGGCAGGCAGCCTTCAGTGGCGTGCCTGTGGGACCTCCCGCAGGCACGCCACCAAAGGCAGCCTGTCTGCCATGCTTGGGGTGGCAAAAAAACTAGAGCCACATCTGTCTACACCCCATCCCAATCAGATTTTGGAAGGCACTTCAGATTATTAAATCTTGGGTGGAGTCCAGTACCTATCTTTAGAAATCTCACCTTGGTACTTCTGCGTTTTGTCAAATCTGCAGTGAAAGTGTTCTTAAAATGAACAACATGCTGGGTCATCATCCAAGATTGCTATAACATGAAATATATGGCAGAATGTGCATAAAACACAGAGCAGGAGACATACAATTCTCCCCCAAGGAGTTCAGTCACAAATTTAATTAATGCATTTTTTTAATTAGTGTCATCAGCACGACAGCATGTCCTCTGGAATGGTGGCCAAAGCATGAAGGTGCATACAACTGTTTAGCATATCTGCTGGCTACAAAAAAAGCTGGCTACAAAAGTGCCATGTGAACATCTGTTCTCAGTTTCAGGTGACATAAATAAGAAGAGGGCAGCATTATCTCTAATAAATGTAAATAAACTTGTTTCTCTTAGCGATTGGTTGAACAAGAAGTAGGACTGAGTGGACTTGTAGGCTCTAAAGTTTTACATTGTTTTGTTTTTGAGTGCAGTTATATAACAAAATCTACATTTGTATGTTGTGCTTTCACGATAAAGAGATTGCACTATGGTACTTGTATGAGGTGAATTGAAAAATACTATTTCTTTTGTTTGTCATTTTTAAAGTGCAAATATTTGTAATAAAAATAATATAAAGTGAGTACTGTAAACTTTGTATTCTGTGTTGTAATTGAAATCAATATATTTGAAAATGTAAAAAAAATCCAAAATATGTAATAAATTTTAATTGGTATTCTATTGTTTAACAGTGCTATTAAAACTGCGATTAATCACGATTAATTTTTTTAATTGCAATTAATTATTTTGAGTTAATCACGTGAGTTAACTGCGATTTAATTAACAGCCTTACTTACAACATGTCATTAAAGAGTTTGATGATTCTGTAACTCAGCATACACTACTATTACTGGAGGAATTTCAGACAAAGAGGTATACCCACTCTCTTATACTCAAATTCTAGGATCATTTTCTCCAGGCTATGCAGATACTACTTCTAATGTCCATGCAGAGCAAGAAGGTGATTGGAAACTTCATCTACATATACAGTATGCCATGCTTCCATACTTCTTTACTGCAAACAGGCCCAGCTGTGCCAGGTGGATACCAATCTACTTTCTTGATATGTTAAATCTCCCTGAAGAAGTACCTAGTGCATTTGTATCTGGGGAATTCACCATGTGTCAGACTCCTGGTTCTTTCAATGGAATTTGGAGTGACTTGGGAGCAGAGAAAGCTGACATCAAAGACTCAAAGGGCAGAAGTGGGATTGTCAAGAAAGAAGCCAGCCTTTGTCAGATGGACCCTCACAAATAGGGTGACCGGACGTCCAGATATTTAGGTGTTTGTCCGGCGTCCCGACCAATCTTTGGTTGGGATGCAATTTGTCTCAATATTTCACTCCGCCGGCAGCACACGCCCATGTGTCCCGATATTTTCTTCCTCTCGTCTGGTCAACCTACTCACAAAATATATCCTGAATGAATATGCAAAAACTATGAGAGAAAGAAGTGGTCTAACAAGAATTAGTGAAGAAAATCCACAAACAAGGTCTTGCCTCTGAATTGAAGAAGGATGAAGAGCATGTTACAACTCTTATAACCATGTCATCAATAATATGACATCCCCATTTGACCCTCCGTTACATCCAGAGGTGCATTTCAACATCTACTGTACTGCATGTAATAGCAGATGTACAAGAGTCTATTCTGAAAATAGCAAATGCTGGTGAAGAACAAGCAGAGAGACTTGTGAGAGATGCACTTGATTCTGATGGGGCATGTAGCTTCTTCAGGCCAATCAAGAAATCTGGCATCAAAACATTTGCTGACATGGCCAAGAAGACCAAATTTAAGTTTTGGCAGGGAGGGACATTCATAACAGCGATCATTTCAGAAATTGTTTTCTGCAGAGCACTGTCCTTAGCAAAATGCAGAGATGATGTTTCAGTGGCAACTGTTCTTAGTTACCTGTGTAGCCCATAAGGGCAGTTTGCTAGCTTGCTATATTGCATGATGTGCCTTTTTTCATTGGTTTGATTGATTATATTATTTGCTTGGGTTTTGTTTATGCTGAATTCCAGTATATGTTATTCATAATAGTTGGCTGTAAGGAACCTATAGGCCTGTATCCTGTATGATTAGCTAGAGCAAGTCAGCATGAGTGTTTGTAACCTTTGGCATAGATAAATGGCCTATGGGTTACCCCTCTTGACTTTGGGGAACTGAATGGGGAACCGAACAAACAGCTGAATATGTTTAACGCAGGTCTGGAACAGACAGGTAACTGCAGGGTACAGCACAGAACATGAAAGTCATAAGTTAGGCCAAGGGTAATGGTTTCAGGGATGAGATAATCAATATTAATACGTATGAATATATGTCATAATATGTTAACCTATAGAGTAAGTATACCAAAAGATTTATTTGGGTGATGAAATAAGATTTGAGCATGGTAGGATAGGCCTTGATTAAGGCAGTGCAGCGTCCCTATAAGAGAACAAACAACCATGCAAGAGGGTCACTCTTTTCCTATCTTCTGTCAAGCTATCAGCTCAGCTTTGCAATGTAGTTTAGTTACACAACACTTGAATTTAATCCCTACCAATTTGGGAAGCCTGGACCATCGCATTCATCGGGCATGCCAGAGACGAGGCTGGTCCTCTGTCTCCCACTACCAGGTCTACAGGGAAGGGTGTGAGTATGCTAGTTTAAGTAGTCTTTTAGAATAGAGATGTTACTACTAGGGGTCATAGAATTGTATTACTTCTTTGTGACTGTGTTTTATATAGTTTATTATTCTTTCATTCATTTTAATAAAGATCTTAACAGTTTGGTATTGTCCTCAGTATAAGTGTGCTTGCCACACAATCCGAGGGTCCTCTCACGACACTGAACTCTGTGTTCTCTAACCCTGGAGCCCGAATTGGGACAAGAACCTAAATATCTTCTGGTCAGATCATTGGTGAGCCATAATAAACTAGCCAATAAACTCAGATCAACACTCAATAAGGCCTGTACCTACATCCCTCTTCTATGCTGATGGAACAATTAGAAGAACAGACAAAATTGAATTAGGGCATCAGCTGGAAGCTAAAACTGAAAGAATCCATGAGCTAAGAGCAACCAAGAAACTGCAGTGTTCATCAGAGATGCCATGGCTGTCATAGAAATAATGGCTGGAGACAAATTCCACACATTCGATGAATTGGCTGCTGAGTACTTGAGGCAGGTCCTAAAAGGATTTGACAAAGCTAATTCTGTAATTGAAGTCTTTGACATATATGACAACAGTAATTCTGTGAAAAACTGCAGAAAGACAGAGCCAGATAGTATCTAACGTTAGATGCAAGAAATACCAGGTGATTGATGGAAGCCCTGTAAAAAGCTTCTAAACATGGCATCCAACAATCAGTCACTTGTAAGATTCCTCTGTGAATATATGGTTCAAAATGCACTTGAGACTGTATGAGCACACCCAACACAAACATTCCTTTTTGCTGGAGGCTTTTTCAATGGTGAAGTAGCAAAGTCCATCAGCAGTAGAGTTTTTGAAGAAGCTCAAGACTTGTACAGAACTCAAGAGGAAGTGAACACAACGATGCTTCTTCATACTGTATGTTCCCATGTCTTTTGGTGTCAAAGGAACCATAGTAATTAGGTCACTTGTTGCAGATGTTTTGCTGTTCACTACTTTCCAAAATTGGAACACTTAGATAACATCTGGATTGAAACAGGCACCATTATCAGCACAACTGACAAGTGTCACTTCATACCTGTGCATGCAATTTATGGGGCACTCTCTCCTGATTTCTGCAACATACTTCCTGCTGCATGCGCATTAACAAGACATGACTCTGTGTCATCAATATTTGGTATTGGGGAAAAACAATATGTTTAACGTCAAAACAAAGGGAGCTTACTGCTTTGGAGACTGTGATGGACATATAACAAATTTCTGCATCAAGGAAGTTGGTATCAGTTCTGTATGACCAGAATAAAAAAGAAAAGGAGGACCACAGAAACCTGAATTGCTTGTTCCTCAACCTAGCCATCAAAAACAAAAAGTCACCGGGCAAACTCACACCGTATGAGGACAGTTTTCCAGAACAAGTCAAAAGAGCATCTTGGCAAACAAAGATTTGGATATCTTTGCACATAGATAAACCAGATATTGGGTCACCATTGCAACATGGATGGAAAATGTGGATGGGTGAACCACTTCCTTTATTCTTCAAGGGGCCAGTGGCATTTAACGGTCTACAAAATCTTATTTATGCCTGTGCCAGTAGGGGTCACTGCACAATCAACTATGTCTGTAGTTAGAAAAATCTTTCCTGCACAGAACTGTGTACATGTGGAGGTAATGAAGACTGGTAACCCACACGTTCTCACCAGAGATTATAATGACGAACAAGACCTTGATGATGATGACTAGAAATGTCACCAATGCTATTACATTTTCACAATACCTGTACAAATTTATTCTTAGATTTTGTTTTACCCTTGAGATTGCAGTTGTTATGCTTTGAGGTCAAAAATAAATCCAATTTTATGTCTTGAAATAATACATAAAATCATTAAACTAACAGAAACAAATGTTAAAATGACCACTTTAAAATATTTGCATGTTGATATCATCTATCCCCATTTCCGTGGTAACCACGACATTTGACAGCTCCACATCATACCTAATTTTAAAGTAAACATGATAAAATTTCAAGTGATAGATGATCTGCATGTATGTAGAAAGGGTACATTAAGAGGACCAGATTGATGGTATCTGCTGCTTGCTTAAAACTTACTCTGCTTTGTTTATGAGATCAGTTACAATCACAGCTGCAAGCAATAATAATGAAGAGAACAGTCCCATATAGGCAGGGAGAGGAATTAAATTATATAATTCATCCTTTCCCATCTTTGAATTCTTTGTTTCTAGTTGGGATTGATGAATAGTTAAAAAAGAAGAAACCCAGTTTCCCCTTTCTCAAGTAACATTTAAGTCCTTCTTCCAAAAAGGGCAGTCTTCTCCACTTATGAAATTCATTCATAGTAGTGACACGTTCTGTTGCTTTTGGAGGAACAGCTTCTGCAGGTATTGAGTTCTGGCTCCTTCTAGCTTTTAAACACACTACATTATTTAACATTAGCATGGATAAAAATATTCACCAAGTAATTATAAAAGTTTAATACTCAGATTTGCTTAGTTTGTGCAACCATATAGTGAAATGATGCTCATGAATGTTGTCAGTACAGCACAGGTCATATCATTCTGCCCTTTGGGACAGAAAATTGTAGGGCTCAGGTTGTTCCCCCAGGCCTGGTGTTCTTACCTAGAGCTGATACTCCAAAGTGCAGTACTGAGAACAATATTATATAGAAGTGATGTCCCTTGGGTGTGCTTTCTGCTTATCTCCTGTGCCTATCCCAGATAAAATTAAAGATTCCATGGCGCTTCTTGAATAGAGAAGAAAATTATTTTAAAAAAACCCTCAATATCCTGGGCAATATTCCCTCTCTCAGTAAAATGTATTTTATTGTCCATTGCTGCATATGAGCTATTTTTGAGCCCACATTGGCTGCTCCATTTG
Organism: Mauremys reevesii; assembly: GCF_016161935.1. Lineage (NCBI taxonomy): Eukaryota > Metazoa > Chordata > Testudines > Geoemydidae > Mauremys > Mauremys reevesii. The sequence goes on along the minus strand of NC_052631.1, from coordinate 85,923,627 downwards.
CATGAAAACTTACTACTTACTGAGTAGTCATTGAACTACTACCCTCCCTAATTCAAGAGCTTTTCTGTATGCATACCTTGAGTATGCACGGTTATGTATAAAGTCAAATTTTATTATCATAGAGAAAGTAGAACATGTGAAATTGTATTTTTAGTACAAGTGTATTATAAAATATTTTTATCAGCTTCTTGGCTTGGAGAGAAATTTAGACCTGTGGAAAAATGTGCCAAGTTCAGTGGAAAATTTCCATCGATGCTTGAAAAAAAGGGTTATTTTGTCTCCCAGAATCTGCCAGCTTTGCAAAACACTAAGATTTGTTTTTATTAGCCCCTAGCTTAAGTTAAATCTTGTGCATGTGTTATTAGCGTTCGATTCCCTTTACATTTCTTGTTAAAGGGAACTCTGACTTCATTCTTTTTCTTCTTTTTATACAGTGCTTCTTTATTTTGCTAACTGTAGAAGATCTTTTCCTGTTGCATAGAGATTCTGCTCTGCCTTTATATACAGTTATATATGGTAAGTGAAATCAGTATGAACATCAATGTAAATCTTATAAGGATATGAGCAGACACTAGCATGGTTCAGTGAAATGAATTCAATTTAGACCTGATTTGTCCAGTCAGAAATGGTAAATGTGGTAATTTTTCCTTACTACCGGTACTTATGAGCACTATTTCTTGCCTTGAGTTCACCTCAAGATCAGCCTCATATTCTAAAGTCAAAAGAATCTAGAGTGTGCCACTTGATTACTTTAAAAATCCAGGGAAAAGATAGGAAAAACCAATGGACTGAATTAAATTATATATATATAATTTTTATAGTGCCAGTATAATATATATATATATTATACTGGCACTAGAAAAGGTTCAGAGAAGGACAACTAGAATGATTAGGGATTTTGAATGGGTCCCATATGATGAAAGATTAAAGAGGCTAGGACTTTTCAGCTTGGAAAAGAGGAAACTAAGGGGTGATATGATAGAGGTGTATAAAATCATGAGTTATGTGGAGAAAGTAGATAAGGAAAAGTTATTTACTTATTCCCATAATACAAGAACTAGGGGCCACCAAATGAAATTAATGGGCAGCAGGTTTAAAACAAATAAAATAAAGTTCTTCTTCACATAGTGCACAGTCAACTTGTGGAACTCCTTGACTGAGGAGGTTGTGAAGGCTAGGACTATAACAGCGTTTAAAAGAGAACTGGATAAATTTATGAAGGTTAAGTCCATTAATGGCTATTAGCCAGGATGGGTAAGGAATAGTGTCCCTGGCCTCCGTTTGTCAGAGAGTGGGGATAGCTGGCAGGAGAGAGATCACTTAATCATTACCTGTTAGGTTTACTCCCTTTGGGGCACCTGGCATTGGCCACTGTCAGCAGACAGGATACTGGGCTAGATGGACCACTGGTCTGACCCAGTACAGCCGTTCTTATGTTCTAAATTGATTTTTCACATTCAGGGTCAATGGCAATGCTCTTGGCAATCCTGTTAGACCAATACTGATGGGACAAAATAAACCAAGAAGCACTTAATTACTTGTGTGAAGATACTTCCAAGTGATTTAAGGATACTCCCAAGCATTACTCTTCTCTAAAAATATTAAGCAAATTTAGTGCTTAGAAAAAGGGTTATCTCAGAGAGCAATCCAACTCCCTTTGAAGTCAAGGGAATACTGCCACTCACTTTAATGGGGTTCTTCATGACAGCCCTGGACAACCATATTCCTCTCTTTCTCCATGGAACAGGTACATTACAAGTAGTTGCTGTGAAAGCTGCCCTAGAGTTACCCACTATTTGGCCTCACTAGTGATCAAGAGGAACCAGTTGAAATTTGTGTACAAAAATTGTCCAAAAGGACTACTTGCACGAGGAAGCTTTGTAGGATCAGTCCCTTTGTCTCCCTTGGTCCCTTTACTTACACATTTTAGCATGAATAGATTTAAAAAGATTGCTCAGGCTGTCCAAGAAATTTAGAAAAGAATTATTAAAAGCTTTCTTATAAATTATTTATTGCAGCCAGGTACGATTTTAATATCTACATTTTTAAAAGGAAAAAATTATGATATAAAACTTTATTGGATGCATTGCAGAAAATATACCTTGTGATACTTATTTCATTGTGATTATTTATTGTGGTAGTGTCTAGGGACCACGGTCCTGGGTCAGGACCCCATTGTGTTAGGCGTTGTATAGACACGTAAAGAGAGAATCCCTGATGTGGGGAGCTTACAATCTAATTATAAGGAAAGAGCCAGAAAATGAGTTCAACAAACAGAAGCACGGGAAACAATGAGACAGAACTGGTCAGCATGATAGGCAGAAGTCATAGCACACCGGCTTCCTAATCATTGTCAAGCTTTCTGAAGGCATCATGGCAGAGGATAATTCGAAGGAGGGATTTATAGGGGGGCAATGAGGTGGCTTTGCTGATGGTTACAGTGAGCTCCTCTCATTCTTGAGTGGGAGCATGGGAGACATCACAAAGGTGCTTTGTTTGAAAATGTAACAAGGGGGCAATGAAGACTAGCACCATTGGCAGAACATGGTGGGAGTCAATATCTTGATAGTGAATGAGAGATGATAGGTAGGGTGGGGATAGACCATTCAAGGCCTTAAAAATGAGCATGTGTAGTTTGTGTATGATGCAGTGGAAAAATGGAGGAATGCAAGGAGAGGGGGAAAAGGTCTTTTCAAAATTTAGGATTTTTATTTTCCATTTTCCTGGATTATTGTAGAAGATACTACACAACAGCAGTTCTAACTTTATTCTATGAATACCTCCTTGCAAAACAAGTGTAAAATGTACATATTTGGAACTCATGTTTTTGTTATATCAAAGACAAGATATTTTTCATCTGAGAGGCCTTTTACTTACTACAGTCTCAAAAATTCATAGGTCAAATTCTACCTTCAGAAGGCCAGTTTCTCACCTCCTGCTTATGGCCTCCATTGCCCAGTCTGTCATAAAGCTGACAGATCTGCCTGAACATAGAGAGTTCCCCACCTATGGTAGAGCCAGATTCCTCCTCTCAGTGCTAAGGGGTCTGAAAATGTGGGGGTTCTCATCACCCCCTCATCTGCCCAGCTCCTGTGATTCTTCATTCCCCTTCTCCACACACACACACACTTTCCCAGGTCTGGGTGTTCTGGGACTGAAATGTGGTACCCAGAGAGGGAGGGGAGAGGAGATGTCCCATTGCTTATGGGAGGGGAGGATAAGAGGGAGGAGACTGGGACCTCACTGAGCTTCTGGGCTCTTTCTGCTTCCTCCTCAGGTTTTTGAAGGGGTAAGCTGCTCTAAACTATGCCAGAGACTGGGCCAGCTGAAAACTAACCTCTAGATCAGGGAGCCATAACTGACTCCTTTGAAGTCTTCCCCACATCACCTGGTGCCCAGGAAATATTGGGCACAGTTGAGAGTCAGGTCCTGAACATGTGCACAAAATCCATAGACTATAATGGAAGTTGTATGCCAATAGTGTGAGCAGTAGTTGTTCCCAAGTAACCAAGGGCCATATCCTGCTATTGTTGCACATATGGAACCATCATTGAAGTCTCCTCTGAGTTTTGCCAAAAATTGATGTCAGAATGTGGTACCACTGCCAGCTAGGAGACCAAAGATCCCCACATGTTTTATTGGAACCCTGGCCACGTTTCCCATTTTGAGCTGTGGTGTAACTTTACCATGCTTTGAAACCAATCTCTGTGTGATTTTAAAGTTAACGTTTTCTTTCAGTTATCGTTCACTCTCCTACAAACACAGATCTTAGTCCTGCAAAATCCTCTGTGCACAGAACTTCCATTGCAGCACTGGGCCTGGATTCTGTTGCTGCAAACAATTATATTCTAAAAAGTGACTTGTCAAACCCAGTATATACATATGTCAAAAGGGTCTTCTGATTAGAGACTGAAAACAGTCACATCTAGAAACTGTTAGTGGAGTCAGAAAAAATATTAATTTTTAATAAAAAGTGTAACATTTTGTAATAAATGTCAAGATGTGTAAATCTACAGAAGGATGGATAGTAAGATTTTCATGCGTGTTCTTTTCACATAATCATTGTGAAATGGAATACTCCTGACGTATAATATTAAGGCAACATCCCATACTTTTTGAAAAAATATTTTTTCCAGGATGCAATGTTCAAAGCAAAAGTTAACTTAGATTTATACCAGCTAGATCCTCAGCTGGTATAAATTCAGCATATCTCTACTATGAAGTTAGTGGAGTACAGTTTATGATAGCTCAGGATCTGTCCCAAATACATTAACAGGACATGTTTTTTGATGTTGCTGTTTGTAGTTTATCTCCTCCCTTCTTTTTCTTAGATAATGTAGTAAAGTGCTCCCAAATATATGTAGCACCTCTCATTTCTAAATGGCCCAAAGTGCTAGCTGAACAAATTTATCTTAATGATTTAGAACAATAGAGAGTTATATTTTTCCACCACGGAAATGCAGCCACTTCTCAGATGAAACATGGGAACTATTTAACAGGGCATAGCAAATACTGAACAACAGTTTAGAACAGGAAGTGAAGAATACTTTATCCATTTTAAATGTATGAGTAATTTAAGTAAATAGAATGGTATTACTCAAGTTGGAATCTAACCAGGACCCCAGTATTAACATGCCAGTTTTTTTTTTCAAAGAGTGCTATCAGATCTTTAACAATCACAAGTAGTCAGGACTTCAATTTTATATCTCATTTAAAAGAATGGATGTGAAACCTAGTTTTCTTACATTTTTGCTTCTTTCATTACGTAAAATGGTGGTGAATTTTGATGAACAAAATACCACTATTGATTAGGAGGACAGGAAATGTTACAATGGAAAGAGTCTAAAAATCCCACTTCGATCTTTCTCTTCCTTTTGAGTTCATTTCATGCTCATTTTTTATTTCAGATACTTGTTTAATGTCCTTGTTAAATGATATAAGTTCTTCTGATTGCTGCGCTTGGGAGCTTATTACATATATTAACTAGCTTTCTGTGTAAAGGAATTCTACCTACATTCCTCTAATGTCCAGCTCTTCTTAGCTTATGTTCATGCTCCCTTGCTCTGGTATTTCACACAAGCTCAAATAGCACAGAAGCAATATTATCTCTTTATCCTTCAGAGAAATGAGAGACACTTTTCCCCAAAGACTAAAAAACTTTTTTCTTTAATCTTTTTTTGCATAGCAAAAAAATCATTGAATCCTTCTGCTTGCCTTCTGCTGCTCTATTACTATAAAAAACCTGTTAATGGCAAGTTGGCCAAGAACTGCTCATGTTGTTCCAAATGGGGCTTCACTAATCACTTTATATGAAATACCTTTATGCATGCATCACAGAATATTATTGACTTTTGTTTTAAACCACTGTTCATTAACTGTGCTATTTTGGACTATTATAATTTGTAATGACACACACCCTCAGTGCCTGATTTTGTAACAGATTATGATTAATTTAATATTTCCTTGCTTTCCCCCCTCCTAGAATCATTACCTTTCTTTGCACTGGATACACTAGATTACTTAAGTCTCATATCTGCCTGTATTTCTAGCCTGTACCTGTTATCCTGATTTGCAGTTCCTTCCTCATTTCTGTGACTGGTTTCTTAAGATCATCAATTTTATCACCTTACTTCACTTACTCGTTTTTGACAATTTGTATGTATATATGGATGCCAGTACGTCAGTGCTGAAAGTCTGAAATCTTTCACAAACACTAAATAAATTCACTTAAAAGAGCCAAGAGATTTAAATTAAATTAATTAATAGCAGACATCACCCCTTGTGGCAAAATGCCAGCAGAGTTCCAGCCAAAGGTGCCTCATTGCAGTTGTTACTTTCATCGTTGTCACTGATAGCAATCATTAGCTCAGTCACAGTAATACTGTTCCTCATGGCGTGGCATGAGTCACCTCTCTCATTCTCACCCCAATCTGCTTTCACTTATCCCATAGAGCAGACTGTTGTTTTTTGTTTGTACGCTATCAAAAGCCAAGCAAATGATGTTTACTGCTTCACCCTGCTAACTCTTTGCTATGGCCTCAAAACATTTTTTACTGGAGATACGCAAGTCTCGGGGCCCAGTCCTACCAACTGCTGAATAAATACAGTCAGTGGGAGTTGAGGGCACTCAGCGCCTCACAGAATTGGACTCTAAATCATAGCTTTCCGGTAATATCCCTGTAGTAGTAGTAACTTCTGCAGTATCCCTGTTTTTCTTTTCTACTATATTTTCTATTGCTAAAGCCAAGTCTGCCCTCATACATGTATAAATAAGAGTAAATCCACTGAAGTCAATGGAGTTTCATGGATATAAAACAAGTGTATATCTGTATCTTATACATTTAAAGTAAGTGTATATCTTATAAATCTGTAGTTTCCCATCTTAAATGGAGGTGTGATTTAGCTACCCTCCAGTCTATAGAGACATCTCCTGACTCCAATGAAGTTTTAAATACTCCTGCTAAGATTCTCCTATGTCAAGTTAGCTATTAATATCTTATGCTGTGGCCCTGATTTCCTTCTATATCTCTTACTGTCTTGTAAAATATGTGCATTCCTTTCGTCTCCCTTCTGAACATTCCCTTAGTTAATAAACTACCAGTAGTCTCTTGTAGAGGCTCTCCTGTCTCATTCACTGTTCTCTTGTTGCATATCTACTTGATAAATGTATTGTTACCCTTTTTGACTTGAGCGGTTAGCCAGTATTTGGGATCTTGTGGGTTGTTTCCGTTAGCAGAAATTGATGGTTGCATCAAAGAAATACCTGACTCCATCCTGCTTATTTACAAAGAATATAAAGTTCTGTTTCTCTCAAGGTGGTAGGAATCCAAGAACAGGAGACAGGTTTTTTTGCCAGCACTTTACCCAAAAGTCTGTCTTAGCTTTTTCTCAAAGTGACACTACAAGTGACCTGATTCTCTGGCTTTCTCTGGGAATTCCTTACTGCCTTATTTGTGTGTTTCTGTGGCATTTCTTCACGTTCCCTTCCTCACACACACACACACCTCTCCATCAAACAATCCCCAGTGCTCCTGCATTTGCAGTCAGACCCCATGGAAAAAGCCTCACACCATGTGACAACTCCTATGCCAGCTTTGCATGTTGCCCGTTTTTTGGGAGGTGGCTCCTATTATTTCTGCTATAAAGGAGGTTAATTGCTTTTTTACATTTATCCTGAATGACAGCTGTTACCCCTAACAGCTTTTCTTTTTGTTTTTTGTATATGAACTACATCCTGTAATCATTTCCATCTGACATCATTGCTCTCTTAAAAACAAAACTTATTTTCTTTTAACTCAACTGTTATTTAGTCTAAAAAAGTAAAGTAAATCATATTTCTTGAACAATGAAGTAAGTCATAGTAAATGAATAGAAAAACATTGTTGCACATCTGTTTTGTTAAATAATCTTTATGAGCCCTCAACCTTAAAATATGGTCCAGAGCTACAAAGTTTGGATCCAAACATCACAAGCTTGAGGTGGGGGTGTTAACTTAATGAATAGTGGCCACATCTATCCAGACTAAATAGTCACCAGTGGGGAATGAACCTGGATCTTCAAACACTAAAAACTAAATGATAGCTCCTTTGGCTGTGAGTAACTAGTAGCTGCACCTATAGTGAAGCCATTATATTCCATTTGCAACCGAGGCTTTAGTTTGGTACCATCTCCACTGATAACATTTCTTTATAATAAATCTTTTGTTGTTTAGTTTGAATTTCTGAAGCATAATGCAGGAGCAGAAGGGTCATTGTGACATGGCACAATATTTGAAGGGTGACATACAAAGAAAAGTTTACTGTGAAATCAAAACTAGCATGTCAAATGTAACCAAATGCTGGAACATTTCAGGACTCTACTTTCATAGGTTTTGTTCTTACATATAATGTTTCAGATGTGGGACTTCTAAAATGTTTTTCTATCATATCATTAAAAAACCCCAAATGGACAATTTGACCTCTGTGAAAAGCAATTGCACTGTATGAGTTCTTTCAGTTTTTCTACTTTGCTTATTCTGTGTTTGTTTTCATAGGGCAAAGTCCCATTGTCCAGTTTTCATCACATTCAGATCCTACGGTAGCCTGTAAGTGTCCAATCTCTAAACTCTATAATACAATAGAACAGCTGTATAGAAGTCCATGTGACCTCAACATGAATACTGAAAGTGCTGAATTCATGTGTATTTAATTGTTTACCACTCACCATTATATGAAGGGGTACAGTGTAGTTTATTATGTACTCTATTTTACAAAGCTAAAATGTGTGTGACTTACGTATGGATCTTATAGTAGAACACATAAACATTTTTAAATTTCTAAGTTAGTGATCTCGTTCATTACATTTTAAATTTGACATTTACAATATAAAGCAATAGTTTAAAACGTTTCCAAAGTGGCCTTTATTTTTTTAGAACTAGCTCTTCACCGAACTATATCAGACCTGAAAACTATCAAAGAAAAGTATTACTTTTGCCCTTTGATGAACAATTATAAAGTGAAACATGTTCTGTGTGGAAAAGGGACAGCATTTTATTTTAAGAGTCCACTAACTCATAGTGAATTAGAATAAAACTCTTGTGGGAACACGTGACATTCACATGAATAACAGATGAGTTCATTATGATCTGTGCTTCTAAAAAGAATGGGAAATGAATTCATAATGATTAGACATTTAAAATAACATATTCTCCAGTACTGCCTTAAATCCCAGGCTGTAATTCAGCTGCAGGGCTGTGAAGAATATGAAATCAAATTGTAGCAATGCATGTAGCTGAAACAATGACAGACTGAGAATTCAGTCGTTTGCTACATGCTTTTAGCTGGTTGTTAATCAAACTAATGAAGACTTACTACTCTGTTTAATGTGTTTGAATTAGGTATGAAATTTACAGATAGATCTTGTGCCTGAAATAGGAGGAGGGTGTGGATAACTGCGTATGGAGCATAAAAGGAATATTGTGTGTATATGATAAGAGATAGAGGCATCTGGTCACTGACATGCATAAAGTCTGAAGTTCTGATTCCTTTGAAAACTCAGTTTGAAATACATTTTGGACCTGAATTTTTGTAGGGTTATTTTGCTCATGGTATGGGCCTATATATACAATGAATACCACTAAGGAAAATTATTACTTTCCTGGGAGCAACATTTTCAAATGCTTGTTGCGGCCTTTCCACACTACTATACCCCTTTCAGGAGTCTGCTTTGTCTTGTGTACCCCAAGTTTCACCTCACTTAAAAACTACTTGCTTACAAAATCAGACATAAGAATACAAAAGTCTCACAGCACACTGTTACTGAACAATTGCTGACTTTCTCATTTTTACCATATAATTATCAAATAAATCAATTGGAATATAAATATTGAACTTACATTTCAGTGTATAGTATATACAGCCATGTAAACAAGTCATTGTCTGTATGAAACTTTAGTTTGTACTGACTTTGCTAGTGCTTTTGATGTAGCCTGCTGTAAAACTAGGCAAATATCCAGATGAGTTGATGTATCTGCGTACCCCTACCCCTGGTTAAGAACCACTGCATTAACACTCTGCTGACCCTCTAGCAGGAGAATGTCTCTTACTTGAATTCTGACCTCTGCATTGCTCTGTGGTGACACTAAGAGCATAGCAGTAAGATTAACTTTTCTGCCTTCCCAGGCAATGAGAATGGATTGACATGGAAGAAAGTCAGACAGCCCAAGAAGAAGAGGATAGAGGACAAAACAGAGCAAGAGCAGAGGAGAAGGAGAGGAAAGAGAAAAATATATAGGGAAAAACTATGGCTGCTCCTGGAACTCCCAGCACCAAAAGGATCAGCAGAAAAGAGATCAGAGGCAGATCACCTGATCACTAAAATTTCAGTAGCACACACACTGTGCTGGGTGCTGTCCACATGGACAGCAGAAACCCTGCCCCTAAAATCTTAAAATCTAGCTTAGACTAGCTCAGGTTCTGGAGCAGTGAAGCCACATCAGCACAAGCTTCAGCACAGGCTATACAAACCCACCCTGAACCCTGGGTAATTAGAAACAGGGCTAGTCTGTGCTGAGGTCATACTGCCAAAGTTTCAGTGCTCTGGGACCTGTTCTAGCTAGATTAAAGTGAGTTTGGGTATGTTGGCTTGCGCTACAACCACATCCAGTGATTGCAGATATACCCTTAGTCATTTGTGTAGTGCTGGTGATAGGGGTGGAGGGGCAGGGATTCAGCACCTTGGCCCACCCATGGTCACCATCTACCAGTCCAGGTCCATCCACTTCCACCACATGGATTCTGACCCATTGGAGAGGCCTCTGTAGTTCTCCAAGGAATAAGGAAGGTGATGCTAGATGTGACTATCTCTCTACCACTACACAGAGCAGGGGAATACATGTGTGGAAGGCCCTGTCTGCAAACAGATTTCAAGGGCGTGATCTGGCCACATGGTTCCTCACATTTTTTATAGGGGGCTGGAAACCCCACCAGCATGTTTCTTAGTTTCCTTTGAATAATTCTATCAGTGGGTTGTTTTCACTCTCCCATGAAACTGGCTGGTGGTTCCATCCCAGAAAGCCACGGAGAACTAGAATATGTGAGGATTTTAGGACATCCATACAAGATAGGAACATTGACATAGAGACAAATTGCCCACAGAATTCCCTGAGTTTTCATCCCCTCCATGGCAGCCCTGCTCTTGTAGGAGCCATGTTGCCACAGAGTCCTTACATTGTTTACATCAGAAAGGAAAGTTGCCATATAAAATGTGACCTGCTTTAAGTTTCATTCAGAGGCCTGAAACTACAGACATTCTACAAGTTCTATCTCGGAAGCAAAAGCAAAAACAGTGCAGGCTCATTGTAGTACTGAGGAAAGTGAAGGCCATGGTGTGATACAATCATGAGTGAGTCATGGAGTCAGGAAGCAAATTAACCAAAAGAGTCATATAATTTAATAATTTCCTGCTCTGGTCCTAGATAACTATCCTTGTTAGGGAAATGAAGACAAGTATTGGGAAAGCAACTTGTGTTATTTAAAACAATTGTGAAAGTCCTTTAGAAACAAAGGTACCACACTAGTGGTGTTGGAACAATTTTATAGTGGGGGGTGCTGAAAGCCAATTAACAAAACTGTAAATATGATGGAAACCACATCAAGTGAGGGGGTGCTCCCGCATGCCTGGAGCTCTAGTTCTAGCACCCCTGTACTACACAGATTGTACTGAGGGAATGAAAGAGATTCAGGAAGATTTTGGACTGCTCTAGAATAAGAAACACCAGCTGAGCTTTAAAGTAGCACAGCTGTCCATGGGTAAATCTGATTAACAGTTGGATTGTATTACTTTTAATTTGGCTCTCTATGGTTATCTCTAGGTTGGATAGCAAATACCTGCCTCATTCCTTTTGCATAACTGGGCTCTTATTAATATACTTGCTATGAGACTTTATATTTTTATTTTATTTTATTAAAATAAAATTAACTGCAATTTTGGCATTTATTTATTTTTACAATATTTAATACTACTTAGCTACATATTTACTTACTTACTTATTAACTACTACTTACAGATCTCAATACCTAAATACTTGAGGTAATTTTTGTTATCCCCATTTTACAGAATGTATAGAATCATGGAATCGTAGGACTGAAAGGGACTTTGAGAGGTTTTCTAGTCCAGTCCCCAGCTTGGTATCATAAGCAAACTTTATAAACGTACTCTCTATGCTATTATCTAAATCATTGATGAAGATATTGAACAGAACTGGACCCCGAATTGATCCCACCAGGACCCCACTTGATATGCCCTTCCAGACTGTGAACCACTGATAACTACTCTCTGGGAATGGTTTTCCAAATTATTATGCACCCACCTTATAATAGCTCCATATAAGTTAAGTGTCTATATAACTGATGCAGAGACAACCATATAATCACATTGAGATCAATGGAAGTCTGCTAAAAATTGATACCATAATTTGTCCCAGAGAGATACAGGGAACATTTTCAAAAGTGGGCTACAGATATCAAATGCCCAAATAGAAAGATCTTGTAACAGCTATTTCAAAATTCTAAGTAACCCATAACTGCCGCTGAAGTCAATGGGAGCTGTGGTTACTCCTCGCCTCTCAAAATCAGACCCACAGTCTCTCAAGCTGGGCACCCAAAAACTGGGCCATCGTTTAAAAATGTTGACCTTAGTGACTTGCCCAAGGTCACATAGCAAGTCAACAGTAGAGTCAGGAATAAAATCCAGACGTGAACTCCTGGCCCCCCTGCAGGGCTGGCTCTAACATTTTTGCCACCCTAAGCAAAAAAAAAAGAGCGCCGCCTCTCCCGAGTGTTGTGTTGCACCGCCCAAGTCCCCGCCCCTCCCGAGCGTCACGTCGCGCCGCCCAAGTCCCTGCCCCCGCCAAGCGCCGTGCCGCTGAAGCCCGCCACCACCGAGCGCCGCACTGCCCAAGCCCCGCGCCCCCTCCCCCAGTGCCGCCGGGCCAAACCAAAAAAACAAAAACAAACCCTGAGCGCCGCCCCCGCCCCAAGCATGTGCTTGGTAGGCTAGTGTCTGGAGCCAGCCCTGCCCCTCTGAAGTCAATGACAAAACTTCCATTGTCTTCAATGGGGCAAGATTTCACCACGGTCACTGGTTTCCTGGCTCTGTGCTCAATCCATTTTGACCACTGCTGGCCACCAAATGGCTCAGTGGGCAAATAAAAAAAAAAAATACTAGCAGCAGTCAGTCAATTTCCCATTTCAGTGCCAAGGGCCTGATTCACCACTGTTTTATTCCAGTTTTACATTAATTGTGCTGGGTGAAACAGGCTGGCAGGTTGCCCCACTCTAAGAGCAAATGACAGACCCCACCCAGTGAGTAGGTGATGGAAGATTGCAAGGAGCTATAGATTAATTATTGCTGATAACTTGGGGGCAAGTATAGCTCATTAGACTCCATATTGAAATTTAGGGAGGTGGCTCTCATACAGAGGGTGTTAGGGCTTGAGATGGGCATATCTTGCGTAAAGGAACCCTAGGAGTAGCCATGCTTGAGGAGATTAAAAAATGGAATTCCAAAATAATACTACATAAAACCGCCCTGTTGATGTGGTGCATTTTTGGCTCTACAAGAGCATATAGGTTTTTTGTTTGGCACTAGGAGGGAGCTCCACCATCTTACAATACGATTGGCTTGGCTTTAGAGCATGCTCACAACAAGACAAGCGTCACAGTTTATGAATCACCTCATTCTGTGAGATGTTGGCTTGCAATATATAGCAGAACATGGTGGGGTTTTAATCTTATGAAAAAGTAATTACAGTAAGTAAAGGCTGTTGGCAGTGAATGTAATAATAATAATAATAATAGTCTGCATTTCAAACATTTGTTTATAATTACAGTGACCTCAGCCTGTTATTTTACTGCTAAAGAACAAACCTCACTCAAAATGCATTTGTCTACCACTGTAATGCTGCAGCAGTACACTCTAAACAAATTAGGGCTAATTGCTAATAACTCACTCACAGAAGGTCTGTTTATCAGGTTTGGGTGTGTTTGGAAAATGGGGTTAAAAAAGTAGGCTCATTTCTTAGAGACTACTGAGCAAATTCCACCTGCATCTTAATTCTTCAGGATCTCCTGGGAATAAAATGTAATTCCTCTAGTGAGGGGGAAAAAAAAAGATAAGTAAACACAGTATTGGGCTGAATGATAAAAACTTTTATTTTAATATGTAGCAAACTAATTATTCATATGTAGTTACATATATCTACAAGATAGAGTATACTCAATTTCCCTTCGATGGCAACAAGGAAATAACATGCTGGTGTATTTTATATATATATATATACACATACCACATATTTAATAGAAAAGATAGTTTAGAAATGTTCTAGAGTTTTAGTCTTTTTTTGTTGGGAATATGTATTTTAGGCATAATATATACATGGAAATAACATGCCTTCAAAGAGCTGAATACAAGCCTTTACAAGGTATACAATTCTGTGCTTAAGTTTCTTAGACTGTGTCTACACTACCGTGGTAAGTCGAACTACGCTATGCAACTCCAGCTATGTGAATAATGTAGCTGAAGTCGATGTACCTTAGGTCAAGTTACAGCGGGGTCTACACCTCTGGGGGTCGACAGGAGGAAATCTCCTGTCGACTTACCTTACTCTTCTTGTCGGGGGTAGAGTACAGGGATCAACTGGAGAGTGATCTGCAGTCGATTTGGTGGGTCTTTACTAGACCCGCTAAATTGACCACTGGTGGCTTGATCTCAGAGCGTTGATCCATGCCGTAGTGTAGACCTGCCCATATTCTCAAAGGGAGAAGTACCATAGCAGTGAGCATTCATTCTCCAGAGATAATTTCATAGGTAACAATTTATTTTTCTCTCTCTTCATTCTGTGGAACGAATGAACTTATGGCCTGATCCAAAGACCACTGAAATCAATGGAAGGACTCTCATTCATGACAATGGGTTTAAATTGGGGCCTTAGAGAAAAAGGGCTGGATTCCCTGCTGTGTTTGAGCTGGTATGGGAAAGGGAGCGATGGGAACAGAGATCCTGGGAGCTAGTCTGTGCTGGACCCCATGTAAATTAGAGCAGTGTAGGGACCCTATGCCAATGGAGGATCAAAGTAGTTTAGTAAAGCTCTGCCATGCCCCCTTCTTGTCCCCAATATGCCTCTCATGCCAAGAGTAAAAAGAACAGGAGTACTTGTGGCAAGGACCGTGGTCCATTTCCTTGACACTACTGTGCTAATAAGTGATGGTCACATAAACACCACCCTATACCGGAAACCAACTGACCGCTATACTTACCTACACGCCTCCAGCTTCCATCCAGGACACACCACACGATCCATTGTCTACAGCCAAGCTCTAAGATAAAACCGCATTTGCTCCAATCCCTCAGACAAAGACAAACACCTACAAGATCTCTATCGAGCATTCTTAAAACTACAATACCCACCTGCTGAAGTGAAAAAACAGATTGATAGAGCCAGAAGAGTACCCAGAAGTCACCTGCTACAAGACATCTACTACAAGACAGGCCCAGCAAAGAAAATAACAGAATGCCACTAGCCATTACCTTCAGCCCCCCACTAAAACCTCTCCAGCGCATCATCAAAGATCTACAACCTATCCTGAAAGATGATCCCTCACTCTCACAGAACTTGGGAGACAGACCAGTCCTTGCTTACAGACAGCCCCCCAACCTGAAGCAAATACTCACCAGCAACCACATACCACAGAACAAAAACGCTAACCCAGGAACCTATCCTTGCAACAAAGCCCGATGACAACTCTGTCCACATATTTATTCAAGTGACACTATCATAGGACCTAATTACATCAGCCACGCCATCAGGGGCTCATTCACCTGCACATCTACCAATGTGATATATGCCATCATGTGCCAGCAATGCCCCTCTGCCATGTACATTGGCCAAACCGGACAGTCTCTACGCAAAAGAATAAATGGACACAAATCTGACATCAGGAATCATAACATTAAAAAACCAGTAGGAGAACACTTCTACCTCTCTGGCCATTCAGTAACAGATTTAAAGGTGGCAATTTTGCAACAGAAAAGCTTCAAAAACAGACTTCAACGAGAAACTGCTGAACTTGACTTGATATGCAAACTGGATACAATCAACTTAGGCTTAAATAGAGACTGGGAATGGCTGAGCCATTACACACATTGAATCTATTTCCCCATGCTAAGTATCCTCACAGCTTCTTGTCAAACTGTCTTCAATGGGCTATCTTGATTATCTCTACAGAAGTTTTTTTTCTCCTGCTGACAACAGTTCATCTTAATTAATTAGCCTCTTAGAGTTGGTTGGGCAACGCCCACCTTTTCATGTTCTCTGTATGTATATATATCTCCTCACTATATGTTCCATTCTATGCATCTGATGAAATGGGCTGTAGCCCACGAACGCTTATGCTCAAATAAATTTGTTAGTCTCTAAAGTGCCACAAGTCCTCCTGTTCTTTTTGCGGATACAGACTAACACGGCTGCTACTCTGAAACATGCCAAGAGTAGGGTGGCTGGCCCAGGAGTCAATTCTGTCAACTTTACGAGAGTGCCCCTCCTCCAGTAGAATTCTCCAGTGATCATTTGCAGCCAGAATCCAGCTCCTCTGCCCTGCCTAAGTAGTTCAAAGTGGTTAGATTGTAATGGAGAATCTGTCCCAAAGTTGACAGCTTACTCTGCTCCTGGGGCTGTTAGCATGTAGTTTCAAAAACCTTTACTCCAGAAGAACTAAACAAAAGAGCCTGGGGAAGGGCAGAGCTCCACCTGCTGATAGCCTTAATTTAGTTTCGGATTGTAGCCATCCTCATCATACCACTTGTACAGTGAAGTGCTGCATGTCTCTGATTATGCAAAGGTTGCTGCATAACTTCCAGATGACTGGAGAGGTAAAAATAATCCTTCACATACATCAAATTCTTTCTGCCTCAGGACAGAGTTTAAATATCAACTGCTGGGTGTTTTTCCTTCTGTGTAAAAGCCTCAGGTTCAATTCCCAGCTTTGTCTGTCTCAGGCTACAAAATGTTTAATGAGGACATTTTCAGTGGGCACAGCTACTCTGGAAAGGACACGACTAAAGTGAACAATGCATGAAACACAATGATATATGGAAATAATTTCTTAAGCATTTCATTTCCTAGCCAAGATAGTAGGGTCATAACTTTCCATACTACTATGTATTCTGTGGGTGTGCAAAACAAAGATGCTGGGGATTCTGTGAGGTTTCTCTTTCCTCTGAATTTTTACCAGGGGACATATAAAGAACTTTGGTCCCACCTGTTTGATTTCCATAGTGGAGGTCAAGCTCCTCTGTGCTGCTATGCGCATGACACATACTTCTCATTGTACTACTCTCACAGAGCCTAGCTTCTTACTGTTCCTGTGTCCTATCCTACTCTTTGGGGAAATTAGGATGTAGTCTGGAAAATCCAATGGATTCAGTAGGGCTCTGCATGGGTGGCCACTTAGATCTGATTGCAGGATCAGGCCCCTGAAGTATGAAGTACTTGCTAAACATAGGCTGTGAAAATGAGAGCTTGCCAGCCACTGTTCTTTTCCCTTCACTTTGCACACCTCTTCTGATGTACGGCTGTTTCAATAGCTACATTACAAAATTACACACAAAGTTACCAAGAGGAAGATCAGAGTTCAAGATCCGCAGTTAGCTGACGCTATGCAGCTGAAAAGGGCTTCAAACATTTCAGAGGCTGCATCTTCAGGCACTGGATGGGAAATTAATAGACGCATCACCTGTTACTCGGTAATGACCCCTGTGGGTCAACTCAGGAGTGATCCTGATGGACTTCAGAGGAAGCTGTGGCCCTCTTTGCCACAACAGCACAGAGAGTTTTGGGAGATAAAGTTTCCAAGGGAGGCCTGGAAGAATCTTAGGGAAAATAAAATAGACTATGTGATGTTGGCCAAGTGCCTTAGGCTCCAGCAAGGTACTTAACTACATATCTAACTTTAAGCATGTGAGTAGTTTCACTGACTCCTATATTCTAAATCATCATTATATGTCTGTTGCTTTTTAGTTTGGTATATTTCAAGGTTTTCTAATTGTTGTTGTTTATTTGTATTATGCTAGGACCTAAAAGCCCCAGCCAAGACAGAGACCCCATAGACACTGTACAAACACACTAATAGGAGCCAGTCCCTTCCCCAAGAGTTTACATTCTAACTATTGTAGACACACAAAAAGTGGGAGGAAAGGAGAATTATTATTCTGATTTTACAGATGGAGAACTGAGACAGAGGGTATGTATGTCTACACTGTAGTAAAACACTCGCGGCTGGCCCATGTCAGCTGGCTCAGGCTGTGGGCTATAAAATTGCAGTGTAGATGTTCAGACTCGAGCTGGAGGCAGGGCTCTGGAGTGTCCACATGGCAATTTTATAGCCCTGCCAATGGAGCCCCGCAAGCCCAAGTCTGTTGGCCCGGGCCAGCTGTAGGTGTGTTATTGCAGTGCAGACATACCCGGAGAGACTAAGGCCCCAATTCAACAATGCATTCAGTCATGTGCCTAATTCTAAGCACATGCATAGTAGGGGCGGCTCCAGGCACCAGCGCACCAAGCATGTGCCTGGGGCAGCAAGCCACGGGGGGCAGCCTGCCGGTCGCTGTGAGGGCGGCAGTCAAGCTGCCTTCGGCGGCATGCCTGTGGGAGGTCCGCCGGTCCCGCGGCTTCGGCGGCAATTTGGCAGCGGGTATGCTGAAGGCGTGGGACCAGCGGACCTCTTGCAGGAGCGCCGCCGAATCTGCGTTACCAGTGGACCTCCTGCAGGCATGCCGCCGAAAGCCACCTGACTGCCATGCTTGAGGTGGCAAAATACATAGAGCCGCCCCTGATGGGTAGCTGTTTTGATGCCTGATGGCAAAAATGAGCAGATTTTGCAGGTGGTATTCAATTTGGTTACTGGATGTCTAAATACAGTATAGTAGCTAGATTGTCAGTAAAGTAGCAGATTTTCAGTTTGTGTATATCCCTAATTTTTAAAAAATCAGTCCTGTAATGTTTTCCTTCCATTATACATGTAACTATTCAGCTACACCCATCCATTCCATGGGCAGCATGCACAAACACACACACACACACACAGACACACACACATAGACTGGATGTGCTAGTTTTTCAGTACAAAATAATTGGGTCATTGTATTACACCACTGTGAGAGTCTCAGCCTGAAAGGGATATTTTATTGACATTTAAGTGAAAAGGCAATCATAATATAATGGATCTTAAAACTGGCTGCACTGCTTCTGGATTACTGTATTGTTGCTCAGTATTCCTGTTAAAATCCCTATGCCCTGCACTACCAGACTGAAGTCATGAGACTCTGTCCTATATTTATGTAACCTTTAGGAATATTTATAGCAATAAATGCAGCAATGTATTTTCAGCACAGATGATACATTCATGCAGTTTGACTTTATCTAATGTGTTGGTAGCAACTTGAAAGAAATTACACAAAGTATAAAGAGGTTTATTTCTCATGCATGCTTTGACACACTCTAGTGGCAGGAAGTTGCAATACTGCTTAAGCAATGGAGCCCAATCAAGGTTACACTTGACTCTGTGCCAATCTATTTTTTCTTTTCCTTGTGCAGTAATTGTTAACAGACTAAAGGTTAATTCCAGTTTATTATTATAGTACAGTAGACGACCTGACAGTTGAGAATTTACTGTTCAAGCCCTGACTTTAGTACCAAGTCATTTTGTTCTTATTTATTTTAATTTATAAAATTTTAGCTCCAGGATTTTTGTTGGCTGTATGCTCAGATGGAGTCTCACACAGTAAGCTCCAACCTGGCTCAGGCCTCGAGGTGCTGCCACAATACAAAAGTTTAATAATAATAAATAACACCCATCCACAAACTCTGGGCAGCTACCCATTATTTAGCTACGTCTACAATTTGCACAGGAATTTACTCAGACAGCCTAATCCATAAACCAACCATCGTCAAATAACAAACCAATAAATCATTCCACATAGAACCTACTCATTTATAGCCAAACCCCATCCAAAGCTGGTGTTCTGCTTATTGAACTAATCATAAATGACTCATTGTGCTCCCTCTTTCTGTTTGTCATACTCACCTGTTGTCTATCGTCATAAACTTAGACTATGAGCTCTTTGTGTGTATGTGTGTACAGTACCTAGCACAAAGGGGCCTCAGTCTCTGGTTGGGGATCCTAGGCACCACCATGATACATATATGAAATATAATAATAATTAACATACCGTAAGTGTTGCCCAGGAGAAACTGGTACATGGTGCAGTGGAGGAAGGGATTCTCCTTAAAGGTAGGAAGGATGGTCTAGTGCAGTGGTTCTCAAACTGTGGGTCAGGAACCCATTTTAATACTGGGGCCCAGGGCCAAGGCTGAAGCCTGAGGGCTTCAGCCCCGTGTGGCAGGGCTCAGGTTACAGGGTTTGGCCCCCCCACCTGGGACAGTGGGGGTTGAGCTTTGACTTTGGCCCCACCACCCAGGGCAGCGAGGCTCAGGCAGGCTCGGGCTTTGGTCCCCCCTCTGAGGGTTGTGTAGTAATTTTTGTTGTCAGAAGGGGGTCATGGTGCAATGAAGTTTGAGAACCCCTGGTCTAGTGGACGATGCACTAGATTGGACCTCCATTTCCTTGCTCAGCCCATGACTTCCTGTGTCACCTTGGGAGAATCACTTAATTTATGCTGTCCCGCAGGTGTTATTTTGTCAAATTTGAGAATAATACTTGCCTACCTCACCAGGGGTGTTGTGTGGCTAAAGCCATTCAGTTATAGTGAAGACAACCATATAAGCATCTGGATAGATACTCTATTAAATCCTATCTATGGAACATACAATTGGCATGACCAAAAATCTTTTATATAGGATCAAGAGCTTGGAGGCACTGGCAGTTACAATATTCTTGGTCTGGCTGGGAGCTATTGTGTCTCCCTGTGTAAGAGCAGCCTTATGTCTGTGTGATAAATGAAGGGGGGTGGGGTTGGCTCCCTTTTATAGACACTCAGCCAGCCAGTTAGCTATAAAGCCCCTCTAGGTAGCTGTTCTCTACTTACTCTACCTGTAGAGAGTTTAAAAAGTCCAGGTAAAAGGAAGGGAGTGGGCACCTGACCAAAAGAGCCAATGGGAAGGCAAGAACTTTTTAAAATTGGGAAAAAAGCTTTCCCTTTGTGTGGTGTTGTTTTTCTACAGGAAAGAGGGGAACAGAGAGCAGTTATGCTGTGAGAAGCTGAAGGCCAGATATGAAAATCATTAGATCCTGTCTAGAAGTACTTATTTAACAACCCAGATATGTAAGTAGATCAGGAATGTTTAGAAAGACGCAATTAGGTTTATTTCTTATTGGCTTGTAGACTCCTCTATGCTAATCCCAAATGCTTTTTGTTTTGCTTGTAACCTTTAAGCTGGATCTCAAGAAGGTTATTCTTGATGTTTAAGTTTTGTAAGTGGGTTTTTTAAATCTAGCAAAAGCCTAAGTTCCAGATGTATTTTCTTTCTTTTTGTTTTTAATAAAATTTACCTTTTTTAAGAACAGGATGGGATTTTTGGTGTCCTAAGAGGTTTGTGCAGATGTTGTTTAATTAGCTAGGGGCAACAGCTAATTCCCATTGTTTTCTTTCTCAGCTCTTCCCCACAGTGTGTGTGTGAAAGGGCTTGAGGGTGCCCCACAGGAAGGAATTCCCAAGTGCGCCTTCTTGGGTTCCAAGGGGTTTTGCACTTGAGTGGTGGCAGCATCCACTCATCCAAGGTCAGAGAGAAGCTGTAACCTTGGGAGTTTAATACAAGGCTGGAATGGCCAGTATTAATTTTTAGAATCCTTGCGGGCCCTCATCTTCTGCACTCGAAGTGCCAGAGTGGGGAATCAGTCTTGACAGTCTGTCACAGCCAAAAGGGGCTGGGGCAGAATGAAGAATCAGGCATTTTGGTGCAATAGACACAGTAACTCAATTCATCTACTCCCTAAAATAAAGTATTTTTAATAGAGCTGGTTGAAACTCAGAATTTCCATTCCATAGGAAATTCTGATTCCTCTAAATTTGCTTTTGTTGCTGATTGGAATGAAAATTAAAAAAAATTGAAAATGTTCTACAAAACAAAATTTTTGAAAAAAAATCATTTTGGGTCAATTGAAATATCCCATTTTGATAAAATCAACAAGGTTTATTCCAGTTTTGACTTTTTAAATTTTAAATTAACTTGTTGAGTGTTAGATCTTGCTTAGTTTGACCAATAAGGAACCTTTGAGTCTTTCCATTTAATGCTCTGGCAGCAAAAGGATGGATTATTTTAGACTAGTTTTCTCTACCATTCCTCTATGTTTGTGCGGTTTTTTTAAATTGCTTTTTATTTATAACATCCAGTCTTTCATTTGTTGGTTGAACTCAATCTTACTGTCTAAAAACACAGTGAAAATTTGCTTCTCTTTGAGGATGGTTACTTTGTTTAAAAGAATGAGTATTGTCTAAGGCAGGTGTAACTCAATACTAAATACTAGACAGACACTGGACCAAATTCAGAACTGGTACAAACAGGTGAAGCTTATACTGGAGTCAAGCTTATTCACTGAATGAAGTAGGCCCAATATGGTTTTGTGTAATTCCATTATAATCGGTTATTGGGTCTGCTATAGAGTGTTTTGTCCTCATGCCCATCCTCATGAAACCTGAGACATGAGCTCACATAGAAAAAAAGGTTCAGATTAAATCCGAAGCAGACAAGTAACTTTAAAGTCTAGGCGTCTGTTATATTTGATGCAACCCTATTTGGTTAATAAGGTAGCTCATAATTCTCATTGTTCCATGGTAATACAATTAAAAGTGGAGGGGCATGTGGTGTTCTCTGAAAGTTGTATTAGCTGAAGATACATGTTTTAGGTCTACATGGCCTACAGGGCCTAGCTCCAGGGAGCAATTCATTGCTCAATTAGTTAAAGCAAAACTGTTAAAAATACATCCGGTGCCTTAGGGGTATAAATACTACTTCTTCCATTTGCATTACTGTCAGCTCCTTTTTGACCTAAGTCCTAATCCAAGCAGGGAATAAACCAATTCATAAATGAGAAGAGGATGGATGAGTGTGCATCCAGAAATAATAGCATCTTGTCAAGGCTCAGTCAATCATATCCATTGAGGCATCGGTAGTTAACCTAAGGTCATTCCCATCAAATAGAGCTTTGTAAAGCTACAACATGGAGGTTTCTCTAGATGCATTTGCAGAATACTATGGTAGTGACAAAGCTTTTTTGAAGGATTCAACTCAGTTCTTTCCATCTGAGTGTTTTGAACTGACGTCATCTTGACTCTACAATTAATCTACTGTTGACTTGCATTAAATAGATGATCAGTTGAGCATTACATATAAATGTGTTAAAGATTTTATGTATGGAAAAAACAAGGGTAGGAAAGATCAGAGGCTCAGAGTAAAATGATTACAATCCAAAGATGTTTGGGGGAAAATGTTGGAAATGTATTGGTAGAAAACAGAAAAAAATTCTAAACAAACATTGTAACTTTGTTAACTTCTTCTGTTAGAAGCTCTCCTAAGTAGAGGTGACTGTGAAATTCTAAACTCTTGTTATGTAGCTTGGCATCAGTGACTCCTCTTTTTTACTTTGAATTACTAATCCTATGAGGTTTAATTTGGAAGTTTTAGAAACGGCTCCTCTTCCTATTTAAATAAATCTGGTTGCTCTCAAGAAAAAGGTAAGTATGTTGATTTTAAGATAGAATAAAGAAAGTTGGATAAGTAGATGCACAGAGAAAACAACTAATAATACTCTGCACATGAAATATCCAAAAAGCTCTGCAAATTAGCTAATTAATCTTCACACCAGCCCTGTGAAGTCAGTAGATAGGCAAGTATTGTTATATAGATGGAGAAATTGAGAAAGAGACTATGTGATGACCAAGGCTATTCAGTACATCAGTGTCAAGCCAGGCTGAAGTTTACATTATGGGCTTACTGTGATGGGTTGGATCACATAAACCCCCTTTGGGACTGCCACCTGGTGTGCCGAGACTAGCTCTGAGCCCATTTTCCCTGCCAGCTTGCGGGTTCAGTGCCCTGCCTGGTTTGAGTCAGACATGCTAGCCTGCTGCAAACCCAGACCCAGGTCTGAACCATGTCCCCCAACAGCTGCAGGCTTAACTGAAAACAGCTTAAGAAGTGCTCCTGTCTCCAACACCCAGATGCCCAGTTCCCAATGGGGTCCAAACCCCAAATAAATCCATTTTACCCTGTATAAAGCTTATACAGGATAAACTCATAAATTGTTTGTGCTCTGTAACACTGATAGAGAGAGATGCACAGCTGTTTGACGCCCCAGGTATTAATACATACACTGGGTTAATTAATAAGTAAAAAGTGATTTTATTAAATACAAGAAGTAGGATTTAAGTGATTCCAAAAAATTAACAGACAGAACAAAGTGAATTACCAAGCAAAATAAAATAAAACACACAAGTCTAAACCTAATACAGTAGGAAAACTGGATACAGATAACATCTCTGAGAATGAGATTTTTCAATAAGCTTCTATCACAGACTGGACGCCTTCCTAGTTTGGGCACAATCCTTTCCCCTGGCACAACCATTGTTCCAGCTCAGGTAATAGCTAGGGGATTTCTCATGATTGCAGCCTCCTTTGTTCTGCTTCACCTCCTTATATAGCTTTGCACAAGGCGGGAATCCTGTGTCTCTCTCTGGGTTCCCACCCCTCCTTCTAAAAGGAAAAGCACAAGATTAAAGATGGATTCCAATTCAGGTGACATGATCACATGACACTCTAAGACTCCAAGCCTTCATTCCTCCCAGCCTAACTCAGAGGAAGGCCTGCCTGCAAACACAGCCATCCACGGTCAATTGTCTTGGTTAATGGGAGCCATCAAGATTCCAAACCACCATTAATGGCCCACACTTTGCATAACTACAATAGGCCCTCAGAGTTATATTTCATATTTCTAGTTTCAGGCACAAGAATGATACATACGTACAAATAGGATGACCACACTCAGTAGATTATAAGCTTTGTAATGATACTTTACAAGAGACCTTTTGAATGAAGCATAGTTCAGTTACATTATATTCACATTCATTAGCATATTTTCATAAAATCATATAGAGTGCAACGTCACACTTACTATTTACGTTACCAATAAAGTCAAATCCCAGGAAGGGGGTAAGCTGATGTGTGGATACTTTGCTCTGAATAGGGAGAAAACACCACCTGCTTCCACCTACCTCTAACATAAAGATTCTAGGTACTTATGTGGTCCTAATTACTAGTAACTGAATGCCTCCCATTACTTCAGGGCAACATGCTTTCTCCTCCTTCTCTGTCACCAAGAAAGTCGTGAAGAAGAGCTCTGTGGAGCTAAAAAAACTTGTCTCTTTCATCAACAGAAGTTGGTCCAGTAAAAGATATCATCTCACCCACCTTGTCTCTCATATCCTGGATCAACAAAGCTACGACAACGCTGCAAACACCAGAAAAACAAGGTCAGGCTTTTTTCTTTTGGGAGAAGAAGTATCTTTATAAAGCCAATTTTTTGGGACAGATGAGGACAGGCAAACTATATGATTTATCTTCCATGTTACCTTAAAATATTTGCACTGGTGTTAATTTTCCCACTTCTGTGGGAAAATCTGCAGGGCAAGAACTGGGCTCCTCAGCCACTTAAAAACTCACCAATGAACCCCCTTGGCAGACATCGTCCTTGTATCAAGGGATAGCCAAAGAAGAAGTAGTTAATGAGAGCAGAATTTTTTTTCTGCATTTTGCCACCATGCTTGCTATAATAGGCCATTTCAGTCAGCTATATTAAAATGTATTCTCTCATTTAAATATTTTGATCTATAAACTTTTCTTGGCGCTTTGGCGATTCCTTCAGTCACATGTCAGGAAGTATTGTGGGTGGTGGTGTTATCTAATACAGAGGACTGGGAGCTAAGTTTTTCTGGGTTCTATTCCTGTCTTTGCCCTGATTCACTGTGTGGCCTTGGGCCCAAATTTTCAAAAGTGACCACTTACTTTGGAGTGCCTCCAATTTTGGGTCTCCATCTTCAGAACCTGGGGCCTGATTTTTTTTTCAGCGATACTAAGCAATGAAACTTAGTGGAGCTGCAAGTGTTTAAGGTTGAGCATCCAAAAATGGAGGTACCTAAAAACAGCATCCACATCTGAAAATGTTGCGCTTTCCCTCTGTGTCACTTTCTTCATCTATAATGGATAACTATGACAATATACCTCTGCCCCTTGCTAGAGGAGATGAGAACTGTGACCGTCATAGACCCTACCTTACCAACAGCTAATGGAGAATCTCCTTTACCAAAAATGATTTTAGAGCCGAATGATCTGAATTCTTTCCCTGCTGTTGCTAGGCATTTTTCATGTGGCTGTGACAGGAGCAGCAGAAGTTTCCTAAAAGTGGGGGGCCACCAGTGTCTGAACTGTGGCCCTGCCCCCCTGTACCACCCCTTCCCCCTGAGGTGCCGCTCTCATGCCACCCATTCCCACCAGACCCTTGTGTTGCCCCTTCTCCCTGCTGCTTGCCCGCTGCTTGCTCCTTTCTGCTGCCTCCCTGTCATTGCTTGCTCCTTTCTGCTGCCTCCCTGTCACTTTTTACAGCTGGTAAAAAGTGATGGGGCCATAGCTCCCTACCCCACTCCCCTGGAACTGGGGCAAAAATCTGTCTGGGGATTGGTCCTGCTTTGAGCAGGGGGTTGGACTAGATGACCTTCTGAGGTCCCTTCCAACTCTGATATTCTATGATACCCACAGCTGCATGTAGTACAGGATGCTTTCTGAGGGCTGATGGTTTCAAGACCAGATAGACTGTTGCCATATGCACTGAGAGATAAAAAAATCCCCTCCCTCATTCTGGCATCCCTGGGTTGTGGCCAGGGTACGGAGTACATTCTTTAGCCAGCTATGAAGTGATCAGGATAATCCTTAACGTTTGTGAAGGACTAAGTGACTATAAAGTTGTTACAACCCATATTTATGAAATCAGGCCTTCAGTCTCACATGGGGAATGTGAGAAGTTAGGTCGTTAATATGTCTACAGGGTACTTGAGATGTAAAGCACTAGATAAATGCAAAGAACTATCATTAGAACTCATCAAGGTAAAAAGACTCTAGTTTCCTTTTTCCTCACTATTCTTAGGTACAAATTTATTTGGAAAAAAAAAATCAGTTCAACAGAGTTAGTCTCTTATACATGTAGCATTCAGTCCTACATTGTTTGGCCTCAAGTTGCTAAATATCTAATGCTTTGTTCCAAAGGATTTATTTCTTTTCAGCACAATAAAAGTAACATTAACCAGTGAGTGTGGATGAGGTGTTTACTGTGACAGCCATTTCATATAGCCCAGGGCCTGCCATCTTTAAATGGATGTCTTTGATATACTATACCCTGTACTGCTAATGTAGCATTGTAGAGAGACAAGGTGGGTGAGGTAATATCTTTTATTGGACCAACTTCCATTGGTGAGAGAGACAAGCTTTCGAGCTTACACAGAGCTCTTCAGGTCTGGGAACTAGTGTCACTGTAAAATACAAGGTTTGAACAGATTGTTTAGCAGAAGTAGTTAACATATATTTCAAGGGACCATTCCAGGTGAAGTGGCCTGTTAACACCCCTTTAGTCATAGGGAGGAAAGGAAGTGGAGTAGGGAAAGCAACTGAGGGGAGGGGGTTGTTAGTGGGTTACAGATTGTTATAATAAGCCATAAATCCAGTGTCTCTATAGTCCATGATTTTTAGCATCTAGCAAAGTTATGAATTTAAGCTCCCAGGCTCAGCTCCTGAAAGTGTTGTGCAGGTTTCTTTTGTGGATGAGGACTAATAAGTTGGATATAGAGTAACTGTTTTGCAGTCTTATAGATTGTTTGAATGCTCAAACATTGCGAATATTTGCAGAGTGATTCTAGTTTCTTGACTGGCACTTGCAATAATATACCTCAAATTTCAATAATCAATTTTGCCAGCAAACTGTGTCTCTGAGTATGTCTACACTCAGGGCCGTCCTTAGGCATACGCGGCTGCGTAGGGCACCTGAAAATTTGGACTTTCTGTCCTCTGACAAACTTCAGGGCATATCAAAAAACCTGTGACCAACATTTTTTATTCCCAAATTTAGTGCTTTTAATTAGGTACCTTCTGCACGTCCAGTCTTCACCTTCTGGCATGCAGTGGAAAACATGCTCCATTTTCTTTAGAAGGAAATTGCAGAAGAGTGTTTTTTTTCAAATGTCATTTGCTTCAATTGGGTTCAGGGATTTGGCTGGAAGGGAGTGAGCAGGTTGGGGGAGGGAAGAGAGGAGGGAGACAGTGGAGAGGAGGGGGTGTGGGCAGAGTGGGGCAAGGTCTGGGGCGGAGCAGGAGTGGAGTATGGGCGGGGCCACAGGCAGAAGAGGTGGGCTGGGGAGCTAGCCTCCCCAAGCGACAGCTTCACCCACTGCCCATGACAGCAGGTAAGAACGGGTTGGCTCCCGCACACCCAGTGCGCTCTGCAGTCTCCTTAGGCAGGGGCCGTAGTCACAGAGCTGAATGCGCCGGCGCCGCGCATTCTGTGTGAGGGAGAGAGTACGGGGGTCTATGTGGGGAACTGTGACTCTCCCCCACCATGAGGTAGGCTGGGCATCTTGGTATCCTTTGCTGCCTCGTCCCTTCCCTTCCCCCCATCGCCCGGGCTGCGAGCCCGGGCTACTGTCGGGCATAGGGGCACCAGTTTAATAATACTGCATAGGGCCCCATAATTCCTAAGGACGGCCCTGTCTACACTGCAGCTGGGAGTGAGCCTCCCAGCTCAGGTAAAGAGAATCACTAGCTCAGCTTGAGCACTAAAAATAGAAGTGTAGGTGTTACAGGTCAGGCAGCAGCTCAGGCTCTCAAGCCCACCTGACCCGTGGGTTCTAAGCTCAGGGGGCTGGCTCGAGCCTCCGCTGGTGCTGTAATGTCCATGCTGCTATTTTTAGTGTCCTAGCTGAACTAGTGTGAGTCTGTTTACCTGGGCTGGGAGGCACTTTGCCAGCTGCAGTGTAGACCTACCCTTAGAAGTGTTCATTTGGACTTAACAGCTAGTCAGTTCTAAGCATACAGTAACAGAAGCAGTTGTCCTAGTTAGATGCCTTTAGCACTTGTCTACTCCTCTTACATCAGTACAGCAATCTATGAAAAGCCTTCTGTAAGCACATAGGTCAAACGTACTGTAACATACAGTACAATTATAGCATCTGTATAATATATCCTTACATGTCCTTGATAATATTTACTCATTTGAGCCTGGATTCTGATCTCACTTGGAGTCATTCCACAAAAATTATTTCAAATTTATACCAGGGTTCCTGTCCCTGATCCTTATGGAAACCCTATATGAATGATTTTGAGAGGAGAAATCTCACTCACAAGACATTGAAGCTAGCTTCGGTTAGTAATTAACACCTGCAATACATGTAAATATATCTGCATCTGTACTGACCACAATAGGTCCCTCGGTTTCTTCAAAAAGACTGATTAACCAAATACAAATTACCCCACACGTGCCTCCGTCATCCAAAGTACTGGTCTCATTATCCCATCACTTTCAATAGCGTTTTTTGATGTCATAAGCTAAATCTGGCCTGTCTTGAAGTTTTCACTTGTCACAACCTTAGACTTTGTATAGAAATTCCAGTGATGTCAGTGGGAACTTCACATGCAGAACTAGAGTAGAATATGGCCCTTATTATTTAGTCATATGTTTGGGGACTGATTCTCATCTCTTTTATACCAGTGTAATTCAGTGATATCTTCACTGGAGTTACCTCTGTGTAAAGCAAGAGCCAGTGAGAACAGACTCATGCCTGCAGTCTTCACAGCTATAATTTTTTAGCTAAAATTGGCAGGACAGTTTAGAGGTTGATCACTTACAAGACTTTCTCTTTACCTTCTATGTAAGAGAGTTATATGACTGTATGAAAGAATATATCCTTTCAGTTCATGGTCAGACTATGTAGTAAACTCTATTTTTAATCAGGGTAGGTTCCATTCTACACCCAATGTGTTTTTAAAAAAAAAAATATTTATATCCAGTAGCTCATTGTAGCTAATTGTCCCTAGGCAGGGCCCATCATAAATTCCTGAGTTTGCACAGTATCTACCATAATGAGGCCCTGATCCTTGCATTTGCAGGTGCTTCTGCAATATAAATCAATGTATTGAAAGTTTAATTAAACTCTTATTAACCTATATATATATTTTGAGCCGGACTGTGGCTGGCCCTGTGTGGGTGCACAAGGGGAGAAGAAAGTGCCGGAAGCTTTTGCCCCCTCCTCATTCGTGTTCCTGTGCAGGGGTCACTCGCAATCCCTGGAGCGAGTGCAAGAACTGTATGAATCTAGCACTATGAGATGGTCTGCACTCACTAAAAGGGATGGCCAGGGCACCAGCCACCAGAGTTGAGCAGGTGTGAAAGAAGTGCAGTACAGTGTAATGTGCAACAGGTTGGTAGAGCTCCAAGTGATAACAGGTGCTGCACACAGAAGCCTAGCAGAATAATCACAGCCAATGTCAGGAGCATGGACTGAAACTGTCTTCATTACCATGGCTCTATAAACAGCAGAGAGGCTGCTTCATAGGCCCTCCACAACAGGGAGCCCCTGCATTCCAGGGGGAAAAGTCTCTTTGTGCATGCAAGTGTGATCCTTGCCTCAGCAATGGCTCCCATGCACAGCCCTGATGCATGTTATTCTTGTTCCTGGCATGAGAAATCTGTGCAAAGGGGTTATGCATGAGGCTGTGGACAGGCAAAATATTAACGTGCATTAACACAGCATAAGTGTGTGCCTAATTTGTGTGCCGTTTGGCACAGCTGGAAACTGTTAATCCTTTTAATCCATATCCCCTTCCCCTTAACTCTTCACTAATGTCAATAAGGGTCTTCAGTTTTCAACAGGAGAACTCAGCTATGTTGTAGTCTATTGTAAAGATGAAAAATTAATCCAGACTTGATCCTATCTTGATCTAATCTATACTTGATTCTATCTATTTTAGAGGTAATTTCCTTTCTGAATTAAGCTGTAGCGTATTGTAGAGTAACCCATTCATGAGCTCTTCCTCTAATATTAACTCTCTTTAATGGTACAATTTTAAATGATATTTTCCCTATAATAAGTCTAAACAAGCTCCACCTACGTAGGTAATGGTCAGCTACATAAGTTTACCAGTGTAATGAGTTTTATCACATTAAATTGTTCAGATTTTAAACTCTTTGTGGGCTTGTTCTGAAGGCAAAACTTCCATTGACTTCTGGCTTTACTGAGAGTTACTTCTTTGACAGCCTTATACGTTTGCATTGCAACCCTTCCAATAACTCATATCCAATCCGCTACTGACAATAAGCAGCAATAGCTTCAGTAACTTTTTTTTTTTTTTTTTTTAGCAATAGCTTTTCAAAATGCAGCAAACTGTATGCATTTCTTTCTTTCTGCCTTCAGTTTCTGTGACAAGGTATAGGGGCCCTTCAAGATTCCCAGCAAGCCGGGTGCTAACTCCCTGCCTCACTCAAATATTCAGGATGGAGTAACAAGGCTGGATCGGGGCCAAAGACCTGATGCTTATCTCTCATTAGTTTTATACCAGTGTAGTTCCAACAGGTCCAATGGAGTTATTTCTGAGACTCAGTCGTGTGAAAGGAGAGTCAGTGCTCAAAGCCCAGCCAAGCATTCAGAAAGAATGTAAATTGGTAGTGAACAGGGAGAGAGGCCTTTACAAGAGGCAAAACTCTACACCTAAGGTCTAACCCAAAGTCTTTCCATTGACTTCAGTTAACTTTGGATCAGGCCTCCAATAGGCTGACTTGTAATCCAAAGTTTTCTGCTTGTTGGGTTTTTTTTAATTATTTTTATTTGGATTCTTTGGTACCTCAGCCATTTGTTCACTTTTCATATAACTCAGGCCCACGGATGCCCAAGCACAAAGCCGGGACTAAAAATGCTTGTTGAGAGTCTTTGTTTTGTTGCTGAACTCAGTGCTGGCCCACTGCCCCTTTCTGAACTCACACACTCATGTAATATTATTTCTCCCCACCCCTTAAATCTATCCTCTTGTGGAAAACCTCTCACAGGACATTTTCAAGCTAAAAAATGGAAATAAATATCTACCCTATCAAAAGGTGGCAGGGGAAGATTGAACACCTCAAACTCTGAGGGCCCTGCTAACTTTTGTTTCCACTGCAGAGGCAATGTCTAAGCACTTTTAGAGGAAACATCATTCCTTATGGGACTCCATTCTCTCACCGTCTCCTGACAGTAGACACAGGAGGCAGTCATTACTTATTCTGTTAGAAGGCTTCCCTACCTCTAGTACAATTTCAAGCTGTCCAAAATGTCTCTCTTAATAGGATGACACACATTGAGCTGCAGTCAAATATTTGGATGCTAAAGATTAAGCCCTCAGGAGACATCTGTTGTTGTTGCAATAATGTATCACCAACCATTAAAGGATATTTTAAAGCTACTCCAATTTTTTCCAAAGGCCTCTGGAGAGGTAAAGAAATAAAAAACCTCTTGCATTTAATAACTGCAGGTAGTCCTAGAATTTGGGTTGTAGATTAATCAGAAATAAACAATTTTCCTGGAGTGATATATATATATATGTACCAGAGGACATTTAACTGTTCTCACTGCTAGTTCAACCAAACTGTACGTGT
Source organism: Mauremys reevesii (assembly GCF_016161935.1). NCBI lineage: Eukaryota > Metazoa > Chordata > Testudines > Geoemydidae > Mauremys > Mauremys reevesii. Next base: position 85,891,414 of record NC_052631.1, on the reverse strand, counting down.
TATAAAATGGGAATCTCACCATCTTTACAGAGCTTAATTCATGCATTTCTAGAAGAGAACTCCACGATAAAAACCTATTTATTTTTGGTATAAATAGGTCTGCTACCTTAGCATTAGTGGTATACCTGAGATGTCTTTGTAGTGTTAACACACTATTATACGGCAGCTTTAAAACACTGTAGGAAAAGCCTGTGCACAAGACAAGAAAGCAATGTATGTAACTGTAGATCAGCAATAGCGGGTCCTTTTTTATAATGTTTCTATTTAAAGTACATAAAACAAGTCCCAGGCTTGAATCATTTACTCAGCTAAATAATAAAACTGACATTCAGCCTAGTATCAGGGGAGCTCAGGCAACAGATATATCCACAATTCAATCATGGTTAAAAATAACAGATCTCCAAAATGTGCTGAAATGTAATGGGAAAAAGAAGGCTGGAACTGAACGAAATCAGTGTCAGTCGTTGATTTCTAGAACATACAAAGACGGTGAGTATAAATGTGTTACTTACAAGTGCTGAGGATTTTAGGGAATGAAAATGGAGACCAGGAGCTGGAGACTGCCTGCCATGCCAGCAGTGTTGATTTGGAAGCGATGGACACAAATAAACGTTCAACAAAGCTTAAAAAACTGCAATGCAAAGCTAGCCAAAAGTGTCCATGTCCTTACCGTGCTGTGGCTGGCAGGCAATCCGTTTCTGGGAGCCTTCAGTCCAGCTAATCAGGCTCCGGGGATTTTGTTTGCAAGGGAGATTGTCCTTTAAGTGATCAGTGCAGGAAAACGGAGAAATAAAGAGAAATGAGCAAATTGTACAAGGCAAATAGCTGCAGGTCTTTAGCATGCTCCCTGCGTTTTCCTAAGCTGCATCTGCAGCAGAGAAAATATCCCCAAAATAGCTCAGGCTGCCAATGACTTGCTGAAACCTGAGAAAGAATTGCTGAATTTAAAGATCTGCGTTGCTGTGGGTGTATGATTAAAATGAGAAACTGTTGGCAGGAGGAACCTGGGATGGAAGCACATGCTTAAGGAGTAACTTGCAAGTTCACCAGTGTCAGAACGTGACCTGACCCCTGATTTTTCCCCTTCCTCCCTCCCACACCAGTTAACCCTTATGAGTTCAATGTGGAGGAAAATTCTGTACTAGTGCAATGGAAGGGAGAGGACACATAGACGATCAAGAAAGCGCTGTCAAACCCTATTATCTGTGGTTCATTGACAGGAAGTTACAGCAATGTCCCACTTTATAAATTTCAAATCAGTCAAATAAGCTGATGTTAAGCATAGGTCTCTGGAGCTGCAAATTTTAACCTACGGAAATCTCAACTGCATGCAGATTTTTGTTTTGACAGTCTGCAGCAGGTTAATTAATGTCAACCTGGTGCTGAGGCTAGTGTAGTCTGTTTGAATCAACAGCTCTGTTGTTAAAATGATTCTTGAAAAATATTTTGAATGGTGTCAATGCCAACGAGAGAGAGAGAGGACCTGAGAGTTGGATAAAGATATAACCAGGAATAGTGGGGTTAAATTTAAATAAGAGGAATGTATGCTAATATCAAGGGGGAAAAACCAACCATAGGATCTGTTCAGCTAAGAAATAGCATCCCAAGGGATCTGGTGGTAGCCCCATTACTTTGGACATTTAAAACACGACCGAACAAGACACTACAAAAAGTTCTAAACAATACAGCCCTGCATTTCCGGGAGATGGATTAGAAGACTTAGTAATTAGCTATTTTCCTTCTATAATCAATATGGGTCTAGTCCTGCCAGGGGAATTCTGTCCTTCTCCCCCTGCCCCCAGTCACTTGATGCCAGCTAAGATATTGGAAGATAGCCTGCAAAGCAGCAGTAAGGGCCTTCTTACCCTTAGCATAGGGGAGTCCAGGAAGTGCAGAGCCAGCAGAGTGAGGCTCAGTGCAGGAGCATGGTGGGCAGCTGTCTGTGCCTCAGCTCTCCCCATCAGCTGGATGGACAAATAGGGACCATTGCAGTCAGGGGGTAATTTCAAGTATCCCGAGTCTTCCCAAGTGCCCTGCTTCCTTTCTTGGTCCTTGTCTTCACTGGGATCAGCACTGGCACAGGGATGAATCAAGGCCAAATACTTACTCTGACAAAACTCCCGGAGATTAAAGGGACTGACAAGAAAGCCTGGTGTGCTAAGGAGGCCTTGTTATACCATGTGGTTTAGGGCCTTATTCAGGTCACTTTAGTCAAGCAAACTCTGATTGTTTATATTATGGTAACACCTGGAGCACTGGAGAGGGGTCAAGGTTCTGTTGTGCTGGCCTGAATGGAGCTGATTGGGACGTTTTAGACAAAACAGTTTTACATCAGAAAATGCTGATTTGTAAGGAACGAAACTTTTTGCAGGAATGTATTAAATTCAACAAACCTCTTGTTGGGAGATTTCTCGGGTCCACAATGGAGTTTCTGGTCAAAATAAGAGTGTGTGTGCGCACGCGCGTGCAAGACAGAGACCCACCCCAATATGGCCGTAGCTTGGCAGGTGGGAGACTCATTCAGGCAAGTGCCCTGACTACTGGGCTATTCTGGGCTGTCAAGCTTTGAAAGGTGTTGGTTTTGTCCTGATGCAGAATGGGAAAATTGGAATTTCAAAAAATTTCATGGGATGGGAAAACCGTTTCCCACCCAGCTCTAGTGCTGAACAGCCATAAAGAGACACAGGCCCTATCCCACCAAGCTCTCAGACAATGGGACAGAGCTGTGATAACTCTTCCATGCTGAACAGCTACTTAGACCATGGCAGTCCCATTGAATCAATGGCATTAGCTGTGATTAAGGGTATCACCATCTGGCCCAAACAGCATTCACTGGAAACTTTGCTACTCATTACTGGGTTTAAGGTCTAAATCTTCAGTTGTGCTGGAGCAGAACTTGATGCAGCTGAGGGTGGAAGCCAAAGGTGACTCTAAGCCTCCTTTCAGTCCCCATCCCTTCCTGGGTCTAACTGGGGTCCCAGAACAAATTAAAGTAGCAAAAGGACTACCCTGGTTTGTGCTGGCTTGTGACCATCCCCTAGTGTTCCTTTGGCTTGCATGGATCTCTGGAGCAAAGCATACTTTGACCCAGTCAGTGAACTGCCTCCTCTCATATGTCTCCCCATGCTGGGAAGGGAACTAGGAGGGATTGGCATAGAGCTGTCCAGATTGGCTTTATGAGAGCTGATTGTCCCCCCCCACACAAATACATGGGGAATCTTAACATCAGCTACACATTGAAGGCAATTTTAAGGTCCCTTGTGGCACTACAGCATGGTCTAGGATCTGGCTCTAAGCCCCTTTCCCTTTTTGTACTTGAACTGAAAGGGGAAAAGCAGTTTAAAAAATATAACCAGGTTGGATTCGATCAGATGGGACTCCAGTATGGGAAGCTGCTCCCTTGGAAAGCAGTTCTGCATCTGAGAAGCAAGCTTAATGGCAGTTTAGTTTTAATGCTTATTTTTTGATTGATGCCAAACGATAATGTACCAGATAGGCGGAACGTCATATGCAATATATTTTAATGGATGTGGCAAGCCTTAGGTGCCCTGCCATTAAATAAACCATTGGATATGTAAGCTTTAGGACAGGGTAGTCCCTGTACATCTGAGCCCCTTGAGGTGGGTTTTTTTCCTAAGGTGCATGATCATTTTGTCTTGGGGAAGTTGTGCACATGTTCAATATTGACTAACTATTGTAGGCCTCACTCACTCAGTGTCGTTTTGCTGGACTAAGAACTCTGGGATTTGACCCATAAAGATGAGTAAACTTTTAAGCTGCTCCTACACTAGGACTGCTGAGGACCTCAAAGTATAACTGAAACCAACAGTATCAGAGAACAGAGAGACAAGGTGATACCTTTTATTGGGCCAGCTTCTGTTGGTGAGAGAGACCAGCTTTTGAGTCACATCGAGTTCTTTTTTAGGTCTGGGAAAGGTACTTCCAGTCTGAAGAAGAGCTCCAGGTGGCTCCAAAGCTTGTCTCTCACACCAGCAGAAGTTGGTCCCATGAAAGATATGACCTCACCCACCTTGTCGCTCTAATATCCTGGGACTGGCATGGCTCCAACTACACTGCGATATAATATCAGAGAACAGTCACTCTAATAAATCCTGGAACCAGTTTAAAAACGAAGGGTGAACAAACTCATTTTGCATAACAGTCTCATATCATGGGTTCAGAAGCTTGGCTCTGATTCAAACATAGCTCCGTTTGCGTTCTGCTCAGGAACAGGAGAGACAATGGGGAGCCGGAATCGTGTGGAAAAATAGAACAGAGGACAGTAACTACAGGGAGACTGGAGAAGAAGGAAGCGGAGGAGAGAGAAAATACTAATGTGGTGGGTGGGGAAATGCTATATACGGGGCTCCTATTGGTGCCAGAATGGTGTAGCCCAGACATTCGGTAACTAGAAAGTCTCTTTAAATTGACCCTCCCTTGGCACAATACAATGGTTTCAATCCCAGCAAGAACAGCTTCAGGATACAAACTAGTTTTGTAAATGGTGTGAATCCAAAAGGACACATTGATGTTCACAAGCCCTTGTACTCCAGAAGATTCATCATTCCCTAGCAAAAATAAAACTCCAACCCACCGCCCATAAATAACTCCCCACTTACACCCCAGAGAAGAAAATAAAAATGTATTTGGCTGTGCTAGTAAAGATATCACCAATACACTGATGTGTCACTGTTTGCCGTAAGGTGCCCCTAATTCCCCTGCTTGGGTTACCCATGTTGCCAGTAGCAGCGCAGAAGTGGGGAGGAGAAAGCAGCATCCATGGGACTGCAACTCCCCCCTTGCACAGGTGGGTGAGCATGGAGCCCTGATTCTGAGCCCCATCCCAGTGCACCAACCAGTGCAGAGAAGGAAGGACTCTATGCCAGATAGAGGGCCACTGGCCATGGCAGATTACCTTCTCCCCATCTCCCTCCTTCTCCTCCTGGAGCAAGGTGAGAATCTGTCATCAACTGCAGCTACACTTGGCCTCTTATTCAAGGCTTATGGCAAAAACACAATTGAGCCATGTTGTGTGTTTGTACAGTACCTAGCACAGCCGGGATATGGTCCTCCATGGGCTCTTTATGCTACCAGAATACTACTGTTCCAAATTGATGATGTACCTTGCAGCAGAGAGCATTCCAGGACCACAGGCCTTCAATGAAAAAGGCCACTTATCTCATCCCTGGGCCAGTCAGCAATTCCAATCCCACTGATCTCAAGGGCCATGGTAGGAACTGGGGCAGCAGGCAGTCCCTGAAGTAGGCTGGTCATGTATACCAACAGGAACATTTTGAATTGCATCTGGGGAATGAATAATTATGACTGGGCCCTGTGCTACGGCATTCATCCTCAGAAGAAAGGCAGTGAGTACCAGTATGAATCCATTAACTGAATGGATTATCTGAGATGTTTCAAGGCCAGCAAAACAAATCTGACTACAATCTAATCCACGCCTCTGCTCCAGCCATTGTAGCAGCAAACAGTAACATACAAGATTTTTATGAGCAGCTTTTGGAAGGTGATAAATAATGATTGGTGGATAATTCCATGTACGGTACAGTATTAGTGGTGCAATCAGCAAAAGGAGACTATAACTAGAGATTAGTGCTTGTGCTAACAGAGTGACCAGGCATTAAAAAAAAAAAGTCTGTGCCTCAAATGAGCTGACTAATTCAACCTCTCTCTGATCATTATAAAGCGGTTGCTTATGCAACGCAGTAAAGAACTGTCTGACCTTCAGCAACTGGAACAGATCATTCTAAACCATCCTACCTCCCTTAAGCTCCACTAGTGTGTGGTAACTCAAGAGCCCAGAAAATATGTGATAAGGCTTGTTTTGTTTTTTACCTAAACTCAGTGTAGGTAAACCTGGCTCCACTGGGTATAAGTAAATGAATTCTCTCTTGTTCCTTGACCACCACAAAGAACATCAGTTACAAATGATCTTCATCTGGCTTAATTTATAACCTTACCAGATGAGGGCCCACCATATGATAGGTGTGATTAATAAATCATGTGTACATCACTGCATTTCAGTGTCCAGTATGCTTTGAAAGCTGTTATTCTTGGCCCACAGTAATAGTTGGTGGATTGGGAAAATAAAATTCCAGCTAGTTTCCACCCAAGGAAGAAAATAGAATGAGGATATTTGCATCACTTGCCTAACAACCCTGGCCATTAATTATGACTTTGTTAAGGAAACATGCTCAGAGTAGAGCAAAATAAACAAACTGGGTTAAATCCGGGCCCTACTGAAGTCAATGGCAGATTCTACCTACTGCTTTCCCAGTTAGAAATCCATGTGAATTGCTGGTTATGCCTCTTGGTCCCTAGTTCAGTGAGCTTTGTGGATTGTGAGCTTTTGAGTAATGTAGACACATCCAGATCACTTCACTAGGAAGTTCTGCAATGGACAACCAGATGGAGACGAAAGAAGGATGCTACACTTACTCGTAAAAGTAGAATCTTGCATTACCAAAAGCAGGACTACAACGTTAGGGAACAGGACCCAGTCCTGTTGAAATCGATGAGAATTGAGAGAGCACAATAGTACTTGTGCTATCTGACCTTAGAGAATGTACTCCTGTGGGGTGAAAAGTTACTCTGCCAGTAAGAAAAGAAGACAGAAGAAAACAAAACTATTGATTCAGTGGGTGCAGGATGAGACCCTAATTTGAATATTGACCTTGGTGAATAAGTTCTGTCAAGGGTATCTGTTAATAATGAAAGAAATAATGTCCTGTCGTATGAAATAATAGTCCCTGTCAATGTAAAGTGCTGGAAACAAAACACCAGATATACACATGCAGTATCTGTAAAGGTAACAAACTTTTAGACACTAAAAACTGATGGAGTTCTAGTGCATCTCCCCAGTTGTGACTGAATAATTGTATTTCTCATCCATGTGTTGGTTTGCTACAGGAGGAAAGGTAGTAACTAGGGCCTACCCAAAGAAATCGTTTGAAATAGTGATAGATGTAATCTTGCTTCTCCATAGACAGAGTAGTTATAAATGTCCAACTCCAGTGATGTGTTGTCATATCAGATGATGAAGCACTGAAAGCTGAGACGGACTCAAAGAGCCAGAATAAATAAACCCTTCCTCCAATGCTGGATTTAGAAAGAAATATTCGATCTAGCTGAAAATGAAACATATTCATGTTTAGAGCACTTTGGGTGACTAGTTACTCTGCTGGCACTAAACTAAGGAATCAGCAAAGCATTTTCAGCAAACGTTAACTGTGGTAATCAAACAAGTTCTGTTGAACCAAAACAATAAGAGAAGTCCCTGGGGCAATTAAAGGATTTTCTCTATTTCAATTACTGTATCAAATCAACTTCTGCTTTTATAATTCCTTTCATTCAATGTATCCCAAGGCACTCTGCATCATATTAGGTGGCAGCTCAAGCACCGTATCTAGGAAAATGCCAGATCAGAAAGCATAAGCTTTTCCCATTTGACTTCTGAAGACTTCATTGCTCAGCATTATATGCCAGATAAACATCTGATTGAAATGAAAATGATGTCTTGTCATTGTGCTGTTTATAGCCGTAATAAAAATATGGACATCTTTCAACTTCTGTTGAGCATCTCCAAGAGCATCAGTATCCTCATGCATACTCCAAGGCAATGAGCTGGACACTTGAGCACATCCATCTGAACTGAACATCTGTTGCAATAGAAACTTTGGTGTTGCTAATAGAACAAACTGCGTTTTCTGGATTGTGTTAATGCAACTGTCTTTTTCATTGTTTCAGGGCAGGAGTCCCCCATGTCTGGCATTGCTTAATCAGGCTGTGTATAGAAACACCTGACTAGTTATTGCCACAAAAACTTGATCAGCAGAGCCCCTTCCTGCACCTTAAAGCCACTTTTAGACCACTCACTTCTCTAATTGTGCCAGTAAATTGTGCATGATTCATACAGGCTAGAATCAGCATATCACTCCAGTTCTAGCCAGTCCTCATTAGCTTCTACAGAGAAGCTCCCACCTGCCAATAATTCTGTTCTCTCTTTCTCTCAGGGCCGGGCTCTAGGCACCTGCGCTCCAAGCATGTGCTTGGGGCGGCACTTTCCAAGGGGCGGCACTCCGGCTCCTTTCTTTTTTTTTTTTTCTCGCTTGGGGTGCAAAAAGCCGGGAGCTGGCCCTGAGCGGAGGTGAGCTGCGGTGGTGGGGAGCACGGGGAGGGCCGCAGGAAGTAACCCTCGGGGGGGCACAGAGGAACCGCTCCCCCCCAGCTCACTTCCGCTCCACTGCTGCCTGCTCCCCCGAGTGCGCCGCTGCTCCACTTCTCCCCCCTCCGTACCAGGCTTGCCATGCGAATCAGCTGTTTTGCCGCAAGCCTGGGAGGGAAGGGGGAGAAGCGGAGTGGCGGCGGTGCGCTCAGGGGAGCAGGCGGAGCGGAGGTGAGCTGTGGCGGTGGGGGGCACGGGGAGGGCTGCAGGAAGTAACCCTGGGGGGGCAGAGGAACCGCTCCCCCCCCAGCTCACCTCCGCCTCCTCCCCCGAGCGCGCTGCCGCTCTGCTTCTCCCCGCTCCCTCCCAGGCTTGCCAGGGAGGGGTAGGAGGGGAAATGCAGTGCACCCGGGGGAGGAGGCGGGGCCGGGGATTTGGGGAAAGGGGTTGGAATGGGGCAGGGAAGGGGCAGAGTTGGGGTGGGGCTGGGGGGGCGTGGGAAAATTTTTTTGCTTGGGGCAGCAAAAAACTTGGAGCTGGCCTTGCTTCCACTATTTCCCTCCTGCTCTCTATACTCTTAGTCCTCTTCCCTGCCTTCTCTTTGTTCTCTCTTTTGGCTTCTTGGCTTTTTTTCTTCTCCTAGGCTGGAACACCCTCCTTCTTGCTTCAACTCCAAGCCTAACCCTCTTCTCCCCAAATAATTCCTCTCTTTGTCTCATCAGTTAGTCCTTCACCATCCCAGTCCTGGGCTGTTATCTTTTCTTATTTAGATTGAAAGCTCTCTGGGCTGGGATGGATGAGTTTGATCTGTAAAGCGTCAGGTAATCTGACAGTGTTGTATAACCCTTTTATAATAGAACCTGTGATTTGATTTCCTACAGAGGGGTGACTTGCAGAGACTGTAAAGATTCCATCACAATCATCTGAAAAGAAAAAAAAATTAAAAGAATGCCACAGGAAAAATACAACTCCCCACCACACTCCCAAAGTGCCGAGCTTCACTGCAATTGTCACGGCAGTTTTCCTCAACACTTTGTTGGATCTGTTTCAAAAACACTAATGCCCTACTATGCTGTGTCTGGTTAATGACTGGCTCCAGAGATTTTCACTGGTGATCATTGCATGAGATGCCAAGCAATCAACTGCTTCAGCAATGTCTGGAAGCCGGATGTGTCAAGGATATAGCTTGCTCATCTGAGCTTATAATGAAACATCTTATTATAGCAATTGCCCAAAGGTACTAATTTGATGCATACTGAATCTGCTCGGCCTGAGCAGTCTGGAGCTGCCTCACAAGTAAACACAGTCTGATAAGAGATTTCTATTTAGTCATCAAAATCATAATCATGCCTGTGCTGTGAACATTTAGGTGCAGCCCCACAGTATATTTATGCAATATTGTATGCAACCGTGTAAATTGGAATAAATGCAGTGACTAACCCTGGGATATTGCCAACTCCATTATAAAAGATTTGGGTTCTGTTACATATTAGGGAAAAATCTGAGCAGAGTGGGCCAAATTCTGCTCTCCTGTTCAGCTGTAAATCAGAGTAACTCCACTAACTTGAATTAAGACCTGGTGTACTCAAGGACATTAGATCGGTATAACTATGTCGCTCGGGGGTGTGAAAAATCCACACTGCAGTGTTTTAAGTTTAGACAAGTCCTAAATCACTCTAGATTTACACCCGGGCAGCTGATAGCAGAATTTGGGTAAGTAAGTGGGTATATACGTAAGTGTTGTTTAAAGTTAATTATGTGTTTAAGTCCCATGGGCTTAAATGGGATTTATTATTATTAATTATTTGTGTTACTGTAGTGCCTAGGAACCCCATCATGGGCCAAGACCCCATTGTGTTAGGTGCTGTAAAAACAGAACAAAAACACAATCCCTGCTTTAAGCATCTGCTTAAATACTCTCCTGATTAGGAATGCTTTCCTGAATTCAGGCCTTAGGACCTCTCTTCAGTACTGGCTGCTCTATCTGGGTCTCCTTTGACAGACTCATCCCTTTCCCTGGCTTCACTTTTTTCACTTCTTATGGTTGGAGACAAGATCCTGGGTCAGTGGTTTGATTTGGTATGGCAATGCCTACATTCCAGTGCAGGTTCCATCAGTTAATAAAAAAATCTCACACTGGAAAACTTGGCATTTCAGAAAGGTTCCACATAGACAACATCAAATTTGTTCTAAGAATCTTTACAAGGTCCTTGTGGTACGAGTAGAATTAAAGGGAATTCTGTTCAGACAAATGGAGGCAGATTGTGTGGTTTTGATTTGCTGGTTTGTTCCATTCATTACATTTTTCCACTACAGCACAATTCTTTTCAGTAGCATTGCCTGTAAACCACTTTCAGGGCTTTATTTTGGAGGGGAGGGTGGTGGTGGATGTGAAGTTAATAGAAATGCTTCAAGTCTAACCTGAAGTTCTCAGCATAAGAAATATAAAAATGTAATGTAATAATACTCCTCAGCGGGCCAGTGCCTGTATGGTAAATGCATACAACAGGATTTAATATGGCTGGCAGTCTTGCTGGAGGACTCGCTGCAAGAGCCATCATGACAGCCATCTCTCAGCTACTGGCCCAACTCCATGGAACAAAGTTTTTTCTACACAGGGGCCCATAAGAAGGGGCACACATAACTGGTGGTGCTGGAGCTTCTTGGTTAAAGCACATAGCACAGAAATGGAGAAATTTGAGAGCAGGGTTCAACCATCACCACACATAAGAAGGACTTGCAGGAAGGACTCTGCTCAGCCTGAAGCACTGACAAACCTTAGGCTCACAGAAGGGGTGAGCTCAGCCTAGGGGAGGGTATGTCTCAGGACTTCTGTTTTGTTTTCAAAGATCTGTAACTCTCAATTGCTTTAAGAGTAAAGTCCCTGTGGTTCAGAAACTCCATTTGTTAAGCCTGTGTTCCTTGCTTTTCTGCCATGTTATCCCCAAAGGGGTTAAACTAGAAGCCTGCAGCACTCACAGTTGCGCAGATGGAACTCTGAGGAAATGTGTGTAAGCAACTGAGGGACTCACTGGATCTCTGACACTCATTTTGGGATCTAGGGCAGCTGGACTGCAGTGTCCCACATCCCAAGGAAGAGTGTCAGACAAGAGTTCCGAGCCTAGGAGTGTGCCCTGGAGTCCCAGAGCTAGAAATAGTGACTAGACTCTATACACATCTATTTAGCTTGGAAACATGTGGGACCCAGTGACTGGGTCCACTAACACCAGACTGAAGACTGTACAGAGTGGTGCTAAGTCAGGTTGCAACATAGTGAATAAAGGACTAGTTTGGGGCCAGATTCACCAGTATCTTTTGGCTGCTTTGAGCCACTCCAGTGATGCAGAGCAGCCACAGACTTGCTTTAAACCAGGTGTATGTCTACTTTGTATCACCAGACTGGGATGAAACAGCTTAACCTGACCCTAAATGTGTCTATGGTACATATCCTGGACCTGATAATGGGTATTTTGGGTGCACAAAGAATAAAGAATTATGTACTTCATAAGCAAGGGCTCTTGCCAAACATGGGTAATCTTTGACTTTCACCCTTACAGATGATTAGCCAAATATTAAAATTACTGTCCTGTTGTCTTTCCTTACTCAGGCAAAACTCCCATTAAAGTCAATGAAGAAATTTGCCTCAGAGAGGACTGCAAGATGATGTCCTGAACACAAATGTGCTGATAAAATATAACATGAGCAACAAAACTAAAATCACTTTGAAAGGAATGGAATTGCTAAATTTGGTTTCAGAGAAATGATGTTAGATTTTCTATGTATTGTGCTGGCTGTCAGTTGCTAGGGGGCAGCATTGTACAATAGACAATGAGCAGTGGGACCATGACAACATCTTGATTTCCATAAACATCTAATAACTTTGGAGCTGAAATGTAGTATTTTCTGAGTGTCTAAATGGTTCTTCAGTTTTGCCAATTCTGGAATCGTACATATTGTTAGATTAACTAATAAAGCCGTTCCCAGTTTGGTTGCTGTCTTGGTTACTATTACAGTCATACGATTTTTTCCTATTCTCTTTTGGTTGATCACAAACACTTCAGAGACATTATCTTGTGCATTTTTCTATGTGAAGAAGTTAATGTCAATAAAGGAATTAGGAGACTATAGTATGAGGTTTCCTAATTCATTCTATTTTGTATTTGAAGACTAGTCCACAATCAGTTTTCTTACTTCCTCAGTAGGTAGCAACCATAACGTCTACATGCACCAAGCCCCAGTAAATTCTCAAAACTCAAATGGCAAAGAACTGGTTGGATATATAATTAGTGACAAATTATGTATTCACCCTGTTGGGAGTGAACGCGTTGCTTTCTGTTTTACCTCCTAGGAGTGCATCTGCTTTGTGTTGCTTACTATTCCTTATGTTGACTAATGCAGTGTATGCTATAGTTGCATTCAAACTAAGTGGAAATGAAGGTAGATTCAAATGTGGTTGCAATGCTCTTGTGCACAATGCTCATGAACATTTGAGCATGCTAGCTTTACTAGTACAAGTACTCACAAAAAGCAATGTTTTAGATCAAATAGTTGCCCTCAAATAAATGTCAATCGTGAAATTAATGAATTACAATTCATGCAGTGATTGAGTGTCACCAGGGAGGGCTTTTTAGTGTGTGTGTGTGTGTAATAAGTTGCACATGAAAAAGAAGATACCCAAAAATCAGTGGCTACTTCTGAAGATTTGGCTGTGTACCTCTGGTGCAAACCTCCTCTTTTCAGCCCCCGTGGAAAGGTAATTTTTTTAGTGGTTTAACACATGGCACAGAAGTGGGTGGGTGGACAAAGGTAGCTATGGGGCTTACCTAACCTTCACCAGCTGAAACTGTCTCTTAGGCCCTGGTCCATTATTTAGGAAACACTGGAATTAGTGTGTTTCAGCCACATGCAGTGCTCATGCCCCCAGCCTGCCTTGGAATGTAACCTACATACTAGGCGGAGAGCATGTGGCGAAGAGCCAGCTATGGCTTTATGCTGCCAGAGGAGGTTCCTATAGCAGGGGAATCCCTGCTTCCCTTTTTAGGAAAGCTTTAAGTTCCTTCGAACTGGTGTCATTCAAAGGGGACTTAACTCAGCTACAGGCTGAGGATCCCTCATAGAGTTTCCCCCATATGACCCCAGGTGGGTGTAGGGTTCCCAACCCTACCCCAAAGAATAAACTGCTGTGCCTGCCCCCAAATTCCACAGATATCCTCTAGGATCTATATGAAGCCAGAGCCCTCTTCCTGCCCCTCCCTGCCCCCTGGCTGCCCTCAGGGACCCCCTTAAAGCCCAAGGCCATATTATCTTTCTTCAGAATCTCTACAGGGTCAGAGAAGGGACTATGTGTCCCTCCCAGCCCCACCCATTTCTCTCTCAGCCTGCTCACCCTCTCCTGAGTGCAGAGGGGCAAAGCTGTGGGTGGAGGTCTGAGGTCTGATCCCCACTGAAGTCAATGGAGTTATTCAGGATTTGGTGTAACTAGCAAGGTGAGAATGATGCCCACAATAACACAAATATATCTGAACAAGGATCCAATTAGTAATAAACAACATAAAGTCAATCGGAATGTTTATGCGCAGGAAGTCACTGTTGCAGGAGTGCGCTGATTATCTTTCTCATTCCGTCGTTGTTTGTTGAGAGAATAATGCAATTACTTTGTAACTTGAACTCACAGTATATACTTAAACACCAGCCAAGCTATCTAGAGCTGCCAATCCTTGGCTTCATTTTTTTTTTAAAATCTCCTTTTTTAATTTGTTTTTAGCAGCATGCAACTATAACCCCCTCTTCCCCCCCAATCAGATGTTATTGCCTTTGGATTAAATACTTTAATGATAGCAATGTTTGCGTAGGACTGTGCTTAAGCTTGTGTCCGTATTTCCATTAGAGACCTCTATTTTATGGGTTTATTATTTGGCTGTAAAATTATACTCCAGGCTGCAGCTCAGTGTACTAGGTATTTATGGAATTAAAAAAATATTTTTTCGCCATTTTTAATTGAGTTAAAAAATAGGGGCCAGACTCTGAGCTAGCGCTGGCATAGCTGCATTGGATTCAATGGAGATACACTCGTTTTGTCCAGCTAGAAAGCTGGCTTACCAGCACTGACTGCTTTTTAAAATACCTGTATAGTTCAAACCATCTTTGATTTTAAAAGCTAAAATTCATCAAGAGACAAAGTGGGTGACGTAATATCTTTTATTGGACCAACTTCTGTTGGTGAGAGAGACAAGCTTGGACAACAGAAGTTGGTGCAATAAGAGATATTACCTCACCCCCTTTCTCTCTCTCTAGTCTCTTGGGACTGACATGGCTCCACGGCATACGAAATTCATCAAGTAATGAGTCCCTGAAATGGACTAATTATGGGCTGGCGCCTGCTCCCATTAAAGTCAGTGGAAATGTTGCCATTGACTTCAATAGGACACTAGATCAAGTCGAGATAGTGTGCCTCTTTCCCTCTTTGCTGGGAAGCACGCGCCCAGTTGCAGGGTTGACATACCCTTAGCGTCAATGGGAATCTTTCCATTGACTTCAGTGGGAGTTGAATCAGGCCCTTGGAACTCTCCTGGTTCTTCGGGGTTGGAAGGAAGCGTTCTCTGGGACAGATTATCCCACAATTGCCTACTGCAGGTTTTTCTGCATCTCTGCTAAAACAGGTGATACTGGCCACTGTTGGTGTCAGGGTCCTGGAGTAGATGCAGCACTAATCTGATCCACTGTGCTAATTCCTATGGTTTTATGGGGACAATAGCAGACGCCAGTCTCCGGGACTGACAATTTTGTTCCCTTTAACAGTGCTACAATCTTTTTGTTTTTAAATCCATGCCTTATTTGCAGTCTCTCAGTATGAAATTTCTTTTGATTATTTGTATAGTTTTTAGTTTCACAACTAAAGAACAAAAAACACTTTTAGACCTTACTTTAAAAACTGACTTTTTTTCCAGGAAGGAAAATGCAGCCAAAGACACACAGTACTGAATTAGTCCAATTATGCTGCATTCTTGTGGTTGAATAAGACACAAAGCAACTAAAACAAACTAACATAAACAGAGGAGCCAAATAAAATACTTACATTGTATAGTGCAAGAGGATCTTCTGCTCTGGAATGCAATTCAAGCTTTATTTATTTTTTGTAAATAGAGCATAAAATAGCTCAAGAGCTCAGTATAAATTTGTCAGGTGGGAATTCAGCTAAAAATATATATTTAGGTGGCTAAATGTTTGTTCATTATGCAACGGACACTTAACAAATCTAAATAAAGGGTCACACAATCTAAGAAAGGCTCACACAGTCAGCTATGGCGCTTCATAAAGCAAGAGCAAGTTATCAAATGGATACTCAACACCAAAAGGGCGTGCAAGAGAAAGAACTGGGGTGGGTAACTGACACACAGTCTACCCAATGTTGGAAGTTTGAGTTCTTCATGAAGAAAAATGAATGTGGTATGTAAGGAATGCAGATGTTTATCTATATATCATTGCCAGTGGGGTTTCTCACAGTCCTCCTATTAATTGTGCTGCAGGAGAGCTTTTGGACTTTCACAAAACAAATTTGACCTTCCTGTCACTCCCCACTTGAATATGCTTTGTGCAAAAGAAAATAAATGATGAAATAGCTGTAGCATAATATGGACATCAAAAGAAATGGGAACGCAAGGTTGTAACGGAATGTAAGGTAGCAAAAGGGATTTTTGGGGTGGGGGATTTCTTCTGTAGGGGGCAAAATTAACCAACATAAATGGTTTATCTTAAATCAGGGGCTCCTGCA
This sequence comes from Mauremys reevesii, assembly GCF_016161935.1. Lineage (NCBI taxonomy): Eukaryota > Metazoa > Chordata > Testudines > Geoemydidae > Mauremys > Mauremys reevesii. The sequence continues at coordinate 85,875,464 of NC_052631.1, read as the reverse complement.
CTGTTATCCATGGTCTTCAGTGGTCTGTAGGATACCGGCTGGTGGTCATTTGAGAGCTGGTTGATCACATGGTTGCTGTTTCCAGCAGCTAAACTGAATTAAAAGAATCTAAAAATTAATTAGGAAAATATTTAATGTTACCGTTCCAAGAGCCACAAGTCAACACAAGGTGTTCTGTGATTGTGAATGGAAGGGTGTATAGGTGATTGTGAATGAGAGGGAAGTGGGACACGCAGTCACAAATGTGATGCAAGGTAAATCATGAACTCCATTACGAAGTAGTCCACATTCTGAAAAAACCTGAGAACCTCCTGCGGTAGATTCTCAGTATTGCCAGACTGTCTACCTATAGGAAAGAAGGCCAAAGACTGGATTCTGCTGTCAGTTACAACAGTGGAAATCCAGAGTACTGGTAATTCGATTGAAGTCAATAGATTTCAGATTACTCTCTGTAACTGAGTACAGTATCTGGCCTTAATCTGTATTGAAAAGACAGTTGCTGGGTTTAAATGTGCTTTTCATTTTAAGTCACTGAACTTTCTTACCTTGCCCAAGAGACAATACTGCCATTGTGATCGAATCTTTCTGGATTGTTTTTATTTGTTTTTAAACAGTCACCACAGAAAATTGTCAGGGACAAAAGGAGAGTTCAGGATCCTATTCTGGGGTCTAGATCATGCAGTCTTTAATGAGGCAAAACCTCCATTGATTTTACATAAGTTTTTCCTACATGGGAGTTTGGCCTGAGCAGGGCTACAAGAGAAGTGTCATAGTTTTTAAGCTTGGAACTGCTATTTGTTTGTTAGGATTTCCAAGATCGCACACAGAATTTCAACATCCCTAATTATTTCAGCATATCACAGTCCAGCAAAGGAGCTCTCCTGGGTTTTTTGTTTTTGTTCTCTTTCTCCTTCTGTCCATTCTCTCCCTCCTTTCCATTTCCCCTCTGTCTCGCTGAATCGCTTACAGAACTCTCCTTCCCATTTTTGGCAGATTACATGGCAGGAAAGTCTTAGTGAAAGCCTAAACCAAATCATGGGGTGTTATTTTTCCTTTAGCATTTTTTGTTTAAGAACTGGACTTGCATGCATTCACCACATAAAATGTCACCCTGCTTGAGTTTTGGCTTCTGCCCTTTATGCCAGTATTATGTTTTAATCCCTCTTCAATTAGCTGGTCCATGTTGCACCATTTCCTGTTCTCGTAGTCTGTAACATCAAGTTTTATTTGTCTGAGGCCAAGGCTTTCAAAACCTTAAGCCTAGTTTGAAGTACCCAAGTTCCTGGTTAGCCACTGGGACAGATTTTCATTAAGTACTTTCCACTAAAATCAATGGGAGCTGCTAAGTGCTCAGCACTTTGGAAAATCAGCCTACTTATTTAGGTGCCTGGACTTAGGCACTAAAGTGTGACACTCTGCCCCAATCTCTAACCACTAGGCAATATTTCTTCTTTGTATTATGCAGACAACCCCTCTTACTGTGCTGTTCCCAGTTAGCTCACACCTTTGGTTATTCTAGATAAATGATATATGCCATTTTTGTTTGAGTTAACAGAATATGCAGCATAACCAATGGCCAAGGAGTAGCCATGTGAACAGCGGGGACGGAGGCTGTGGATTGCTGTGTGGGAGTGCTACATATTCTGTGAAAGGTAATGGAAAACTTTACTGTTCTAAATGTTTTGGTGTTGAGTAATTTGATCTGCACGGCTATTTTTATTCACTCCTGTTTACATTCTTGGTGCCCTTTTCTGATTTTTTAGACATATATGCACTTATCCTCCCATCTCTAAGGGGTTCTGGGTAGAATTCGGCAGAAACAAAGACTGTAGCACAGACAAATACAGATTTAAGGTCTGGGTTGTTTTTTATTTGCAGAGCTCTGTATTCACACTGCCATTCTCTGTATTAATCTCCTTTGCACACCCTCTGGGCTGTCTGTTTATGGGTACCTGTCTCCCAGTTAAACCACACATCTGCACTGGTTTTAACACCAGTCTACTGTAGTGAAGCCATGATCATTTCCATTATTTTTGCCCTTTGTACCATGGGCACATACTAGGATGTGGGTATAATTTTGGTGCATACATAAAAAAAACAAGGGCTCAGTCCTCAGTCATGCTGAGTTTATACTTGGTGCAGCTGAGGAGAGGAGGGTCAAAACCACCTTTATGGCTACTCAATCATTGGCAATCCAAGCCTCTAGACTAACTTTTAGGGCAGCCCAGCGAAGAGAAAGAAAAAAAAAAAAGATAGGCGGGAGCTCAACTGCGCCGCTTCATTCTTCGGCGGCAATTCAGCGGCGAGTCCTTCGCTCTGAGAGGGACTGAGGGACCCGCCACTGAATTGCTGCCGAAGACCCGGACGTACCGCCCCTCTCCATTGGCCGCCCCAAGCACCTGCTTCCTTCACTGGTGCCTGGAGCCGGCCCTGGCCTCAGGACTGCTCTAAATCATACCAGCTGGAGCCAACAACTGTGCCAGCCAAGGATCTGGTGGAGTGTAATGTGCTGTGTCCAGACCTTCCCACGTCATTATGCACTCTCTCTAATTTTGGCAGCCTCCTCCCCCACCCCCTGACATGAATGGGGAGACAGATCAGTGGTATAGGACTAGCTATGCTGGCATTGCACCATCCAAAGATTCTCCCGAGTCACTCCTTGGTAAATTTCCATTTGCTTTGTTGTGACTGTGGTGAGGTACAAACCATGCAACACATCATGGACAACTGTCCCATTCATGCTTGCCTGGGTGGCATAAAGGGGATCCACTTAGCTACCCCTGAAGAATTAGAATGACTTTCAAATCTTAAAATTCAATTATAATCCCAGCTCATTACTTTTCAAATGCCATATGAAGGAAGAAGAAGAAGTTGCTTTGTGCTGCCTCAGATGTGCAAAGCAGGTGGAAATGCCTTGAAAATTTGCAGGCTGCTCTTGATAATTTTTGGGACTTACTCAAATGAGCTATTTGAATGGTGGGTGGAATAAAATTAATTATTACATAACAGACTGAGGTCAATACATCATCTCCCAGTGTGTGGTCTTTGAAGCCAGAAGCAGTGATCTCTTTGTGAAAGAATTTAAGAAAAGTGAAAGTCTGTCCCAGTTAATACTCTCAACATCCACCTCTCATATCCTCAAAGAATGCATCTTATTCTTTCACGTAAGTGACTGATATTTCTGGGATGGACAGAAGCAAGTTTTCATGAGAGAACATCTTCTCATCTACTTTCAGTGGAAAGCTGCAACACACAGAAGGAAGGGGCATACATTCTCACCATTCATCTTCTGGAGAGCTGCAAAAGGGCAGAGAATATAATATCTGGTCAACATTTTCAAACTTGGATGCTTAGAGTTAAGTTCCTACATCCATATGCAGGCACCCAAAAAGATGTGGCCTGGTTTTCAGAAGTAAGTGAGCACCCACAAATCAAATTGAAGTCAATGTGAGCGCCAAAAATCAGACCATTTCTATTTCAGTGCCGAAATATGGATCTAGGAGCCTCACTTTGGTTGTTTGAGTTTAAAAATGTTGGCTGCAGTCACCTCTTCTCATTGTTTGATCAACGAACTGTAGAAATGAAAGTCAAAGAAGCAAAGAGTTGATGCAACTTTTTTTCTTCCACAAATTTAGTGTGAGACAGATTGGCCTAGAGGGAAAGACTTTTTATGCTGACTGAATTAAAGTCTAACTTTTCTCCCCCAAAATAAAGGGGAAGTGATAAGCATCTCTCTGCAGAACAGGAACTGTCCCTCTCTGTGTGCATGGCTGAGAAAACGTAGGATTGTTTTCCTGTGATTTCTGTTCCAGTGTTTAGCCAGCTTTACTTTTTGAAATTATTTTTGAGTCAGAACTTTTTAGGGTGGTTGATATAGTATCTGTGGACTGACCCATGATCTCAAATGTCTCAAAATATCAATGAACCTGCCGTTGATTGACTGGGTATATTTTTGGATCCGTGGGCTTTCCTAACCTAAAGTTACTGGAATAGAGAGGTTCTTTGTTCACATAAAGGAGTCCTAACCAGATCCAATTTGGTGATGCCAGTGACTTCAGAAGAGGAGTGCTCCATTCTGATTTGCCAAGAAATTCCTGAGAGAAGTTCCAAAGGGGGAGAACTAGTCAGGTCACCATCTTCAAAAACTGGATGAAGGGAAGAAGCCTTACTGCTAGCAGGTTTGTTCCTGGCTTCAAAGAGGCCTGTGCTTCCTCCGCTGTCCTGGCTGGCCACCGAGCGGCAGAAATAGAGAAACATGTAACATCTAAGATTCAACATCTAAAAGCAAGTAACTTCTAACTAGCCAGCAAGTTCATCAAAGTTAAATATCAGAGCCAATATGGCTAATCTTTTCAACCACGTACCTGAAGATGAATGAAACCACCAGAGATATGACAACCATCCTGCATAGGTATGAGCCCTTTGGGTTTTGTTTGTTTTCCAATCTTTATTAGTAGAAGCAGGCCTCTATTTCAGCATTCTTGCACTTGTTTTTAACTCCAGCAAATGGCTAGTAGTGCATTTATGCGTGTGTGTGCGTGGCTAGAACCCCCAGAATTTATTTGAGAACAGTGCCTATAGAATAGTTCCTTAAATACCTAAAACAAGTGTCAGTTAAACAATCCTGCTGTCTAAAAGATCACGCACATGTATATTTAATGGGTTAGTTGTTGTATGTTTAATCCTGAGAACTCATATTATTTTCACCTAAATTTGTCATTTGAATATTAAATGTAACATGCTGTTTCGTCTTTAATTGTGCTGGAAAGTTTTATTGTAACCCCATGTGGGGGTTGGAAAGAGAAAAGAAACTAGCTTTCACCTAACCACCAATAAGTTGGGCAGGCTACCTTAATTGGTACCAGAGCTTTAGTCTCAACATTAGCTTCAAGTTGGGAGTGACTTCACCATCCCTATATCAGCTGTTTGGCTGAGATCGATAGTGACCTATTACTTATGGGATTGATAGCTAAACAAGACTCCTATCTTCCCAAATGTTCCTGTCACTGTTCCTTTAAGGGCCTGGGGCCAGGAGCCTTGCAGAGAGGGTGTGGCAAGGCTTTCCTCTCACCAGCCAATAAAGAATGAGCTGGGACAAAGGGCCAATATAAATGCTGCCTCCTCCCTCAACTGGGGGTGGTGGTGGCACAAATTCTTGCAGAAGGTAAGATGTGCCTAAAGAGTCCTGAGTTAAGAGAGAGAAGATGGCAAAATCTGCCTGATGACCCACTCCTCCCCCCAGCCTGAGGCAGTCCCTGGGTGAGAGGTTAGAAGAATTCTTCCATCAACCTAGCTACTGCCTATTGGGGAAGTGGATTAACTACAGTGAGTGGGGAACACCTCCAGTCACTGTAGTGAGCGTCTACACTGAAGCGCTACCGTGGTGTAGCTGCAGCTGTGCCACTGCAGCAGTTTAAGTGTCGACATACCCACAATGGTGGAAAAAGCTTGAAAGCATGACCCCTGAAGGCTCACTAACCACAAGGCAAATAAAAAGAACCCAAATTTTTAAAATCTCAGGCTCAAAATTGTATCTCATGACTTTTGAACGCTAGAGGTTGTCCCACCGAGACAATCTTAACTGTGGGAAATGTAACAGATCCTTACCTGTCCCTAACAAAACTTCCCATGGTCTCTGCTTCAAATCAGTATTCCTGTTCATATATTCTCTCTATGCTCTGTGGAGCAGTACTGACATAGGGACTACTGGCAGCTAGCTACCTCCTCACAGCTACTAACTTCAGAATGCTATGATGAAACACTATATTACAGGAAACACTTCTCTTACATCTTATAATGATCCTCTATGTACTCTTACCACCAAGGCAAGTAATTGTACCAAATAAGAACTCTTCCCCCCTATCATTTCTTGAATGAGGTTCCTGTTGACTTCAATAGGAGTTTGACTAATCATTGTGTACAGGATTGATCTCACAGATATAATTTCAGCAGAGATGGAAAGTTTATTATTCATAGATGTTCACAAATAATGATGAGATATGATTGATAATGACAATAAAGAAACCTACTCATCTGCAGATGTTGGAGTGGGTGGATAAAATTTGATTTGGGTTTTAGGGAATTGGAAGCATCCTGACTTTTTTTTTCCATTGGGGTAATTGTGAAATGAGTCCAAAACCAGATAATGATTAAATGGCCAACACCCCTTAATGGGATGAAGGATAAGCATGAAAACTAGGCTAGGGTAAAGGAGAGAGAAATGCATTGACGTTTTCATTTATACTTTATATCCCATATAGCTCATACTGAAATATTATTTTAAAAAGTTCAGCATTCAGTGAGGATTTTAATTGGAACTCCTACATTTATTATCAGCAAAGATGTTTATTTATAAAAATCAATGTATCTGGCCTTATTCTGTGTTTTCCCTGTGACTCCTCTCCTCTTGTCTCCAGTGTAAGTTTGCTAGTAATGAACTGGGTGTAATGTTTCTCAAATTTCACACTGGTCCCTCTGAATTTAGTTGCCAAACATCCATAGGCTTCCATGACAGCAGGATCAGCCATGAATATGGATGGATGAATGTTTCAAGAACAAGTTGCTGGGAATAATGGGAAATAATTAGAGTTCCTGTGACACAGACTCAATCCTAGGTTATGAGAAGACTTATTTAAGGTTCCTGCTATGTGAAATAATAAATATCTAATTATTTCAGATGCCCTCCTCATGCATTGTTAGACTGGCAGTGCTTTAGAGAAAGGACCATATTCGTATTGTGTTTTGTACGGTGATTTTTCACAATGTGGCTCTGATCCTGTTAGTGGTTTCAGGTACTGCCATAATATGAATATTTAATAATAATACTTTGCTAGTTGTGGAAGAGTTGCTTTCCTGGTGCTTTAGAGATATGGAAGCAATTGGGGATTTTTACTAGTGGTAAATAGCCCTCATTACAAAGTCCTGTTATGACCCCCTGAATGGCTGTGGTAGGAAGAGCCGGTGTTGTTGAAGAGGGAGTTGGTCCTGAATTTTATTGGTGTTGGAGACTGTCATTCATATCAAATATAGGGTTGTAGCGGACTTGGTTAAATAAAAATAAAGAAGAATAAGAACTAATGGGGATAATATCGGGCAAACAATCGGCGCCTACGTTAGCTGCACTGGTGCGCTAACTGAAATGTGTATGTCCCAGTCTACCTGCCCCCTCTCTTTACCATGCTTCCCTGTGCCTCTTTCATCCCCAATCCCTTTCTTTCCCCTCACCTTCCTTGAACAAACCTCCCTCCAGCTCCTTTGTCTTTCCTTGGGTCTCCTACCCCTTATTCCCATCTTTTCTCCCCAGCAAGCCTTGCATCTTTGCTGCTTGGACTTAGATGTGTGTAGGGTCACTACTTATTGAACAGGGGTCTGCTTGCTTCATGGTGAGGACCGTGGTAGGCGGTTGTTATTTGGGCCATAGGGAGCAGAACAGCACTTGGCAGGAGCATGTGGGGAGACTTTAAGATTCTGAAAGATACAACACTGTGCCATAGCTCTGGTTTAGTTCAACTTCCCCCGGGTTTTTATACCCTAGGATGCTGCTTACTCACTGAAAGCAATACTTACTGCTGGAAGCAATTCTGTCTGTCTGCACCACGTTAGTCCTTGCTTAAGCCCTGTATTGTATGTAGGCCTTTTGTGGGCCTCTGTATAAGGGTGAATTTCACCTCTGTGCCTAAAGCCACTGCTGGCAATTGTCTGAGTACACATCCTGGATAATGTGGGCATGAGTGTTAGATTAAGCACAGCAGCAAGATTGAAAATGGCGAGTACAGCCTGGAAAGTATCATGGCCTACCACTAGCACTGCAGCTCCAAGGAAAAATTTATATTACAGTGCACCCTGGTGGCCCTAACTAAGATGAGGGCCCAGCTGTGTGGCACACTGTGTTTGCACAGTGTAAGAGGCAGTCCGTACAATTGAAATAGACAAGGCAGACAAAGGGGAAAAAGAGATGAAGTGATTTGCCCAAGGTCACGCAGGAGGTCAGTGATCGACCTGAGAATGGATCCCAGGTCTCCTGAGTCCCAAGCCAGTGCCCTAGTCTCTAGACTATACTGCATCTCTGTAGCTTTTCCATCAGTGCATTACATAATATTACTGACATTAACAACAATTGTCTTTATCAAACTGGAACCTTAGGCTGACTTAGGGAGTGAGGACACATTGCATGGTAATTGCGGAATGCTAGAGCAGTCTAAGAACTTTTTAGGTTGAATGTATTTGATATTATGCAGATGTAAAAAGACTGCAGGTGGCTGCTCTCTCAGCTTCACCCCTTGACTTTTGGATTGTGACCCTACAGAGGATTTTCAAACACAGCATAACAGTCAATGGAAAAAGAACAGGAGGACTTGTGGCACCTTAGAGACTAACACATTTATTTGAGCATAAGCTTTCGTGGGCTACAGCCCACTTCATCATTGTGTCAGCAGTGTCCCTCTGCCATGTACATTGGCCAAACTGGACAGTCTCTATGTAAAAGAATAAATGGACACAAATCAGACGTCAAGAATTATAACATTCAAAAACCAGTCAGAGAACACTTCAGTCTCCCTGGTCACTCGATTACAGACCTAAAAGTCACAATATTACAACAATAAAACTTCAAAACCAGACTCCAGCGAGAGACTGCTGAATTGGAATTAATTTGCAAAATGGACACCATTAATTTAGGCTTGAATAAAGACTGGGAGTGGATGGGTCATTACACAAAGTAAAACTATTTCTCTGTGTTTATTTCCCCCCCCCCTCGCCACTGTTCCTCACACCTTCTTGTCAACTGCTGCAAATGGACCATTTTGATTACCACTACAAAAAGTTTTTTTCTCTCCTGCTGGTAATAGCTCACCTTAACTGATCACTCTCGTTAGAGTGTGTATGGTAACACCCATTGTTTCATGTTCTCTGTGTATATATATATATATCTCTCTCTATATATATCTTCCTACTGTATTTTCCACTTCATGCCTCCGATGAAGTGAGCTGTAGCCCACGAAAGCTTATGCTCAAATAAATGTGTTAGTCTCTAAGGTGCCACAAGTACTCCTGTTCTTTTTGCAGATACAGACTAACACGGCTGCTACTCTGAAACCAGTCATTGGAAAGCTGCCCAGATAAGACTTGTATCCGACTGGGAGGAGGAGAAATGACCATCACCATGTTCAGCTCCATTGTGCGTGAGTGCTTCATTTTGGCCAACAGACATAGCAAAGAAATGAACGTACAGGACTGTACTTTCAAGAGATGCTCCTGCTTAGGTCACTTATTAAGAACAAATGGCTCCAAAAGAGAAAATCTCAGTACTAAAAAGAGGTTGACTGATGGAGGCAAAAACAAAGGTACTTTTAAAAAATATTGGCTTCCTGTATATGCAGAAAAAAGCGACAAAGAGTCCTGTGGCATCTTATAGACTAACAGACGTATTGGAGCATAAGCTTGAGTGGGTGAATACCCACTTCGTCAGTATATGCAGAGATACTTGATTTGACCTCCCTCGCTGTGTATTCCTGTTCATTGGGACTCTGTTCTTCTAGTAGTGTTAGAGGAATGAGACTGGATTAGGGATCTGCTTATTTAGGATGTTTTCCATTGAGATTTATGAAGAAATCAGTTTAACCAATCTTAGGTGCAGCTAACAGTATTTTATCCTATGGAGAGACTATTGCTGTCTTCACTGCGGGGTGCTAACAATGGGCTCTGGCTCTAGCCCTAATCTAAGTCAATGTCAGTCTTCCCATTGACTCGAATGGGCTTTCAGAAACGTTTCTTTCACTTCTCCTAAGGTTGGGGGGATACATATTTGGATATTGATACACAACAAAGAGATCTCATTGTACTAGCCTGTCCCCATAATATTTGTTTTTGAAGCAACTTCCTCTAAAATGTATTCGTGAAACAGTTCAAAGCAAAACATACTTCCCTCCCACTTTTGATTGTTTGATAAGATTCTTAATTTAATCACTTGGTTAAACTGATTAAATAAAATAATTTTTCAGCAATTTATATTTGAGTGAAAAGCTACTCTAAAGTGAGGCCACAATGGAGCATTGTTACGCTATCAGATTTCATAAAGAGGATATTTAGCTGAGCTTATTTTGTACAAAAACAAAACAATAAAAAGCAAGCATGAAAAATTCAGCATTTTCAGGGTTGTTTGCAGTGGATTATCTCTGCTCTTTGCAGATATGAGGGCAGATTTCTCTACAATTCCAAGTCTTTTTATCTAGAAATATTTTAACATAATCCGTGTTTTCTCAATGTGATCATAGGGTTTTGTTAATTTTTTTTAAACATACTAAAAGGGAGAGTAGTGCTTTGGCATGAATTCACAACAGGCTTTGATGAGTTCCAGAAAAGTGACTGTTATACAAATACAAAGAATGAAAAGAACTTGTTATCTTTAACAAGAGCTTGATCGGATGTAATAAAAGTTCCTTGTTAATTTACTGAATGTTAGCAGCTATGCTGTTAACGAATTTATAATGAACAACAACACTTGATCTTCTGTGAAAGCTTTAGCACAAAAACAAAACAAAAAAAAACAAAAAAAACCCCACCCCCACACCAGACCACCCCTTCTGGAGAAAGTCCAGATAACTTCCTTTAATGGGGGCAAAAACTTTAAAGAAGTGTTGCTTTATGGGGACCCATTTTGGCAATTTATCAGAATATTTCTGTTCTGTAGTTGTTAAAAGTAACAATATAACTCAGTGGAGGGGTTACTTAAAAACATTGACTTGAGGTTTTTTCTTTGTTTTGAAGGGCAGTGCATTGTTTACAGCAATGCCAGCAAAATAAAGAATGGCAAAAATCAGCGTCGTGAGCAGGGAAGTTGAGATGTATGGGAACGGCTCCAAAGTCCTTTGTGTAACACGTTAAATGAAGTCATTATAGGACTTTGAAGAAACAGGCCTACCCAGATTGACATAACTTGTTTTTTTTTAACTAATCATGTTACACTTAGAGTTCTGAGAAACAGTCCATGTTTTTCACATAAATGAAGACTGACATTTACATGAGTCCTCCCACAAAGGCTGCCCAAGCACTGCATGGGATTTACAGAGAAATCTTCCTGTTGACTTGCTTTGATTTTACAATCCCTTTTACAGCCTTGTGTTGGTTTTTTGCTTAGTTTCTCAATTACTTTTATATTCCGTCAAGTTCCAACCTCTGTTAAACACTATCAGTGTTATTGGTATGAGTGCCAATGGCACACAGACAGACAAGGTAGACAGATGGCCCATATAATACATCCTATGCTGGCTTTATGAGTCTATAAAAAAAATCTAATAAAGAAGAAGGTCTCATTAGCTAGAGGCAGGGGGCTGATTGATTTGCAGGCCACACTCAGTTTATAGCTGCTTTCTGTGTGAAAGTCCACCTTATAAGTGTGAGAATGGCGTGTCTGCTTTTGGTAGCATGTTTAGTTAAACTTAATTTACTTGTTATAATCAATTTTGTTCATGTGGTTGTGGTGCCTTCTACCTCAACCTGACACCAAAACATGGTTTCTCTCTTGTTTCACCTAGTTCAAGTGAACTTGTTCCATCTGAGGTCAGGAGTAGAGCTGGCTGAAATGTTGACAATGGACTATTTAGCTCAAAGACTAGAAGAAAAACATTCACTGACTATATAGAAAATGCATTCAAATACAGTCTCACTGTTCCCCTAGGCCTGTTGAGAGACATTTGGGTCACTGGTACATCATATTCACTGGGGCCCCACCTCTACCCATTTCACTCCAGTTACAGATGTTTTAGGGGGGACCCCCTGAGCCAGGGCCGGCTCTAACTTTTTTGCTAAAAAAAATAAAAATAAAAATAATTGGAGATATACCAATCTCCTAGAGCTGGAAGGGACCTTGAAAGGTCATTGAGTCCAGCTGCCTGCCTTCACTAGCAGGACCAATTTTTTTGCCCCAGATCCCTTAGTGGCCCCCTCAAGGATTGAACTCATAACCCTGGGTTTAGCAGGCCAATGCTCAAACCACTGAGCTATCCTTCCCCCCATTTTTACAACAGGAGCTATTCACTCCACCCTGTCCCCCTCACTCCCAAATTAAAATCTTCCTCTTCAGTTAAAAAAAGAAAAAAACCCAACAACCAAGAAATAATTAGGTCCCATGTGATACAATTAACCAGGCAACTCATCCCAGTGGTTTATACTTAGGCTTAAGATCACAGCGTGGGATCTTCAAAGCCATCTAGTGGAAATGATTGGTTGGTTACCACTAATTTTAATGGAGAATGGGTGTCCAAATCCCTTGGGCAGTTTTGAAAATTTTGACAAGATTCTTTTCTTTACCTAGCCAAGCCTGCAACAAAATGGCCACTCACCTACTGAACTACAGTTCCCAGAACATCAGGAGGTCATAGGAGTTCCCAGCTATAAAAGTCCCCATTTCCTATTTGAGTCCTTTATTTAAGAGAGCTTCTAATTGTGAGGACATGCACGGGCAGTAACAATTTTCCAGCCTGTAGTGATCATCCTGTTGCTTACACAAGTATAGTATCAGTTTGCAACAGGCAAAATAAGGAACCTTTTAACAATCAAAATATAACTTCTTAGCCCTTCCTGGATAGCACAATATGACTTATCACTTTAGAATATTTACTGCCCTCGCTCCCTCCCTGAAATTCCTTCTTAACACAAAATTCCCCTTATAGATGCTGGCTCCTTAAACAATCCCTGAGTATGCAAGGGTAAGATCGCTTGTTTAAGGATTATCCCTCGTCATAACAAAACTAAGAAGCAATAGAACCACATGCCATACATCCATTCATACACATACATTGGCAGTGTCCTGGGTTTCCTGGCTCTACTACTCTAGCCAGGCAAATTATTGGACAATAATAAGATCAACCCCTTAAATCTTAGATTAGGGTAGTAGTTTGAGGCTCCCATGCTTTGCAAACACTTAAGACGTTGAACAAAAAGGGGAGAGAAGTTAATCATATGTATAAAAGGTGTGTATTCTTAATTGCAGCAACGTGGACTGCACTGATACTAAATTTCTTTTAATATTCATGTAATTAAGTTATGCTCTGTGCTACCTCCTATATATTTTATAGTTACATGTTATCAGTTGTGAGGTTTTTTAAAATGTATTATAAATCTGTATTTTCTCTCATCATAAACCAGTCTGGAAAAGGGCATCTATATAGGAAGCTGTTTTTCTGCTTTTAATGACTTGACACTTTGGTTTTTTTATGTTGTGAAACAAGTTTTAAATTTTCTTAACATAGGCCAGGCATGGTACATAAACCTCTTCCTCTCCCCCCACCGGGAAGCTTTTATGTTGGATTTCTTTAGTGGCAAAGCTTTGGAATGTCTCCCCTTGATTAACTTGATTATGATCTTCCCAATATATATCTTTCATGTTGATGAATTCCCATTAGAGATCCCCAAAGGAGTTTACGGGGTTTGATGTTCAATGAAACAGAGGAATTAAATTATCTCTGCAACTACCACTAAATGAAAAGTTGAATATTACTGCTGAGGATGCTTAGTGATTTTTGGGCATCCAACTTGAGACACCATAAACGGCCTGAGTTTTGGAGGGTGGATGCTCATCAGCACTTTCTGCAAATCATGCCTCTTTAAGTCATCTCAATTTGGGCACCCAAAATCAGAAGCCACTGTGAAAAATTAGGCCAACATAACCTTATGGATCAACAATATTGTATCAGCTTAATTGTGCCATGTGTTGCATTGGTGCTGGGAAGTAAAAGGGCGCATGGAGGAGACCTACACAGTCCTGGAAGAAGAGAGAGGCCCATGCTTGTTCGTGCACCACAGCTCCAAGAGGGCTCTCAGAGATGGCCAAGCCAGTAGCTACTGAGAGCATTCAGCATCATAGTCTTGCTAAAGTGAGGGCTACTTCTACACTGCTGTTCCAAAATTGGCACTGAACAACATGTTTTACTGCCCTGAGCTCTCTGTCTTACGATCAGGATGCCTGGCAGCACTCATCTCTCTTCTCCCTTTCACCAGAAAGGGTAGGATTTTGCCTAGAACAGTGGTATTCAAATCCTGGTACTTAGGCTTCTGTAACTGGTACTCTAAGATCTCCTGTTTTTCCCTACCATAATGATGAGCCCCTCTGTGGTAGCCTTTGAAGCACTACTCTTACCCACCTTCCGTTCAGCTGTAAGCACACTACCACCCAATCGGGATCAAGTCAGTCCAAACCCTATTCTCCTGAATGTGTGGGCTAAAACTCACACAAATGAATGGGAGTTTGCAGACAATGGCTGCTCCAGTCGAGATCTTTTTGGGTAAAGTGGCACATTGCCTCAAAGTGCTGGAAAATGTTGCTAAAAGCTCATTGAGTGCGACTAACATAAGAGAAAAGACAAACTCGATTTTGTTTCATATCACCCTCTATACAGTCAGTATGCAAGATATCTTGACCACAAGGTAGTTGTGGTCTGACAAATTCCATTGTTGGCATTATGATGAAAAGAACAATATGAACATTATGTTTGTTCATGAGTGACCCACTTTATTGATCTCAAGACTAATGTTTTTAGTAAAACACGCAGGCCGAGATTTTCCAAAGGGACTAGTGATTTTCAGTGCCTCAATTTTTGGGTGTCCAGTTAAAGAGGGCATGTTGTCAGAGGACTAGGGCTCAGCACTTGCTGACAATTAAGCCTCTTTTGGTGATCCAGGTTGGGCACCCAAAAATTTCTTAGTGAGGCACTAGTCACTTGTGAAAATTTTGGCCGCAGTGTGGCACATGTAGCTATGATATCGGGTACTGTGCCTTTCAATGTACAAATACTACTAACACCTCAAATAGAGCACTTTTTATCCATAGCGCTCAAAGGACTTTGCAAAGGAGGCCAGGATCATTTCTCCATCTGTAAAATGGGGATAGTGAGGTACAGAGAAGTGACTTGCCCAGGGCTCCCCAGTAGAGACCCAGTTTCTATTCTTGGCTCTGGAGTGCTCTTGCCACTGGGCAATGCTGCCTCTTTCCTTTGTCTGCTTTGAGGCATTTCAAGCTGGAAGATCTTGCTGAGTGAGACATACTCTGCTTTCCCTCTTGGGGTTAATATAGTCTTTGGTTTTTCTTTAATCTAAAGCAAGTGGAGCTGGTTGGAAAACAGGGGAGGGAGGGAATGAATTTTACAACATTTTTCATGCAAAATGTTTCCCCTATTTCTTTTGATTAAAAAAATGTTTTGATGAATTTTTTTCAATCAGTTCTAAAAGCCACTCAGCTAGACTGGAAGGAACAAGGAGGAGAAGGTGTCAGGCAAGGGAAGCTGCAATAAGAACAGCCACCAACCTTATGGCTCCTATGTAGTGGGTTTTGTTTTGTTTGTTTTTAGTTAAGAGTTCTCATTTCTGTATTTCTATCATAAAGTCATTTCGCTCCTCCCCCTCCTCTCTCCTTTCTTGTCTCTCTGCTTTCTTCTCTCGCTCCCAGCTTCCTGCTTTCACTCATCATCTGTATTAGAGTTGGTTGAAATTTTCCAGAGCTTGATTAAAAAATGTCATCAATTTCTTATTTCAACTAATAAAATGGATGAATTTTTAGTGCTAATTTTCTCCCCCATTTTTGGACCAGCTCTAATAATTGTTGTGTCTTATTGTTTGCATGGTGGCAGCGACTAGAGGCCCTGGTCAGGGGCCAGAACCCTCAGAGGCCCATTTTTTAAATAAAAAAGAAAGACCGTTCCTGCCCCTAAGAACTTCTAGCTTAACCATAAGTAGGGCTCTACCAAATTCATGGTCCATTTTGGTCAATGTCATGGTCATAGAATTTTAAAAATAGTAAATTTCATGATTACAGCTATTGAAATCTGAAATTTCACAGTGTTGTAATTGTAGGGGTTCTGAACCAAAAAGGAGCTGGGTGGGGGGAGTCACAAGATTATTGATGGGGTGGGGGGTTGCAGTACTGCTACCCTTACTTCTGTGCCGCTGCAGGCCGTGGCGCTGCCTTCAGAGCTGGGCAGCTGAAGAGTGGTGGCTGCTGGCTGGGAGCCCAGCTCGAAGGCAGAGCTGCCGCCAGCAGCAGTACAGAAGTACGGATGGCCTGGTATGGTATTGTCACCTTTACTTCTGCGCTGCTGCCTTCAGAGCTGGGCGCCTGACCAACAGTCACAACTCTCCAGCCGCCCAGCTCCGAAGGCAATGCAGAAGTAAGGGTGGCAATACCGCAACCCCCCTAAAATAACCTTGTGACCTCCCTGCAACTCCCTTTTGGGTCAGGACCCCCAATTTGAGAAATGCTGATCTCCCCATGAAATCTATATAGTATAGGATAAAAGCACACAAAAGACAGATTTCATGGAGGAGACCAGATTTCACAGTCTGTGACGTGTTTTTCATGGCCCTGAATTTGGTAGGGCCCTAACCATAAGACAAGACACAAGAAGTGGAGATAAGCAAACAATGGGGAGGACAGTGACGCGATCATATTTGGTAGAGTAAACTGGAAGTCACAGAGCACACGGTATCAGACCTTCAGCTTACATTGACACCCACAATTCTCCTCCTGGGGAGGGAATGAGATAGAGAATGAACCATATAACAGATGTTAGTCACGTCACTTAATGCTCTTCTAAGATTCTACAGACACAAGGGTGGTATACGAACCTATATAGAGTAGCTGGTGTGAATTGTCATTGCAATTGAGTTATGACAATTTACAAAGCTGAGGATGAGGCCCAAATTAGCTGTTGCAGTCCCTTGGTTAGAACAGATCCCTCTTTTCTGTTCATTTAACACATCCTTCCTTCCTCCCACTCCATCCAGTTGTCCCCTTCACCAATAGCCTTTCCACCACTTCCCTATTGCTTTGGGTCTGGCCCTCATACCCACCAAGCTTTTCAGGCAGCAAACATGTCTTTCTCTGTAAAATGCAGTGAGAATTTAGGGATGTTTAATAGAACACATGCTTAAGACACAATTTTCTAGGTTGCCTCGTTTTTGCTTTGCCAAAGCAGTTCTTATACATAAGCGAAGTGCTTAACAAAATCTTGTTACTGTGTATGCTCTGTAACTAGCCGTGCAAAGTTAGTAATAGAGAGACTCTGGCAATGGAAGGACCTTTATCCAGGGGTAGAGGATCATTGATACTGAATTCAGAGGTCATAAATATTGGACACAGGTATGTTTTCTAATCTTTATCAGCACATAGTACATGGTAACATAAAATTGCCATCAGACCGCAGGTCCATTGAGTCCAGTCCATCAGTGGCCAGTCTCAGATGTCTCAGAGGAAAGTACAAGAAACGCTGCAGTAGGTAGCTATATGATGACCTATCCTCAGAGAAGTTTCCTCCTACTCTGCCACCCTCAACCCCAGCAAGGGTTATGGTTTTGTAGTTAGGGTATTAACCTGGGACTTGAGGGAAAGGGTTCAATTCCTTGCTCCAGCAGAGACATTCTGTGTCTCTGGTCAAGCTGCTTAGTTTCAGTGACTCAATTCTCCAAATGTAAAATGGAAATAATGGTACTTCATTGCATCTCAGGAGTGTTGTGAGTTTGGGGATTGTGACTGGGTATACCAGAGTCTCTGAGGACCCCTGCTGGAGGCCTCATGGCCCTGCCACACCCTGCCCCAGAAAAGGGCAGTGGAGAGGGTCCTCCAAGCTGCCTAGAGTGGCTGTGTGGGACACGGCCAATCACGGCCCAGAAGCTTAGTATAAAAAAAGAGCTAGAGGGTCAGAAGAAGTTCAGTTCCTTGCTGGAGCTGAAGGAGTGTGAATGGCTGATAGAATTGCAGAACCTTGGACAGAAGCTGGGGAGTCCTGAGCTGGTTGCAGGGACTCCATTAGGACAAGGCCCTGAGGTAAGGGTGAAGACAGTGTGGGACCATGGGGAAGTGACCCAGGGAATTAGAGTGGCAGTGTGACATAGATAATGAGACACAGTGGATGGCTGCTATCTATAGGGTCCCTGGGCCAGGACCTGGAGTAGTGGGTGGGCCTGAGTCTCTCCGTTAGCCACTGGGGGAAGTGTCCTGGACATTAAGGCTCCCCAGAGGGGGAACTGAACTGTAGTGGCCCAGCTGGAGAGCTGTGACCAGAAAGGCTCCCAACAGGCTAACAACATTGTCTGCAGGGAGGGAGCCCTGGGACCCTGCTCTCTCCTGGAGCAGGGACAAACAGAGAGAGTGTGCAGGCATATGCACTTGGGCAAGGGGGTGCTCACGAGAGGTGAGTGTGCCCTATTATATAAAGGACTGAGTTACAATAGTGGGGGCTGTATGAGAGAGGCTTAACCTTAGATTTCTCCCTCTTTGTTGTTGTTTTTTTTAAAGTTTATTATAACTTTGTATTCTTGTTCATATAAATGTCTAATTCTTTATTAATGTTACTGAGCTCAATCTCCTGTGGCAGTGAGTTCCCTAGGCTAATTGTACACTATCTGAGGAAAGTATTTCCTTTTATCAGCTTTAAATTTGCTACCTTTCAATTTCAGTGGAGAAGGTGATGAAAGGAAATATGGATTCTGTAAAGATTATGAAGCCACATTCATCCCTAGTGTAAACTCTACTGAAGGACACAGTTACCAAGGAAGTAGCCCACATGTCTTCCTTTCTGAAGCCTGTTAGCATTTGCCTTGAGGCAGGATAAATCCATGCTGGAGAGAATCAGGACTGTTTCTTTCCAAACCCAAATGTTAGTTTTCTTGGCTCAAAGTCAAGAGGGAAAAATCTAATACAGAATTGTATCCTTTTCAGATAGCAGATTCAGTAATTGTAAATGCATGAAAAATACCTTCAGTGAGAAGACCCCCAAGGATAGCCACACCTTTTGAAAGTCACAGGCCAGTGATATGTACAGCAGGAGAAAATACTCCCTATTGGCCAGAATATGTTTTCAGATGCTTGAAGGTCTTCTTTTAGACCAAATCTGATCATTCAGATAAATCCCAGACTTTACATGTTGGGGAAATTGAAACTTGCCTGTTTTGTTTCAAACTTTACTGGGAGCGCTCAGCTAGAAGATGCTGAAAAGTAAGCTTGATGGGGCCTCTAAGTCGGGTTTGGCCCAGTATAGCTCCTGGGCATAGGATGGATGGATGGATCTGTAACCTTTTGTGTGCTCATTTCCAAAAGGCAGGTGCTGTCACCGTCCAATATATATTGACAACTCTGAAAGATTTCAGGGAAAAACTTCCCAGGTGGGATCAGTAGCAAGGCCGTGTGGAAGTTTTCATAGAACAGTGACTGTAGTAACAGTTCTGATAGGGGAGGGATGTGGGTGGATGTGGTGATAATTAATGTGTACTAAAGGGAGGGGCACAAGATGTGGTAGGGGGCATGCAAATGAAATGAGAGCTAAGAACACAATATAAAGGGAGCAGATGACAGGAAACTACTCAAGAACTTGTAAAGTCAATTTTACCATTTCACCAAAGTGGGGAATGGTGGTTACTTTTCTATCAGAGGTCCGGTCCTACGTGGTCCTCTCCATCCTTCTTTCCCTCTTGTTCTCCCCCCTGCCCCATTATTCTTCCTTCCAACTTCCTTTCCTCCTTTTTCCCAACTTTCCCTACTAACATTTCTTGTCACCCTAACTTGGCTTCCATTAATATGAACAAAAATCATTTACAAGAAGTTGCCACTTTAAGAGCCTCACACTGATCTTGAACATTCAAATACACTCATTAACTTATGAAAAGCATGTGTCTGTAGCCTCTGTATTTGAGAGAGAGGCTGACCTCAAGGGATGATGAGATTAATCAATCATGAACTTCCAAAAACAGTAGTTGCCCTCAAGTCCCACAGTTACAACACAGTGGGTCCTGCAGTTATCCCCTCTTTTCATCTCCAATCCTCCAGTGAGTCAATGTGAGCCTTTAAGGCTGACCACGGCCTTTCAGATGGCAGAACAGCGCTCTCATTGTTCCACAGATTTTGGCACTTTCTGGATATGTGGCAAAAACCTAATCAAACTTCTTTGTGAAAGAGAAAACAAAAAAGGAAAACACGTGTTTTAAGGCAAAAGCTGCAGAGGGTGGGGATAGAAAATGAGACAGGGAAACAAAGCCCTGGGAACAACAAACTCTAAATTGGCTTTGATTTAGCTATTTAGAATGGATTGAAAATTACTTTTGATTGCTACTTTGCTTTAATGACTGGGTGTGTCAGGAATGAATCTGTTACCTTCCCTAACTGAGCTAGCGCACTAAAAATGGAGCATAGCTTCCATAGCATGGGCATCAGGAGGAGCGAGCCACCCTGAGTATGTACCCATCTGAGGCACTGGGCATGTAGGAGGGTGACTAGCTGCTCACACCGCTATGCCTAAACTCTAGTTTTAGGACATTAGCTTGATCACAGCTAGCACTGGTATGTCTCCTTGAGCAGAAATGTACACGTCCAGTGCAACATGTAGCTGTAACCTTAGTCTCTTGTATTGAAGATGCTGGGTTCAAACTCCACTAATGACCCAAGCAAGATTGGCTTCAAGACCCTGTTTGTTTCCATTAAAAATCCAGGGGACTCTTTGCAAGCATTGGGGACCTAGCCAAATTCCAGCTCCAGTAAATGGTTGCAACAGTAAGGTTGCTGATTGGCTGGTCAGAGAGGAAACCACTGTGCAGTTAGTGTTTTAGCCTGTGACTTGGGAGACCAGCTTTCAATTCCCTGCTCCATAACAGACTCCATGTGTGACCTTGGACAAGCCAGGTAGTCTCTGTGTCTCAATTCCCCACGTGTGAGATGAGGACAATAGCATTGCCCCAAAGGGAAGGCAAATAGTACTTTACCTAGATATAAACTGTCAAGTGTCTTCCTGGTGAGTTCTGAACTTGCTTGAATTGAGCCTTGAGTTTGATGCATTTGTGAGATTCAGCCCATGCTCATAAGTTCTTCAGTGGAGGTGGTTAGTACAACTGGGTAGATAACAAATCTACTTGTCTCCCCCATTCTATGTAGCGTCCTTCACAAGAATGCAGGCTTCAGATTTATCATGCAAGAGTAGGCCCCCTTGCAAATAAATCCACTGGCATTCCATGGCGCCAAAGGCACAAGTTGGTTGAGAGCCTAACTGCAACCTACTAGCATGTAGCCAGGATTAGGTGGGGGCAGGCACCACCATTAGGGCTAGCTGAAAACTTTTCATTCAAACTGGGTTGGGGTTGTTTTTTTGGGGGGGGGGGAGGAACAGGGAGATGTCAAAATGCCTGAAAAAATTGAAATCTGAAACTTAATGCAGATTTGTTGTTGCTTTACCTAATGGGAGGTGTAGTTGGGTTGTCTCTTGGTGGTCTGGCTAGGCTAGAGTATGCTAACTGTGAAGAGTGGCCGGGGCGGCTCTAGGAATTTGGCCGCCCCAAGCACAGCGGCATGCTGCAGGGGGCGCGCTACTGGTCGCCGGTCCCGCGGCTCCGGGGGACCTCCCGCAGGCATGACTGCGGAAGGTCCGCCGGAGCCGCCTGTCGCCCTCCCGGCAAAATGCCACCCCAAGTGCGCGCTTGGCCCACTGGGGTCTGGAGCCGGCCCTGAGAGTGGCAGAGGCAAACCAAGCCAAAAGAGATAATTTAAAAATTCTAGAACTTTATAAGGGAAAACCCCAAAATTGTACTGAGAGCATAAATAATTTAGAACATTATTTAATTAGTAAGTCTTTGGTAATGAACTATAGGTTACCAACTCTAACCTTCTGTGAGTTGTACGCGCTGTGCCATAATACCAGATGCATTATTTTTAATGAACAAAATAAATTATGTATATACTCGTTCATTAGCCCATTTGTTTATAAGCTGACCTCCCCAAGGTGGTTAGGTAAATATAGCAAAGGCTGTATGACCCTTTCATAAGCTGACCCTATTTTCAGGGGTTGGCAAACTTTTGCTCCTGACCCGTCAGGGTAAGCCGCTAGTGGGCCTGGAAGTTTTGTTTACCTGGAGCATCTGCAGGCATGGAGCCCCTCAGCTGCCAGTATCCACAGTTTGCTGTTCCCAGCCAATGGGAGCTGCGGGAAGTGGAGCACCACTTCCCGCAGCTCCCATTGGCTGGGAACGACATACCACAGCCACAGGGAGCCAAGGGGCTCCATGCCTGCAGACACTCCAGGTAAACAAAACAACAATGATTAGATATTCAATTCAATGATTCCATAGAATTTAAAATCATCAAATTTTGGTGTAGACCCGTTTATAAGCCAAGCCCCATTCTTTGATGCGTCACTTTTTTTAACAAAAAAATATTCGGCTTATGAACAAGTATGTAAGGTACTTCACAATATACTGTGTCATTTCAGAAAGGAATCAACTTTTCCTCTCCTTGGCTGTAAGTCCAGCTCCACTCTTGCTTTCCTGTTCTTTGCTTCTTTTTTGGCTTGAAGTGCTTCTTAGATTTGATGTTCCTGTGGCTGTACCTCTTTTCGCTGAGTTTATCCACACGTGGGGTTTCTTCACCTGATAGGCCCTCACTTGTCCAATAGGCACCTTTGAACTCTATTCCAATAGATGTTCAAACAAATTATCTGAACAGAGTCATTAGGTCCTATGTGGGTGGGCTTCTTTACGGTTTTCAGGATCTGTTTTCATCTGACAGCTTTTTGATCATTTCCTTTTTCATCAATTATATTTCCTTTCAGGTTTTTTCCCTTCATACTTTCTCTGGTAAGTCTGTGCCCCCCCCACCTATTTCCCTTCTCTAAGAGTGCCTGCTCACATGACCAGGTCTATTCCTGCCCCACCCCCCCGACTTGAAACCTTTCTTTTCTTTCTTTCTCACTCCTCAGTCTCCTACTTTTATTTTGTCACCTCACCTCCTACCCAGGCTCCAATTCATTCCCTAGCTCAGCATCTTGATTCTTTTCCTTCTCTAACCACCCTATCGGGGGATTCTGAGCCACCTCCCCAGCTCATGCTGCCCTCTCATGGGCCGCCTCTCCCCACAACAGCATTCAATGCTGCTGCAACAAGTGTTAGTACCAGGGTGTGGGTTACTACACTCATGTCCTCATTCTCCTCTCTGGAACAGGCACCAGGTGGACTGCATCTCTAATGGTGCACCACGACCATCAACTCCATGATGCATCACCTCCCCTCAAGAGTGAGGGCAAGTGCTACATTATGAGAGATGTAGTCTGACTAGGAACCCTGATTTATAGAGAAGAACCTGAACTACAGTGCCCATGAGGCACCACCGTTCAGACATTTCCAAATTGAAATATTTCAATATTTTGCCAAAAAGTTGAAAGCTTCCATGGAAAAATTATACAAAGTTTTTGATTGTTCATAAAATTGTCTCCCTCCCTCCATTCTGACTATTTATTTCTAATCTGGATTAATCTTGGAAGGGATACATGACCATCACTGGTCCGACTTCCTGTGTGCATGACATTTTGCTCATTGTCCATAAGGACATGCATCAGCACAGTCTGTACACTTTCTAAAGACCTGACTTCTTTAACAAATACTAGACGTGAACAGCAAATACCCCCAGAATATGAAGGCTTTAAACCCTTGGTTCCTCTTACAAACCACTTCCTGCTGGTGCTAACCTCCCTTTCATTGCAAGATAATTAACCTTCACTTCTGTTATGCACCCTTGCTTTCAGCACAGGACTCTGCGTAGCTACCGTCGTGGTCAATTATCTGGCAGGAGAGACAAACAGTGGGGACTATTGCTTAATTGTTGCGGGATCCTTATTCAATGCGCAACTGCTGGGGCTCATTTACAATTCTAACACATCCAGAGCACCCTGCATCAGGAGTCCTCGTGTACTGGACAAAAGTTAGAAAGTAGCAGCACTGTCCCTGGCCAAAAGCTCATTAAGATACACGTCTCCTTCTAGTGAACATCACACAGATGACATAGACAACTCACTCTAAACAAGCAGCACTCTTTTGTTCTGCCTCGTTGAGGCTTTCAGATAAAAAGAATTTGAGTGGGCTCAAAGGGCCAGCTGTGATATGAAGGGAACAGGTTTAAAATAGCTCTCTCAGGCCACAAATCCTTAATGATGGGATCTTTCATTGGACTTAGAACATTTGAGGAAACTCAGCCAGCTAAAATTTTTGTTGATTACTTCAACAGAGGCCCTTTGTTCTTATTATCTTGCAGAATAATTAAGCCGATGCAAGCAAGTTCCCTTAGCTGTATACATAATTAAATGTTAGAATGTGATTAAGCAGACTGTATTGGCACAGGGAGCAATCTCTTCACTTCATCAGAGTACCATCACTGCCTTTAACCTGGTTTCAACCTCAGCCTTATTTTTTGTTTTGGAAAACAAACTTTATAGACAACAGAATGGTCTGCTGTATCAGTCAGCCTGAAATGAGGAGTGATTGCAGCTCCTGTTAACTCTGCAAGGGCTTTTTCTTGGTGATTTTTAAAGGTTTGCATCTCAGACAGGAAAAGGAAAGCACCAAACACCAATGATATGAAAACAGACACTCTAAGAAGGGGATATGAAAGATATTGCCTTCCTTTTTTAACAGGGGTGGAGGAGGGAGGCAGAGATTTAAACACATCTTAAGTGGTTTGTATACAGGGCAAAGACCAAGGTGTGGTCCTTTAATTTCATCTTGTTGAAAAGGTTCACTTTTTCAGTAGCTGCCTCTAACTTCCTCATTCACTCCATGAGTTTGTATGCAAATGTCAAATCCCAAAATAGAAAAGTTGTATGTGTTACCTGGAGCTTTGTCAGAAAGACACCCTTTGATCAATCAAATCTCTTAAATGCCTTCACAACTTTCTTTCTTTGATTTATTTCACTAGACTGACCTCACACTTGGTAAAGCAACCCTCATCCTTTCATGTATTTATACCTGCTCCTGTATTTTTCACTTCATGCATCTGAAGTGGGCTGTAGCCCATGAAAGCTTATGCCCAAATAAATGTATTAGCCTCTAAGGTGCCACAAGGACTCCTCATTGTTTTTGCTGATACAGACTAACACAGCTACCACTCTGAAATTTTTCTTTGTGTTACTAGTCTGAGATCCGGAGAAACATTTGTCAATCAGAACTCCTAGTCTTGAGAGATCCCAACCCTAACATCCCTTTTTTAAGGCGGAATTCTCTCCCTGTTCTGGGAATGGTGAGTGACAGTATGGCACTGAGTCTTTCCCATTGAAGATCCAAGAATTCTTAGTTAGACTCTTACTTCATTTTCCAGCTGTTCTAGTCACAGAACCTTGTTCACCAGGAGCAGCACACAGAAGGTAATAAGTACAGGAAGCATCAATAGATCTGAGGTCTGGGAGAGGGCCTGCAGGAAGGAACCAATCAGTAGGAGTGGGTTGTCCTGATACCATGTCTCTTCAAATCTTAGAGCCTCTTTTGAGATTTCCACCAAAGCTGCCACTTTGGCTATATCTCCTCTAGGAAAAGGGGTGTCTCCCTAATGTGTTAACATGTTGAAATGCTAGTGTGAACATGGAAAGTTGCAGTTTTAACATGTTAGCTGTTCAAGGGTGAACTCTAGAGGAGAGATTGGGTTTACCTTGACCAGTTTACATGCATAAAACTGCAAGAGCTTTGACTGCATTTTCTGAGTCATGAATACCTCTCCTATACAAACTAGACATCTACTCATTCGTCAGGCCACTGAATTGCCATGAGATCTAGAACTCATCAGACTGACCCAGTTTAGATTCAAAGTGGTTCTTACTCTGTGGCTACATCTACACTATGAAGCCTACACTGTCATAGCCCCCTAGAGTAGATGCAACCTACAGTGACTGAAGGAGTCTCCTGTCAGTATAGGAAAACCAGCTCCCCAGTGATATTGGTTAAGTCGGTAGAACTGAAGCCCTGTTCCGTTGACATAGCTGCATCTATGCTGAGAGTTTTGTCGTCATAGCTATGCTGGTCAGGGCAAGGGTGTGGTTTTTAACACCTCTGGCCAATGTGGTATACCGAGGCTGTGTCCACACTACAAATTTGTTTCACATTGTGTTGGCATACAGCTGCTGCAGTTAGTGCATTGCTTGTGCATGTGCATACTTGGCTCCTTGTATCAGTAGTGCACATACTCACCAGGAGCACTTGTATTGATGCAGAGTGTGGTGTACCATGGGTGGGTATCCCACTGTGCAACTTGCCACCATTTTGGCAGTGCATGATGGGGCTACAACAAGTTGTGCAGGGGTGACTGGGATCCTGGCATCAACTTACCAGTTTAGTTGTCTCCATCCCATAATGTTATCTGTAGCCCATAATTTTCATGCCCTTTTCCCCCCTAAAAATCCCATGAACCTGCATGTCCCTCCTTGCTATTCACCATCTTACAGAAGCATGCAGCCTGCACAGCTCTGCACTAATGATCCTGGAGTATTTGCAGAGCTGCAAGAACCAAATGAGTGGAGAAAATTTCTTGGAGGGCAGATGGCTGTAAAAGTAAGAATCAACTCAAGGTTGTTGGTGACATTCATGGAGCAGTTGCAGATGGTGGATTGCCACTTCTGGGCCCCAGAAACAAACACTGACTTGTGGTATCACATCATAATGCAGGTTTGGGGTGACAAGCAGTGGCTGCAGACTGGGCTGAGCTCACCCCAGCCCTCTGGCACAGAGGCACCGAAAAGAGAGCTACATTGAGAGTGGAGAAGTAAGTGGCAATCTCACTTTGAAAACTTGCAACATCAGATTCCCTACTGACCAGTAGCAGTTTGGAGTCAGGAAATCCATCATGAAGGTTGTTGTGATGCAAGTGTGCAGGGCCATGAACCTCCTCAGGACTGACTCTTGGCATTGTGCAGGACACAGTGGATGGATTTGCAGCAATGAGGTTCTCAAATGGCAGTGGAGCAACAGACTGCACACACATCCCTATTTTGGCACTAGGACACCTTCAATAGGCTACTTTTCTATGGTCATTCAAGCACTGGTGACTGACCAAGGTTGTGTCACTAACATCGGTGTAGGCTGGTCAGAGAAGGTGTATGTAACCAGCATCCTTAAAAGCAGTGGACTGTTCGGAACACTACAAGAAGGGACTTTCTTTCCCAAATGGCAGATAACTATTGGGGACCCCCAGCCTACCTCTTGGTCCCCTGGCTCACGAATCTGTACAATGGCCTGCTTGACAGCACCAAGGAATGGTTCAACTACTGGCTCAGCAGGTGCAGATTGACATTTTAATGCACTTTTGGTCATTTGAAGGGATGCTGGCTGTCACATCACCCTGTATTCTTAATGGAAATAAGCTTATGAAATGAATATGGCATAACTAAGTTGTATTTGATGCAAGATGGGTCTTGTGAGATCACTGGAAGGGTTATAATTCATCAAATATGATTATCCTATTTGTATGCATGTATCATTGCTGAATCTGAAGTTAGGAATATAAGCTCTATATCAATTACAAAAGTGTTTGGACCTGGGAAATGTCCACCAGACAGTAGGTAATCGGCCTGAATGGGCCATTAGGAAGAACAAAGACTTTGAAGATACTAATCTCCTGCCTTCCTGAGAAGCTTCCGGGGTTGCTGCTTTGACATGACAGAGTCAGGTGATCCTGTCACCTGGTACTAGACACCCCCCCCCAATCTTTGGCTTTCAGATGTTGTGGCTCTGGCAGAAACTTGGGCTAGGTGTCTGATCTCCAAACCAAGGTGACAAATGGGCTTGAGAGCCTGAGCTGCTATCTGAGCCACAGCATACATGCTGTTATGGTTTGAGCGTTTGCTTCTTGAGCCCAGCACTGGGAAGCTCACATCCAGCTGCACTGTAGATGTACCCTAACTTACTTCGGCCTTAACACACCTCATTGTGTGGGTGTTTGTGAGCATCTTGGTAAGGAAATAAGAAAGAAAAGAGAAGTCACCTTGGAGAAGAGGGAATGTCAATTCACCCCAGCCCAGGGAGAGTCAACACAAGTTGATGTATTCTCCATGTGAGACGCACTAAAGCTTCACTGAGTGTATGCCTACACTTCAGTTAAACACCCGTGGTTGGCCTGTGTCAGCTGACATGGGCTCATGGGGGGGCTTGAACTACAGGCCCAAATTTCTTCACTGCAATTAAATAGCCCTGCAGCCTGAGCCCTGCAAGCCCAAGTTAGCTGCTGTGAGCCTGCTAATGTGTAACTGCAATGTAGACATAGACCCTCAGTGCTCACGTAGGTCTTGAGTGGTGCATAGTAGTGCTGTGAACTGTCTCTCATTACAGAATTGAATAAAGGACGGGGGGAATCTTTACTCTGAATGCTATGGCTGCTGTTAGTTGAAAACAACAAACCTGTCACCTTAGCTGAACATACTAAATTAGCAGCAAAGACATTTGTTGAAACTTATTCTCCTGGGTTAAAAAAAACTGCTTCACTTTGTCTTGGCTGGTTCATTTTTATGCTCAGTTGTTGGTTTTTATATTACGTTAGATAGGGCAGGGTTGTGGGTATATGCTTGCTATGCTTTTGTTCATAGACATTTGCATTTTCATGCATACTGTACCCAAGTAGCAGGAGTTTCCAAAACCTCAGTGCAGGAGAATAAAACCAAAACAAAAGGAATAAATGGAAATAAGGATTAACTGTGGTGATTTTCCCCTTCCCTCAATAAATCGAAAAAATGTTGGCTTTTATAGCAGTGGGTAATGCAATAGGCATCAAACAGTGCACCGATATTACGTAAAGGCTTCATGTGTTATCAATTATTCTTGAGATATTAAAAATCTGGGTTGTGAAATGTCTTTAGCTTCTTTCCTGTTGGAAAATGTATGAAGAGGGGAGGCTTAATGCACATTAAAAATTTTTAAAAGGGTATTGCAGAACAACACAATAGTATTAAATGAGGTAGTTCCTTCTCCTTTATCCATCCTGCATGATTTGGGGATGTGGAAGTCAGACGATCCATGTTCTATGATGGGGAGGGGGTGTTATGGGGTGTGATAAATCCATGCAGCTTAATGTGCTATTGAAAGGTGCTCGGACTACTGTGAGGGTGGTTTAAGAACTTCTAAAGAATAGACTAGCATGTGTTCTAGTAGTTAAATTTTTTTTTTTTAGTTTTGTAACATGGTCTGTCAAAACTAAGGAAAGTGGCTTATTTGGAAATGAATATATACAGGCCAAATGAAATAAGAATTTTATGAAGAGTTTCCAATGACATCTTAAACCCAAGGTTTGAAGAGTTTCACTATTTTTACCCCTTCCCAGTTTTACCAGTTTACCTTTCCAGGGTATAACATTCTGTTAACTCACTTCGATGATTGATTTGTGTGTGTCTCAGGCCTGGTCTACACTGGGGGGGTCGAACTAAGGTTAGCTGAACTCAAACTACCTTAGTTCGAACTACTCACCCATTCAGACGCCACGGGATCGAAGTCCGCGGCTCCCCCGTTGACTCCGCCACCGCCGTTCGCGGTGGTGGAGTTCCGGAGTCGACAGGAGCGCGTTCGGAGTTCAACATATCGCGTCTAGATGAGATGCGATATATCGAACTCCGAGAAGTCGAACGCTACCCGCCGACCCGGGCGGGTAGTATAGACGTACCCTCACTTTTTTTTTTTCCCCCAAAGCCTTCTCATGCTGGTATTTTTTAAATTTGGCATAGATTGACTTTTATCAGTATTTTCCAAATGATCTTGAGTTGTACTCACTATGTAAAGAGATCTCTGTTGATCTCATAAATGTCCAGGCATAGTCAATTGTTAGTTGGATACCACACATGGATGTTTGTGCTTTGCTTATATGAATTACTGGTTTTGAGTACTTGCTGTACTTGCCCGTGGTGAAACTCACCTCTGCAGAATGGGCTCGTACAAGACCACTGCCCTGCAGTGGTCCTCTGCTGTTCCTTTGCACGGAGGTGAATTTCAGCTCTTAGAATCATAAAAATATCAGGGTTGGAAGGGACCGCAGAAGGTCATCTAGTCCAACCCCCTGTTCAAAGCAGGACTAATTTCCAGACAGTGTGGCTTTTTTTTTTTTTTTTTAAACTCCAGATCCCTAAATGGCCCCTTCAAGGATTGAACTCACAACCCTGGGTTTTGTGAATTGGTGACCATTTTCAGTCCTCTGCTCTAGCCATTTCACCCAAGGCATGTTTTAGTTGCTTTACATTACAAAGCAGGAAAACATTTTGCCAGGAGCATTAAGAAACCCCAAACAAGGCAATCCAGCCATTTCTCCAAGAATCCTAGAATTAGTTTTTCTATAAAAACCAGTACACTAAGGCCCAGATTTTAAAAGGTATTTGGGCCTCTGAAGATGGAGGTGAGTGCCTAGAAGTATTTTTAAAATCATTAGGTGACTTGCAGCTTTAGGCACCTGAAAACCTGCCCCTACTAGACTAGCAAATGTACACTGGACATTTCTCAGTCCTTAGCTAGGCAGAGCTCTCATAGATGCCAAAGGAAGTTTTGTTTAAGTGCATACTATAGGATTTGCTCCCCCGATTGGCAGACTTTGACAGCTTTGACTTTTCCCTTCAAATACATCTCTGCACAGGAGCATATCCTCCCTGTAGGATAACAACCTCCTAAAACATACCTGTTCACCAGTCAGATCAAGCCCAGAAACACTGCAGCCAGTTGTGATAGCTGTTTCTCTACCAAGAAGTCATGATAGGAACAGAACTATGGCTCTTGAGATTAAACAACTTCAATGGGCCACCTGTTTCACCACTTCTAACCACTCCTTAGTTTATCTGTTTGTTATCCTGCTTGCTAATATCTCCAGCTTATTTGGTTGGAGTTAATATCATTTTGTCTTCAAAATTCTAGCTTTAATGTGATCAGATTTAGCCAAGGGGAAACCTAAGTAACGACAACCTAGCAAGCTCATAGCCCAGGAGACTGCCTCCTGTACTTAGCTGGTTAGGAACCACCACCATTTAGGCAGTGGTCTAGTGACAGGGTCTAGGATGGGAATTGGGTTTCTCTTACCAGCTCTTACTCACTGTGTCATTAAAACTCCCCGTGCTTCTGTTTTCTCATCTGTAAAAACCAAGAGAAGACCAATCTCTGTAAAGCTTTTGGAGGTGTAGGTATAGAAAGCACTATACCATTGTTGAGTTATTACTATAATGTATACATTTTTCTGACATTCATTAGCAGAAATTATCCAGAACACACACAGTTTAAATCAAATGCCTTCTGCCATGTACCTGCTCACTTTTTCCCTCCTTAAACTCACTTTAGTAGAAGCAAACTGGCCCGATAGTTTCCCTGCCCCACCTCCATCTTCTGTACTTCAGTACAACTTAAAGGCTCCAGCAAAGGGCTTAGGGTGATGAAGCAGCATAATGTGAAAATGCAATCACTTGTGTGTAAAATCATATTAACCCCATTCTTTCCGGAGTAATGAGCTGAACTTCAGTTGTAATTGGGAGAATCTAAACTTTAATAGACTTAATTTGAATTGTTTTTACATTCCTGGCAAAATCCATGCGTACCAGTATAACATCAGGAGAAGAGAGATTAGCCACAGTGTAATAGCACCCATCATCAGTTATTAAGGTAATTCACACAGACATATAACAGAAAATGTGGAAATGGCAGAAGTGCTGAATAACTTATTTTGTTTTCACCAAAACGTTTATTAGCAATTGGACATCTAACATAGTGAACGCCAGTTAAAATGAAGTAGGATCAGAGGCTAAAATAGAGAGAGAACAAGTTAAAAATTACTTAGACAATGAGATGTCTTCAAGTTACCAGGGCCTGATTAAATACATCCTAGAATACTCAAGGAGCTGACTGAGGAGAGATCTGAGGCATTAGCAATTATCTTTAGAATCTATCCCATCTTTGACTTTTCAGAGGACTAGAAAAGGACAAATATCATGCCCATCTATAAAAAGGGGAATAAGGACAACCTGTGGAATTACAGACCAGTCAGATTAATTTCAGCACACAAAGATGGGGGGTGGGGGGAATAATTAAGCAATCAATTTCCA
Source organism: Mauremys reevesii (assembly GCF_016161935.1). Taxonomy (NCBI): domain Eukaryota; kingdom Metazoa; phylum Chordata; order Testudines; family Geoemydidae; genus Mauremys; species Mauremys reevesii. Next base: position 85,843,632 of record NC_052631.1, on the reverse strand, counting down.
AACACCTAGAAGATAAGGTGATTAAGCAACAGTCAGCACGAACAAATGGGGAGAAGCGGTAGATGTGGTATCTCTTGACTTTAGTAAGGCTTTTGGTACTGTTTCATTTGACCATGTCATAAGCAAACTAGGGAAATACAACCTAGATGGAGCTACTGTAAGGTGGGTGCATAACTGGTTGGAAAACCATTCCCAGAGAGTAGTTATCAGTGGCTCACAGTCAAGCTGAAAGGGCCTATCTAGTAGGATCCTGCAGGGATCGTTTTGGGTCTAGTTCTGTTCAATAGGTTCAATGATTAGATAATGTTATAGAGAGTACACTTATGAAGTTTGCAAATCATACCAAGCTGGGAAGGGTTGCAAGTCCTTTGGAGGATAGGATTAAAATTCAAAATGATCTGGATAAATTGGAGAAATGGTCTGAAGTGAATAAGGACAAATGCAAAGTACTACACTTGTGAAGGAACAATTAGTTGCACACTTATAAAATGGGAAATGACTGCCTAGGAAGGAGTACTGCTGAAAGAAAATCTGGGGGTCCTAGTGGATCACAAGCTAAATATGAGTCAACAATGTAATGCTGTTGCAAAAAAGGCAAACATCATTCTGGGATGTATTAGCAGGAGTGCTATAAGCAAGACATGAAGTAATTCTTCCATTCTATTCTGTGCTGATTAGGCCTTAGCTGGAATATTGTGTCCTGTTCTGGGTGCCACATTTCAGAAAAGATGTGAACAAATTGGAGGATGTCCAGAGAAGAACAACAAAAATGATTAAAGGTCATGTTTTCTAGACCTATCAGGGAGGAATGAAAAAATTGGGGTTTTTTTAGTCTGGAGAAGACTGAGAGGGGACATAATGAGAGTTTCCAAGTCCATAAAAGGTTGTTACAAGGAGGAGGGAGAAAAATTGTTCTTAACTTCTTGTTAGGACAAGAAGCAATGGGCTTAAATTGAAGCAAGGGAGGTTTAGGTCAGACATTAAGAAATTTTTCCTAACTGTCAGAGTGGTTAAGCACTGTAATTGCCTATAATTACCTGCTCTTAAAATTACCAGTGATAAACACCTGTCAGGGTTGGTCTAGTAATACTTAATCCTGCCATGAATGCAGGGACTGGACTAGAAGACCTCTTGAGGTCCCTTCCAGTTCTATGCTATATAAATATATACCAGCTATACATGAGGAAACCTGTGCAGTCAGTAGTGGCTCTTAAATCTCTTCCTTTACTCTCTCAAATGGATTTAGTTAGATGGGACAGTAGCTCATAAGTGATCATTTATACTGTACTGAGGCTTCTGTTGAAGCATTTTGCATTTGAAAAAAAGAGATTCCATAGCTGTGTGTCAGATCCACTTCCAACCGTACTGCTACAGGTTTTTAGTCTGTGGTGTTTTTTTTTTTTTTTGCGGGGGGTAGGTACCAAGCAGCCAGGACTCCAGTGAAGTTGATGTGAACTGTGAATGCCCAGCTTCCTTGAAAAATCAGGCTCTCACTGTTTTTTTAGGCTTGATTTTGCTCCACGTGAAAGCAGGGGTGGCGAGTTATATGGGTCTGTGGTGCCTGGGCTCCAGCAATATTCAGGGTCCGGGGGGCCTGCCTTCACTCATGTTTGGGGCCGGGTCTCTCCCCTGGCCCCACCTGCTGCCCCTGAATATCCCCCAGCCCCCACTTGCTGCCCCCACATGCCTGCCCCAGAACATCCCTGCCTCAAGTCTCCCTGCAGCTCCGCTCTGCAGGCTCCCAGCATCAACTGCTGCCACAGGATCCTAGTGCCCCCCTCCGTCCACTAGTGCCAGGGCAGGCTGACCCTGACCCTTCCCTTTTCTGGTGGGACCCTCCACCAGCACAGGGGCTGCCCCCACCCACAGTCACTGCTTCTGCTGCGTGCTGGGAAAGGGGCAGCCCCACCCCCAGTGGGGCTACAGTGAGAGGCAGCAGCAGGCGAGGAGGCGGTGTTCCCCTCCCCCCCAGTACCCACCACAGGGGAGGCGAGGGGGCTTCCTGGTCCTGAGAAGGGTCCTAGGAGCACATGCAGTGACAGTGGTGTGAGGTGAGTGCTGCTGGGGGAGGGGGGCCCTCCCCCAGAGCTTGCTGCTGCCAGTGGGGAGAGGGCTGGGGTGGGGAGTCCTCTCTGGCCCCAGCCCCAGGGCAGCCTGCCTGCACCCCAGACTCCTCATCTCCAGCCCCACCCTACCCCAGAGCCTGCACCCACCCCACCCCAACCCTCTGCCCCAGCCCTGAGGCCCCTTCTGTATCATGAACACCTCATCCCTGGTCCCACCCAACAACCCTCACCCCTGCACCCCAACCGTCTGCCTGAGCCCCTCCCAAACCCCTCAACACCAGCCCCACTCCGGAGCCCTCACATTTTTTTATATTTAAAAAATATATATCATGTTTGTGTGACTGAGACCTGTTCTGGGCACCACCACAAATTATACAAACCTGCCACCCCTGCTTGAAAGAGGTCTTCCATTGACTTAAATGGGAGTGGGACTGGCCCCTTAAGAACTAAAAGGACAGCAATGTTCTACCAGTGCTGACAAACTAGGGCTAAATGGTGCCCTGAGAGGAACATACAAGGCTCCTGCTGATTTCACTGGGAGTCTCGTATTGCATGCTTTCCACATTCTGATCTCACCCATATATGGGTGGACTAATGTCTCTACACCCCAGCATCTCCCTAAGGCCCTGATTCATCAAAGCTCTTAAGCCAGTGGTGGGCAGCCTGCAGCCTGTCAGGGTAATTCACTGGCGGGCCACGAGACAGTTTGTTTACATTGACCGTCCGCAGGCATGACTGCCTGCAGCTCCCCGTGGCTGCTGTTCACCGTTCCCGGCCAATGGGAGCTGTGGGAAGCCGTACAGGGACGTGCTGGCCACCGCTTCCCGCAGCTCCCATTGGCAGGAACGCCGAACCGTGGCCACTGGGAGCTGCAGGCAATAGTGCCTGTGGATGGTCAATGTAAACAAACTGTCTCGTGGCCTGCCAGTGGATTACCCTGACAGGTTGCGTGCGAGCCACAGGTTGCTCACCACTGGCTTAAGCACATGCTTAAGTCCCATCAAATTCAGGGGGGTTAAGTAAGCATATGCTTACACTGAAGCATATGATTATGGCCTAAAGGAATAAAATAAGTCAGGGCTTTAGTCCCTGATTCATATCTCGCCGTTGACACAGTTTTTGAATTAGAACTTAGCTTACTTTCATTGGCAAAGCGTACTCGCAGCTTATGCAGCTGAAGACACACTCCCATGAGCTAGGGTTGCAGAATGGGGTTTACTCTGTTGTCCAAGCCTGCTGATTTGGTTTAAAGGGATAATAGCAGCAGAATTGCAAATAGGTCTAACATTTATTTCACATATTACATCACTGAGAGAACGTCTTGTTTTGAACAACTGCAGAGTTTATTAATTTATAAAACCAGGTCAAAGTGATAGAGCAAGTACATAAATAAGTACCACATCAGGCATATGTCCTGTGAAGACAGTGAAAAACATGATATTGTGTATTTTATTGTCTTAAGTGACCAGAGACTGAAAAAATGCAGAACTTCATTTACTAAATGGTGCTTATATTTTTGTTTTTCATAAGTGTTTATTATATAAATAAATACACAATTTGAACCCCACTTGTTCTGTCACAAACACAAGACTGTTTGTCTTCCAAAAAAAATACAAACACTGTACACTTTCCACATAATCTTTGTTCAGTCAGCTACTGCTACAAACATACTGTACCAAGAGGTGAGCCAAACATAGCCAGGTGTTTGTCTGCCTACCAGAATACTATGATGCCTCAGGTTGCCTTCCACTATGTCTTCATCGAGGTATGTTCATGTTAATACATGTATTAGTGGATTTATAATAAATTTTACATTTCTGCAGTGCCTTCCAACCCAAAGGATCCCAAAGTGTGTTACAAATGGCTGCTCCCACAACTACACTGCATGGCACCCACTTCTGGGGTGGAACACACAGCTGTTTTACAGTGCACAGGCGCACTACACCACAATTTTGGACAGGAGGTGAACACGACACCCATTTTAAACACAAAAGAGAATTTAGAGAGGTGAAGTCTCATTGCTGAATTTGGCACGGACACTGGAGTTAACTTACTCTCATGAGAACTGCCCAAGGATCACTTATAGGACTGTGCATTTATATTTTGGTGTCAGTGCCTTGTCTGGTTTCTAAATGATTTTACTGACATCACAATGATTATTTTGTTCTTGCCAATCAAACTGGCTGCTGAAGGAGCTCCCTTCTGGCACGCTAGCCTGTTATGTGTTTTAGGCTACTTTGGGCACTGGCTAAGAAGGAAGTGCACTAAAAAATAATCTGTTCTCTATCCTGGCAGGAAGGATAGCTTGCTCTTTGCAGGCAGAACCATGAAGAATTTCTGTGTAGGAAATCCTGGGTTTTCTTCTCATCCTTATATCCTCATTTAGTCTCCCTCTTCCTCCCTATCACATTCCCATCCGTCCACTCTCATTCTCTCCTTGCTCTTAGTTGATAACCCTTTCCATATACCCCTGCTGGCTATTGCAAGAAACCCTAGCAGGGATGGATCCTGCGCCACTGAAAAAGCAGTGAAAGGGGGTTGCCTCTTACAACCGCAGCTGCTAGCAGGGAGAGGTGCAAAGAGATCACTATTGTGAACAAGGCCCTACTAAAAGGTTCAATATTTCTTCTGCTGGAGCCTGAGTTGGGCCACTGGCATTAAGCACTGAACATCTAGACCCCTTAACCTCTTTGTTAAGATGCACATACCCCCAATGAAGACCTAGAGTGCCATCACTGGAAATGCAGGGCAGAGCAGAGAGCACAAGTTTTGCGAAGTCCCATGGGGGCCTCCAAATTCTGGCCACCGCCATTTATTTCACTCCCTTTGAGGACCAAGTGCCTGGCCTGAGGCCACTTTTTTAGAATTTCATTGCTGTTCAAACACAATGGGAAATGTTCCCGTATGCTCCTGACATAGAAAATGGAGGGAAAGCAGCCACAGTCACTTGCACCTCAGGAGTGAATCTAAGATGGTGTCCATGAGCTGGTGTGGCAGGATTTCCTCAGAGAAAGCCATGTTTTCAAAGTAATGGCCTTGTATATCAGAACAGAACTCTTTTCTGAAGGCAGACACTGGACAGACACTATTGTTCACCTGTGAACTGCAAATCAAACTGAGTGCCTTAGATTTCTTTTTGCAGGAAGATAGTGCAGCACCAGCAAGACCATTAACTTAGTGGCTTGATAGTGCTCATTCGTTTGCCATTGGAGAGAGTTTTCCTTGAAGTTATGCTTATTAGTTTGCTGGGACTTGAGAGGCCACCAATTAGAACCACGCAGAACACTTATTGCGACAATTACCATTAATAAATTAAGTGATATCACAAGACATTTAATGAGTTATTAATCACTGTGGGTTTAACCCTATAGGAATTTTCATAAATGATTCAAGTATTTAGCATTCTCCCGCTATGTTACTTTGCAAAGGGAGTTTATTGACCGAGGGTATGTGTTAACAGGGCCCACGAGAATGCAGTATTGGGGCAGCATGAGGGAGCTGATATTTCAGGTAGAGAAGTGGATAATGGAAACCAAGTGAAAACCACTTAAAAGTTGAACGTTTTCTCAAATTGCTACATAAATGCAGTAATTCCCACTAACACCTTCTGGTTTGTTTATGTACTCAGAGTTTGTTCAACTGCAAGACATCGTCCCAAAAGCAGTAGACTCGTTGGGAGTTTTCATTTAAATCTGGATTTTTATGGCTCAAACTCAAGTACTGTATCGCTTGTATTCCCCCCCCACCCTAGAAAAACATGAGTCATTTCAACACCAGAAGTGGTATAAATTCAGCACAGGAAATAATGCTCTCCATAGCTCCTGCACAGTTATTAGGTGTCCTTCATTTCATTAGTTTACATAACATGCCAAGTTTAAAAAAAATTGTTTTCTTTTTTAACTTTGCAACTTTACAAGGAACTACAGTCTCCTTTTTCCCCTCCCCCCACCAATACAGACCCTCCTAGTCTTTTTGGGGAGATATTTAAATTGTTGACACAGACCACTACACATAAAGCAGCAAGTTTGCTGTGCATGATGTGAATAATTACTGCATTATAGTTTTGGTTTTTAGGGCAACTGTTGACTTAAGCAAAACAAGCCTGCAGTCCAGCTGCAGATCCACGTTTTCATAAGTTTTCTTGTTTTCTCTCTCCAGTGCTGTCTCCCTTAACAGTGACCCTTTTCAGACTTTTCAAGGTACAAAACCTTTACCAAATCCTCCAGCTCAGTCCTGCACACTCTGCTTTCACACATTTGGCTGATCTGAGCTTCTCCCTCGCTAAATATTTTCCACTGGCCTGAAAACAAAAACACAAAGCAGAGAGACACTGACTTAGAATGCAGGGAGCTTTAGTCACTTACAAGCACTAGCCAGACAAACACGTTCAAATTGTTGATAAGGAGAATTAAAATATTTTCCTTTGAGATATTTTCAAACCTTCCAATCATTTAATACATTCCATGCAGAAGAACTACATTAAAAGAACATGAAGGGCCAGATTCTGATTGGGGAGTGTGGGGTCGGGGGTGGGACTTTAGTTTGTAGCTGGGAAGGCCCTGGCTTGTAATTGCAGCAAACTCTCAAGAGTAATTCTTTCAACAGCAGCTGTTGCCCTGCAATAGTGGAAGTCCAAGCATAACAGCAACTTGGTAGTGCAGAAGAACTGGAGAATAAAACTGACCATAAACAAGTGAAATTGGGAGGTCAAGTTCTGTAGCCCAAGCTGGGTGAAATATAAAATATAAATTGCGCTAGTGGTGAAAAATGAATTTGTTTTTTTTTTTAAACAGTCAGTTTTTAATAATCCAAGGTGTTACTAGGGACTTTAGAAAGGCATCTTTTAAATACGATTAATGCGAAAGTAACCCTCTAATCATATGTTGCATTCTGATTATTTTATTTGATACTCAAACTATTGATTCCAGATGTTGGTGGGAAAGTAGCACATTTATTTCAGTTGCAGGAGTAATGCAGGGCATGTTTCAAGGCAGAGGTTATATAGAAAAGTGGAGCCTAAGAAGACAACTTTTACTTACTCAGTGTTGTCCTTGTTATCTGCTTGAAGTAGGGAAGTTCTTCAAATTCGCTTTTGGATATCATCTCAGTGTGGAAGTGATGCAGAATCCCTGTAGCAAAGCAGTAAGAGCATGTAGTTGAAACAAGCCCCTCTGCTCTGAGCTTCTTGCGTTGTTGTGATTGTGTGTAGAATTACTGGCATGTTGAGCCACACTATGAAATCATCTTTACCAATAATGTTTTAACTGATTCCATGTGCTCCATCAATATTTTTCTTTTGTGGTTTTATGATGGTAGAGACTATCACTGAGATCTGAGAGTTAGTTCCCCCTTTGCCCACATAGCTTCAGCCCTCCCTGGCATGAATGAGAGAGGACCAGAGCAGAGGCCCAAATTCCAGTGCCTTGGAGAAAAACAGTTTGGCATGCTGACATTGGACATTGTCTTTTGCCTAACTGCAGGCAGCCAGCAGAAAATGCTCCTACCAAACCACCAGAAGGGTTTGTGCACTACTGGAAGCATAGGTCAATAGGACCCCATATTAACCAGCAGCCCTTCAGAGGGCTGTTCATGGATCAGGATCTGTGTAACTTTAAGTGTAGTTTGCCCTTTAATATGATCTCAACTTATGAAGCATCTTCTTCCCCCGCCCCCCAAGGTAGAGACTAAAACCACTAAGTTGACACTGATGGTCTCAAAGCAACCTGTAAACAAGCCTAGCAGTGCCCCAGTGAACTAAGTAAATCTATATCCTAATTGTACAGATCTCTTAAAGTGAAGTACAAGAAGATTGAATGATTTGCCAGAGGTCACACTGTATGAGTCAGGACTAGAACCCGGGAGCCTTGACTCCTGTATCTGCCTATTTGCTTGCTCTGACTATGTGACAACATTCCCAGATAAAGAGACTACAAACAAGTGAAAGTAAAACTACTTTAATATTTAGCATGTGGACTAAGGCATTCTGAGACAGTGTCACTTAGTAAATGCCTTCATGTAAAGGACCTTTGAGAAGATAGCCAACATAATTCTTAAGGGAAAGAGAGTTGGTTGTAGGAGCTGAAGAGAAAAACAACATTGCCTCTCTTTACATACTGAATAACAGATCTATTTACACCCACACTTTTGGCATTTCCCTTTTTGGGTCCCCACTTGTATTTTTAATTCAACGGAAGTAATATACGTGATGTAACTCCACTCTTCCCAAAGATTCCTTAAGGGTTTTTCTTTCAGTAAGGAATCACTTTGCCCACTTTGAAACGCAGCCTCCTCAGAGATAATACTTTCTTAGGCTGCATAGTGAAACACATACTCTCTTATAGTACATAGCAATATTACACAAGTTCAGATTCAACATGGAGTCCATGAACTGTAGGGAAGTTTGGCATTAGTTTGAGATCTAGCTTCTAGATCTGTAAAACCGAGGAGACCAGTCAATTAGCTAAAGTAAAAGCTCAGGCTTTATTCATTTGCAGTACATACAACACTGATTATCTGAATGGTGTGACAAAGTTTCTCCTCTACCTTGGTGGGCCCTGGGCTTATTGGCAGATTTGCTCACCTCAGTGATCTTCCCCTCTGGTGGAACCCACAGTCTGGGTCAACTCCTCCTGTGTTGGATCAGGAGTTGGGAGGTTTGGGGGGAACCCAGGCCCACCCTCTACTGCAGGTTCCAGCCCAGGGCCCTGTGGATCACAGCTGTCTATAGTGTGTCCTGTAACAGCTGCATGACAGCTACAACTCCCTGGGCTACTTCCCCATGGCCTCCTCCAAACACCTTCTTTATCCTCACCACAGGACCTTCCTCCTGGTGTCTGATACTGCTTGTACTCCTCAGTCCTTCAGCAACTCTCAGCTCCTTGCACCCCCCCAAACTCACTGGGAGGCTTTTAACTAGTTCCAGCCAGCCCTTGATTGGCTTCAGGTGGCCCAATCAATGTAGCTATCTCCACTGCTTTCTAGAAAGATCTTAATTGGCCCCAGGTGTCTTGATCAACGTGGAGCAACTGCCATTTGGTTACCATGGTACTAGGGATTTGGTTAGCTTGGGGCTAACATACCTGTTCCTCACTACTTTACTGTAGCCATCTGGCCTTGCCCCATCACAATGGGTAGAAACATCTAAACCCTTCAGATATTCACAGCTTGGGCAATTGTAGGGAGTGGTCTGAAAGGGTTGGAAGTCTGTGCTCAGGGTTAAGACTAGAGTTGGTCATAACATAGATTCTTTTCCCTTCCACAGAAAATGAGTTTTCTGTGAAAAATCAAAATCCAAAATATTTTGGCCAAAACCTGAAGAATTTTGATTCTGCAGCACTGCTATGGTCAGGGATGCTGGAACAATTTGTATCGTGGGGATGCTGAGAGCCACTGAACCAAACTGTAAACCCTGTATATACAGACACTCCCTGACTTACGCAAGTGTTCCATTCCAGAATGCCTTGTGTAACTCAAATTTTGTATAAGTCGGAAATGTATAGCTGACCATTACGCCAAAAAACCCATCAAAACCCTCTTATTTCTAGCTTATGGAACTTTTTCCGTAAGGGTGGATTTGTGTAAGTCGGGTTTGCGTAACCCAGGGGGCGTCTGCAATGGAAACCACTTCAAGCCAAGGGGTGCGGCAGCACCCCAAGCACCTATGGCTATAGTGCTTCATGGGAGCTGTAATTTGGGAGCTGTGTGCTCCTGTTCCCCTCAGTAGGCTTACTGGTTGGCCTACATCTCCCTTGATGCACCACGGTCTCCCTGCCGCCGCTGCCCCCCCTCCATAGGATGGTGGCATTGAATTGGCTACTGCCTTCTACTGGTCGAAATCAGAACTGCTCAAGTGCATATGATAGACCCCATACTGCTAACAACAAGGGAGTCTGGCACAAGCATTAGCAATTTATGCTTTTGTAGTAGGAGGACTGGAGTTCTATCTCTGCTACCAGGGAAGTGTCAAATGCCCCAAATGTAAAGAATTGGAACAGCTATAAAGTCCTGAGTGGCAAGAATTTGTAACTCTTTCCTGAGGTTATAAAAAGAAAAAAGCACTATTTTAAGAGAACTTGACCTACTTACCTTTCCTAATTGTCCACACGTGTATTTCTATTTGAGGTGGTTTTTCTGTTTCCACTGCGATTTTTCTAATGGTTTCTCCTTCCTCCATGAAAACAGATTCATAGACAGGAAGCATCTCTTCACCACAAAAGTAATCTTTGCTGTCAAAGCTCTGACTTGGCATCTCTTCTGTAAGCAAAACATGATACAGCTTTAATAATGTTCCTCGCAACTTACTAGATTCGTGCTGCGCAACAAGTTTAGCTTAATTGTAGAGAGTTCCTTTGAAGTGATCTTTCAAGTCCTTCTCCAGCGGAGTCCAGACTACTTAGTGAAATTCTGTTTTTGCTCTCCCTTTTTAATGCTCAGACCTGGTAACAATAAAACAATTTGGATTTGTATTTAGTATGTTTTATCTTAACACACAAGTCAGACTTTGAGAAAAGATCCTGCTTTTTTTTTTTTGATAGCTATGGGTGACATTCAGGAGTTAGAGACTGATCTGAAATCTAGATAACAAACTTTTTACTTCTAGAGCATTTCCATCCCAGGTTCTTAGCCAGATTTTTCAGAGTGCCCCCATCTTCCATTGACTTCAAGAGGAGTTGTGGATGCTCAGCATGTCTACATGTCAGGCTCTCACTTCTTTACTTCACAGGGGGGTTGTGAGGCTTAATTCAATTAATAAGTAAAGTATCATCCCCTTTTTACATGTAAGACCGAGACACAGGGCAGTTAATTGAGTCTCCTTACATCACATGAGTCAGGGACACAGCGGGACTTGAACCTAGTTCTCCCAGGCTCCCTTCTAATAACATATTGCTAGCAGGTGCTTTGTAAGTGATGTATGCATGTGACTCTGACACTCGTTTTCTCAGAGTGTTTCTGCCAGTGCATCACAGAACTAAACACAAAAAGGGGCTAAATGTGTTGTGGGAAATTTTTAAAGGTATAGATGGGAGTTAGGTTTCAGAGTGGTAGCCATGTTAGTCTGTATCAGCAAAAACAATGAGGGGTCATTGAAATGGGCCACTCTCATTACCACTTCAAAAGTTATTTTTCCTCCCTTGGTATCCTGCTGTCAATTGAATTGTCTCATTAGACTGACCTCACACTTGGTAAGGCAAATCACATCTTTTCATATATTTATATCTGCTCCTATATTTTCCACTCCATGCATCTGATGAAGAGGGTTCTAGCCCATGAAAGCTTATGCCCAAATACATTTGTTAGTCTCTAAGGTGCCACAAGGGTTCCTTTTTTTTTTTTTTTAAGGAGTTAGGTACCTGGCAAAATATCATGAGGAGTTAGCAAATTTCTAAGTAGTTTGTTTGTTTTCTTTACACATTTTTTCTAATATCCTACAACAAGCTAATCAAGTGATTAGATTTTTCCCACAGTGCTATGATAAGCTGTCATAGCATTAGTGCTTATTCTAAGGATCCAGTTCCATTATTAGCACAAATAACGTTATGACCAAAACTTTTAAAACTACTGCTATATTTTGCAAAACAAAACCTTTATTATAGTACAATGGTATAAATATCCCAAGCTAGAAAACAAATGGAAAGCTCTGTGAGTATTGTAAATGGGAAGAGATGGGAGAATGAGAGATGCTCCTTGAATTATTGTCTGGGAGATAATGAATCTCTACTTGATGGGGAGGGGGGGGATATAATCTTCTGAAATAGATGTCTAAAAGTCACACTAATGCTAGAGAGAAGAAAAAGAGACCGGAAGGTGGGCCCAATCGTTGGTGCCCTCTACCTGTGGAAATGAAATGAATGAGATGGCTTGCAAGATTGGGTGCTAGATCTATTATCATGCCCAGATTTCCCTCTAGATAAAATATAGCAACAGATATAAAGTTGCTCATTTCATCAGGTGTCATTATGATCAAAAGACCCCTTAAAATCCATAGCAAAAAGGCAGTCTGTGATCTATTCTTTGTTTTACCTGGACAGACTTTACAGCATTTTCCTTCTATTTTCTGAGGGTATTTGCAGGGATATTGATCCGGACAATGAATTTTCTTACATTCTTGTTTGGTGATGTTGCAGGTACACAACACACACTCTACGATTCCGAAGGCCCGGAGATTAGGATGCCACGATTCACCATGTGAGTATGTTTTTCCATTTGAAACACAGACTATAACAGAACAAGAGAGGCAGAAAATGAATATTCATTAAATGGTAAGGCCCCACAGGTCCATAGTTGAACTACAACCTCTGCTTTAGTGCATGCACGCTGGTTTGAAGCAATGTTTCATTCATGACTAAAGGACGCACCTCTGCTTGGAAGTGTATTTTTTCACTAGCGATTTCTGGCCCAGCCCTTCTCCCATTGATAAGTTTTGTCATTTACTTCAAAGGGAACAGGATTGAGCCTTTGATCACCTTTTTCTGTGCAATTTGGTCTAAATTCTGGCCTCACTTATCCGTGAGGGTGCCCTGGTATTTTAGCGAGTGAGATGGAGTGCAGAATTTGACCACTCTCCTCCAGTGCGTGCCCAATTTTGTTGGGGACCATTTACTCCCACCAGTTGGCTTTTAAGATCTTAGCTTCTTATGCACACCCCACCCCTTTGAACTGGCTCCTGCCCCAGAATTTCAGCCTGCAACCAGGACAATACTCTAGTTCCCAGCATCACGGCATTTCCTACTGAACCTCCGGCGCAGCTTCTCTTGTCAGTGGGTGAACACTGTTTATTCAAGCTAGCAGCTGGGTGAGTTGTTGCCACCCATACACTTTGCTACTTTCCAGAGGGACCCTCCACTAGATGACACAGACAGAGCAAAGGAGGAGATGATTAGAAAATGGAATTTGATCACTTCCATATTTTTTCCCAAATATACTTTGGGTGTTTGTAGACTTGGTATTTGTAATTTCAAAACACAAAAGGAGGCTTTAAATTGAAAGGCTGCAGATGATATTGAAACGTATCTAAGGACACCCATTACACCAATATCTGAATGCCTCCATCTTTAATGGATCTATCCTCACTACACCCCTGCAAGGTAGGGAAGTAGGCAGGCAAAAGGACACTGCACAAATTAACAGCTGGCAAAAGCAGACTCGGTTTGCACTGAAGTTAATGGGAGTAGCGCCAGTTTACACCAAGGCTGAATTTGCCCTATAAACCTTGCTTCTTTAAACATTTTCATAAACACACTGAAAAATACAGACTAACCAAAAAAGGTGAAAGAAAGGGCACTGCTTGATTTCAAAAAGCAATTAAAACCAAGCTTGGATATGCTGTAAATACTTCCAATTCTTCTAATATGCCATCATTTTTTATTAATGCTTTTATTTGTAAAATATGTTCCTCTTTTGCCTGTAACTTTCAAAAGCAATTTAATTTTTATCTGTAATCTTAAATTTACATCTAACTGCTAACAGATGTGAGCAACTGGCTTATGTGTTACTAAGTTACCAAGATTTATGATGGGTGTTCTTCATAATGTATTGTCTTTCATGGGTGTCATACCATCATTTGGTTTAATAATTTATTACTTTTTAAACTCTTTCTTAAGAGCTGTTTTCATTTTAGAAGGGGAAACAGTTTTTCTCTCATAAAAGCAAATTAAATGTTCTCTGTATACAAAACAGAATGATGAGAAAAAAGGGAAAAGTTACGTAAAGCGGGATTAATTACTCTATTGTTATAATTAACCTTCTAACATGCTTTAGTAGTATATTTATACTTATTTTATATCACTTTTTCCTGCCAGAGAGCTCCAAAAGCTTTACAAACATAAATTAAACCTCACAACTTCTCTGTACTGTAGTCAGGGATATGTTGACTATAGATACATTATCCCAATTTTGCAGATGGATAAATGGAGGCACAGAAAGGTTAAATAATTAGTCCAAAGTGAGAGAAGAAGTCTGTAGTCACTGTGAAAATAGAACCCTAGTTCCCAAATGGCCTGCTTTAACCATGGTCTGCACAGAAATGTAATTCTGTATCCATGTAATGGCATCAAATCTGCATGTCAGTATAACTAGTTTATTTTTAGATTTATAAAATGTATCTCTGGAAGCATGTGCATTAATTAATAACATTCTAATTGTAGAGAACAAAAGAAAGTACATGGTCACCATTCTAATTTCCATTACAGAGACCTCTTAGACTCTCTCTGGGCAGCAAGCTCCTAAAGCCATCACTGATACTAAACGGCGCAGAGAAATGTGCTGTTCATTTGTCTGCTTTTTATTTGCTGAAACAAATCAGTTAGAAATTGCTTTGATGATGTCTTCATGTGTGAACTGGATGTCAGAGATCTTGCACTGAGTGGAGATTCCTGTTCCTAGTTTCAGAATAAAACACTGGCATGATCTGAATGTGTTTTCATGGTTGTTCAGGTGGATAATAAAGATCCTATGGCCAACATTCCTTCTGTTAGTTAATACCTTAAAGGATTAGTTGGCTATAACACAAAGGCTTTTAACTCTTTGTGAGACATTCTTGAGTGAACGCTACTCTGGGTTTTTGTGTATAGTTGCTCTTCTATAGCTAATTTTTTAATTACTATTTGGGCCTGATCCTGCAGACCATTATTCACTTAAATAATACTTACCTGCTACACAAGTAGCTCTGTTGAAATGTATAGGAATTGAGTGCACTCAGCACCTTGCAGCATCATGTCCTTTTGCCAGGACATAAAATCTGCTGCCCCTTTTAAATTGGGGATTTGGTTATTCCCCCCACCCCCCTTTTTAGTATAATCCTTGAGTCATGCTTCTATAAAGGTTTTCCATATGAGCTTGAGGTCCTAATGTTCCCATAATGTAGTAAGTCCTGTAAGGCTCTCAGAGTCTTAGACATATTATGTTATGTTACTGGAATGTCTCTAGCTCTCAGGGCTTTGTTTTACATATATCTTTGATATGAAGTATTGTATTGATCTCTGAAAAACAGAATCAAAGTTTAAATGGGGGTGGTGGTGGGGGGGGTGAGAGGTGGTGGTGAAACTGCTGGCCTGAATGCTAGATAACAGCTTTGTTCAACACAGATGTAAAGGGGGAAGTTCCTCTTCGCTCATAGGTGATTTGCAAAGGGTCTCCCCCTTTATGTACTAAGAATTCTTTGAGAACTATAAATGGCTGAGACCTGACTCCAAGTAGTATTGCTAAAAGGACTTCTCCTTACCTCGTCCGTGCTTATGCTTGTTGTTAATGACAATCTGTACTATAGTTCCTGAAGCTTTCTGGGGGTCAGGTAGGACTCCACGGTTACTCCTGCCACTGGAAAATCGTGGAATGTTGACCACCTGTCTAGTGGAGCTGGGGGACAGGTCGTAATGGGAGCGATGGTATGAATGCCTCTGTGTGGAGACAGAAGGAACAAGAATGTAAATGTTTCATTCAAGTGAAGCAATTGGAGAGCTGAACTTTGCGTGTAAACTGTCTGCATTAAGGCTCCCTGTGCAGTCAATGTGAGTTTTGCCACTGATGTCAGTGAGGTGCAAAATCTCAAGATTCGCTTCTTCCTTGCTGGAAAGAGACTCATGCAGGTGCTTGAGATTAACCTGGGTTAAACTGTAGGTATTTGACCCCAGGCATTATAGCCTTCTGCATCCAAACTACTTTTTACAGCATCCCTGAATATGGCCCAAGAATAGTCCAATATGTGTAATGATCAGATGCTGCCTGCCCTCTTGCTTCTCATTTCACTATAGAGCCAGAGTCACAGACACTCATCAGGCCAGATTCAACCACTGTTGCTCAGGATGAGCAGCACCTTGTTGGAATCTAGCTCTAAGTCCATCAGCTGGGAAACCTTGATAGATCTGTAGGTGAAAATAGCCTCTGCAGTGACTCTGCTTTTCAAAACAAAACATCATGGTTGTTTTGGAGGATTTTTTCCAAAAATACCCAAAGGCATGACTGAAGTTTGGTTTGGTTTGTTTGTTTTGTTAACTTCCTTGTAAGATTACTATTTTATTTTGAACAACCCTAAGACTTATCAGAGACCATGGGCATGCATTTATTTTGTGCTCCAAATGGTTAAAAATTCCATATGCTCTCTCCAAATTTTGTTATAAAAATCAACACTGCCAGGCTGTATTATTGATGGTTAATTTTCACCCTGGAGGCAATAAAGCTGCACCATAGATTAATCTAGCCCCTGGAGTGAATTCATAAACCTCAGGCATGATAACTGGAAAATAAGTGTGTTACTACTATTGAAAAGTAATGCTCACATGGCAGACAAACCATTTATTCAGGTATGGTATGCACAAGTATCTGATCCAAAGTCTGCAGGAGTCAATGGGGGTCTTTCCATTAGCTTTGGATCAGGCCTTAGCTGCACATGTTCGCTCAGTAAAGTGCGAGAGAATCAGTAAAATCTCTGTAATAAGATCCAGAGATAACCTGGGTCAGTCACATGTGCGTCCTAGTGGCGATGCGCACACAAGGCTAGAGTCTCCTTTGCCCTGCACCTGCTGTGGTTATTTACAAGGTGGCTGCAATATGCTACTGTTCTAGTTGGGTGGTAGTCTGCACTCATTCTGTAGCAGTGCAAGGCACTTGACTAAACAAGGTGCAGAGCAATGAAGAGTCAGACCCATTCACTAGGTCTATCTTCTAATAATGTGGCATTTTGTTCTACTGTTGTAACTATTGAATACTGGCAGATATAATAGTATCCAAACAGCTACAGCATATGAAATACGACCTATATATTGCTAAGTATTTACTTGGTATTAGCAATGATGAATTTTCCAACATTCGTAGTGCTCTACAGACAGGGCTCCTGGCTGTTGCTGAGTCAGGGGCCACAGAAATGGATATAGAATTTTTGTCTGGCAACAAAATACACTGTGAACCACAGGAAATAAACAACGTTCCCCTTTCCTCTGGTGCTAGCTTTTTTTAAACAAAGGACACTGGATTATTTTTCTAACAATCATTGTGGGAGATGTTAGACATCATCTGATCACGGGCTGCCATCTCAACAGTCCATGAACCATAAATGATTTTAGAAGGAAAAGTAGACTATAATAGTGAAAGAGGAGGAGAAGGGATAGCAAAGTGGGAAAGAGGGATTATGGACAGAGCAGGCATGAGAAATCACTACCTAGGAAACGGAAAACAAAGGATCCTTTTGTAAGAGATGCCCATTCTGCCCTCATGAGCCCTAATTGCTCACTCTGTGGTGCCCTCGGCTCCCTAGCAGCACCTTTTAGCTCATGAGAGCTGACATGTGAAGTGTACTGTATTGGTTTCAGAGCATCCTGTGTAAGTTTCTGTCTAGGGGGCCAGGAGAGGGGGCTCCAATCTATCACAAGAGAATTTTTCTGTCATTTCTTCAAGATCATTAGAGATTTTCAGCTGGGTACAAAAAGCTAAAGGCAAACAGAGAAAGATTCAATGGAAAAAGGTATTGTCACTACTATGAATTTTTCTGCCAGATATTCCTGTGCCAAGGCAGAACTGGTGAAGAGTTAGAGTAATCATCCCTTTTACGTGTGTGTGTGTGTGTGTGTGTGTGTGTGTGTGTGTGAATGGCTCGGCAGGAAAACAGGTTTTCTGATTACACAGGGCACACTTACGGCTTCTCTGTTGGCAGGTTGCCGGAAGATATCCCCATCAGAGTGTTCCCAGGATAATTCTCCATCTCCTGTGTGTGAAATAAACAGTTATGGGAGTAATTGTGCAATGCCTTAGAAATGCCTATGAGAATTCTGTACAGCTGAATGAGACCAAAGACTGAGGCAGAGCTGTAGTGAGGTCACATCTTACTAAGACACCATTACTTTTACAAAATATATTATTTGTATCACAGAAGCTGCCATTCTGGGCAAAAAATCCATCATGGAACAAAGACAGTCCCTGAGTACAAAGAACTTACAATCTGTGTGACATTTTCCTAGTTTGCTATGAAGTATTAGCCTCAGTCAATACTAAACTACACTTATCATATGAAGAACGAAGTACATTTTTTGTGTTGCATTGTCCTTAAGGGTTGTTTTCCCCTTTTTGCTTACTGTCGAGTTACCAAATTTTATTTCTCAAATATTATTCTGAATCAATGAGTTTATTTTTTTTTAAAAATCCAACACAAAATAAATGCAACAGCCACTCTGAATGCATTACTCCCTGGACACACAGACAGGAGGGAGCCAGGTGCAGTAACATATATCAGGCTATATGAGAAACGGAATTAGTAGGACTGGCTCTAATGCCAGCCAGTAGATTCCTGTACCTCGGCCAACCATCATGAACTGTACAGCTCTGCCGTTGACATAGACCAGTGGTTTTCAACCTGTGGTCCGGGGCCAGCAGACTAAGATTTCCAAAGGGGTCCACACCCCCATTTGAAGATTTTTAGGGGGGTCTGCAAATGAGAGTTGAAAACCACTGATGTAAACAAACAGCCAGGAGAAGGAGTACAGGTAGGTAGCCCTGTCCCCAGGATAGGGCTCATATCACTTAGGATGCTCATAACAAAGAAGTGAACACTAGAAGGAAATGTTGACTTGTGTGTTAGAAGAATGTTTGTTTGTGGAATCAGAGATATTAGCCCAGGAGCTCTGGAAACTCCCTAGAAGTGGGGTGGGGACACTGGCACCCAAACCTTGGCCCCACCCCCCTGCTCTGCCTCTTCCCCCTGAGGCCCCACCCGCTGCTTGCTCTCTCTGCCCCTTCCCTCCCATTGCTCACCCTTAAGGCAGGTCAAAATGGGAAGGCCCATCCCTCCTACTTTTAAAAGGGATGGGGCCATGGCCCCCTGACCCTCCTTGTTCTGGTGCCCCTAGCTTAGGCACTTGCCATTTGTGCTTTGTGATGGAGGAGGAATTAAAATGCTTTAGAGAAGCAACTAGAGGAACTTCAGATCAAGGCTTTGGCCCCTCAAAACCCAACACCGTGATCTGGGGGAATTTAGAAATGTAAACAAAAAATCTCAGTTTCCATTAAAGTCTTTGTAAAGACAGCTTGAGAAATGTAAACTCCTACAAGCCAGTGTGCACTGATCACTAGCACTGAGGGGGAGCAATGATGGAATGGAATCTGTTATGTTTGAGGGGAGGACGTGGCACCCAAAAAACGCTTAAACTGATATTTAATTGTTTAAAGACCTGTAAGGATGACTTACAGGAATGGGGCGGGAGGGTTATCTACTGGGGAGACAGATTTGGAATTGAACACCCCCAAACTTTGGTGTTTAGATCTGTCTTTTATTAGACATGTTTATGTAATGTAAGCTTTACAATGGCCCCACATTTGCACCACAAAACTCCCTGGTAGCAGCATGTGCCCCCAAATCAGGAGCTGGACTTTATGGCTTGGAGCCATCTCTAGTCAGTAGGAAAAGGACTAATTTGAAAATGCAGAGGGCTTCTAAGTGTTCTGTTCATAAGTTACTAATATTCTTTGTCCTTCCAGGGAGTAGAAATTAACTAACAGATTCCTCTCCCTGAGGCTATGCTCATATATCTTCATGAAAACGAATTGCTCAGGCTTGTGCTTCATAAGAATCGCAGGGGAAGGATAAATCAGCATGTGCTAGATTGAAAAGGACAAGGGTAGTTAGGAAGGAAATGTTACTTTTAAGAAAGTATTATAAATAATGAAGCATTTTAAAAACCACTATGCAAACGTAGAGAGTCTTTTCAAAGGCCATTGCAGGCTCTGAATCTCTTTTACCGCATAACCTGTCTTGCCTAATGCCCCCAACATCTTGCCCTCAATTTCCTACTTCTGATTAGCTTTTTTTCTCTTTAGTGACTGTCCTCTCCTGTTTTAGGTGGCTGACTTTTCCAGTGTAATCCTAGTGCACTGCGTAACTAAGGCACGATGCTTTGTGCTTTGAAACTCAGTTTGATTGTTTTGTGATTATAACTGGTCAGTTCCAAATCCAAGTCACCATATAAAGTAAAATTATGTGCTACCATCCCAGGAAGCTAAAAATAGCTATTAGGGAACAGAGACCAGGAACCAGATGATTAGCTAATGTTTATTTTATTGCACACTCAGCACATTGAATGTTAAATGGTAATTTGCTAGATTGCCTGCCATGAGACAGGGACCGTCACCTTTGCTGGCCTGAGTGCAGAAGGCTTCAAATCCAAGTTGCCTAATAAAATGTTTCTCTGTTTAGTGGATAAAAATATAAGAAGCAGCAGCATGGGCTACTGAGTAGGCGGACTGGACTGGAAGTCTGGAAACCTGGGTTCTGTGCCTCAGTTGTCCCTGGCTGACCTGCTGTGTTCACCAGTCTGTGTCTCAGTTTTCACCCCCCCGCCCACCACTTGACTGTATAGATTGTAAGCAGTATCTGTCCCTCACTATACATTAGTGCAGCGTCTAGTACTGTAGGCACAAATGAACTACAAATAATATAAATGCTCCTTAATTTTCCAAGTAACAGTACTGAGCTCAAAGGGTCAGATATTTATATGTAGACCCCTAAGAACACAGATAGGCACTTTGAAAATCCCACAAGGTGCCTAACTCCCATTGATTTCAATAGGAGTTAGTGGGATTTTCAGAAGTGCCTAGGTGCCTAAGTGATGATTTGCATAAGTAGATAGCTATGTACCTTTAAAAATCTGGTCCATATGATTAGATATTCCAGTGGTGGGTGACACAAGCCCCAATATAAACATATAGGTAAGATACAATTATAAAGAAGGTCTCACCTGTGAAATTTGGAGGCCCAGATTTAGGGTTTTGACCTTCTCCAGAATTAAGTTCCCTGTGTTTACGTGAGGGCTCCTTTAGGATCTCACACAGGCTTGCTAATACAATACCAGAGATACATGAATGTAGATTGGCACTTAATTTACTTGGGGAATTGATCATATCCTAAGAACCGTTTCTTTTTATGACGAGAGCAAGTCTGGGCACTTGCAGGATACATACATGTTCATATTTCAAAGCTCATCTATTGGAGAGGTGGCAGATATTTTAATACTTTGCATCCTTGTTTCAATTCATTATTGTAATGTTGCTTCTGCTGTATTAATTGTTTGTTTCAATTTAGGAAAACAAAACAAAAAATGACACATCTGCTGAAATACAATGTTTAATTTCCAAACTCCCTCTGCAATGGGTGAATGTGCATGCTTGCAGACAGTAGCCTTTTGTTTACATAGCAGATTTTACCTCTGCAAACTGGGCAGCAGGACTCCGGAACAGAAACTGGGAAAGAGCATGTTAATTTAGGGCAAGTCTTCAGGCCACAATACACGTTCCCTTCCTGCCATTAAAAACAAAGACAATTAAGAAATGGTTTCTGCATTGATTCATATGGTATTATGCATTTACATTTTAGGCTTATGCTTACTACCAGGGAGATCCATGCTGCCGCAATCGATGCAGCAGGTGTCGATTTAGCGGGGCTAGTGACGATCCGATAAATCTACACCTGAGCTCTCTCCTGTCGACTCCAGTACTCCACCTTTCAGAGAAGAGTAAGGTAAGTTGACGGGAGAGCGCCTCCTGTTGATGCAGCACGGTGTAGACACTGCAGTAAATTGACCTAAGCTATGTTGACTCCATCTACTTATTCACGTAGCTGGAGTAGCGTAACTTAGGTCGACATACCCCAGTAGTGAAGACAAGCCCTTATACAGATTTGAATCTGGCTCTGTACATTAACATATGTGCCACTCTAACATGTAGAACAGGGGTGGGCAAACTTTTTGGCCTGAAGGCCGCATCAGGTTTTGGAAATTGTATGGAGGGCTGGTTAGGGGAGGCTGTGCCTCCCGAAACAGCCAGGTGGGGCCCAGCCCCCGCACCCTATCCCCCCCCCCAGGGACTCCTGCCCCATCCACCCCACCCTCCCCATCCCCTGACCACCCCTGCAACCCACACCCTGACTGCCCCCTGCCGCCTCATCCAACCCCTTCTCTCATTCCTGACTGTCCCCCACCAGACCCCTGCCCCATCCAACCACCCCTCCTCACTGACTGCCCCCAGGACCCCTGCCCCTGACTGCCCCCTGCTGCCCCATCAAACCCCCACTCCTTCCTGACTGCCCCCGGGACCCCTGCACCCATTCAACCCCCCTGTTCCCTGCCCTCTGACCACCCCGATCCCTATCCACCCTCTGGCCCCCTGACCACCACCCTGAACTCCCCTTCCCTCTATCCAACCCCCCACCCTGCTCCCTACCCCCTTACTGCGCTGCCTGGAGCCAGCCACCGCACAGCTCAGACATTGTGCCTGCGGAGCAGCGTGCTGAGGCTGCAGTGGGGGGGGGGGGGGGCCGCGAGGAAGGGCCCTGGGCGAGCCTCCCAGAGCAGGAGCTCAGGGGCCTGGCAGGAGGGGCCCATGGGCCGGGTGTGGCCACAGGCTGTAGTTTGCCCACCTACAGAAACAGGATCTAGAAACAGGATATTGCACTGAAGAGTATTCCTTAACTGTCTTTCTAAAAACACAAAACATTAACAAAACATTGTACAGAATATAGTGCTCAGGAAATGTGCCTAACATACCAGGAGACTCAATCCACAAGAGAGGTACAACACAGGCACTGTCATAGTGCAAGCTCCCAACTCACTGCCCCATCAATGAGTTTCAGCCTTGACCTGGAGGGACTGCATTTAGCAGTGACCCAGTTGTGTAATCTCCAAGTCCATTCAGTACTTGACCTGTTGGGCCAGACAGCTACCCAGATGGTTCCTTAATGCAAAATTTGCTGGTGACTTGATCAAATGAAGGTCCAAATGTGGCCAATGTTTCTTGAGGAAGGGGTGGATAGACTGAACCTATTTCAGTTCACAGAGTGGCTCTGAACAGCCACTGGAGGGTGACAACTATTGGTCACTGCAATTTGAATTGATGACCCAGTAGGTTAAAGTTCTGAGGCCCATTGTCAATCCCATGAGCCATCCAGTTCCCACTTGTAGGAGTCTTTATTGGATGTAGAATAATTCTGGCCTCTTTTAGAGAGCCAGTGTTGAACTTTCCAAAGTCCGGTTGACATAAAACTATATATACTCCAAGTAGCAATATTCTACCAGCCACCTAACTACTTTAAGTGTGTGCAGTGTGGGGTCATGTACAGAGTGTTCACAATGGGTTAGATTTCATCTACTGTGTTTGGAGTCGGAGGCAGAATGGCATTTACCTGGTGCTGCATATTGGCTCGGATTATGCTTTTATATGTCACTGTTCACTACTGAGTTTCAGCCTCCACTGCTCAGGTACAACGGTACATTAGTTAAGGTTCAATAGGCTGGTCTCCTAGCAAAGAGAATCTAGCAAAGCATACAGCAGGGTTCAATGAAATTCTTACTTACTGAGCAGCTGCACTGAGCACACTGGTTGGGTTGTCTATTCTGAAAAAGCCCTTCTGCCACAAACATTTCCCCGTGGTGGTAGGTGGTGCCATTGTATTCACAGGATTTCCCAGTGATTTTACTGCTTATGGAGAAAAGCGAATCCTCTGGAACAAATGAGAATAAAAAACATTTCATTAAAAAAATACTTCACAAGTTGCTCAATCATGGGTGTAGACAACTGGGAGCTTTGGGGGGCTAAATTGCATTAATAAATAAAAGAAACACTGAGTTTGGAACAGACGCTTGTTTATGATTTTATTGAAAGTGGGCAAATTTAGTCACGGTACAATACTACTCATTACAGCAATATTAAACAACTGTTTTATTTTTTTGACTTTAGAACCCCAGATTTAAAAACAAAAAAAAAAAAGCTCTCTGCCCCTGTTAGTCTTCGTAGATCTATAGTCAAAATGCAATCGCAGCATTGATAGCGTGATTTCAGACTGCTAGAGTACTTCTACTGAAGAAGGTGTGTGTCGGCTTTGCTAGTGACACTGTAGTGTTTGCCAGCTAGTGGGATGGGTGGCCACGGTTAGGAACTGACTTAGCACAGGTTATATTGTATGTAAGGTTTCTCTAGGGTGGGCTAAATATCTAATTTTTTGGTTCACTGACAATTAAAAAAAATAGCATCTTCAAGTTGACCCAAAAGGAAACTTAGAGGAAAAGTTAGGGGGTGGGAGGTGTCTATTGCAAGTCAAATGAAATGCTTCATTTTACCTAAAATAAAACTTTTTATTTCAATTTTGAGGATTTTTAATAGTTTTTAACAAAGTTGAAAGAAATTTCAAAACAAAGGCATTTTGAATTGAAATATTTCAAATGTTCTGAGTTTTTTGGAATTTTTGTTTAGCTTTTTTCAACCGCGACAATTTGTGAAATGTTTCAATCAATCCAAATCTGCCTTTTTTTTTTTTTTTGGGTGAAAACATATTTTGAACAAAAAAATCACCCAGCCTTGTTTCTTCTTTTGGGAGAACCAATATTATTTGCATTGTGGTAGTGCCAAGGAGCCCCAGGCATTGACCAGCACCCCGCTGTGTTAGATTCTGTACAAACACAGAACAAAGACAGGTCCTGCCCCAAAGAGCTTACAATCTTACATTAACAAGGAAGTATAAAGAACTATGTTAGCAACCTGTGGTTTAGCTTACCTTCGCCTGTGCATGAGGCAATAACACGGCTCTAATGCTGCTGTTAGGCAAAATCCTGTTGTCTGCCCTGTGCAATGAGGTCATTGTTACCAGCAAATATGCCCAAACGTAGTTGTACCTTGGAAGTCTCTGTTTCTAGTGGCTTCCATGCTTGCTTTTTTTCCTAGCATTGGCCAAGGCTGTCAAAGTGACACATTTCATCTGAACTAAATGTGCATAATTTTGTTAAAGCTGATGCTTGGTTGCCTGCAAATTATTTTCAAATATTCAAATTAACCCATTAAATTTGCATACATCATCACATACAGAGCTGCCCCGAACTTGGCAGCCGTGCTCCAGTTCTGGGCCCTGCTGCCTCAGCTCAGCAGAACTATTAGCCAGGTTTTCTTCTCTGTCTTCACTTCTGTGCCAACCCCAACCCCAGCTCTAGTGAAAACAGCCTAGGGGCTGCTCTAACTAATGCCTGTTGACAAAATTCCCAAAGAGGTTGTCGGCCAGCTTGCGAATAGCTGGAGTGTGGCATGGTCAGGCTATGATCGAAGTATTCCTGATTGGCCTCCCCAATCTCAGAGGAATCCTCATTTGGGGAGCTGTGGGCAGTTTCTGCTTGCTTTGTGCTGCCTGAGAGGAGTGGGGCTGTGACTCTGGCACTGTACATTTACATTTGTCACTCTAGCGTCCAGAAATGGGCACAGGCATTTTTAAATAGTAGCTCCCTAGAAATAACAGTGCAGTGATTGTTCTCTGGAGCCAAAGAATCATTTCAGATTTCAAGGAATGCAGCTGACATTTCACTTGGTGGGTTTGGGGTTTCACATAGGAGAAACCTGAGCTGCAACATCATGGTTTGCTGTAGCATTTTAATATCTGCCAGATCGTTTCATATAAAAACCTTTCCAAAATTAGTATGTCATCAAAGAATGTAGGTTTTTTAGCTGAGCACTCAACCAAAGGAGCAAGAGTTTTTAGACTATAGGCAATGGATTTAAACTAATATTTAGAACCCTCCATAAAAGAGTTTGTTTTGGTATGCTGGCACCATTGCATATTAATAATCTTTTCAACGTGGGGGAAATTAGTAAATGTCAAATAGGAATGTACTGTGTGCACAAACCTCAACATTTTAAGGTCTGGTGTGTTAGTGCAGGACCTAAAGCTATGACAAAGGGAATTGGAGGAGGAGAAGCTATGTAAGCCAAAGCACTAGAGGATTTAGTGCTCTTAAATGACCCTTTGTACGTCATGTACACGGAGTATCTTTTTTTTAGGAGATGTGTTTACTATTTGCATTTCCACTCTGTGAAAGGCCACAGCTTGCAGTTATTTCAGCTCCACAAATGGCCCCCTGTGATACTGTAAAAGCAAAAGGGAAATGCATGGCTGAAGCATGGATACTAGATCCCATGCAGAGCTCCAATCTTTCTCTTCACCGAACTTTCAACGTACTCAAGTTTTATGTCCTTGATATGCTTTATGGTGGATGACATGCATGGTTATGTGGAAACCTCTCTTGGTCAGCGATATTCAACAGTCTAGGAGCAGAATTTTCATGTGTCCATATTCTGGTACCTATTATTAATATACTTCAGACATGAAAGGTAAATCAGTCTCTTAATTGTAATTCTGAAAGAGAAGAGTCTCTTCCAAAACCTGTTGCTGCTAGAAGTACTGTCTTGGTGGCTGCTGATCAGCACTGGCTTCTATTTCTATTCTGGGAGATGCTGTTGCTTCCAGCTACTTGTACCATCTTGGGCCAGTGTAGGAGCATTTACAATATCTAGAGCCAAGAAATAAAACTAAATTTCCTACCATAAGAAAGAGAACTGCAAGTGTAGAAAATCACCAGGTTCTATACATGTCCAGAGCACAGAAAGAGGGACCCTGCTAAAAAAAGAAATGGAAAACCGGATCTGAGTTCTCAATCACTAGCTTGCTAAGATACTGTAAGGAAGGCAAGAAACAACTAAAACCTTAAAGTTTGAAAGGTAGCTGATGGCTAGTGGCCTCTTTTAGAGGACTATATATGCCTCTAGCAGAAGGGACCCTCTGAGATATAGGAGAGATGTCACTGAGAAGTGAGTGTCAAACATAAGGGACTACACATGGCGAGATCAATGTCAAACTCCTCTTGCCCTTGTAGTTTAAGGAGTGAGCAGCATATGGGGGAAGCCTATTACTGTACAGACCACTGTACCTTTAAAAATGTTTATATTTGAAACTTTCATAGTCACATCTTACATTGTAAATAACACAAAGCTATGACCCAAGCTGATCCAGGAGATGTGGCACTTTGATTGTTGCTGTGTGGATTAATTTTTAATGTGTATTCTGGAGTAGCTCTCTCTAATTAGACGCAGTTCTTGAAATTCATAAGAATAATCACTCAAGCCAAAATTTGGTGTTGTCTCGTGGTACATCGATACCAGACAAACCACAGCCAGCAGGACTGAAGTGCAGAAAAGGCTACTGGGGACTCTGCCTTCTCCAAAAAGTTGTGCAGGGATAGCTCCAGGGGCCCTCTGCAATTGACCTCATGGTGAGTATAAAAATGTAGCTAAAGGCTTCTGAGGGATGGATCCACACATTTGTAGCACACGCAGCTTTCCGTGGGGAATGAATGGTCCATTGCTTCTGACCTGTGCAGCTTTCCTGGCCACATAACAGCTCTGGCATGTAGCACTCCATGCTCTTGTAACGTCACCGGAATTTGCAAGAGCTGTCCCCAATCAAGATACAAGCCATGCGTTAATGCTGCCTCTGCAGCATATTGCTGTGTCCATTTGGGAAGTTGTTTTCTAGGCACCTGCCCGTAGTCTGCAGTTTGCAAAGACCAATGCATGCATGAGCTCCCTGTAACTTTTTCAGAGTAAGAAAGAGTGTTGGATGCAGTGAATAAATTTTACTGCAGATATCTTATATCCAGTAAGTAACATTGCTAAATAAAAAAAAAAAAAAAAGATAAAATCACCATCACCCCTCAAAACATTGAATTATGGTCACTAATTATGTTTGTTGGGAGGTGGAAGGGAAGACTTTCTTTGTAAGATAGTTTCTTCTTCTGGAAGAAGATTCTCTTGCATGTGGGTCTATAGAACTATTGTGGAGTCCCTGTAGTTTCTCAGGAAAGCAGCAGGTGGAGGAAATCATTCTGCAACTGACAAACCTGCAACTACATTGTCTCACTAGTGAGTCTAGAGACTGAAGTGAAGACTGACTGTCTACACTGGCAGAGTTACATCACCGGAGGTTACAGCGCCGCTCAGGGAGCGCTGAAGGGAAACTACTATTGTGTGTTCACACTGTCAGCTGCCTGTGCAATAGCGTGTTCACACTTGCAGCAGCAGTATTTGGAGTGGTGCACTCTGGGCAGCTATCCCACAGAGCATCTCTTCCTCTTCTGCCGCTAAGAGTTGTGGGAAGGCAGAGAGTGTCATGGGACATCCTGGGTCCTGTTCCAATGCCTCGTGATGCATTGCTTTGCAGCCCAGCAATCCCTGTGCTTCCATCCGCATTTGGCGCCATCTTTCAACGGTTTGTGTACTGTGCACTCTGCCTCTTTGGTCTGCAGGAATGGATCCTGCACGGTTGACCAATATGCTGCTCACTCTCAGTAACACGTTACTCCTTAAACTACAAGGGCAAGAGGAGTTTGACATTGATCTCGCCATGTGGAGTAGCTACGACACGAGACTGCTTGTGGCATTCACGGAGGTGCTAACCACAGTGGAACACCGCTTTCGGGCTTGGGAAACAAGCACTGAGTGGTGGGATCACATCGTCATGCACATCTGGGATGACAAGCAGTGGCTGCGGAGCTTTCAGATGAAGAAAATCACACTCATGGAACTGTGTGATGAGCTCACCCCAGCCCTGCAGCACAAGGACACAAGAATGAGAGTGGCCCTGTCATTGGAGAAACGCATGGTGATTGCACTGTGGAAGCTGGCTATTCCAGGCTGCTACCGATTGATTGCTAACCATTTCGGAGTGGGAAAGTTGACCGTGGGATGCGTGTTGACGGACGTGTGTATGGTCATTAATCGTATCCTGCTCCGAAAGACCATGACTCTGGGCAACATGTGTGACTTTGTGGATGGCTTTGCACAGATGGGCTTCCCTAACTGCGGAGGGGCAATAGATGGCACACATATTCCAATTCTGGCACCAGACCACATAGCCACTGAATACATTAATTGGAAGGGGTATTTTTCTATGGTTCTCCAGGTGCCTGTGGATCACTGTGGGCATTTCATGGACATTAACACAGGCTGGTCCGGAAAGGTGCATGACGCACGCATCTTTCAGCACACTGGCCTGTTCAGGAAGCTGCAAGCAGAGACTTCCTTCATAGACCAGAAGATCACGATAGGGGAAGTTGAAATGCCCATTGTGATCTTGTGAGACCCTGCCTACCCCTTAATGCTGTGGCTTATGGAGCTATACAGGGGGAACCTTGACAGCAGCAAGGAGCAGTTCAATAACAGGCTGAGCAAGTGCAGAATGACTGAGTGTGCTTTTGGCCATTTAAAGGCCTGGTGGTGCTGCCTATATGGGAAGCTGGAACTGGTTAATGACAATATCCCTATGCTTATAGCCACGTGCTGTACACACCATAATATTTGTGAAGGGAAGGGTGAAAGCACTCAGGGCTGGACTGCTGAGGCTTAGTGCCTGGAGGCTGAATTTGAGCAGCCAGAGACCAGGGCTATTAGAGGGGCACAGCGTGGGGCCATAAGGATCAGAGATGCCTTGAGGCAGCAATTTGAAGCTGAAAGCCACTAATATTTGTTGCTGTGCTCGGGAGTGCACTGCTTGTAATGCCAGGAGGTGATTGTGATTGGTGCAGATGATGCACTATGAAGGTTTAAGAAAATTGCCTGTTGCTTTGCAGGGCTCTGTTTGTTTGCTTTCAATTAATAGAATAAAGATTGCTTTCAAACCAAAACAATTATTTTATTAAAAAACAACAACTGGTGGAGAGAGACAAACAAAACAAAACAAAAAAACCCACATCAGCACTGTGAGGGATGGGGGAAGGGAGGGTCTCAGGAGAAGGTGGGGCCCCAGGGTGGTTTAAAGATTTGTGTATGTTCAGGTATATCCTATGCAACTTTGTCCTTTGGAGTACAGTGCAGCGGGTTCTGTTCTTCAGCAGGGCTAAACTGCAGAGGGACTGGTGTTGAGTGCAGAGGGTACTGGGAGTCCGCAGGGCTGGATTGTGAAGGGGCAGGAGTGGAATGCAGCAGGTACAGACTGGAGCCAGGAGGTTGATAAGAGTGTGTTGGTGATGTCTGGGGATTGTGACAGCGGCTGCAGGGGAGGGCGGGCATGGAGCTGGTCGGTTTGCAATGCTAGTAGCGCCTGGAGCTTGTCTGCTTGTAGCTCCATAACGTTTAAGAGCCGCTCTGTGGCTTCGTTCTGGCACACTGCATTCTCCTTTCAGTCCCTCTTCTCGCTGTCCTGCCACTCCTTCAATTCTTGTTTTTTGGCCGCGGAAGGCATCATGACATCACGCAGAAAGTCCTCCTTAGTTTTTCGTGGCTGCTTTCTAATTCTGCGCAGCCGTTCAGCCAATGATAAGAAGGACGGAGCCTGCGCTCCCAAGGTCATATCTGTGAAGGCAAAATGCAACATTTTACAGAAGCAGTATTGTTTGCAACACACAGACCACTCATTCAGTGATTTAAAACACAGCCTCTATTCTCATACCTGTCACTAACTGGCTGACCCCAGGCAAGCACACATGAGCCATCAGACCTCCAAAATGGTGAGTAACCACAGGGGCAGGGGAAATCAGTGTTCCAGGACCGTACTGTATACTGGACACATGGCTCTTGGGGAGATCCAGCCCTGCAGGGGGGAAGGGCTTATAATCATTACTGCCCCCACATTTTCCACAGGCTGCGTCCATTATGGAATATATCTTGCTGCTGAGGGTGAGCAGGGTATCAAGGGAGGGTCTTCTCCAAGACTTTCTGCCCTGGCCCTTACGCAGCTTGCCTGTGTGCAGCAATGGTCCCCTCCCTCCACTCCACCAGTGATGGTAGAGTGGTGTGGGAAAGTTACCTTTAATGGGGCAAGAAACAGAGCTGTTCTGCCAAAGAACCTGCAGCAGCGGATTGCCCAGTATCTCCATGAGCGTTTCATGGAGATCTCTGAAGCAGATTCCCGTGAAGTGAGGGAGTCAATCAACATTATGTTCCGCCACTCAGACTAGGCATGTGGTGGTACGCACACCATACAGACACAAGCCTGCTTTCTGCAACCCTCCTGCCCCCAACAACTCGCTTCAGTGTTTCCCCAAATCAAAGTAACTTACCAGGGGCCTCCTCTCCTGTTTGCGCTTTGCCAAGCTCTGATCGCTGTGACTGTCTCCGGGGTAGAGAAGAGCTCCTGGCTGCATGCATCTGTGACCTCCAAGTCATCCTTTGCCTCTGGGTCCCCCTCCACATCCTCATCCAAGGTTTCCTCCTCCTGGCTCGGTCCACTCACGACTGACACGGGAGCCACCGAGTATTGCATCCAGCTCTTTGTAGAACTGGCAGCTTGTGGGCACAGCACTGGAGCGGCGGTTTGCCTCCTGCACCTTGTAGTAGGCATTCTGCAGCTCCTTCACTTTGACCCTGCGCTGAAGTGTGGCCTGGTCATGGCCCCTTTCTGTCATGCATCGTGAAATCTGTCTGTAGGTATCATAGTTCCTACAGCTGGAGTGCAGCTGGGGCTGGACAGCCTCCTCTCCCCAAATGCTGATGAGGTCCAGCAGCTCGGCATTGCTCCAAGCGAGAGATCGCCTGGTGTGTGGAGCAGACATGGTCACCTGGAAAGATGCACTAAGACCACTGAATGCATCACCAAGCAAACAAGAAGGGGACATTCAAAATTCCCAAGGAATTTAAGGGGTGGGGCTCATGGTTGGTCATCTGAGGGCAAAGCAGTAGAGTTCAAACCGATGACCAGAGAGGCAAGAACAGGCATTGTGGGACACCTCCTGGAGGTGCTGTAGCTCCAGCGCAGAAAGCTGTATGCCTCTCATCGGGGTGGTTTTTTTACAGCGCTGCAACTGTGCAGTTTCTGTGCACTAAGTGGCTTGGCAGTGTGTACACCTTGGGAGTTACAGCACAGATACCTGCCTTACTGTGTAGAAACTTGCCAGTTTAGACAAGGCCTGAGAAGCAATAGTAGCTGCCTTTGCATCTGGACGAAAGTAGGGAGGAGAGAGAGGGACCCAGCATTCAAACAGGATGCTAACACTGTATCTAATCCTGATCTGGACCACATTTTCCAACACCACGGGCTTGGCTTTCATCTGAAAACCAATCCACAGTCAATGCTGTTTCCAGGCTAATTAAAATGAGTTGATGTCTCTGACTGATGCACAAAGTATAGAAGGGCAAGGCAGGGTGGGGACAGAAGAGAAGGTTGTGAAGTGATGGGATGATGGACCTCTCTCTGGACCAGCTCAAGACTGCAACTCCAGCTTGGTTCCTCTAATCTCTATTCTCGGCTCAGAATTAAAACTTCTGTTAATTCCATATTGCTCCATATGAGACTCTTTTCTGTCTATTAAAGCTGAAGCAAAGAGGACGAGAAACTGAATGAGATCATCAGGAACACATTTAGTGACTACGTGGGATGGGCCTCTCTACTCAGCACAAAATCAGCATGGACATAGTGGTATCTTGGTATCTAGGTCTCAATAGTACCCCTTCAGTTGGGAATTGAATTATTTGCCCCAGGATCCTGATACCACTGAAGTCACAGGCAAAACCATGCATTGCACATTCACTTCACTAATGTAGGACTGGACCCTTAGAGGACGGCTGTCAACCCTGGGAACAAAGACACTTTCTTTCCATTGAGGCTATAAAACACTTTACCCTCCATGCTTCACCTCCCCTGCCCTGATGCTATGGGGGCTGACAAAGGAGGATTCAGAATGAACCCATTTCATTAAGAGGATTTACACAGATGATTTACCTGATATTTTCCATAAGCAACTAATTACTACAAAGATACCCAACACCATTAAATGCCATGCAAAGCTGTGAGAGCAATCCTTATTAGGAAACAGGGTTCACAGATATGGGTTATATGCAGTACTGTATAGCTGCAGCTAATTAATCTAATCCAGTTTTCACACATCTCAACTGAGGTATGGAATGACACATGCTGATATTGACATTCATGCCAAGTTCTTCCAAAACACAAACTGGCACTTACTAAAATTAGCCATAATCACTCTTAAGTTCACATTCTTCAGGAGAATAGGATATCAGGAAGGAATCTGAAGTCCTCTAATTAGGCACACAGAAAAGAATTGAGAAGGCACGTTTTACTATCCGAAAGACAATCACACAAGAGGAGAAAGGGAGAGAGAGAAATGGCACCAGACAGAAGTTATATATAGACATACAGTATAAACAAAGCCTCCTTATAATTTTAGGCAGATAATGTTTGTGTAGAGGAACACACACTCTCACATGCAGTCTTCAACATTCAGTTGTATGTCTTTCGTTGCAGTTATAGCAATGCAGGCCCCCATACTGCAACTCCTCATTCCCAAGCATAATTTCAAGCATCTAACTAGTCCCACTGAAGTCAATAGGACTACTCCTGCTAAAAGATAAGCACGTGCATGATCAGAGCCACAGACATAAGGTCATATTCTCCCCTCTATGGTCAGCACAAGACTTATGAACCACTTAAGCCCTCAAAGCAGGGGAGGACTTCACCCTAGGTCATAAATCCTAACAGGCTTTCATAGGCACATGAAGGAGAGTGTGTTATGGCTTCTCTATTACAGGCCTAACTTCTTTGGTTGATGTAAGGAGAAATACAGATGTGTGAAATGATCTACTGAAGGAACTGGGATGCATGGCTGAGCAGTATATCTGATAGCTCCATTTGGAGAAGAGAGAGTATTAATGCACGTGCAGTTGCACCAGAGAATTGGACAAGGCACAGGCTCTAGACTATGTAAAGATCTTCCTGGGGCAAATAATTCAATAGATTAATTAGCCGCAGCTATACAGTACTGCATATAGCCCATATCTGTGAACCCTGTTTCCTAATAAGGATTGCTCTCACAGCTTTGCATGGCATTTAATGGTGTTGGGTATCTTTGTAGTAATTAGTTGCTTATGGAACATATCAGGTAAATCATCTGTGTAAATCCTCTTAATGAAATGGGTTCATTCTGAATCCTCCTTTGTCAGCCCCCATAGTATCAGGGCAGGGGAGGTGAAGCATGGAGGATAAAGTGGAAAGAAAGTGTCTTTGTTTCCAGGGTTGACAGCCGTCCTCTAAGGGTCCAGTCCTACATTAGTGAAGTGAATGTGCAATGCATGATTTTGCCTGTGACTTCAGTGGTATCAGGATCCGGCCAATATTTATCTGTTGGTAATTGCGTTTGTGTTAGATAATGCCAAGAGGATAAGATGTGTGACCAGGCTTAACTATCTTAATATGGAAATAAATTTACCTTGAAAACTGATTCAAAGGCTGCATCTACCTATAGCACTCTCAAGTTCAGAAATAGGCGACAGAGCGCACTGCCATATCAAAATGTTCTGTTGGCTTCAAATATTCTCTTTTTTTAAAAAAAGGGAGAAAATTCAACGTCAACTAAAATAAATGAATTCACAAATATCAATGTTCTCCTTCTGCAAACTTTGACTTTCAGTCCGTACTAATCTAGGTGGCATGTTGTACACCAACATGCCATATACACTGAGCATGAAATCCCGGCTCATTGAAGTAAAGTAAAACTCCCTTTGACTGTGTGAGCAAAATTTCTCTGATCCAATAGTGGGTAGTAGCTTGTGAGAGGTCAGCACCTGGGAAAGGGGCCATAAAGCCAACGGACCTGACCAGTTTAAAATCCCTTCTGCGGGTAGCTGGCCTAGTGACCCTGTGCCCATCCCTCCCCTGCAGCCCCAAAATAGGGCATGCGCCCGGAGGAAAGGATGTTTGGCTCTTACTCTTGCTACTTCCAGCTGCTGGAATGGCCCTGGGTGACCTGGACGGCCATGTGTAGGGTCAGGCAGGCCTGAGGATGCTCTAACTTATACCATGGCCTGAATTAGCCACCATTCAGCCAGAGAATCAGAGTGCCAAAAAGGTGGCATATAGCCCTTTGCCCCCTGCACCCTTGGAGTCTGTGCTGCAAGCAGCTTGAGCAGACCTGGGATAGGGCCCTATGCCAAGAAGAGTCTTCATCTCAGTATTAGTGTTATTCCAAATGAAGTATATTAAAAATTAGAATCTAATCAGAAACTCTCCAATTTCAGACTCTACCCCATACTGTCCATGAGCCAATAAAATAAGATAACTATGGATCAGAAACAGCCTATTCAATATCAGTGACACATTCGTAATGGAAGAATAAATAAGTGCTGAGAATTTGATCCATACAAATCCAAAACACAGCTGCAGGAGATTTAAAGAGATGAGGAGAGCATCTTGCAGCAAGAGATTTATGGGACTTGCTACAAGAGTTGATAGACAAGGCAGACCTGATTTTGGTCTGTTAGATAGGTGTCAATCTGGAGTGACTCTTGCCTTCTTTCCTGAGATGAGATTCTAACCAGGAGTGGGTCAGTTTTGGCTTTATTTGTACTAGAGACTATATTGAGACTATATTGTTGCCCCTCCTAGCCCTGGGAGCTGTTTGTTCAACCTAAAATTTTGTTTTAAAAAAAATCTTATGCTTTTTGTTTTTTAAAAAACCTCACGTTTATATGGGAAATAGATCAAATAAATAATAGTTTGTGTGTATATATCAAGGCATTTTACTACAACAGAGAGGGTTAAATTCTGCTTTCATCTCTCCTTTAGCAGCCTCACTGACTACAAGGAACAATGAGAGCAGTAGGGTTGCAAGAATGTGTCTGAGAGCAGAATTTGTACTGAGGGACCCAATTCAATTCATCATTGTCTTTTGTGCTCTTTATACCTGCAGGGCTGGTGCAAAGTGGCTGTATAGCAGTTATAAGCTCTCCATCATCCTGGGAATACCCTAGGTGCCACATCCAGGCACAGAGCCATTTCTGCCAGCAGCACCTCACCTCTGCAGCAGCCCAGGGTGCATAAGGTCTTCCGTGGTGGGTGCTGACCAGAGAGGGTGGGTCAGGAAGGGGGACATAGCCAAGGCAGAGCTGTGCCATGATGATTCTGCAAGGTGGCGAAGTCTTGTAGTGGCCATTGTTAGGCTGCACTGAGGGCTGCCCCCCATGGCTGCTTCTCTCTTTCCTTGCTCTGGCACCTGCACCAGATCAGGGATGAAAATGCCCTTACGTATATACACCCTGTACCCTCAGTTTTTACAGGCATTACTTTTAGGGCCAGCTGCTGCAGTTCTCACTCACACAGATGCCACACTTTACACTTAAGCCTGAGTATAGGTTGTAGAAGACTTTGCTCAATTGTCTAGCATCTGCAGTCTCACTTCCATTTGTAGAGCTGCCTTCCTTCACCCAAGATGGGATCCAGATCTCAGTCCAGAAGCTCAAGTCTGGGAAGGTGCCAGAAACCCCTGAGTTTCTGGAGACACGTGAGAGTATTGTTGTACCATGGCCAGGGGTGGCTCCAGGCCCCAGCACGCCAAGCGCATGCTTGGGGCAGCATGCCGCGGGGGCGTGCTCTCCCGGTCGCCGGGAGGGCGGCAGGCGGCTCCGGTGGACCTCCCGCAGGCGTGCCTGCGGAGGGTCTGCTGGTGCCGTGGCTTCGGTGAAGCATCCGCAGCACGTCTGCGGGAGGTCCACCGGAGCCGCGGGACCGGCAACTGGCAGAGCGCCCCCCCGTGGCGTGCCGCCATGCTTGGGGCAGCGAAATGGCTAGAGCCGCCCCTGACCATGGCTGCACAGCTTCCTCCAGAGCAGCTGGCAAACTAGTGTTATCCCTGATGACTGGAAGAAAGGAGTCATTCTGCCTCTGTTCAAAACAGGCAATAAAGCTGAAGGTGGCAACCAGGGGCGGCTCTAGGCATTTTGCCGCCACAAGCATGGCAGGCAGGCAGCCTTCGGTGGCTTGCCTGCGGAGGCCTGCGGGAGGTCCACCGAAGCCGCGAGACCAGCGGACCCTCCGCAGGCAAGCCACCGAAGGCAGCCTGCCTGCCGCCCTCACGGCGACCGGCAGAGCGCCCCCAGTGGCTTGCCGCCCCAGGCACGCGCTTGGCATGCTGGGGCTGGAGCTGCCCCTGGTGGCAACTATAGTGTTACACGGTTGTCAGTTCCTTGGAAAGTCTTTGCTTCCCTGTTAATGTCTAGAATCAATGATGCCCTTCATGGAAAAGGCCAGGATATTCAATGCAGCTTTAGACCTGATCATTTCACTGTTGACCACCCAACCTTTACTTTTGAAGCAGCTTTTGGAGTAGACGGCTGAATTTAATAAGCCGTGTGAGGCACTTATTATAGCCTTCCATCAGGTCTGTGATTCAGTTCATCAAGCAATTTTGTGGGATCTGATAAGGTGACTGGGCATCCCTTGGAAGATAGTGTCATTGACAGAAGAGCTCTATAATGGAATGGAAAGCTGTGTTTAAGTCAATGGCAGATACATGTCGTGTTTTGCTGTCTCCACAGGACTCTGCTGTATCGTGGCCCCACGGTTGTTCAATATTGTCACTGATTAGTTGATAAGCTGTCAGAGGCATTGAGATGACACCATTCTGCTCTGAGATCTCAAATATGCCAATGACATTGTCTTGTTAGCACAGTTTGGTGAATTGCTGCAGTTGATGGCCAGTCTGGTGGGGCAAGAAGCAGCACACGGTCTGGTTATTAATCTGGGATGAAACAAAGTCCCTGGCCATTAGCATCAAGTAGCCTCCAATTCCAGATTACAACCAGCTCAATATTAATCTGTCTAGATGGGACATCAAGCAGGTGGCACCTGTCAGTATTTGGACATGACAGTGCCGGAGGATGCGCGAAAGATGTGGCTACTTGTATAGCAACAACTGGGGACATTGTGACATCAAGCTTGTCACAAAGCTGTGGTTCTATCAAAACACCATTATACTAATGCTATTGTATGGCAGTGAAAGATGGGCATTTAGGAAGGCTGAAGGACATTGCATTGACATTTTTGGTTCTTGCTGTCTTCATCAAAGCTGAACCCAGCAATGGCTTTCATCGGCCCTGGTTTGGTTTGGTGGCTTTTTAGGCCTGAACATGTTGTTAGAATGGAAGTCCAACAAATTCTGAAGCATATATACCAGGAATGGTGTTACACAACTAGCAGTCACGTGGTCTCCAAAAGCTTTGGTGGTGCATTCAAGATAGCTAGTGATAGACAAACTGAATATCAAGCCAGACCTCCTTAAGGACCAATCTGCAATGAGGCCATGTCCCTTTGGGATTTACCATGATGATTATGATGACAGATTGTAGAACAGGGTTTCTCAAACAGGGGTCGCCGCTTGTGCAGGGAAAGCTCCTGGCAGGCCAGGCTGGTGTGTTTACCTGCCCCGTCCACAGGTCCGTCCGATCACGGTTCCCAGTGGCCGCGGATCACTGCTCCGGGCCAATGGGAGCTGCTGGAAGCGGTGGCCAGTAAGTCCTTCAGCCCGCGCCGCTTCCTGCAGCTCCCATTGGCCCAGAGCAGCGATCCGCGGCCACTGGGAGCTGCGATCGGCCGGACCTGCAGACGGGGCAGCTAAATACACTGGCCCGCCAGGGGCTTGCCCTACACAAGTGGCGACCCCTGTTTGAGAAACTCTGTTCTAAGCACTCAAGACTCTGCATTCGCTCAGGGTACGTCTACACTCTGGGATTATTCCGATTTTATATAAACCGGTTTAGTAAAACAGATTGTATAAAATCGAGTGCACGCAGCCACACTAAGCACATTAAATCGGTGGTGTGCGTCCACGGTCCGAGGCTAGCACTGATTTCTGGAGCGTTGCACTGTAGGTAGCTATTCCGTAGCTATCCCATAGTTCCCGCAGTCTCCCCCGCCCCTTGGAATTCTGGGTTGAGATCCCAGTGCCTGATGGGGCAAAAATCATTGTCGTGGGTGGTTCTGGGTAAATGTCATCAGTCATTCCTTCCTCCGGGAAAGCAACGGCAGACAATCATTTCGCGCCCTTTTTCCCTGGATTGCCCTGGCAGACGCCATAGCATGGCAACCATGGAGCCTGTTTTGCCTCTTGTCACTGTCACCGTATGTGTACTAGATGCCGCTGACAGAGGCGATTCAGCAGCGCTACACAGCAGCATTCATTTGCTTTTGCATGATAGCAGAGATGGTTATCAGCCGTTCTGTACCATCTACCATACCATTGTAAATTGGCAATGAGATGATGGTTACCAGTCCTTTTGTGCTGCACCATCTGCTGCTGTCATAGGTGCCCCTGGCTGAGATTGGCCGGGGGCACAAAAGACAAAAATGGGAATGACTCCCCAAGTCAATCCCTCCTTTATGGTATCTAAAAATAGAATCAGTCCTGCCTAGAATATGGGGCAAGTGTACTAGAGAACCACTGTATCAGAGAACCAGAGAGCACAGCCGCTCCGTGTCAGATCATGCAGGAATGATGAGCTGCATGCCATTCACAGGGGGTGCCACTGCAACAACCCCACCTATTGATTCCCTCCTCCCCCAGCCTTTCTGGGTTACCATTGCAGTGTCCCCCATTTGTGTGATGAAGTAATAAAGAATGCAGGAATAAGAAACAGTGACTTGTTAGTGAGATAAAATGAGGGGAAGGCAGCCTCCAGCTGCTATGATAGTCCAGACAGGACATTAAGCAGTGTGGGGGAGAGGAGCCCAGCATCCCGCTGCTATGATAGTCCAGGCAGAACAGAATCTTTTCTTTACACATGAAAGGCAGGGGCTGATGGAGCTCAGCCCCCTGTTGCTATGATGAAGATGGTTACCAGCCATTCTGTACCA
Source organism: Mauremys reevesii (assembly GCF_016161935.1). NCBI lineage: Eukaryota > Metazoa > Chordata > Testudines > Geoemydidae > Mauremys > Mauremys reevesii. Next base: position 85,804,146 of record NC_052631.1, on the reverse strand, counting down.
TCTACTGGAAATGATCAGGAGTTTTTTACCCAGGCGCTCCCAGCCGACCTCATCGGAGGCCAGCCAGGAGCACTCACGGGCTGATGATGAGAACAGATACCAGTCCTTTTGCACTGCACCATCTGCCACAAGGCTGCTGCTGCTGATGATGATGGATATCAGCCATATTGTACCATCAGCCACCCATGGGGGGGGGGGCGAGGATGCTGCCATTGACTGCTGCAGCATCGTGTCTATCAGCAGCATTGAGTAAACATAGGGTGACATTTAAAAGAGTCAAGAGAGGATTTTTTTTCCCTTTTACTTCTGGGGGTGGGTGAGGGGGGTAAATTGACAAGCTATGCCCTGAACCACCGCGGACAATGTGTTTGACACCACAGGCATTGGGAGCTCAGCCAAGAATGCAAATGCTTTTCGGAGACTTCAGGAACTGTGGGATAGCTTGAGTCCTCAGTCCCCCCTCCCTCCCTCCATGAGCGTCCATTTGATTCTTTGGCTTTCCGTTACGTTTGTCACGCAGCACTGTGCTGAGTCCCTGCTGTGGCCTCTGTCTGTAGATTTTTTTAAAATGCTTTGGAATTTCGTCTTCTGTAACAGAGCTCTGATAGAACAGATTTGCCTGCCCATACAGTGATCACATCCGTACGGTCCATGCTGGAGCTCTTTTTGGATTTTGATTTCGGACTGCATCGCCACCCATGCTGATCGGAGCTCCATGCTGGGCAAACAGGAAATGATATTCAAAAGTTCGCGGGGCTTTTCCTGTCTACCTGGCCACTGCATTCGAGTTCTGATTGCTGTCCAGAGCGGTCAGTGGTGCACTGTGGGATACCTCCTGGAGGCCAATACCGTCAATTTGTGGCCACACTAACCCTAATCCGATATGGTAATACCAATATTAGCGCTACTCCTCTTGTTGGGGAGGAGTACAGAAACCGGTTGAAAGAGCCCTTTATATCGATATAAAGGGCCTCTCAGTGTGGACGGGTGTGGTGTTAAATCGGTTTAATGCTCCTAAAACCGGTTTAAACGCGTAGTGTAGACCAGGCCTCAGTTGCATTTGCTGATTCTCTAGCACTATCACCATCACTTCTACTCATGCTTAAAGGTGTTTCTGGGAGGGAAAAAATAGGGCCACATTCTGGCCACCCTGACGTGCATGGCTATGTCCTTATCCCTCTGCATGGAGAGGGATAAGGGACTGGTGCTAGGGACTGGTGCTAGGGACTAGGGACAATGCAAGCTGTGCCTTTTCTGCATGTGTGTTAAGGCTGCTACCGAACAACCCCCTTCAGTGCCCAGGGAGCGGGTCTTCTGTGCTCCTCTCTCACAATGGCATGATGCTTCTCACCACTGCTCGCTCAGCTGGTGCACCTTCCAGTCCTGCAACTAATACAGCATTGGGTCTGGATGACTGAACTGAGCCCAAAGAATAGGAAAAAGCACCATCATCTTTCAGTACGTGATTTTCTCCTGAACACTATTTTATTAGACAAGACTCAGGCTAACCTCATCAGCTAGTGGGAGAATAAGTGTGTTCACACCACAATGTCATAAAGAATAAGTGATGCTCCTGTTTTATCTGACTGCAGAGGTGTTAACAGATGGTCCCTTAGAATATGTGCTAACTCCTTATGCTAAAGAATCTATTCCACCTTGCATTTAGCTCAGAGTTCCTTTCCCAGACCCAAAGAAGAGCTCTATGTGGCTTGAAAGCTTGTCTCTCTTACCAACTTTGTTGGTCCAATAAAAGATATCACCTCACCCACCTTGTCACACATGTTTTATAGTTGTTTAGCATCAGAGCCAAATCCTGCTTCACCCTCTATGGGATCATAGGAACCAGAGCTGGGGAAGATTAACTATGTTTCATTAGCACAACGTATCTTCTAATGATTTACACAGTTTAGGTTCAAATAACATTTGTGATAGGAGACCTGTGGGGGATTTTTGCAAAGGGTAACAGAGCAAATTGGTTTTTCTCTCTTTAAAACTTCCTTTGCTTAATTTCATCTCTTTCCTCCTACTTATAGCCGTTGGTACTATTAGGTTCACAGCATACACATGGAGTTACATAAAAATGTCAACTACTCAGGCTGGAAATTTGCAGTGTAACACTACATTATTTCTTAGAATTCAGAAAAATAGCACACAAGAACCTAAAAACACACAAAGAAACAGGTGCTCCCTAAAACCAAGAGTCGCAACTCACCCCATCTTACTACAGACTGGCTGCCTTCAGATTGATGCTCCCAGACACTTCACTACAGAGACCCATAGCCTGCAAGCAGGACCAGGAAACATCCCACTCTTAAAATGATAGCCTGCAATTCCAACACAGTCCTCAGAACACCACAGGGATCCAAAGTCAATTTAACTTAGTGATTTCATCTTCTGAATCATTCTTCTGTTTTATTCATTAGCATTTCTGGGTGGTGGTGCATATTAACTGCATCCCTTTTTCACAGGGGGCCTTATCTAAATTTAGTGGGAATCTATCCAGTCCATATGCAGATAGCCTTTTCCTGTTGTTCACGTATCACAATTTAATTTTATATAAATCTGAAATGTAAATAAAATATAAATAATGTGGTTCAGGGTCTGGAGTTTTTTAAAAGCAATTTAATTGTCTTGCTTTTGAGGAGTGGTTGAGGGTGGCAATAAATTTCAATTGAAAAGCTATCCACTATCAAACAACTGTGAACACAAGTACTAACAGAATCCATATGAGCAGCTCTGAGATGCAGGTGTCAAAGATATTAAATCACAAAACACCCTATATTAAAGTAACTTCAATGACTAGGCTAAACTCAGAAAGAACAAGGCAATTCAAAGATGAGGGGAACATTTGGTCTTTAATACAGCCAGCCCGTACCATGTGTAAGATCACCCACCTCTTGAAGGGACCAGCAATGCTTTACCTAGTTTCCATACTGAGCTGAGTTAAGGATGCTCTTTCAGTCTAAATGCTCAAGGATTTATTTTTAACTTTCTTGGGTTAAAGTCAAACTCTGTGTTATTTTAATATATTTTTGTGAGGTTTAATTTCCTGTATTTTATTTTATGGTGGCATAAAAAATAGCCCAACAAAAGTCTGAGGGGAACTATTAAAAAAAAAAGGCTTTCTCTGTAGCTACATTTTAGTTCATGCTCTAAGGCTGAACCGCTGTATAAATCATTTCCCCAACCTTCCACAGTAGCAAACTGCATGGACTCGATGCATTTTGAGCTGTACTTGAAACATTCTGGAAGCTCTGCCGAATCTGTCTTTTCACCAAATACTTTTGAAAAATTCTCAACGAGATATCATGGTAGTCCAAAGTACTGAGAAATTGCAACCGCCTAATCCGTGTATATAGATATGGGTTTATTTCAAGGCATGTTGTGTAGCTGATTTTCAAATGGACTTTTTTTTTTAAATGACCAAAAGAAACTGGGTGTGACAATTATTCCACCTGGTGAGATTAACTAGCAGTGCTAATAAATCTAGTATTATAGGTGAACTGCAAAGCAACACTGAACATTGAGTTAAACCCTGAGTAGTGGGAGTAGTGGAAACCACCCAGGAAAGCCTGTTCTCATTATGTTTCTATTTCAGATTTGGGGCATCAAGAGGTTCAGATAAGCCTATTCTGAACTTTGGGTACTCACCTGAGCCAAACTTCCAGGGATTCTGAGGTTCATCTGTTGCTGGTAATGAGTAAATGAGCAATACCAGGATAGTTGGTCACTAATTTCTGATGCTCTATGACATTCTGACATGAGTCTTTCAAACTCCATATTGTTAGAATATCAAACCCACTCATTTTCCTGAACTCCTGAGACTCTGACTTTTTCAAATGTCAATTGTGCCATTTTGCACCTAACTTGTTTGTGCAACTATGCACCCAGTCTTTGTACTGAGTTGCCCAGTAAGAGACTTCACTTGCTTTCTGAGCATGTAAATGTCCAATTTTTACATGCAGGCATAATACCTGTGCAAATCAGACAAGCCTCCAGGTAATCCGGTTCTGACCCTCTGCTCTGATTTCTGGCTCTGACTCTGTCTCAACCCTTGGCTCTGGCTATAGTTCTATGCCTCAGTCTTGGTTCCTGGTTCTGACCATCTTGATACTGCGCTATGGCATTTAGACTCCAACCACTAGACCTGACTCCTACAACCCGTTCTCCTGAGAGTTTGAGCCGCCCATTTAAAAGGAAGGGATCATTCAGGGAAATAGGGGTCCAGCTCTGTGAGCAGGGATCCCAACAAGACCAACGTCTCCCTCTCAAGGATAGTGGGTGCTGTATAAAATCTGCAGTCACAGATTACAGTCCTGCAAGTTCAAGCCACACCACCTGCCGCCCCCACCCTTGACCACCAACCAGCAACCAGATTCCATTATCAGATAAATTTGGCTGTGACTGCAGCATCTTCCACATCTCTTTGTACAGCCCCTATGCTACCAGGACTTCCTCGACAAGTTTGACAAGCAGAAAGCGGATACCTTGCTGCCCCATCACAGTTATCACTGCCCCCTTGATCTTCCACTGGGAACAGAGCTTCCCTTTGGACACATATACTGTCTCAGAGACCAAGATATAGGCCGTCCAGAGCTACCTTCAAGAGAACCTTTGAAAGGGGTTCATATAATTAGAGATGTACCAATCTCCTAGAACTGGAAGGGACCTTGAAAGGTCATCAAGTCCAGCCCCCTGCCTTCACTAGCAGGACCAATTTTTGCCCCACATCCCTAAGTGGCCCCCTCAAGGATTGAACACACAACACTGGGTTTTAGCAGGCCAATGCTCAAACCACTGAGCTATCCCTCCCACCTGATATATCCATTAGCCTCTCCAGCTGGGACACTGATCTTCTTCGTAAAAAAAGGATTGATCCCTGCCACTCTGAGTGGACTACAGGATGCTAAATAAGGTCACTGTTTGCAACCGGTATCCCTACCCCAAGTCAATTAATCCTCAGAGGCTTTGCTCTGTCAAGATCTTCCTGAAACTTGACCTCTGTGGAGCATACAACTTGGTATGGATCCGGAAAGGAGATGAGGGGAAGAGCACCTTCCATACCCAGTATGGACATTTCTAGTACTTAGTTATACTAAGGAAACATCAGGGTCCCGAGTAAAGGTAGTCTCATGCAGCTCCACATTTACAGTATCCACTGCAGGCCTCCCATCATTGTGAACCGGTGTACCATGGCACACAAACTTACAATATCCTTCCTTCCCCCAAGTCCAGCACACGGCATTTCTGGCACATAGCAGTTCTAGCCAGGCAGGCAATTGGCCAAGTGACCCATTCTACCACAGCGAGGACCCAGAAACTTTTGCTGTGGAGCGGGAGTAGGTGGCACCATATGACTCTGGGTGATGGAAGCAGGAGGAGCAGATGCTGGTTTAAGTGTAGACAAAAAGTTATCTGCAGTCTGAGACACGGAGCCCCTTTCAGCCTGAGCCCTCTCACATGCCTCCCTCTTAGTGATCACGGCACCAAAAGTTTGAGTTCTAGCATCTTCACCGAGTAACCATTTGCCCAGGTGGTTATTGGCTATGCCAATCACAAACATCCCTGAGCATGATCATCATAACATCCCCAAATTCACAGTCCTGGGCCACCTGCCACAGACAACATGCAAACTCACATATGGTTTCATTGGGCTGCTGGCGAGCTTTAAAAAATGTTTTCCTCTAGCAGAACAGAATCTGCAAGGCTGAAATACTCATTGCGGCACTGCACAGCTGCATCAAAGGAGACTGTGGGTTCCAGGAGTCCACCATAAACATCAATGCCATCATGGCTTAAGCAGTTCTGCAGCAAGGGTAACTTAGCAGCATGGAAGAGTTGCAGGATTGGTATGTAGTTCAGAAAATTCCGAATAAAGTGTCACCAGTTAACAGCCCTACGATGAGTAGGCAGCGTGGGTTGCAGAATAGACCCACTTGTTGCCATAATGTAATGCTCTGATGCACTCCAGAACAGCAATCTCAAAACACAAGGAAATTGAAACAAGATACACAGGTGGTCAATGAAAATATGTAATAGCCACGAACCAGTTAAGTCAGCAACAGTCTGAAAACACATAACAGTCCAAATGGCAGGTATGTAGCAGCAGGCCCTGAGTAACTGCCCACATCCAACACACACAAAGGAGCTGGAACACTGAGTTCAGGGAGCAGGAACCAGGAAACAAACAGGAATGGGGTGCAGGAGCAATGAGCAGGACGGCCACACCCCAGTCATCACAAAAGGGGCAGTGCCACTGGCACAGCATGCTCCCCTCTTAGTCTCAACCCCCAGGAAAGCCTCTTTGCAGAGTTAGAGAAAGCTGGCAGGTGTCTGCGGGATTTTTTCTCATCCTGGCCTTCCCCTCTCCCTCTCAAAGAATACCCCCATACTGCAGAGAGGAGTAAATTGTTGTAGACAGGCTCAGTTTATGCTTCTGCCCCAGCCCTGGTTCGGAACTCCATTTTGCTTTGGTGTGGAGGGTGGTGTTCCATAGGAAGCTGGTGGAGCACCTGGCAGCACAGCTGCTGAACAAGTCCTGCTGCTCAGTCACTTATGGAACTAGAGCAAGGGGATGGCATTCAGAAGGCAAAGGGTCTCCATATAGAAGATTGTAGGTGAGGAACCTCCCACTTCTACTAGGGTGGGGGAAGGATGGAAAGCCCTGAGGGGTGAATCTAAGGGAGGGTGTAACCAGGCTGGCCAACTCCTGGGTGCCCCTCATTTCCTAGCGTCACACTAGTGGGATCCTGCCTCAGTTTCCCTTCTTGTACTGTTCAAATAAAACTTCACTTCGGGCTTTTTCTTGGCCACAATATCCTTCCTTGGGAACTGGGTTTATTAATCTAAAAATAAACAGCAAATCAAACTCAAAATCCCCAAACAAAATCCATTTCTATGTCCCCACAACCCAAGGTTTCTCTTCCTCCCAGGCCTTCCTCCCTGGGGTCTTTGCAAGCTCTTTCCTGCAGATGTCCCTGCCTAGGGTAATTCATTTGGTCTCAGGGTTTTTTCTACCAGAATCTTTCCTCAGTCCTGCCACAGCTTTCCCATCATTGCAGGCACCTGCTGCCCTCGATAGGGAACTACCTGATACAGCCTAGGTGTGCCTCATTCTGTAATCAGGGCTGACTAGCCCTGTTACAGAAGGCAAGTTGTCAAATGCTGACTGGGACCTTCACTTAGCAAGGTCTCCTTAATAACGAGTCCCCTATTTGGTTGCCACTTGGTGGCCTTCCATATTTTAAGTCTTCCCTTTGGCCTGATGGGAGAATCCAGAAGAAACTTCCCCAGTTTCAGCTTGTGGCATTTCTATTCCCCTCTGCTGCCTAGTCCCCAGTTGGGGAGAATTAGGCTTAATGGCAGGTGGGTGCTGGGCAGTTCATTTTGTTCCAGCCATTAGGAATATCTTCCAAACTGCAGGTGACATTCTATTTCTTTTGCTTCACAAAGACTTAATATCTCAAAGACTAAATTTTAATATGGCTTGTGGCTGAATCCTGCTTTGTAGCTGTGGTGCCTTCTGCTGATCGTATTGTGAGACACCAGTGAGAAGGCACTATATCAATATTATTTTCTACTGAATATGACCACACTGAGGGCAGGTCTACACTACAGGGTTAAACCAACCTAAGTTATGCAACTCCAGCAATGTGAATAACACAGCTGGAGTTGATGGAGCTTAGGTCGACTTATTGTAGTGTCTACACCACACTGGGTCGATGGGAGAAACCCTTATGCTTCTCATTCCAGTGGCGTACTGGAATCGATGGGAGAGCGATCTGCGGTCAATTTAGCGGGTCTTCACTAGACCCACTAAATTGATCCCCAATGGATCGATTGCCACAGTGTCAATCCACGGTAAGTGTAGACAGTCTAATTACATGGGAGATATAAGAACTCCTAGTGATAAAGTTATTTTAGAATTGGGTATATTCTGCTTTTCATGTTGGTGAGTTAAACATGAAAAACTAATTGCTAGCAGGATATACGCATGGACCACAGTGCAAATTGCAGATCTAGATGTAGACTGCCACACAGACTGGGGTTGTTTGGATCTGGGGTTTCAAAAGCAAGCTGTGAATTTTGGATCCAAATCCAAATTCCCACAAAATTCTTGGTGCTTGGATCTGTGTTACTGATTCAGGTTTGTTTCTTCGTAGAGAAGATCCTGTATTCTTTGATGTGTTGTTCATACAGAATTTGGTACAGAGTATTTTTCTTCTAGTCCACTTGAAATCTTCAAGAAGGTAAGGAGTTGAGATTTATTCCTACTACAGTTTCATACAGTGCATTGTCAGATACATTCTATATGGGAGAAACCAACCACTCTTGCACCAACAGTGTCAGTTTGATGGTAGGTCAGCTGCACATCCTTTGCTATTACTACTTCCTGGTTTGTTTGGTTTTTTTCTCCTTCTTCCTAACCTTTCTATTTAGGCCTGACCTTGTTCCCATTAAAGTTAATTAAAACTCTCCTTGACTTCAATAGGATATAGGCCCCTAATTTGTTTTCCCATCAATTTAGATTTCAATGTCCCTCAGGTAAGTCATTTACCCTTGAAAGTGGTGTTCTAATCCAGTGGCTCTCAAACTTTTTATACTGTAACTCCCTGAATCTCTATTCTTCCTAGCCAGGATATAATTGGCCCCCTCCCATTTAACAGTATGGGAGATGCAGAGTGGTGGTGGCCCCTGAAAGCTTTTCATGACCACCAGGTTGAGAACCCTTCTTCTAATCCAATGCAACATGCATTGTAATATACACGTCCCTATATTTATACATAATATGCAAGTCAGTGAGAGGTGAGAGCTCTCAGCAGTTTGCAGGATTGAATCTGTATATTTAAGTGACATTTTACTATGACTACATATGACTGTTGCAAGAAATCTCTTCTTGTGTTGAGTTATGTATTTGTATACCACTGCCTCACATTTTGCTGTTACAGCTATTTCAATATCTGAATAAAAAATTAAATGAGAAAAGAAACAGATTGAATTTGATACATGCTGAAAAATCATACCACCACAGGAGCCTGAACATAAATGTGTTACTAATCAGGAAAATTCCTGGAAGTCAGTGTGTGTATCTGGGCAGTAAGCTTAAAAAATGATGGAGCCAGATGGGCTGATTCATATGCCAATATGTTGGCTTACCCAGCAAAACATATCTGAAGATCAAAGCAGCAAGTGGAATATGGAAACCCTATCTAAAATAGTGAAGTGTACATTTTTACTCCTATTTTAAATTTGCAACACCTCGTATTCAAATATTCCCTTTATCATCTTAAACCTTACTTTGAATGCTCCATATTGGAATGAGTCAGGCACATTACTCAATGTTGAAAATGTATAGTTTATATTTTAAATTAGTTACATTTATAAATTTTGTTGTCCATAGTAATGTCATGACTGTGGGATTCATCTACATGCCTTAAAAACTAATCAGGGCACTTTGTTGCCATGAACGGTACCATTCAGACAGGCCGGCAGACTGAAGTTCTCTAACAGAACTGATCCCGATCAAACAGTTGCAGTGCAAGGTTCCCCTATCCCATCCTGCAAAAGTACCTCCATCCTGATCTGGATGGACAAGCTTTAGGTGCAAGTAAGGAGTTCAGATTCCATGGCCCATTGTAAGCTAATTCTTCGGTCATTTTAGATTGCCAGCTAGGGTACCAATTGTTTTGATGCCCTTTTAGATGAGGACATCTGTCCTTTGGTACCTGGGCTCATGAACACGCACAGAAGTTTCCATTGTGTGGCACCAGCTAAAAAGTGATCTCAGTTTTCTGGAAGATCCTTGTACTATCAGCATAATCTAACTCGGGTAATAAAGCAAATGGTTCACAGAGCTGTAAAGGAAGAATAATCTCTGTGTATGAAAGACACAGAGCCTGGATTTACCAGCAAAATTAAAACTACGCTTCAAAGGACAACAAACATGAAAATATTATGGAAAGGTTTGCCATGAACCTATGGCAGCAGCTGGGAGGCATTGGAGAAAATTAGACGATACATCGCATGTAATATGTGCATTTGACAATGGGTAAAATTCACGTTGGCAAAAGGAGAGTCGGGGGTGGAAACTGCACCTTTTGGTGCCAACTTCCCTCAGAAGGATCCCCCTCAACAGCCTCTCCCCCTGGGGTTGCTATGAAGTACCAGTTTCCAATTAAAGTTCTCGCGTCCTGGCATTACCTCTGTTCATTATATAAGGAGATATGTATTTGGGGGATGACACTATACAGTGCTTGTGGAGCAGTGGGAGGAAGAGTCCGAAGTCACATTACTCAAGTACGACCCATTTCTGAAATGCAGTTTGGGAAGCTCTGATGAGAAACACATGATTGAATCTTACAGACATTTAAGATGGCAATTCAAATGAATGGCCAATGGCAAAAGCTCCAGCGCTTTCAAGCAACAATATTTATTTGGACCATAGAGATGAAATTCCTGCATATCATGGGATTCTGCACAAAGGACATTGTATCATACTACCACACACCATGAGCGCATAGTCTGGATTGAGAGGTATGAGAATAGCGCCTCACTTTCCTATTCTTGTCAGTCATGAATACTATTACTGAAGATAAGGCATCCAAGTATGAAATCTACAGCCAATGCAGGAGGCAGAATGTAAAAGAATTACTGAAACCACATGAGCCATCACCCTTGGTCCAAGGTTGGTGCAGATCTATTTCAATTAAAAATAAAAAGATTACTCATTGGTGGACGACTGTTCACATTTTTAAAATGAACTGGTGCCCAACACATCAATTAGCAATGTGATAACTCACTGTATAATGAGTTAAGAAGAGATAATGGCCCACAATTCACGAGTGGCTTTCTGGCAATTTTTGATCTGTCAGTTCGAGTACACCATGTCAAACACTTGCTATGATAGCAAAAGTCAATACAAACAGCTACACTTGATTTGATAAAAGAGCTCTGGGAGTTTCAAGGGATCCATACTTAGCATTGCTAGAATATTGCAACACATTTTCTCAGGCCTTTATTGCGATCACCAGTTTATAGAAAAAGTCTTAGAGCCAGATAACGCTGAAGTATTTAGTATTCATTATGGTAGCACCAAGGGGCCAAGGCCCATCATGCTAGGCACTATGCAAACATAACAAAGACACTGTCTGCCCCCTAAAAGAGCTGTGCACCAGGATACTAGAAGCAGAGAAATACCCAAAGAATGTCAAACCATTACCTTCATTTGCAAGATAGACATGTTCTGTTCCAAACAAAAAGTGGCTGGCAACCTGCTAATGTAACAGTCCAGACCAAGGATACGTGTAATAAACACGGCAGCGGGTCATTCCAAGAGAGGAACATGACGTCTAAAGGCAGCTAAGGAGAAAGACGACTGTCTTTCCATCTCTTGAGGACCTCCAGAAGGCTACAGACTGTACTTCCATGCTGACAATGAAAAGCACCAGGAACAGGAGAAACAGGCACCAAGTGTCAGATGCACCTCTGTGGGCGAAGAGGTCACTGAAGAAAGAACTGCCTTGAGAATGCTAAGTGGCCATGTGATCAGAAACCCATTGAGGTTTAGAAATGATAATTATTGACAGAGGTCCAGTAAGAGGCAGAATAATCCCCTCATCTGCCAAGGGCTTCAGGTTGCCTGCCCTGACCTTAGTCCAACACATGTGATTTGTGCTTTTGTTTTGTATTCATCTGTGATTGGGTTTTTTTGGTGGATAATTCTCTATTTGCATTTGGTTAATAAAAAAAAAATTAGAGTAATCACTGGAGTTTCCCATCATTGTAGGAAATAACATTACTACAACCTGCTGCAGCAGCTAACAATAAGCGTGCTTTCTCCAAGCAAGGTTTTCTCCCCAAGGCTGGATCCTGGAGGTTTAGGATGCACATGTTGCAGGAAAGCAATCAAAAAAATCTGTGTGTGCTTCAACCCTGACCCTAACAACTGCCCATGGAGTCCTGCCTCCCTAGAGGCTACTCGCCCTCTGACTACCAGGTGGCTGCTGTTCGTTTCCTGAATTACTGCTGAATGCCTGCAGTCCTGCTGTCATTACTTCACCCTTGTGCACCCGGGGAAGTTCTAGGTCAGGCCTTCAACTTTCTGCTTGCGGGTATTCATTCAGGTAAGGCCTATTGCATGTCCTCATTTGTGAGGACCCAAAATCTAGTACTCTGTGCAGTGTAATCTCACAAGTTGAGGGTTGAAAGCCTTATTGCTTGGGATACAAATGTAGCCAGGACAGAGTATTGGAAAACTTCCTGGAGGGAGCAGCCCTGTACTGCTGAGCAGGAGAGATTAGGAGATAGATTTAGCCAAATTAATCAGTTGAGCTTGTGTGACAGCTGCAGTCTTGACTGATGCAAAGGATTGAACCAGGGACCTCTAGAGCTAAGACCATGAGCTGCTGTTGGAGCCATGCTCCCTAGCTGAGAGCTGTAACAGACTCTTATCCTCTGGGCACCATGGGTGGCAGGTGAACCCCCCTTTTGGGGAGGCTAGCCCCCAGACACCACCCCTTCTGCCCAAGCACACACCCTCACCTGCTGGTGCAGCCAGAGGAGCCCTGAACCCCCCTCCCTGCGGCTGGAGGAGCCCCAGCCGACCCACCCCAGCCGTGCTGGCTGGTTGGCTAGAGCTCCCCAGCCACCCCGGGCCCTTGGCCTGACCCCACCCCAGCTGCCATGGGCCACCAGCCCGAGCTGCCACCGGCCCGAGACCCGAGCTGAGCTGAGCCCCGCTGGCTTCGGGGGAGAGGAGGAGTGAGGGCAGGGCCTCAGGATAGAGCATCAGCATGGCCACAGGCCTGGGATAGGGTAAGCTTGGCCTCCTCTGGCCTTTGATACCAACTGCCCGTGTTGGGCACAGAGGGTGACTATAACATACTGGTCAGTGTGTTATGCTTGCGTTGTGCGCAGGGACTTCAAATATTCTCCTAGCCCTGATGAGTAGCAGACTGACGCCCATGTTCACAGCCCTCCTCTCAGGTACCGCCCTCTGCTCACACATTTCAGTAGTGGAACGGTTCTTTTCTCAGACAACAAAACTCTCTCCAGAGAGAGCCAAATAAACACCCTTTCTACAGCGCTGCATAAATAGCCTTTTATAGCTGGAAACGAGGGGTACCATTAAGAGACATGCTTAGGGGAAAAAGCCAGTCAAACCCACCAGCCTTTAGGCCATGTCGGGAATGCTGTAACAGCCTCATGAGAGATTCTGCGTAACCTCCTTCGTTCAGTGGCTCTTAACAATGAACGTCTAATAAATGTACAGTCTGCAAGAATTTACTATACAGTAACTAATCAGATGTATATAGTCATAAACTTCAACAGCTCTGCTTCTGTGATTTATAGCCATCCTTAATTACAAGTTATACTAGGATATGAGAGGTAGGACTCCAGTTATACAGTGATGTTGTACAATTGCACATTGGTCAGAGCGTTTTGGAACAACTAATTAGTAATGCTGCAGAATCTGTAAGTGACCACTTTAAAAAATAAATCTTAGCTCCACGGTCATGCTAAGCATTACAAAGAAATCCCAGAAGAAACCACTGTAGGAAATACTAGGGCTTATTATAACATAGAACAAGTCTCCCTCCTATTATAAAAGGAGTGTATACTGGGGTTTTCTGCATGAAAGCTTTTAATCAGTTTCCTAGTCGTGGAAGTTCCCTGCTTCCTATAGCCCAGAATAATAGAGTACATTCAAGAGCAAATTATGATTCTGCAAACGTTCATTACCTGGGCATCGTGGGCAGCACAGCTGTGGCACATGCACTGGGGTAGGGCAGTGTAGGCTTGGACATCTTATTCTGCTGCATAATACGTTCCCATTCTGGGGAAGGAATGCAACAATTAAATGCATGGATTGGGTATTGTGCCCTCTATTCTGCATCTAGGTATTGTGCTGAAGACTGTTGTTATGGGCCAGATTCTGATCTCCGTTACACCAGTGTAAGCCTGGGTAACTCCACTGATTCCAGATTTACACTGCAGGAACTGAAATTAGAATGTGGAATAAATCCACAAAATAGCATAAATGCTTTCAAATCAAAGGGAGCATCTAGAAATGGGATTGCAACAATTTTCACTTGTGTATTCAAGTGTCTTTTGAGCCAAATTATACTTAGAAACTGCTTTTCCAAGGCTAAGGAATATATGATGGATGATAGGTCTCTGAGGAACCCCCTGCTGAGGATTCATTTGAGACCAAAAGAGATCATAGAGTCTGTAATTTTTAATTCTTCCACTAAACCTGCAGAGAGTCCTCTGTTCTCATTGTATTGATTCCCCAATAGGCAAAGGAAACCAGTTGATAAATAGTTATTTTTCTAAGAAACATGAGCAGGATTTGGGAATAGGATTCATTATTCATAATTCATGTAATATTCTGTTTGACCATATCTAGGTTTGATTTATAATTAAAGCACAGGGAATATTCAGTCTCCAATGTCTATAAACCATCTATGTTACACCAGAAAAGACTAGACATTACACCAGAAAAGACTATTTCAGATTTCCACTTCCCAGCCCTAATTCATACCCTTAAGTTAGCTATGAAAGCTGTTAATGTTTGTAAAGAAGAAAGACTCTTCAACATGAACATTGATGCTGTGCTACGTTTGTGAATGATTGTAGTTTCTGGTGTAGCATGAAATAAATCCATTTCAACTTCACATGGGCCATCAGAATACTATGAGACTGGCCCAGCCAATCAGTTTCCATTTGACTGGGCTCCAACATGCATTAGAATGTCTTGATATGGTCCCGTCACTATACACAAGCAATCCTTGTCGTTGTCATAAAGTGCAATTCCACTCTGCAAAATGACTCTGAAACGTTGTGTCTCAATGATTATAGATTGGATGCGCTGGGGTTGCAAAAACCGGGCCAGTCTTTTTGTTGTAAACTCTTTGGGGCACAGCGACTGTCATTTACTACAGGTCTGCTTGATGGGACCCCAGACCGATTGGTTCATAGGCATTGCGACAGTATAAATGTTAAATTCTCTGCTGATGTAAATGGGCCTGCCTCCATTGGCTTCAATGGAGTTTTGCCTATTTACATCAACAAAAAATTGACCCAAAATGGGGTTTTGAATTACTAGCCATGCAAACGCAACCTGAGTTCTGAAAACCAAGCTAGATTCTTTCCTTCTTGTGCATCATTAACATAATATGTCCTGCAGGCCAAGTGCTATCCTCAGAGACACCATTGCCTTCAGTGGGTTTACACTGTTGTAACTGATTAGAACTTAGTAAGCCATTCTGATTATGATAAACAAGGAAAAATAGAATTCAGCTCCTTCTGTCTTAGCTGTGTCTGCATTGCTTAAAAAGTAGTAAACTTTTTTAGTCACTGATGGCTGCAGATCTGACTCTGAACACACACAGGGAGCAGCTCTATTGAGTAAGAAGGTGCCCTGTTTATAGAGTCACTTTTCAGAATAGAATAATGATCTGGCAGTTTATAAACAGTTTGCTTAGCTGAAGCTAACAGTCTTTGTGCAATTCTAACTCTACCTGTCCCTGCCTGGCGGGAGATAATGAGTTCTCTTTAGGTACTTGCTTTACTTTGAACCTGGAAGCTTTTGCTTTTAAACAGGAACATGCAATCACTGTAACACGTGAAATACCAATTACTACTAATTTACTGCAGTAATTTCCCCCTTAAAATAAGAGCCTTCTCACTATAGGTCAACATTCAGGTGGCATTTCTTGGAGCTAAATCTTTGTCCAAGCATGAAGCTGGAGTAAATGGATGAGCACTGGGGATGTCCACAGGAAATCCTCCCATCCAGGCTGCAGAGTGGCCATGCTTCCACTCCACAGCTACTTCTGCACCCCTGCAAAGAGGGGGAGGAGGGAATTGGCTGGTGGATCCAGGTAGTCCCTGAGGTGCAGGGAGCCACTTCTGGGCTCTGCTTGGTGGTGCACCTACCCTCTATTAAGCCATGTCAGAAATGTTGTAACAGCCTCATGAAAGATCCTGCGTAGCCTCCTTCATACAGCGGACATGGTCTTCTATCCTACTTCCACCCCTCCTATATCCCTTTGCACCAGTTCTGTTGTCATTCAGTCCATGTGTGTTTGTGGAAACAGGATTTTCCCTGCATGAATCTTATGATGAATGGGTTTGCATGGAACATGGCAGTTCTCCTTTAACTTTAATACCTATGAGGCCTTCCTCATACGCTAAGTTTGCATTCCACATGCTTTCCTTTTCCTCCAGCTTTTCTAACTTCTTTCTAAAAATCACTGATTGATGATTTCTCTTCAGACACCTAACGTCTCAAATTAATTTTCCCCAACCCCTACAATAGGGCATCACCCTTCAAGCAGTTTAATGAGCATTTTACCATTGATTCAGAAGGACTTTTAAACATTCATGGAGGGTCAGCAAAAGTGAATGGAAAATCCTCATAACTTTAAAACTCTGGAGTGTCACATGTGTTAGTGATTCAAATCCCTGAACCATGGTGGGTTTTCTGTATAGTCCTTTTAAAGCACTCAGGGAGAAATTCTGCCCTCCGATATGCCCTTCCCCCCCCAGCTATCATGTTGCCACAGGGTCTATCACTGTGGTATCTAAACATCAATCACCAATTGAAGGGAGCCTGATCATGTCCTCAAACCCTATAACTTTAAAAAAGAGACTTTCCCCCTTTTTCGGTTTGTTTCTGAGCAGCAGGAGGAAAAGATATGCCAAGCCAAGCTTGTGTGCTACTGTTTGTATGTGCGCATGAAAGTGAAGTAGCAGATTCTTTAGGATAAGTGCTGCACAGGGCCCAGTGTTTTATATTTGCAGGGGGATAAATGGTCCAAAAGAATTTATTGAGCATTAAAGATAGCAGACCAAACACAACATCTGGAGTGTCACGTGGTAGTGATTCAAATCCCTGAACCATGGTGGGTTTTGTGTTTAAAATGACTATAAAGCACTTTAAGGGACAAATTCTGCCCTCTGATATACGCCCCCCCCCCGACCCCAGCTATCTGTCACGTTGCTACGGGATCTATCACTGTGGTAGCTAAACATCAATCACCAATTGAAGGGAGCCTAATCATGCCCAGAAGGGCTCATCCTTTCATGTCAAAGCCAATTCTCCCTACTCCCCAACCCCTTCTTTTCTCCTCCTTCATTCTCCCTGCCTTTTCCTGGATTTTTATAAATTGTGGCATCCCAGCCTAGTTCCCCCAGTGCTCCGAGGGAAGAGATTTCTTTACTGTGGGAATGCCTTATTGGAGAGTTGGGTGTTGCATTTAGATCTCAACACAATCAAGCTTGGGCTCAGTCTAATCTTCCATCCAAAACGGTTAGGACCATATGTGGCTGCAGAGTTGATATGAGTCATGGTTCAATGCAAAGAATATGCAAGGCTGATGCGTAGTTAAGGAGTCTCTTGCCTGTTCCATCACTGTAAAAGCATGCATGAGCTATGTATTTTTGCCAAAATTGCCCTTCTCTGTTGAGGCAGCGAATCCCAGCTGTGGAATACCTTTTTCTTTCTGCAGTTGCTGTGGAAGCCAATGGGAGATGGACACTATAGGAGAGTAGGATTGAGCCATACTGCCATGTAAATTCAGTGTAAAGACATGTACTCAGTTAAGGACATGCAAGGAGTCACTAGAGCTAAACCTGAATTGACCTACCTCTGAGCAAAGACAGTTAACACAATAAACGAGTCCATAGGGTTCTAGGTAGGGATGCCATCTTTCTCCTACACGGTACTTCTTATCTTGAAACACACAGTATGTCTCTGAATCTGTTAAAATAATATGGAATAGAAAGAGCTATGAATTAATAATCCTTTTCAGTGCAGGAAAGCAGTGGTAGCTATGGTATCTCAATTAGGACTCTAAGTAAACCCCAGGTAGCTGAGTTTGTTTAAGGTGCAAAGAAATTCGTAAAGAATTCTTCTTTTTCCTTTTCTTCGAGAACACAATTTAAAAATTAATGCCTTCATATTGGATACCAGTTTCTAGACAGGACACTCCCCAGGTTTCTGATGTGGTAGCTTTCAGACTGGGTTGCTTCATTAGCCTTTCACATCCTAGAGACTTGGGTTCAAATCCTCTGTAAGTCACAAATGAAAGTGCTTAGTTCCCTCAGCCTAATTCATAGTAAATAAAATGTTCCCAATTTCAAAGGTATTGCAGCAGTCTCTGCTCAGGACAGCAGAAGTGTTGAAGGACAGAATGAGGAAATGTGCATTGTACTTATATGGCATGTTCCATAGTTTAAGAACCAGATCAAACAGGAGCATGGCGTGTTATTTGATACAGTGTGTTGATCTTATCTATGCAGCAGTGTGCAAAATATTTTAGGGGCCTATTTTGCAGCAAAGGCCTCTAATTTCACAAGTATAGTTTTCCACTTGCAACTAACAGCACACACAACTGGTATCATTTAGCCATCTACTTATGTGATGCTGCTTTGGTAAATGTTAATGTCAAGCCTCATGATAAATTATCACCCTTCTTACAAACACATCTTGAAACAACACACAAATACTTGGCTCCCAAATATTAGAATGAGAGTGGAATGTCCTTAGCATTCAGTCTGCTAAAAGCAGGTAGCAAGATGCAGGGATTACTGGTAGCATGTGTAAAGTGATCTGCTTTCACTTCAGACAGCTGCATGGTGAATGACGCTTAGTGTCTGAAAAAGTAATGAGCTGAAGTTGCAACTGGAAGTTGCTGAATTTTCCTGTGCAGCCTCTGCTCTAGACAAGGATAATTTGCACAGTTCTTTTTTGTGAATAAGCTCAGGAGAGCAGAAAATGCCTTCTTTGGAGCAATTCAATTTATTTTTTGCTGCATCAACTTGCTTAGGACAAGAAGCTGGGTTTGAAAGATTTGACACTCTGTCTGTGACTACTCCTTGAAGTGCAAACACTGAGCTTAGACACAGGCCAAAAGAGCTGCACATGCAGGTCGCGAAAGGCACTAGGTGTCTCCTAGCAAGACCATAGTCTTCCTATAGATACTGGAGTATGGTGTTAGTTACTCCTTCCTATCATTCACTCTTTATGAAATGTGTTAACATCTCCCATGGATCATTGGGTTTCTAGAAATATTTCCTTTGTCTTTTTTGTGTTCCTTTCAATATATCGCACCAAGTTTTTGACAGTGCCTGGATCCTTCATTTTCTCAAAGACTATTGCATCTCTCATCCAGTTCATATGAGGTTTTTTGGAACACAACAGGTCTGCCTTGGAGGAGGTTTACACTAGCTGAAAACCTCAGCACAATAGACTTATGGATGGGACAAAATCCAGATAATCTGTCAGATGTTTATAGAGGTCACTAAAATGCAATTAAGCACACTCTGTATGCAGGATATCTGAAGTAAAACAGATTTGGCAGCTTGATGTGTTATGTTCTTTATGATGTGATGAAAACTGTATGGTTTTAGGGAAATAGACCACAATTTATTTTGATTTGATTTTACTAAATGAAAACAAGCAGACACATTTTTTCAGCGTTAGGCTTATTTTAATGCAAAACCGTTGTTAAAGTTCTATTACATATAAAATTTTTATTTGACACGCACAATTGATAGACAACAGGAAACCCCACATTTAGTTTAATGTGATAGATGCATTTTTCTTTTGAAGTTTACTTACGTTTTATTTGTTCCGATTTACCTCCATCTATGAAAAGGAGCCAGAGCACACAGGAAAAGATAAATTGAAAGTCCTCCAATCTCCATTTTTTCCTCATCTTTGCCAACAAAAAGGAAAGAAAAATCCTTCAAAGGGCAGAATGTTGAGTTGCTGGGAAGAAAATGTGAAAAGACTTAAGACTGAAATCCTCTGGGACTAC
Organism: Mauremys reevesii; assembly: GCF_016161935.1. NCBI lineage: Eukaryota > Metazoa > Chordata > Testudines > Geoemydidae > Mauremys > Mauremys reevesii. The sequence goes on along the minus strand of NC_052631.1, from coordinate 85,784,320 downwards.
TTAAAATGAAGGTCTCCAATATGATTTCAACCAACATATAAAAATCGAAAGCTGCCAGAAAACAAGACAAGACAAAACAACAGCAAAAAAAGTCTGTACAGAGCTTTGTTTAGTGGAAACATTTTAGGCTTGAGATTAAATCGCTTCATTTTTGGAAAAGGGACCACATTCCCTTTCATAAAAGCTGAAAAGTGGGTATTACATCTTATGAAGTCCTTCTCTGATTGCAAAGCAAAGAACTTGCAAAGTCTAAATTCTTAGAACCCTCTTTCACAAGAGAAATAGTTTGTTTAGAAGCTTTTCCATGGACAGAATCAGATCTTTTGTATGTAAAGAAGGAAGTATGAATGTTGGTTGTAATGCCTTAGCTTTGCCATGGTAAGAGTAATCTGAACCTTGAATATATGTTAACCCTTTAATGTGCATTCCCATTTATTTCAGTAGGTTCAGGATTTCACCCCTAATCAATTCATCCCCCATCTCCTCATATTTTGGGACTCCATAAAATTGATTGTTCAGGAGTTAACTCTTACCGTTACCTTGAAACCTGTCTTAATAACCCCTGCATTCTGCAGTTTTATACTGAAGGCACAATATGCAAATGACATGCCAGTCTTTATTCATGCAGATCCTTAATATCAACACCCTGTTAGCATGGAGCATAGTCATCAAGTATGCCTTGCCCTGAAAGCTCCACTAATGGTGCCAGAGCGCCTTTTGTCTGACTTTTTCAAGACTGTCAGTCTCCTTAGAGTGAAAAGAGGAAACTGATCAAATTGTAATTAACATGAATCTTTTTTTTTTTTTAAATCCAATCTGGAACAAATTAATAAACATGTGAATCACAATAAAGAAAATTATTGTCTCATTAAAAGGACAGTTGGGAATAATTTACAGTGTTATTCATGTGGGTTTTTTAAAACAGTCTCAGTATTGGTTTTCCTTATGAAAGTTTGAAAAGTAATTCACCACTGGCAATTTAAACAATTATATAAACTTTTAAAAATATGTTCAAGTCATTTGACCTCTTTAGATAAGTGATCTTCAGATAATTTATCAAAAATTGAACCCTGGACCCAGATTTCACAAGGTTTCAGTGACGCAGTTTCAAAGCAGAAAGATTTACTATACATGTAAATTAAAAAATTAAGGACAATTTAGAGGAATGGAGAAGCACTGAGAAAAAACAACACAAGTTCACCTTAAAATACTGTTTTTCAAATTCTCATTGAAGAAACTAAACAAAATGCTTATACAAGCTACAGAGTAATCATTTTAAGTCATGTACTGATCAATACCACTTTTAAAACATCTTCCAGGTAGAACTATTCTTTCTGACTTGGGATTGTATAACAAGGGGCTGATAATTTGGATGATTTGATCTATTATGTATGTTTATCTCTCTTATTCTATAATTTCTTCCACTCTCGATCCTCAAAACAACACCAGAAGCATGACCATCAACCCTCCCCATTCAAAACAGTACAACCACTCTGTCTACTCATCATTGACCTCTGTCTGGTACTGTATAGCCTCATCCTAAATAATTTAAAATGCATCTGAGAACATTCAAAAGCATAATGTAACTTTTAAAGGGTGCTCTTTACACAATAGCAAAATAGAATTTAAATTTCTTCTTGGGAACAAGAAATAAAATTTCATTTTAGAAACAAAAGTTTGTCATCATTTTTTCCCTCAAGGTGTTCAGATCACACGGGACGTTTTCTAAGATAAATACTTTTTAAAAACTTGTTTAAAATGGAAAAAATTGCAATTTAGTCTCAGTATAACATGCCAGTACTCAGAGCAACAGTAGCATGCCTCAGATCACTAGAACGGGCAAAATGTGGGCATTTTAAATACTCTGACTTTTTTGGGGTGCTGTCTGGTTGTTTGAGCAAAAAATATTTGTAAATGGAGCACAGTTACTCCTCTTGCAGTCTCGGGAGCACTTTGATTGTTAGCTAGACCGGAAAGAACTCAGAAATCCTTCCATTTCAAAATGTCATTTCTTTAAACCCCATCTTGCTTTAAAAAAGGAATGTTAAATAGTACAATGAAAGAGGGGAATTAATAATGGAAATTAGATGGATTTTTAATCTCTTTAATTTCAGACTCGTTGTTACAATAAACCCAAATACAGATACTTTTAGCAATAAACATATTTCCTTTATTTTTGAGCAATAGCCTCAGTTGAAAATATTCTGATCTACTTAACTGCAATTAAAATTAACCTTTTTATTATCCGTTATTGGTATTCATCAGTGAGAACCCCATCTTTAATTAGCATTACCTAAGACTGAAATAAGGCAGAAAACAAAGACCTATTTTCATGTCTTTTGATTTCCAATAAATCCCATTTAATAGCTAAAAATGACAGTGCATGGGTCCACACTTTCTATTATTGAAACAAAGCAAGAATGTTCAAAGAAAATTCGAATACATTTTTAAAGATCAGTGACATGATCAATGTTATTACATGCAACTAGACACCAAATATGTTCAGATAAACTTTCTCCTAGAAGTTTAATCTGATTAGTGAGCACAAGATGTAAATTGCAGTTAGTTTAAGAAATGTCAGTCACCGATGGAATGGCTGGCTGTCCTTTTTGTAACATAAAAATGTACCACTTAGAAACATGCATTGTTGCTTTCTCATCGACAAAGTACAGCAGGGGGGGAAGATTTCCTAGGCACTGCATTAGGCTTGTTTTCTTACAATGGCAAATAATTTTAATAAAAGCTAGTTTGATGCAGCCCTGGCCACAGTACTGGCTTGTAATGGTTAAAGCCCATACTACTCCTATAGGCGACTGGACATAGAGAACTCTGTACTCTATGTCCACCCAAAAGCAGGACGAAAGTTTAGTTCAAGGACTAACTTTAGCGGGGTCGCCTGGGGCAGAGAGGGGAGACGTTTGCCGACTCCTCTAGCCGCTGAGCCCCATCCAGCCCTGCTCAGGGACACGGACAAGCCAGCCCTATGTGTCGGGGGGGGGGGGGGGAAGGGAGAAAGCGAAGGGCATGTCACCTCCGGGAGACCTGGGAGCCAGTCCCCGGCCAAGTGGCGAGCGAGCATCAGCAGGTGGGGGGATGGCAAACGGGCCCTGTTAGGCGTGTCTGTCTATGCCACAGCTCCCTGCCCTCTCTCGGTCCTGCCTAAACACCCCCTTGGTCCCTGGCCGGCGGCGGGCGGAGGGGAGAGACGGGAACAAACCTGCTGAGAAGGCAGAAGCTGGCGGGCGGGTCAGTTTCAGCAGCAGCCGCCGCTGGAGACTCGAGTGGCTCCCCTGGAAACAGGCGAGGGGCTTTGGCTGGGCTGGCGGGGGCGGAGAGGCAGGGATCTCACCCCCCGTGACTCAGTCACAGTCCCGGTGCCATCGCCTCCCCCCCCCCCCTCGGCAAAGCCCACTTGGGATTCAGCCTCTTCCTTCACTCCAGGAGCCGGGACGCTGGGGCTTGCTGGGTCCTATCACCCCCGCCCCCCAAATGAGCCGGGCTGGGGGGGGAGGTCAAGCCGGGAGCTGATGGAGAGTCCAGGGGTCTGACGTTGCCCTGCCGAGGGGGGAGAGAGACGAGGAGCCTCTGCCACCTACTTTCCTCGTCTTGCAGCTGCTCTGCCAAGGGCCGAAAGCCGGGAGCCCGGTGAGCTGGAGCTGGACCCAGCGCCTCGGAGGATGCTCTTAAATGACCCCCGCAGAGCCGCCGGCAGCGGGGCTGCTGCCTGCAGGAGCAGGAATGTAGCCAGAGCCCCGGAGATCCGCCTTCCTCTCCTTGCTCCGCGCCCCCCTCGCTTCTGCCTGGCACACAAGCGGTGATTGACAAAAGTTTGGGGTGGAGTTTGTTTGATTTTAGGTGGGGGTGGGGGCGGGGCTGTCTAAGGGAGGCAGGAAAGTCAGTGCGTTAGGAAAACGAGCTCTTTCCATGGCAGGGATCTTAGAGCCTCTCCCCTCCCTCCCTCTGTGCAAGGAAGCTTCAAAAGATCCTCTCTACTCAAGCAAGCTTCACCCTGAGCTTAAAGGGGCCGCTCGCCCAGATCCTGGGACTCGTTGCCCCTTGCAGGGGTCGGTGAGCCACAGGATACTTCATTTCCAGAAAAAAAAAAAGAAAAAAAAGCCATTCTGCCTATCTTTAGGCAGCAACTGGCAATGGTCAACGTTTAATAGAAACCTATTAAATGTCTATAGAAATTACTCTATACACTTAGATTTAATAGCCAGTGAGATCCTGTCTATAGGGGCTGGCGGGGGGGTTGTAATCATACAGAATTCTATCACAGCACTAGACTTCACTAATACATTCTACGGGATGGTTTAAAAATTAAAAACCATAGCAAGGTCCCCATTTTCTAACAAATTGTATAGGGCTTCCCCATAAGGCAAAGAGTTCAGTTCTGCTCAGTTTTCTTAGAGACAGAAATATAAACCAAGCTGGCGCTGTACCAGGCTTTCCACACACACAGAGCGCAGATCGTTGCTGGACTGATTAAGTTATTGTTTGTTGGGATTTGTCAGGCACCCTTTTCTGATACTCATGGCCTGGTCTGGTTTATTGTGTTAGAAGGTTTCAAGGTCATAATGAAAATCTGTTGGAACTAAATTAAACCCATGACTCATGACATTACATGGTTGGTCAAACATTCTTGTTCGTCTTGTTGTAGCCCCTTTAACTAATAAGAAGAGATCAGCAAACCCTTGACAAATGATCTGAGAGAAAGAGTGAGGTATGAAAAGACATCATGTAGGGAAACAAATTACAGCCTATTTCCCCTTAGTTTTGTATAAGGGTATTTGGGAGCTTAATACTGCTGAGAGGTCACAAGTCTCCTTGGACTTTAGTAAATCCCATAAAATTGAAAACTGAGTGCAACTTTTATTCCATCTATTGTAATACTAGACTAGATAGAACACTAGACATAGAGTTTATGGAACAATCCTGCATTAGCAGAGGGATGGATTAGATACCTCATGGCTGTTTTCCAGTTCAATAAGTAACTAGGGCTGTGTACTAATATGATTTTACAACTCTTAGCATAAACCCCCCATGCTCTGAAGCTAAACATTCTGAAAAGATTTTAGTGTGCAAACACATCCCTCCCCCTTGCCCCCTGTTACATCTCTTTCCATCTAGATTTTGGGTGTAAAAATGTATTGACTTCACACACATATTCCTATAGGAATAAAATTGCATTGATTACGAGGAAATCATAGTAATGAAGGTGGAAGCCACTGCCGCAGAATGACGGCCAGCACTTCTCTTGGATTGGGTGAGTTACAGGCAGAGGAAGAAATGTGCTTGTGGAGAAAGACAAATGCCAGGATTCTATCAGGAACATGATCTTAAATCTCATGGGTGAGCAGGGAATCCTACTAATTTAGGCCCTGATCCTGCAAAGACTTATTAATAGAACTACTCATGTTGGCTAAACTTAAGCATGTGCATAAATCATTGAAAGATTGGCGCCTAAAGTTCTGAGATAAAGGTGTGCAACACCTAAGGGGTTTGGGCCTTGGAATATTTTGCCTGGTCTGGTAGCATGGCTCTGGCCTATAAGACAGGTTTAATGTGGTGGGTGAACAACTCCCTTGTATGCACTCAGGCCCCAGCTTCTGAGCCAACCACCTATGACCTCTGAGAACTTAACTCAGAGCTTGATCCAAAGTCTAGTTAAATTAACTAAAATCTTCCATTGACTTCAGTGAGTATTGGACAGAGCCTTCCCAGGGGATACCCTACCCTCTGTTTGCCAGAAGCTGGGAATGAGCAACAGGGGATGGATCACTTGATGATTACCTGTTCTGTTCCTTCCCTCTGGGGCACCTGGCACTGGCCACTGACAGAAGACAGGATCTTAGGCTAGATGGACCCATAGTCTGACCCAGTAGGGTCATTCTTATATTATTGGCAAGTGGGGAGCCAGTCAGATGTGTGGCCACTTGCAAATCTTACTGCCTTCCCATTTCAGATGATGTGGCCTTAATCTCACAAGCTAAGCAGGAACAGACCTGGAGACCTCCAGGAAATGTAGCAGACACAGGCATAACAAGGTCCAATGGTTAGACACTGAAGCCAGATACATTCAAGTGAAATAAAGAGTGAATTGTTAAGTGAGGATAATTAACACTGGAAAAGCCTAACAAGAGACATGGTGGATTCTCCATCACTTGGTCTTTAAATCAAGATTGGATTCCTTTCTGAGAGAGATGCTCTAGTTAAACCAGAGATTGTTGGCTTCGTTTTGATGCAGGAATAACAGACTGAAGTTTCATGGCATGTGTTATGCAGGAGGTCAGGCTAGATGGTCATCATGATTCCTTCTGTCCTTATTATCTGTGAAAAAAAACCCATGGTGCTGTGGGAAGTGGTATTGGTGTCAGTTTTCCCTCTGAGTCAGAACTGAACCATTTCCCTGAATGGCATCAGGAGGAGCTATGCTGCTAGGGTACCATCTTTCAGATGAGATATTAAAGGTTTCCTGATCAGTGGTGGTGATTAAAGATCCCCAGGCATTTCTTTGGAAGAGCAGGGGCAAGTGACATGGTGTCCTGGCTGGATTTCAGTAGAATATTGTTTAGCTTATCTTCCTGAATTCCCATATTGCTACAGTTGGATAAGGAATTCTTTCCCATGCCAGGTCTCTCCACTGTTCTGTTACCGAAGCTGTTCTATTTTGAAGCTGTGTTCTGCCACAGAATTAGCTGCATTTTGATGCTGGATTAATTTACCTTTATATATAATATGTCTGTATGGTGGGATTTTCAAAAGTGCCTGAAAGAGTTCGACATCCAGCTCCCATTGACTTTCAGTGGGAGTTAGGTAAGTTTTTGAAGAGGCCTGTCCATAATTTGTAATTTGAAAAAAAGGAACTCTATAGAAATTAATTTAGAGTAAAAATAAAAATGTATTGCTGAGCTTTCTTTTGACTGTGTCTGCAATATCCTTTCCACTAGCTATTCTTATGGAAAAGTCCAATAGAATTTAATAGGCATGAAACTAATAGGATTTCTATAGGTATTACTCTATATAGTGTAATAGCCAGTGAGATTCTTTCAATAGTTTTTGGAACTGTCTTGTAGAATTCTTTAGCAGAGATGGAATTCTTTATTTGGTTCTAGTGAATAGTTCAAGAAAGTCTATGCCAAAGTCAGTATTTTCTATTAAATTCCCATTGTGCCCTGTATTGTGCATTGCATCTGATATGGCCCTGTATTAGAGAGTCTGTGAACATTACATATCACATACCTTATGGACTGCAATACTCAGATACAGTGCAAAGCAGAAAGCCTCCTTTGCTCTGGGCCCATGCAGTAGAGTGCAATTGCAGTTCCTGTATTCCCCAAAGCATAGGGATTTAGCACCCCTGGGGCACAGAACACCCCAAAGGAGAGAAGGCGCTGGTCAGGTATTTGTCACCTTACACACTGCCAGCAGAATTGACTGGCTGAACATGCAAAGCGACATGCTCTGGAGTTTTGGGAGGAAGGAATTGTGCTTGAAACAGAATATCTCCCCATGAGCCCCCAGGGATGGGTCTTAAAGCTACAAGGATGCTTTAAAGTTTTAAAAAGCTCAGAGATGAAGCCACATGACTCTCATTAAAGATAATAAAGAACGTGTATAGCTAAAAACCTGTGAAACTGACAGTTAGCGAGCCCATCTCCTCGTGCTGTGGATGCAGCTAAGATGCTTAGCAATACTCAGTTATGTCTAATGTCTCCGTTGTTGTGGTAATAAAAAGAGAACAAGAGAAGCATGCATACACTCAAATATATTGATACACATTTTTGGAGTTTTCTTAATACCAAATATTAACTCAGTCATTTAGATTTAGAGGGATGGTTAGCCTGTGGTCAGGTCTAGGAATCTGCAAAATTATACAAGTGTGAAAGGAAGCTTTTGAATTAGTAAACTCCTATGGGTGGTTTTTTTTTGAAGAAATATTTCTCATGCCTATAACTTGAACTGAGTGTTTTGAAAACTTATTAAATAGAAGATTATTCCCCAGATTTTATAATGCTATTTTTTAGCCGTGAGTGAATTTTTATGGGTACAATCAACTCCTGACATTGGGATTCATAATGGAAACACGAGCTTGGTCGTCTGTCCAGCATTTTTTATGAGCACTATATGCTAAACAGAAAAAGTTTGAGGATGGAACATTATTTTGTGATTACAAAAGAAGATTGGAAATCTGGATTCTTTGCTGTGCTGTTCACTCACTGTGTCTTTGGGCACATCAATCAATACACCACTCTCTGCCTTAGTTACCTGTGTGAAATCCTGGCCACTGGTCGTCAGGGGTAAAACATCAAGAGGTCTAGGATTCCACCCCCAAACTTTATCATTGGTAATTAAAATATTTATCTAAACAGGGCTATTGTGAGTCTTAGCAAATTAACAATTGCAAAATGCTTTGAGATTCTTGGATGAGAGGCACAAAGTGCAAAGTAATTTTAATAAACACAGCATAAAACTTGAAGTCTCAGCTGAGCAGCTTCCCTGTCTTCAGGAAAAAGCATCAGTGTCTGAGAAGTGAGAATGGCTGGAAATATTTTAATATCTCAAAAATGCAAATAGAATATAGTCTGTGACAAGATCAGGCCAGATGGGTACAAAAGAGTGGTCCAAGGTAGATACATTAGCTCCATGTTAAGCAGGTCCCTTTTCCCTGGGTAAGATAACAGGGACTATTCCAGAACACTCAGGAACTTTCTAGAACTAACTAAGGCAGGCAGGCTAATTAGGACACCTGTAGCCAATTGGGAAGTTACTAGAATTAATTAAGGCTAATCAGGACACCTGGTATAAAAAGGCTCTCACTCCAGTTAGTGAGGGGTGTGTAAGGAGTTGGGAGTGAGAGGATGTGCTGCTGGAGGACTGAGGAGTACAAGCGTTAACAGACATCAGGAGGAAGGTCCTGTGGTGAGGACAAAGAAGGTGTTGGGAGGAGGCCATGGGGAAGTAGCCCAGGGAATCGTAGCTGTCATGTAGCTGTTACAGGAGGCACTCTAGACAGCTGCAGTCCACAGGGCCCTGGGCTGGAACCTGGGGTAGAGGGCGGGCCCGGGTTCCCCCCAAAACCTCCCAACTCCTGATCCAACACAGGAAGATCTCTGAGGCTAGCAAAATCTGCCATTAAGCGCAGGACCCACCAAGGTAGAGGAGGAACTTTATCACAATTCCTAAATCAAAAATAAAATTGCACAGATTGGCCTTTACTTAGTGATCGGTGAAACCCTCCAACAGTCATGGAAATATAAAGCAAATTGTGACAAGAAAAAGAGTGCAGGAGAAATGTAAGGATAACTTTAAAAGTCACTACACTGCAAATAATGTTCTGCCAACCAGAACTGTGACCAGTCTTGCACATGAGACGTATACAGGCCATTGGTTGAGAAGGATGAGTGTGAGGAATGCCATCCTGTATATGCCTTGATCGCAAAGTGTTCATCTGCATCTGCCCTCTAATCTAATCTATTTATGACATTTATAAGGTGTCCATCACCATAGTATCCTGGACATAATTATGGGCCTAATCCTACAACCCTTTCTCACAAAAATAATCCCGTATGTTGTCAATGGGACAATTTGTATGAATCAAGATTTCTCATGTGAAACAAGAGCTGCATAAACGGTAGCCTTAGAGTCAAGTGAGCATCAGATCATACCTAGCAGTCCCTGGAAGGCAAAACGCTAATGAGGGCTTTTGCAGTGATATAACCAAATTGAGGAAGGAATTTTAGCTAGCATTTCCAAAAGTGCCTGAGAGAGTTAGGTGTCCTGTTTACATAGAAATTCTGGAAGGATGAGGGTTGAGCCTTGGGACAATTTTAGAATGTCTTGCTTTTTCCCCTCTCAAGTTCATGGCCTTTTCTGAAATTTATACCTGGTCTAATTCTGGACAGGATGTATCTTACTCTCCATACTGCATCTTGCTCTCTGACAGAAATCTTTGATCTCCAATTTATCTTCTTTGGTTGTTTATTCACTGAATTTACTTGTTTAGATACATTTCCCAGTAATGTCAGGATGCTGACTTCTTGTTTCTCTCTAATAATAATAATAATTAATCATAAATATTTTTCATTATTTGTTTAATTTTTGTTGAAAGTTATTGGAAGTTAGGTGCCTAAATCTTAGGCCACTTGAAAATGCTGGTCTGAATCTCCAGTGGATGTCATGTGATGAATGTTTGAATGAGTTAAAATGAACCTTTCCAAGTCACAGTATATGATTCCCATATATATATATATATATATTATAATCAACTGATTTCATGTGGTGTATGGCTCTTGTACACAGAAAATATATACAAAACTATTATACTATGTCTCTAACAGTGCCTGCATAACTAGATTATATTTTCAGAATATACTGTTAAAAGTGGCACAAAATCTTCCTTCAAGGACCATTTAAATTCTGGAATGAGCTTTTATACTGCTTCTTTTCAGTGCTGCTGTCATCTGACTCTGAAAATGGCAAGCTCATGTGAACTCAATAAAAGTTCTTTCTTACGATTGAAATAATGGATTAGATACTCAGCTGGTGTAAATCAGGATTCACTTCGATGGAACTACAGCAATGTTCAGCAGCTGATGATTTGGCCACGTATCTGAATAGCAGTGTGGTGGGGCTCTGAGTGCCCCCTTGCATTGGTGCAGGATGTTGCCTCAATCTTCTGCTGTAGCAGCTCCTGCCAGTGGTCTTCTGTGGCCCAGCCCTCTGGCTAAGTCACCTAAGTTCACATCCCTTCTGGGGTATTGTAAACAAGTTTGAACAAAACTGAATAGTTCTCCTCCCTTCGTGGGCTACTGAAGTCTTTCCTTCTCTACTTACATACTGTATCTTATAGTTTCTCTAGCAGGAGCCTACATTACCCCCCCCGCATGTAATGCCCTCTGGGTCTAGGGCCCAGGCCTGTAGAGCTATTAGGTAGTTAACAGCCCCAGACTGACACCCAGCAGCAACTATTACTAGCTTATGCTCTGCTTCCCATGACCCACTGTGGACACAGACCATAGGAAGTTCTGCCTCAAGAGTTAGACAGGCAGCAGCCCGATGGCTCCTGATTGGCTCCCTGCCCTATATAAACCCAAGGGGCATTCCAGGAAGTGTCCTGGTAACAGTGTTGCTCTCCTATGGGTGCTGTGACTGCTTGTGTTCTTGAACTCTTGGCCTGTTTTGGACTTTGCCTCCTGACTTGAACTCTGACCCTTGGTGTTGACTCTGGCCTGACACTGACTATGAACTCCTTGGCTACTCCTAGCCTCAGGTCTGCCCCTGCTTTGATCCTTGGCCCTGACTGCCCTTGTTAGTATCCTGACCCTGTAGTGGGCTGCTCCTGTAGTCTCTGTGTCCCCTAATCCTGGGCTTCTCTCAGCCGGAGAGACCTGTTTCCTTTGCTATCTTTCCCCCATCAATGGAGTCCCTTTAGTGTACTTACTATTTAACTTGTGCCCACTGGCTGGGGGCCACTTAGCTACTCACCGCCCCAGGTGCAAAACATGACTAATAGATCGCCTTGGCTAGCCTTGCAGGTTAAGAGTGCATAGAATTATGCTATGATATCGAAGTAGTTACGGATTGGGGTCTCTTTGCAGCTGGATAGCCCTATCCAGTTCATCTTTCTAAAGCAACACTGAGTTAGTCAGGAGGACTGAATAGGGCCCTGAATCGCAGTTTAAAGATGCTTTTATAAAACCATGATTATTGCTGCTAATCTTGTCTCTCTGAGCCAAAGTTGACAACACCTCACACTTTATGTAACTCTTGCACAGAGACTTGAGAGAGTTTTTGAAATTGCCAAAATGAGACTTCTCTAAGGAGAACAAAGTCAAATATTTGCTAGCATGGGCCAGGACCTGCTAGGTGCTGAGCATGGAGGCCAGTGGGACTTGAGAGCACGTAGCCCTTCCCTGGCTCATCTTTTCTTCCACGTTAATAACAATATAATATATTTACTCTAGAACAAAGCCTGAGACACCAGACTTCCTACGCAACAGTGTCACCAGTCTCTCTGATTCTGAGCTTGCCCATGTTGGAAAACACCATTGCAATTTTCTTCATAGTCTGTTTAATTCTGGTACCTAAGGTTGCTCACAAAGAGCTAATTTTGGGCCAGCTTATGGAACCGGGTCTCTCTGCCCCTAGGCTATTCCTCTGGCCCAGTTTATAAGGCAGTAAGCATTGATCTGCTTGGCGGAAATCTGTGAACCTTGCAGGCAAACAGAGGTGCAGAAGGGGTAACGTTTTTAGACCATTCTCAAAAAGCTTCACTGAACTTTTCAGCCAAGGATAAGTTGAGTGGAAATTTCCAAGGGGAAACTGGTGAAATTAGAGGCACCCCATTTGAGAACAACTATCTCCAGCGAGAGTTTAAAATAAAGGAGGGTTTTTTTCATCATAAAAAACATTATAAGATATATGGAGAAAATAAACAGCGAAGGACATGGTCACTGGTGGACGGGCTTTTTCAGTATTAATGGAGCCTAGCACAACAAGTGTTTCTTTTATTCTTTCTAGCCCAGCTCCCTCCTTGCAGACTCCTGTGTGAACGTGCAGCAGTTTCCAAACTCAAGGCTGCAAAATTATCAGGCCTGGACCAAAGCCAGTACAAACCAATTTATTGGGGTCCAGCAATTAACTAAAACCTAGAAACCTTGATTAATTGTGGCACTGCTCAGCAGGGAATGTTTGGGGGTAGGGGGGGGGAGGAAATCAGGACTACACTCCATGCAGTGTCTCTGTTCCACATTCCAATTTACACTATATGTGTTAAAAAGTTTCCTCTATGTAACCACCTAGTTAGTATGTCTTACACATCTTATATATAATAGTCAGTCTCACCACAGCTCGTATCCAGATCATTTTGTTGTCATTGAATTAATATCTTTTGGTAACCCCAACAATGGGCTATATTCTTGACAAACTTTATTCACTAAACATTTCTCTGCAGAGTCTTCTTGTTGAACTAGTGCTGCATTGTAATGTTGTGTGAGGAAGACTAAGGGTTGGTGGTTGGTCAGGTTTTGCTAGGTTAGATAAACAGGAAGCCGCATGCACTAAAAACAAATTTATCAAAGCAAATGTGTTGGTCTCAATGAAATCTCTGCAGTCGGCAGAGACAGAAGGGTGCCCAAACAATTGGTCCATTTAGAAGCTGAATTAGAAATCTTCTGTGCAGCATAAGAAGTAATTGTAAGGTATAAATGAGGTGTTAATTGATTTGATTATGGTAGCATCAGCAAATATTGTCCATATCATTGTCATAACATCTTAATTGAGAAACAGAACTCTCAAAATGAGACTTGTATTTACTTTTTAGTAAATAAATTACTTTATACAGTGCAGACATCCAGGAAATAAATATTTAGATTCCTATTCAACTGTATTATATATCAACTTATATATAATACAAAGCACTGAATCTAGCTATTCCCCGCTGTGCCTTTTAAATTAAGACTCTAATGGCTAATGGAGAAAAAAATTGTCCAAGGATATAAAAAATTGTCAAAGTAGTCCTTAAAAAAATAAAAACCCTGCATACAGCATGTTTTAGCTTTTCAACAGTATTTCACATCCTATTCCATATCCAACTGCTGCATTTTCACATTCTCATGTTTAAATAATGCATTACAGACAGTACTAAATCACATTAGGCAATGGTGATAACAGAGCCAATGCACACAGCATCCAGGCAAGTCATATGACTGGGTCTGTAGGGTGATCTGGGACATCCACTGAGGCTGGGAAGGGTTGTCTCCTCCCATTTCAGTGTATCAATTAGGGATTTAATGTATTTTTTTTTAAAAGATACTTGCAGTGGAAGTGGGTTTGTTGGAGGTCATCAAATTGAATCTACAGCCCTTCACAAAGGCTGCCAGAAATGGCTGAGTTGCTAATGTTTAGCTGTGAATACCCAGCAGGAGTTCTCCGCAGGGCTGAATACAGTCAATTGTGGTATTTTTCTAAATATTAGTGACTCAGCTGTCTCTGCTTGTGAAGAGTTGCCAGGGTCACAGATGCAAGCAGACATCTCCTCTTGCTCTCCAATTCCAGGGGATGGGTGAAGGGGGAGGTTTGTAAATATTGCCCTGAAATAAAGAGGAGAGGTGCTGGACCATATTCATTTGAGCTGTTTCTGATGTCCAAAATGGCTGTGTGATACAATCCTATGTCTTTGTGATTCCATGCGCCTGACCTCAGTGAGCTAGACTGCGCTCACAAGTAGCCCCGCTGAAGTCTGTGGTGTGAGTAAGGATTGCACAATGTGGCCCAGGAGGAGCTAGCTAACCATTCTCTCGCTGCGTAGCTCCAAAATAACCCCTTGAAAAATTGTTTGCTTAGTATCATGTCAGGTTCTCATTCCGACCTTTGTTGGTCAGCTTGCTGTTTATGAAAGTGAGGAATAAAGAGCAGTGGTTAAAGCAGACACAGCATAAACAGGTTCTGGACAAGATTCACTACATAGCTCTGCCAGTACACGTCAGTCCCCTGCTATTCCAGTCCTGAGCCCCACACACAGCTTTGCCAAAACATCTCAGTCATCTTAAACTGCAGCATCCATTAAATTGCAATCCCTTGTGTTGTTCTGCTAACATACCTCAGTCCTGCCCTGCAGCAGCCAGCCTGAAGCTGGAGGTAGGGAATCCTTAGGGTCCATCTCAGAGCTGGTAAATGGTTTGGGGTAGTGCTCAGAGGCAGGGTGATTTCCTATTTTATCTTTGCTACATTTTTCTGGCTTTAGGATAACTCTGTGAAGATGGCCATTCCCCACTGATTCTGATTCCATTACGAATATCCTATTCCAGCACTTTTGAGTTTAATGGTAATAGGTATATTTCTCCTTTAAATGGCTTCAGGCCAGCACTCTGACTGCAGTGAGCATGCATTTAGCAAGCTTTTAGCAGTCTGGGAAGGCTTCTCCTGCAAGGTGTGGTGCTCTTCTTCCTCTGGGTTCTTCTCCTCCGTGGTGGGAAACCCCACACTAGGTCTCTGGTCAGCCCTCCTATTCTCTCTCCATCTTGCTGAAGCATATACCACGCTTCCGACATGGTTTGCTGGTCTCAGTGCTTTCCAGGGAACTAACCCCAAAAACAGGAATCAGGACTCATGGTTTTTTTCTCTATTATCTATTGCTCATGGTATGCTTGGGCAAGTCATTGAACCTTTCTGTGCCTCAGTGTTCCCCATTTATAAAATAGGGATAATGCCCACCCCACAGGGATGGTTGGCTTTAATTAGTTAATGTTTGGATGTGCTAAATATTGGATATTTATTTCAATAGAGGCCATAGTCTGGTAGGGTGACAATGAACCCAGTTCAAGAGACCCATGCAAAGCCCTCCAGGCTATTTTAAGCTCAATGAAGATTAGATACCAGGGAGGTGAGCACCTTAGAACTGCTATAGCTGAATCAAGGCCTGCATGGAGGGCATAGGTGTTGCTTACTTATTGTTGGCACTGGGGTGGACTTTGCCCCCAGGGAATGTGTACTGTTAGAATGATTCCTTTGTGAATCTCTCTTGCAAGGTTTTGGTGATGTGGTGATTTTCCAGGCTGGTGTCTCCTTGCAGGGGGATACATGGTTCTAGGGGGTGGAAGCTGTGATTTGATAGGCTGAGGGGGCTGTTGGTTGAGTGGGTTTAGTTTATATTTTCCATCTTATTTTTAACACATTATTACCTGCTTTTCCTTTTATCAGTGAATAATAGTTTTCTCATGACAAACACCTGCCAAATGTAGAAATATTGGAGCTGATTCTCCTTATACCATGTAAATGAGGCAGGATTCAATTTCAGTCAGTGGTCTAAAACTGGTGTGAAATCAGAATCTGGTCCACAGCTTTGGCTGCTGTTTCCAGTAAATTAAAAAAAGAGTAAGGACTGTAGAACTGAGTCCATACATATAAATGTGACAATTTAAACACATCCCTTGTAGGGATGAAGATCTTTCTAGTGCATCAAATATACCTTGTTTTTCCATTGCCACCATAAGCTTTTATGGAGGGATAGCTCAGTGGTTTGAGCATTGGCCTGCTAAATCCAGGGTCATGAGTTCAATCCTTGAGGGGGCCATTTGGGGCAAAAATCTGTCTGGGAATTGGTCCTGCTTTGAGCAGGGAGTTGGACTAGATGACCTCCTGAGGTCCCTTCCAACCCTGGTATTCTATGATAATTTCTGAACAGTATTCTTGGCATTTCCACCATTTGTAATGTCACAACTCTTAATAGCTAAATCCACAATGGTTGATCAGTTAGGACACTTACTGTACTGGAGAGGAGAGGTGAGAACTCACTCCTGGCTCTCACTGGAGAGCTCTAGCCCCTTTTCATTCACAAATATAAATCTCCTATTGTAGACCAAGTATCCCAGGGATGAAATTCACCATGTAAACAGGTGCAAGTCTACTGATATCAGTGGACTTACAGAATATGTCTACACTGCAATAAAAAACATGGCACGGAGTCTTCAAGTCTGGGTCAACTGACTCGGGTTCATGGGGCACAGACTGGGACTAAAAATTGCAAACATTGGGGATTGGGCTGGAGCCTGGGCTCTGAGATCCATTCCCTTCACATTGGGTTTGAGAGCCCAAGCTCTAATGTCTACGCTGAAGTGTTTAGCCCCACAGCCTGAGCCGAGCCAGCCATGGCAGTGCTGTGGGTCTTTTATTGCTGTGTCAACATACCCACAGTCACTGAGGCCATCAATGAATTTGCTCTTTGGTTCTTTTGCTGCAATTTTTTTGACCAGCCAGTCGCGCTAGTAGGAGAAATACTTCAGGATCTATGACCCTAGAACTTAAGTACAGGGAAATTCTTATGTTGCAGCATATGAATCCATTTGCAGCAATAAGACCTAGCTCTTGTATCACTTTTATATCAGTAAATCTCAAGGTGCTTTACAGATGAGGTAAGTTTCATTGTCTCCATTGTATAGAGGGAGAAACTGAGGCACAGAGAAGACAAGTGATTTGCCCAAAGTCACCCAGTAGACCAGGGCAGAATTGAGACTAGAAACCTGTCTTTTGAGTTCCGGTCTAGTGCTCTGTCCATTGGACAGCACTACCTCTAGTTAAGCTCATTCCATTGTTAAGCCCATATTCTGCTCTTAGAGGCATCTATTTTTTTCCAGTTGATTTCACTATGTCACATGCTTCTGAATCTCTTCCACCTGCAATTGTGGGGAGGAAAAGCCACAGGTGAAGCTACAATTTTGTTTGACATCATCAGTCCTGGAGAGATTTTGCCATTGCCCTCCTTAGAGAGGAAATAAGAATCGGATATTTCAAGTATAAAAAAAACAAGCAGGAAAAGTATTTAAAAAGTGATCTGATATAGGAACCAAAATCACTTCTCCATTTTTTTTTCTTTTTCCATTCACCTTCAACATTTACACTAGGGAACTTTATTCCCAGGAAAGGATTAGCCCACAAAAATTCTGAATGCATACATATTGGAGTAATCTTGAATATTAAAAGTGGAGTGATTTGTTTCTTTAATATGGAGGACGGTCCCAATAAAAACACACGTCAGAGGCCAGTATTACAAGATCAAGTCTGCTTTATCTTACAGGGAAATTATGGCAGCAGGATTTTCATTTGTCTACTTTAAAGCTGCACTCCATCCTTTCATGCTAAAATCACAGCTCCTCCAAGGATTATTTGAGAAGGTAGTTTCCCTTGGTTTCTTATTTTCCCCAGTCTTGAACTTGGACTCCTGATCCTAGCTCAGCTCTGGTTATGACTGAGTGCTGGCCATCAATTGAATAACCATGTTTTTACAATCAGATTGGATCCTGCTCTTGTAACTTCGGACTAATTTTGTGATATTGATACTGTAGATCTTAATTAAAATGTCAAGCATTTTATGTCTCGGGTAATGAACATACAGGAACTTCAAGGTTTTGTTCTTATATGGTTAGCCATCCAAAACATTCAGTATGTGTGACTAAAGTCAGTGAGTTGCACCAGATTGAAACATGGCCCTCTCTTTGGGTACGTCTATACTACCAGCTGGATCGGCGGGTAGTAATCGATCTATCGGGGATCGATTTATCGCGTCTCGTCTGGACGCGATAAATCGATCCACGAATTGACGCCCGTACTCCACCTTGGCAGGAGGAGCAAGCAGCGTCGATGGGGGAGCCGTGGCAGTCAACTCGCCCCCGTGAGGACGGCCACGTAAGTCGAACTAAGATACTTCGACGTTGCATATCTTAGATTGATTTCCCCTCCCCCAGTGTAGATGTCCTTTCCCATTTAACAGACACTACCACAATTCTGCACCTGTCTTGCTCCATGTAACCACAAGGACTAATCTATGAGTGGCAGGTAATTCAGGGTCCACATTAGTTGAGTCCTGAGCCACTCATTAGTTGAAGCAGCCAAACCAGCTGAAATGTGTGTGGCTTGTCAGTTAATTACAGGGCAAGGTTAGATGTCAGGGTGGTGAAAATATCTGTCCAGACTGCATGACAGCCTCCTCTGCCATGTTTGGGGGCGAATTACACATCTTTGTTTTGCAAGTATAGATACAGATAGAAACACTCTAATCACTGTTCACCAGACTACATTTGTGGCATCCTTCTGGGCTAATGGCTCAATATGATTTCTTTTTAGTTTGCT
Source organism: Mauremys reevesii (assembly GCF_016161935.1). Classification (NCBI taxonomy): domain Eukaryota; kingdom Metazoa; phylum Chordata; order Testudines; family Geoemydidae; genus Mauremys; species Mauremys reevesii. The sequence continues at coordinate 85,765,693 of NC_052631.1, read as the reverse complement.
AATTGTGTGTGTGCTGGGGTTGTGTGAGGGGTGGGATGCTGGTGATGTTGCACAGGCTCTTGCATTTATTTGTCAAGTTACCAATTTATGTTGCATTTTGGTTTGAGTAAAACTGGTTGCAATTTTTCATGAAAAATTGCATTTGGCAACAATTTTTCACAATTTTTTGTGGGGAAGGGGGTGGAGTGGGAAATCTCTTCTTTTTGTTTGTAAAAAATGTTGTGCCTTGAAGAATGTATATGTATGTTCAACATTATTGAACTAGTTACTATGTTCTTTGAGAAATAAAAATGTAAATAACCATTTGACATTGTTTTTGACTTTTTAAAAATCATGACAAATTTTGAAAAAACTAAAAGTAGGGGCATTTCAAATACTTCAGAACAAACCATTATGAAATTTAAAAAATGTTCACATGTTTGGACCAACTTCAGATTTTATTTAAATTATATTAAGGCACCAAATAACCTTTAAGGAAAGGCCCCTAAAAATCCTCCACTCTGCCTAAGGTCCTTTTGCACTATTAGAGCAGCATAAAGGAATTAAAGAGGCTGGTACGGACTTCTCCCCCCTCCTCCCTGCAGTGCAGAGGCATTCTGGGTTAGTGTAAAGGCAGCTCCTTTCCATCTCTCTATGGCAACTCTGAGGCCCTCAGGAAACAGCTGACCCTGGGATTACCCATAAAAGGGGGTTCCCTACACAAGGAAAGGGGACCAGACTGTATAAATTTTCCTGGAAAACTCTGAAGTGGAGGAGATGATGAACTTGCTACATCCAGACTCATCCCAACCTCCCCTTCCCCCATGTACATTTCCAAAACCTTAGTCCTTCAGGGGGTGTGGAGGAGGAAAGAAACAGTGCTGTGGAGATGCCAGAACCTCACCCCTTCTGTGCAGGAGGGACGGGTGCCATGTAGAAGGTCCTTTATGTGCACAGATCCTTAGGGGATGATCTGTCACATTGTTCTTTACACTTGGCAACCATCTTACTACTGAGTTATGTGGGTCATTGGCATTTTGGGAGCAGTAGCCTAAGAGAAAGGTATGGTCTAGTCAGTGCTTGGAGCATTGGACAGGAGCCAGGTACTCCTGAGTTCTAATTCTAACTGTGATAGCTGGAGAGCTCAGTGGTTTGAGCATTGGCCTACTAAACCCAGGGTTGTGAGGTCAATCCTTTAGGGGTCTGGGGATTGGTCCTGCTTTAAGCAGGGGGTTGGACTAGTCTGAGGTCCCTTCCAACCCTGATATTCTATGATTATGGCCCAGGAAAAGTCACTTGACCCCTCCCAGCTTCCCACCTGTCAAATGAACATACTAAAATATCTACCTCTTGGGAATGTTATGAGGATTAATTAGTAAATGTTTGTAAGTACTTTGGAGATTAAACATGCTCATTACTATTATTAAACCAGTAGATTCACTCTCTCAATCCCACAAAGAACGTGATTCACTTTTCTATATTTCTCTCAAGGTTTGAATTTAAAAAAAAAATCAGTCTCTGAAGATGTGGTTCATCAGCACTGAAATAACCACTCTGAGGTCTTGTTCCTGCATCTGACTAAAACAGGGATTCTCTACGCTCAGAGCTCTATATTCTCTAATAGTCTGCTGTAGAGAAAGACACCTGCTCTATGTCTCACTGCAAAAGCTCCTAGGATACTTCATTATTGTCATAGCAGGTTACTCCAGTTCTAGCCATTTTCTCTACGGAGGGCCTAGTATCTATGGATATTTGGGACATGAAGTAGCCAGAGGAGGAGATAACGTCTTGCTAATTATGGTCTTGAAATAACATACAGATCTTGGGCCTGAATCTGATCTAACATTGGTCTTACGTCAGTAACTCAGCTACCTTCCACAGAGTCTTACTTCTCATTTGCATCAGTCTGAGAATGAGCAAAACCAGACCCTCCTAATGTAAATTCTTGGCCTTCTGTAAATCAGCCACAGGCTTAGAGAGCACTAATCCCACTGTGGTTGCTGGTGGGACTCTTCTTAGAACCTCGGTGATGACAGAAGATGGTTTGAAGGTGCATCAGTTTCTTGTATTAATTTGCTTGGCTGAGAGACAGCAATGAAAGAACAGCAGAGTCCCTCATGGAGGGTTATTTACCAGAATATAATATGACTGAGGGAAATGATCCTTCAAAAACTCCGTCCTGTAAATTAACCACTGTTTGGCACCAGTTTTACTCCAAATGATGTCAGTTGTAAAAGTCCCTTTGATTTAAATGGGAGCAGGATCATTCCATCCAGAAGTTGTTGGGGCTTAATTTTTTTTTGAATTGGTATCTAAATGAAGCAGAAAAGGTTATTGCTCTTTAAATGGGTGAGGGAGATGATAGCTGTTGAATGGGGTTTCATAGCTATGATATATTTTGAAAAAGAAAATTCATAGCTGAAGTTGTTATTTTGCCTTTGTGATTAAAGTTGAAGCATAAACACGTTACTTTCAAAATATGTCCTGCTGAGCTTATAATAAAAAATGTAAAAAGAATTTACTTTGATGAAGATGCCTCATTTAATTTTACTGGCATTCTGCTGGTTGTAGCAAAAGTCTAGTAATGGCTTTGTAATTCACCATATCATGAAGTAACTTATTAAACAAACAAAATGTGAAAAGCAAAGCCCCACAAGAATAAAAGGAGGCATTAACCATGAACGTTTAAAACAGGACTTCTGTCCTGAGAGTTGCTGTTCCTACTAATGCAAACACTGGCATCTAGTGGTGGAAAACAGGTATTGCCAGGAAGCAATTACACAACAATTTGTTCAAGTTAGCGCACACATTGGGGGCGAGGGTCTTTGTTCCCAACTAACGATTACCATTAGAACAGAGTAAACTGAGTTGTCTTGTTCTTGTACTGTATGACGTACACTTACAAAAACACAACCAGCAGTGAGCATCGGTGAATTGGCATGTCATCCGACTTCCAGGATCAGGGGCGGCTCTAGGCATTTTGCCGCCCCAAGCACATGCTTGGCGTGCTGGGGCCTGGAGCCGCCCCTGTCCAGGATGCATCAAAACATACAGGGCCTGGTTCTTATCTGTAGCACTGGTGACTCCATTGACTTACAATGTGGGGACCAGATTCCAGTCTCAATTACATCAGTGTAAGATTGGAGTGTCACCCTGGTAACTGAGACTGGAATCTGGCCTCTATATTGTAAGTTAACACTTTCAGTCCCTAGAGCAACAGAAAACATGCTTAGACTGATGTGTGTGCAATAAAATTATAAGAGGGTCAGAGAAAACAATGTTTACATGGGTCAAGGAACCTGAACCCCTCCACCCCAACACCCTCCAGAGAAGGTGCCTCCAGGTATCAGATACATTGGCTGGGGCAGTGTGACAGAGAAACCTGCATTCCTGCTTTCTGTGCTGTGCATGGTCTATGGATAGTCTGAGCATTTCAGTCTCCAGGGCTGATGCTCTGGCACATTTTGCCTGCAATACATTCACTAACATTTAAAATGACAGGAATAACTTTCTTTTTCCCCCTCAGCAGATCTAATTGTCTCCTGTTATGGGCTGCTGTCCAGCTCTTGGTAGTCTATAAATGTATTTAGGGACCCTTTGATCTTTCGAGAGGGGAAATAATTATTCTTTCACAATAGGATTTCTTTGGCTCACACCAGACTCCTGGCTAGTTATTTCAACAACCTCCTGCAACGAGCATTACAAGATGATTTGCCTGAATAAGGACTCTTGTGATGGACACTTCCTTTTCCCACTGCTCATGGGCAGTTCCCAGAGGTCTTGATTTTCCTGAACACACTCGAGGCAGCATGATTCTGTGGATAAATCCTTTGACTGGGACTCGGGAGACCTAGCCTCTGTCCCTTGCTTTGCCATTCTCCTGATGTGACTTTGGGCAAGTCACTTAATCTTTGTGCTGTTCCCTTCCACCTTTTGTCTATTTAAATGGTAAGCTCTTTGGGGACTCTCTTAATATGTGTATATACAGTGCTTAGCACAATGGTTCTGCAACCTTGCTTGGGGCCTCTAAGAATTACTGTAATACAAATAGTGAGTAAAGATAAGCATGTGTACATGTTTTGCAGGGTCAGGGCCTGAAAAAGTAACCATGGTATTCCCCATTACATCTTTTGCAACTGGTGTCCAGTGATGGGCAAAAAAATCTCCCCCCTCTTCCTTTAGGTTGTGAAAAGTCTGCAATCTTGCCATTGCTTTCTACCTCATTTCAGTCACTTGCAATCATTCCCTTATACAAGTGACACATGCCAAAGGGTGCTTTCAGGTTAAGCCTTGTTTCTTGACTCAGACTGTAACACTCTGTTTGGATTCCCACACTGGGTTGCCTTCTCTGAATCCTTCATCTGGATTTTTCAGGAGAACAACCCAGCTGGACTGAAGACTCTCTCTGGAACACTTCCACTTTTGAACAGTCCTTTCCCACAAGTACAACACTCTGCTAGCTGCACCTGAACAAACCTTTAGGAGTTGACCTGCTGTGGAAACGTGAGTAGCTAACCCATCATTCTACTCACTAACTTAGAAAACAGATGTTTATTATTGTACAGCATAAGCTAAAGTAAAAATACACAATGGTGAATAAATGCATCATTCTTCATTAAGGATATCAGTAGCATGATATAAAGATTGCCTAACTTTGAGAGGAATTAGGTTTCGTTCACTTTCTTGTCATTATTTCAAATGCAGCAGTGGTTTTTTCCCCCCCTTTTAAGCTCATGGTTCCTAAGCACATTCATTTCCTCTGGGGATTAGTTTCTATTTTATTAACAGCAGATTGCTTTTCATAATATAGCAAGTATGTGGGGCAAAAATTTAATTTTTATGCATGGTGACTTTGCATTAAAAATAGTAAATAAAATGTCAGTTGAATTCCAGATCAAAACACACAAACTGAGAAAATGAAAAAGAAACAGCACTTCAAAACTGGCAAACATGAGCCCCCTGTCATGACCTGCCATTGGAGGCCCATGACTTTCCACGTGTCGTCAGTTGGCATATGCTACTTGTCCTCATTCAGTACCACCCCATTCACTTAAGAGAACTCATGGACATTTAATAGATGGTAGTATGCTGGGATGGTGGCTTAGTCACTGATGGCCTTTCAGTTCTCCTCTATAGCTAGGAAGGTATAAATGGTCATAACGACTAGTGCTCTTATACTGTGTGTACTTTATTATTTGGTATTTGTATTGCAATAGCATCCAGAGACACCAGTCAGTATTGGAGCCCTCCCCCTTTGTACTAGTCTATTATATACACACTTATAGGAAGACTTCGTCCATGTCCAGACTCTGGACTTTGACATCTCACTGTTAAAACCCTAGATTCTTGGAAGTGACGGTATAGGCTGAGTGCCTAACGATGGATCTGGATCAGTCACTGAGATGGCAATTGATGTGCTGGGCACTTACGCTGTAATTAATGACTTCATTTTATTGCCTCATATTTCAATGGATTATGTGAGGTAGGACGGTGTAAGCTACTCTTTCTCTGGTTCAATTATGATTTGGTATTCCATTGTTTAAGGTGGAACAACTTCAGTAGGAGAGACTGAGGGAGACCCATATCAGAATATTCCATAGCTAGTGGCTAGGGCATTCACCTAAGAGGCTGCAGATCTCTGCTCCCTCTCAGGAGGAGTAAGGACTTGAACCACGGGTCTCTACATAGTGAGTAAGTAACCTAGCCGCTAGTCTAAAGACTATAAGGGAGGGTGTGGTCAGAGCCTGCCTACCAGATCAGGCCCCCATATGTGACTTGGGCAGCTGAACACTTATCTTTCCTGGTTTGTGAATTGCTCTGGGGCTTAAGCAGAAGGCAGCTATCTAAGCACATAGTGAGTGTGCAGTCCCAGAGGAGAAAAACTTAGGGGTGGAAAATGCCTACAGGGCTAGGTGGCAGCTGAGTGGAATTTTGTGAGTTGCTATGGGACTCAAGTGCGTAAGTATCTTTGTGAATCCTACCCTTAGTATGTGTCTGCTGTGGTTGGCTGATCAATTAGCATCTCTCCCTTTTGGATTCTGCTCCTCAGCCTATGCATAAAGCCAGCTGAAATTATATAACCATACTGTGTGAGGTTCTGCATATTCATAAGGTGCTGGTCACTATGAAATGTGGGTGCCAATAATTTTTGGAAATTGAGTGGTCTGTGAATGGCATCAAACAGAGGACAAAATAGGAGCCTAAAGTTAGGTACCTAATACTCATTTAGGCACCTGAGTAAACAGTCTGATTGTCCAAAGCGCTGAGCACCCAGCAGTTTAAGTGAATGAGACACTTCAAGGGAGTAAAGTTACCACTCAAGTGCTTACAGGATTAGGCCCCAAATAAATGGTACAAATGAATGGGTCATGCAGCAACTGCACCACAGGATGTCACTCAGGAGCTAGCAGAAGAAGGTATTGTATTTAGCTGTATTTTACAATCTTTCCTCCTCTACGATTACAGTAATTGCGTGTAACTTAATCTCTTTCAACTTCTCTAACTTGCTGCTTCGCAAGGGAAATCATAGTAGGCACAGAAGAATTAAGCACTTAACTTTACTGCTATGAGAAGTAGGATCGGGGCCAAGAACAGACATCTGAACCATTTATCTAAAACACTACACACACGATTGTTACATACTCTGCATATACATTTTATGTACCCTGTTCTATAAAGCAGTTTGATGATCCTGTAGCATTTGACTTTCAATGAGACGTGGGCTCCGGGGTCACTTCTGAGGATGGGTCTCTTGGGTGTTTCTGACAATGTTATCCAGATTTTCAGGGGTATTTGGGTGCCTTGGTTGCAGACAGATGCCTCTTGCCTCTTCATAGAACACCCTGAAGCAATGAAATATAGCACCGAACGTTCTGAATATGTACAATAGTTCATGGTTGATTGTACAATTAACATCAAGTTTGCAGCCATCTCATTAATCACTCTGCTGTGTGTTCTACCCCTTCCCCTATCCCTTTGTCCTGTCTATTTAGACTGAAGCTCTTTGGGGAAGGAGCTGCTTCTCTCTGTGTTTGTACAGTACCTAGCACATGGGAGCCCTCTTCTGGGTTGTCCCTAGACCCTACCATATATATATATATATATAAACTAACTGTGCATCTAAAACATTTAATACAAAGAATTAGCAAGAGGTAGATGGATTTATATTTTAATTATGAATTGTTTGAAATTTGCCCTTCCTAGCAATGATTCTCTCAGTTACACACACACACACACAGAGAGAGAGAGAAGGGTGTGTTTCCCCTCTCTAACAGCCTGTCACCCAGCCTACTTGTACGAGAGAATATCTCCAGGACATAAAAGAAAGGGACTGACCTTTGTCAAACAGCTAACGATAATCTCCACTTGTTGTTTAAATACCTAGTCACAGGGGTGTCCTGAGCCTTAAAGTCCTAATCGGGCTCTTCACTTTGCTCAGAGCGGGGGCAGCGGGAGAACCCAGAGCGCAGTTAAGCAGCCGGGAAGCGTTTGCAGCCTCCTGATCTCCTGTCTGTGCTTCCAGCTCGGTGCCTCGCCGCTGGGCCGCTCCTTTATGATGCAGAGCAGGCTGCGGCTGGGGGAATCCCGCTGTCTGGCTGAGATTCGCCAGGCCCCGCTGCGTGAGCAGCCGCCAGGAGCCGCTGATCGCGGCGTCCAGCTGCGCCTCCCTGGCCCTGCCAACAAGCAGCCGCAGCGCGGCAGCTGCGCTGTGCACCTGCTCGGCGGGGCGGGGCGGGACGGTGCCTGTCCTTCGCCCGGCGGGCTGCAGCGGGAGCCTGCCCCCCTCCCGCTCCCGGGGGAAGAAACGGGGCCCTAAGTCCTGGATGGGGCGGAGAAGGGAAACCGCCCTCCCCTGCCCACTCACGCTGGGAGCTCAGCCCGCAGGCAGGGGGGGGGGTGCGAAAAGAGCCCCAAGTCCCCCCCCCCCATTCCCTGGGGGATACTTTACCCAGGGCGGGGCGGGGGAAGAGATCGACAGCCCCCTCCCCCTTCTTGGCTTCCCTTCTCCCCCCACCCCGCCTGGGGCACTGGGGATGGGGTCTGGGGCGGAGGTGCAAGGCGCTGGATGGACTGAAAGCGGCAGAGGAACATCTCCCCTGCAGGGGGGGTCGGCTCAGGGGTTTCAGTGCAGCCGGCCACACGCCGCCGAAGGAGGCGGGAGCGGAGCGGGACGCTGCAGGCCCCTGGCGGAGCGGGGGACACGTGCCTGGCTGCCTTGGAACGGGCTCCCGTGAATAACGCCCGAGGCGCTGCTGGTTCCGTAGCGCCCTGTCTGCAGGAAACACCCTGCAATCTAATGTGCCCCCCGTGTGCAGATTTAACCCCCCAGATCCCCACTCCCGCTCGCCTGCCCTTCGGCGCGGGGACTGGGAATTACCCCTTCTCTCCTCTCCGCTGGGCTGAGCTCAGAGGAAGGAGGGAGGGGGAAGGGTTTCACTTCCGCCTGGTTGCAGGAACCACAAGCCCCCAGAATATATTATAATAATAATATAGATAATTTTTTTTAAAATAAAGAATCCCACCGGCCCGAGCAATGGGGAGCAGATGAGCCCTCAGAGATCCTGCAACGCCTCAAGAGAGAGCCAGCAAAGAAACTGGAGCATCCCTGAGGAAGCGTCTGTGCTGCTCGCCTTCTCCTGCCAAGCGGCGACAGGCAAAACCAGGGAGAGGAAACGCTCCCTCCCCAGCACAGAAGAGGCGAGAGAGAAGGTCTGTCATTTGCTTTGTTGCCTTGCCAGCTTGCCCTGCAGAGCTCCGTCTGGGGTGGAAAAGAAAGGCAGCTCGTTTAAAACAAAGCCGGGGAGTAGATCTGATGCGGCAGTGAGGGGAGGGAGTCCGGGTAGCAACTGGTCAGTTTCATCACTTGTCAATTGCAAAACTCTCCTTGTCAGTTTCAGCGGAGGGTGACAAGCCTGTCTCTCTCTCTCTCTCTCTCTCTCTCCATATTTTGCCGGACCTGGTTAGTCTGAGACTCCAGGGAGCAGTGTCAGTGTGAAAAATGTTCTTGCGTGCGCCTCTCTGCTGGCGGTGTCTGCACTTGTGTGAGGAGGACTAGACGGGTGTGTGTGTACACAGACTGAAGGCACTTAAATAAGCAGTGTAACTGGACTGAGTGCTGAAGGGGGGATGGAGAGCAATCGCTATCAGTGCTTCTTAGAATATACCTGTGGGCCAGGTTGTTTAATCCTGTGTCAGAGGACACTGCATGCACACGGCTGTAGTCTGGGCTTTACCTGTTCTACCAACATTTTGAGAATAATAATTATTTTGGATAGATGGAAATTCCCCGATTTTTTGATACCTTCACTTATATTTTTTACAACTAGACACTCAAGGCTCATTGTGATTCTATTGTATTAGTCACTTTCAGAGTCTCAGGAAGAGAATAATTTTAATGGGTTTCTTTTAAACCCACTCACAACCTAAAACTCTCTCTGTGTTACCAGCAATTTAAAAAAATGTTTTATTTTTCAGGTCAGGCAAAAATACAGTATCTTAATCTAACATTACTAAAGTAGTGGTTTAAGATGATGAACAGCATGTAAGAGCCATGTCATGTACAAGGATCATGATTAACTTGTTTAGCGGAAACATGTAGAAACTAAAACTATGGGCCCCATGCTGCACCACTGAAGTAAAGGGGAGCCTTGCCATTGACTGTATTGGGAGCAGGCACTTTACTCTTGTTACTGTATTTACCCTAATTTCTTTTAAAAAGAGGAAACCCAAAGACTGTATTTCCTGCTCTGGCCACAATGATGGCCAGTGGTGATAGTGAGCAGGGAGATCACCTTAGGCTTCATGCAGGAAAATCGCATATGCTTAGGAGCTGATGCACAGTACTGACTTAATGGGTCTGGGGCAGAAAAATTCTTCTCCCTTTTTCCAGCAGCAAGTGATCTAATGACATACCCTCTCCCACTCTCATGTGGTGCCTAGTGGAAATCTTACTAAGGCTGAAATTGCTCACCTTGCCAGCAGGGCTGACAATTTCTTATCTGAGCAAGATTGTCAGGTTCATACAAGGATCCAGCTTGGGATGAGCTTATCTTAACTGAAGGGACCAATGTACTGGCTGATGTAATCACTGGTGTAAATCAGGTGGGTTAGCACAGCTATTGCTTTAACCTTTTGAGGAGGAAAGCTTACGACCATTTCTTAATTTTGGATAAAAAAGGGGCTGATTGTATTTGAATCTCTCTTCCGTTGCTGCTTCTATTTGTTTATTATGGCTGAGAGACTTGAACACTTAGAATCCAGTGTCCTTTGTGTTAGACTAACACACTGGTAACCGGATCTTATGTGCATTGGACTTTGCTTGGAATAAAATCTTGCAGAAAATCTACTCACTTTATTATTACTTAAGTGGGTAGCCAAGGCACCGGTAGATGAAATAACTTGCCTTAAGTTGTACAGGAAGTCTGTTACCGAGCTGAGAAGTGACCCCAGATTTCCTGATTGTGAGTCCAATGCCATCCCATAGACTCATGCTTCCTTCCACTTATGTTAACTTTAGTGTGGATCTCCACCAGCTTCTTACCAAGTGAAGATGTGGCGGCTAGGGTGACCACTTAATGTCCAATTTTGACTAGGACGGTCCCCTTTTTAAGCCCTGTCCCGTCCATCCCGACTTTTTTTGGTCAAAAAAGTGAGGTGCAGCGTGGTCAGAGGAACTTGTGGGGGTGGGGAAGTGGAGATGTCAGCCCCGCACATGGGGGCAGGCAGGGTTCCAGCATGTGGGGAGGCTGGTGGGATTTGAGTGACCGGGGGGAGCAACAGGATTCCACTAAGCAGCCGGGGGGCTCTGGAGAGCGGCTCGGGTGGGGGGCTTGGGTCAGCCCTTTGGGAACTATGGTCACTCTAGCTGTTGTCAAGACCAAAAAGAAGAAAGCTCGTCAGTCTCTAATTTGTTGAGACACACAGAACAGGCAAAGCAAAGGAATTCTGCAGTTGTTTTTCTGTGGTCCAACATACCTACTTATTCAAAATGAAAAAACAGGGCACTGGAACTTAATCCAGTTTTTAAGCCAGAAAATTTTCATCTGCCTGCTGTTCCATTACTGAGCAACAGCCAGGCCTCTCATAAAGTCACACTGATCAGTGACATACCAGGGGAATCGGTAATGGCATACAACAGGGTATTTTGTTTTAACAGTGGGATAGAGGAAATAATTTTGGGAGCAGTGAGATGGCGCAAGCAGGAAGTTTTCAACCAGTTACTCAATCTTACTCATATCCCTCAGGAAACTATGAAGTTGTCTTGAAGATAGTTTACGAGTTCAAGCTCTATACCATAGGCACAGGGTCCTGCTTTATTTCTAAACCAGACTAAAATGACTATTGTTAGACGTTCAACATTTGTAGCTCACCCTACTGCCAAACTGGTGCTGCGGGAACCTGACTATAGAGCTTTAAGAATGGTCTGTAAAGCACACCTCCCATTTTACTACTGAGTTCTGGAGAAAGGGAAGATTCTTTCTTTCTTTCTTTCTTTCTAAGAACTTTTCCTGAGCTGATGTATCCAGGGAAAGCACTGATGCTTGTGTGAGGTTGATTATAGTGTTGATCTTTAGTGCGATACTGGTTAAGAATCTATGTTGGGAAACCTAGAAGTTGGTATAATATGGGACTGGGTAGAATATGCTGAAGTGGTATTCTCTAGTGGTGATAACTTGCATTTTCCTGAGCTGAAACACATTTTGTTGTTTTCTGCTTGTATTGCTAATCTCTCTAGTCCCTTTTAATGTTATTTTTCTGTCCCTAGTGGTGTTTGCCATCTCTCCCTGTTCAGCAGGATTCTGTTAACAGGTGGTTTACTCCCTCTTCTGCAAGTATTCACGCTGTGCACTGAGCACTGCCTTTAATACTACTGCTGCCAGGGGCGGCTCCAGGCCCCAGCACGCCAAGCGCGTGCTTGGGGCGGCATGCCGTGGGGGGCGCTCTGCCGGTCGCCGGGAGGGCGGCAGGCGGCTCCGGTGGACCTCCTGCAGGCGTGCCTGCGGAGGGTCTGCTGGTCCCGCGGCTTCGGTGGAGCATCCGCAGGCACGCCTGCGGGAGGTCCACTGGAGCCGCGGGACCGGCGACCAGCAGAGCGCCCCCCGTGGCGTGCGGCCGTGCTTGGGGCGGCGAAATGGCTAGAGCCACCCCTGACTGCTGCTATAATCAGCTGCTCTTCCTACGGCTCTTGCCAGCCAATCTCAAGCCCACATTGAGCCTACAGAAGTTGTCACATAGTGGCTCACATCAGAGCAATCTGCCATTTAAAGTGAGCCTGTGTTTTGCTGTTAGGGGGTCTTAGCGCATCAGCCAGAGAAGGGGGTGACTGGGTATCCAGGGAAAGAGGATTGGGAGTGGAGCTCTTGCCTTGGCTCTTTTAATGCGCAGCCCAGAGCTTCAGAAGAAAATGTAGTATCTGTTTTTATAAATGACCAGCTCCAACCGGAATCTAGAGAGGAGAGGAGAGGAGTATCGGGCCCTGTAACTGAGTGAGGAGGCCTAGTTTCAGTATGGTTCAGATCTGCTTACAGCTTGATTAGAATTTGTAGTGTGGACAGGACTTAACCATAGAAATGTAGAACTGGAAGGGACCTCGATAGATCATCTAGTCCAGTACCCTGCACTGAGGCAGGGCTAGTATTATCAAGACCATCCCTGCCAGTCACATTGGCCTAGTCTTTGTGCCAGTGGAATCAATCCCACACTAAGCCTAACTTTATTTACCAAGCGCATCCTTATTTTGGGGGTGTCTCTCCCTCAGTGGAGAGCCTTGTGTCCAATGGTTTATGGGGCTTGGTTAGGTCTTGCCTTTATCTTTTAATCATGTTGTAACTCGGTTGTTTGAGTCAACAATGGGTTTTATATAAACTAAGCCTTACTAATGACTCAGTGTCAGTCGCAATAAACCAGGAGATTGGAATTTATATAACTGAAACTTTCTCCTTGACACAGAGTAGCCTTCAGGGTTGATAGTAATAATGGTAATAATCTCTTATGTTTACACTGTCATTTATCACAGAGAAGGCCAAAGTAATTGGCACATTGCACTGAAATCACTTTACCCACTACTGAAATGCTGCCACCACTGGGGTGAAATGCAGCAACAGGTAAACAGTGTATGGTCAAATGATACAAGGGGTTTGTAACCTCCACTTCTGTATGGTGTAGCAATAGCTCCCACAGCCTAACAGAAAGCATGAGGTGAAACTTTTTTGCATCTGGTTTCCTGACTGCAGAGATATGAATATATATAAGATAGCTTCAGTCAGCCAGAGCATTGCAAATATATCCCAGCTCATTGTGTACAAGCTAGGAGAGCAAAAATTAAAATAAAAGAATCAAAGATTATTTGCACAACGTGAACACATTTTTAAAGGGGGTTTGATCTCCATAACCAAATTAAATCTGAATATTTATCTATGCTAGCAGCATACATTAAATCTGATATCTAGCTGTCTTGATTGTTCATATCTTAGCTGGCTCAAACTGTGCTCCTGGAGAATTGCCATTCCTGAAGGTTATTTTCACAGAGGTTTTGGAACACACACACACACACACACACACACACACACACACACACACACACACACACACACACACACACACACACACACACACACACACACACACACACACACACACACACTTTTCATGCTCCCTGGTATTTTTAAACAGATTGTCACTAGCTGGCAGAACAGCTGGGTGGTAATGTTCTGCAGAGACAGTATTGTCCCTAAAATACCCCACGGCATCAATAAACATCACCTTAAATTATGCAGATAAACTACTTTTAGCTATTCTAAAACACAGATATAAAACCATGAGTCTCCCAATTCTGTGTAGAATTAATAGCACTCTGGGGGCTGTTGGCCTAGTCAAAGGCTTAACCCCTCAAATGGGGCTAGGTTCCCTGTAAGGTCCTTTCATTTTTATTTCTTTATTTACTCTTGATCATTTTCCTTGTAAATCTTGCTCCATTGCATCACCATCCAGAAGTTTTGTCACTGCTGGGGGTTCTTAATCTAACCGTTGTCTCTGGCTACGGGACCACAGTCTGTCAAGAGCACACCAGGCTATACATGGTAGTTCCCTGAGTGGGTTTAGACTCTGAGTGCACTGACGGGGGAACATTTGAGACACTGGTAGCGAAGCTAAACATCTCAGGTGTTTTGCTGGGGCAGTTCTGTCTGTTTTCTTGCTGAGTATTGGCTCTTTGCTCATGCATTTTATTTCACCTTGTTGGTAATTTAAACTCATTCTGGTTTTGTTGTGAGAATGAGGATGGAATTATTGGTGGCTTCGGGGTTAATGTTTGTAAATGTTAATGGGGACGGGGAGTCTAACTTTGTGGAAGCGGAAGCAAGCTGGATCTGAACAGCTTGATGGGCTGATAGCTAATCCATACCTTGCTGAAGAAAGTCCAGATTAAGTACAATTATGATTTGTATTATAGTAGCACCTAGGGGCACCAGCCAAGATTGGGGCCCATTGTGCTAGGCACTGTACATATATCTAATAAGAGACAGTCCCTGACAGTCAAGAGCTTATACTGAGAACTCTGATTCTCCAATGACAGCGTGGGTGCTGACTTCTAGGAGACTCCCCATATGTGCAGCAGACCACTTGACTATGAATTGCAATATCAGGCCTAAAACAAGACACATAAAGGGTGGTAAAAAGGAAGTAGTAGTATCCCCATTTTACAGATGGAGAACTGAGGATCAGAGAGATTGTGACTAGCCAAAGGTCATAGCGGGAATCTGTTGCAGAGCTAGAAATTGAACCCCAGTTCTCCTGGGTCCCAGTTAAGTGCCTTACCCAGAAGACCCCTCGCTCCTGTTTGTAATAATATAATGCATGAGCAGTGTGAGTGAGCTTTTCTACAGCTTCAAAAGTACCACTTGTTATTCCCTATTTCCATAGGCTTCTTAGATTAGTCAAAAAATTAATAACCTTACACTGTGATTTCCCAGTAAATATTGAACATTCATATTTAGCTAATAAGGCTTGGTCCTGATTTAATTCCTATGATTCTTAGTCAAGCTAGTCAAATTGGGAATTTCCATTCTGCAGGAAATCCCAACATTTTTAATTCCATTTTGACCTTTTTGGAATGGTCCATTCTGATCTTTTTTTTTTTTTTAAATGAAATTTCATCGGAATCAACTTCATTTTCTGATTTTTTTTTATTTCAACTAAATGGAATTTTCCAACAGAAAAACATTCTGCTGGAAAACTTCCAACCGTCTCTACTTTTGGGTTATACTAGAATGAGGGTGATGCAATGTTGAAGTATCAATCAGAGGTGCCAGGTCAGGTAATTTAGGTCCTGCATTTTGCACATCTTTTTAAAGTCGGTCTGTCGGTAAATATACGTCTCACTGTATCCCTCTGATTTAAATATTGGTCCCTTGGGCTCTGCTGTTCTTGCAACTCCTGATGTCTTTCCTACAGTACAAGTAAGCCTGAGGATCATATATTAATCCAGGATCCTGGGTCTGCAAATCTTGGTTTATGTTTGAACCGTCATGCAAAACTCCAAATGTATTTTTGTGCAATTATTCAGGGTGGAAATGATTTTTTTTTAAAGACCAATCAGGCTCAATAGTTGTGGGTCCCCAGTAGCAGAAAGCCCGTAGGAAGGGACGGGAAAGTGGTGCTATGAGTTAGCTGAACCCAGCTCTGTCAGAGGATTAAGGTACATCTACACTGAATATAAGATGTTGTTGTAGCCTGGAGAGGTGAAGCCACACTAGATTGAATCCAGTTAATGCAGGTAACAATAGCAGTGAAGATGCAAAGGCAAGATCCTGGTGCAGGCTAGCAACGTGAATATGTTCTCAGAGTCCCCCAGGGGTCGTACTGGGGTGCTTAGCTTGCACTGACTCCTGTGTCGCCGCATCTTCACTATTAATGTTACTTGTGATACCCATGCTAGCTTTAAGACAGCTATACCGACCCATGCTACAATCAATCACACCTTCATTTGCTGGGTAGATGTACCCTTATTGCCATCCCAGCCATGCAGCACAGAAAGTCAATGAACTCTATAGTGTCCCTAGTGGTAGAGAACAGACCTGATTCTGATATAATGAATATAAACTGACCCTTTATTCAGGCTACAGGAAACAGGCAGACCTCGTAGTGCTCCCTGGCTCTGGACTAAAGACTTCTCTACACTGGGTTTTTAGCATTGGCTACTGCAATGTGACTGCACCAGTGCAAATCCCTAGTGCAGATATGCTGCACCAGTGTAACTGGTGACATACTGATGTGGGCTTAACAGAGTCTGATATGAGAGGCTTAGACTGGGTCGGCTACACTGGTGCTATAAACCCCTGCAGACAGTGCCTCAACACAGCCTAAGCTGTCCAGTCCAATCACAGAGGGGCTCCCTAAATCCTGGCTTGGAATGTATGTTCATGGAATGGACTGCTGACCATAGTACAGCCCTGGACAGGAGAAGTGCTGAGTTTCCATGAAGCCCTGGCCATTTAAAGCTGCTCTCCTGAATCCACCCTTTAGAGCAGCTGCCCCAGCAGGATTCAGTTTGTGGATGTGAGTATGGTCCATTATTATTTGTGCTGTGGTAGGGCCAAGGAACCCTAGTCATGGACCGGGACCACATTGTGCGAGGTGCTGTACAAACACAGAATGATAAGATGGTCTGTGCCCCAAAGAGTTTACAATCAAAGTGTATTCAAGGAAATGCCTAATCCTTTAGACAAATTAAGGTAATGAAGAAACAGCTTTGAAAATGTATAATATGTAGCCGAAGTTACTGGATAATGTCCCTTTGTAAATATATAAATTAAACCCTGAGACTGAGAAGTTGGGGGATTAAATTCCTCCCCTCCCCCTCCAACAAGTCTTTGCTCCTTCCCGATATTAAGGGCGATTCCTGTTTTTTTAATGAAACATCTTCCAAAAGCCTTGGCAGGTCAATGAACCTTGACCTGAGCATGATGATTGAATTTTCAGTAATAATTTCTGACTAGTCCTCTATGGCTAATTTATGCAGAAGTGCGGAGAGGGCAATAATCAAACCCTCTATCTTCTATAATAAGACAAGAGGTTAGATGGGTAAACTGACCCACTGCCTGGCAGTTGCTGTAGTGTTGTTGTTTTTTAAGTCAAACATAAACATTTCCATACTGGATCAGAGCAGAATGGAGGTCCATCTAGTCCAGTGTCCTGTCTCCAATAGTGGCCAGCACCAAGTGATTCACAGGAAAGTATAAAAACCCTTTAAGAGGTGGATGTAGAACAATCTGTCCCCCATACTAGTCTCTACCTTATATTTGTTCTTGATTATTTTTGTAATAGGCGTTAAATATTAAAGAAAGGCTGCCTTTGTTAAAACTTGAACACCCCCCACTCTTTCAGCTATGATGTAGTGCATAATAAACATTCTTTAGTAGACCACCCAGCTGGTGGTCTAACACAATCAGGGAAGAATAGACTTGATATTAGAGCTGGTCCAAATTTTTATTTAAAAAAAAATGTACATTGTCACACTTCTATTCCTGGAGCTCTACAGCATGCATGCGTTGGAAGATCTTATAAATGTGACATTTTATAATTATCTTTGTAGCGATCTTCCTCCTATTTATGCCTCGAATGAATGTGAAAAGTCTTAGTATTGACATGATTGGATGGCACTTCGCTTACTGCAAAATGTGACCGTCACTCTGGAGAGATGCACTAACAGAACCTTTGTCTTCTGGAATCACCCTCACAGAGACACCCACCACTGACGTAGTGGTATTTTTCCTATAGGTAGTATCTCAAGGCATGGCCGCTGTGTGCTGCCATAGTTACAATTCCTGCCTGATGAATAGTGCTGAGAGTTGACACCTGTCTTTCGTATGGGCTATGTTCCATTTGCAGTATTGCCAACTCTAATGATATTTCGAGTTTTTTTTCTTAAAGCCCCAGCCCGGAGGCAATTAATTGGAAGGAGGTGCTGAGTGCCAGTTAAAGTCAATGGGAGTGCTGGATGCTGAGTGTCTCAGAAAATTGGGCCCTAAGTGACTTGCTCAAGGTCACATAGAAAATCAGGGTTAGAACCCAGAAACCTGGTTTCCTCTCCATCCTGTTTAACCATAAAATCATGTGTCTGTCTCTCTAGACCCCTCACTAAGATAATGGTTCTTGTAATTCAGTGATGCTACACCAATCTCACTGGCTGAAACATTTTCAAGTATATTCAGAAACTTCCACCCGTACCAGGCTGGTTTTGGTGAATTAGTACTTTTCAACTACTAGGTTAGGAGAGTCACTGCCTAGGAAGGAGTACTATGGAAAGGGATCTGGCGGTTAAAATGTATCACAAGTTAAATATGAATCCGCTCTGTAATGCTGTTGCAAAAAAAAAAAAAAAAAAAAAAAAGGGAAGCATCATTCTGGGATGTTTTAGCAGGAATTTTGTAAGCAAGACATGAGAAGTAATTCTTCCATTCTACTCTGTGCTGATTAGGTCTCAACTGGAGTACTGTGTCCAGGTCTGGGCGCCACATTTCAGGAAGGATGTGGATAAATTGGAGAAAGTCCAGAGAAAAGCAACGAAAATGATTAAAGGTCTAGAAAACATGACCTATGAGGGAAGAGTGAAAAAACTGCATTTGTTTAGTCTGGTGAAGAGAAGACTGAGGAGGGACATGGTAACAGTTTTCAAATACATAAACGGTTGTTCCAAAGAGGAGGATGAAAAATTGTTCTCGTTGGCCTCTGAGGATAGGACAAGAAGCAATGGGCTTAAATTGAAGAAAGAGCAGTTTAGGTTGGACATTAGGAAAAACTTCCTAACTGCTCTTAATCTCCAATGATGAACACCTGTCAGGGATGGTCTAGATAATACTTAGTCCTGCCTTGCGTGCAGGGGACTGGACTAGACGACCTCTCGAGGTCCTTTCCAGTCCTACGATTTTATGAGTCTAAGGGAAATGAACACTAAACAAGAGGCCGAGAAAGTTAGTGTTCTCACTGCTCAGATGGGGCCTCTTGCATTTTCTAGTAATGCTGAAATATTGTTTGTATTTGCTGGAGTTAAACTGATGAGACGACTCTGTTAGTTGGCAATTAGTACATCGGCTTTAGAGAACGACAACTGTGTTACATGAGCAGCAGCAACAACAAAAGATTTTCCTCTGCCCCTTGTGCCAGTTTCTGTTGTGCATAAATATGTTACTCTCAGCTGCCTTGCTATCAGCTGTGGCTGGGACTGTGCGTGGTATTGAGTGACTTCCCTTCACTAGCTTTGTCAGGGTTTTGTTTAAAAGTAAGGTGTCAATGGTTTAGGCAAACAAGAATTTAGGGCCTTATTGTCCCAGGAAGACCCCAGTCTGTATCCATGGCTCGGGAGTCCCCTTCCTTGGAACGCCACAAGGCTGGGGATTATTGAGCTGGAATGAGGTAGGGTGGGAGCACCATCCCCTTCAAACAATGCAGAATTTTAGTGCTACTGTCTGTGATATGCTGTGGATGCTCCTGTCATAGGGGATTCCTAGGGTGACCCTTTTGGGTCAATAATGCTCTATCAGCAGAACTACTCTGTTTAGGAGCCAGATTGGTATGAGGCGGTGAGGAATATAAGGCCTCTGTGTGGATTGCCTGGAACTCCTGCTTGCCCCTCGAGCTTGGTGGTGGAAACAGGTATGCAGTCTGTGTACTGGATGGAGAGAGAGGTGGGAATTAACCCTGCCCGTCCCCTCCCTGCTGTGTTATAGTCTGGGGACAGCTCTGTGAAGGGGTGAGATCTCAGGCCCTTATTTTGGCTTCGTCTTATAGGGCATTTGACTGACCCGAATGTGAATATAATTTGTTTTCATGAGATATTTTCTTTTTAAGTTAAAAATGTCTCTGAATATGGGTTCTAGAGGGATTGAAGCATCCCCTGGCACTGCAGCATTCAAAACCCAATCTGGAAGTGAAACCAGCTGGCTGCATGTCACTGCCCAAGTTGGTTTTGGGAACTGGGCTTCTCACTGCTCTGTGTACCTTTCAAAAGTCACCCTTAAAACTCCTTCTGTCTTACTATGCTAAAATGTTTTAATTGCCGTAGAGATGAAGGCGCTATAAAAAAAATAAGATTTTTATTTTGGCAACGTCTCTTCTGAAATAGCTTTTTGATTTCCATTGCTGCATGGCGCTCCTTCTCAAGCAGGTGCTTTTGGGAAAGAAGGAAGTTTGCAAGACGCTGCATGTGCTTTTTGTCTTGGAGGCAGACATGGACACTTTTTGATGAAGATGCCAACTGGTACTGTATGTTTGTTTGCTTGCTTATCCTTCACAAACCAGCAGGGGCGGCTCTAGGATTTGCGCTGCCCCAAGCACGGCGGCACGCCCCGGGGGGCGCTCTGGCGGTCGCCGGTCCCGTGGCTCCGGTGAACCTCCCGCAGACGTGCCTGCGGAGGGTCCTCTGGTCCCGCAGCTCCGGTGGAGCATCCGCAGGCATGCCTGCGGGAGGTCCACTGGAGCCGTGGGACCAGCGGACCCTCCGCAGGCACGTCTGCGGGAGGTCCACCGGAGCCGCGGGACCAGCGGACCCTCCGCATGCCTGCGGGAGGTCCACCGGAGCTGCCTGCCGCCCTCCTGCGGGACGCCGCCCCAAGCGCGCGCTTGGCGCGCTGGGGTCTGGAGCCAGCCCTGCAAACCAGTCCTGGTTTTCTTCAGAAGTCTTTGTAAGGATTTGTAGAATAGTTTGGGATGAATGATCTTTGGAAGAGGGGTTATTCGTTAAATGTTTGCTAGTCATTCTCTGTAATGTGGGGGGGGGGTGGCCTAATTCCTGTGGAATTGTCTCTGCTTTCTAAGAATATGACTTAAATTCCTTGAAACCGGCAGCATTTAACAAAGAAAGCACTTTCTGGTCCACCCTTTCAGACTAATGGTATTTCAGTTAAAACTCTTGAAACTTTCTAGATCCATGAAAGTTTTCACAAATATCTGGTGGTTTTCGGAATACTTGTGAATAACTAATAGTATGACCCTCAGCGCAGGTCTGACCTACAAACTTACTGTAACTGAATCGCTCAGCTGAACAATGCAGTGATACTGACAAAACTCCCAGTGTAGAGGGTGCTATGTCAATGGGAGGGCTTCTCCCGTCGACATAGCTACCACCTCTTGGGGAGGTGGAGTACAGAAGCTCTCCTGGTTGTATGTAGTGTCTTCACTAAGCACTTACAGCAGTGCAGCTACAGAGCTGCAAGTGTGGACAAGCCCCCAGAATCATAGGAAACTAAACTTGGGACTTCTGTTATCAAATCAGGTAGGTTTGTTCTGTAAACTCTTTTGATCTGCTCTGCATAGAGCTTTCCTGTTGTTTACACCATGCAAAACTTACAGGGCTTCATGCTTTCCACTTAAAAATCCTCTTTGACATTATCTCAAATTAGTAAGCCATAGAAGTTACAAAATAGGCAACAAGGATGAACGGGGAAATCCAGAGTGTGTTAACCATGCCTTTCCCTTCCCTTTGAGGGTATGTCTTCACTGCAGGGTTAACCTGGGCTTTCACTTGGATGTTGCCATAACCCCCCGCCCATCAACACACACAAACCTCTGAGCTGAGTTTAGCGGTGATTTCAACCCTGGCTAACTGGCCTGGCACCAAAAAGCGGTGCCCCCAATTTTTTTTTTTAAACTACAGTGGAGTCATATCTTATGCAGGGGTTAGGGTCTAAGGTCAGTGCGTAAGAGGAAAATCACGTATGGTGAAAATTACCATAAACTACAGTGTACACTGTATACACTAGAACAGGGGTCCTCAACCTACGGCACGCATGCTGCTCAGCCCACTGCCGGTCTGGGGTTCTGTCCGCCGGCTCCTGCAAGCTGGGGTCCTGGCCGCCAGCCCGCTGCCGGCCCTGCTCAGCCTGCTGCTGGCTGACTGAATGGAACCCCAGGCCGGCAGCGGGCTCAGCAGCCTGCCATTTAAAAAAAATTGGCTCATGTAGCACCTTTGGCACGCGTGCCATAGGTTGAGGTCCCCTGTTCTAGTGTATACTGTGTGTACTGTACTTTATGGTAATTTTCACTATACGCGATTTTCCTCTTACACGCTGACCTGAGAACCTAACCCCCACGTAAGAGGTGATTTCACTGTATTAGTTTTTTAAAGTTTATAATAAGCGATGCTCCGGCGGGTGGGGCTGGGGGGGCGCAAAGTGGAAGTTTTGCCTAGGGCGCAAAATATCCTGATGGTGGTTGTTTCAGAAACAGATTCTGCTCATGAGTTTCATGATTCACAGTAATAAATGTGGAAGTCAACTCTCTAGTGAAAAATGTAAACACCTCATGATAGATTGCATGTGATACCATGGACTCTGGGACTTCCTGGGAGAGACACCGTGACGCTTTTACTTGCTTGCTGCTTTGTTCAGTGTTGCTGGGCCTCCAGTGGTCAGTCATGAAAAGTGCAGAAAGTTAGATGAGAAATATTGAGAGCCAAGAATGAAGTTCTAGCCCTTCTGAAGTCAGTGGGAATTTGTCCATTGACTGTTGGGGGTCAGGATTTCACCCCCAAGTTTTCAGAGTCCTGAGTCTGGACTCTATTTTTGTGTCTGCCGTGCATTCTGCCCCCAGATGATAGAATCTCGACAAGCCTGAATTGAGAGTTCAGTCAGGTAGCTGGATATCTAAACAGTACCATTTGTGCTTGCAAGTGATTGCAGCTGCATTTGACTACATACAGAATTAGAGGCCATTAAAAAAATCTAATTTAAGATCCAGAGGTCATTTGGTCCTAAGTGTTTCAATGCATATTATCAACCACTGCTCATTTCCTTTTGTTGTGTGTCCTAGAATTTGAATGATGAGCTTTTAGAGCCCAACTAGTGACAAAGGAAGTGGGCTTCTGTATTGCTTGACTTGATTGTGAAATGAGGTCTCTCTCTATGTAATGAAGCACTGATTATCTAAATTAAAAAAACCAAAACAATGCTGTTGTCCCATTTGGTAGAAGGCGAGAGATTGTGTGGACAACAGAAAGCTTGCTTATAGGCAATCTGTGACCCACACAATGCTTTTCTTATGCTAATGTGAGAATGGGTATCCCGGGCACCATCTGCTGTCCCTGAGGTCCTGGCCTTGGGCATTCAGAATAGGTTTGCTTTATTAGTGTTAGGCCATCCAGAACAGTAGTGGTGCATTCGTTATTTTCCGTAATATCAGAAGTTCTAATTGTACAAACCCGGAGATAATTGTCACTTTTAATAATGCAGTAAAATGTGATAGCTATCAATTTTAGACAAAGGCGCCATCTTCCAAGCTGCAGTTGGTTTGAACAAATTCGTGAAGGGCCTTCCTTGGTTTTTGTGAAAATGTTTCTCTATTTGTCCTACAAAGGACATTTCATTCTATCTAGGATGAATTTATTTGATTATTGTGTGTTTTAACTTTTGTAAAAGCCCCCCAGAGGAATGAAGGGATATTTTTATATGAATCAAAATTAATAAATAAATTATATGATATGATTATTTTTAGAAGTGCCAAAGGGAGCAGGCTGGTTAAACCAGTTGAGCTTTAAAGGACACGATCATCAGCTTTATCCAATCTTCTTGGCAAATCAAATGGCTAAATTCTCAACCGTGAGTAACTTTAATAAAGCCTTTTCTAACAATAATTATGCTTGCACTTATTCGTTCAGGGGACTTTAATTATAAAGTAGTTCCTTCCATCCAAGGATCTTGGTACTTCAGGTGATAATTAAGCCTCATAACACCCCTGTCATAAAAAGTATAATCCCATTTTGAGATGTGAGAACTACTATCCCATTTTACAGATGGCTAAATTGAGGGGTGGCTATTATGCATTATTCCAGTCACACCTAGGCGCTTTAGTCATGGAGCAGCCCCATTGTGCCCCATACATATGCCTCAAAGAGCCTACAATCCAAACGTAAGACAAAAGACAATAGGTCCATACAAACATCGGGAGTACAAGGAAATAAGACACTATTGGTTAGTATGATAAGCAGTGGTCTCAGCAGAGAAGCAGCCTAGCTGTTGTCAAGTTTTTTTGTTTGTTATAGCTATCATGGCAAAGAATTTTTAAGGAGGGATTTGAAGGAAATAACTTGCCCAAGTTCAAATAGTGAATCAGGGCTGAGCTGGGAATATAACCTGAGAGTCCTTTCTCCAACCATTAGGACAAACACTTCAGGCGTTTCCAGAATGCAGAACATATTTACAGTACCCTATTGTGAAAAAGACACAATGATCTGTACGTATATAGACCTATGTACATGCACATGTGGTGGTCTACAGAGCACTAAATTGTGCACGGAAGCTTTAATTAATGTTTCCACTTTTCCATTTCTTCAATCACATGTGAACCAAATAAGAACACTTCAAATGAGTGAAAGAATGAGTCTATTAATTGGTGCAATTAGTTAAACTTTAGAAGAGTATCATTGCATTATGCAGCCAATATTATAAATAGCTAAGAGCAAAAACTACAGTATTTTGATATTGTCTTTTGCTCATTCTTTGTAATGAATTAAGATCATCTCAAACTTAGATTCAGAATCCCTCTCCCCTCCAGTTGGGGTGGGTAAGAACTTCCCAAATCAAACAGCTCAAGTTTTGATCTGAAATTTTTGTTTTCAGAACCATGCAGTTTTCAATAAAAGTTTTGAAAGGTTTTGTTTTCATTCCACACTGGAACGAAAACAAATTTAGAAACCTTTAAAGTTGCCATGAAATGAAATTGTTGTCCTCTGGTCAGCTTTACTTATATGCACTACCAGGGATTTGCATATGTTAATATTAAAGAGATCATCAGCTAGTACAAAATATTCTGCTTATCGAATGCATAAGTAGTTAGATCTTGGAGAAATGCTTATTGTCATGGATAATGTAGTTCTTTTTCAGTGCAGTAAACCCTCTTCAGCCTGTACATATATTTGACTTCTGTAGTTTATACCAATGCATACAGGCAAATTAAATTACATAGTAGTAAAACATTACTAATGTCCAAATTAGTTCTGATGTTTTTAATTTGTTCTTTTGTAGGTAGATTTAAAATTGATAGGATTGATTTAATGTTTTAGGTATGTTTTTAGTTTTTCTTTGACATAAAAATGTGCTGTTCAGTAGAAAAACTGTTGACAGTGATAATTTGGTTTCTGATGAATGAGGGAAGCCAGTAATTGGGCCAGAACTGATTTGTGTTAGAAATAAGAGTTAGTACTTATATATATCATTTTTTACCCTAATGTGCTTCCATCATTCCAGAAACAGGAACAATAATCCCTTTGTTGTGATATTTCTTGAAGGAGGTGTAGGGATATCTGCCGTGATCCATTGAGAGCTGTTGCTTTGAGAAGTTGCCAAGAAACATTTCTGCAGAGGACAGGGATACACTTCCAGAAACTGCCATGCTGCTAGTCTTTCAAGCCATTTATCACAATGCTAGCAGTCTCCATTTTCAAGGAAGTCACCATAAAATACGGATCAGAGAGAGTTCATCTGTGTCTAGAGAACGTAAGAGGAAAAATACATTAAGAAGTGGGATGACTGTGACTGTTAAATTTGGTTTCCTGTGTGCAAGTCTCTCTGGAGTAAGAGCTTTAGTTTGGAAATGCTAATGTAATTGTCCGCATATTGGAGTATTCATCATCCTATTTATTATCATCTGACCTAGCTTCATTTATTACCACATGTCATGGATTTCCAGGATCTGTGCTATGCCCTAGCCTGTAATTAGCCTCTTTTAGCATGCCAGACCCCCAACGGGCCACCCTGTTCCACCTGGGTATGTCACATGGCCTCAAAGCCTCTGACATTGAGCCTCTAGGTTCCAGCCCTCCTGTTCCTCACGGTGAGCTCTGCCCAGTGAATCCGACTGAAGCAGACTCCTGGTCATGGACTTTTAACCCCATTGGGGATTGATGCATTTCAGCAAGTACCTGCAGTGACTCCATGAAGCCTTGTCAAAACAGAGTAGGGGTTTTAGTCAAATGGGGACAGCACCAGGCAGTCCTTAGGTTAGTGTAGAGAAGCCAAGGTTAAGACAAAGTTTAGACTGGCCAACACCAAGGACCTACCAAGTTGCTTGAGAATCCATCTTGGCTCTGCCTGTCTCTTTCTGTCCCTTTGTCTTGGTCCCAGGTAAGATCCGCTCTGTCTCTGTGAGCCCAGTTCTTACCATGGCCTCCTATCACCCCTCAGTCCACTGTCCGCTTGCTGCAAAGCCATGCTGAGTTCATGTGCTCAACACCGGGAGGCCCCCAGCAGGTGAAGTGTCAGTTCAGTCATTGGGGCGCCCATTTATATTTTTGGTTCCAGCCAGTCCTTATAGACCAACTTATATCACCTCAGCCAACCAAAAACACTGCATGTCTCCTGCTATGCCCCAGGAGCAGCATTTTAACCCTACTGCGCCCACTGGGTGCCGAGTCATATAGATCATAAAAATATTACAGAAAATTCCCATATTCATCCCACTGCATCATACACTGTTGGTTCCTTTCTGAACGGACACTATACATGTTCTGTTCTCATTGATCTGGGAAGAAGAGGTACCAGGAAGGCCAGAGGGGGAAAATGGTCTAATGGTTAAGACAGTAGACTTGGACAGACTTGGATTAAATTCCTCTCCCAGCCACAGACTTCCTGTGTGACGTTGGCTTACCCTATCCTGGGCCTCAGTTTCTCATCTGTAAAATAGAGATGGTACTTCCATGGCTCACCAGGAATTGATTGTGAAGTGCTCCGATACCATGATGATATAAGTAGTTACATAGACAGAACTTCTCTGGTGGCGATGATTATTTATTATTTTCCCAGTCAAAGATCAGGGCCCCACTGTACTCGGCACTGTAAACACATGTATACACATGTAATAAAAGACAATCCCTGCCCTACATAGATTAGAATTGTAGCATATGATTAGAGACAACAAACAAAGTAATCCCTGTAGCAGAAGTAGCACATAGTCTGTTACCCGGCAGAACTAGAAGAGATCCGCACCACTGCTAGAATATAGGCTGAAAATATCTGGCCATATTTGGGTGGCTTTCATTCAGAAAATGAACCATACAGTCAGTCCTCCCTAATCATTAGGTTTCTCCTTTATAATATTATTAGGTGATCACTTTCAATCGTACAGATTTAGAAATGTGTCTAGTTTTCTGGTATGATTCACATCCTTCCATTCTTGCACAATTATGCCTCACTTCCTAATAAAGAGAGAGAGGCTTCTACTGGAGTAGAAAGAACAAAACAACAACACTGCACTTTGGGGGTCTTTGTCCTCATTTTGGTTCATGGACTTTCTGCTTGTTACCGCTGTTACCAGAACAAATCCCCCTTGCATGCAGCGGAGAGCTACACTCAGCAAGCAGTATTTCTTGGCTATGTGTGTGTATGTGTATATGTGTGTGTATATATATATGTATGGCAACTGATTTGCAAAGCCTAATTTAAACTGGTAGATCAAAACACTTGCAGCTCACTATGCACTTCCTCTGGAGAAAGGAATGTTCTCATTCCTGTCTTATTTCATATTTCACAGCTGTACTGCAGAGTTTGTCCTTTTCTTTTCTTTTTTTTTTTCTGCCTAAGGCCCAGTAAATGTTGAGATGCACAAGGGTTTAAAGGATTATATATTTTGGTGCATTGATGCCTGCTTTGAAAAGCCATGTATATTTAGTTTGTTTTACAAAGGGCCGTTGACTGTAGCAGTTTGGGAATTTTTGGAGGGGAAGGAAAGGGAGGTTGTAAATATGCATGTCTATTCAAAATATTCTGTATAAAGATAGGCCTTTCAAATTATGTTAAGCAGGACAGATTGCTGCGGCTTTTGCTCTGCGTTCATTTTTCTTTCTGCTTGGCTCTACCTCTCACTCTCTCTGCCTTATGAATACATTGTCTGCAATTGTGCTGCCAACTGCATCTGTCCATGTTGCCCCACATACTTGTATCTTGCAGAAGAACTGTGTTTTGGGGTCTAAAGATAAAGGACCGAATTCTTCCCCGCTGTAACTCCATTCACTTAGGTGTGACTCTAGCCTGAAACATGCAGGGGCTGCTCTTGCAACGCTGACGAATATGATTATCCCTGTTCGTGCTGGCAGGCACATAGCCGTGCAGCTACTCATGTGAGACAGGCTTGTGGAATAGGGTCCTTAATTATCTCCGTGCTCCTACTGGTGCACTTCCACGCAGGGCTCTTCTTTCCCTCTCCCCTCCCCTTCTCACTCAAGTGCAACATTTAAAGCATTTTGATCTACCAGTTTATATTAAGCTTTGCGAATTAGGGCTGATAGTCAGGGCAAGGGTCAGGCTGAAGGGCAGAGACAGGTCAGGGATCAGGCCGAGGGTCAGTACTGGGTATCGGGGTCTGTGTGTGTGTTCTGAGGTTTGAGCAGGAGTCAAAGTGCAAGTCAGAGTTGAGGTCAACACTGGGAGTTCAGGAACAGAGAATGCAGGGTGGCTGTGGCAGCTAGCTAGTGATCCACATGGTGGCCTGGACACATCCTGGAATGCTCTTGGGTTTATATAGGACAGGGAGGTAATCAGGTGCCATGAGGCTGTTGTCTGTTGAACTACTTGAGGCAGAACTTCCTGTGGCAGTATGGAGGTGCTTGTTGCTTGGCAACTCTGTAGGCCTCAATTTGGGACCCACTGGGCCTTACATTTATTTAACATTTTTATCAGTGATGTGGAAGAAAACAAAAATCATTACTGATAAAATTTACAGATGACACAAGCACTGGGGGAGTGGTAAATAATGAAGAGAACAGGACACCGATACAGAGCAATCTGGTAAACTTGGTGCAAGCAAACAAGGTGTTTTTACTATATGTAAATGTATGCGGTGTTGCAGCCATGTAGGTGCCAGGGTATTAGAGAGACAAAACGAGTAAGGTACTATCTTTTAGTGGACCAACTTCTGTTGGTGAGAGAGACAAGTTTCAATCTACACAGAGCTCTTCTTCAGGTCTGGTACATTTCTCACAAAATATAACATGACCAGACGGCTAGCGAAGTTACCATAGACAATAAAGGGGAAGGAATGCAGATCAGGATAAGTAAAGAACATGTCAGAGATTTTCTGACCAATTTGAATAAATTCAAGTCAGTGGGGCCTGATGCTATTCACCCAGGTTATTGAAGGAATTAGCTGAAGAAATCTCAGAGCTACTGGCAATAGTAGTTGCAAACTCCTGGATGATAAGTGAGGTCCCAGAAGACTGGAGAAGGACTAACGTAGTGCCCATCTTTAAAATGGGGAAAAAAGGAAGAGCCAGGGAACCATAGACCAGTCAACCTGACTTCAGTACCTGGGAAGTTACTAGAGCAATGTATAAAACATTCAATTTTCAAAAACCTGGAAGATGAAGAGTAATCACTAGCAATCAGCATGGATTTATAATGGAATGATGTCAGATTGGAGGGAGGTCTCAAGTGGGGTTCCACACGATCTGTTCTGGGTCCGGTGTTTAACATCTTCATTAACTACCTGGATATAGGAATAGAGAGCATACTGATCAAGTCTGCAGATGACACAAAGCTAGGAGGGTTGCCAGTGATTTGAAGGATAGAGCTAAAAATCAGAGGGATCTTGATAAATTGGAGAACTGGGCTATAGACAGCAAAATGCAATTCAGCAAAGACAAATGAAAGGAGCTACACTTAGGGAAGAAAAACCAAATGCACAAATACAGAATGGGGAATAACTGGCTTGGCAGCAGCACTGTTGAGAAGGATCAGGAAGTTGTGGTGGATCACAACCTCAACTTGAGTCAGCAATACAATGCGGTTGCAAAAAAAGCAAATGCAATTCTGGGCTGCATTAACGGAGGCATAGCATGCAAGTCACAGGACGTGATAGTACCACTCTACTTGGTGCTGGTTAGGTCTCAGCTGGAGTACTGTGTCCCAGGGGTGCTGGAACAATTTGTATAGTGGGGGTGCTGAGAGCCCTTGAACCAAACTATAAACCCTGGATATAATGGAAAGCACTTCAAGCCAGGGGGTGTGGCAGCATCCCCAGCACCCCTAGTTCCAGCACCTATGCTGTGTCCAGTTTTGGTCACCAATGTATAGAAAGGATGTAGAGAAGCTGGAAAAGGATCCAGAGGCAAGCGACAAAGGTGATCAAAGGGATGGAATGCAAGCTAGATGAGCAAAGGCTGAAGGATGGTTATGTTAACTTTAGTTTGGAAAAAGAGACTAAGGGGGGTGAGGGAACATGATAAGGGTCTTCAAAATACTTGAAAGGCTGGCATAAAAAAGATGGAGAAAAGTTGTTCTCTCTTGCCACAGAGGGCAGGACAAGAGGCAATGGGTTCAAACTACAGCATAGCAGATTTAGATTAAATCTCAGGAAGAGCTTTCTAACTGTAAGAACAGAGGGACAAGGGAACAGAATGCATAGGGTGGTTGTAGAAGCCCCTTCACTGGAGGTTTTCAAAAGGAGCCCGGATCGCTATCTGCCTTGGATGGTTTTTAAACACAACAAGTCCTGCATCTTGGCAGGGGGTTAGACTGGATGACCATTGTGGTCTCTTCTTACCCTATGGATTGGACTGCAAAGCTTTTGGATCTGTCAGGCTAAAGAGCTGAAACTGGCAAATAACAGGATCCACAAAGAGATTCTTTATGTCTCTTATTATTATGTATTTATTTATTATTTGAATTATCATATCGGCTAGGAACCCTGTAAGGGGCCGGGACCCCATTCTACTAGGTACTGCATGAGCACAGAACAAAAAGATGATCCCTGCCCCATAGAGCTTACATTGGAGGTTTTTAAAAGCAGGTTAGCCAAACGCCTGTCAGGGATGGTCTAGATAATACTTAATCCTGCTTTGAGTGCAGACGGCTGGACTAGATGACCTCTCGAGGTCCCTTCCAGTCCTATGATTCTATGAATCTAAGTAAAAGGCAAGAGACAATGACTGGATACAGACAGGGAATACAAGGAAATAACGGGTCAGACTAATGATGTTTGAATGCCTGGGGTTTGAAGACAAAAGGCCTGATGTTCATAAGTGCTGAGCACTTACAACTCCAATTACTGCTCAGCGCCTTTCAAAAATCACTCCCAAAGCCATATAAAGAGACATGCATACATTTTGAGGGTGTACAGAAGAAAGGCAGATACCGTGCTACAGTATATGCAGTATGTCACGGTAAGAGTGGACAGTCTTAACAAGCATGATCTGCTCCAGGGCAGTTGCATGAAGTAATGAGAGAGGCACGTGCAACCTTTCTGGTCTTCTATAATTTAAAATATTATAAGTGACCCTTTCGCCTATGAGCTAGTTTGGAAATCTGCATAACCAAGATTTACATCTAAGGAGCAAACTAGGAGAGGGGGAGGGGAAGAAATTGGTAAAACAAAAGAATATGTCACAGGGGAAGCCAGAAATCATCATTGCAAAGAATTCTCTAAAATTGAATAATATAGGTTTTTGTCTTCCTTGGAAAAAAAATGTGGTTTTTATATAGAGGTTACTTGATATAAAATCCTGGTGGAGTCAAGGCACTGGTGTTGTCAGTTCTCATGCTTTTGTCATGAGTCTCTCACAATATTTGATGATTTTCTTAAAGCCTCAGTTCCTGGATACCTGTGACTAGGTGAGAATTTCAGCTTTCATTAAAAATAAATCCAATGCTCATGGTTTCAGAGAAAAGCCTGAAAACGTGGCTCAACTTAACCCTAAAGGCTCAGAAACCAGAAAATAAATAAAATAAGACTGAAGTGTATTCTAAAAATCTCATCATTTTTAAGACAGTCTTATTATTTTTTATGCCTGACTCATGAGTTTTGAGTGCTTGGGGTTGGCAATACTATAGTTTTTAATCTCAGTGCAGCTGGTGAAGGTCAGCCTTAAACTCCCCTCCCTGGAGTTTACCTTGGCCAGCCATGTTAAGGTCAGTGCTTCATCAACCCTACAATTTTACATCAGGATAATAACCTCAGTGTAAAAACACAAAGCTTTTTTGCAATGAATACATAGTCTAGTTTCACACTGCAACAAGCTGAGTGGAGTGCAAAAAAAGCAAGTAAACAACAGCCTGAAGAGTAAAATAAAAAATTGAAAATGCTTTTAGTCTTAATAATCTTAAAGTTCTGTAATTCAGCTCGAGAGAGAAATCACATTAGACAGTTCTTAGGAATCAGTTTTGCATGAGGCATGTCAGTCTCCCCTTGGCTTGTTAACAACAAATTCAGGACTCACAAGCTCCACTTTTTCATTTTTGATACAACCTTATTGGGTTTTTTTAAAAAGGCTTTTCCAGCAGGTCCTCTGGGGTTTGATGTGTTCTGAGGGGCTTGGTTGGTAAGTGGAGAGGAGAAATCGAGTCATGTGTGTGAGGACCAGAGGAAAGGAGACCCCTTAACATTGGTATGTAATAAATACTTTAACTGCTCTTTATCAAATAAACATACACACACTGAAAACAAAGCCTGTCTGTGTTCAGAGTACAGTCAAACCTTTCTAAAAGGGTCCTGTCCCAGCCTGCTGAAAGGGCTCCTATAATTCCATGACCCTACTTTGCCATTGAGTTAAATAGGCAAACGCTCTACCCTATACACTTTCCTTTATTAGCGGCCCTTTCTCTAATCAGTCATCAGTGTAGAGACAGACTGTACACTGCATACAGTAAAGTAATGCCCTGCCAAACGACAAGTTGCCTTTTCATAGCACGCTGGGAAATATACATAATGTAGCTCACTAGTGTAAAACAAAAGTGGCTTTTTTTGGTTATTCAAAGGAGGGGGTTTAAATTGGGTTAATTAACACTGACCTCATTAAAGTGATGAGGGGTGTGTGTGTGTGTGATTGCATTGGGGAAAGTTAAAGACGTAAATGTATTTGCTGGAACTCTTTTTAGATTTATTTAAACTTTTTTTTTTATTTTCTTCAGTGAACAGACAATGAAGCCTGACAAATAAAGCAGCTGTTTGCCCCACGATCAGCCAGCTGGTTTGAAATTCAGGCTGAGCCACAGAGCACATTACACATTCAAAATAGAGTGAATATTAGCCCCTTTAATAGTGGCATCCCTCCTTGCTTCTTAGAATAAGGATTTGCAACCTGGGGGTCATGAACAGGTGTTCGGGACACAAGACCATCCTCCCCTTCCCGTGTTGCTAACTGGGATGGTAGTCCCAGCTAATGGGAGAAGGGTCCAGGAGAGGCAGGAGCAATGAGTTATGCTCGGTATAGAAAAGGTGGTTGCTATATGGAAAAGGTTCTCAGACAATGCACTGGGGGGTGACTGCATTCTGGAGATCTCACCCTTGTTGTGTATTGGATTCATTTGGAAATGTAAAGCTCATACCAAGTGCCATGGGCTGAACCATAATGAAGTTTAAATTAGAGAGACGCTGAAGTCACAAAGTTTGGAAATGTTCCCAAAGTTTGCAACTCTTCAGATCAAAGATTTTTGGTTAGAGCCTATCTCTGGTTTGAACCAGAGGAAGGCAAACCAAAACAATAGCAGTTTTGATATGGCTTGACCAATCACCCAATGAGCTAGCTGCCTCCTCTGAACCTCTGGGCTTTGCACTCTCGCACAGGTGGTTTCAAGAAGATGAATTTTCTCACAAGAATTCTGGAACATCTTGGTTCCAATTAGGCTTTTGTGGTGGTGTTGAGGAAGCCTGTCTCACAATATAGTTCAGCTTCTAGCCAAAAATAGAGGTCTAGTGAAAGCGAAAGAGAATAGGGGGGAAATATGCCAGACTTTTTTGGAACCTCAGAAAGGATTTGAAGAAAGGGTGATTTCTCCTGCTCCTAGTGCAAACACACTAGTGGTATGGGGTTAAAGTGTATAACTATTGCAAGAAAACAAATAGATCTGTGGCGAATGGAGTTGGCCTTCTCTTGTCCTGTTGAAGAGGCAAAACGGACACATTTGGAATCAGCTACTCAGAGTGACATCAGGTTGTCCTAAAACAAATGTTACAAACAACGGAATAGCTCTTCTAACCATCGTTCCAAAATAAGAATTCAGGATTCAGACTGAAATTTGACCCCATCCCTATGCCAACTGCTTCTGAGATAGGGGACCCAGTTTGTATCACTGAGTTTGTGACCACTTTTAGCATGGCTGGCTCTAAATACCATTTGTATCTAGACACCACAAGGTTAAAGCACACTAAGGATTCGTGGCAACTAGCCGCATTACCCACCAAGCACTGTGTCAGGCACATACAGTTGTCCTGTGGTATAGACAGGACCTCTTAAGCAGGCTTGTGTGATTCCAGCCATTGCGGGGAGAGTCTTGGCAGATTTCCCCAGCACCTAGTTCAGATATTTGGGCAGGGAGCTGGCCTGCGAATTCAGAATGTAGTGCAGTGAAATAACCTTCTGATAAGTTAATTACATAAGACTCTGTTTTAGTTTGATTATTCAGTCTGTCCCTAACCAGGTATATAATGCTGTCTTCACAACCTTGCTGATAAGCCATCAGTACTTCAAAGCACAATGTACAAATTTACCTGCTGCTCCCAATCTTTACTGGGGATATTGCCTCTTGGTGTCCTTTATCAGTTCTTCTTCTTGTGATATAATCAGGAGGCAGCAAGGAGTGAAGTATTATTAGTGTCACTTGTAGCTGTCAGATCGGGGGTGGGGGGAATTTGTTCTCTCTGTTTTGCCATGTTACAGGGAGAAAAGAAAGGCAAACCTGCATTTCCACAGAAACAAAAGGTATTAAAGCTGCAATAAAACGCCTTGAAGGATGGGTGATGATGAATTAGCAGACTGCCTAAGGAGGCTGTTTTTCCATGGAGGCAAAACATTGCCATTTTTTATTCTTTCTCATGTAGTCTATAGTACATAAGAGGGTTCAGTAGCCATCTATGGGGTAGATTTAACTCTCTATTTGGAAAGGTAACACAAACAAAGTCCCCGCAGGAACTACATTAGGAAAAATCCAGGAGCCAGTTGAAATGTGGGTCCAATGTCTGGGGAAAACTGCAGAAAATTGACAAGCAGTGGTAGATTTTCACTGTGAGCTTTAAAGGGTTGCAGGGATTGTGGAGGTTTGGGGAGCAGAGAGAGCACGACGGGGTTTGAACAAGGTATGTAAGAGTATAGTGAAGACGGTTAGTTTCTGTTCCTCTTCTTTACCTTGGGAGGCCATGGAGAAACTTGAGCTATAAATGTAAAGGGAATTCTTCATTAAAAAGTGTGTAGCTAACTCATGGGATCTACAACCACAAGGCGTCATCAGTGCGCAAACTGTGCAGCAGGATTTGAGGAAAGGACTGGAAAACATTATGAGTGCTAATAGCTTTAGCAGCTTTGCAAGCTATGGCCACGATAAAGGAAATCACAGCTCATGCTTCTGGGTGTAAGAAGGGATTTCCCTCCACACACACACCATCCCATATAGCACTGGCCAGTTAGCAAGGGGCCTGACCCTGCAACCTTTATTTACGGGAGTAATCCTCCCTTTGGTGAGAAGTTTCATTTACTTTCAATGGAAAACTCGTCAGAGTAAAGATGACAGAATTTGGCCCTAGGTTTACTTGGGAGGTTGGTGGTGGTTGCTGCCTCTACGTCAGTGGTCCCAAACCTTTTCAGAGCCCCGCCCCCCGCCCACTCCCCCTGCTGGGAGCCGGGGCTGGAAGTGAGGCCGTGGCTCCTGGGGCAGGGGAGACAGAGGCGGAAAGGAGCAAGGGGGCCAGGAGTGTGGGGCAGGGGCAGGAGCAGAGCCCGAGGCTGGGGGTGGGAGTGGAGCTGAGGCCGGGGGCGGGGCTGGGGCTGGGGCCAGTGATAGGAGCTGGGGCCGCACCAGAGCAGAGCAGGGGACAGGGCAGGGCTGGGTGGCACTCCCTCCTTGCCCCCCATGGGGGCTGGCCTGGGCTCTGCAGCGCTCCCCAAAATGTTCCTCTGCACCCCCTTACGGGGCTGCATCCCTCAGTTTGGGGGTGGGTTGCCAGGTGCCCGATCAAAAAGGGATTGTGGCGGCTCTGGTCAGCACCGCTGACTGAGCCATTAAAAGTCCGGTCGGCGGCACAGCAGGGCTAAGGAAGGCTCCCTGCCTGTTTTGGCTCCCGAAAGCAGCGGCATAGCCCCGTTCCAGCTCCTAGGCTTAGGGGCAGCCAGGGGGCTCTGTGTGCTGCCCCCACTCCAAGCGCCAGTTCTGCAGCTCCCATTGGCTGGGAACCACACGCTGCCTCCAGACGAGGCAGCGTGCAGAGCCACCTGGCCGCGCTGCCGCATAGGAGAGGGGACATGCTGCTGCTTCCAGAAGCTGCTTGAGGTAAGCACCACCTGGATCCTGTACCCCTGGCCCCCTCTCCTGCCCCAGCCCTGATCCCCCCTCCCACCCTCTGAACTCCTCAGCCCCAG
Source organism: Mauremys reevesii (assembly GCF_016161935.1). Taxonomy (NCBI): domain Eukaryota; kingdom Metazoa; phylum Chordata; order Testudines; family Geoemydidae; genus Mauremys; species Mauremys reevesii. Next base: position 85,729,389 of record NC_052631.1, on the reverse strand, counting down.
CTGGAGTTCTCTCCTGTACCCCAAATCCCTCATTCCCAGTCCCACACCAGAGCCTGGAGCCCTCACCCCCACGCATCCCAACTCCATGCCCCAGCCCAGGACTCTCTCCCACACCCTGAACTCCTAATTTCTGGCCCCACCCCAGAACCCACACCCCCAGCCCAGAGCCCATACCCCTCCCACACCCCAACCCCCTGCCTCAGCCTGGAGCCCCTTCCCATACTTCGAACCCCTTGGCTCCATCCCCTGGCACCCTCCTGCACCCCAAACCCCTCATGTCTGGCCCCACCCCGAAGCCCACACCCCCAGGCAGAGCCTGCACCGCAACCCCCTGAGCCAGCCTGGTGAAAATGAGCGAGTCAGTGAGGGTGGGGAGAGTGAGCGACAGAGGGTGAGGGATGGAGTAAGCGGGGGAGGGGCCTCCTAGGAGGGGCAGATCAGGGGGCGGGGAAAACGTTTCTGGTTTTGTGTGAGTAGAAAGTTGGCAAACCTTTTGGGGACCCCTGCTCTACCTGTTTGTAGAATAGGCCACTCATGGAGGTCATTGGGGTAGATGGCCTAATGGTCTGCTCCAGTATGGCAACACTGTGTTACTCTATGTAAAGTCATACTGTATCTAGGGTATTACAGTGGACGAGAAGCTGGATATGAGTCAACAGTGTGCCCTTGTTGCCAAGAAGGCTAACGGCATATTGGGCTACATTAGTAGGAGCATTGCCAGCAGATCAAGGGAAGTGATTATTTCCCTCTATTCGGCACTGGTGAGGCCACATCTGGAATATCGCGTTCAGTTTTGGGCCCCCCACTACAGAAAGGATGTGGACAAATTGGAGAGAGTCCAGCGGAGGGCAGCGAAAATGATTGGGGGCTGGGGCACATGGCTTACGAGGAGAGGCTGAGGGAACTAGGTTTATTTAGTCTGCAGAAGAGAAGAGTGGTGTTTAAGTTGTTTAAGAGCCCAGGAGAAGGAAGCAAGAGTATGGTAGATTTTCTTCCTGTGTGCGCTGAACTAGCTGCTCAGAACATGCTGCACATTGCTTAATTAATTGATTAACTTTCCAATCTGCATAATAAAACGTTTGCTGAAAAATGCTTAATGACACCGCTAAGTGGCTGTAAGCAGCTTGTAAAGATATTACCGTGAAAGGGAACTGCTCTGAGCCACGCCGAGGTCTTTCATGGAACACTTGGGTCATTTCAGGCAGAAAGATCCTTCTCCTTGTTGGCTACAACAGGGCTAATTTATGGCCTTAAACCTTTGCCAAAAAGTATGAAGGTCTAATACTCCCAGATGAAAAGTCTAACGTGGCGTATTGTTTTGGTGAATAATTTTGTTTAAAATGAACAGTCATGATCCAATGGATAATTTCAGCTGTGTGAAATTCTCCACTGCACCTTTTATTTTGCCATTGAAAACTTCCCCCGTCTCTTGAAGGAACACATATATTGCCCTGCCCAATGGACCTGATCCAGCATCCATTGAAATTGATGAGTCTTCCCGTTGACTTCAGTGGGCTTTGGATTGGTCCCCTAAGTGCTTTAGGACCTATTATGGATGGGAGCTTGAGGTAGAGAATTCTTTTTAATCATTTAATTAGAAATTTGCCAAAGAGAGCACAATCACTTCAGTAGGGCAGGATCAGCCCCTTTGTGTTTGTTCCATCTACCTTACCCATTTGTCTTCCATTTTTTTCATTCCTTCTCATTAGGGCCAGGACCTTGTCTTCTGGCCAGCCTGCCTCCTTCAACCCGCCCTCTGGAGCTAAGTTTCTGGATGGAATTCCTCTGAGTCATGATATCCCTTGAAATGTGGCACTTAGCCAACCCAAGTATAAAGATACTCCTCTCTGTTATTTAGAGATGGGCCTGAGCAACAGGTTTTTGGCTTTAGATCAGAATTTTCCTGGTGTTCAGTGGTGTCTGGATCCAGAGTTTTGGTTCAGCCCAGCTGCAGAGAGCTTGAAATCAAAGCCTAAATCCCCCAGAGCTGTGGATGTTAGTCTCTAGTGTTCTGGGTCAGTACATTAGTCTGGTCTGATGTGAAGTAGAGCTGATTGAGAATTTTTTCAATAAAATGATCTTTGTCGAAAGGTACTGGCATGTCAAAAACAAACCTCTTATGGGAAAGGGTCAATTTCAACAAATTTCTTGACTCAAACAATTTTGAAACCCATAATTTTGAAATTGTTAGTATCCCATTTTGACATCTTCAAAAAGAAAACGTTCACTTTTTCCAGTTCAAAATTACTTTTTGGTTTAAAATTTAAGCTAATTATACTTTAAATTATTTTTAAAGATTGTCCTGAACTTTTTTTGTGGATTTTCAGTTTGTGAGAATATTTGAAATATCGACTTTTTGTCCTGATTCAGGATGGGAAAAATTGCCAGAATCTTGAGAATTTTCATGGGACAGGAAAAAATAATTTTCCATCCAGGTCTAGTGGGAAGGTCGGACTAACAGCCAAACTCCCCCAAAGGTCAGGGTCATGGCATTTTGGTTTGGGCCTATTTCATAAGTGAATTCTGATTGTAAACTAGTATTTTATTTACCAATCATTTTGCAGCTGTCCTCCGGACACTTCTTGTCTGCAAGCTTGTGATTTCGCACCCTCGCTCCTCTCCCCATGTTGGCACAAGGCTTTGTGATAGAAGCAGTCCAATTACAATGCTTTTCTGGACCACTAATATTAAATAAATGTGTAAGTCTAGCTCTGCAGTGCCTGCTGAAGATAGACGACACAGTGTCCTCAGTTACTGTGGGAAAAGTGTGTTCACAGTGTCAGAGAAGGTAACAAACGAGATCAGGGGACACTGATGGGACCCCTGAGTCAGCTGTATGGGAAAGGGATCCAGAAAGCGGAAGGTGTTAATTTCATTTTGCGATCATGTCTGGCAATGCATTTCCCTCCTTGTTCATGCTGCCAGGCGGATTCCCTTCCCTAATCATTATTCAGCTGCTGTGCTTTGTCCTCTTGCTATTTTCTCCCTGACAGAAAAAGAAGTCTCCAGAAATTCCATGTCCCAGGGAATGTGAATTTCATGTGAGAGCATCAGTGCAAACACTCTTGGAAATTACTTTCTGACTTTGTGGCATGGGAGGATGGGAGACTGTCCTCCCCCAACCCCACTTTTCACAGATTTATTTTTCTTTGATGAAAGAAAGCCAGATATGTATTCAGGGTCACTGGATAATAGAAGGGACTTTACCAAAGGAAAAGTGAACTGCTAAGGACAAACAGCCTCCCTCTAAGATTTAATTGCAAATGCATTTGTTTTTCTATTTATATGTGGGTCAGTTATTTCTATCCAAGGTGCATGCTTCCTTTTTGCCTGCCTTATTGATACACTTGATTGTCTGGAAATCTTGCACTGGGTACAGTTTCACCGATAAGTAGGGTGACCAGATAGCGGGTGTGAAAAATCAGGATGCGGGTTAGGGGTAATAGGCGCCTGTATAAGACACAGCCCCAAATGTCAGGACTAGCCCTATAAAATCAGGCCATCTGGTCACCCTACCGATAAGACCTTATGCATAGAAGGTCACAATGGAGCTCTGATGACTTCCACTAGCTGAGGATCTGACCATTATCTGTAATTCTCAAGTTGTCTGAGGGGGGAGGAGCTAATTTATTTGCAGCACTTCACAAGCTACAGGCATGCAGCACCACAGAAATGCAGTCATCTCAGTAGTGGAGGGCAGCAGACTGACAATCAGCATACAGTGCCTCGCACAACAGTGGCAGAAGAGGTGTAGTTTGGGGCAACATGCAGCATGAAACAAGTAGAGCTGGTCAAAAATGTTCAGCCAAAAATGGGATTTAATGGGAAAAATTTCCATTAAAAAGCTCTCTCCCGCCGGCATAGAGCAGCTACACAGGAGACCTTACAGTGGTGTAGCTGCAGTGGTACAGCTGTGCTGCTGTAAGGTCCACAGTGTTGACATAGCCAGGGCTGAAAGTAACTTAAAGGACTTACTGGTATGCCGGAGTCCTGAGGAGGGGGGGTGGGGCCTCAACCAGAAGAGGCGGGCCCTCTAAATACCCGAGCCCTTTACATCGAGATTTAAAGGGCCCGGAGCTCCAGCTGCAGTAGCAACGGCTGGGAGCACCATGGTAGCGGTAGCTGTGGCGGTGGCTGGGAGCCCCAGGCCCTTTAAATTGCCACCTGAGCCCCAGGGGTCCCGGCCGCCACCACTACCCCAGGGCTCCGGCAGAGGAGCTCTGGCGGAGATTTAAAGGACCTGGGGCTGGGCCACTGCTGGGAGCCCCGGGCCCTTTAAATCGCTGGCCTGGGGAAGCTGCCCCCTGCCGGTACGGTCGGCTGTGTACTGGCTCTTGCCGGTACACCATACTGGACCGTACTGGCTTACTTTCACCTCTGGACATAGCCTCAGTTGTTTCTGTAACAGAAAGCATTTTTACATGGCCAGATTGTTAGCCTGACTCACAGCTCCCTATCAGGAGGTCCAGTGAGGGTGGATGTGTGATTGATGGAGAAGAGTATGAAAGAGTTGATAGATGATGTTATCTTGGAAATACAATATCTGCTAATGGTCAGCTCACGAAGGAAGTGAAGGCAAAAATCGAGAAAGCCAGTGCATCGTTTTCCCATTTGTTAAACACCTGGAAGTGGGAGCAGATACATCTACACACTAAAATGAGATTGTGCAACACTTTTGTCCTCCCAACACTACTTACATCTTGGAAAGGTGGCAGCTGGTGGAAGTACACAAGAAGCTGAATGAAACTCCACCAGCGTTGTTTAAGAAGAATTTTGGAAATTCATGGGAGAGATCATGTAACCAATGTGGAAGTGTTGTGCCGCATGGGTCAGTGGACTGCACAGTCAGTAATTAAACCACTGTAGCTGTTTCTCTGTGGCCATACTATCAGGCTCCCCTGTGGCAGAAGCACAAGGTAGGTCTTAGATTGGATCCCACTTAGAGGAAAGAGAACACTTGGAAGATAACGAATGAGCTGTTGCAGGAGGATTGGAAAGGATGCTGCTATCATGGAGCCAATGTATGATGGAGTCAAACATCTTGCTATGGATAGACAGCAGTGGGAAAAGTGGGTTGTCTCATGTACCGCTAGGCACAGGAGATTTTCAAGCTAGAAAAAAAAGCTAAAGTGAAAGTACCTGGGGTGCTTTATTCTCTTTGCAGAGCAGATCGTACTGTGCTTTGGCAGGCTCATCTCCAACCTCTTGTATTGCTGTGGGGAAATGGAGTGGTCAGTGGTGCAATAATTGAATGAATTATTTGTATTTAATCAGGACTCTGGGCCTAACTGCTATATAAACTGGTTAACAAGAACTGAAAAAGGATTAGTTGACAAAAGGAGAACCACTGTGAATTGAATATAACTGGATTGCTCAGCACAAGGAATATTTTTTTCAAACCATTTCCGACTCTTTGTGGGGGGAAGGTAGAGTTTGGAGAACAGTTTCTGCAAGAAGAAAAGTCCTGGCTTCTCTTGGCTGTTTGATCACTAGCTGACTGTTATTAGATGAAGATTTTGGAGAAATCAGTTGGGCTCGTACTGGTTCAGTGCAAAATTCACCGTGGTCGATAACTAAAAACTGAGCTCTGTGTTGAGCTTTGGGAAAAGATGCATGTGGTTTTGCTTACAGATCCTCTCTTAAGATCTTTGGAAATTGAAGGCGCTCAGCACTTTGCAAGATCAGGGGCCTTAATGTATTTTGAATGATCTGTACAGAAACTTCTGAAGATCTCCCAATAATATCATGGGTCTAATGAGAAGAGACAGATAATTTTTCATAAGGGGGTCCTTGTCTGGAGTGCCTTCTGTCTTAGGATCTCAGTTCATCCATGTCTGTAAAGTGCTTTAAATTTCCCAACATCCTGTGAGGGTAGAGTAACTGATGTCTCCATTTGTAAAATGAGGAAACTGAGGCAGAGAGGTGACATGCCCTGCCATAGGTTATGCAGGAAAGGACAATTGAATTGGAATTGTGCCTGCTTACACTCAGGCCTGGTCTACACTGGGGGGGATCGATCTAAGTTACGCAACTTCAGCTATGTGAATAACATAGCTGCAGTTGACGTACTTAGATCTACTTACCGTGGTGTTTTCTGCCGCTCCCCCGTTGACTCTGCCTACGCCTCTCGCTGAGCTGGAGTACAGGAGTCGACGGGAGTCTGCTCGGGGATTGATTTATTGCGTCTAGACTAGACGCAATAAATCAATCCCCGGTGGCTCGATCGCTGCCTGCCGATCCAGCTGGTAGTGAAGACATACCCTCAGTGAATTTGATGCTGGGGCAGCAGTGGGAATATAATCCAGGTCTCCTGATGTCCAGTCCTGTGTTTTAACCACAAAATAATCCTCTACTTATTAAGGTCTAGAGATTGGAGATAGGTGAATAACTCACTATGAATAATGTATTAAACTAGTTTTCCCATTAATTTTTTTTCTGTCTCAAGGGAGAGTGATTTCTCTGGAATTAATTTTATTGTTAAAAATTATTCATTGAATAATCTCAGGGGGGGAATAATCTTATTTAAGTAGCTGATTGATGAGTTCTTCATTGTGAGTATTCAAGAAAATGAAATATGAGCTGTTTTGATTGGACATGTGTAATAAGTCACATAGTTGGTTAAATTGTTAATGGTTGCCATCAAGGGTGTCTCTGATTCAAAGATCATCACAGACTTGGGAGCACTAAGCATCCTTTATTTAGGATAAACAGAGAGAGCAGTTACGTTTCTTTATATAGCGATATAGCTGGAAACAATAGAAACTGCTGCCCAAGAAGACACATGTGATGCCTGAGCAAAACCCTAACCCATGGGTTTTTTTGATTGCAAAGGCAGGGGATGAGAGTTTGGATTGATGTGTCTGTATTAGATGCGGAAAGACAGCAGAGAGCTAAAGAAGCAGTTGTGATTGTGACCCTGGGAGGAAGTGGAGAGACAGAGCTTCTTGGGCACAGAACTCTCTGGAGAAGGAGACTTGGGGATTTCTGAGCAAGGAAACTGCCTGCTGTTGCTTGGAGGCAAAGAGGAATTTTTGAACATTCTTTGTAAATAAACAAGGTTGCACCAAAAATATATTGGACTTGCATCATGAATTTCTTCTCCTAACAGAAACAACCATGCACAATCCTTTCCATCAGCTAACTGCTGAGGCTCAAGGGGCAGCAGTATATTTCTCTTCCTTAATGGGATCAGGACAACTTCTGGACTCAATTCTCCAGCGGAAGTACTCACTATCACAAATGTGAATTTTGCTATCTGAAAATTTCAGCAACTATTCTTGCCAAGAAACTTGTTTGCTAGGAGATGCAATGAAAGGGAAGGCTAAAGTAGTGTGGATACAGCCCAAGTGAATGTATTTAAAATTGAAATGGATATTAACAGAAGTGTGTTTTGGAGCATTTTGCCCTGCTGTAGGCATTAAGAACCATAGCCAGTACTCAGCACTTCTCAGAAAGAACTAGTTTTGTTTAAGTTAAGACTTGGTTTTGGAAGATTTATTGGACACTAGATGTGTAAACAGGATAGGCCAAAACTGGAACCATTTATCTGCCTTCCTCTCCTATCCCCCACATTGTGGGATTTCAGCTAGAATAGGACCGGGATCAAAACCAGCTCCCACTTTTGCCCTTCTCTAGTAATAGCTATGAGTGAACATGATACATCTTCTGTAATTTATCAGATGAACAGCTCTTTTACTAGCAGAAAACATGTATCTTCATCTCACACACCTGACATTAGTTTACGGCTATCAAGCTTGGGCCTGGTCAAATAATAAACCAAAATCATTGTGGGAGGGCTCCTTGACCTCAGAGATCTTCCTCACTTGCCCTCAGTTGCTATTTCCAGTCCTTTGTCCTTCCTCAGCTGTGGTTCCTGTAGAACTTTGTTGCCCTTCAACCTGAAATTTGAGGGACAGTCATGATTTTCCTGGGTCTGTGGTTGGCAGGGCTGAGTCCTGTGAAGGGCTGATAATTTGATGTGCCCAAGAGCAAAAATGATCTTGTCTAGCCAGGCTGTGTCTATGAGCTAGCCATGCAACATCAAGGCATGAAGATAACGAACATCGTGGTATAATTATTTGTCCTTTAGAGCAGATACAGGTGCGTGGGATTAGCCAAAGCAGAGGCAGTTTTCATGCAGCAGTAGGTTGGTTCATCCTCACCGACTGTAATGCTCTCAACCGAATCTTGGAAGTCAGCCTTGTCAGGGAAAATAAGTAAGTGTCTAGCTAACGTACAGTATATGCAGACTGGCATGGTTTTCCCAGCTTATTAGGCTCATTTTAAAAGAAGGCTGCACCTGTTTTGCTGGCATAGCACTCTGAAATCCACGTGATTCTTATTAATAAGATTTTATTTGAAATTGGCCTTTTTCCTTTTCAGAACATGAGTACGTTAAGGGCTGGTGGAAGGTGCTGGCTTCTACAGCAGGAGTAGCTTTTTCTGCTTTCCTTTTTTTCTGCTGCCCCATAGAGACTCCAACACTGTTTTGTTGGGATGGACTCAACAGATAAAAGGGGCTTTTCAGTCTCTGTGGCTCCTATTTTGGCCTATCTGGTAAGACAATCACTTAGTGTCAAATGAGGTCCCCAAACTCATTTCAAATATGAACTGGCAACGGATTAGTAACTTTTGGTCACTATCTATTGTACCTGGATCACACTTGAATCAGTGAATGGTGTGAAATTTTCTGCATCATTTTCATTCTCTGTCATCAAGTTTTGGTTGAATCAGTGGTTCTCTACCTTTCTGGGCTACTGTACCCCTTTCAGGAGTCTGATTTGTCTTGCATACACCAAGTGTCACATCACTTAAACTACTTGCTTACAAAATCAGATCTAAAAAGACAAGAGTGTCACAGCGCACTATGACTGACAAATTGCTGACTTTCTCATTTTTACCATATAATTATACAGTAAATCAATTGGAATATAAATATTATATTTACATTTCAGTGTATAGTATATAGAGCAGCATAAACAAGACAATGTCTGTATGAAATTTTAGTTTGTACTGACTTCGCTAGTGCTTTTTACGTAGCCTGTTGTAAAATTAGGCAAATACCTAGATGAATTGATGGATCTCTGCGTACCCCCAGGGTTACATGTACCCCTAGTTGAGAACCACTGAGTTAAGGATGGTATTTTACAGACCCAGCAACTGGAAATGGCCTAGATCATCATTCTAGGGTTCTTTATATAATGTTACCATGAAAAAGCTTAGCTTAAAACTGAAGTCATATGCATGAAAGTTCTACAGACAAACCCCAAATAAGACAAACTATTTTTCTTCAGTTAAATTTCTCATGCAACCTTTAAAAGTCTGTCTTTACCAGGCCAGCTCTGACATTTAACCTTCAGCAGCTCTTATGTTACCCCCAGTTGTTACTCGTTTTAATAATAATAAAAAACAAGAACTGTAAGAATCAGATGAGGCATGTAAAGAGGGAACAGCAGAACAATACAAATTAGTAAAGCAAAAGTAAGTGGATGATCTTCAATATCTCCCTGGAGTCTCCGTTGCCGTGCAATATGAACCATGATTCAACAAATAACATTAATGTATTACTCCAGTGGCTACCTGATTGATCAGACAGATCATGAAAGATAAGCTTAAAAACCCAGTGAGCCTGATTCTGATCTGACCACCACTGGCTTTCCATGGCTACAATGGAGTTACTCCTGGATTTACACAAGAGTAAGCAAGACCAGAATTTTCACCTTAAGGACTCAATTATAGCCCCAAAAGCCAGAGGCACGCTGAAGTGGATGGGTAGGAAGACGGTACAGCACCAAAGTGATGGTTACAGCACACACTACATTTTTACAGAGCATGATGCCACTAGATGTGCTGAAGAAACATGGTGAACAATCTTTGCTCCCTATAGGGTAAAAAGTACACAAAAGACCAGATTTCACAGTCCGTGATGCGATTTTCATGTCTGTGAATTTGGTATATCCCTCATTACAAATTCTTTGGGGCAGGGACTCTTTCTGTTCTGTGTGTGCACGATGGGGTTCTGGTCCATGACTGGGGCCTCTAGGGGTTACCAAAATACAAATAAATTATAGGTCCAAGTCCCTCTTTGTCTTCAGGAAGTATGGGCTGCTTTATCGTGGCTGCGTTCTGTGCTAGAGCAGTGGGCACTGATGAGAGAGAGGGAAGAGCTCTTTGCACCTGCACCCCCACCCTCCCAAAATACCCACACAGCAATAATTTACCCTAAAATCTGGGGATCAAAGCCCAAAGAAGAGACGTGAGACTCTTCTTTTTCCCCTATTCCTTAGGCCTTCCAAGCGTTCTCACTTCAATGGCACTGATCTAAACAGACCTGTCCAAACGTTGTCAGAGATCTTTCCTGGGCAGTCCATGCATAAGTACAGTACCTAGTTTTCCCGTTCACAGCTGACTAAATCCTTTTTCGAGTGAGTCACCCGCGTGGTATATAAATGGGAGGTGACAATGTATAGGCGGAGAGTGAGAAAAGAAGAGTGTAATAATTAATCGTAGAGAGAAATGATAAAGGCTATTTGGGAATGTGGAATACGTCTTGCAAGCCTTAAAACAGGATTGTACAAAAATGATTATTTCCATTTGCAAACTTATTTCCCTGAGAGAGTTTGTGTTTTCTGACCCATAAATTAATCTCCAAGCAGCCGTGCTACCTTAAACTGTGCTTTGTCAACTTTCGGAAGTTAAACAGGGTTTGGCACAGCTCAGGTTAGCGTTTGGATGGGAACCCTCTAAGGAACACCCAGGTGCCTTGGGTAGTGTCGCTCTTCCCTCTGAGTGAATACTGTATGGTGATTGGAGGGGTGGGGGTGGGAAGGAGAGGGACTGTACCGCTGCAGATGCTGATTTTATGGAAGACCTTGACCATTGATCCTCATAAAAGTCCATTATTATGAGAGTAGGGCTATGAAACCTGGTGTCTTGGCATTACATTTTGCCTATTGAATTTCCCCAGCTGGTAGCAGTTGGATACGGTGTTCTTCGCTTCTGTTAGAATGTTGTGCTTTGTTAAACAGGTGCTGTTCCACAATGGAGGTGGCTGCACTTCCGTGGTAGCTCAAAATATACAAATGTATTTGTTTTGTATATGAGTTTGTAGTGGACTTTGGCATAAGAGTTACTATATAAAGCTGGGATTTGCAAGAAACCTAAGGGAGTTAGTTGTCCAAAGTCCATTAAAATGCAATATAATGATATGGTCGAGTGTGTGTCTGGGTCGGAGGAGGCCGGGGATGCATGCCACTCCCTTTGTTATTAAAGGGTTACTGCAGGTCTAATGGCCCACAAAATGCTGAAAATTAACCATCTATTCTTTCTGATTTAACACCATAAATTTAAACATGTAACTTACCAAAAAAAATTCTATTGCAACAATCCATTTCTCTGCTGATACATCCAAAAATCCTTGATCTGACAAATTACGTTTTTTCCTAAGATAAACAAATCAGACTGGTAGGTAATCTTAAAGTGAAATGAAAAAAAGGACCTCATGGTTGAGGTTATGGAAGATAAATGGAGGATTATCTGGCAGAGCTTGTCATATCTGCTTCCTGCTGCTTTCGCTCCTAATTCAATAAATGAAATTGAGCTCCACAATGATAAGCCAAGCAAAAGAGGGACACAAACGTTTACCGGTAACAACGGGAGCTGCAGTGGTGGAACTGAGAAGAAAATTTTGCCCATTTTAAAACTGCCCCTGGGGGATCTAGCTAATTATTTCTCCCCCCTTATGGAAATGTGAAGCAAGAAGGAAAAAAAAATCTGGTCACGAGTTTAAAGGTAGCAAAGGCCTTTATTGATGCTTCAGGCTAGAGATCATCTTCGGGCATGTTCCAGTTCCTTGATAAAATGTTAACATTCAAACTGACCCAAAACAATGAAGCTTCAATGAATTGTGATCCGGCTGTGTCCCGCAGCATTTCTTTTAGAGAGTGATTAGCTGTGACAGATTGTCAGCCAGACTCTAGTAGTGAAACCTATTACAAGTGTGTGGATTTAAAAAAAACAGAAGAGCAAGCAAGAGTGGTGAGTTTCAGATTAGAAGATACTGAAGTTACCAAAATGGAGCATTTGCCCACATCACAAAAAACATGATTAATACTCTGTTCAGGAGGGTATATGGGATTCATAGGGTGTAGCAGTTTCCACCCAAGTCAACAACTAACAAAACTCATTGCACCTCCCAGATTTAACTCCTTCAAAGTAGCTTTAATATTGTTCACTAACTTTAACGTCTGTCTTCGTTCACCTGGAGCTTTGGAGTTGCCTGGTTTGCTGGTAGTGGGTTGTACTGAATTATATGCTGCGCACTTCAGACTTTAAGGCCAGAAGGGACCATCATGGTCATCTAGTCTGACCTCCTGCACATTGCAGGCCACAGAATCTCACCCACCAGCTCCTGTAATAGACCCCTAACCTCTGGCTGAGTTACTGAAGTTCTCAAATAATGGTTTAAAGACTTCAAGTTACAGAGAATCCACCATTTACCCTAGTTTAAACCTGCAAGTGACCTGTGCCCCGTGCTGCAAAGAAAGGCAACTCCCTCCCCCCCGAGGGTCTCTGCCAATTTGACCCGAGGAAAATTCCTTCCTGACCCCAAATATGGCAGTCAGTTGGGCTTACTACACTTACTTCACTTCACTTAGTCCAGTATAACTTAATCACTCAGGTGTGTGAATAATCCACGTCCCCGAGTGATGTAAATTCCACAGTCCTAAACCTGGTGTAGACAGCGCTATGCTTGTGGGAGAGCTTCTTCCACCGACTTACCTACCGCTTCTCGTGGAGGTGGAGTAATTAAGTTGATGGGAAAACGCTCTCCCATTGACTTTGAGCGTCTTCACAGCTGCATCAGTGTCGCTGCTCCACTGAAACACTCCTAGTGTAGACTAGCCCTGAGGGTTCAGCAAGACCTAACAGCCAAACACCAGCTTACGTTAACTTTGGGTGGGTGTTATGTGTAGTTTTTAGGTTTCACCAATGGCATATAGAGAGATGCTTTTTGTTAGTATATGTATAAATCTAAATAAGTAAACCAGCTACTCTAGTCCAGGGACCAATCATCTTACATCTCAACTGCTTGCAACATCCTCTACTTACAAATCAGCCGATGTACAACGTCTATCTCGTTTAACTCATATAACTGTACAATATAAATAAGAGCACTGGGCCTGATTCTCAGTGGGTGTAAATTGGCATGTGCATCAATTTACATTTGTTTACACTAGCTGAGGGTCTGGGCTGGTCTTTGTGCAGCTCACCTTAGGGGTGGTGATAGCATGATGAGTGACTATGCTGAAGTTTTATGGAAAAGAAACATTATAATGTGTAGAACATGCCCTTCTCTCTGTTGCTATTGCCCCTTGCGTGTCTTCAACAAAGGGCTCTGCCAAATCTTGCACCAGCCAAACACAGGGGGAATAGGAGTCATGAAGAAGGCAAAGATTATGCACCCCAGTGAGTGACAGGCTTGCTACTGATCCTTCCCAGTAGCTGCCTCAGGGGTGTATCTCCACTTACTTCAGCAAATGTGCAAGAAAACTGGTTTGACCAAAGCTGGCTGTGTTGTGGGTTGGAGGGCTGGGCGAGGCCACACCATTCTCCGGTGGTGGTTCTCCCCTGGTTTGCACCAGAGTCGCACGCTTTGGGGCACGAGAGCGGGGTCATGTGTGTATGCAGTGTGGAAACACGTGCAAGAGGCAGGCTGACTGCTCACTCTTGTTTTGTCACTGTGCACCTAGTGTGATGCACAAAGCCCCTCCTCCTGCATCACACCAGCTAATGCTGGACTGGGAATGCCACTTTCCTGGCTGAATATGTGCTGCTTGTACTTAACTTCTCTATCTAAACTTTCATTTTCTGTATGTAATTTGCTCACTGGATCTCAGGCCCTGATGTCTCCCTTCCTGTATTTTGACCTGACTGCGGAGCACCTTCGAGTGAGTCCCAAGAGCCTTCCCCTTTGTGATTTATTTATTTCGATTTTTAAAAAATCACCAAAATGAAGCCTATCCAAGGCTCTGGGAGCCCTAACACCTGTTACCAATACAATTCAAATCTCGGCAGCATTAACACAACCTGGTCAGCAGGAGCTCTGCCAGCCACCAACTCTTCTACCCCTTTAGCATCCTGGGAAACAGACCCTCAGTTTTCTGCAAACTCCTGTCAAACAGATGTCTTTTGTAGGGTGCCTTGAAGGTCACCTGATTGTGGCTATTTTGGGGTAAGGAAGGGAGGAAGTTGCAGAGTTCCAGCACCCTCACAGGGAATTGCCCAGCCAGCAATCCTCTCTCTCACACAGTGACCACAGCTGTGGCAGTATGGCTGGAGAGAGAGGTGACTGAAGGAGCAGGGACCACCATGTTTTCCAGTTGAACCACAGCTTTCTCCTTCTTCATTGCTCAGCTGGATGACTGACCTCTTATATGTTCATTCAACAACTGGATGGCTAAGGAGGCAGCCTTTTCTAAGGTGAGGGCCAACCGAAGCCAGTCAAAAAAAATATATGTATCCATGAATAATTTAATTTAAGCAATGGATTTTCACCTTTTTCTCATGTCAGACGCAATGTGTTATTTGACTCTTGATTTGTTTGAATGCAACACCCAGCACTGGTCCCAACTCTCATTCTATCCATCCCATCCCCCACTGCGAAGAACAAACTCATCTAGGTGCCACCAGCTAGAGCAAGAAAGATCCCGTCCTTCTACTTGCATAGGATTCGAGCCATGCTGCTGTCAATGTACGAGAACGCTATTGCCTGGCTACTTGCCAGTGAATAGCAAATGCTCCTTAATACATTTTCCACTTCATGATGACAGTCCCGTGATAGCCTGATCAATTTTATGATTGCCACTTGTGTGAAAGCCTCCTGCTGCTTGGCTCCGGAGGAGGAGGAGAAAAATCTCTGAGTCATCAACACCTCATTAGCTTCTGGTGTGGTTAGGGATGTGGCAGGAACTTCTTTTCTGATTCCTCCCCTTCCCCCCTTTTATTTCATGTCATTTTACAGGATCAAAATCTCTTGAAAGAATTTCTGACACAACTTTAAATGTGTAAGTATAGAAACCACCGGCAATTCTCTGGAGACCGAAGAGTAATGTGCATAATTTCACCTCCTACTTCATAAAACTAATTTTAAAAAAGGTGTATTATGCACACCCACACCCTTATTTCAACACTGAACGTTTGTTTTGTGGAGTGTGGATAAATATTTTAAGTATAGGTATCAAGTTACTAATGTGGGAGTGACAATATCAATGAGCGTCAAGTTTCAGAGGGGTAGCCATGTTAGTCTGGATCTATAAAAAGCAACAAAGTATCCTGTGGCACCTTATAGACTAACAGATGTAGTGGAGCATAAGCTTTCGTGGGTGAATACCCACATGCGTCTGACGAAGTGGGTATTCACCCACGAAAGCTTATGCTCCAATATCAATGAGGTGATGTATTGTTAATTGGAGAGTGACTCTGCTAACGCTTGTGAAGTCTCTGAACAGGCCCACTTTCTGGAAGCTGAAGCAGACTCAGGTTGGCATGAGTGCTTGTGCAGATAACGCAAAGCGTTGTGCTCTTTCCTGACAAACCTTAATCCCAATTGCTTTTATGTGCTTATAGATGGACAGTATACTCAGTGCTTCAACAGCAGGTTAATGTTTAGATGTTAATTATTTAACTTCTCTCCAGTTCCCATTGGAAAAGCAATAGTGGTATACTACACTAGCATAGCACACCTAGTGTGAATGCAGCTTATACTGGCAAAGCTGTGCTTCTACTGGAATAGCTTCTTCCAACACCGATCAAAACAAGCTATATCCTTAAAAAAACAACTTTGCTGGTGTAACTGCTTCTATACTAGGGACTTCTGCCAGCACAACTATGGCTATGTCTATACTACCACTTATGTCAGTGTGACGTTCCCCACTGGTGGTATCCGGACTGGTGATCTGCTAGGTCACTCCAATCCTTGACTCTGGGAGCCAGCCTTACCCTGCTCTGCTGTGAGAACCCCCACTCCTGGGCTGTTCACGCACAGCGTCTGGCATGTAAGCTGCTCCTTGGATTGTGCAACCAAATGACACTAACCAATATCTCCGGTCCCAGACGCAACCCTAAGAACCTCCATCTTGCAGTGTCCAGTTATGCCCGCTGGACACTGCAAGCTTATATGAGTTCGTCAATTTAACAAAGAAATTGATATGTACCAGGCTGGTTATCCCAAGGGGAGCCTCTGACATGTTTCAAACCAAACACACTGCTTCAGGTAGAATCAACAGATTTATTAACGATAAAGATAAATTTAAAGTGATTATAAGTCAAAGCATAACGAGTCAGATTTGGTCAAATGAAATAAAAGCAAAACACATTCTAAGCTGATCTAAACACTTTCAGTGCCCTTACAAACGTAGCTGCTTCTCACCACAGGCTGGCTGGTTGTTCTTCAGCCAGGCTCTCCCCTTTGATCAGAGCTTGAGTCGCTTGGTGGTGGTGTCTGTAGATGTAGGTGGAAGAGAGAGGAAGAGCATGGCAAACGTCTCTCCCTTTTATCATGTTCTTTCTTCCCTCTTGGCTTTGTCTCCCCCCCCCTTCAGAGTCAAGTGAGCATTACCTCACTGCAGTTCCAAACTGACCAAAGGAAGGGGGGTGACTCACTCGAGAGTCCAACAGATCCTTTTGTTGCTGCCTAGGCCAGTGTCCTTTGTTCCTGTGAGGCTGGGCTGGGTTTGCCCCATACATGCCCTGAGGCATCTAGTTTTGGTCCCCCAGCTACAGAACGGATGTGGACAAATTGGAGAGAGTCCAGCAGAGGGAAATGAAAATGATTAGGGGACTGGGGCACATGACTTACGAGGAGAGGCTGAGGGAACTGGGGTTATTTAGTCTGCAGAAGAGAAGAGTGAGGGGGGGAATTGATAGCAGCCTTCAATTAAGCTGAAGGGGGGTTCCAAAGAGGATGGAGCTAGGCTGTTCTTCGTGGTGGCGGATGACAGAACAAGAAGCAATGGTCTCAAGTTGCAGTCAGGGAGGTCTAGATTGGATATTAGGAAACAATATTTCACTAGGAGGGTGGTGAAGCACTAGAACGGGTTATCTAGGGAGGTGGTGGACTCTCCATCCTTAGAGGTTTTTAAGGCCTGGCTTGACAAAGTCTTGGCTGGGGTGATTTAGTTGGTGTTGGTCCTGCTTTGAGCAGGGAATTGGACTAGATGACCTCCTGAGGTCTCTTCCATCCCTAATATTCTATGATTCTATGAGGTGTGAACTGCCTGTCTGCTCTTGGAGAGTTTTTGCCTGGCTTATTTTAAGCCATGAAGACACATTTTCAGCTTCATAACTGTATACATGAAATTATAACCTATAACATTAGTATAACATTACTGTAACAACTAGTATAACATCAATGCTCAGTGCATCATGAGCCTTCCAAAGACACCCGACATGACAAACTTTGCATTGGATACCACACAATCATATTATAAAGATGCACATGGGGGTGTAGGGTGCTCCCACAAGGTACAGAATGTCACAGTCAGAAAATGTTATGTTGCTCATTGGGTATTTAATTATGTCCAGGGGAGAGCTCTCTTCCGTTGGCATAGAGCAGCTACGTGAGAGATCTAACAACAGCATGGCGGTAAGCTCTCTAGTATAGATATAGCCTATGTCAGCCCAGGATCACACTTCTTCACATACCTGACAAACACAGGTAGGCCAGCAGAAGTCTGTAGCTTAGACATGGCCTAAGTCTCCAAAGATTGTAAAACTGTCATTGTTGATATTGAACAAACGGTTCTTATCATACTGAAATAGGAAAAGACTAAGGTGGATACCTATATAGTAGATACTTTTCTACAGTTGAGACGCTCAGTAGTATTGAGTGGAAGCTGTACTATCATCCTACGCCTCCCAG
The DNA here is from genome assembly GCF_016161935.1 of Mauremys reevesii. Lineage (NCBI taxonomy): Eukaryota > Metazoa > Chordata > Testudines > Geoemydidae > Mauremys > Mauremys reevesii. The sequence continues at coordinate 85,711,469 of NC_052631.1, read as the reverse complement.
ATCAGGATTGAGGCATGTCGATGGAGTGGTGCACGGGAAACTTGCTCTTTGTGTGTTGTACATGTTCTGTGGATGATGAGAGGATTCCAGTCTTCAGGGCTGTCCACTCTGCCATCTCCCACTAGCAGGAAATTCTCTCAAATGCAACTTTAGAAATTTAGAGAGAGAGAGACCCACTCACCCACCCAAAATTAGCCTCCAGTCCAGTGCTTAGAGCATTTACCTGTGGAGTCCTTTCTGTTCCTGATTCACTGCCTTACCTGACACACTGTAAACTCAGGTTCACTCTCAATCTCTTCAGCTGGAACTATCCCACTTTGTATAAATTAAATATTCATTGAGCCAGAGGGAGAGAGACTCACTTTCTTTCTGGTTTTGATCAGAAATTCCAGCCTGGACCTAAAAAAGTTTCATCCCAGGTTTTGGGAGGAAATTATTAAAGAGCTTGATCTTATAACAAAATGCGAACTTCCCAGAGATCCCCTGACCTGCTTATTTAATGCTCCATTCAGTACAGAATTGACATTTTAAGCAGAACAACAAATTCATTTCTTTTTTTATAGTTGAGGGGGAGGGATAGCTCAGAGGTTTGAGCATTGGCCTGCTAAACCCAGGCTTGTGAGTTCAATCCTTGAAGGGACCATTTAGGGATCTGGGGCAAAGATCTGTCTGGGGATTGGTCCTGCTTTGAGCCAGGGGTTGGACTAGATACCTCCTGAGGTCCCTTCCGACCCTGATATTTTATGATTGAGAAAAGACTTTGTATGGCACATATTTTCCTGTGGTATAGTAAAATATGGACTGTGCTTGTAATGGAAAAGCTTCCACATCAAGTACATACACAAGAGAAGTGCCAGAAAGAGGATCGGTATTTAGAAAGCTGGTCACCTTTTTTTAGCATCCTCAGCGAAAGAGGGCTCCCCAGCAAGCAAGCCAAAGTCTTTACCTGATCCTTACTAAGAACTGTACAGTGTAGAATGTTAACATTTTACTGTATCTTTGCCTTAAAAGGAAGTTAAAAACCCTGATACTTTCCCATGAAAAGTTTTGGTTTTGACAAATGGGCATATTCTGATGAAAAAAGTTCCATTGAAAATGTTCCAAGTTAGTTTTATTTAAATGTAAAGGGGAAAAATTCAGGCCAATTTATTTGCGATACTTTTCCCTACAGCAGAGACAGAACTCTCTGAAAGGACTTTTTGAATTGTTTCCTGACTGGCACCGTATCTGTTTCTTTATATATCCATTAGGATTGTTTGCATGAGTGTGACAGCATTTCAGAAAAAGCGGCATCTTAGATCAATTCAAATGAGCATTGCTGCTGAATTAAATAAATGCAAAGGTCAGACAGTGATTCATGTACAGCACTAATCAACTTCATGTCTGCCAAATTGTAGACAATTCTAGCATTGGTTTTTTCGTTGCCACACTGCACCATGAAAGCTGCAATCTAAGGTTAGATTGGGGATTGGTATTTGCATTTGAAATTCACTGAGAATCAAGGTGTATCTGTTTAGAAGAGGAAAACTCAGCTAATTGCACCTAAATCCCTTTAATTGACTCATAAACTCATAGACTTTAAGGTCAGAAGGGACTATTATGATCATCTAGTCTGACCTCCTCCACAACGCAGGCCACAGAATCTCACCCACCCACTCCTGTAACAAACCCCTAAGCTATGTCTGAGTTATTGAAGTCCTCAAGGTGCAGAGAATCCTCCAGCAAGTGACCCATGCCCCACGCTGCAGAGGAAGGCGAAAAACCTCCAGGGCCTCTTCCAATCTGCCCTGGAGGAAAATTCCTTCCCGACCCCAAATATGGCGATCAGTTAAACCCTGAGCATATGGGCAAGACTCACCAGCCAGACACCCAGGAAAGAATTCTCTGTAGTAACTCAGATTCCACCCCATCTAACATTCCACCATAGGCCATTGGATACACTTGCCTAGAATCCTTGCACTAGAATTTCTGTAGCACCTATATTTTTGCACAGGGTAATTCAGGACTGGCGGAGGTTTTGCTCCTAAATATGTGAAGAATTATTTGTAATATAGAGGCATAAATTAAGAGCCTTAGCTGTGATTTTTAAAAGACTCATTTGATCTCTTGCAGACCCACTGTATTCCCCCATGCCTTTATAATCCTGTTGTGCAACTCACTATGCTCTGCCAGTGCTGCCTCTATCCCACCCATTTTCTTCTCCCATTCTTCTCCCTGCTCTTTTCCCCCAGTGGTTAGCCAAGTCAGACCATCTTTTCTTTTAACCCCTCCCAAAAATCCTACTATTCCAGTGACACCCTTAGGAGGCGAGTTAGCCTGTTAGGCCCTTACTCACATTATATATGTCTATGTAAACTAATGGCACTGGAAGAGATGCCCACCCCCAAAGTGGATAACCTCAAGAGCCCGTCCTCCCTGCCTTCTGTTACTCTCACTCGCTTAGATGTGGCAAAACACTTTGGGGCAGGCATGATGTCTGTCTACTCTCGCCAAAGCACCTTCCACATTTTTGGACACTGCATAATAGTACTGATGATGTATAGGGACCGCAGTGCTAACTCCCTGATCCCATTCTGGGATGCCCCTTTCTCACTCCTATCACATAGGCTCTGCAAAGCAACCTGTCTGTAAGCTTTGGTGAATGCTGGAACAGAAGAAACCCAGCTTCTTCTCTGGGCTAGGCATGGGCATAGGCATGGGCATTCATAGCTAGCTAGTGTCGTCTCTTGTACTGCTCCCACTACCATAGTGTCCAAGCAGTTCACAATCGTTGTAATGGATTTATCCTCACAACACATGGTAGGGAAGTACTATCACCACCATTTTATAGAGGGGAAACTGAGGTGCAGAGATGCAGCTAGATGCTGTTGGACTGAGGTTCACTTACTCAGCAGATGGCTCTAACATATTTATTAAGGCAAAACACTCAGAGTAGTGATCAATTACTCACAAGCGATCAATTACTCAGGACGATTTCATCACAGTCACCTCCCGCACCGGACAATATAGCTTAAATCTCCCTTTGTTGCACACAATTATTTATAACTTTTTGTATAAGGTTTAGTCTTTCATTTCCATGTTAGCTTTCCTCCCCTGGCAGTACAGGCTTAGTGTTAGTCCAAACCAATCTTTTCTAGCTTTTTAGTTACATTAGCTGTTCTTGTTCTCACAAACACGACTACTCTGCAATTTCTTACACATACACAGGACTACTTATGCTGGTAAATGTTATCAGAACAGACTGCTAAAATCCACAGCAGGTTGAAATATGCCTTCACTCCCAGCAGCTGCCTAAATACCTTTGAAAATCTGATCCTAGGTGATTGACCCATGAATCGATGATGGAACAGGAAACAGAACCCACATGTCCCCGGCTAGAATTGAACCCCCAGGCTGCCATTCCATATGCTGTGCCTGGCAGGATTTGACCCTGCGCTTTGACTTATAGCTCTTTCCCTGGGGCTCAGGACTTGGGGATGCTAGCTCTAAAAAACCTGATTGATGTAGCAGTCAGAAGCAGATTTGAAAATCCTGTGGCATGTTGACAAAGCACCCGGTTGAAATAGCCTCAGTGAAAATCACCCTAACTGAAATGTGTTGATTTACTCATCCTTACGTCACACTTATAAAGTGGGGGACTGATTTAGTGATGCTGAAGCTTTGCCACTAAGGTATGAGGGCTATAAATCCTGGCAGGCATGTTTTAAGCTTGGATTTATACACCCTGATCAGATTTTCTGTATCTGTTTCTAGCATGCAGGAGTGATTTTGTAATGAGCACCCTAAAAGGTTTCTCATTGTATGTGCTACAGTCTGATTAGGGGATGCTCTTTACAAAACCTTACCGAGAGAGAAGCCTTGTGGTACTTTACACTTCAGAGGTTGGAGGTCCAATCAATAACCCTTTGCCTGTCTGCCTCATTTGTAAATCAGCAGAGAGGAGACCGGCAGGTTGGAGGAGGACTTAGCAATTGGGCGAGGTAATGGTGCTGGGTTTTAGGTACCTGTGACACAGATCAGTTCTTTCCTTACCCGCTGCTTTATGGCAGGTGGAGTCATCGTAGCTCAGTGTGGGGATGGGGGAAGAGTGAGAGGCATAACATTCAAAACCAGAAAGGACCACACTGATCATCTCATCTGCCCTCCTGTACGATTCAAGTCATAGAATTTCACCCAATAATTCCTCCACTGAGCCTGATAACTTGTGGCCAAGCTAGAAATGAAGGAAACGATGTTTTTTTTTTATCTCTGGTAAATCTGATTTTGGAGTCTGTGCCGTGCAGAGTAAGTTTTGTGAGATATAAAATCTGTTATTCATTCAACAGCAAAGAGGCCCCCCTGTTGCATTTTGTCTTAGGTCAGTAATGCAGCCTAAGGAGAGAGACTCAGGCGGTACAGTATATCAGATGCACATAATCTTGCCTTTCATATACTAACCTATTTGTGGTTCTTCATGAGCAAGACCAATATGCAGAAGGTACTGGAATGTGGCAGCTGCTATTGTATACACTTCTGCCAAATGAGCTTTGAAATGAACTCATTTAGCAAATTGAATGAACTTTAAACCAGAAACTCAGGGCCTGATTCTCCAATCGGGCACTGGTTTTGAGCCAGTGTGACTGCTCTGCCTTCAGTGGAGTTGCTCCTGATTTACAACACGGTATATGAGAAGAAGATCGGGCCTCTAATTGTGGGGAAATTGCTTGACTCTCAATTATCGCTGGGCATTGCAACACTTTTCAAATGCAAACAACCTTCAGCTGCAGAAACAAAGCGAAATTTCAATTTGATTAGGAGTAAAACAAGACTGTCCCCCATATGCTTTTCACTGTACTGGGTAATGTCAAAGGTGCCTTGGTGTTTGGCTGTTAAACATTATAACACACATAATGATGCTTTAAAAATGACCTCCTGCATACCAAGATCATTTGAGTTATTAACATTTCGGTAGAGTCTGGCTTAATAGATCATAAACAGAACTGCAGGAGAGTTAAGGAAACGATCCAAGTTGAGTGTTCTCCTGAGAGCTGCAGCTGGGCAGGTTGACAGGATTTCTGTAACTCAATGACCAACTTTCCTACTAGCCTGCAGTCTGACCCTGTGTATATGATAAACTAGCATGTGGATATCTATACAAACCTCTTGGTATGTATGAATACAGATGGAGGCCATCCAAGTCCTACATCCTCCTCTCCCTACAGAAGGTGTTTTAACGTTCCACAAAACTAAACCCCTCTAATGCTTACATGTGTAAATGGAGAGAACTGTAGATAATATCAAGAAACTTTGCTCCTTAAATCCATTAGGAATATGTAACTTCTGTGTCTTGAGATGATACTGTAGCTCTTATTGTTGTGTGCTGGATCAGTGAAAAGAGCAAATCTTGGAGAGCTGGGAATCGAGTATAAATTCAAGTGTCTCCAGGCCTAGTGAACAGGAACAATAATCTAAGAAGTGGTGAGGATTCTAACTCTGACATGTTTCATTGACCCCAAAAGTTTCCTCTCGATCTCTGCATCATGAAAACATAATGCACAATAGTCCTGCAGGAGCCCACTTCTGAATGGTTACAAATGTCTTCAACAGATGAAGGAATGGTTAGGTGGATAAGAGGTAGCAGAAAAAGATCCATGAAGTACATGGAGTGCAAAAGATAATGTAAACTATAGCACTGCCCAAATGATGCATACCTAGAAATCATTCAAAGTGTCACGGTGTAGTAATATCTGTGAAAACATGCTATAATTAGCATGACGCTAGATATTCAGGATTTACGGCACAATAGTGATTTAATGACCAAAATGCTTCTGCTATTGCACCAGCCTCTCAGTAAAAATGTAGGGTGAATGTACATATAGATATAAATCATAAACTCTTGCTAAACTATTTCCCCAAACTGAGGCAGACACTTGCTGGGCCAAGTTCATCTTTGGTGTAACTCCATAGGCTGCATATTTGAACAGCATCTGTTCTTATCAGCACAAGCTAAACCTTGACATGAAGTTTTCTACTGGAGTTACACTAACTAGTCTTATTCTTAAAGTTCCATTTTGCCTAACTACTTTTTTATTGAAACAATTACTGCCAGCCATGATCTACATAACCGACATAGGAGCGCTCACGAGGAAGATCATCCAGAAGCCAAAATCTGGACATCGAAGAAGAGAAATATGGGTGCTCGGTTCAGATTAGCAAAGGTACAAAGGCAGAAAGATGCCTAGTGGAATTTTCCAAATTGCTTAAACAGGTTAGGCACCTATCTCCTACTGAAGTCCCATTATGTGCCTAAATCCTTTTGTAAAGCTGGCCCTTTGTGTGCTGCATTGTGTATGTGGGAGCTAGGAGAACAAAAATACAGATAAGAAAGCAAACCATGATCAAGATCCTCTTCTCTTGACAACTGTGTAGAAGATAAACTAGTAATGGGTTGGTAACATCACAAGGACAAGCCAAGAAATAATGGTTACATGCATATGGTATAATGGAGCCCAAATGAATAGTAAGGACAAGATCGCAGATGGAGATAAAATAGGAATCTTTGCAGAGCCATCGTGGTCGTCTTAGCCACGTCAGGGATGTATAGTGGCACCATGGAGAAGCCTTCAACTTCCAAGGGACGGAAAGAAGATGAGGACGGTTAGGAGTCACCAATTATACCATTTCCCCAGTGTTCCTGTTTGGCTTCCAGAAGGCCTAAAGGAAATCCGTAATGTGTTGCTCTACCAATAGAAAGCCTTGCAAAATACAAGCTATGAAGGTAAAAAAAAATTATGTCAGACAGTCCCTCTGTCGACGGTATCTTTTCACTGAGGTGTCATTTGTGTCACTGAGCACTTTCATAAATGCGTTTGCTAAAAGTATCTATTTGCAGGCTGTACACAAGTATTTTTCTCCCTGATTTTATTTCCTCAAATTGTAGGCATGGTTGCCAGTGGCATCATTTGCAAGGCTCAGAAATGACAACGCAGTTCTGTTTAGCAACCAAGAGGAAATCCTTAATGGTCCAAACCAAAATCTGATTAGGATGCCAGGCCTTTACTAGTGGTAATCAGCTTATTAAAACATTTGGGGTGAAATCCTGGCTCTGCTGAAGTCAATGGCAAAACTCCCATTGGCTTCGTAGGGCCAGGATTTCACCCTGGATGCACAATTGTTGCTTATGGAAAAATGCAGGATTCACAATTCCCAATTTCAGGCTAATCTTTATGCCATGAAATAATTTAAACTAAACTACTACAACTTCTGTGTGTTGCATTAGCACCTATAATCACCACAAAGATTGGGACCCTATTATGGTGGGTGCTGCACAAGTATGTAATCAATAATTCTTGTTCCAAAGAGTTCACAATCTAAAATCACAATTTAGCAAGATATTTAAAGGCGTGGCTAATTTTTGAGTATGTGAATAGCTTCATTGGCTTCAGTGGGCCTGCTCACAGGCTTAACCGTAGGCATGTGCTTAAGTATCTTTTTTCCCATTTTTCTCTATTCTCATACCTCATTCCCTGCTCCCCTTCATAATACTCCATAGTGCATGTGCTGGCCTACAGAGAAGCCCCTAGAGTGTTTCATTAATACAGTTAGGCTAAGGCAACTATATTCTAGCAAATTTGCTGCCTCAATAGTCAAAAAATGTAGGGTCTCCAAGCCACACACTGTGGTTCCATACTGTTCTCAGCAATCAGGGATAAACAACGTTGTAGAAATGGGCATTCGATTGGAAGCCTATTTTGTGAACTGTTGTAAACAATAACCATTCTGTACAGTTCATAAGATTATAGTGATCTCTGTCCGAGGTAGCCAACCCAAATTGGTCATGGCTTTTATTATTAAAAAGGTGGAGCAGAATTGTACTTCAAAGTTTGGGGAGAACTTATAAGAGTGTCATGAGAGCGTCTGGCGGATGTAGCTGCGCCTCTTATTTTACTACGTTCTGCACCTAACCATATGTTGGCAGGGGCAGCTATTGTGGGAGAGAGAGATGATATAGTAGGTGCTGGCTCGTGGACACTGCTTTTGTTTTTTTCTTGTTTTGTTGCTTCCATAAATCTTAACATCAAAGCCATTCAGATTCAAAGTACATGGCTACAGTTTGTGTATAGAAGACTTAACCAAAAAGTAGTCGACCATAATCTTTTGTTTCAGGTTTTGGCTGCTGCTTGTGGAAAAATCAAATAAGCTTCTCCTTTAAGGCTCTTTACCATTTAGCCTTGCCCTATCTATTAGATCTATAAATATACCCAGATCCTTGCCTCTGCGCTGCCAATGAGGACAGCAAAATTAAGGTAGCTGTCATCTTAACAACTTCAAATCCCTCCTTCAAACCCGTCTCTGCTGGGATGCCTAAAAATTGCTACCATCTGGTATCGATCAGGCAAGTGCTGAGCTTCACTTGTGCTTTTATGCTCAACTCTGTTAGCTCAGCTCCCAATCCCCCACTCTTGCCCACCTTTGTTTGTTTTGCCTAACAGTCCAGCCCTGTGATCATACAGATTGTCAGCTCTGTGGGGCAGGGACTGTCGTCTTTGTTGCTTGTCTGTACAGCACCTAGCACAGTGGGGGCCTGACTCTTGACTGGGGTTCCTAGGCACTAATGCAATACAAATAACACCCCCACTAGCCCCTCTCTTGGGTGGGTTCTTCCCTTGGGCAGTAGTGCAATGGATTACAAGTACCCGTGATTCCTTCAGAGGATCTGTTCCATTCCAGGCCAATATGCTTTGACGATGCATCATGATGTGGCAGGAATGTGTAAAATATAGTTCTGATGAGTGGGATGGAGACAGCCAGTAGCCTCAAACAGCTAACCTGTGGTGGAAGAGAAGTGATGAACCTTCACATTTTAGCTTGGACTCAGCTGTATCCAAGTAACCCTTTGCTACTGAACACTGAAAGCTTCTCTGTGCGTGTGCTTTGTCCTCAAGTGTATTCGTAGTACATTCTCACGGCATTTGGAAAACTTAAGCTTTGCTCCCTAGGCAAACCCCTGGTGACTCCCAGCCAGTTTGTAAAATGACAAAAAGGGACTGCAGAATCTTGACTGCACTGCTCGGCATGCCCTCTGTTTAGCCGTCTTTGCACACCGGTGGTGGGAACCCAGAGTGTTGTACCCTGCCATGGGCCAGCTGGCTTCAGACCAGCGAGCGTTGTCTTGCACATCACTCTAGGGTCCTCTAACCAATTTATGTTTTATTCTGTGTCCCTTGGCAATTGCTTGGGGGGGACAAGACAAAAGGGGACCGTGAGGGGAAAGACAATCAGAGGAGAACAGCAAGGTGTCACTGGAAGGGAACACAAATTGAATCCAACGAGTACATTCTTTCAATGCAGATCTGATACAAACACTTCCATTTAACAAAAGGTATTGAGGGAAAAGCAGTATAATATTAAAGCGAGGCACAGAACACATTTGGGATTCAGTTTGGCAGCTTGAGGTTTATTTGAAGGGCTATTGTTCTCTGTGTTGACTTTCTCCCAGGATCCCTTGTGTTTTACAATGCTTTACCTAATTTCTTGACCCCTCCCCCCGCATTTTCCTTTTTCCTTTACATTAGGGAGCGTATCAAAAACATCAACGTGAGTTCCTTGCATTCACGAAGAGAAGAATTGGTGTGTTTTAGTCATGATTAATGGTCATTTGCTTACTACACGAGTCCGGAGATGTACTTGCTAAGGAATCACAGTTTCTTTTAAGAGAATATCTACATGGCAGTTTGTACCTCTGACTTTTCTCACCTGGAGCACTGAATAAATAACTGAATTATGAATTAGATGCTTTTTTTTAAAGACAATTCTACATATTGCCCAAGAGACAGAGTCAAGTTAAAAGAAAACATTAAAACAAAAACTGAATTTCCTTGTCTCAGTGTTTATGCTCTTTGCTTACCTTTTGCATTCCACGTATCTTGGACACAGCAAATGACTATAATTTATTTCTTTAGAAAGTGCCAAACCATAGAATGCCCATCCAGAGCTCTGAGCACCTTTGACATAAATGTGCAACACAGTAAAGACACACAAAATTAGTCAGTTACTTTTATTTCTAGTCAATTTCATGTTTTGGTTCTCATACAACATTGGGGGAAAATATTAGAAAGAAGCCGGTTTCCACTGAAATTTTAAAAAATAATAATGGAAACATTTATCTTGCCCCTCAGATCCTGTAAACTCCAATTTTTATAGAACCTAAATTTTGAGCCCAATTTGACCTGACAGCCTCCTTTTTAACCATTTGTTTAACAGTAAAAGTGTCCTTTTTGGTACAGTAATGGCAATTGCTCTGACAGGAAATCTCATAAACCCTTACTTACTCTAGACATACTACAGACAAATCCTAAATAACAATTTATCCACGAGAGCAATTGTGAGCATGTCTTCTGCATTTGTGATGGCGAGAGAGACAAATGATCAGGAAGACTGAATTCATTAAGATGCTAGTTTTTACTTTGGGCATTCCGTTTCAGATTTGCACAGAGCTTGTCATGTTTGTGGCCAAGATTTAATGCGAGAACTTTTGACGGCTCTAGTGAGTGAGTGTTTGCTTTGAATTGATCAAGATTCATCTTGTATCTTGGAACTACACAAACCTGCATGTCACTGACAAAATTCCCAACTGGGCCCAATAACCTCAGAATGCAGCAGAGCGGCAGACCCACAAAGTAGGATGAAAGGTGCTTGTTTCATGGTCCTGTCAGAACAAAACAGGTACAACATGGACACCAATAGACTAATCGGCCCCATGTTGTCCTGCCAATGCACCTCAGTCCAGACCTACAGGAATGTCCCTCAGAGAGGTAAAATTCTGCAGTTGAGTCTTCATTGCCCATTCAATCCTTGCCCTCTCCAAGGAGATTGCCAATAAAGAGGTGGTTTTGATTAGAGCGGAGCAAATAATTGATGTTTTGGTTCCTTGAAAGAACCAAGCCATCGGTTAGTTTTGAACCACAATTGAAACATTTTTTTTTTCTTGCAGAAATGAAAAATTAAAATTTTTGTTTTGGGTCAAACAAAACATTTTGTTTGTGCTGAACCATATATGTATTTTTTCATTTCTTCATGTTTTTGAGTGTATTTTACCCTTGTAAAATAATTAAACAACTCTAGCTAAAATGAAACATCAGTTTGAAATTGAAAGTCAAAACATTTTGTTTAAAAAAGGTTGTTGAAACCAACCGTTTTGAATTTTTAAATAAAACCAAATATTCAGCTGAAACTAGTCGCCACATTTGACCCGAATTTGCAAATTGTTTTTGGTCACCCTAAAACTGCCTTTTCCAGCAAATGGACTATTCATCTGAAACATTTCTCACAGCTCTGGTTTTGATATTGTAGCATGTGCATGTGCCCACACATATACATTTTATTCAGACTGCTGTGTACAGTATATCACAAGCACATGAAACTAACTAACTAATGGCCTGTCTTGATATTCAGATGGAATCACGGGGCAGGAACAGAAGTGTGTGCTTTGAAGATAGGCACACAAACAACTCTTGTATTCTTATTGATTGCCTCTGGGCACTTGGCTTGTTAAAATGTCTTTGTTCTTCTCATGACTCACATGTGATTTTTAGTAAATACTTTTTTCTTTTAGAAAATTAGCTCTGCAAGAGATAATTATCTTCTGAGCAAGAAGCAAAAATTGCGCAGTTCTTCCACGTAGCTAAGGAAGGGAATGTGTGCTGGGCTTTTTCAGGTGCCATGGGCAGTTAGTCTTACTTTCCTTGCTCGGTTAGAGAGGGCTAAAATTGATCATTAACACTGCTCCTTGGTAATGCAGTTGTTATCCCTTGGGTTACTAGAGATCTCCTTACAGCAAGGCACTGATATTCAGTAGAGAGACTTATAAAGCTGAGCTTTATGGATTGTATCTGCCCTTTGAATATTTGCACATTGCTGCCAAAGACCCTAAACTCCTGTCCCGGTTGATGATTCTGTAGGAAAAGCAGACTCGTCTTTGGTTTCTGGAGGTATTCCGGGGCCATTACAAGCCTGAGGCTAGCTTAGGTAGCGTTATGTATAAAAGCCTTGGTACAACTAACAATAGTGGGGCAAATCGTCAGCCAGTATAAATACTGAAACCATCAGGAGCGTGGCGTGGACTTACTCCAGCTGAAGACTGGCCCTGAGATTTGTTTTTCAAAATAAAAGGATTCACTCAATCTTACAACACCGATGTAGGACAAAGACCAAGACAGATTTAACGCTTGCTCTGTTAATTGCCCAATGGCCATTCTTTCAGCACAGAGCCGCATATGTGTGCCAGAATAATTTGTGTGACGTAGGAGATCTGGCTTGCAGAAAGGGACTGGGCAGTCATTTTCGGAAGCCTGGAGAAAGCAGGTCATCTCCTCCTTGCCTTGTGGTTCTGGAACTGGACACACCTTTTAGATTTGGGTGTTTATCAGCAGTGGCGTGAGATACCTCTTCTTATCGGCATGTAGTTTTCACCTCTGTTTGCAGCCCCTATCAATTTGGCCCAGGGTCTCCAGAGACTATCCTTGGTACGTTCAGTACAGGTATGTGGTGTCTGTCCTATAGTTTCCATAACGTACTTGATTTTAATAGAGCTAAGATTTAAATAAGATGATTGTCTGGCTGCAGTAAGGTTAACATAATAGAAATCTAATGCATGCCTTCTCCCATCAAATGCAGCTGAATAATGTTTTATGATGACAGGGAAATCATGCATTAAAATCAGACTCTGCTCCTTGGGAGATGAAAGACGATCAAGTGAAGTTCAGGTCAGTCATGTTAATCTGAAGCAAATAGGATTCTGGGGTTGGGGAAAGGGGGAGGCCCTTTTATACCTGAAAATTCTGTAGCTTAGAGGCTTAAAAACACTCTACAGTAAACATTAGTGAAACCTCCATATCATTACCATTTTATAGGAGACAAATCAGTTTAGTATTTCATTTCTTGCAGGTCTTTCATTCTGGTGCATGTGCAAATTGGCAGTGTCTCATACAAATAAGTCTGAAATGCAAAGACAGCCATGCAAATTAAATGTCTTCACCTCCTGTGTGTATCCATAACTAGGCTTTTATCAAAGATGGGAGGGTGAGAGAGTCTGATTATTAAGGAAGCAACAGGAAGACAGATGAAAACACAGGGAACCAGAACTCAGAGCACTGTCAAATGATCGAACTAGCTGAGAAAGCACCGCACCTATAATGCAACAACACCCTATAGCTGTATGACCTTTCTGCAGGTGGAAGGTGAAATTGACAAGAGCCAGCCAGGCAGCTGTCATTTTGATTTTCCCGATTTTTTTTTTTTTTCAAAAATGAAATGAAAAGGGCTTTTTCAGTCAGGAAGTCATCCCAACTAAAGTTTCCCAGCCAGCTCTAAATAAAAGGCCTGTACACACATTTTTCTAACCTAGAGGTTTGCTATTCTTTGGCAGACACCTTAGGCAAAGCCCTGACCGGTGGGGTCTGTGCCCAAGCAAACTACTTCTCATCAGCAACTCCCAACAACCACTCCTCCGCCCTCGAGAATGTCACTTCTATCCCACCCCAGAAGCACTTTATATTAAAGCTGGCCTACACATGGCGTTATTCAGGAACAGCTATTCTTGAATTACTCCCTGTGTGGACACACTTATCCTGGAATGAGAGTGTCTTGTTCCTATTTAGCTTATCCCACCTTTTTTGAAGGCCCAGGAACAAGGAGTTCTTATTCCAGAATTAGTGTCCACTCATATAGCTATTCTGGAATAGCGATTGCACTTTAAATTCATACCCTACCTTAATCTTAGACCTTTTTCAAGGGTAGATAAACCCTTGGTTTTGGGGCTTTTTGGTGCTCCTGTATTTACAAAGTGGGATTCCCTACCTTGACAAACGGGTCTATCAAGCTTGATGAGAGGTTGGTGGGTGGTGTCAGAGAAGGAGCATCAAAGCGAAGGAGTCTAGTATTGTCCCTCGAGTGTGGCTAAATGGGTGGCTATCTGAAGTTATTGTCCTCTTTGCTGGATAGGTGTAGCCAACCTCTGCTTGAATTAACCCCTTGAATTCATACAGGATTCCCTTACAACAGTCAGACAAACAGATAGTACGTGTAATATCCATAAATTATTACAGAGCAGCTCCATATCTGTCATAAGCATCACAGGGCCTTTTTCCTCTTGCTCTTTGGCCTTACTTTAGCATTGAGCAACATGTAGCATGACTGCAGTGTGACACCATGTCTAGGCTTTGTTGTCATGCCTTAAAATTAACTACATCCTCGGCTTCAGTGTGTCTGGGCTGTCTCATGCTAAAAACCAAGAGACTTTCAATTTCCCTGTGATTCTGAAGCTGAGTGCTGATGAGCTCCTCTGCCATGCCAACAGAGAAATCCTCTGTCTTTATGTTTATTCTTTATTGCTGCAAATGCTCCCAGGGAAAATGGCTGAATCAGAAATAACTGACTGGCTTTTAACTTTAACTCCTTCTTACACCCCGTTTTCTTTTCAAAGCAATATTCCTTCCCAACATTTGGCAATAGCCAGCCAGAATCTCCTTGCAGTGTCGCTGGGCATCACTGTTGACTTGGAAACGTATTGTTACTTGATTTGAAATGTTTGTCTTTTACCTTCAGAGTTCAGACTTCCCCCTGCCCCCCCTTCTTGTCTGCCAAATGCTTATGCAACTCAGCACTGGAGTTGTCTGCTTCCTGAGGGTGTCTGGGCTGGCATGAGATTTTCTTGGACATCCAGCCTGTGCAGTGCAGCCCTGGGCATATATTCAACATTCTGGATCAGCTTCTCAGTCCATCCGAGAGCAGTTTCCTGTATCGTTTTTAGCATTTCACCTCTGCTCACTCGTGAACTCATGCTAGTGTTTGAAATAACAGCTTAATGCCTTGCAGTTTGGTTTTTATACCTACATTTCAATTTCAACCACATGTTTAGATTACAACTTTGGTTGCATTCCTTTCTTTAGTGTTTATTATCTGTAAACCTTTCTCGACTCTTCCTTGCTGGTCAGAATACAGAATGTGTCCTTTTACATACACCCTAGTTAATGATTTTCTGTGTAGAATCTACACTTCAAAATAATATAGAAATTGACAACAGTTGTACTTTTTTCCCTAGTTGATTCCTGATCATAACCCTGAAACTGCAAGACAGTTGCAGGCTTGAGCAAGTAAAATGTATGTTTATGCTGTCTATGCACAATGATTTCACTGAACCATAGAATTTAGAGATGGAAATGACCTACTAGATCATCCCGTCTAGTCCCTACCTCCTAAAAAAACAATCTGTAGTCTAAAAGCTGCATTAATTTCTGCCATTTTTTTCAGTTGTTAGGTGTTCTTTGTAGTGGCCCTGACAACAAGGAAGGAGAGAGATAATCATGTCATAAATAATGCCATTGGTCTGCCAGCCTTGCTGCAGAGCAGAGTATATTGAGATTGTCACTTGCTTTTAGAACATTTTTGGTAGGAAATGGAATTTAACTGCAGACCTTGAACCTGAATATTGGACGGAAGTGACAAATTTACAGCTAAATGTCTGTCCATCATCAACAAACTAAACATTGATTTTCAGAGGTACTAAAATCCTGCAGATCCAATTGTCTGCAGCTGGAATTGAGTGCTCAATACTTCTGAAAATTAGGCCAATCTTGGCTAGGGACGAAGTGTGATTGGTGATTAGAGAATGAGTCAGAAGTTCTGGGTTCTAGTCCTGGCTCTGCCAGGAACCTGGGGCAAATCACTCAAATTTTTGCCTTTACATTCCTAATTAGTATATGAGGGATAAAAGTGCTTCCCTAAGCCACACAGGTGTGTGGCAGGGTGCAAAAGTTAACACTTGGAAAGCCCGTGGTTCTGGGAGAAAAGTTGCTCTAGAGGGTATAGAGCATGGTTACAGCAATACAAATAATATACATAGTGCAGAAGCTTCTGAAAATGTTACCTGTGTGGGGTGCTGTGAACTGTGCATCATGTACATTCTTGTATTATCTACATCAGGATTCTGTTTAGTATTTGTAGTGTGATGTTGGAGGAAACCCGGTGTAGCCTTTTAATAAATTCTGCAACTTAAAAATACTAACTGCAGTACTATGTGGGGGAGCTATCACTACCACATACTGCGACCTCTCCTGTACCTGTTCATTGGTTAAATGTTTCCAGGCTCCAATGCCGTCATTCTGGCATTTTTCATAAGCCTCGCCAAAGCTTCGTGATCACAGATTCGTAGATTTTTAAGACCAGAGGGTTCGTTATGATCAGTTCATCCGACCTCCTGCATGCCACAGGATGCAGAATTTCACCAAGAGGCTTCAGCATCAAGCCCAATAACTTCTGGTTGGGCTTGGTTTTTAGAAAGGCGTCCAATCTTGACTTCAAGTGATGGAGAATCTAACGCATCCTTAAGTAAGTTATTCTAGTAGTTAACTACCTTCACTGAACAAATTATTGCACTTTATTTCTGAATTATTGCACCTTATAGTCTGAATTTATCTAGCTTCAGTGTCCAGCCAGTGCATCTGCCAGACTAAAAAACACTCTCCTATCAGAAATCCTTTCCCCATGTAGGTACTTATAACCCATGATCATGTCACCTCTTAGCCATCTATTTGTTTAACTTAGTAGATTGAGCTTCTTTAGTCTCTTGCTTCAGACCCCAAATCATTCTTGTAGCTCTTTCCTGAACCCTTTCCAACCTGTCAACATCCTTTTTAAAGTATGCACACCAGAACTACTGGTGTTAATTGACATCAATGGCAGTTCATGTTTGTACTGAGGGTGGAACTTGGTCCTTGGTGTTTTACTGAAAAGTGTAAACTCATGGTAGTTGATAGACTGGAGTCAAATCGGTGACATGGGAGAAGGTAGTGGTGGTCTTTCAAACTCCTCCCACAGAATAAACTCCACTCATGTGAATTGCCAAAATGAGACCACTCATAGAGTATATTGTGCAGATATTCAAATAATGGTGGTGTGTGCCACTTGGCTCCTGTTCGGTGGGCCTTGAATATGCTCATTGCTGCTCCCATTGGTCTTGTCTCCTTCTTGACTGGGGAGACAATAAGTGGTGGTATCTCCCAAACACCACCCACTTGTGACACCAAAATGAGACAACCCCCACGGTAAATAGTGGAAATCTGTGATTTATCCCCTTTCCTTTTTTATAAGAGAAATACAGTAGTTAGTAGTACTGACATTTAAATGATAATCATTGCATCTGAGTTAACACCTCACTGAGATGAATGGGGCAGTTCACTCCTTTCAGAGCTTTAGTTCGAGGTTCTCTGCAGACGGAGACAGGCATCTGTACATCCAATTTGAGGGATTTTCTTTGCAACCGTAACAGCTACAGACTGACATAAAGAAAGAAAAGAAAGCTGAGATTCTGGAGAAGAGAACAGTAGTTCCAGGGAGGTGCCAACATGGCATATGAGTGTACCAGCTGGTTACAAGCCCTGATACTAGACTGCACATTTTGCTCATAAATGATAGTGTTACTCCAGTAGCAGAAGCAGCAATGGAGTATATATATTTCAGATGTTTCCTTAAAGATCATCCTCACAAATATGCCTATAAAACCAGTTTGTTTTATTAATTGGTTCTTGAGACAGATTATGGATGGAGATGAATACAGTTGATTTATTTGTCTATGGTGGATGTTAATTGATATGGTGACAAACTGGAAAAGGGTGTAGGTTTTATTTTTACCACAGTGGTTTGTTTTCAAGGTATCAAGTTCACATCACACAACTCACTGCTCACATGGGCTTGGTTATTAATTCCATCCAGCAAAAACCAGTGGGGTACATCCACATTGGTACATGAATGTTCTATAAGAAAGAAGTGCCTGTTTATATGTAAGTACTCAGTAGATAAGGTGCCAGTAAATGGCACCCAGGATATATCCAAATAATATGTTTTCACTTGTTGTCCATCACATGTCAGTAATTTATGAACTGCAGATTCAGGCCATGGAGGTCAGGAGGTCATTTCCTCCTGTGTTACCCTATATCTTTTTATCTGTAACTCATCACTTTCTGTTAAGAAGATCCACTGCTGTTGTGTGTGAACTGACATTTGAGTGGGCTGCTGGCACATAAATAGTTCTGTGCGTGAATGGCTGAAAGGCAAGTATCTAGTACAGTAAAGCAAGTGGATAGCTTTCATCTCAAAGCTTTCTATGTGAGTGATGAGAGATGGACTTCACTTAGGGTCAGTTCACCTGTTGCCTTTCTAAGTCTGCTGGCCAGGGTTGTTATCTGTTTCCACTCAGAACAGCTCACCTAAATAGGGTTTAGCTACACAATGAAATTGACCAGAATAGCTATTCCAGAATAGTTCCCCTTTGGACTCTCTAGTCTGAAATTCAAATGACTTTTACTCTTGAATAATTACTCTGGAATCAAACCACTTTTGTTCTGGAATAGTCTACACAAGAGGAGCTATTCCAGAATAGCTACATTATACCGAAACTACTCCACAATAGTTTGCCAATCAATATCCTCCATGTACACAAGTCCTGTCTAGCTTCTCTCTCCCTCTGCACCAGACTTGGGAAGATTTCAAAAATGTATATAGCGCTGGCAAAAGGTGTCGGACTGTTCGCACTGGAAACTGAATATCATCTTTTGTCTATCCACAGAATAAATAGAGCATGCGTAGTAGTGATGCAAAGTTTTCAAGGTGTCCTTACCACCCCCACCCCACCACATTTCAATCCTAGCGTGGCAGGAACATTTCCAAGGGTGGGAGGGCGTTTGGCTCTCCATGTCTCATTCCGTTCTTGTCCTGTCTGCCCAGGCCCAGTTAATGCTGATGAGCTGCTGGTTTTGTGAGGTAGAGAATTCCCCAGTAGGAACTCCTTAGGTTAGTGGCTTTTTAAGAGGAAACACATCAGGCATGAACTGGATACTCAAACTGGCATCTGCAGCTAATATGTTGCATAGGTCCCCCAAAAGGGAGTCACATGGGAAGTACATTTGGTCTTTAAAAACAGATGACTTTTTCAATACAGCAAAGAGTCCTTATAGACTAACAGAAGTATTGGAGCATAAGCTTCCGTGGGTGAATACCCACTTCGTCAAACACATACAGTATTTCAACAAGGGTAAGGAAGTATTTTGCTGGGAATCAACATTATATGCAGACATTGCTATTTGTCCTATATTGAGGAATGTCACTCAATTGTGTGTGTGTATCTACATTATAATTTAAGGGATGTCAGGAAAATGGAAAGGCCTCAAGCCTTGAGACTGTTCCTTTTTGCCATTCTGTCCTAGTAGAAATAAGTTCTTTTTTAAAAATCTGAATCTAAGCAGATAATTTGGTTATAATTGAAATCAACTAGTTCTCAGTCCATTTCTTAGTGGACAGACGTCAGCATCACAATAGCTCATTACTGCAACTGTCCTGAACTGATGCCCATGCTGGTAATTACAAGAGAGACCAAAGTCTGAATGTGGATACAGCCCAGTTAACAACGGAAGCACATTGGTAGGGTGGACTGTGAAAATAGCTAGAGTGGGCACCAGCACTGCCATGGCTGAAGAATGGATTTTGGCTTTTTGTCCTGTTCAGTGCCTTCCACAAGGAGTAAATAAACTCAAGTTAAATGACGGATGTAAAACGTTGTAGTAAAATTGAGGCTCGGCAGGGAGGCAGAAAGTCTTCCTCCCCTTGCTTGCATGCAGAGCTTTATATTGCAAAGCAGAGGTTCCTAATGCAAAGAGCATAGAAACGGGAATGGGGAATACGACTGGAGACACACCATCTATTTCAAGTGCTATCTGAATAGTTTCAAAATGACTTCACTGGACCCTGTGTTCCTGGAGATGCTAGTTCACATTAACGAGCTCTTCGCTATCAGTGCTGAGTGGTGAGGTCTGGCTGTTGATTCTGATGGCATTTACACCTGATGGGAGAAAATGGTGACCACTAAATTCCCATTAGACTCCAGAGAAGAGAACGCTTTCTGGCATCATCAGCTACTGATGGCTCACTTCAGCAGCCACAGATGAGGGAGGAGAACGGCTTCTCTTCTGACTCGGAAGAGTAGTGTGTTCTGCCTGTCAAAGGATGTCATCGTAGAGTAGGGTAAGTGAGGCAAAAAGAATGACGGAAGAGTTCCTCTTTCTTGGTGCAGGGAGGACAAGATGGTAAGTGATTTATTATTCAGCAGGGAACTAATTGGCTGTAGTAGCATGAAGCAACGTGCATGTGGGTGTGGCAATCCCTTTTGTCATAGTGGTTGTCCCTGCATTTTGCTCACAATTGTAATTTACCTCAGTAAAATCAATGTGTTCCAGCGCATGCATCATTTCTGAGAGAGCCGGGTTGCCAGATGAAATTAAGTGTAATAGCCCAAAGGCCTAGGCTGGGATGTTTCTGAGGTTATTTGGGCATCGCACAACCTGTGAGAATAGAAGACAAATCCGGGTGGCTGCTGGAAGGCAGAGGGAAGGCGGCACAAGAGAGGCAGGCAGTGAGGGGAACAGACCTCCAAATGGGAGTGACAGCATCTCTTTTTCCCCCTCCTCCCTTCCCTGGGTGGAGCATCGAACCTGGTGGGGCCAGCATGTCTTCCTGCCTCAGGTTTCTTCTCTTTTTTTTTTGGAGTATTTTGGATTCTCTCTCATGTCCACAGTGTCGGAGCTCTGCCCACCCTCTATGAGTGTGTCTGCACTGGGTGATTTCACTTATTTGGCAAATTCGAATTACTTCGTGGACTCAGCCCCTCAAAATCTTCAGCCTTAGATCAGTCACAGACTCTTCGATGGTTTCACCTGCTTTTCATGCTCTACTCTAAACCTAACTCTCAAGTTTCATTTTCCCGTGCAGCGTAGTACCCCCCACATTTCTGTGCGACAGTTTCGTAGTTAGCCTCCTCTGCCTGAGTTAACTGAAGACAGTTAAACATATTAAGTGCTTCAGACTCAGCTAGGGTGGGAAATAACTCTACCTTCTGACTGCCTTTTAGCTGGCACCCACTGCTTGCACAGGCTGCGTGAAACACTCTTTCAACTTCCTGTTGTCTTCCATGTTTCCAAAGCATTTTAACCCTGGTGGAGCTTTTATCTGCTCCATTCTTCCACTCGGATTTTTTTGTCCATGTGGGTTTAAGCAATTCCTCCAAGCCAAGGACTGACCAAGGTCTGCTTCCTTCAGTGCCTGAGAGCCACGGGAGCAGCACTGAGCTGCTACAGAACAACCAGCTCCAACTGGCTCTTGCCAGAGCCTCTTAAAGGTACAGCTCCCTGTGGAGGGGAGATGGGCTGGGCCAGCGTTAGAGATGGGCCTCAGCCACAGAACTGGAGTCCAGAACCAGCTTTCAGACATCTCAGAGTTTGATGGTGTTTGGCTCTGTGGCTTTAGCTGAAGCTATGTGTATAGCCCATCGACTGTTTAATGACAAACCCATGTGGAGCCCGACTGCGACCAGATCTCCGTCTCCTTTCATGAGCTGTGGGCTCTATATCCATCCTGGGGCTGAGTGCGACTCTCTCAGAGCTCAGCTTCCCAGCTCATTGCCTGAAAGGTGAGAGCTCTCCCCTGAAACTGCTCCTTTGCAGCTGCGATATAGGGCCATGTACCACCCTCTGTTGCATGGAGGTCGATGCAATCGTTAATGAAAAACACCGAGGTCCCTTACTGTGATGACCAGGAACACACACAGCATTTCCTCCCTGGTTTTCAGAGACTTTCTGAGCTTTTTTACATGTTATCCCTGGGGGAAGGGAAATCACTCATTGCCTTTGAAACAAGCACTGTCTTGTCTCCCCCCTCCCTGGGAGCTGCCTGTAGCTGATTAGCCGCTTTCTCCTTGTTTGGAACTGAACGGCCGTGCGTGGCAGCTAATGAGCAGCAGCCAGGACAGGACCTAGCTTTTTTTAAATAAATAAAACAAATTAGGCAAAACTTGGTGTCGCTGGCTGCGTTTTGTTTTGAGATTTGTGGTTTGCTTGAACTCGAATCTCTGGAGAGTGCAAACCTGAGTGAATGGAACCAAAATCCAGTCCAATTGCATGAAGCCAGCACAGAACAAAACCACCCGGTTCCTCTTGTGCTCGAACAGAGAGAGAAGCTGGCTGGTCATGCTGGCTGGGTCGGACTTGCAGCTGATTAGGTCGAGGGCACACCCTGATCAACACCATGGAGTTCCCCTTTAAACTTGCATCGCTGGTGGAGTGCCAGTGAGCATGCTGAGCCCTAATAACTCGGCAGCCCAGCACTGGCAGCAGAGTGAGTGAGTCCCAGTGCAGCTCCATGCCTGCATGATGCTCACATTAAGAGACTACTCAGAATTTTCCTTGTGGACCCTGGGAATGTCCTGAAAGGGAAGCTCAGTGCAGACGGAACTTGGATACCACACGCCTAGTAAAAAGATGGATTGCAGCTGATTAAAAGTCATAGGCTTCACTTCTCTGTGTTGAATGCAAACACATTCTTCCATTGTAATGCAAGGAGGCTGAACATAAGACTGGCCGTACTGGGTCAGACCAAAGGTCCGTCCAGCCCAGTATCCTGTCTGCCGACAGTGGCCAATGCCAGGAGTGAACCTAACAGGTAATGATCAAGTGATCTCTCTCCTGCCATCCATCTCCACCCTCTGACAAACAGAGGCTAGGGACACCCTTCCTTACCCATCCTGGCTAATAGCCATTAATGGACTTAACCTCCCTGGATTTATCTAGTTCTCTTTTAAACCTCTTCACAACCTCCACAGGCAAGGAGTTCCACAGGTTGACTGTGCGCTGTGTGAAGAAGAACTTCCTTTTGTTTGTTTTAAACCTGCTGCCCATTAATTTCATTTGGTGCCCCCTAGCTCTTATATTATAGGAACAAGTAAATAACTTTTCCTTGTTCACTTTCTCCACACCACTCATGATTTTATATGCCTCTATCATATCTCCTCTTACTCTCCTCTTTTCCAAGTTGAAAAGTCCTAGCCTCTTTAATCTCTCCTCATATGAGACCTGTTCCAACCCCCTAAACCTTGAACCAAAACCTTGATTCCGAACCCACCTGAACTTTGGATCCAGATCCACGAATTGCCACTCAGGCCCTTCTCCAGCTGCTGGAACTGTATCAGGAAAACACCCAGGATGCTACAGATTATGGTTCTGACCTTTGCTCAGCTGTGTTCTCCTCTCCGAATGGGGGTATAAACTGGACAATACCTTTCATTGTAACAGTCCTATCACTCCCTAGTAACTGGGTGTTCTTAAAATGGGGATAAGGAACTAGGACAGAAAGTGATGTTGCTCAGCAATGTTTCTGAAGTGAACCAGCCCCACTAGTTAACCAACAGGGGTTAAATGAGATTCCCAGGGTGGGTACTGTGGGGATAAGAGAAAAGGAGATGCAGCCATAGTGGCTCTTATGATCTGGCATGTTGTTCTTGTCAGTTTTCTTTCAAGAAGAAAAGAAAAGAAAAGATTGGGTGTAGTGTTTTAAGGATGACTTTGCTTAGCTGGATTATGAATTCATAGTGCTTCACAAAGCAACTCTACCGAGGGGCTGTCTTGCTGTCAGGTGCATAGACAGCTGATGGCTGTCAGCCCAAGCCAGTCATTTTACTCTTATGCAGTGAAGCCTTTTTTGGTGGTGGATAGTTGTGGCAGGTGCTTAAGCTGAGGCAGCTCTGCCCAGCATGGAAACTTACAAGACAACTGCAAAGCTACTTTCAGGACAAAGAAAATTGGGACACACAACCCACCACGCACGGACATATATGTAAGCAGACAGGCTGAAGGGACTGCATTTTCCAGTGAGCTGAACTCCTCCCAGAAAGGCTCTTAAATCACACACATCCACAAAAGGAGGTTGCTTCTCCTCTTACTTTCTGGGATGACCAAGAAGCAATGAATCCCTAGGCTTTAGGTCTCACTGATACTATAAAAAAACAAGCATCTTTCTGAAAATGTGTGTCAGTGTGACAGCTGGAGAGCAAGTGCAAGCTTGTAGCCTTCTGGGAGCTGCCATGGTGTTACACACCACTTCCATAAAAGTTAACCTTCCTTTAAAGGGGGTAAAGGGTTAAACTCCTTGTTTTGTATTATGTCAGTTTGTCTATTGCAAAGGGAACTCTGACTCCTAGCACAGAGCATAGGAATACAGGAGCAGATCAAATGATCTGTCTAGTTGCAAAACCTGCCTACCACATGATCAATGCCAGATGCTTGTCTCAGAGGAATGCAGAACATTGCATATGATGTCAACCCCAATGAAATAATTAATTAGGTTCTGGGCGATTAATACTGTGTGTGTAACCGAGAGCTGAACTTGGCTCAATGCACCTAACAGTGTGATACCAAAAGGGGATCTCTTCCTGATCCCAGCTGTTGATCAGATGAGGCCCTGAAGTGTGAAAATTAAGACAGGTGCTATTGTCTAAAACTCCTAACTTTCGTGGCCGGAGCTGAGGACAGTCAATACATTTGGAAATGTTGCTGCTGCTTTAAATTCTGGACCCCCATGGCATGGGAAGAGATTTCTTTGTTTTGTTTTGGTTTTTTTCCCCAATACTTTGACCCTCTATCTTAAAAATAGCTATTGGCCTTGCCTATGATGTGTCCAAGTGCGTGTTAACTTTCTCCATAGTATACATGATAACGCCACACGCCAAGCCTCTTTTCTTCCTCTTGGTATTTGCAGCTGCACATACATCTAGCAGAGTCAGGGCCCCCAAACTTCATTATTTCTTAATTAGTTCTCTTTTTGGCTGAACAGAACAGGAAGTAGCAAGCCAGACAGTACTGAAGTAACCTGTGGCATTATTAAGTCTGCATGCTCTCACATTTTATTTGGTCTCTGCTGCTAGGCAATACATTAAACCAGAGACCTGTGCAGAGTTTAAGAGGAAGAAATGGGTGGGTGGGTGAGAGGGAGGAATGTTATTCACAGAAACTCTGATGGTACGTGGTAGATTTTTGAAGAAATCCTCTGCCAAAGTAATAGTAACACTGAGGATGTGTTGAGGGAATGGGGAAGTGGACCAGCCTATTTTTAAGGCTTTTGTGTTTCCTCTTTCTGTGTACAGTTGTAGGGTTTTTTTGCTCTGGCACATTATCTATTAACGTTAGTGACACTATGGTCAGCCAGTCAAATTCATAAGTCCTCTTTTCTGGAACGAGCTGACATCTTTTTTTTTTTTTTTCCCCTTCAGACCCAGATTGAAAACTGTCCCACAAGATTGGGGTTTCTGTCTTTTTCTTTGAATGATTGTTGTAAATAATTAACATCAGAAATGCAGAGTCATCAACTGGCTGGTTTAGATGCTATTAATTATGCTCAAGAAATGAATCCCACAAAGTTTAGCCCTTTGCATTATGATTCGGTTTGGGCTTCTGTTATTGGCTTGGAGCCTTTTTCCCCTTCCATGCCATTGATCCTTTTAATCGAAAATCTGACCACTCGACAACCTGCTTTTATACTCAGACATTCCAGCTTGCAACTCCAGAAAGCTCAGAAAAGGTAGTGGGTAAGATGAACCACATATTCCCACCACATTTGTGGGCTCCATTTTACAGACTGAGATTGAAGAGCCCATAGATTAGAGAGTAACCTAGGCAGAGCTGACAGGGACCCATGCACAAAGCTTGAAAGGAATGGTAGTAAAATCCAGCTGAAGTGTAGTTTCTTCTCTGATACATGTGCTGGGGGACTGTGTCCTGCACTTGTGGAAGAAGGAACAGCTTTGCTGATCTGCAACTCACTGGCTTGTGTTCATCCTGGTGTAGATTCCCTGAAGTCAATGGAGTTGCACCAGTGACAAATCTGACCCATTAACTCTGAGTCCACTCAAATCAATAATAATGTAATACCATCTGTTCTCTTTCTTTGGCACAGCTTCAGTAAAGTATAGAAGCTGGAGTCTAAAGAAAGACTTGGTTATTGATCCTGACTCTGATTTCACACTGGTGTAAATCAGGAGCAACTCCATTGATTGCCCCAGGATAAAACCTGTGTAGATGGGCTCAGAGTCAGGCCCACCGTGCTTTCGTAGCAAAGGACTGGGGAGTGAATGATGTACCATTTTAAGCCGTAGAAGATAAATAGGTGCTGAAGGATTTATTATACTGAACCAATATAACCACACACCAGAAATAATCTCATTTCATGTTCACAAAGAATTAATCTTATGCTGGATCAGCAATTGATCCTGCATAAGATTAATTTCCAGCCACCTGCCCACATTACAAAATACTACCCCAGGCCTCACTGAAGTCAATGGGAATTTTGCCATTGACTTCAATGGGGCCAGGATTTTACCCACGATGTCAGAGGATGGTGTTAGTTTTACAATATGTATTTTCTTCCTTCTTTCCCCTCCACCCCTTTTATCCAACTATGTATTAATGTGTGTTGGCCTTGTGGAAGACGTGAATCTTCTGGAGAGAGTTGGATGAGAAGGCGGAGCCCTGCCAGGCAGAAACAGGAAAGGCATCCCAAGTGTATGGGGTGGTAAGGAAGAAGATGTGAAGATGAGTCGGTGAAGGAAACAAAGGGAGTAGTGAAGCAGGATTCATTAGTGAAGAGAAAGGGAGGCGGGAAAGTATGTTTCCAGAACATCAGAGCTGTGGGCAGATGATAGAGCTGTGCAGTTATTCTTGTCATTCCAACTGCTGTGAGAATACTATTGATGCATAAATATATCCATATCTGTATATGTGGAGAATAAGACCTTGGTACCACAATCACTGCAGTAGATTTCTGAAGATCTAGAAAGTAGGGCCCTCAAATGTCACATTGTTTTTAATCTGTGAATTGTTAACTGAGATGTAAAGTGGTTGACTCTCCCAGGTACATGAGGCATTACCAAACTGAGGACTGACAGATATATGACTGAATAGCTTACTCAGAGTAGCTAGGATTCTAAGGAGCATCAGCCAATGTTCTCTCCTGTTAATCCATGTAGTTCTCAAACCCTGGGCAGGGACAGGCAAGGTTCAGGCAATAAATGAAGCAAACCTTTAAAAAAATATTGTCTTGATCAAGGATGTACTGGGGAGGGATGGCTGGTTCAGGGAATTGGTGATGGGCTATAGATGCTTCCACCTTTAGGTTGTCTACTCAAATCTAGCCTTGGCTGGTAGGGATCGAAAGTAGTTACCTTCTGATAACTATTTGGTGGCCTATGGGAGTTGGTGATCTCAGTCCATTTCTTAGTGGACAAATGTCCTTACCAGAGAAACCACTATCCCAGGTATCCCTAACTGGCACCTTTGGCAGAGAGGTCTTGGACTGAGTGTACATGGAGACTGAAATACCTTCTTAGCCAGAGATAAGAGGGGGAGAATCCTGGCTCTGTTGAAGTCAGTGGGAGTTCTGCATTGACTTCCATGGGGTCAGACTTTCACCTGGCTTCTACAGAATATGATTAACAGTGGGGTAATGGGGCTGAGTGAAACTTGCACACCACGTGTGTATGCTGGGTTTGTTCTGTGGCCAAACAGAAGACTTCAGTCTCCTGAGTTGTTGCTCCAGTACCTTCCCTTACTGCAAAATTTGCTGAAGATGGGGAGAAACCTCCCCACATAAAATGGTTGCGTGTATCCCCTTATAAGCCCTTTCTATTCATGAAGCATAACATGACCCCGTTAAATGGGACAGAGCTAAAGAGTAACATGATTCTGTTTAAAACCCTCTGACACACAGGCAGGCATTTAAAAACATCGTGGCTGCAAGGTAAAAGCTATTAATACCATTTCATTGTCTAAGAGCCAGAGCAGCTTTAATTACACATAAAAGATTCATAGGACAAGAGTCAATATTGCTGTGGCCTTAACAACCCTAGCGGGGCCACTTTCTCAGCCTCCTAAGGATGAGGCACCTGGTGCAGCAGCACCTGAGAGGCCCATGGGAGGAGGGCCTCGTCTAAGGAAAGCTGCCATTCTGGTGCTTCCTCAATTGCTGCTGAGCGCAAGCTTTCCAGTTGTTGCAGAGATACTCTCAAGGGTGTCAGGCTTAGCAGCTGGTGTATCTCGGTGGTTGTTGCTTTGGCAGTTGTCAGCTCATAATGAGGTTCCCACCTTAAATGGCACATTTATGCCTTGGGGGGGGACTTTGAAAATCATTCAGTTTAGAAACCATTCTGCTGATCTCTCCTGGTGGTAATTTTCTCTCTCTCTTCTCTTCTCTTCCCTTTCGCCTGCTCTGAGGTAGTTGGCATTAAGGGTCTGATTCAAAGCCCACTGAAATCAATGAGGGTCTCTATTGACTTTAAAAGGCTTCAGATTAGAATCTTCATTCCGCCCAATACTGTATTGAGGCCAAGTCCATGTTAAAGTCATTTGAGAGTCACTCTGGATCAGGACCAAAAGTGACCAATTAGTTAGGGTGCCTCCACTTTGGGGTGCCAGGGTGGGATAATGCGGGGCTTACTTTCAGAAGTGCTGAGTACACACAGCTGATTTCAGCAGAAGTTGTGGGTGCTCAGCACCTCTGAAAATCAGACCCAAGTCATCTGATGTTGTTGGATACTCAACTTTATTGGTCTCTTTTGAAACCATTGGCCTAAGTGTTCAGTAATCACTGATTTTAAGCAGTCCAGGCAGCTGTGCTATCACAAGCAGAAGGAATTGCTTTTCTGTTTAGCACTTTCATACCATAGTGCTTTCCAGCTGTGCAATATTTAATCTTCACACCTAAAAATGAACCTAAATTAACCAAATGCAGCCATGTTTGTAT
Organism: Mauremys reevesii; assembly: GCF_016161935.1. Classification (NCBI taxonomy): domain Eukaryota; kingdom Metazoa; phylum Chordata; order Testudines; family Geoemydidae; genus Mauremys; species Mauremys reevesii. Next base: position 85,682,822 of record NC_052631.1, on the reverse strand, counting down.
TTGGAGTTTTAAGTCTGAATCCAGGTCTGAACCTCAGGTCTCGAGCCCATCTATGTGCAGCATTCCTGTGAGGCACATGAGCCCGTGTTCATACCCCTAGTTTTTGGAAAGAAAATGCAGATGTTTGTGAACATTTTTGGATGCTTTTTGAAGCCCGTTTAGTTGAAAATTCAGATTTTCTAAAAATAGGGACCATTCTAGAAGCTGTTTGCAAAACGGAAAATAATTTTGCACAAAAAAGTGAATAATTTTTGCACAAGTATTTTCATGGAAGTTTGAAAATGTTCGTTTTAGCTCTAGCTACTCTACAGATGGGGAAACTACGACATAGAATGGGAGTCAATGAACTACGGTGATTTGATGCCAGCTGAGGATACACCACTCTGTCTGAGACATTTTTGCCATACAATGAGTTCCCAAACACTTCCCTACTTCCTCTTCTAATCACAAAAATACTTAGCCCTAACACGACACTCTTCATACACAGATCTGAGAGTGCTTACCAAACATGAGTAAACATGACCATTTCCATAGGTGGGGAAACCAGAGCCTGGAGAGGCTAAGTGACATGCCCAGGTTCACACATTATGTCAGTGGCAGAGCAAAGAATAATACCAATGTTGGGTGAAATCCTAGTTCTGTTGACGTCAATGCGAGTTTTGCCATCGACTTCAATGCTGTCAGGGTCTCCCCCTCAAGTCCAGTGCCCTGTTCACTAGGGGTATGTCTACATTTGAGATGTACCCTCGCTCGTTCTGTTCAAACTAGCACACTAAAAATAGCAGTGTAGCTAGGGTAGCACAGTCAGTGACTGGGGCTAGCGGCTTAAGTATATACCTGTCTAGACCCCTTGGGTATGTATTCACGCAGCTAGCCTAAGCCACCACCTGTGGTACCCTGGCTTTTAGATCTCCGAGTAACTCCTCATCCTTGGCAGCTTTTTTAAAAAAACAACAAAGCTAAAATGTTGTCTGCCCAATAAGAACATACTGCTCACCTTTGACTAGGAGAGTCTCATGCACTAGCCCAATGCCGTGATGGTTTGGGCTGCAAGTCCTGCAGGGCAATAGATAACCCCTGTTTCCATTGCCGTTTTAAAAAGAAACATTTTGAGTGGTGGTTTAATTTGTAAAACCCGACTGCAAAATTGTGAGGCAAAATTCTCTGGTGGACGGTGCATGAGACAAAGAGTTGGGGACTTGCTTGGTATGTTCCTGACTCTATCACTGAATTGATGGGCAGCACTGAGCCAATCACGTCACCTCTCTGCCTCAGTTTCCCCATCTGTAAAACTGGGATAATACTACTTCCCTACTGCACAGGGCTGTTGTGAGGGTTAATTAAGGCTTATGCAGTATTTAGAACATGCAATGTGCAATACAATGCCTCAGATCCTTGTCTCAGAACATCCTTTCCTGAAGGAGTGGACTCTGGGATAGGGATCTCCTTGTGGATATTCCGACACATTGTTCCTTTTAGAGGAGGCAGGATTTGAGGACCTAGGGTCCATTATGTGTCCCATTATTATTCTGATATTTTTCCTCCTGCGTCTAAGACCTTACCTTAGAGTTTTATACTGCTACCCGTCACCATAGTATGTCAACACTACATTTAGCGGTGCTAGTTATTGGATGCGGGTTAAATGCCAGTTGATTATTAACAACAGTTACTGGGATTCAACAACTGCTTAATGAGGTGTAACAACTATATATTAAGATAGATCTCTATTAAACCCAGCCTTAATAGTCAATTGGTGTTTAATTGACATATGTTAATTTTCTTATTACATCTCAATTAAATCCACAGTTGAAGCACTCATTTTTGAGTATGACCAAATTATGATTGGAGGCAAAAACATAAACTAAAATATAATCACATAAGCTACAGCTGATCTTAAATGCAAACACTTCATGAATATTCTTCTACCATTGAAAGAGTAGATTTGGGGTAGGTACTTTAAAAACAACGTAGGAAAGGTGGAAAAAATAATCATTCTGCCAATTAACTCTTGCAGCCAGGGATTAATGAATAGTTATTTACAGAGAGAATTTTCACAGCCACTCCCTTTTCAGCAAAATTATAAAATTTGAATTTTCTAAAAACACCCTTGAAATGAGTGTGCAACAGCAGCAACTGAGACCTCCAGGACATTTGTAAAATTCATTCTTCTGTTAAAGTTTGTTTTAGGGGGTGCAGCAGTTTACAAAACTTAGTGATGGAATTTCCCCAAGTTTGTGTGTGGATGACACACAAAGGTCTGTGATTATGCACAGAGGTAAAAAGCATGTTATAATATAGGTCCCAACCTGCACCCATTCCAGTCCATTGGAAAACTCTCATTGACTTCAGTCAATGCAGGATCAAGTCCATAAGGAGGATGATGCAAAAGACTGGGTTATATTTAGTAAAGGGGGCAAAGTAGGAATATATTGAATGTTTAGTGCCAGGGTACAGATAGTTTGAGGCAGGGGACTTGCCTTGGCTTCTCTCTCTATGTATAAATGACTGCAGGCATTGAAAGTAGCAGCACTGAGTGGAGGGAGTCTCTGTTCTAACTGGTCAGCCACATCTTTGACCATGAGTCCTCCTCCTCTGGAACTGCCATTGCTACCAGCCACCTCTCTCAGTAACTAGTAGTTAGGATTTATAATCCCTAGACCTCAAAGCTCTTCACAGAAGTGGGTAAGTATTATCATATTATCCTTTCTACAGAGGGCGTAAGCTGAGGCACAGAGAGATTCAGTGACTTACCCAAGGTCACACAGGAAGTCAGTGGCAGAGCTAGGAGTAGCATCCAGGTCTCCTGACTCCCAGTCCCGTGCCCTCTACCCTGGACCATGCGGTGTCATTATCCACTGTGCAGGGTTTAACCACATGGATACTGGATCATAGCTGGCTCGAGTCATTTCAGTTCAATATTTGTGAATTCCTCTTGCTTCTCCTCTGCTTGGATTTCCATAGGTACCAGATCCCATAACTGAGCTTTTCTGACACAGTCACTGTTGTGAAACAACCTAACTGGTTTCCATAGCTATGTGTTGTTAGGTGTTTCCTAGCTAATGAAGCACCTTTGCAAGGCAGGCTAGTCGTGTGTGCCAGCAGCGACAAATGATCTCCCTACCTTTTCTGCTCACACGTTTGCCTCAGATACATTAATGATCACTAAACCTTGCTGATGGAAGGACTCCTTTTGGTGACAACCTCATTATTCGGTTATCAGGAGCTGACACTCTCCAGGTTGTCACGACAACCAGCCATGATTCAAAGCTGCTCTGAAAGGTCTGAACCTCAGGCAAATAACCAGCCCTTAGCTCTCAGCAGATGCTCAACCCGTCAGCCAATCGTGGGGGAGCTGGGAAACCATGACATCATAGTCCAACCAGTCCAAAAAAATTAATTCTTAGTTTGCAGTGTTCCTCCTTGTCGCTTTTCCCCAAACCCCAGCTCAGCACAGTGGCAAAACCAGTCTGCAGTGTTACTATTTCAAATCACTTCACAGCTGACTTCAAAACTTCAAACTGGGTGAGGGGTGAATGTGTAATCAGGGCCACACACACACACACACAAAATATACAGCATTTCAGTTAACTAATTCAGGCTCGGTCAGAGCTATTGCAGAATGGTGATCAATTACAATCCAGTCAGAAGGCTGGATGCTGCTACAACACTGACAGTCATGCAGTCAGGATCCAGATCAGTTATGTTGCTTTTTTTGTTTTAAGGGGAGGGGGGAGAATTCCTTATCACTAATTTCCTCTGAAGTACAAAGTCACTTGCAGCACCCACTAATTATTGTAGATGGAGAGGGGGAGAGAAAAGCACTGACATCCAATTAATAGCCATGCTATATTGCAAAGAGTATGTCAGGTTTGCCAGGGAGGTGTGGTAAATGCTGTGGAACCAGTTCCATAACTATCAGAGGATACGTTTGCATATACTGCCTAATGCAAGCCACGAGGGATTGCTCAGTGTCGCTAAGCCTGAGTTTTGGCATACCTGGACTGCTGTACCTGGAGCCATAGATTTGATTAGGGTTGAATAAATGTCAGTAGTATTGACCTAAGGATTCCCAGCAGTGATGCTTCTGACATTTGGTTGCAGAGCTTTCCTGAATTGCTGCTCCTCTAGAACAGTATTTCTCAACGACTGAGATCTCCGTGACACAGTTTAGGAAGGCAGCAAGCCGGTTCCTGGTATCTAAAAGGTTGAGAAACTTTGCTCTAGAATTCACTCCCTGTAGAAATCAGCTTAAGCACAAATTTATAAACTTTTAGGAGAAGTTGCTCTCTTTTTTTCCCAAGAAAGATTTGTCTCCTTGCAGGTCTTCTGCAAATACCGGGGAGCACAGTACTTGGCCTCTTTTATTGAGATTTCAAAGCTTGCAGGCACTCAGATACACGGGGTGAGTGCCAATAAATGATTGTAGTAAGTGCTAAGTCCTTTCAGGGTGAACTGGGTATGCAGGAGTTTATAGATGCCAAGTATTATTATTATTTATTATCGCTGCGTGACAGACTATCTGATCAGATCTGAAAAGGGAGATTTCAGCTCCTTTGCAATGACTTTAAATGTCCTCAGCTTGTTTCATAAGAATAGGGGCTCCTCCTGCTGATATTTCCCTTTCCCCTATCTGGTTATGCACTGGTTGTCTGTCTCCCTCCAGCCCAGTGTATTTAAGTGGGGCTGTACCGATATAGCTGTCAGGAGGAATTCACTCCTGCATCAGGGTCACCGTACACTGGCTATGTCTGCACAAAGTGACTAGGAAGCAGCCATTAGGCTCCCCCAAGGAGCATCCCAGTGTAGGAAGCCTCCTCAGCAAACACGGAGTTGGTGCAGCCAGCTCTGTGCTTCCACAAGAGCCCTTGGTGCAGGAGATGTGTAAGAGGCAGGCCAAAGGTGGGAGGAGACGTGGTCAAGTTATGCCCTGGTTATTCCTGGCTGCTGCTATGGCCCATAGGGGCTGTGGATCAAGGTAGGGCAGCTCCTGAAGCTACTCTAACATGGGGCAGAGGCTAAATTGGCCTCTGGCATTCACAGAATTGGAGTGCTCAGCATGCCCCTCTCAGCTGACAGGGCTGAATTGGGTCCCTAAGATGCTTCGGGAAGGGAGGCTCTGTGTAAATGTAAACTCTGATCTACTTTTCAGATAAATGACAATTCAATACACTTATATTTTATGTAGCACTTTAAATTAGCATCCAGCAGGGAGATATCCTCTCCTGTGCTCTGTAAGTAGGAGACAGAAATCTTGTGGTGACCCACTAAAGATTCGGGGGACCAGGTTAAGCAGGATTCTGCAGCAACATCAAAACCCTTGTCTGTCCAAAGTGCCACACCAGCCGAGCAAGTCCAACCTGAACTGCAGAATTTCAGAGCCCTTGGGCCTTCCCAGTTCTATGGCCGTGAAATCATTCCCTGTCAGTGGAAAGCAGTTAGCCCTTGAGAATGCAAAGAACAATGTTCCCTTTGTTAACATGCCTTGAAGCATACAGTGCACGCAGGACCCCTTACGTGTAGCCTCCAGTGTGTGTGAACCTCAGAATGATTGGGTGGGTTTGAGGGGGGACCCACAGGTACTGTGCTCTTGGGGGGACTTCCCCAGTCAGAGGCAGAGTCCCCAAATGCCAATAAAATACCTTTTTTGTGGCTTCTTCCTCCTGCTTTCTCCTATGCCACACTGCCCTTCTATCTCTCCCCATCTCCCTTCACCAGAGTTCCTTCCCCTCTATTCCCTAAGGGGCTCCTTCTCTTCCCTACTGAGGAGGGGCTGCTTCTGAAGATGGGTCAGGGATGGTCCTGAAGGTGGGTGATGTTCCCTTCCCCCTCTCAAGGGAACTGCATGGGTATGTTTGTGCCGAGCTTGGTCCCCATGTCTTTTACCTTCATCGTGCCTTCTCTCTGTAGCTGAATAGGTTTTTCTACTGAGATGCAGCCCCTCCCCACAACTATTCTATTCTATTCTATTCTATTCTATTCTACACGGGTGGTTCTTATACCACACTCATCATCACAGTATCCCTTGTGGTTGGTGACCTCAGTGGCAACTCAGTGGATAAGCTGGCTCGAATTCAGAGAGCCAGGTGGTGGCTTGAGAGTAGCTTATGGCAGCAGCCTGGAGATGGCTAGAAGGGGTCCCCATAAAACCACAATCCCAAAAGCCAAGGGTTTGGGGAGCCCCAAAGGCCCACCCTGGGCAGTGGTGCTAGGACCATTCAAAAGCCCCCATGACTTTTGGGATAAATCACTTGCCAAATATCACCCCGATGCTTTGGTGATATTTTGACGGTTGTCTCTGCACCCAAAAGGGTTACAACCTTAGTGAAAACTGAGATCTGGGGGCATATGCCCCGATTAAATAGTGCAGGGGGAGAACGAGTCTCCTCTCTCCCTCCAGCCTCTGATGCTGGCTTCATTTTTATGCTCTTTGATAGAACAAATAGGAGACTAAACGACCCCTTCGTATACTGTGCTGGCCTGGTCTTTGTGAAACACAGGCAGAGTCCACGGGCCAGGCCCTTGCATATGTGTATCTATTTTTTAAAAAAATGCATGTGATCAAGTCACATGATTAGTTTGATTTTTAAATGAATGGACCTTATTCACCCACTGATTCTGCCTCCTGACGTGTACTGGTGCGTCTTAGGCAATGCTCTGACCAGCACTTGTCCTCACGCCGTGCCAGCCCCAGGAAATTTCAAACAGGGCACATTTCTTATTCTTAAATGGTGGCTATAAAGATGTGGATTATTTGTTAAACTGTGATTCGGAGTCTGAGCTAGTCTGAATTATATTTATAAACGAATCCCTATTCTACGTAGATGTCTGGGTCGCCGTTCACTCACTCATCCAAGAGTTGCCATCAGTGCAAGCTCTTTCTGGGCAATGGGACTTTCAAAAGCTCTCTGCATTGGTCTAACTCTGTTCCTTTTGACTTCAAAGGGAGCAAAGTTAGGCTATTGGCAAGGCACTTTTGAAAATCCATCCTACCTAACACAAAAGAGAAGCAATTCCCTATAAATTATTCACCCAGTGCTGGCTCTCATGATCCAGCAAAACTCTCCTAGTGATGGGGGAAACAGTGTCCGTGATACGTAAATTACCAGTACAACCATTCCTGCTACCTGCTGAGTGGGGAGAGATTCCCCTCTTACGCTGCCATGAGATTGCTGGGCAGGCCTGGTGAATATTGGCACTAATATTACCTAGACATCCTCTGTAGAACAGCCATGCCACCTTGCCATGCACACCATGTACATGATCATATCAGGTCTCACAAGCTAATCAGCATTAGGTTAGATTAGTACTTCCTGGATAGAAGACCTTTGAGAAACCTCTGTGTGTAGCAGGAAGTAGTGATAGCAATTCAGTAAGGGCTGCTCTTCTGAGTCAGAATTGAATCAGTGACCCAGCATGGTGTTGCTACTGGAGAAGCTGTCTTTTGAATGAGTTGTACAACTCAGGCATGACTACATGGGGTCACTGAAGATCACATGGTGCTTTGTAGGATGGGGAGTGCTTGTTATCTTGGTCACATTTTGACTTGGGTAATTACATTCTGCTTGCGTAAATTTCTCCTGAAGTTTCAGCCAGGAAAAGGTATTGTTCATTTTTTTGCCCCAAACTGTCGCGTATCGTGGCTTTGTATTGTGCTTCATCCCAGAAGGCTCAGGCACTCTGCTTCATCCCAGAGGTGGGCACATTTTAATGGCTGCCAAAGTGATCTCAATGTATGGTTTTAAAAGGCTCAGTATAAATGTAAGGTCATTATCATCAGTATTGTAACTAAAATGGGATGGTTTTCTGCTTTTCAAACCTATCTTGTCAGTAGGAATCCAACTTGTTGGTTTTGGAGAAGCGGCAAAATGGATCTGACTGTCTCGGAAGATTTAATTCTTCAAGCCAGAGTTCAGTGCTTTAAAATCCTAAACAGAAAGAAAGAGCAAGAAAAATAATCTGAAAAGACACTAGGGGGAAATGGGAATCTCTTCGGACTAGTCCATGGCTCATTGCACAAAAGTGTCCTCTTTATTCAAGAGGCCGGAAGTTTGTTTGGAAAAAGAACTGCTGCAGCAAAAGCACATAGAATTCAGCAACACGTGGGGATGACATTTAGCAAAGTGGCTTATTGTGGAAACCTAAGCAAGTTTCATGAAATTTTCACCTTCTCATTGGACAAAGAGAAACCACTGCCATGAGCCAACCCAAACCTACAGATGTAAGTCAGACATACCTTTAATGTGATGAAGGCCAAGGGTTGAAAGAGCCCAGAATAGTGAACTACCCTCTTATCCCTGCAGTTCTGGCTTGAGGTATATTGACAGGACAATGTTGGGGAAACTTGCAAGTTGCAGTACTCCCGCCTGTGCTCAATGTGTGTTCTATGGATAAACAGTTGTCTTCATTGCTGTAAATCCAGCACCCTAAACCAACACTGAATTCACATGGGAAAAAAAGTGTAAAAAATTGAATGCCTCAATATTCCCTCTTTTGCTGGGCTCAGGAAGTAGTTTTGTACGGCGTAGGGATCCATTTATCCTTCAAAATAAACCCAGGAATGCAGGGGATGGTGCTGCATATAAAGGTGTGTGTGTGTCTCTGTGTCTGTGTACGCATGTATACGCATTTCCGCATTGGGACACTTGCTTTTTTTTAACCTGCTGCAAGTGAGGAGATTCTTACACCACTCCTGTGTTATTTTATTCAAGTTTCTCTATTCCCTCTCCCACTTCAGCTTTCCCTGCGTTTCCTGACTTGAAACAAAAGATTTGCCTATTCCAGCCCTCTCAGTGCTATTAGTAGTATTATTATCTGCTCTCTCTCCGCCAATGAGTGCAGCCAAAACCTGGTGACGACATGGGCTAGGGAACAGCAAGGAGGCAGTGAAGCATCCAAGCTACTAATGTTAGGATTGGAGGTCAAGAAGCTGCTCTCCACAGAGAATGGGAAGCTTGCAGATGGACTAAGCTTGGAGGGGAGGTTGCTTTTGACTGACAATACCAGACCTCGAAGGTGGACAATCGGGTGCAGTATGACAGGACAAAGTGCAGGTAATGCCTTTATTTTTGCTATCAGGCTGTCAGTGCAATTGGTGCCTTATCTTGTGCTGTTCAGCTGGGAGAGGAATGGCCTATGGTTGCTTTCTTAAAACTGCCTGCAATGAGCATTACAAACAGCCATGTGTTCTGTTTAAATTTCCTTTATTGTTTCCGAGACTGTATTTAAGGGAAGGAAACCATTCAACACAACTGATGCTGTGTGGGGTATTTGGTTGTGGGGAGAGGCTCTGGTGGTGTATTCTAGGTTTTGTGTATTTTCCCCCAATCTTGACACCTGTATTATTGTATTGCATCTGAATTTTAAAAAAATGGAGATTGATAACTTCCTGGTTAAAATAAAAACCGTAAAGCCTGCATTGGCACTGAAGTTGTGTCAACACAGACACCAACCATAAAAGCTGTCTTGGTGTGTTTGAAATCGAATCCCAACAATGCAGTTTTCTAGGCTGTGCTTCTGCAGAAGAGTAAGAAAACCTATAGACTCTTTGTTATTTATTCTTCTGTCATTTGCTGGCAAAATGCACCTAATTCACCCCCTTTAAAACACTTTCTTGCTAAGTTTTCCCCAAATAGATTAAATGCAGCGATTTTGGTCTCTCTCATGCACACACATGGTGGTGGTTTGTGACACCACAATGAAGCTGTCCCTGTGTTGGGTTGTCCCTTTGTCCCAATATTGTACACTAGCCAATTGAGGAAGTGTTACAGCCCAGCTCTGCTGCTCCAGTCTCCTCTCCTCAGAGGGGGAGATGATTTCAACACTGGTGCCCCAAAGCCCATTCATCTTCTTTTAGAATCCAGTTTTTTCTGGTGTTAGACTCGAACTGCATTTTATAGAGCCAAACTCTTTTAAATATTATTCCATGTAAAGAAATATGGGGAGGAAAAGGGGAAAAACTGTTGCTTCATATTGCGCTGTGTCTGGAAATGTCGAATGGACATGGGCCTGAGCTGTGAAGTGCAGGTCTGGCTCTGGACTTGTCTTTGGAACCACCAGAGGCCTGGGGTGTTGGGAGCCAGGGTGTTTGAATAATCCCCATTCTTGTTAATAGGGAACTTTGACGCTAAACTTACCAGGAGTTAGCACTCCTTTGGAGAGTTTGGCAAACAAGTTTGCACCTTTCATTCCCGCTCTTCTGCGCCCTCCTCCCCCAAACAAATTTTTAATCACATGTAAGGAATATTTGGGGTTTGTTTTTTATTTTTCCTAATTGGCCAGTAAATGCTTCTGCTTGCTGCGTGAAAGCTGGTGCGGTAGCAGTGGGAAGTGGCTAGTTAGAGATCAAACTCCACTTTGCTGGGTGACAGGGTGCTGATCTGACTTTTCCCAGCATGATCAGCAGGACTCACTGTCACAAGAGTTGTGGACAAGGCAGCTGCTGGCCTGACGGGGAGAGAAAAGAAAATGCTCCGGCCTGAGGGGAAGATGAAACAAAATGCTCCCCAATGTCGCCTATCTCTTGTATGAGTTAACGTTCTATGCTGGGTCTCTGTGTATGGCTGGTGGGAGGGGAATGTGTGGGGACAGTGAGGAGCACGGGATAGCACTGTGACGAGAGAGGGGGTGTGGGCAAAGTGAGGAGGACGGCAGAGAGGAGCATGGGCTTGGTGTGCAGTGGGCGTGAGGGGAAGGGGAAAGGATGGTCAGGGCGGACAGCTGGGAGGAAGGAAAGAGTGAGCAGGTTGAGACTACGAGGGGAAGGTGGGGAAGGAGGCAGCCTGGGAGAAGACAGGTGGGATGGGCGAGGGCTTGGAAGAGGAATGGGAGGAGGCAAGGTGGGGTGTCTGGGAGGGAGTGCTGGAAGGGGAAAAGCAAAGGGTGAAATCTATAGTGGCAGGATGAGCGAGCATGACAGGGGACTGGAGGGTGAAAAATCTCGCTCGGTCAAGGCAGCAGCTTGGGACTAGAGAAGGGGATCGAGAGGCTGAGAGCTGGCTAACCCGCCATGCTTCCTGCCTAGGAGCCATGATGGCAGCATTCCCTGTGACTGGTCTTGCTGATACTCAACTTTTTTCTTAAGATTTCCCACCATTGCTCCCAGTGGCTCTGTTCCACCAATGGTAGGAAAGGTGGGGCACTCAGACAGATGGGGCAAAGGTAGCTGCCACCTTGCCATCTAGACCTTGTGTGAGCAGGCATCAATAACATGGTCCTTAAGGCTCTGCTGAGCCATCTGCACTACTGCATTGACGGTAGAAACAGGGGAATTTTCCAAAAAAGGTCCAGTGTAGACAAGGCCCTTGTGCACTTATCTCATCCCTCATGGAACCCATCTGTGTTGTGTCGTGTGATGGAGACAGGCAAAGAGGAAAAGCGCAATGGGGCGATAAATCTACCCATGCCTTGGAAGGTGAACAGGTAGTGGCAGTGACCCCAGTAATTTGGTCACTAGTTAGAATTTCTTTGCTAATAGAAATAGCAGTTAAAAAAATCAGGCATACAGTTAAAGGAGGTTCGAAGTCTGGTGAGCGCTTTGGTAGGTTGCTCTAGGATTGGGCGAGAAGGTTGCTTTGGGCATTCAGAGAGGGATTGATGGATTGCTCTAGGTCTGGAAAGGATGAGTGGATGGATTTCTCTAGGACAGGTTGTTGCTGTAGGTGTAGGAGGAAAAGGGATGCTTGAGGCCTGGACTAGTGGGTGGGATTACTGTATGCTTGGGTGGGAAGATGGAAAGGTTGCTGTGGACTTGGGAGGATGCCTGGCTCTAGGTCTGGGCTGGTTGGAATCTGGGTAGGCTACTCCAGGACTGGGAGGAAAGTTTCCCTGGGCTAGGAGGGTGGGCAGTTGGGTTGGTTGGGCTAGGCCAGGGTGGGAGGATGAGACAGCTGCTTTAAAAGAGCAGGTCAGTGGGCTGCTCTGGGTCTTGGTAGCATCGTGGGTAGGTTGCTGTAGGGCTGAGTGGAGAGGTTGCTCTAGGCGTGTGTGTGCAGATATGCAAGGATTGTGTAGCAATCTGATCTAGGGAATTGCTCTAGACTTGCACAGGTGTTCTTTGTTCTAGACCTGGGGGGATGGCTGGCTGCACTAATCCTGGATTCACTCATTTAGTTACTCATGTAGTTACTCATTTAGGTACTAGAAGCATGTCTGAGCTGCACCTTTGCTCCTATTAGCCATGAGAAGGATTCAAAGTAACACGGGCTACTAGTTTCAGCAGCAGCAATTTATGAGAGCTGCACCTCTGATCAGCCCAGTGGCAGGCATTCACCAGGGCAGTCTGCCTTTGTAATCATGGGGTCTGTGCCCTATGCTCAGATATGTTCCCCCGCTACTCCCTTACCGCAAGCCCCTTTTAACACCTTCACCAATGAATGGATCCACCACCATCCTCCTTGCAATAACTCTCTGGCAGGTTTTCATAACTCCTACAGTGCTCGGTCTCGAGAGACCTGTGGATCCGCCATCCTTTCAAATAGACAAACCCGAACAAACTCCCTGGGTGAAATCCTGGCCATACTGAAGTCGACAGGATTTTGGCTCCTCTGTCTATATTGGACAGAACCAAAATCCTGTATCCGAACAGTCCCTAAAAATGTGGGGAAGCTGGGATCCAAACCCAAGCTTTGTGGCCGGGGCCCTTCTCCACAGAGCCACTTTACAAGCCTTGAATAAGGGGCAGTGACAGCCCAGTCAGGGGTGCCACAGGCTGCATCTTTGTCTCCTGGTGCTTATACAGTAGTGACACCTAGGCGTGCGAGGGGCGAAGCTCAGTTACTAGCCCTGGCAGCCATGAGTTAGTCATGCTGCTGCAGGAAGACTGCTGGTTACCTTTGACACTCCTGAATGAGGTATGTCTGCTGATAGTACGCAGCAGATAGCAAAGCACTGTGGCACCATTGTTTTGAGCAAAGGGGAGGGATTTTTTTGTTTCGCAAGTAAGAACTGGAGAGAAGCAGCTTTCTGCTGTCACCAGCCCCTAGTGACCCACCCCAGGAAGAATGCACCATTTCTGCTGCATTACACAGAACTGCCGTGGATAGATCAAAAAGATCTTAGCTGGGATAAGAGGCAAAGTTCATAGATACAGTGTCAAGGCCACTGGCTGGGGTTTCCACTAATGGGTTACATCCACGTCAGTGTCTGGCAGACATAAAACTTAATTTTTTAGTCTTTAGTTACACAAGACTTCTATGACTTGGTGGCTGGTGTGAGTGAGTACTGAACAGGGTCAGGTCTGTGAAGATCCCTCAGCTTTCTGTGTGGGGGTTGATAAAATCACATTTAGCCTTCTCCTAAATTGGATTAAATCCTGCTTGCCTCCCTCAAGAGAGCTCCGCCATTGATGTCAATGGGACTGTTGCGGCAAGTAACGTGAGCAGGAGTTAGCTCAGAGTTTGTATTGGTTTGATGGACTTCGAACATGTGGGTGTATAAAGTAGGTAAGTGTGTCTAACCCTAGAAATATTGGCATCACCTGAGCAATGAGCTCATTTCAATACATAGTGACATAAATTTACCTGGCCCTTCACAGACAAAATAAGGCCCGGTCCCTACCCATCAGTCACACAGGTAAAATAATCTGTCACATATGTGGCAGTGTTTATGCTGCTGCTGCCTGAGTTGTACCTGGTATGTTTCAGGGAAGGCTTAGATGAGAAGGATCTTTAGAGAGAAAAAGAGCGAGTGCACAGCATAAGGGTAGTTCAGATCTGGAATAGGCTTCCATGTGGAGATTGTAGAGTCCCTGTCATTGGAGGATTTTAAAAACAGGTTGCACAAACAGCTGTCAGGGATGGTCTAGGTTTACTTGGTCCTGCCTCAACACAAGATGACCTCTTGAGGTCCCTTCCATCCCTATATTTCTGTGATTTGATGATAAGCAATAATAATAAATGCAGAAAATGACGTTAAAGCAATGTAGAAGAATGCAGACATCAGAAAATGCCTGAGTCAAGGTTGAATGCATCACCTTTACTCTGTCCCTTGTCTGGACACATTATGATATAGGCTTTATTTAATACTGTGATTAGGGCTGAATTAAGGCAGTCTGGAGCATCAGGCACAACACAGCACTCTTATGGTGCTGCCCCAGCATCTGGAGTGACGGTGGTAGCGGGGCTCCCCCTCCAGGAAAGTAGGAGCAGTGGCATGATCACTCCCAGAAGCAAGCAGCAGCAGGCCCTCCCCCCCAATGCATGAGTCATGTTTGCAAACTTTTCTTTACAACCATGTGGGCTTGAACGTTCATTCATTTTAAAACAAAACAGAGATTCTGATGTATTCTCATGACTCCAGGACCTGCAGCACTGGGGTAGGCCTACAGTGTCCATGACTTGATCTGGCCCTGCAATCATGTATGGTTATTTATGAATGTAATATACTGTATTCCACTAGTGTTTATAACCTTAAATACACATGCATATCTAAAATAACCTGTGATTACAATATTACAGATCATGGTATGATGCAAACCTTCAAAGAGTCAGTGTTAACCTTAACTTTCTCATTTCCTTCTTACATCTGGGGTGCTAAGAATGCCTCTGGAATATTTCCATGCTCACCTATTTTTATAAACAGTCAGGTTATTGTGTGTGCAAGCTTACCTTACATATGCGCTAATAATACAGGTTTATTTTGGGAGGCCTTTTGAAAATGCAGCTGTGTCTTACTGGTTGGTGGTGAAGGTCGTAATGTTTTCTGGGTTGTTTCCTCCTCCCTGTCTCTCCATTGTAAAAGAGAAAATCCTCTAGACCTAAAATTGTCCAGTGCTTTTCTGCAGCAACTCTTGACTGGACTTGCAGTGCCCAGATGCCAGCTCATATTTTTGCCAGCCACAGGCTTGAAGTAATGTGGTGCTGTTTGCTAGAACTGTGGCTGCAGTTGTTCTATGGACCTGGTGGTAGGGATGCTAGTCACTTTGTTAAATTCCTGTACATAATTTGCTACAATGCTGCCATTCGGCCCTCCCGCACACCCTGTTCCCTGGATGATCCTGGACTTGGATTTGGGACATCCTTGCACCACCACTTCTAAAGTTGTCGAAAAAAAGTATTTGTACAGGTGGAAGCATAGACAATGCCTTTAATTCTGATTCTGTTCTGTAAAACACAGACTATTGTGCTTTGAGCTGAGGTTCATTTGTCTCAGGGGCAGACACTGAGACCACGGCTCCTATTGGTGCATGAATATTTTAGCAATTGAAATGCTGTCTGCCTGCTCCAGAAAAGAGCTGTTCAGATCCTCATTTGCTCCGTTAATGAACAGGCATCAGGCTGGTTCAGGTCAGCATCCTGGTTAGTTCTTATGGTGGCTGATAATGACCCCATCTCTATGTATTGTGTTGTGACCTCCTCTTCCTCACTGGATCTGGGGGAGCTTGAAGTGGGGCAAAGCGAATGGTTTCTAGGAAGAAAATAAGGCAGCACGAATTCTTTCTTTGTACTGATGGACCAGGGAGGCTCATTGCTTTTTTGGGGGGATGCTCAGTCCAGAAAGTTAAGGGGGAGGTTTTCATACAGTCCAGGTTGGGGGATTCAAGTCCCTCCCTCCCTCCATCTCTGTCTTTACGTCTTCCTACCCTGTGTCTTACTCCCTCTACATGCTCTCCCCAGACTCCCCTCTTTGTGCCCTTCTCCCACTCTTGGCTTTGACCCTTCTAATGCCATCCCCTTTGCTTGGATGAACCTTTCACTTCCCATGTGCCAAGCTCGCCCCCTCCCCACCTTCTGATCCCTTCTTTTCTGAAGCTTCCTTATGATGATCCCATTGCTTGTCCTTCTGACACAGGAACTCTTGTCCCAGGAATTGTACTTGTCTGAGTTAGGGCCAGACTGGGTCTAATGGGACAGGTGCGAGAGTGAGGGAATGAGGAGAATCCCCTCTCCCTTTTGCATCCCTGGGAGGGGCCAGTCAACGTTCTGCTCCTTGAACCCAGGGAGCACAAGGAGTCCTCTAGTTGCATTTCTCAAAGGCAGACACCTGCATGCGGCCACCAGTGGATTTTTTTGTGGCCACGACAGCCTCCAAGACCTGGGCAGAATTTGTCAGGGACAAAGCAGCGGCCCTTCCCTGCAGCGCCCAGCTGTTGCTCCTGAATAGCATTTACCAAGGGCACTGAGATGCGCTGCCTCAGTGTTTGCACTGGTGCTGCTAGCAGGGATTGGCCCCCTGCACCGGGCAGCTTCCTGGGGGAAGCAGCCAGCACCTCTTGTGACATGTGGGGCTGTCAGTGGAGGAGGCTGCGGTGTTCAGTTGCAGTGGCGCTCCCCCGGGCAGCTCCCCTGCTCCCACCCAGTTGGGGCACGGGGAGCCAGTGAGTTCCCGACCCTTCCCTGGGGCGGCCAGTGAGCTCCCCACCTTCCCCAGGACAAGCTCTCACCGAAGGGCCATTGGGAAGCAGGGACAGAGAGACAGGTCAGTGCTTCCCCCGGCCTGGTCTGCACTTGCTGTTTACAGTTGCTGTAGCTGCCACAGCAGCTCAAAGGCTCGGGGCTGCTTGGCAGCTCCCTGGCAGGGTGAGGGGCTCCTGCTCCGTGACACGCTCTGAGCACAAGAATAGGAGCAAAGTCCAGGTGTGCTGAATGGGGAGCTCTACTTCCTACTGCCTTCTTATGACACAAATAAATTAGTGATTTGGATGTGTACATGTGCATATTTGTTTTTCCTAAAGTTAATTAAGTATTTTAGGGACAATTTGCCAGAGCGGCCACCAGCAAGGGTTGGTGGCCGCACACTGAGGCCACCAAAATTTTTGGTGTGAGAACCCAGTGCCACCAGTGATGTGGGTTGAGAGTGGAGCCCTAGCCTTGTCCTTACTGCACTGGCTAGCAGAGCTGGCCCCGCACAAGGGGACTGGAAATACGTGTTGGACCCTTCTTTTCAAGGGATGTAGCAATAGCAACTCTTCCCTGAGCTCCCAGAGGTATTGTAGCTGCCTCAGGCAGACTGCCTCCAGGGGCTCAGCCTGGGGGGCAGTGCCCCCACATTGTCATTACCTTCGCTGCAGCCACTGACTTTATATCCACAATCTGGTCTTAGAGTTGCGTGCTCTTCAGGGTAGGGACCTTGTCTTTTTCTATGTCCTGTAAAGCACCCTGGACACTTACGGTGCATTCTACATGAATAGCTATAATACAGAGTTACCTGGATGTGAGGAATACTGAGCACCATATTGTTATTCGTAAGCAGAAGTAGTAGAAGGCTGTGAACATGTATCCTGGAATGATGCTTCTCCAGTTCTTACTTCTGGGCATATCTGACCTGCCTCTCCCCTTGTCCAATGAGATCTTGCAGCAACATCATGTGGATGGAGTTTTCCAGCCAATAGGTGGTGCCAGAAATCAACTACTGAATGCAGTTTGATCTTTCTTCATTCTGTTTAGCTCACTGAACCACATTGAATGGCAGTGTTATTTTCACAGGAAAATTTTCCAGCATAGCTATAGTGATATTATTATAGTTATACTGGTATAGGTCCCCATGTGGACACTCTGTTCTGGAACACATGTGAGTTCATTCTAATATACTTAGTCTACTTGGAAAGTGGAGAAAGTATACTGGAATATAGTCACTTTTATTCCAGAATGGTGTGTTCAAATGAGGAATTCTAATTATAGCAGTAGATTTATACCGGTATAGCTATGTTGGCATTTGCTCCTGGGCAAGGAGAGGAAAAAAATCTGTCCATACTTTTTCCCAGCTGCCCCCAAAGCACAAACAATTGTTAGAATGCTCCTTGGCTTTCTGGTGGAGTTAAGTAGCACAGGGACCCTCAGTGATGGCTCTCAGTTCTGTCATACAGTGTCAGTGAGCATGAGAGGCTCCACAATTTCATGGAGTGTGGCGATAAGATGACCAAACCTAACTCAAGAAGCAGCAAAGAATCCTGTGGCACCTTATAGACTAACAGACGTTTTGCAGCATGAGCTTTCGTGGGTGAATACCCACTTCTTCGGATGCAAGTAGTGGAAATTTCCAGGGGCAGGTTTATATATGCAAGCAAGAAGCAAGCTAGAGATAACGAGGTTAGTTCAATCAGGGAGGGTGAGGCCCTGCCAACTGCTAGAACAGGGCAAGTTTCAAAAAACAAGTTGATTTTGTTACAGGGCAGAAAAAATTGGTTTATTTTTCAGCACAGGTTTATTCAGGCAGGAATGGCCTCTGATAACATGTGTGTACACTGCCTAGCATATCTGGGTGCCCACCACAGTTGGGGCCTTTAGGCGTGTCACAGTTCAGGGCAACTGCACCTGTATTCTCCCTCCACGGTCCACCCAGAGCACCCAGTCTAAGCCCCTGACTCTCAGATGTCACCCCCCTTGGAAGCCCACATCTCTCTCTCCCTCCTGACCAGGAGCTTTTCCAGGCTGCACAATTCCCTGCTTATACTGTGATATTCCCACCAAGGCAGATTGTCTAAGCAGGCCAGGGTCTACACTTCACTTTCTCTTTGAAGGCTATGAACAATGTAAGCAGTTAGGAGTTCCCACACAGCTCTTTCTAAGCAAGCACATTTATTCTTAAAGTAAAGGCATTACACAGAAAACCTATTAAGAGCAATAAAATAATCTATACCCAAGGTAATTAGTTTACCAGAGGTCACACCCCCAATCCCCAACATTGACTTTTAACGGTAGCCACTGCCTCTCTTATTGCAGCTATAGGAAAACACTGCAGGAGCTAGGGTGTTGAATGCTAAATTTTTAAATGACGACTGTACCATAATCCTAGCATTCCAATCCCCAACTCCAACAAGGGCTCTGGTAGGAGTCAGTCCTGCAACTCTACAAAGAGTTTTTTCTGTGGTTGCAAGTTCATAACAGCCTTAGTTCAGCCCAAGCACCCCGACTGGGCAGATCAGCTTATTTCTTTAGACACTTTGAACCTTTTATCTCAAACCTTCAGAAACAAGTAATCAGCAATTACCCTCCACAGGGCCTAGCTCAAAAGCTGGGTTTTGCAAAACTGCAGATGGGAATGTCCACCAGCATTGCCTGTTACTGCCTATTATTTTACTTGGGGAAAAACATGGTATCTCCACCACTATGTGGTAACTTTTAGTAAGTATTGTCTTTTTAATGGCGATCCCTATACCTCAGTAAAGCAATAGCACTGAATGGTAAATGTTGAGTTTTGAATGCAGCATATTTAAACCCCTTCGTTTTCAATTTAAAACTATTTATAGAAAAAAAAATCCCAGGTTTTACAAAAATTATGTGCTTTTTCCGATTTTCACCCTACTTTTGAATCATTCAAATATATAAAAAGATAACTTGTTTTATTAGGAAAATACAATGCAATGTATGAGATATATGTATTACTCCTGTGCAAAAAAATTAAAAATTCTGCAAAATTCTTCATATTTTATTTGTCAAAATAATACCATATAATCACTCCACTTTCAATTATTGTGATAATTTATTTCAAAATACCAGTCAACAAGTATGTCAACAATACACACAACAACAAAAAAAGATTCCCCCAGGAGTAGACAGTTAAAGAAACCCCTATGAAAACCCAGTTCCAGTTGGGTGGTGCTCGAGGGGGCTGCATGGGGTCCCCAGAGCCCAGACACCTGCACTCCCCGCTCCAAAGAGCCCAGCTGTGGGGCAGCCCCTGGTCCAGACTCCTGCACCCCCAGAACCTTTACTCCCCCCAGCTTCTTTACTGTCCCATCGGGGGATGTGGTGTGGTCCTGTCCTTCCTCAGCCTTTGCCAGAACTGGGTCTCCAAGGCCCTCTCCCGTCCCCAGGAGAATGAGGATCAAGCCATGCAGCTAGAGCATGCAGAGCCTTCATCTCCGCCAGGCATGGCACTCCGCTCCCTGCGAGCTGGGCTCTGCAGGGTCTAGTGGTGCCTAGTGGCGCCCAGCAGCTCTGCAGCCCAAATGCAGTGGGAGAAACAAGGAATTCTGCACAAATTCTGCATTGAACAGTGGCGCAGAATTCCCCCAGGAGTCACATATTACGATAATACATTAGTCTATGTGTCTATGCAAAGCTGCCTGTTGAAGTAAGGCTATGTATTAGTCTAGAAGATACATACAACAGACAGGCACGCACGCAAGCTCTGGAGTGCGTGCGCATCTGAACGTGCTGATGAATCTCACGCTTGCCGCATACACAATTTCAAGCTGCTAGCAGATAACGGGTTAGAGAGCTGACATGCAAAAATGGAAAGAAAACAAAAGTCTGTACCAGAATATGTTTCGGAACACAAGGAATTATTTGAAAGTGTTCAGGAAACAAAAACAGGAGAAAAGGATGAAGTTGAGTATATGCGCTGCAAATAGTGTGGCCCAATTATTACATGTAAGTATTTATGGGCTGATAGTTCTCAGTCTACAACAGTAAACTGAAAAGTTTTATTTGGGCATTAGAGATGTATTATTTTCCTAAACGCAGGGGTGGCATTGTAGTTTGAGTTCTGTTTTAGTTCTGCAGCAAACCACACTGAATTCTATTCATCAAAGCATTGATGTACTGAATACTTTTTTCACCGTCCTTCCATCCACCAAAATAAACCCTGATGTTTACCCAGAAAAATTATTGATCATTTTTTTCCCACTGATTTTCACCTGTCTTTGTTGTTGTAGTAATAAACACGGATAAATTCCTGGGAAAAATTAAAGAAAATAAAAAACGAAAATGAAGGGCCCGAAGCATATTGTACTAGAACACTGGGATGGAGATGTATATAAAACATTTTAACTATAAATACTGTTTATCTTTTCCTAGCACTGATAATTAACTAGAACAAAAAGACAATTATAATAAACTCAGTGGCACCCAGGAGCCCTAGTCATGGACGAGTGACCACACGCAGAACAAATAGACAGTCCCTGCCCCATACGGTTTACAATCTAAGTAATTCCTTCTTGTTTTCCTTATAGCCAGAGAACAAAAAATGCTCCTTCATCTGCATGATCTTTAGATTTAGGAAAATGGCAAGGAAAGAACAAATATGGAATCTCCATTAGAGTGAAACCCCAGTGACTCTCTCTGCAACATTCTGCACCTGAAGTGAAACACAAAGTGGCCACTGTGTTGCAGGTCCCCATATAGCGGGATTCCCAGCTGTTTAAAGGTGCAGAAAACCGAATGACATCTGTTTGCAGTATCTAGCTACCTACGCAGCACGCCTACTCATTTGATTCAATGTTTTGTGTGTGTGTCTGTCTGCAGAGAGATTTTATATAGGCCAATTTGGCTGAAGCTTGCTCTCTCTGTTTCCAGTTCACTGGACAAGTGTTTTACATTTTCTTTAGTTTAACTTTAAATGGACATTGTTTTACCCTGTTCTGCAAAGGAGCTGATCTTTCTCAACTCACACTGTCATGGAAGTAACCTTTTTCTTTTCTGAGCAAGGTCATTACATCATGATGCAGTAATCCTTTGCCTTTAGGATAAAACATTCTGTCTCTGTCTCACACTCTCTTTGTGTCTGTCCTGTCTTAAAAAAGGAAAGCAGGGAAAAAAGTCCTGATTCTGGCCTGTTAAACTAGTCAGTTTTTAGTGAGAATAATGCATGGGCTGTGGGGTATTGAAGGGCTGTAGGCTCACAGAGATGTTCCTTTGACATCTCATCCACAAAGAGAAGCTCCAAATTATTTTTAAGTCATAGAAGCCTGGGGATGAGATTACACCTTTGCTAGGCTCTGACAGGGTAAATTTTAGAATTGCACAGATAGCAAATTATCCAGACTGAACTGCAAAGGAGAGATTTTAAAAGGGTTTAAAAAAACATGTTGGGCAGATTAGATTTATAAAAATACCTTGATCTTTGTATAGCACTTTTGATCCCCAAATCCAAAGTGACTTACAAAGGAGGGCAGGTATCATCATTCCTGTGTTACCAATGGGGAAACTGAGGCCAGAGAAATGAAGTTACTTGCATAGCAGGTCAGCTGCAGAGACAGCAATAGAACCCACGTCTCCTGACACCCAGCCTGCTGACCTGATTGCTGGACTACAATGCTTCTTTATTTGCTGCAAGTGCTGTTCTTGTTTTCGACATGTGAATGATTGTGGTTGGGTTTTTTTTCCATGTCAGGTTACATCACCATATCTTTATAGCCAGTCTGAGGTACACCTGATGAGGCATCTGTCATAATGTAACCTGAGGTGATGCTGTCTAAGCTACATCAAGATGCAAGGGATGTAACTTCAGAATGTTTAGCCAACCCCGCACTGAAGTCAGTGAGACTGCACAGGTGTAACAGAGGGCTGACTTTGGCCTTGTATGTTTCAGCCAGATAAAATACTGGGGATGGAAGGATTTGATCCAAAGTTTTTTAGAGCAGCGAAGGTAGAACAAATGGGTTAGATTGTCAGTCCCTCTCCTGTTATATCTCCTGTCTGCAGGGAGCTGCAAACATCCAGTCCCAGTTGTTTATGGTCTCACGCACTCTAACAGAAGTGTCTAATTTTGGTCATCAGATTGTGGTTTCGTCTCAAACTCCATTCAGATATGGCAGTTGAAGGGATTTAATACAAGTGATTTTAAAACTATATTAGCACTTCAAAGTTACCACTATGCCATATTCCATGACCATTTGGAACTCGGCAGTGACAAAACTCAGATCCTCCTCATACCCAAAAGCGAGAAGAGAATCTCCATTAGCTGTTAGCAGTGTAGCACCCATGACACACAGCCAAGCAGTTCTTATTCCATTCAACAGAGGGCAGTGGTGATACAAAGGTAGTAACTAGTTCCTTGCAGTAATATTTTTGACTCATATTCTGAAGCCAAGTGGTCCTTACAGGCATTGCCCTGCTAGCAGCTCCATTCCACATATAGAAGCACAAGTACCCCTGCTCATCTTAACTGTGGCCGTGTGTTTTTGCACAGTGCCTGAGTACTGTAGTGGGGGAGAATAGACTTATACATTTATTATTATCTATTATGTGTTATTAAGGAAATCCCAGCAAACTAGTCTGTAGTGCTCCGTCTGCATTGTTGCATTCGCTCCTTTAATTCCTGCAGGACTACTCTCATGTAAACTCAGGTTCTAGACTCCGAAGTTATTACTGCATCGTAGCAGTAACATAGAACCAATAGGAACTGCTCAGCCTGTTGTGCAATAACTTTGGCTTCTGTTAGTTAACAGACAGGAAAACAGTGATTTAACTTGGGATTTGCTAAGCTACAGCTGATGACAGCTTTTTGATGTCCTTAGAGGGTCATTCTCTTTTTGTCTCTTGTGTTTGAAAACTGCAGAATCACAGCTTAAAAAAGAAAAAGCCTCCAAACATGTATAATTGGAGCTTAGTACCTTTTGCTTTTCTCTTGGTCTGGAAGCCAAATGTTATAAAACAATTTCCAAGGCTTTGATGTGAGCTCATAATTTTCTCAGTGATGCTATTAATATTGCATGCTCGCTTGCTCCTTGCTGGGCTCCAACACCCACTAACAGCAGCCATCTGTGAGAGCAGAGCTCCTCCCCAGCACAGTGAAAAATTCAGGCCAGATGTACGTGCTGGAGCGATGTTTTACTGGCTGTTTCTCTGGATCCCCTTATTCCAGAGGCTGTGTTGTGAACAACATTCCTGCTATCTGGGATTCCAGTGTTTAACCAACGTCTCTTCTCACTCCCTGGTGACAAGAGGTAGAAGCCCAAGTGCACTCAAATCCAGCAGGTTTCCATTAGAATAGTAGGAAGTGATACTGCTCAACTCAGCGCATCCCCTGATTACATTACAGTCCAATTACCTGTGAAGTAGTTAAGGATAAAAATGAGGCCATTGTGTCAGTTCTGACAAGACTGGAATATTGTAACCCACTCCACCCGTCCTATCAGAGAATCTATGGATCCCAACCAGGCATGAATTGTGCCTCGTAACTTTTGTAATCCTAGCGATGTGATTGCAGCTTTGGCACTGTAGAGCGGAGAGAACCAATTTTGCTTTGTTTTCCCAGGGTGTTGGGAAGCTGTGATTCCCATTACCCCCGGGCTTAGCTCCTGGAAAGATAAGCCCGTTAAAAAATGAAGAAAATCTTCAAGCTGGATTTCAGTTAAGATCAAGATACTGGTGGTTGGTGAGATTTCTCACAGGCTGAGTCATTTTGTAGTCAAGCTTCTGGGATTTAAATAGATTTAAAATCTAATGTCTGAGTTTGGTGCTGGGATTACTTTTAGCAAAAACTAAATCTGCTAGAACGGCTCTGATAGTCTGTGATTAGTCGCACTGTGACATGGATTGCAGTCCAGTAGGAGCTGTCCTTACAGAAAGTGTCCTGTGGGCCATATGTGGCTTGAGCTCAGATTTTCACATAATGTACATGACTGAGAATTATAAAATAGCTCTGTTTAATATAATGCAAACCCCTTGTCCTGATGTATAATGAGCACACTGTTTTTAGTTTACTGTGGTTTCCCAATACACGTCCACCTAACCTGCTGTCTGCCAATAGCTAATTCTCAACTTCCTCTTCCTCTCACAGGACTTCCTTTCTCAGACCCCAGAGATCTTGTATATGTATGTTGTAGCTGACTCCTTTCACTACCCACTCATTCAAGAAGTGGCTTGTGTGGTGGAAGTTTCTCCTACTCAAGGCCAGGGATGCTTCCTAAACTGGGGTGGGAGCAGTAGTCCAAGGAGGCTCCTATTTCCCTCTTCCAGAAAGCCATTTGGAGCAATTATAGCTTGTTCTTTTGAGGTGGTGTAATGTAATTTTCATGGGGATTCTGTGTGCTATTCATCCCCATTTATATCCTCTACAGCAGTGGTTCCCAAACTTGTTCCTCCGCTTGTGCAGGGAAAGCCCCTGGCAGGCCAGGCTGGTTTGTTTACCTGCCCCGTCCGCAGGTTCGGCCAATCACGTCTCCCAGTGGCCACGGTTCGCTGCTCCGGGCCAATGGGAGCTGCTGGAAGCAGCGCAGGCCGAGGGACATACTGGCCGCCGCTTCCAGCAGCTCCCATTGGCCTGGAGCAGCGAACTGTGGCCACTGGGAGCCGTGATTGGCCGAACCTGCGGACGCGGCAGGTAAACAAACCGGCCCAGCCCACCAGGGGCTTTCCCTGCACAAGCAGCAGAACAAGTTTGGGAACCACTGCTCAACAGTATCACTGCACAAGAATCATAACTGTATATTCACTGCACGTGCTTCATGATATAACACCCATGTATGTGAACCAGATCAAGGCACACAGTGACTAATTAAAGAAATTATACTCGTGCTGCTGGCAATCTTTAAAATTGTGACCATGAAAATAATAACTTTTCTGCCCAAATGTATCATGGCTGACACTATTGCTAGCAATAGTAGCAGTAAATAGTTACAGTAACGCTCAAAGGCCCTGTTTGGGATGGGGCCCCATTGTGCTGGGTGCTGTGAAAACACACAAGACCGACAATCCCTGCTGAGATTCTGAAAGTTGTAACAATTACTTGTTTGTAAGGATCAGAGGGAGGAAGTGGGGAGAGCCTGATTCTGCTACCCTTAGAGTCATCCCATGGAAATCAGCGGAAGGTGCTGTTCAGTGTGAGCAAGGGTGGCAAAACTGCATCCTTAATGGGGAATCTTCATTCTTCAGTACGATCCAGACCAGTAGTCACCAAAAGTTCTGGCCATCTAATATCCGGTCAGTGGACTGTTAAGTGAATGTAGCATACAATCCATTTCCCAGGGCACTGATGTCTACAACACAAATGCCACTAGTACAGCTGGCTCTAACTGGCAAACTCATTGCCAGTCTCAGCAGAGAGGCCAGGGACCAAGTGGGCCATAGAGACCCAAATAACACCTTGCTCCTAGAGATGGTCCCTTTAGTTCCCTTTAGCGGGGGGCAGAGAGCAGTGTGTGGAAGTCTGCACTGCCGAGGTCTGTGCAGCACCAGTTCGGAGGATAAATACAGCACTTCATTCTCCAGATGGCTGGCGAGGCACTTTTAACAAAAACTAGATTCACATGGAAATTTAAAATGAAGAGTCTGCACTTTTGTATGCCTTGGCCAGGTCAGAGGGACAGCGGGTATTAACCTGTGCAAATGTGTGAAATCAGCAACAAAATACGCATGGCCCTGAACCATTCAGACAGGCTGGTGCATGCCAACTCAGCTTACATGTCAAAGGGTAGAACACCAGGCAGAGCATGCACCCCTCGAGCTATGTAGAGCTTATCTGCCAGAAGTGGAGACTTGTGCAAATATATATATAGACTCTGCACTTACAGCACCTTCTTCCCAAGTTGCTCAAGGTAATTTGCAGACATTAATGAAGAAGCTGCATAGCTCTTCACTACCCCAGTGCTAAGATCCTCATTTTATATATGGGGAAATTGAGGCACAGACTCACCCCAGGTTATTCTGGAAGTCTCTGGCAGAGCTGGGAGCTGAGTACAGATCTTTTGACCCTCTGGACTGTGCTTGAACCACAAGGCTACCCCTTCAAGGGAAGCCCCTGAGAGGACAAAATGCAATTTTTCCTAAATGTGAACAATAGAGAAACTGCTGAAAACATTTGCTTTTTGCAGCTGGGTAACTCACTGCAGTCCTGATGCATGGCTTGGTGAAGAGGTCACTGTGGTCTAATTTCTGCGTGCATATTGATATCATCTGTTGCTTTCAGTGTGCACAAGGAAGGATGGGATAGATAGTCAACTTCAGTGTTCCCCTAGTTCACTGACTACAGTGGAGCTATAATGATTTGCCTGAGTGGAGGCCCTGTGACTTTTGTGATGAGTTACTCAGTCGCAAGACACACTATGGACTTGAATTAATTAAGATGTGACCTTGGTTGGCAAGAAACTCTTGGACCAGGTATTGGCACCAAGGGGCTGTCCTGTGAGGGAGTTCAGACTGGACACAAGAATGGTCTTGCTGCTGGTGCAGGCTGAGAGATGTGCAGCCTTTGGAATGAGGCAGTTGGCTTCTCCAGCTCAGGTTAGTATTTACCTCCTAAATATAGATCATTCTAAACCAATCATGTCCTGCCAAGTTGACTGTGAGCCCTCTCCCCTTCTCTAATAGCAGATACCATTTGTGCTTGCAACACAAGAAGCCTGGCACAAATTATGAACCACTGAGTGCGGGGTGGAGGGATTGGGGATTGAGAGTATTCTGATACTAAATAAAAATCAAACAACTGTGAGAGTATGATGGAAAAGGAGGCAACATCCACAGCAGCTGACAGCGGCGGCTCCAGGCACCAGCGCTCCCAGTGCATGCCTGGGGTGGCAAGCCATGGGGGGCACCCTACCGTCCCTGCAAAGGCGGCAGTCAGGCAGCTTTTGGCGGTGCGCCTGCAGGAGGTCTGCCGGTCCCGCAGATTCGGTGGTAATTCGGCGGCGGGTACGCTGAAGCCGCAGGACCGGCGGAGCTCCTGCAGGCAAGCCATTGAATCTGCGGGACTGGGGACCTCCCGCAGGCAAGCCGCCGAATCTGCGGGACTGGGGACCTCCAGCAGGCAAGCCACCGAAGGCAGCCTGCCTGCTGTGCTTGGGGCGGCAAAAAAGCTAGAGCTGCCCCTGGCAGCTGAGACTCTGAAAAGTATTCATCCCAATCAAAAGGGTAAACAATCTTAGCTAAAAAGACTATTGAACATTTCTAGGCGAAAACAAGACATTTTATATTCTTTCTGCATGCTTCAGTGCAGCATCTAGATATACCTAGGTATTATTTCTAATCGGCAGGCCCTTAGCCATTCTCCACCAGCATTGGTTGCAGCTTAATGACATATTATTGTACCATTCTTTTATCACTCAGCTTGCTAGGTCATTTATTTCTTGGGAGGATGGGGGAGGAGAAGAGTTATTGCCTCTTTGTTTCTTTCTTAAAGTTATATAAAGCAAATGTGTATAGCCAGAGATTTTGGGGAAAGGGTGCTATCTGAAATGGCATGCTGATTGAATACCTACAAACAGCGGTGCTTCATGCAGCACATACTGATAATCTAGCCAAGTATACTTAATACCCTGCTACCCTATATCGACTGAGTTCAGTAGGAAGAAGATTAGTGAGATAGCCGAATGATACAAAACAACTTTTGTGTGTGTGTGTGTGTGTGTGCGCGCGCGCACAATTGTCTTTTTAACAGCTGTTGCTAGCAAGTTATTGAGGGGAATTTTTCTCATGGGTGTAAATGAAGTGAGGAGTAGAAGAAAACTCCTGCTCTCCAAATCAGTTGACTCACTGTTCCCTGTTAGTAAGTCAAAGGACCAAAAGTTGGAGACCTTCTCATCAGCAAGGCACAAGATTACAGGAATCTCAGGCCTTGTCTGTTACACAAGTTGCTCTGGCTTAATTCAGTTTTAAATCATCTAGTTAAGCTGGTGGAAACCCGTAATGTAGATGTACCCCACGCACCTGCTGGGTGTGGTGCTCTGTCCCATCTAGTGGCACCGAGACCACTTAGAAATTAATGAGTCTGCTCTACAGCCTTGGTTAATGGCTATATGGCTTTTAGCTCAGGCAGTTGAGGCTCATGTATTTAGCTCTACAGGTCCCGGGTTTAATCCCGGCCACCGACGACCAGGGTCTGTTGGTGTTACATAGACACACTTGAAGTGTGTCTACACTGCAAGCAGATGATGGAGTGGGGAAAAGCTCTTCCAACTTGAGTTCTGACATGAAGATCTAGGGCCATACTTTTAAAAGTACTTAACTCCCAGTGGCTCCCTTTAAGAACAATAAGAACTGCTGGATGCCGAACACTCAAAATCCAGCCACTTGTTTCGGTACTTAAATGGGACCAAGATATCTTGAAAATTTGGCCCTTCTTGCCTCAACTAGTGCTGCAGAGAAGAGGACTAATCAGCGACATTCACAGAAGGCCAAAATAGCTGCCTGTTGGAACAAAAGGAGCAAATCACAGCTCTGGGCAGAACAGCAGTTGACCTAGGATAGTGTGTTCTAATAAGAAATAGTCTCACCTAATAAGGACCTTGAGAAAGAGACTGACTTGAGAAGACAGCTTTGGATTCTTGTTACTCAGGTCAGCAGGAGGCTGGAAATTTTGCAGAGGAGACACTGTCAATCCTTCTGGCAGAAAGGCAGGGTGTTCAGCAAGTGACACTGCTGAGTACTCCTGCTCCCTGTGGCTAGAGGCAGGTGTTTAGATGTCAAAGCAGCAGGGGACATGTAGCAGGACGGAAGACCATGCAAGTTCTATAGAAAGAAACGAGGCCTGGGCATACTAGACACACAAATCATGGCTCAGAGTGACAGAGTGAATGCTGGGAATCTTAGCACTGCACGCAGACTGATCAATTTGCTGTGTAGGTTTCATCCCTCAGAATGGTAAACTGCCTGGCCATATTCTTTTGTTTGGACAGGGCTACACTGGTGATACATGTGACACAGGCAATACTGCCAGCTCTTGTAATTTTGTTGCAGACCTCATGTTTGTTTTTTAAAAGCCCCAGCCCTCGGAGTCATGTGATTATATGAGACATCTCAGATGCAAAAATGTCATGTGAAAGATGATTCTCTTGGCTAGAATGCACCCTCTGTTAGGATCGTTTGCTTACTTTTGGATTACAGTGGACATTTTGCAGACTTGAATTAAAAAATAACAATTTTTACATTCTAGACATTCTGTAAGCAATTGGTAGAGCAAAGACGCCTGGATTCTGCTCTTTGCACTGGCTGGAGTGTTTGCTAGTGGTTAGAGCAGGCAAGACCTGGGAGCTGAGGCTCTGCAGTTCTGTAAGCACTATGTTAGAGCTAGGTGGTGATATAACTATTTTTTCCCTAGTTCCACTGACCCATCATGGGATCTTGGACAGTCAATTAACCCTCTCCTTGGCTCTCTCTCTTCATCTTTACATTCATTACAGATTGGTGTCGTACTTGAATTTGAGTTCCATTTAGCATCAGATGCTCAGGGTGAGCTTTGACTACCTGGGGGGACAGAGTGTACCACGTACTCATTCAGCTCAAGTGGCAGAGACGTGTGTTTTTGGAGCTGAAAGACCATGGTTCTGATTCTGACTCTGCAGAAGAGTATGTGATTTGTTTAGTAACAGCACACTGGTTCATTCTAGAAGCACTTTGAGATTACTGGAGTTAAGACTAGGTAAACGTCAATATACCCATGTGGTGTCATGGGGCTTAATTAATTAGTGGTGTAAAGGGATTTGTGAACCTGAGATAAAAGGCTCTGTAAGAGCATCGGGTCACTCTCTGGAGGATTCTCTGCAACTTGAGGTCTTCAAACCGCAATTTGGGGACTTCGATAACTCAGACATAGGCTAGGGGTTTGTTATAGAAGTGGATGGGTGGAATTCTGTGGCCTGCATTGTGCAGGAGGTCAGACTAGATGATCATAATGATCCCTTCTGACCTTAAAGTCTATGAACATAAAATATCCCTCTCCATACATCTGTCCCAGGTAATAAGAAATACTTAAAAACAAAGAAAATATAGAAATAATTTCTCTAAAGTGCTATGCTTATCACAAGTGAATGCTCTTGCAAGCTAAGATAATGAAAATGCAATAAATGAGGATGTCCAAAGTTTCAAAGTTTTATGGGGGGAGGGATAGCTCAGTGGTTTGTGCATTGGCCTGCTAAACCCAGCATTGTGAGCTCAATTCTTGAGGGGGTCATTTAGGGAACTGGGATAAAAATCTGTCTGGGGATTGGCCCTGCTTTAAGCAGGGGGTTGGACTTGATCTCCTGAGGTCTCTTCCAACCCTAATATTCTATGATCTATGAAACACATGCCTATCAAAATGTATATACATTTAGGCTCTCAAATCCTAGTGCAAATCTGGATTGTGTGCATACGTATGTGTAAGAACTGGTATGCACCTAAACCAGGTGCATGCATGCTTAAAAGTCAGATTCAAAAATGCAATGTGTAACCTTGCAGTTACCCTTTTTGACATGTCACCTGGATACTAGCATTAAAAGCATACACAGATACACTTTCTGAAGCCTTCCCCCAGTCTCTAACTTGTTCACTCCCAAAACTTGTGCATTTAGCACTTGATCAAGTCACTTAGGCCAGAATTTTCAAACTTGGGTGCTTAAAGTTAGGAACCTACACTAATGTTAAGGCTTCAGAATAAGCAGCCTGATTTTTCAGTGGTCCTGAATAGCAGCAGCTCCCCTCAGAGGGAGTTGAGGGCAGCTTGCAGGATTTGGCTCCTCTATACACGAGTTTCCTAATCTTTAAAATGGGGATAACATGTCTTCATCACAAAGGTTTGTGAAGCAAAATTAAATTTAGTTCTTGAAAAGAATGTTGAGCTGCTCTAATGGGAACGGTGTGTGTGCATGTTACAATGTCCACTGGAGTCAGTGGGATTCTCTCCTTTGACTTTAAGCTTTGGATAGGACCCTAAGAGTGCAAAACTATAATAATGATTAGATAAGTATATCTAAAATCCATCATAGGGGATGAGCCTTTCTTCATGCAAAATTATGATTTCTATTGGTAGAAGTCTCTGTAGCTATAATATTAAGTTTGTTTTTTATAGTATCTGCCCCTGTTTAAGCCTAATGAATAATTTGTTGCTCCTGCTGACAGCTTTACCACTGAAGAGATCCAGTTTCATATCCTTTCTGGCAATAAGGTGTGTGGTTACAAGCAGTCTCAGCCTTCTCTCTTCCCCTCAGAATTTCCTCCGGTTACAGGTGTGCCTATACTTTGTGAAATGCTTGCAAATGCAAGGCAATTTTTTTTGGAGGGGGGGGGAAGGGTGTACCAAGGGTGGTGTGTGTGGCTTGCCTCTTTGTTTCTTTCTTGTAAATAGGAGCTATTTAAGCTTTAAGGAATGATTTGCTTTTGTAGAAGAACCTCCACTTTTTAAAGGTGGGAGGATGCTTTCCTTCAAGTTTGTTTGATCTTCTAAGTGAAGTTTGCCCAGGTGTTGCACTCATGCAGATATCTTTTCATTACTTAATAGTGTCAGATGCCTTGAGACTGCAAATCCACAAATGTACTGCAATACTTTAGCAGAACTCTTGTGCAACTTTAAAATTCACTGAAGTCCTTTACTTCATTCTGGATAGTATCATACCTCAAGTCCATCAAGAGCAAACTGGCAACCCTTGGTTCATATGTTGAGGATTTAATGCCCAAATCTGCACTGTGATCTTTGCCCACACAGAGCCCAGTACAGTACCCGGGCCTTATTGTCTAATTGAACCTTCCACCAAATCCAAATTCTTCACTTCACCTCCTGAATCTCTGTGCTGCCCGCTCAGGTAGGATGCACAAGGAATACTTTCCCCACACTTCATCAGTCTTAAATGTGACACAGGCAGTATTGTCAACTCTTGTATTTTTGTTGCAGACCTCATGTTTGTTTTTTAAAAGCCCCAGCTCTTCGAAGTCATGTGATTACATAAGAAATCTCCACTTTCATTTAAATGCCCTCATGTTCTTGAAGACACACAAGCTAAATGCTTTAAACCACAGGATGTATTCACTCAAAGCTCTATGCACCAGCAAAACGTCTGTTAGTCTATAAGGTGCCACAGGATTCTTTGCTGCTTCTACAGAACCAGACTAACACGGCTACCCCTCTGATTCTTGTATTTTTGTTGCAGACCTCATGTTTGTTTTTTAAAAGCCCCAGCTCTTCGAAGTCATGTGATTACATAAGAAATCTCCACTTTCATTTAAATGCCCTCATGTTCTTGAAGACACACAAGCTAAATGCTTTAAACCCTGAAGGTAATATATACAGATTCCCACATTGGCTTAAACATTTGAATTTTTTTAAAAATAATAGTTAATCTCATGAGTCAGGCCCCAAACTATCAATTTTTTAATGCTTGGTGCTGGCAGTACTGCACAGGCCTTTAAAATATGACAGCGACCCCAAAGGTGGACACAATTATAATACAAATGCTTGTCACTTCTGTGACATACGGACTTCTGTGTTGTTCAGACCAGTGAAGGAAGGGAGGGAGCTGCGTCACCCTTGCCCTGTAACCTGGGGTGACTTGTAATGCCTTATGGTTGTAGATCCCGACGTGGACTGCTCACCGTTTGCCAGCATACCAATCATTCCCAGATGTTTGTGTAACTGCAGCCTGCTGTCATCCTAGTTTACAATGAGTAAACACCTTCTCCAAGGTCATACATGAAGTCTGTGACAGTGCAGGGAATTGAACCTGTCTCTTGAGTCTCAGGCTGCTGCCCTAACCACCACATCCTTCTTCTCTATAGACAGAAAAAAGAAGCAAAAAGGCACAACTCTCATCAGGGCATTTTCCCCTGATGAGGGCTAAATTCAAGACTGACTGTACACACCTGAGTGATGGAGATTAGCGTGCTGAAACTCTGGCAGCTTAGCACTGGCTCCCCCAAATCCTGCAGGGTTCCTACGGTCCACCATGAATGCCCTGAGGTTGGAGCCCTGGAAGGAACTTGCCTGACATATTGCAGTGCGTATGCCTTCTGGCCGGGCTGCCCCACGCCACCAAGCAAATGAGCTCTTTCTCAGGGATAGTGCGAGAGTGACACAGTCAGTCTGTACTCCAGCCCATATCAATGCGGGCTTGTGCAGCGCATACATATGTAAGAGGTGGCGCTGGCTCTGAAATGAGGGATGTTCCTAATAATTGGGACAGATGGGAAGTATCTTCCCAGCTAAAGTAATCACAATGGAAATGTGAAGTATTGCAGTTCCCAAACCAATCCCTGCCAGCAATAAGGCATTTCCTGCTGTATCGGGGCAGGGCTTCCGCTTACTTCAGGGAGGGTTACACGTCCTTTGGATGTGTGTATCAGGCCCTTATTTACAATGTCTAGGGAACACTGACAGATGGAGGAGCAAAATGCATCCTCAAGCTTTCTTCAGTCCATCTCTTGCCTCACTACCCTCTAGCTCCCTGCCTGGTTTTCTGCGGAATTCACAAGAACACAGCAGTCACTTGGTGCCTTGTAAGACCTCGTAACGTTTTCTGTAAAAGTTCCTGTAAAGGCCCGACGTTGTTGTAAAATGAAGGCAGGAGGTTACTGAAGAGTGGTGGGCTTCAGCCATCAGGAGGGTAAATGCTCATTCTCTGTTTTAAGAGATCCAGGCTAAAACTTTTATGCCAGAACTCTGAGGTATGCCTGGCAGGGAAAGGCTGACACACTAGGAATCTATTTTAGTTCCCATTCTCTTCTGCTCCCCCACCCCCACCATCTTTCTTCAGATCTTTTGTTTCTTTGTTTTGTTTATATGCATTTTTGTTGGGTCCTAGTTTTTAGTGTTTACTTAAACCTGATACCAGATTACACTGGCGCTTACTGCCATCCTGAGAGTTTACAGTTCTCTAGAGACTTGTACTGGGGAATCTCAAAATACTTTATAAATATTCATTAAAGGAAGAAGGCTCACGTTTTTCAAAAGGTGCATGTGCTCGGCTACACCTTTCTGACTGAGGTATTAAAAATCCCTCAATGTGCACGTAAGCTGTTGTATGAAGACACTGGCATGTGCAGCCTTGCCTTGCATGTTGGCATCAGAAGATTTGCATGATTTTGCTGGAGTAGTTTTGAAAATTTGGGCCCTATTTCCTCTGCGATACATTGTATAATACATGTAGGGAAACTAAGGCACAGAAAGGTTAAGTGTTTTGCCCAAGATCACATCTTGAATCAGTGGCAGAAAGCCTGGACTAGAGCCCAGGTACTTTGCTCTAACCATTGGATCATACTTAGTTGCATAGAAAGATGGGAGTATCTAGAACTAATACTACTATGGACCAGGTGTTCTCAGGCTTGGGATCACAGTCCCTACATGGCCGTGAACATGTGCTGGAGAGGGGGTTGCATTTGCCTCTTCTTTATGTCTAGATGGGAGGGAAGTCCTGAACTGTCTTACTGTTGCAACACGGGGACACTGTATGGAAAAGCTAGAAAAACTCTGCAGCCAGGCATTTTTGTGCAGTCAAACCCACAGCTGCCTTAACTCAGGTTTATAACAAGGATATAAAATTGTACATTGTTTTTTCAGCTGCCCCTTTTAAAAATTCAGCTAAAGTTCTGTGTGGCTCTTGCTGTGCTTCCTGCATGTAGGTTTAAATTTTCCTCTAACCTACTTAAATGATGGAGAAAACTTGGATTCTACTATTCTTCCTGTCTTATTACTCCAAAGCAGGGGAGTAGCTGGCAGTTTGCAATGTGTACACTGACAGCTGCGCTTTTCCCCTTTGCCTGTGTAACACCATTGGTTGTGCTTGCCACCGTGGCAAGTCCTGCTGGTTGCTCCGGGAATTAGCCCTTTCAGCAGCACGCCTTCGCTAGTGGTGCCTCACCCACCATTACTCTCTCGGTCTCCACCGTGCTCACCGTCAGACCCACGTCACTCCTGGACTGTGGCATCCGCTCTGGACGCTGCCCTCCAGCTGTGCCTGCTCCACTGGCTCTCACTTCCTTTCGGGGGACCGGCAGCTTCTGGTTCTATCACTCGCCTCAGTGGCTCACTGCAGTCCTCAGTCTTGCCCCTTCCTCCAAGGGCAAACTACAGCCTGGCTTAGCCACACTCATCACTGGCAAGTGGGGGGCCCAGGCCTGCCCACTACTCTGGGCCCCGACCCAGAGACCCTCTAGCGGCAGCCACTTACTGCCCTCCTCCAACTCTCCTCTACTGCCTGCTTCCCTGGGCCACTTCCCCATAGCCCCAGCACCTTCTGTGCCCCTTTGTGTCAGGGCCCCAGTCTGGCAGTCGCCAGCCTAGAGTGCCCCTGCCCTGCCCTGGGTGCTTCTCTAAGAGCCACTTCTTCTCCCTTTGCCCTCCAGGGAGAGACTCCACTCCTCTCTGCCCTGCAACCTTCTTATAGGGCCCAGCCTGGCCCTGATAGGCTGCTTTCAAGCCTCCACTTGATTGGCTCCCAGTAAGCCCCTCCAGGATTGGCTGGGGCTCTGCGTAGCCTCTCTGGCTTGCTTTAACCCCTTCCACACCAGAGTGGGGCAGCTGCCCCATTACAGCCTGCTCTAGACAGGGCCGCCCAGAGGATACAGGGGCCTGGGGCAAAGCGAGGGAGCTGTGGTGCTTGTAGTCACCCGGCGGCGGTCCAGGACTTCGGCGGCACTGAAGGGCCCCCCCGCCGCCGAAATGCCGCCAGAGACTCAGACTGCCCCCAGGCCAGGGCTCTCGGGGCCCCTGCCAGGCCCCATTTGCCCCCCCTCTGGGCAGCCCTGGCTCTAGACCCATAATCCCAACCCCCCAGGTAGATGTGCTGTTACACACAGTAGGATCACTACCACAGCAAGTGAATGTTAGATATACAGAGTTAGTTGGCTGTTAAAAAGTCCTGGTGGGGAACAAAAGAAAAAAAAATACTGTACCCTGGGAATTAAAATGAGCTATGTATGCCTGCCTGTAACTGAACCTAGAAGCTTTGCACAGCACCTAACAGAACAGGCCTCTGGATGGTATCCAATATAAAAAATTGGGCGAGTGGTAAATAACGAAGAGGAAGGTCACTGATCCAGAGCAATCTGAATTGTTTGGTGAAATGGGCACATGAAAATAATATGCATTTTAATACAGCGAAATGTGTACATCTAGGAACAAAGAACGTAGGCCATACTTACAGGATGGGAGACTCCATCTAGCGAAACAGTGACAAGATCTGGCAGGTAATCAGTTGAACATGAGTTCCCAGTGAGACCTTGTGGCCAAAAGAGCTAATGTGATTGGGATGCATAAACAGGGGAATCTCAAGTAGGAGTAGAGAGAGGTTATTTTACCTCTGAATCTGGCACTGGTGCGACACCTGCTGGAATACTGTGTCCAGTTCTGGGGCCCACAGTTCAAGAAGGATGTTGATATATCAAGAGGGTTCAGAGAAGAGCCATTAGAATGATTAAAGGATTGGAAAACATGCCTCAAAGAGCTCAATCTATTTACCTTAACAAAGAAGGTTAAGGGGCAACTTGATTACAGTTACTTGATTGTCTACATGGGGAACAAATATTTAATAGTGGTCTATTCAGTCTAGCGGAGAAAGGTATAACATGATCCAATGCCTGGAAGTTAAACTAGACAAATTCAGAGTAGAAATAAGGTATAATTTTGACAGGGAGGTTAATTATCCATTGGAACAATTGACCAAGGGTTGGTTAAACCATCTCATCCCTTCCAAAGCCTGTGTGGTGATTTTAGTACAGCTGGCACATGTCTAGTGGAACATGAACCAGGACATGCCAAGTATATCCTGCATCAGCAGTGGGGAGTCGTGTTCTGCCCTGTGATACACACACCTCCCCCTGACTTCCCCAAAAGACATGCACATATCTCAAGACAGAATTGACTTCTCCGTGTGTCCCAGGAGGAGTGTGTCATTGGAGGAGGATCCAAAGTAATTAGGTATTAATGTTCGAAACAAGAATATTTCAGCTGGTTTATGCTTCTCATGTTGTCATGGCAGAACTTTTATGAATGCATCAAACAGAGTAAACTTGAGAGGAGCAGAGAAGGCACCAACACAGCAGGGGTGAGGGAAACAGGATGACTTTGGGCTAGTAAAATTGCATGAAGTCTACTCCTCGTGACCTGTTTTCATATACACAAAATAAGAAACATAATGAGAGAAATGCCAGTTACGTTATTAAACACCCATTGACTTCAATGGGAGTTTAGGGTTCACAAAAGAATGTAGGACCAAGAGCTAGTCTTGATTTATATTATTGCACAAGCAAGAATGGGACTCTATTGGGATAGGCGTACATACCTGTAAGAGAGAGGCTCTGCCCCAAAATGTACAGTATAAATAAACAAGAAAGAAAAAGGTGGGAGTCAAGAAGGAAACTTACAGCAACAGAGGGAGTTTGTCAACTCCGCCCTGAATGAGGTCAACAGGAGCCCTCTTCTGTCAACATGGCTATGTCTACACCGGGGGTTTGTTGGCTTAGTTCTGTCGATCAGGGGATTGGTTTTTTCCCCAGACCTCTGACCAATATAGCTATGCTGCTATAACTGAAGTGTAGACCCAGCCTAATGCTGTTTGGGGAGGTGGTGCAGCTATGCCGGCAGAAAAATTCCTCCTGTAAGCATATGCTGCATCTACAGTAGTGGGCTCTGCTGATGTAAAGCATCTGTAGCATAGACAAGACCCGAGGAAGAGAGAAAGTTGTGATCGCCCAAGCTCATACAAGTACTCCATGGAAGAGCCAGCAATTGAACCCAGTTCTCCAGTTTAGAGCCTAATCCACTGAACCATCCTTCCTCTCTGGCACTAACTCCATGCCAGGGAAAAGTAGGTGTGGTAATTGGACAGTGAAGAGATGCAGCAGTCCATCTTCTGACTGTACATGCTCGAGAATGTTGTGTTCCCCTGCATATAACACATGAAACGCAGTCGAACACTGTCAGACAAAGCAAGTCAAACTTCAGGTGCTAAAGTGTGTTATTTGTTGGCATAAGAAACAGGCTGAAGCAATTTCAGTTCCAGTTGGATGTGTTTAAGGCTTGTTTATACAGGATCTTTTTCCAGTTACACTGGTGTAGTTAATTGCTGTAGTTAAACCAGTATAACTCCCCAGTGTGGACCTCCTTAATTCCAGAATAAGAGTGGCTTTTTTTGGTTTAGCTTAAACTGCTTACAAAGCAACATAAGCTAAATCAGAAAAAGGCACTAAAACTATAGTGCTTTATATTCACACCCTACTTTTTAATGGTATAATTTCCCTTTGTAGACAAATCCCAAGAAAACATTTTTTTGTTTGGAATGTGTGGGGCAAGTGTCTTTGATGGACCTAACTGATTTTAAGACTAGCTTCTTATGCTTATTGCTATATCGAGCCTTTACATGAAGTTGTTAGTGGGTTGTACCAATAAACAGGGAAAACTTGCGGGTTCTTTTTTAGTTTGCAACAGACAACTGAAGTGTTAATTAAGATCTTGTGGACTTTCCCCCCACTCACACATGAATATTTATTCCCGATGTCATTATTGCTTGATTGGACTGAAGGAAATGTTATGTAATAAAGGTTGTAATTCTAAGGATGGGTTCTAGTGGTCTAATATGTTTCTATTGTCTTTCCTATCTATTTCTTCTAGTTCTTTCCATAATGTCCATCCCTGTGGTAACTAAGCACTGTACTTAGATACTGGGGCCCAGAGCAGTGGTGCTCAACTTTTGGTCGGTGATTCACAAAATAACAAAAAAAAATATTTGATGATGAGTTCTGGGATTGGGGGGTGGGCACTAAGGGGTGGAATAGGCTGGAGGCAGTAGCCATAGTAGCGGATAGGTGGTGGAGAGAGATGAGAGAGCTGCTCCTTCCTTCTCCTCTTCTGGCTGTCATCTGTGTCCTAGTGACACAGGGATTTTTCAGTTTTCTTAGTCAGTGGGGTATGATCCGCCAGCCTTTCCCTTGTGACCCACAATTAGGTCACACTTCACTGACTGCGGAAGCACATCTAGAGGAATAAGCACTGCTACAGCCCATTTTACAGGGACAGTTTAAAGGTCAGAGTGTCCCTGGGGAAATTCCCCCAGTGCAGGGGCAGTGTATTTGTGGCCTTTCACTGTCCCTCCCTCTGAGCTCCACGGATAGAGGCATGTCAGATTGCTCTGGGCTTCTGTAATTCGAAGCTGCCATAAGTTAGAGCAGTCCCTGAGATAGCTTTAGCACTGGTCCCTGGAGCAGCCCAGAATCTAGGAGGTGCAAAGATAGCTCAAAGCTACCTTTTGCCTCTCCTGAGCTGGGCCTCCTGAAAAGCACATCACCAAATCTGGCCCAATGTTGGTCATTGGGAATTCCTGGGTAGAGCTGAGTGAATAATTGTTTTTTCAATTCGGCGGCCACGCTGACAATTTTGGGTAGAACAACAAAGTTTAGTCCTACCTGAAACTATTTTTTTGTTTCGTTACGTCTTTGACGTTTTTTACCCGTAAGCCAAATCTAGCTGTTTCTAAAGGAAACATTTTGAAGTGAAACGTCAAATTGTTTCATTTCAAAAGTGTCAAAATGAATTCAACTTTTTCCATTTTTTGGTTTTTAATTGGCCAAAACTATTCACCAAAACCAATCCAATTCTGCAAATAGTTTGTCTCCCCAAAGCTGCATTTTTGGGGGAGTGAATAAACTGACTGAATTGTGTCCAGCTCTGGTTTTACTATCCAACTCAATCTTACACTTGCTTCCCTTCCCTATATGTCAGCTTTAGGGTGACCAGACAGCAAGTGTGAAAAATCGGGACAGGGGCTGGAGGGTAAAAGGAGCCTATATAAGAAAAAGACCCAAAAATCGGGACTGTCCCTATAAAATCAGGACATCTGGTCACCC
Source organism: Mauremys reevesii (assembly GCF_016161935.1). NCBI lineage: Eukaryota > Metazoa > Chordata > Testudines > Geoemydidae > Mauremys > Mauremys reevesii. The sequence continues at coordinate 85,642,641 of NC_052631.1, read as the reverse complement.
TTGTCAGCTTCCCCATCTGCAAGAGGTTCACCATTCCCAATCTGGTATCCTAAACGTTCAGGGCAAAGCTTGAATGGTTCATCATGTGGTCAGGTCCATGGGGTGACTGCAGAGTTTGGATGTGTTATGTTTTGATGAGAAGTGCACACAAGGAAAAGGTTTTGCCCGGATGTGCTCTAGGCCTGGATCCAGGTCCTGCAGGGCAGATAGTGACTCTCTCTCCTTCTGTTGTTTTCCTCCTTGGTGTCTCACTGCTGCAGTGCATCCCCAGTGTCCTTATCCCATTCAGACCATGCTATTCATTCCAGGTTATCCAATGCATTTAGGCTCTGATTCAGCAAAGCACTTAAGCATGTGCTTAACTTTAAGCATCAGTGATTTCAGTGGGTAAAGTTAAACATGTGCTTTGCAGGACTGGGGCTCAGACTGAAAAGCTACACCCTGCTTTTGTGAGTGAAGATGTTGCAGAATAAATACTTCCTCCATACTGAGCCTCTGATGTGGTATAGGCGATTTGCTGTACACCCTTGGCCTATAGAAATGGAGGGGAGTCAGAGGTCCCATACAACTGAACCGAGCAGATGCTGGGAATGGCTATCAGGATGCTGAGGAACCTGGAGAAGTACAGCAAGTCTTCACCAGGTGGGAAGAAGAGTTCAGGCTGGGCAATGAGGTGAAATCTTATTAGACACGTTATTTCATACTGTTGGATACTGCTGACATGATTCCTGTATAGAATAAGAGTGCAAAAAGCTATGGAAAGTACTGTAGCCAAATGATTAGAACAGGAGATTAGCTGAAAAGTTTGTTAAAATGAAATTCAGTTGTAAGAAAAATCTTGGTAGTAGAGCTTGTGAAACAACAAACAAACAAACAAACACAATAATGTGCAGAGTTCTATTTCCGGCTCTCCTAATGAGTCGCTGTGTGACCTTGGCTGAGTCACATGGCAGTCTGGGCCAGACAAGTGGGAATGATAGTCACCCAGATCTAAATTGTCTCCATTAAATTTCCATACACATTTTCTCAAAAGCATCAAATTTACTGTGTTCACTTTCTGACAAGATTCTAGTAAGTGAATTTATTGGCAGGAATATTCATGGAATAGTGAATTTGAAACCAACATTAAAGAATCATTTGGTGCAAATGAAATTTGGATTCTGACATTAGTATTCATATCAGACCTGATTCTAAAAGTTATGTTTATCCAATCAGAGAAGAGAAGCGTTTGGATTGGACACAGCTTGAATTTTGAACATCCAGTCCTCAGAATGAGTTGCTTGGGAAGAGTCCAGAGGCCAAGAGTTACTTGTAGAAGCTTTCTGGGAATAATTTTGAATAAAGAATACACTAGAGAGAATTATAAGCTCCTTACAGACTAGTTGCAAACAGAAACAGAGAGTAAATTAAAAAATGATTCAAGCTGAATGATTTGCTCCGCTCAAATAATGCTTACTTGCCTGATAGGCGTTTTGTGAGGCTTAATTGCTGAATTTTTGGAAAGTGCTTTGCGAGACTTGTATAAAAGCAATTCTAAATGTGAGGCATTGCTAAATTAGGGTTTATAGGTTTATAATAGTTGCAATTATTCATGTAGTGTGTGGAGTTATATTTTTCTTTGTTTTACTGTTTAAAAAGGCATAATGGTCAGCTAGATACATAGATAAAAGATTCTTTTATTCAGAAAATTTGTGCCACTGTGTCCATTTAACTAACAGCTGGCATAAGCGAGTGCCACAATTGGCATTATTATTATGGCTTATCATATTGCCTGGGAGCCATAGTCGTGGACCAGGACCTCATTGTGCTTGGAGCTGTACAAAGAATAAAAAGATGGGCCCTGCCCTAAATGTCTTATAGTCTAAGTATAAGACAAGGGACAACAGCTGGATACAGATAGCTTGATGGGAAGCACAAGGAAATATTGGGACAATACTGGTCACCGTGATGGGCAGTGGCTCAGCACACCAGCAGCCTAACCGTTCTCAATTTTTTGTAGGCATAGTGGCACGAATGCTAAGGAGAGGAAGGACAATGTGTTAGTTTTACAGGGAGCTACTCCCAGGTGTGAAGGGCAACATGGGACAGAGCACAAAGTACTTGTTTTTAACAAGTGGGTGGGGGGGATGAGTCATGGGGTGATCAGAAATGGGAGTCAACATTTCAATAGTGAATGAGAGATGATAGGTGGGCTATGAAGGGCCTTAAAAATGAAGATCTGCAGCTTACGTTTGATGTGATAGAAAAGGGGGAGCCAGTGGAGAGATGCAAAGAGAGGGGCGACATGGTCAGAGTGACAAGCTAGGAAAACTATCTTTGCAGAAGTATTCTGAATGGATATGAGCAGAACAAGATTGCATTGTTCAAGGCCAGAGAGAAGGATGTTGCAGTAACTGAGACCCAAGATGAGTGCATGGGTGAAAGTTTTAGCTGTGTGGATGGATAGGAAAGACCGTATCTTAGAGATGTTCTGCAGAAAGGATCTGTAAAACTTAAGTATAATCTGGATGTGAGAACCTAGAGAGAAATCTGAGTCAAGGATGCCACCCAGATTATAGGCCTGAGTGGTAGGCAGGATGGTGGTGTTTTCCAAAGTGATCAAGAAAGGAATAGGAAGGCGTTGGGGTGAAAAATTGCAAGCTCTGTTTTAGTCATGTTGAACTTGAGCTGATGATTAGACAATCATGAGGAGATGTCAGAGAAAGTAGGAGATGTTAGCTTGGACAGGAGACAGGTCTGGAGCAGAGAAGTAGATCTGTGTATCAGCCACATAGAGATGGTAGTAGAATTTGTGGGTGAAATACATTGAGATAAGGTGTAGAGGGAGATGAGAAGGGGACCAAGGACAGAGCCTCGAGGAACCCCCACAGAAAATTGGAGGGGTGACAAAGAGGGTTCTCCAAAAGACACTCTGTGATTAGAGAAGTAGAAGTAGTACCAGGAGAGGACAGTCACAGAAGCCAATGCAGAACAAGATTTCAAGAGGAGGAGCATCTATGGTGAGGTTGGAGCACCAGATCTGGGCTTTGGCTAGGACTTCAACAGGCATAATTTCAGTGGAATGCAAGGGGCAGAACTTGGATTGGACAGGGTCTAGGATGGAATTTGAGGAGAGGAATTTCAGACAGCAGTTGAAAACAAAATGTTTAATGAGCTCTGAGAGATGAAAGAGAGAAGGCAGATGAGGTGGTAACTGGAGAGGCAAGTACAATTGATGATGACCTGATGCTACTCTTACTGGATGGTGTGTGCTGGTACATTGCTGTAGGTTGCTCAACAGTATTAGCCTGTTCATAGTTGTATTGTAGAATTGCTTATAATTGGGGCTCATATATTCCGTAGTTCTGTGGCTGCAGAATTTACCAGGGAATTTATGCCTTACTGCAAAATTGTGCTCTACAATCAGTTCTTTTAATGTTTCTAGCCCCTGTGGCTGCAGAGAGAATCTTGAAAATATGACTAGTGTAAACAATACTGTTGTCTTCCTGAGTTTGCAAAGAGCCTGAAACAATAGCTCTGAGAGGTTTGAACTGCCATTCACCTCAGTCACTGTCCTTTGGATTCCGCAATCATTAGGCCATAGAATGGGCTATTTTTCCAAGAAGCTGAGAATTCAGTACTTCTGTCCTGGAATTTGCAGTTTTGCTGTAGTGGGCACTGGATATTTTGTTTTGTGTCTCTGTGCTGCTGGGACTTGTCTTCAGGTGCCTCTTGTAGTCCAAATTATCCCACAAGGAAGAGTAATACAGCATGCTTCATGCAGCATTCTATAAAACCATGCAGCCGTGGGTCAGGGATCTAGAAATGGAGTCTATCTTGCAACCAAGAGTGGAGGGAACCAGAAGTGTAGATTGGCCAGTTGTGCTGCCTGGAGAACAGGGAATCAGCCAGGCCCTGGATTTTTAAGGTGAGCTGCTGAAGTTGGCTACACGCTCTTCACCTTCCTTGGCACTTAAAGAGATTCTGAGCTGGGTCACAGGATAATATCATGGCTGCTGAGGCCCAGGGAGCCACGCCACCTGGAGAACATAGCCAAAAACCAAAACCAAACACCCATTCTCAAAAACAATCACTGACAAAATAAACAACAAGGAATCTTACGCCAATGAGTCATTTCATCTGTGATCAGAAGTGTGTGTATTTAAGAGTACAGAAGGGAATAGGAGTGAAGGAGAGAGAATAAATAAACTTTGCTGCAGAATTTAGGGGTACTTAACAAGGAATTTGGTCTCATTATGTCATGGAAGTCATAGATTCTTGTTTATAATCAGTGGGATGTAAATACCATTTTGTAATGAGGCGGTTTCCCATGAATGTTGGGCTATACACTCACTGGTTTATTGTCAGCATTATTGATGAGAGCAATTAAGGAATTGTTTTGAAAAGTAAACTCCACATGCAAAGAACTATGGCCTTTGCAAACATAAGCCAGTTTTTGATCTTTCAGTCTTGTTAGTGTCTCTGAACAAAGGGAAAATCTTTGGTAATTGTAGCAGTGTCTGATTAGGAATGGTATAAGCACTTCCAATGGGCAGGAGGGATTTTTTAAAGTATGGACACACTGTGCAGTCCTATGGTGGACGTCTCCAAGCTGGGTATGACAGTGCAAAGGAACACTCACCTCTCGAGTGCCTCCAAGTAGCTGGGTACAGTACCACAGTCCTTTTCTTGCCCCGGTGCCTCCTGCAGGCTGCTGACTGACCATGGTGAATCTTCAGTAGCTTGTCCCTCCAGCCCAGTCACAAAGTCCAAATGAACCCCTTACGGGGTACTAACCTGCTTATTTGTTGCACTCTATTTCGCTTTCTAGGGTCCTGAGCCCCAGCTCTGGGGCCCTTCAATTCAGCCCTTTGTTTAGGCTCCCAGTTAAGGCCTGTTCCCTTTTTGGGATTTATGCCACTTTACCTGTGGCTAGTAGGGGAACATAGGCCTGCCCACCATTCCAGATTTCAACCTAGGGCCCCCATCTACAGCAGACATGTATTGCTTTCTTCAATCTAATGCGGCTGTTTTGCTGGGCCTCTTTTATCTCCAGCCTACCTCAGAGTCAGCATCCTCAGGGTCTTCTCTAGCCGCAGGGCTTTGCCCCTCCCATCCGAGCCAGGAACTGACCTTGCTAAGGCCAGGCATCTCCTTTTATCTGAGCCTGGTGGGCTCTGATCGGCTGCTTCCATGAGGCCTCTCTAAACAGGCCCGGAGGACCCACCTTTGCTACTTCTTTCCTGTCACTTTACTGCTTCCTGGGGCAATAGGAATGTTGAGCCTCCTGTAGGGAACCGCAAAGGCCAGGTCCAATCCGGCACAGTTAATTTTCTTTTGTTTCAATCCAGTGCTGTATTATGATGATTGAAATGTAAACGAAAAGGACAGCAGATGGGGCTTGAGCAGGAAAAGTATAAATTGAAAGTGTCTCCATGTGCACTGCCTCCTGACTTGCTTTATTTTTCTTTTAGACACTTTTAGAAAGTTAATATCAACCGTTAAACCTTTTAATCTGTCACCCTTATTTGGTTTAGAAGCGAATAATTCTGCTGCGTACGGCTCTTGAAACTGAGCCTGAAGCAGCCCTGAACAAAATATAGTATTCCTTTCAAGATCTTGGAAACAATTACATCATAGGCAAATTGGGCCAGAAACCATTAATAGTATTCTTTGTGCAAAGAAATCCCATGGGAAGGCCTATTTCAGCAAACTGGCATTGCTTACAAACAGATATAGTAACAGATACAGTTGTCCGCATTCTGTGGGAGAGCTGAAACTTCATACAGTGCAAAAGACTTCACAAAATAAACGCCTTTCTTTCGATAACAAATTTAAAAAGCTGCCTCAATGGTTTTATCATCTCTTTAATGCTAGTGATCTCAGAGGGTGAAGGCTGTCTTTGGCGCACTGAAAAGTATTTATAGCTGGGTTAACGATAAATAAACGGCTTTGAGATTATTGTTGCCTTTAGCTCATAGTTTGTAAAAATTGTCTAAGGCCATGTGAGGAGGGCATAAACCTCTTTGTCACAGAGAAAAATACTGTGGCTGGAAGCTGGCTGAACCATTTATAATACATTAATGGTGTATCTACACTGCCATTAAAAACCTGTGGCTGGCCCGGGCTTGCGGGGCTCAGGCTAAGAGAATGTTCAATTGCGGTGTAGATGTTTGGGCCCAGGTTGCAGCTCAAATCCTAGGATGCTGCCCCTCGCTGTCTGTCTGCCTGCCTGCTGCATGACTCCTCACCCACTTGCCTGCCCCCACCTTCCTGCTAGTCTCCTCACCCTCCGTCTGGCACCTTCCCCCCAGTCCGCCCAACCGCCACTCTACTTCTTGCCATCCACACACCTCCTCATCCCCCTCCTGCCTGCCCACCTGCCGCTTGCCTCCCCATTCGCCTCCTTACCCCACTTGCCCGGCTGCCTCAGCTTCCCGCCCACCTCCTCACCTGAATATTGGGACAAATGGCGTCCCAATTATGCATCAGTCGGGACACGGGACAAAGGGCTAAATATTGGGACAGTCCCACTTTTATCAAAGCGCGGGGCCTGGGATAGTCACCCTGATTCACCAAGGGATGGCTCTGCCTGCGAGGTAGAAGGGTCCCAGAGCTTGCGCTGCAGCCTGAGCCCAAACATCTACACCACAATTAAACAGCCCCTTCACCTGAGCCCCACAAGCCTGAGTCAGCTGGCACAGGCCAGCCATGGGTGTAGACATACCCTAAGGCAGTGGTTCTCAATTGACTGAACAAGAAGTAGGACTGAGTGGACTTGTAGGCTCTAAAGTTTTACATTGTTTTGTTTTTGAGTGCAGTTATGTAACAAGAAAAATCTACATTTGTAGGTTACACTTTCACGACAAAGAGATTGCACTACAGTACTTGTATGAGGTGAATTGAAAAATGCTATTTCTTTTATCATTTTTACAGTGCAAATATTTGTATTACAAATAATAATATAAAGTGAGCACTGTACACTTTGTATTCTGTGTTGTAATAGAAGTCAATATATTTGAAAACGTAGAAAAACATCCAAAATATTTAATACATTTCAATTAATTGCAATTCATTTTTTTAATCGCAGTTAATTTTTTTGAGTTACTCGCGTGAGTTAACTTTGATTAATCGACAGCCCTAGTAATAGCCTGTATGAAATGGGGTGAGGTGGAGTAGGGGCGTGTCTCAGTTCAGAACCTAGTTTGTAGGAACTGGATTTAAAGTTCCACTCATTGCAAAATCCATTTTCACATCTCCAGCGCAAGAATGAGGCACGTTAGCTGGTTTTGCACTGCCCCTTCCTGTATTGTACCTAGCTGCGGGAAAAAGATTTGACTCTCAAAGCCTGTCAGTCTGTGAGTTCATGAAGACTAAATTCAGGTAAAATAAATACAGTAATAAAGACCAAAAATCATGAAATAATCAATTGGTGTGCAGTACTTTAAAAACAACCAACATTATATTTTTTCCAAGTTTTTATAACAAATTTATACTGGGGTGAAGTCTCTAATTTTGGAACCAATCCTTTAGTGTATACGTGCATGTGACTCTCACTGAAGCCAATGGGAATTTTATTAACGCATAAAAACCGGTTGTACTATAGGAGAAAGTCTTGACAGAATTTTAGCTCTATCAGTGTTAACACAGTTACTCTGAGAGACGTTATCCCCAGTCCTGCAAACAGTAACTTTCACTTGGCCAAACCTTGAGCATAAGATTTACGTTTATAGGGCCTCAGGGTGGGACCTTGCAAGTGTGATGGCTGCCATCTTTGGCCGACACACACGCTGGGAGCCTCCAGAGCTAAAAGCACAAGCTGCTTCAGCTTAAGCTAAAGAGCCTTGGTTGCCTAGCTGGAGGCTGTAACAACTCATCTCATCTGCGGATCAGCACAGATGGGGACCTGTAAGTAACACACACTCACCAGTGGGTTATATAAGCCCTTTCTGAATGGAGGGTTTTTGAAGGGAGGGTGTTTGTAGAATTGGACCCTTTTAAAGAAGTTTAATATATCTAACATTGTATGAATGATCCTTTCTGGATCACATATTATTTTCAGGTCTTATGTAATAAGATTTTATTTGACTAAATTACTGCTTGCTTGTTACCCCAGAGGGATAGCTCTGTGGTTTGAGCATTGGCCTGCTAAACCCAGGGTTTGAGTTTCAGTCCTTGAGGGGGACACTTAGGGATCTGGGGGAAAATCAGTACTTGGTCCTGCTAGTGAAGGTGGGGGGCTGGACTCAATGACCTTTTGGGGTCCCTTCCAGTTCTATGAGATAGGTATATCTCCATAGATTTTTTTATATTACAGATATAGGAGAGAGGTTGTGAAACACAAAATTTGATTCCCCCTCCCCGCCCCTCCTTATATCTATTTGCAAAACTTGTATAATTATTTCTAGGTAATTCTTCCCCAAATAAATACTACAACTATGAAGCAAAAAAGCACTTGTGACTAAAGTAATGTACAGTACCAGTATACATTACCCAGCACTTACGAGTGACAAACCAGTGCACAAAGCAATGATCATTAACAACCATACAATAACAAAATGGTACAGTCAGCCAAGCATCATAAGCAACCCTACAATAACAAACCTGTATGGTAATACAGAGCACTAGGGGTGGGGTGGGACTCAGAGCTGATTTTAGTTTGAAGCTTCCAAAAGATTATTATAATATGGTTTCCAATATGTGGTGGTGATTTTTCTGATTTTTTTAATCTTGATTTAGAGGCAAACATATAGTTCATTTTTATGTGTAAAATACTTTAAATTAGTGCTTTAGAATAGTTTCCTTTTAAAAAATGCCCCCCTTCCAGTGAAGCCCCACACTCCCTGGGATACTCTCTGTAAGTCTGAAACAGGGATCAATATTTGTGACCTGTTACCCCCTTGCCAAGCAGTTTTCTGCATTGCAGAAGTTGTAAATGTCAGATATTTTCAATGAATATCTCTAATTTTTGCTCTGGTAGGTCTGTGCTGGTTAGAGATAAAAACCCTGTTTCTAAGTAGGAAGAAAATGAGTTTCAAATACAATTTTAAAAGGCTTTAACTGGGATTAAAACGCTTTAACATTTATTTGACCATTGTTATGATTAGCAGTAGTATTTATTTATAGCGCCAAGAGTGCCCATTTCGAAAGGCTAAAACAAACTTCTACCACATGCCCCTCCTTGGTTCTTTCTTCCCCTCCCAGCATCCCAAGCTGGGTGATCTGTAGCTCTCTGTCCTGCTTTTTACAGGAGGCTGTGAGGGCTGCTGAAGATGTCCGATAGTCTGGATATTGAAGAGAAACCTCCAGCCCCTCCGTTGAGAATGAACAGCAACAACCGTGATTCTTCAGCGTTGAACCACAGCTCCAAACCGCTCCCCATGGCCCCGGAAGAGAAGAACAAAAAGGCCAGGCTGCGCTCCATCTTCCCAGGAGGAGGAGATAAAAGTAATGTATCAGCAGTGCAAAGGGGCTACTTTTCGCTCTTCCCCTAGTTTGTTGGTTGCTGTGTTTACTTTCTGCCTGTGCTTTCTCCCTGTTTCATCGGTGGGACATGCTAATTAAAAACCTCCCCAAAGCCTTATGTTACTATCATTCTAATGCCATATTTTCAAAGAGGAGGAGGTGATGTTTAATTAATTATCTTTGGGTAGCTGACCAGAACAGTAAAACACACGTGGTCTTGCATTTTATAAATGCAGTTGCGGTTTAGACTGGGTTTTGTCTTGCATTTGCAGAGTGTAACCAAGGGAATAAGGTTCAAATTTCATTTGCAAAGTTAAGGGAGGCGTGTGTTTTGAATTTTTTAAAAAAATGTATTTGCATGTAAAGAATGGAGAGAGGGGTCTTGCTTTGGTTTGCACTTGTAGAGATGAGGAAGGAGGTGCGTAATTTAAAAAAACAACACCAAAACGTGCTCAATTACGGTAAAAGTGTGTCTTGGATTTTTTAAATGAGTAAACCAGGAATGTATGTTGTGTTATTTGAATTTCTGGAGAGAACTATGTCTTGTATTTTTAAATGCATTTTCAGAGTGAAGGAAGGTAAGGTGGTGGGTATTTTAAATGCAGTTACAGTTAAGCCAGTAGGCTGTCTTGCATTAGTTGAAATGCATTTGCAGCTGTAAAGGTAGAAGTGAGTCTTATATCAGAACCAAGACAGGAAATGATGCAAATCTCCCCTTGTGTCAGAAGGTTTTTTGTGACATTACTCTGAGAGCAGCGGAGCTCCTCCCAGTTCCAGGTTGGTGCCACAATCGATTTTCTGACCTGCAGGACTCTGCACCATGGGGAAGATTACCATGCTCCAGACTCCTGCTTTGTAACATAATCACAGCCACTCGTCCCTGTTTGGAGAGGCTATTAGTACCCCATTTTAATGAAGTTTGAGAAAAGTCTCTAATAGCTGCATTTCAGTGGCTTGATGCAGCATGCACAGGATGGGTAAGAGATGCCTTGGGCAACACAGGGTTGGGGAGTACATAAGGCGGAGCTGTGACTACTGCTGCACTTTGCCTTATGAATAACCAGAGTTGGGACTGCATGAGTGAGTGTATGGGGGAGAGGGGGATGTTGTGCATACAGTTCTTAAACCGTGATACATTGATTGTATATTAAGGGGGGTATTTGGAGTGTGTCAGCACGAGGTGGGTCTGAGGGAGTATTAAGAGTAAGTTACTGGACTAGGGTTCAGTGGGGATGTTAGGCGTTAATGGGGGCATATATGTTATGAATGTATTGGGGTGAATTTCTGGGGTGGGGTTATTTGGGGGTGTTGGGGAATTCAGAGGTGAGTGGGGGCTGACTGGAGGTGCTGGGGTGTATATGCAATGGGGCAGGGTGTAATGGGAAGTGTCTGGGTGTCTGTGCTGTGGGACGAGGGTAGTGGGGCGGCTGGTGGTGTTAGGGGTGTATGTGCTATGGGGCAGGGTGTAATGGGAAGTGTCTGGGTGTATGTGCTGTGGGATGAGGGTAGTGGGGCGGCTGGTGGTGTTAGGGGTGTATGTGCTATGGGGCAGGGTGTAATGGGAAGTGTCTGGGTGTATGTGCTGTGGGACGAGGGTAGTGGGGCGGCTGGTGGTGTTAGGGGTGTATGTGCTATGGGGCAGGGTGTAACAGGAAGTGTCTGGGTGTATGTGCTGTGGGACGAGGGTAGTGGGGTGGCTGGTGGTGTTGGGGTGTATATGCAATGGGACAGGGTGTAATGGGAAGTGTCTGGGTGTATGTGCTGTGGGATGAGGGTAGTGGGGCGGCTGGTGGTGTTAGGGGTGTATGTGCTATGGGGCAGGGTATAATGGGAAGTGTCTGGGTGTATGTGCTGTGGGACAAGGGTAGTGGGGTGGCTGGTGGTGTTGGGGTATATATGCAATGGGGCAGGGTGTAATGGGAAGTGTCTGGGTGTATGTGCTGTGGGACGAGGGTAGTGGGGCGGTTGGTGGTGTTAGGGGTGTATGTGCTATGGGGCAGGGTGTAATGGGAAGTGTCTGGGTGTATGTGCTGTGGGACGAGGGTAGTGGGGCGGCTGGTGGTGTTAGGGGTGTATGTGCATTGGGTCAGGGTTGAGTCACTGGGTGGGGATGTCTGGGGATGTCTGAGCTATGGCCATAGGGGCTGTCACTGCTGTGTGGTCCTAGGGTCCGCGGACTGTGGCACCTCCCTGCCCCAACCCCTATTGCCTGGACAGCTGGAGATGTCCCGTGCAGGCATTTTCCCACCGGTGCGCAGCACTCTCTTCCCAGCCACTGCTGCCTAGGGGCTCAGAGTGCAGCGCAGTGCATGGGAAGCAACTTGCTGCCTGTGATGTAAGGGGCCACAGCCCGGGATGGGGGAAGCCCCAGCCGAACGGAAGCGGAGGATGTAGCCACTGTAGAGTGGCCTGCAGGTGGAATCGAAAGCAGCAGCCTGGGAGGGGAAGGGAAGAAACAGGGGAAAGGAGATCTTGGAAGGAAAGACAATACTCCAGGAGGACCATCTGCATTAAGAGAAGTGTTCTCCCTCCTGCTATTTACAAGTTGCCATTAATCCTGCTGCTGCTTTCAGTGTCCATCTCTCTCCCTCTTTCCTTGGAGAGGATGGTCTATTGGCTCCTGAGTGTATCCCACCTAGGACTTTGGACTTCTGGCTCAGCCCCGATTATTTAAACCACTTTCTCTTCTGGCTCTAACACAGCACTAAAAAGAAGAGGTGACATTTTGACTTGACTCCCTTGATTGAAAACCACCATAGCTCCTGGGGTGACAGAATGACTTGGGTCACTTCCCCTTCTGGCTGGCATCAGAGTGGTGTTGACTGTCTTCTGAGGGAAAACTTCCTCAGCATGAGGTAGTATGTGAAACAAATGCAGAAACGGGGAGATCCAGAAGGAATCCTTGCCCAAAATAATCTGCAACAGCAAAAAAAAGTAGTTAATTTTTTTTCTCGTATAGAAGATCAGAATCAATTTAGCAGTCATTTAGATTTCATCACTACAGGTGTGACTAGGAGTGAAGTGACTAGGATTTTGTATTTTAATTTTGTTGTGTGAAATAGTAAGAATATTTAACTTTGATGCTCAGGATGTGCCAAATCCCTTAAAGTGGATTCATCTCATGGCTGGCTTGTATGTCAGGGTATCAGCTGGCTTGTGCATTCTTCACAAACTTACACAGTGACACACTTTAAAAGTCTTTGTTACAAAAACACAATGTTACTTTAACATGTCCATTTTGATCCAGTGCAACTGATTGCAGCATCACATATTTATTATAATATCCTGCTATCAGACCTTTTAAACAGAGTGAACGAGAAAGAGAATCATAGGATATTTCTCCTTAAACAGACTAGGACATTTGTATCCTTTGTTCATTCAACAGGCCTGAGAAGTGCTAAACTACTTGAAATGTTCTGTCAACCTGCTTTCTTTGTAATGGGTAGGCAGCTGGTGTGCTGTGACCGCTACTTATCATGCTGACCAAAACTGTCTCATTGTTTCCTTGTGCTCCCCCCATCTGATTGTTGTATCCACCCGTTATCTCTCATTTTACAGTTAGTTCCTAAACATTTTGTACCGTGCCTAGTCCAGGTGGGGGCCTGATCCATGACTAGAACCCCTGGGTGCTACCACAATACAAATAATTTCTGTTAGGTAATTATATGCTCGTAATCACTACAGTATCTAAGTTCCCCTGTCTGTAATGTGTGTTTCCTCAATTCCTCTGTGAGGTAGGGAAGTACTATTGCTATTTTACAGATGAGGAACTGAGGCACAGAGAGACTAAGTAACTTGCCCAAGGTCACACAGAAAGTCCTGTGGCAGAGCAGACAATTCAAACCAGGTCTTGTAAGTGTCAGGCTGGTGCTCTAACCACCTTCCTTAAGTAATAATTACAGTAGTCAGTAGCTACGGGGGATTCAGAGGCTGAGTGTCTCCTCCCAGCTGGGCTCTGTTTCTTCAAGAAAATTGGGAGCAGAGCCATTCAAGGAAACTGCCTGGGTTGTGGGGTGGGATTTTTTGGTGGTGTTTGGGGTTTTTGCAGTCCGGTAGATAGAGCCTTCTTTTCCATTCTCACCAAATCACCTGCATTTGCTGCTCTACAAAAATAACTACTACCGCATAGCGGGAAGTGGTGGCCCAGTAAGGAAATGACAGGAAATTAAACCTAAATTATCACAAAGGAAATGTAGCCATATGATTCTCTTTTCAGCTATATTGGTGTAAATGATAGTAGTATTAACATTGTTAAACCCAATGAAGATTTAGACTGGTGTAGCTGAGAGCAGAATCTGGCCTTTGGTAGCTAAGTTTCCTCAGATACATAAAAAATAAGAAAATGGAGGAAGAACAAACCTGACAGGATAAGGGGAAAAGGAGGAGAAAGAAAAGAATGGGGATGCTGGGGTAGAAAAGAAGGGAGAAGGAGGAATTATTCGAATAAGTCAATAAGAGGGTGGAGAAAAGAAAGGACCCAGAGAAAAGAACAGAATGAAACGGGGATAGAAGGGAATTAAACAATGAAAATGAGCAGGTGAAAAGAGGGCAAGCTGTTCTTTGCCTTACAAGAGAAAAGAAAAAGTCACCACTTAGCTGAGTCACAGTTTACTGCCAAAGAGATGCTTTTTTAGCATAATAATAGTGTGACTGGGAGAAACCAGACAGAACGCTGTCTGTTTCCTTGTCATCTTTTGATCTGTAATAATTGTTGCAGATGTGGTGGGTGAGTTCACATTTCCCAGATTTTGACAGCTGTGTTTATGTTGGCCAGTTTATCAGAGATCATTTGTAACATAAGCAAGCAAGAATTACAGATATTCTTGCAGAGGAGTCAGTCCATCACATTATATTTCACCACGTCACATAGAATGTATGTGATTTGGGTTGCAGGGCATAGAAAAGTGTCAAAATGTTTAGACAGTGGGGTTAAATATAGACATCGAATTCCTTATTTAATTTACATGTTATCAGTGTTTTGAATGCAGTCTTTAAGCAGAGGTATGCCATGCATGCATGCCAAGTCTCCTGAAGTGATCTATAATGCTTGTCACCAGGAATGAGCATCCTGTAAAGGATAACAAGTTCCAATTTTTGATAGAACATACAATATAGCACCTAATTTCACTTACAGGTTTGACTGTTCCTTTAAACTGAACTTGATGACCCTTTAAATCCAATTTTCATTGCAATCACTTGCAAGTGGCAAGCTTGGAAAAGCCAATTTTGTTATATACAATAAAAGGTTACATACACTGAAAGGATATGACCTCTTATTACTGAAAATTAAAGTAACAACTCCTTATATAAAGTAACAACTTGCATTCTGATGTACTATATTACCGTTGTCTCTTCCAAGTGCTGAAGGAAAATAAATGATCAGTTAACATTGTGTGTAGAGGTTAGGATCTTGGGCAGAAATGCAGCAGGTAATTATTTAATTGGGATAAATGCAACACTATGGACATGGAAATAAAGAATTCAGAATACCCTCTACTTTCAGTACGAAGGGCAGCGTGCACTAACTTTGGGGAAAGTTGACATTTCTCTGCCAACTAACTGGATGTGTAAAGTGGCATTAAGGTCAAACAGGGAAAGAAACACTTCCTTCTGAAATGAGATTAGCACAGCTCATATTGGTTTGCCTGCGAGGGACCTGGTTTGTGTCTTGACAATGGTATTGTGCAGGATGCATGCACACACAGTAAGCTCAGGCACCAGATGAGGGACTTCACTAATGCCATCAATTGGCAGACTCAGCGCTGGCACTCATCAGGAAAGGCAAAATAAAAAGCCACTAGCTTAGTGTTTAAGGTAGAAGTCTGACTTGGCTCAGATGCAAGTAAAAGTGCAAAATGTGAATATTTATAGAACAAAGACCCCATTCACTCAGTTCCCCACCGCTCTCTCTCAGTAGAACAGGAAACTTGCTTGTGGAAATAAGTCTCTCAACAAAATTGCTGCCATACAACTTTTTCTGTACAACTTGGCTGTCCTTAATAATGCACCCAGGGAGTGTGAAGGACAAATGGAGGGAATGCACAATCACTTCTTGCTCTCTTTCTAAACTGTCATGCATGTTGCTGACCAACCATGCAGATTCACAGCATGACTCCCACACCTTTTGTGAAAGTGCTGCCTTCCCCCCACCCTCCAAACCAGTGCTTTATATCAGATCTTCCTTTAGCCTGCAGCTGCCATGTTATTTATTAACTTGTATTACAGCAGCACCTAAAGACCCAAATCATGGCCCCATATATCTCTGGAGACCTTGTGACAGTTAGTGTAGCGTCATATCAGATTTGCAGAGCCAGTCAGTCTAGGAACGTGATGAGAATTTGTAAATTGGTTTCCTAAATATTTGTATTAAACTGATGGGAAGGGAGGAAAGGAATCGCTGGCTTCAAGGGTTTATTGCAGAAATTTTCAATTTAAAGCACTAGAGATGATGCAATGTGCATTCTACATAAACATTTTATTCACATCTTCTTTCTCGAATTGGGATTAGTCACTAAAACACATGGCAGATAGAAATTCGAATACATTCTAGTCCTCTTTGTAGCACATTCTATTTCAACTGAAGTGGTAAAGCTGTTCCAAAGTTGCTCCCTTCAACAGCACTGCACACCACATTAGGATAAAAGAAGAACCTGCAGATAGCAATTTCCTATACTATCTACCTGTATGGTTTCTGTTTGTAAAGTATGATGATTCTCCAAAGGAACCAAATACTTCAACTTGTACTATCAGTGAACTCCTGCTGTTTGAACATAGTGTATGAATTATATGTAGTCTTTAGAGATGTATTTGGGAGTTCATGTAAATATGTTCTACAGTTAGGTATATTCATAAGCTTATATTTGATATTTTAACTAGGGTTCTGCCTGGATTTGGATAGGTTTCCCCAGATGTTTTTGTAACTTAAACAAAATTTGTTGCATGAATACAGCTATTTCACCGTGACTCCTAATTCGATGTGTTAGTGGAGGTACCTTTTGTCTTGTAAAGGGTTGTCATTCATAGTATCACAAAAACTCTGCCAGGCACAAAAGGTGAGTGTTCCTGAAGTACCTTGATTTGGTCACCAGCCAGGGGCCAAAATTTTGTTTACTGTCAGCTGAATATTCAGTAAAACTGGTTGTGGATGTGCTGCCATTCAGTTCTTCAATGGAGCAGAGTGCTGGGAATGGACAGGCATGAGATATAATACTTTACCAAAGGGCTATAACAGGAGGGAGAGGAAATGCAAATGCAACTTTTACTGATTTTTTTTCCTCCCCAAATCAAGCTCCTTCCACAAGAAGCACCAAAATCTGTTAGGAAAATCTTCAGAGTTTTGAAACAATAAATCACGTATTAGCTGCTGGATATGAAGGCTTGATTAAAAAGAGAAATGATGGTGGAAATAACTTACCTACCTGATTCCTTTTTATAGATGCCTAAGAAGGTGTTTACAATTGTTTAAAGTGGATTCCTTGCGTAACTCTTGGTAGCTGCAGTCTGGACTTGGTCATGTGAAGAAAATCAAATACAATCTCATGGGCCACCTCGAAAAAGGGGTATACGTTAGGTTGGCACTTCATTAACCTGGGTCTATGTAGCGGATAAGATTCCCTTTTGAATTAATTGTTTCCCAGTTTAAAATGGTTACTTTGACTGAACCTGATTGTAAAAACTTGTGAATGAAAAAACTGCAGAAAATAAGTGCATGTTAACATTTTTGCCTCTAGCCAATAAGAAGAAAGAGAAAGAGCGTCCTGAGATCTCTCTTCCTTCAGATTTTGAACATACGATTCATGTGGGGTTTGACGCAGTTACCGGGGAATTCACTGTAAGTAACCTCCATATTGCACCTTCGTTAAGTCTCCCAGTTCCTTGACAGTGAAATAGTTTTTTGCAGCCAGAAACTTCAGGTGATGACAGCAGTCAGGCTGAGAAAAAACAGACTTGTTGGTTTTGGATATTTTCAGTACTTTACCTCTGATTGTGACTGCTTCCCCTCCCGCCTCTCCTCCTCCCGCCTTCCCTCGGATTAACAGCAGAGTGCCTGTGGAAAATGAAAACTAGGAAGAACGCAGGTGCCTGCCTGGATAAGTCTTGTAAGCTGTTTTGGGGCTAGAGTTCACTCTCTTTGGAAAGACATAAGGAAAGCGTGCACGCGCACACGCGTCTGGACAGCTGGCCCTAAGGGGCATAGTCTAACTGGCCTATAAACATCAGCAGAAAGCTGCAGAACAGGCATTGTGGAAGGCTGATCATTTTGTTTCAGTAAATAACCTCCGAGGTATTCCTTGTCCAAGGACTAGGTAATCAGGCATGCTTTTAGCTTGAGCAGGGTAGTAATGGAACAGTCAACTTTGCCACGTAAGATTAGTGGGAAGAGTCAATGCAGTGTGTTTCAGCTCAAGTAATGGGGAAAATGAGTCTGATCCAAAGCCCACTGAAGCCAATGGGAGGCTTCACTGGGCTTTGGATTGGGTCACTAGTTAGGCGTTGGACTCATTAATTAATTAGTAAGCCTAACATGATAGTCAGTTTACTCTTACTTTTTCCCAGCCTAGCAGTACTAGTAACTTTCCATACCTTCAGTACCCAGTGAGCTGATGGATCAGACTATGCTGTAAAAACATGCCGAATGGTAGGAAGGGCGAGTGTTGCTTGGTGGTGTAAGTAAAACAGGGAGAATGGGACAAATCATTTTGTGGCTTGCTGGCCAATGTGCCACCAGCTTCCAAAATCTGGGCACCAAATGCAATTCTTCTGTGATTTTTGTTTTGGTTGCTTCTTCTGTTTCTTTAACATGTTTCAGAAAACTAGAACGTTCCTGCTTCCTAAATAAATAAATAAAATCAATTAATACATATAAAATGAAAGCTGTGTGGTGGCATCACCTCTTTATAAGAGAACTAGAATTTAAGAGCTTTTAGTCATTTGAAAATGGTACACTCAGATTTATATTAGATTTTAAAGAATAGACATGACTTCTAAATATGTACTTTAAAAAAATATTCTGGGCCAGATCCTGAGGTTCTTATTCAGGCAAAACTGATTAACTTCACTTGGAATTTTCCCTAAGTAAGGCCTGAGTAGAGATTGAGTTTAGACCTCCAGATTTGGTCTTCTGCCCTTAGAAAATTGCAACAAATATATCAATTTCAGAACAATTTTCTGCTATTCGCTCTACTTTTTATTGTTTCTCGCTCCCATTCTGTCTCTCTCTGTAACTACTTCACAGGTAACTTTAATCTTTGCTGCCATTTCTCAGTTCCACATTACATTCTGTCACGTTTTTTATTTTCCTCCTTTTGTGTTTACATTTTCCATCTCTTTCTCTTCCACCTTTTCTATCCTATTCCTTCCTCTTCTTTTGTGTTCGCTCTTCTTTTCTCTGATCCCATTTTTCAATGTTCTCCCAGTTACTGTTCTGTTATTTCTTTCCTTTTTCTGTATTCTGCACTCCTCAGTCTTCTCTCTTTCTCTCATTCCCTGTACTCATTCTCTTCTGTGTTCTGGCTGGAAGAAAAGTGAAATGGATCACAATTATCTTCCCTGGTGCACCAGTAGACAATGATCCTAGCCATTTTCACTTCCCTGTCAGCTGGAACAAAAAGAAGTGGAACAACAACAAAAATAAGATTTCGGGTTTGAGGAACCCTCTACCTCCACTTCAGAGATCAGCATTTGGATCAGTTTTAATATTGCTGCCAGCATCCATTGTGTCAAACAGTAGGTCTGCAGCATCAGACTTCTTCTTGTAACATCTAATGCCATCAGCAGTCCATTAGCACAGGCCCTGGCCTCTTATAGAAAGCAACACCTGTTCTGGACTAAAAGTGCACAGACCCACTTTTATAGCAATGATTTATTTTCAGTTACTCTTTTCCTCTTTTAAATTATGGGCACTAGCTTCCTGTTGTCCAGCCACACTTTGTTGGATAGTTATTTCTACAACGACACATACTTGCTCCTGAAACATGAGAGTGCAGAAGTTAATTCAGTGGGCTGCTGCCATAAAGAGATGGCTGCACCATCAGAATATACTTATCCCACCCCTCCAGAACAGCCTGGTGATGATGAGGTTTGTTGGTATAGGCCTAGTCCTGCAATACTTAATACAGCAAAAAGTCCATTCAAGTCAAAGGAAATATTGCTCCATTAAGGACCACAGTTTGCCCCCTAACCACGAGCTAATTCCAGTCACCAGATATCAGTATTGTGTTACGTTTGGCTTCCCTGATTTTTCCCAGTCTGGACACAAGTCTTGTGTCAGCCAAATAGTCACATGGTAAGTAAATTTTTGCTGAAGGGACTACCATTAGCTACACAACTTTTTTTAAAAAATCCCCAGTGTTTAGTGATCGCACTGTCTGTGTCTCTCGAAAGTTTGGAAGTGCCATGGGAATGTGAAAATATTTTAAATTTCAAGTGATTACAGTGGTTGTCATGCCAGCCATGTCTGCTTTATTGGTTACGCGCAATGCACAGAAAATTTTCTAACACCCAATGTTAATCACCCCCCTGGATGTATTACCTGACTGCTATTCGTTGCATCTAGAATTGGAATCAGGAACACCTGCATGGGATCCTGAGTTTTGGCAGCTATACGGTTTTAGCATCAAGCTATGTTGTTACTCATGTATGCATGTTAAAACTCCATTTCACTGTGCTTGGAGCAACCATGATTGCTAGGAATTAGGGCACAAAGCACCACATGAAATTGGCTGGAAACAGTTGGGTGGAAGCATGCTTCTTTAGCTTTATATTTATTTATTTTGAAGAAGCTATTGCATTTATTTTGAGGGGAGGATGGCTCCGGATTTGTAGCTTTTTGGTTTTGTTTTGTTTTTTAAAGTGAATTTTGTAAGGCATGTCTTTTAGTGAAATAGTTTCCTGACCCCCAGTCTGGAATAAAAGCTGGCCATACCCCAAATTTTTAAAGATTCTTGATTAAGATTTTAGCCAGTTGGAGGAAGTCATGGCTTTAGATCCAAAGAATTTGCACATTAGTGACCTAAACAAATGTCTGTCTAAAGTTTCCTAGGTTTTTCACTCTGACACGTACATTACTTGTATTATAGCAATACTTGACCTTCTAATATGAAATCTGAATTCGACAACTACTTTTTCAGTTGCACTTTGTTCACTTGTGCACTGGCCAGTTATGATGTCAGGACTGGAAAAGCAATGGCAAAAGTTGCATACAGCTGTTAAAAATTGCTAAACTGGTTTTAAAAAAACAAAAAAAAAAACCACTGAGTAATTTTTCCAGTCACTTGCCGTGAATCCTCAGTAATATATTTTTGTAAGGGAGAAAAAAACGGGTAAAAAGGGGGATGATGCTTCCAAACTTTGGAACAATTGTGATTTTTCTGTTTTTCCTAAGTCTGTCTTCCTGTAGCCTGTCCAGCACCTAATCTATTTGGTACTTACCTCATAATTCTCCCACTTTAAATGGGATTTTCCCCATTTCGGCCCATTGGTTTCACCTCCTTACCACCTTCTAAGTTGTCCCACATTCTGTTTTAACTTTCTTTTCTTTCTTTATTTACGTCCATTACAGCCAGATCTCTATGGCTCACAGATGTGCACAGGGAAGCTCCCAGAGGTGCGTCACAGGCCCAAAAGAAGCTTGCATCAAAGTGCTTCTTTGAGATGTCATAGCACTGCAGCAGCAGGTTCATGTGTGTGCAGTAGATTTGTTGCTTGGCTTATCCCACATTTTTGTCATTAATCCCAAACTCTGGAGGCCCATGTCACACATTGATTTGCAGAGAACTTGGTAGGCAGAAGCCATGTAAAATGTATATCTAGAGCGGGGTGGCACCAAGGTTACGCTTAGATGCACCTCAGGTATAGTCTTTATTCTGTAGCTCCTCTAGTTCGCTGCTAGATGTTGGCTGTGTGGTAAAAGGGGAAAATTGTAGGTTCTGAAACTTAGGAAATTATACTGGATGTTTAAAGCAATTTGTCAACAATAATATTCCAATGCAAATTTGCAGCTTTCCGAGATTGGATCAATTTCCAAATGTCACCCTACCTCCTAAGATGATTGAAAACTCATGCTAGGCTTTGGCACTTCCAGCCTGTTTTCTGAGTTCCTACTTTCTATAAATTGTTAATAACAAGCATAGAGAGCTAAGGGCGCTGAAAAGAGACTTCCTTAGCAGCAGCAGCTGTGTTACAACTCAGTGTTAGAATTTTTACATTTCAATCCAAATTGTTGCCCCCTTCTCCAAACTAGAAGCAATATTCCCCTGATCTAGACATACATTTATTTGACAGTATCAGGGAGGGGGTTTATCTTTTAATTAGAACAGCAACTATATATTTCCATTATTAAGCATTGAAAATCCAGTGTAAAGCTCCTAAAATACACTGTGTTGTCCACAAATAGAGAGTAGTCTTGTTATGTCTGCACTTAATCACCAGGAAAACAAGCTAAGCCTTAAATCATTTTTCCATGGAAGAGCAGAGTTGATTTAAAGATGAGTTTCATGCACGTTTTTTCCTGTCAGTCATAACATTCTTTTCTTTTTTAAAAGTTGGATCCTGGTTTTAGCTCTGTATTTTGATAGAGAAGAGAATGATTACATCTACTGTGTCAGTTTCTTATTTTAAATGTAAGGCATCAATTAAAGTTTCTGAAAGTAATCTTACAGGTAGCATGGGATTCTTGGTAAGGAACTATGCTGGCTCTGGCTGCTGAATTTCCTAAATCAGCATTCTTTCTACTTGGCATCCACAGGGAATTCCAGAGCAGTGGGCCAGGCTGTTACAGACCTCCAATATAACAAAACTAGAGCAAAAGAAGAATCCACAAGCTGTTTTAGATGTTCTCAAATTCTACGATTCCAAAGAGACAGTTAACAACCAGAAATACATGAGCTTTACTTCAGGAGGTAAGTTGAAGCCACGCTGTGCAAGAAACTGAAAGCCAAACTGCTTCAAAAGTAAAACAAGTGTCTTCGAAGTGCAAAGAAGTGACCAGAAAGACATTCCAGTGACAAGGAAAGATCTAATATCCTGGAGTTGAATGCTGCTTCCTCCCAAAGATGCAGTTGCAAATGTGGAAGAGCAATTGGATAATCTGGTTTTTTTTTGTTACTTTGTTTTCAAAATTAAATAAGAGGATTGAGTGAAACAGTCACTGTCTCTTTCATTCTGAAGCCACAAATAACTGGTGATCTGCTCAGGAGGTGGGTGCTATGCATAAATATATGAAATGTATACAACATTTCTGCTGTCATGGAGTCTTCCTAGGAATCTGGATGAAGGATCAAAGAGAAGGAGGTACTTCTAGAGGCTACAGCATCTTCATTCTGGGGATTTCATTGCAACTGAGGCGCCATAATTTGGAAGCCTCCAAATGTGACCTTGCTGTCTTTTCCTAGGTTTTCTGTACATTCTGCAAGGTCACTAAGCAGCATTGAGAAAATGTTTTCAAGGAGAATAATTCTGAATTTTAGTTTATTTTTTTCAGCGTGTTCTGGTTTTTTTTCCTTGTTAGCTAAAGGAACCCTGTTGCCTGGTAATAAATCATGTCTACCAAGGAAGCTGAGGCTTCAGACTGAGTAGAGTGTGTATGGCTTTAGTAATGATGTGTTCTTTTCTGTATCATGGCTCTCCTAATTATTGAGCTGATTCCTACACGAAAATGTTGTGATACAGTTAAGTTTGTAAAGACATAGCTATTATTTCTGCTAACGTGGCGTTCAAACCCAGCAGCATGTGAGCAACATCTGTAACTTTCTTGACCTGAAGTTGTTCATCTGATAGAGCTAATAAAAATGCCGCCATCAGTGCCAGTGAAGACAGTGACTTCCTTGAACCTGGTGGCGCAACTGAGACCCATAATTCAAAAATTGATTGCCTGACTAACCTTAAATTTACCCCCGCTAAAATAACAATTAACTCTGGGATAAGATATCAAACATGCAAAATTTCAGGCTTGTAGGAGTTTTGTGCATGTGTGTGTGTTTGCAAAAGCTAGAGGGATGGTGATCCGCTTTAGAAGGAAAACTGACCTACATGCTTATGGAGTTGCTATTGTGACTTCATAATAATAGAACAATATGAGGGGGGTTATACTGAACCTTTTCTATAGGAAGGTTTTGACCCCACTAGAAAGAAAAATGCATGTATTTGCAATCTTTTTATGCAAGTGACTTTATTGTAAGCCTGACTTCAAACTGCCTTCCCTATTGGTGAAGGACGTGTGCTGGACCACTTCCCTTTACTATCCCAAACGAGAGGAGTAGAGTGAAACATGGAAAACAGACACTAAAGTAAAATGTGGACATTGTAGTAAAGAAATAGCCCAGATCATTCCACCATCTTGCTGTCATCTTTATAGAGTAACTGGTTTTGCCAAAGGAGTGTTGTGAATGAAATCTAGCGAGTTTTGGATGAACTTGTTTTGCTGGATTCCCCAGAACAAGCTTTGTTATGAAAAGTATCTAGCTAATCTTCCTTTGCACCTTTCAGATAAGAGCGCCCACGGATACATAGCAGCCCATCCTTCGGTGAGTGTAAAAAAAATGACAGCGATTTCATTTATGGTGTTTGGGTAAGTGTGGTGGAGTAAGCCATAAACTCTGAATTTTCTGGTATTCAGAATACCAGTCTCCTCTGCTGAAAGAAGTCAGACACAACAGCTTTGCAGCAGTGGTATTTAGATTCCATTGGCTATTTTTAATTTTCTGTTTAATACCTGACAGACAGATTAACGTCGGGGTTTGTTGACGAGGAATTGCTCACTGTTCCCAGCCCTTTATGATTTATATTCTTTAGTACAGTGTGTTATTCCAGGCTCTCTAACTACACTTTAGTGTAGTTTTTTTCCATCTTAAAATAAAATCTCTACTCAATTTTGTTGCTTTTGTACTTCTGTGATTTAATTAGCTATTTGACTGAACATAAATAAGGTTAGAAATTATTCAGAACTCACTGAAAGAATTTGTAAGAATGTTTTAAACATTGGTCCATTATAATTAATGCTGAATTACTGTGGAAATCCCAGAGATATATTTATGACTTCCATATTAATATTGACTGAGTTTATCAGTATTAACATTATTGCATTAAATATCAATCTTAATTAGGGATTTGGCCTTTATTTTAAATTCAGTGACTCAATTTCACAGTTAAAGTTTTTAACTAAAGCCAGATCCATTATCCATAATAAAATACATTTCTGGAAGAATACTGCAATCACATAGGAATATAATCAGTATGGCCTTCAAAGTGGTTCCTACCAGTGGTTATGGCGTCCTTAGGAACTATCACTGTATCTCATCCTATGGGATATAACCAGTAGCAAGATACAAGCTCCTACACGACAATAGCCTATGCAAGGGATTCGACAGGAATCTTATATAAGAAGGAAGGTGGGAGCGCTATTGCAGTACAAAGAAATCATTCAACTCCTACTGAGTTTCACCCAGTAATACAAGTCTGGTATTGTATATAGTTTAGCATCACAATTCTAGTGTTGTCACATCATCCGTGGAACCCTTCTAGGGTATGGAAATGGTTTGTTGTGGTCCTGCATCATAGAAGTGAGATTATTTTATTGCATGATTATTTTTTTTCAAAAATGGGTAAGTGTGTAAAATACGAATATTAAACAGGAAACCTTACAGTCATGTGATATGCTACAGAATAATATATACTCTTTCCCACTTACACTAAGACAGCTCCAAGCTCTGGCAAAGTTGCATGATATCATATAGAATATGGTGAATGCTCCTCTGACCTGGTAGTTGGGTTATGCAGCATAAAATTCTCAAGTTTTGACTCTTTAGTAACTTCTTTTACAGGTCACCATTTTCAGCAAAATCAGTGGTGCAGTGGAATAGATTCTCAAGGGAGATGCAGTATCACTGTATATAAATTTAAGGACAAATTAATTAAGGCAGGGGTAGGAATGGTATAGTGAACTGTTCTGCAAACTACAGACTGGATGATCCATACAATCATTTCTGTCCCTTCTAACATTGATACCAGATACTGTATTGAAGAGAGGTGGCCATCTCACAGGTTATGTGAGAGACCTGATTATTTAGAACAAGTGTCCCCAGTCAGCGTAAGATCCTGCTTTGATAACCATGTTATTCTCCGTGTTCCTTCTCTTAACCCCTCTATAAAATTCCTTTCAGCATTTGGTAAATGTTTGATTGGACTTTCCCCCCCCAGTTTATTGTTCTTCTAGCAATTCTAGCCATTAGTCCACATTTTAGGTATAGTAGCTGGGCTTATGGTAGTTGCAGCCCCATTAACTTTAGACACTGATTCACTGAAACCTGGCAAAGAGCAGAAATACTATAAGCATTAAGCATTAGATGAAGATAAATGTGAAAAGCATCTAAACAGGAAAAAATAATATTCTGCAGGGTAAAATAATAAAAAAAAAAGCATTGCTTTTCTCTATAATACAGAATTTCCTGTTAGACTTAATGAAGGATCCTTTGAGCTTTGAAGTGCATTAATTAGTCTAACTGGTAGACTTGTTAGCTTAATTAACTGTTACCATTTCTGCAAACATGTTACCAAAGCAATACACCATGAACTAGAGGTGATTTTCTAACTCCTGCATCTGTTCAGGTATTGTTCTCAATTGAATTAGTCTTCCATTAAGTATGTAAATGAATGATTTATTTGCCTTTATTTAACTTAATTCCTCTAATAATGCAGCATAGGATACACTTCACTAGCCCAAATGCTAGTACCGTACCAAGACTGGCCATGAATAAATAAGAGGCAGATGAAAAACACCAAAATGAATTAACCAAACACTACATATATTTGTAATCGTAAAAAAAGAATGCACCATATGCAACTAATAACTGAGGTTTCTACAACTATATATAAATGTAAAATTCTCTGCTATGTCTGAATAGATTAATGCTGTACATTATTAACAAGCCTCCTAAGCTGTCTTTAAAAAATAAGTGAACAATCAGTTATGCTACTGCCTTTTATCCACAGAGCACAAAAACTGCATCAGAACCCCCATTAGCTCCCCCAGTTTCAGAAGAAGAGGATGAAGATGATGAAGAAGAAGAAGACGACAATGAACCTCCACCTATTATTGCACCACGACCTGAGCATACAAAATCAGTAAGTTCACTAGCAGCTTTGGTTACTGTTATCATTGTATGGTATAATTGAGAAGTGTATCTGTTATAATAGGAAAGTGTATAGAGTTCCTTTTGGGTGAAGACTCAGTGTTAGAATCCTAACTATAGCTTTTAGTTCCCATGAACCTACAGAAGCCAGGAGATTCTGATTTGAGGCTTTTCATGTAATCCTGAGCTTTTCCCATTATGCCAATAGGTATTGTGAAACTCTGAGTTCAGTTTTTATATTGTGTTTGTGTATATGTAATACTGTGTTACTTAAAATACATGTATATAAACGTGGACTTAGCCATGGTCAGTGGAGAGAAGGCTTATGATAGTGCTAGCTCTCCTGCTTGCTTCCTTGCTGAGAGAGAGAGAGACTGAACAGATGTGATGGGGAGATGAAATGTAGAGCAGATATAGACAATGCGATTCCTTGTCTTCTAACAGGACAAAGTATTTGTCATATTAAAGACAGATAAAATATATAAATGTTTTCCTAATGATGCTATTCTATGCACGCAATTGCTGTAGTTACTACAGGGATGATACACAGTTGTGAATGGGAGAAGTGATCTGCGAGATCACAAATTGAAGGAGGGAATTCCGCAGGATAGTGACTCTATTAAGATGTGGTCCCCATCATGAAAATAATAAGGCCTTTTATTATAACAGTGGGATCTGTCATGTCTAAATGCACTCTTTAGAGGATGAAAATACAGACCACCCCAAATCAGCCGTATCCAGTTCTGCTGAATCTAACCTGATCATTGTGATTCAGTTGAGCAGACGTTGGCTTTGGTGATGTTTGCATCATGGCTGCTACTGAGTTTTTGTGGAAACTGCTCCCATCAAGACCAAACTCTTTTATGTTCTTACTTCAACTCCTACCGCATGGACTAGATAGACTAATATTTCCTTTAGAGCTGTGATCTGTGAGGTCAGTACATACTTTTGGGGATTCCAAGATCCAATCTGATAGACTAGCTTCTCCAGAGCTGTTATTTGTAACATGAGACCAAAATGGCTCCAGAAGCAAAATAATAATGTCTACATGTCATTACCTTTCTTTAGATGATTTTCTTCTTCTTAAAGAAAAGCAAACAGCTTTCTGAATAGCAATAGCTGTCTTGCATTTACATTAATTTGCTCTATTACAATAGTAAGATTATTTACATTAATGAATGGAAAGAACTGATGATCCAATCCTAAAGGATTTGGACAAATCCAAAATTCCTTCCTCAATTTTTCCTTTGGAAACTCCCTTGAAATGCATGAGAGTTTTGCTTGAGTAAGGATTTCTGGATTTAGCCCTTGTGCAACAGAAATAATTTATAGAAGGTCTATCCCAAAGGCACAGAGCTAGTGCTGGGTACTGCTCTGCAGGAGATGTTCTGACTTAACTGACCTAAAATAAGTTTTTGTTACTAATTTCTCCTGTTTGTTCTATGGGGCCATCACAGGCTCTGGAGCAGTGGTGGGCAACCTGAGGCCCATGGGCCACATGCGGCCCGCCAGCGCATTACCCTGGCGGGCCGCAGGTTGCCACCACTGCTCTGGAGGATGAGCTGGATACACCTCTGCCTCATGCATCTTCAGCAGCAGTTTTCACTGAGTTCCAAAAATCTTTTTATTACTGATTGTCAAGAGATGCGCCTTCCCTGTTGTGCCCCCTACTAGCCAAGCATGGCTCTGCAGAGGCCAGCCTCCGTTTCCCCTTAAAATGTCCACATTTCCTCTGCTGGGGGTCCAACTTATTAAACCCTGCACAAAGTATTTCAAAATAGAATTCAGACCCACTGTCTTCACCCCAGTTTCATCTGGGCCTAGTCTCTCCTCCCTGAGTGTCTGTTCTCTCTTTGGAGTTTCGTTCTTTCACCCCAGTACCAAACTGGGCACAGCTTCTCTTCCCCAAGTGTCTGTCTTCTTACTCTCCCAGCACTTCTTGCCTGGAGTTTGAGCCCGGGTCAGAAAGAGCCCAGCTTGAGACTCTGTTCCCAGGCTGTACGTGTTAGCAGAGAATTTTGAATCACTGAGACACAGAGCCTCACAATGTCATTTTTACAGTCACCCTTCAGAGCTTAAGCAGACTATAAGCAAGTAAATGTTCCCCTCCAGGGTTTGAAATACAAAATTGCAGCACCAAGAACCTAAAAATGAAACTGACTATAAATAAGGATAAAACTGACTTCATTAGTTTTCATTGTCCCTGTTTTGAGAAATGCACAAACACCTTAATGTAAGTTGCCATTGGTGATAATAAGTAAAGGAACATAATTTGATTTTGTGTTTTTCCAGTATGACACTTAAGTTGGCAGAGTCCCTATAAAGATTTATATGTGAGATAAAACCTCATGGGGATCCATCTCCATAGCCACCTTTCTGACCCCAAAATAATTTTCTGTTGCAGATCTACACTCGGTCTGTAATTGAACCTGTTGCTGCACCAGCACTAGTTAAAGAGGCTACGACCCCTCAGCCTGAGAACTCAAACACCAACACTTTGTACAGAAACACAGACCGGCAACGAAAAAAATCCAAGATGACGGATGAAGAGATCCTAGAGAAATTGAGTAAGTGTCCTGCCCTTACCTCTTGTTTGATAAAACATTGTCTAAATGTGTCCCTCCTGTATGCCTGCAGAAGGAATGTCCTTATTTTAGTGTCACTGGGACACTTGGGCTTTCTTGTACACCCAGCAATTGTGCTCGATGGACAGGAAACAGAGATGGAGGGAATCCCTTCCTTCTCAGTGGGCAACTGTGATTTGCCTGCCTGTGCTTTCTAATGTGCAGCAGAGAGAGAGAGAGAACATTTCTGGATAAGCTGAACACTGTTGCCTAGTAACCCCTGGTTTACTGAGTCGCTAACAGGTATCCATTGGGCTGAGCAGAAAACACGTATTACACCTCTTCTACAGTAGTAGTAAGTGCTTCTGGTGAGCATCCCCTCCCCTTGAGATACTATGTATGTTTTGGGTCTGCAGTGGCAAAATGCCGCCAATTACTGCTGTTTTGGCCATGCACCTCCTCTCCTCCCGCCCCAGCATGGCTAAGTTCATTAAGCTATAGCTTAGCCCTTAGTATGCAAATACTCATATTTACAAGCCATTGTTTCTGTTGTGATTTCATATAAACCTTTATTAAACTCAGATTGCAGACTTAGTGGTATAGAAGGGAGATCCTTATGACTGTATCTTCATTACAGTTCTGTGCTCTCTGGCAATTATATATACCAAGGCTGAATTTGGTCCAGTAACTAAAACTACCTATACAAGGCACCAACCATTGAAATGCAGCAGCCTCTGGGGTGGAAAACTTCAGCTCTTAATACAGAGCAGCACTACACTGGAAGTCTGCTCAGGCCCTAATATTAAAGCCTGACCAGAACTCAACCCGAGCCCAAGAGTGTTATTCATGCCGGACACTTGTAGGGTGTTAGTTTTGCTCGGAGAGCTATGGGCCACTGGCCAGAGGCTCAGACAGGGTGGGGGGAGGGGAGAGGAGCGAGACTAAAGAAAGAAGGGTGGAAGGAGAGAGGAGCACGGGAATGGTGGGGAGGAGACTGGGAAAGGGGAGGGAGGGGAGTAGGGAGGAGAAGAGAGGCAAAAATAGGAAGTTGGACGAGGGCATCAGAAAATTGAAGTCTGTACACGCAGACGTTAAAAATGTCATGACCTGAGCCAAAGAGTGTCGTTTTCATACTCGACCTGACCTGAGACTTGTATCTGGGTGCCGTCAGGTTGCAGGGGTCTACATTACAGTGCTGCTCATGGAATACCCACTACTACTTCCTGTAGAATCTAAGTATTCCTTGGAGTTCTTCCAACTAGGCATCATCTCAGCCTGTTTCTACTCAGCTTGTAAATTCTGTTGGGATCTCAACAAAATATGGTATTACTACAGTCACCCTGTAATTCATAGACATAGTCAAACCCTGTTAAAATTCCTCCTCCCTTCTGAGAATCTCATGCCCTGAAAGTTGTGATCCTTTTAAAAGACTAAGTCCCTTTTTATAAAGATGCTCCATTCTTGCGGGACAGGATGCATTTTAAAGGTTGCTGGAGCTGGGTTTGGTGCTCAAATGCTGTGATGTGTATGTTATCAAATCAAGATAGATAAAAAATAATGGAAGTTATAAAACCCTGAAAAAAATGCCTATAATGGCAATCTGTCTTTATACTATACTCAGTTAAGTTTTACTTTTTAGCTTCACTCATTAAAAGTGTATAAAAAGAAGCTGGTGCCAGTAATCTGGGGTAATCAGATGCTGATTAAAAATCGTTGAGAACTGATTACGTTACATCTCTGCAGGCATCTCTCAGTAGCTAACCATCAATGCATCCATTGTAGTATGTACATGAGACTTTGTCACAATTAATTCATAACCAAATAATTCTGTAATGAGTCTACCTGTGAGCTACACCAAAAAATAAATTGGTCATGGTCCAAGGATGTACACCAAATCCTGGTAAGTCTAGAGCAAAAGAGATTTACTCGGGCTTCTAAGCAAAATGACTGATCGTTGCTTCTTTCTTAGCAGACAGATACTCAGATTCCAAGAATAGGCCATTTCAGTCTGTCCCCAGCTCTAACTAGTTGATAAATAATTTGAGTGGAGAGTTCTAGATCTTTTTTTTTTTTTTAACATTTTAAATTTGATTCTGAAGTCAACAACATTCTGAATTGAGAAAAATGTGTCCTTAAAATGAATAAAAGTTTGAGATAATCTGTAATGCAACGCTTCTATAACAGGCTCTGTATAACAGCCACCTCGTCACAGCAGAGAGCGTGGTTCTTCACTGACCAGGCAAATGTCAACGCTTGTACCTGTGCTCAAGGTGTCCCTTGTACATCACTGCTAGTATTAACTAACAAAAATCTTTACAATCTGATATGAATCCTAATGCTTACCCCTTAGAAGTGTGAACCCAAACACTACTGTAGCGTTTTTAGTGACAATGTGCCTTTTGCAGATTGACTGGTAGATTGATAGAGGGTGAAGAATCGTTCTTGTTAACCTCTGAGGATAGGACAAGAAGCAATGGGCTTAAATTACAGCAAGGGAGGTTTAGGTTGGACATTAGGAAAAACTGACAGTTGAGCACTGGAAGAAATTGCCCAGGAAGATTGTGGTATCTTCATCATTGGAGGCTTTTAAGAACAGGTTAGACAAACAAACACTTGTCAGGAGTGTTTAGTTATTATTTAGTCCTGCCTTGAGCACAGGGGACTGGATTAGATGACCTATTGAGGTCCCTTCAGGTCCTATATTTCTATGATTCTGTGGTAGATCTATTAAGAGTTGGATCTCAAAGAAGTAGTACCCAGGAGACAATGAAGTGAGTTAGTAGATATTTTTCTAGTGCAGGTAGTTACCCCCTTGCATATTAACACATAATGGCTACTTTAGCTGAGGCTACATATCTGAGGCATGCTTCTAACATGAGATCCCCAGGCACACTGCTGGTTTCATGAGGCATGCATACCTGCAGCAATGGATTATTCAAGATGTACACCTATAATTGCCCATGTTTCTCAGCTTAGAACTGAGCCCTGGATTTATTTCCATTTATTTCTTTGAAGCATTACGACCACCTGATCTCCTTTTGCTAGCTCTGGAATCTGATATCCACATGAGCAAGGTCTTTGAAGGTCTGCCTCGAGCAAATATGTGACATGGAGATTTTAGAAAGAAACCCTAGCCTTCAAATTAGTTTAATTCTCTTTTGTGTGAAATATCATAGACTCTCAGGCTTAGGAGGGACCTCAGGAGGTCATCTAGTCCAACCCCCTGCTCAAATCAAAGCAGGACCAATCCCCAGACAGATTTTTGCCCCAGATCCCTAAATGGCCCCCTCAAGGTTTGTACTTACAACCCTGGGTTTAACAAGCCAATGCTTAAACCACTGAGCTATCCCTCCTCCTTTGTGATTGCTTTCATCACATATTTTACTGGGGAGTAAATGCTCTAGTATTGAGATGGGATAAAATGAAATTCTGTCTACAATGAAATTGTTAATATTTTCCATTATAATTGTAAAACATAAATGTCCTGATTGTGCGTTCATATATGCCTGGTTTAGGCCTTGATTTGAGAAAGCACTTAAGCATGCGCTTAAGTCCATCCCTGTTCAGGACAGCAGTTATGCATATTCTTCACTGTAAGTTTAAAGTTAGCCACATGCTTAAGTGCTGACCCATGTTAGGGGGTGCTATCCTGAATTGGGGTCTTACAACAGTGTAATGTTGACTTCAGTGGAATTACTCTGATTTGCACTGGTGTAAAAGGAAGAAGAGAGGAGAAACTGTAACTAATTTTACTAAAGTAATTTTCAAAATTAGGCACCTGAAAGTTGAGATGCCCAACATCAGTGCTACTTCTGAAAATTTTGACCTAAATGTATTTGTTAGTCTCTTTCTTCTCTGATCTCTTGTAGCAGGAAACCAGTGTCTTGTTACATCTTTGAGTGAGCTCCCGGAAAGTCCTCTTGATGGGTACACTATTGCTGTCAATACAGACACAGATTTAGTAGTATTCAATACAGCCCTAGAGTGATTCTAGATACAATTCTGTAGAGACGCATACCAATCCCTATCTATAAGTTACCAGTCATTTTGTAGTGAAATTCTGTTTGCAGCAAAATGGAATATAGTAAAACTCTCATCTTTCATTATTCATTTCAGTGGATTTCTACTCCTATAAGGAAGCTCACTCTTATAGGAAGCATCACTGCTCTAATAGAGTTCCACTGCGGAACTCCTCTTGGAATGCAGCAGTTACTACCTTGCAGACCACAGGTTTTAAGTACACTTTCTGAAGGGATGCTGAACACAGTTTATTCTAGGCTCTGATTGGTGCTGAACGGTGTTCATTATCAATTCAGCTGCATCTGTTGTCAGCAACAGGTATTTTTTGTGGCATGGACCGGGCTAAAGAGCATTTGCCACTGCTCTATGCAGGAGAAGTAAGTCTCTGTGCAGCTGTCCCTCCTGTGGAGTAAAACAGAGTTTGGCTCATCTTGCTGCATCATCTACCAAATGAAAATGAAGGTGTACCCTGCCCCAGAGCCCAGCGTCCCTCACCACTGCAGAGGATCAGGAGAGCATATCATTATTCCCAAGGTGAAGAAGTGACTCTTTCGCTATATAGCTCCTCTCTGCTATAATGAATCTCAACTCACCATGAAGCATTTTTGTGTAAGTGAGTTCCCTTTATGCCTAAAATGCCCTTCATTCTAATTACAGATAATACCAAGCGACTGTCATTGGGGCACTACTGTTTCTTAAAATAACAAACATTCGTAATATATTTTTTCCCTGCTAAAAAAAAAGTCTCTGGATAAAGAGGACAGTAAAGTGTTGTGATTGTGTGTCTACAACTGAAAGAGCAATGCAGAGAAATTGTTTCTATATTCCTCAGAAATCACTGCTCTATCATGGGAAGTATTTAATTACTTTAAAATCTAATCATTTCATTTCTCCTTTCTGGATGTCAATTTTATTATTTTTATTTTAAACACATTTACTGCACTTCTCTAAATCTGTGGGAAAGGGTTGGTTAGTGGCCGTATATAATCACTCTACCAACTTCAGAGAGCATAAGTGGACTGGAATCAATAGCATTTCAGTGCTGTCATTCTGTTTGAAGTTTGCTTTGAGCAAACCCATGACACACTTGAAGAGAGGCCATTTCTCTTCCATTTATCAATCATTTGTCAGTGAGTGGGGATGTAAACTAGTTAACTTCTAGCAAGGTGCCTGAAATCCTGAGTTCAATAAATGTTTGACGTGGAGTCTGAAAATACAGTTAGAATACCTTGCGCTGCACTCTTATAGGATGAGGTGTCTGGGAGCTGGTTGCTGCACCTCCAGCCAGCAAGAACATATGCTCGACTCAGTAGCAAATGCTGACTGGCGGATCATGATGCTCTTGGTTGGGGGAGTAGTATAGCACGTGCCACAGCACATCCTCATTCCCGACAGCTCCCCATTAGGGATCTTTCCTTGACCAGCAGGATTCTTTTACTAAAGGGTGCACCAGACGGCATCTGTGCTTCCCACTGCAATGGCCAGAGAGGAGTCAATCAGACACCCATCAGCATTAGATACCAGAGCACTGAGCTCCATAGTAATACCGTAGACAGGAGAGAGAAAGAGACTTACTTACAATTACTGGCAGCTCAACTGGATGTCCATAATTTGGAATTACAGGCAAACGTGTGTGTGAGACAGAGAGAAGAGTAAATTTTCAGATATGTGCACAAAAATCATCACATTCCAGACATTTTTTCTCAGTCAAGGAATAATCTTCTCAACATATTTTAGGAGTATACACTGTACATTAAATCTTTAGTAGCTATTTACTCTGCCATTAAATCTTTAGTTTTTACTTTTCATCAGTTTTTATGTTTTATCTAGGAAAATGGACTAGAGCAAGTAACATTAATTTTGTATTATTTGGGTTTATAAGATTGTGGCTTCATTACTCAATTTAAGCACATGTAACCCTTCTGCCAGGTGGAGCCAGCAGCAACGAGGGTCGGGTTCAGTATCTAGGGGTTCCTTTTCACCAATACAACACAAAACTGGCTCAAGCCCCCACCCAGTGACCTGGGACAATTACACCGCACCCCCTGGGCGCCTCTAAGAGGCAATACTTCCCCTCTCGTAAGCACAGAATCTGAGTGTAGCAAAAACTTTTAATAAAAGGAGGGGAAAAACTCAGCATTAATTTGGGAAAACACCACAACTAGGGTTTATAAACATAAACCATGAGCAAAAGACCCACTCCCAAGTAAGTTGGGCAGAGTCCTTTTCTTGTCAGGTTCTTAAGTCCAGCAACCCAAAAGTCCCTTTAACGTGCCCGTCCCTCCTCTGCATCCCACTCACAGTTGCTGTCCTGGGCTAGTGCTTCCCCAGAGTTCAGAGGTTCATCTGCAGAGTTCACTTCCCACCCTGGGTGGAAGGGGTGGGTAAGCTCTGCTGCTTTGGGCACTCACTCGCCACCCTACTGCCAATTGTCACACCTCTCTGTGGGGCTCTGCTCTGGCCCTCTTGGCCAGCCACCCTGCTGACCGCTCACCATGCCTCTCCGCCAGCCACCCACTCACCGTGCCTCTATGCCAGCCGCCCTGCTGGCCACACCTCTTCACCAGCCTCTCTGCTGGCTGCACCTCTCCACCAGCCGCCCACTCGCTGAGCCTCTCCACCAGCCACACAGCTGTCCAATCGCCAAGATGTCTTCAGGACCCACCACTTAACACAGCTCTCAGCTGTTAGTGGAGGAGTCTCATTGCTGGTGAACACTGTGCAGTCTCTTGCAATAGAGACACTGTCCCAAAGTAGGTCTGATACTTAGATCTAGGTATTAGTGATTTCAGCTCTGCCGCATGTAACATGACCCTCAATTGAGTCTAAATTAGCTCTTTTATTATACCATGGAAAGAGAGGCGGGGTCAAATGGTATCTAGGACCCTTAAACTGGACCCACACTAACAGGTATAAGTACCAGTCCCCACCCTCTTTTAACACATTGCATTTTGGAACCCATGTCCCCTGCCTAGCAAGTGCTGTTCAGCTGAGGGTAAGTCCCTCAATCGGCGTATGCCAGGTACAGTTCTGCTGCTCTCGATTCACACAAGCATAACAAGGAGACTGGGGAACTAACACCAGCCACAAGTGATCTTTTAGGCAAGCAGTCCCATCATGCTGAGCACCTAGGCAGGGTGGGTGTGCCCATGCAAATGAGATCAGCTCCTGAAGTCCTTTTCCACAACTCACCACTAGATGTCAGACGAGAGCTCATTCAGACTCTGCTTACACACTCTTTCCCAAATACTGCCTTATTTGCTCCTGATTCAGCCCATTTACACTTCTGGCCAAGCAAGAAACTACCAAATTATTAGGATTTTTGTTTTCAGTGGGACTTGTGCTCCTAAATCACACACTTTTGAAAATCCCACCCTTAATTCATTTGCAACTTTCCGAATATTACATGCAAAGCCTTTCAATCAATGTCCGTTGTTGCAATAATTATTCAGCAGAAGGCAGCACTCCATCCACCATAGTTTGTTGTTGAGATCAATTTATTTATAAAATTACCAGCACCTTATTAATGTAGATAACTTTTTAAAGAAGGTAAAAGCTACAGTCTGAAGAATACCACTGCTCTTCTAATCCATTTAAAACACCGTTTCATGTAGTGAGATTAGCCTGTGTGTACACGGTAAGTATCGAGTAAAATGTTTGTTACTGATCAAAGTCAGACTGAAGACAAGAGTGTTGCTCTTATATAAATGAATTCGATCTCTTTCACAATGAAGCCTACACAGTAAAGAGTGTCAAAAGCCTGTGATTAATTATTTGATGTTAACTTGTTTTTTTTAAAAAGGCAAACCAAGGAAGGGCTAATGGAGAGTCACTCCAGGAAATTTTCTTCCTAGTCTCTACATGGCAACTGTTTATAAAAGTTGAGTCCAAAAACAAAGTTGGGTTCAATATATGAAAGTATGAACTCCCCTGCGGAATCATAAAGAGACTAGCTAGTTCTAAGGAAATTAGCATTGTTATGCTAGCGCTCATTAACATTTAAGCATACAAACTCATTTGCATATTTATTCGTTATCTCATGTCTGAGTGTTATGTGAGCTCTTCTCCACAGTTCGTGTTCTTAGTTTTCTTTCCAGTTCCAGAGGCAAACATACTCATCAATGGATTTAAAAAAAAGTAGATGCCACCTGAATTATTAAACTGCTACTCTTATTTCTAATCCGTGTGCTCTAGTAGTATCATATTGAATCTAAACTGCACACAATGGCAATAATGCCAGGCAGTAATAGTGGATTTTTTACTTGCCACAGGTTGTCATTGAAGATATAATACTCATTTTCAAGAGAGCTTCCTTTTTCTTTTTTCTTTCAGGAAGCATTGTGAGTGTTGGTGACCCTAAGAAGAAATATACACGATTTGAAAAAATTGGTCAAGGGTAAGCACAGTTGGAGTTATATGTATAAATATGCGCCAAATATTTTGCTGGCATTACCTTATGTGATGTCAAGGGAGTTTTATATACATTCAGAATATTTGTTTCAATTGTTCTTGTTCTCTCCACATTGATCAGTATTTTCCTGCGGCCAAGAGGAGTCATCAAAGAAATGTTCATGATGGCTGGCTTGATTGCATAAGTTACTGGCACATGGCAAACTTGTCATCCCTCATCTGTGTGGTGTGGTTCACCTGCCTTCATGGAAGAAGCCAATTTTGATATGACCAAGAATTACATGGGCCTCCTAGAGAAAAGAAGTTTACCTTGTACTTTATTGCATAAAAAATGCCATTTATCATTTTATCTGATGGGTGTTATTGTACAGCTCAAAATGACATTAGTCAAAAATCATTTAGTGGTTAAAGAGAATATTTCAGGAGTTAGGTTTAAAATCATGTAATTTGAGAACAAAAATCAGAGGCTAAATAACTTTTGTTTCCCAGCATATATAATGAAAAGGATGTATACAGAAATGCAATCCATTCTGATGCACAGAATCCTCAATAGCTGGCCATAAAAGACAGCATTTGCTAGTAGTAAGAAACATGGTGTCTTCAAAGTGTTAGGCGTTTACCCAGAATGGAATCCCATGTATACTTTATCAGACTAGTAAGAACAAGGTAATTTTGAAATTGTGTGGTGTGTGACGTGCATTTTAAATACTAACGCTGACTACAGATAGGGTCTGATTCTCTTCTCCATCACAGCCAGTTATGCAACATTGTAATTCCATTGTTTTCAGAGGAGTTACTCCTGATTTACATCATGTAAGAGCAGAATTGGGCCTTCAGGTTACCAGCAATAATTATCACTGAATTAAGGGTACTGAGGTTAGCAGGTATCATTGTGCATTGTATATATTATTGGATTTGAATTTTCTGTGACTTCTGGTTGACTTGGAACTGGTATATGCAGAACAAGAAGAGACCATGTCTTTTCAAGCTCACATTGCTTTTTCTTTTAGATTTATAATAAAAAGACTCTAGTTTGAAAGGGCAGTTATGAGAAGACAATTTCAAATAATATCAGCTTTCATTACTTTCATTTACCTTATATCACTTAAAATAGATAAAACTACATCTTTATTCTGATTGTACAACATCAAATTGCTAGTTAGAGTTAAACGAGAAATGAAACATAATATGACCAATAATATAACAAAGCCGCAGTCCACCTTACAGGGTGCTCTAAATGGGTTTAGATAGGAACTTTTTGATCATCTTAAGTCCCAATGTGAGTATTTTCTAATGTCCATAAATATACATTTTAGAATGTAAATCTTGTAAACAGGGTCAAACCACATGTATGTAAGTAGTGAGAAATTAGTCTCTTCTTTAACTTCTTGAGTTCTTAATTCAATGAACTTCTGTCTTCCTATGCTTATGGTGGTGCCTCTTTATGGTATTGTTTTTGTGGAAATTCTCTGACCTGTGAAATCACAAATCTAATCACATGTAGATTAAGCACGAGGCATATTCTCACCAGAGCTGTGCATTACAAAGATGAGATAATTGCAATCCTGTGATGAGATAAACAAACACTAATACCATGTGTTACTGCAAGTTATTTACCACAGCCACAAAATATTATTTACAGAAGAATTAAAGTCTTTGCATTTCTGATAACCATCATGAAATCTTATGGGAAATCATAAGATTTTTTGCCTGGGTTGTACATTAAACAATGTATTATCATTGTAGAAGCAAATATCTTTCCAAGAGTTTAGAAGCGGGTATAGCTTTAATAGCCATTATTCTAACAATGTTCTTACTTTGAGCATCTAGAATAGGAGCATTATGTGTTATTCACTTTTACGCAAAACTTCACAGAAAATCTAAATTTAACATGCTGTACTTCAGTGTATTAGACAGCAATTTTATCAAAGAAATTGAGGCTGTTTCTTTAGTTGGGATTATGTGAATTTGGGGAGGGAGGGAGGAGGGGAGAGAGACACACACACCATGACCTTGCCTCTAAGTGGAATGTTTTGCTGAAAACAGCAAGCAATGGACACAAGGAAGGTCTATGTATCTATAGAAACAAACTCCTTCTCTCTGCATTTCTTTTTCTGTCCAGATACTAAAGAACAATGTTAAGACTGTAGCGAACACATTCTTCCTTTAAGCAGATCACTTTACCCTAGAACTATAGATAGTGACGAGTGCAGTGGTTGTCAGGGAACTGCAAGGCACATAAATGTTGCTATTACCAAAATAACTTATTTTGATGGCAAACATTTTGTTCCAAAATATGAACGTGCAAAGAAGTTTAGATAAAATAAGAACTGTCTGGAATTATTGCCCAAAATTCAACTTGAAATAGACCAGAACCATTTTGATCTCTTGTTAACTTCATATATATATATATAAGCTTCCCCAAAACACCCCTACAACCCATTTTACACAATGTTAAAGTTGTAAAGTCAAGTCAAGCTTTTAAAAGTTAGGAAATGACGCAATTAAGGTTGCTTGTGCATTTGCATTATGATAGTATTTAATTAAATGATCTCACACTTCTTTTACACAACTTACCCTGCCTCATTCAATGTCAGGAGGACAGCAAAAGTCACCCTTGACACTAGGGTAACCTACTTTCTTCCACCAAATTTCAAGTCCCTACTTCCAAACATGAACTTACTAAAGCGTCTCAATGAAACAGTTGTAGGATTTTTTTAACAGGCAAAATAACATTCTTGGAAATGGCTGAACTTTCAAAACAATTTTTTAGCTGAAGCTTAAAAAAAAAGTAGCCTGAGACCAACAGCCCGCATGGAAAATTTCATCCCAAATGATTGAAGTTGGAAAAGTTATAAGCACTTGGAAACAGGGTCTTATAATGAAAAATATTGAGCAGCCTTAACTATCAGCATCACTATCAACTTTCTTAAGAATTCCTGTTTGATTTTGTAACCACAGAATTTTGGATTAGCATCTGAATCATTGCAGGCTTCCCTGAAAGAAACTTTTTTGAGACACTCCCATCTTTTTTTAAAATGTGAAAAATATATAATGATTCAGATTAAGGACTTACAAATGCAGAGCAGTGTTTGCATTCAAAGAAAAAGCGTACAAAAACAACCCCTTTGGTTTTATGAGGACAGGACAGAAGTTTAATCTTATAGCCAAGATGAAAATATATTTTGACCGCTTTGATATCAAAGTTTCATTCCACGTATTTCACAAGTCTGGCAAAAGGGAATTGTAAATGCTCCTTTACCTTGCACTGAATACAGATCCCAAAAGAGAGCTGAAGCACGTGGGAAGTGAAGTCTGTTCTGAGGATGCTATCCACTCAGGCTTTGCTTTTCAAGTGAGACAAGGAGCTGATGTGCTTATTTACAGGAGGGGACATAGTAAATGAGATGATGTGGCTGTTTATGTATTTAGTTAATGTTAATGAAGATGACACAGCTTATTGAGCTGATTTCCTGGCATTTATTACAAATAATCAGTTAATATGATATTGAAGATAGAAATAGAATAGGAAATGAGTGGTTAGATCTTTCAGTAGCTGTTAATAAGGAGACTGGAGACTACAGGGGAAGACATGGTTACCAGGCAGACTTCAGTTGAAGAGGAGCTTTGGATGTAAGGAAAAGTGAATTGGATGGGCAATCACTCAGCAGTGCTCCATATGGCTAGTAAACAGTGTACATTAGTCAGCAGAGTCACACTCGGAGATAGGTGAGCTTCAGAGCTGAATCTTTTCTTTTCTTTTTTTTTTTTGGTGGGGGGGGTTGTCCTTGGTTTAGGATTGAGGACATTTCAAGATACCTAGGAAACATAGGTACGGCTGCTTGATAGAGAAGGCTACACTGGCTCAGATCAGTGTCTGGTTCCTATCTAAATTCTTAGCAGATAGCCTGGAGCCTACAAAAAAGCATCCTAATTCAAATAGCTGTTTTAAATAAACCCTAACAGGAGTGAGCTAAGGAGGTACAGCTCAGTATTAGCAACCCTGAATAAACTGTTGGATTTTTATGAAAACAAATTGGATTAATCTCCACAGTTAGTCATAGAAAAATGCATTTGCATTTATATTAAAAGAATGCATAGCGTGCCAAATGATAACATTGTTTCCAATACAGGCACTCAGTCTGTGGTGCACAAAAGAGTGAGCCTGGCAAATTAAAATGCTATGGAAATATTTCAGCTTCCAGGTGAACAGAACTAACATGAACGTCATGTAACGCTGGGCAACACTAACTGGTTTCAATTGAAATTAGCTGGTTTTCACTCAGAGTAAGTAAATGTTCCAGCTTCCCTTCCCAAAATTTCCATCCTGGTCCATCCACTTCTGCAGACAAGCAGGAAAGGATCTCTAGATGATCACAGTTTGAGACCCAATGCTTTAATTCAGGTGTCAGCCTCCAGTCGTGTTAACAAATGTTACCATGGCTCCTCGACATTTAAACCCATTAGGTGGTTTACTCTGTGTATTACCTCTTCCCAATTCTAGTCATCCACAACACTGTAGGGAAAGAATCTTTCTTAATCATGAACAGATGGGGAAAAAACAGACTGTCTAATCTGCATATGCCGATCAGTGTGTCATTTTATTTTCTGGTGGCTCTATGACAGACTCCAGATCTGCTTTGAAAATGAAACGTGAATGTAAGGGCGATGAAGGATTCAAGTGTCTGACACCCAAAAATAGGAAGCTGCCGAGTGACTTGACGTGCTTAGGAATCTGGGGTTTCTTATTTATTTATTTGTATTCATTTTTAGGAGTCTAGGACTTCTCACCTAGCAGAATTTTACAAATAAAATTAACATAATCTCTAAATGCATGCATACAATTAAAAATCACTTAGCGCAATATAGCAAGTTAACTCAGGGCCAGCCCGAGGCCTCAGAAGATCTCTGCCTCAAGAAGAACCTCAGGCTTCCTAAACCATCCATCCATGTTGTGAAGATCAGCAAGCTCTGCTTCTGAGGAAAACGTTTAAAATATCAGGAAACCTGTGCAATGTTGAAAAACCAAAAGAGAGCTAATAGAAAATGGGATGTTGAGAACAGGAAATAAACTTTGCAGTGCTTCATCCAAGAAGCTAGGAAAAAACATAAGTGCTCAACTCAACCACATTTAAATCTCTCCTAGATGTTTTTCATCAATGTTAAGATAAACCTTTAGGAAAACTGAGATATTGTCAAGGGTTGCTTGTTGCTTTAAGACTAAAGAAACCAAACAGCACACTACAAGCAAACACACTGTAGGCTGTAATCTTTGGGTAGTAAACTAACAGCATCTCAGGCACTGATAATCCTTAGTTTGTGACTCCTGGAAGATCTACAAGGGGAATCCTTTTCCCTAATTTTTGCCTGCTTTCTTATCCTCCACTGCCAGAGTCCCCAGAGCACTCCTAGGAAAGGAGGACTGAGCACAGCTCCCTCTGAAGCCTATAAAGTGTATCCCTAAATCATCTGGAGGGGGCACAGGTAGAACTGGTTGGGAGATGTATCTTATTTCCTGCAATAACAAAACAGAAGTAAATGAAAATTTTTCATTTTTTGTCACAATTTGGTTGTGTAAAATTTTTTGGGTTTTGGAAGAAAAAACAACCCTGAACATTTTTTGGTTTTTTCATTTAAAAAAAAAGGGAAAAACAATAAAAAGCATTTTTCATAGAAAAAAATGCTTTTTTTTTTTTGGCCAGGTCTAGTCACAACAAATGACTCAGAGTGCTCCTTTCACTCAGGTGCTGAGCTTGGGATTTTATCTTGCATCCTTTGCATGGTGCGGTGGCTTGTTGTACACAGCCAAATACTGTGTTGGCTGGATAAATGTATTTTGTAAACATCTTAGGCGGTGATATGGTGCATGCATTTAACTTTGCTCAAAGGCACTGGACATCTCC
The DNA here is from genome assembly GCF_016161935.1 of Mauremys reevesii. Classification (NCBI taxonomy): domain Eukaryota; kingdom Metazoa; phylum Chordata; order Testudines; family Geoemydidae; genus Mauremys; species Mauremys reevesii. The sequence goes on along the minus strand of NC_052631.1, from coordinate 85,599,174 downwards.
TCACTTCTTGGCTGCTGTTTTTTTCTAGGGCATCGGGTACTGTTTATACAGCAATAGACATTGCCACAGGACAAGAGGTGAGTGCTAATATTAAATCCAGATTCTTATGTAATTCTTCAATATTTTTTCTTTTATCATGAATATTATGTCATACTCATTGTTCACATATAGCTTAACATTAAGGTATCAGTTACTTTGCTTTGCTATTGATTTAAATAGAACCAGAATCTCACCTTTAGTATGGCCAGTTGTTAAGTGGAATATTTTCCCTACCTACTCTTTCCTCAAACAAGTTCTTGCATCCTTTTAGATTTTATCTATCCCAACTAGCAACCTAGACTATTCCAGCATTCCTGGTTGTATTGCGGTATAGAGCGAAATCTGTAAAGGCATCCCAGATAACACCTATTGCTGGTTTACATATAGTTTTTGTTACTGATTTAACTACACTGGTTTTAGAAATTGATATAGGTAAAGATCCTGTAGTGTGGAAGCAGTTATACCAGTATAAAGGTATTTATATCAAAAGAGCTTATATCTGTAAATTTACAACACAAAAAACTTGTGTAGATCAGACTTTAGATTAGTGAGAATATAGATTGTGCATCCTCTAACCTAACTACAGACTTATGGATAACCCCAGGCTTGAAGATACCCAGGGTTTGTCAAACAGTTCAGCCCATCTCTAATTGGTATTAGGAATAAATACGGTTCATTGCAGTGACCTGAGAAAGTTGTCCAATAGCATTATTAAGCACTGCCAGAAAGTGTAACCAGAAAGAATATGAAAAGAGAAGTTATATCCTGCACAGAAGGACATGCTAGCTCTGTCTTAATTACTGAATGTATTAACACAACAACCTGTTGTCAGATTAGCTGATGGATGTTTCCGTCACTTGATTCCAATTTATCTTAATAATTGATTCAACTATAGTAATAACCCTTAACACTTATCTACAGCACTTTTCATCTTCAAAGTGCATTGCAAATATTAATTAAAGACAGAGCATTATTAAGCCACAATTTTATATTTTAGTGACATTGAAGTTGGTTGACCCAGACCATTAAAAACAAGAAAACTCAAAATTAAAGGTAAAGATCTGTCCTTAAAACATCTATTTATGCTTAGGTCATGTCTCACAGTACAAGACACTACACATTGATCTAATCGTGACCTTGCAATAGCTGGTCACGGTGCGGGGAGTGGAGAATGAATGAGATCTTAAATTAAGAATGTCTTGACTTTGAACTTCCCAAGTTTTGCTACTTTTAGTTGTCACCTTCATGTTCATTTCTTCTTTTTTTTCAAAGCAAAGTTTTTTAATTTATATAAAATCCTGTATAAAGGTCAACATTTGCAAGATTAGGTGACTAAAGTGAGACCCCTAAAGCTATATTTAGACATCCAAATAAAAATGGCATGATTTTCAGAGGTGCTGACCACCAAAGCATCCAGCGACTTCTCCCAGGATCAGACACAAACACATTAAACTGATTATGTGACTAATATACAGTAATGGGATTTGTATACGGGTTCCTGTACCCTTTAGAATGGTTTAGAATAGTTAACGTCTACCATGAAAATAGATGTTTAGGCCCCAATCCTGCAAACGTCTACACACGCGCTTAATTTAATCACAGAAATAATCCCATTGACTGACTGCTCATGTGCTTAACTTTAAGCACATGTATAAGTGCTTCGAGTATTGGGACCTTACCCAGTTCTTGTGGGAGGGGTCTATTTGAGGCGCCTTGTTTGGATGCCTTACAGTTCCTGCTCACTTGCATTCCAGGGGAGCGATTTCTTAACCAGGTTCAAAGAGGCCAACACAGAGCTGGAGTAGTGGCCATGAAAGGCTGCTTGTCCCAGGTTAGAAAGGCTGGATTCCATTCATTCCCCATTCAAACCCTTTGTTTTTTGGATTGGAGTGAATTTTGCCTCCGGTGCATATTATAGATGGGACAGATAACAGTTGCCTGACATTTTCTATTATAAGCCCTTGTTTTCAGTTGCCAGAGATCGGCTGCAGGCCACATTATTTCTGAAATTTTTTTAGACAAAATGGTTCAGCCATCTCTGAGAATGAGGCTATTGAAAACTACATTATTTTGTCCATGTTTAAAAATTCTGGCAACCTTTTCTTTGAGAATCTCTAGTGTCTCCATGCTTTGGAGCAGGGACTTGAAAGTTGGCCTTTCTATCAGGGATGTGCCTTTGCATCCCATTTGATAATCTGCTCAAATTTGGCAATGTTATAAGCGTTTGAAAAATCACTATGTGTGCTCAGAAGAGATGTCTTAGATTTTTAGCAGTTCATTTCCCCCAGATTCTGTCAGCACTGGGCATGCTCCAGCTGGGGTTGAGTAGCACTTTCCTTGAAGTTGCTGCTGTGGGCTGGGCCCCAGGGATGAAAGCAGAGAGACAATTACCACTCCCGCACGCCCAACGCTGGGTCCAGGCAGTGTGGAGAAGGAAGCTGCCTAATTCAAATGTGATGGGGACAAGAGCCAGGCTTGGGGTGAGGGTTAGGAGTAGATTCAGACAAGGAGGGTGGTGGATGGGGAGAAAAAGGGGAAACAGGGAGTAGGGATTGGGGGGAAACTGGGACTGGCTGGGCAAAGAGTGTGAGACTGGGATCTGGGTTGGGGAAGACTGGGACTGTCTGTGCAAGGAGACTGAGACTGGAAACCAGTGTGCAGGGGGAGAACTGGGACCAGCTGTGCAAGGAGAATGCGACAAAGAGTTGGGGAGAAGGGGGAGACTGAATGAAGAGCCCATGGAGGAAGACAATGAGGAGGGGGAACATAAGCAAGGGAGAGGTGGGAAGGTGACGGAAGGCCAGGGGTGGGAGGGAAGGAGATAGATTGGATGAGAAGCCAGGTTAGGGTGAACTGGGATTGGCTGGGCAAGGAGACTGGGAACTCAGGGGAGGGTGAAGACTGGGACTGGCCTGGAGAGTCTAGATGGAGAGACTACGACAGGTTGGTCAAGGAGAGTGGAACTGGGATAAGAAGCCTGATGAGTGGAGACTGGGACTGGGTAGGTGAAGAGAATGGGACTGGGATGAGCAACCGGGGTGGGGAAGAAGAGACAAGCCCGGGGTAGGGACAGTTCAGAGGACATGGCAAAAGAAGTCATACTTGGGGTGGATATGGGCAGAAGAATCTGCAGTCTGGGATGGAACCCAAGTTTTGCCTCTCACCATTCCTCTGCTATTTACAAACATCTGTGAAACCCGCTGGCAAAGTATCTCATTCCCTTCTAACATAGATTGTCATCCTCTATGTGGACCAAATTTTGCTATCAGCTACTTCATTAGCTCAAGTGGCAGAGCTCTGTGTGGTGGCTCTAGAGATTCTAACCCTGCTGATGACCTACCATGGTGCCAGTATGATGCTATGTGATGGAATATCTGGGTGGTGGGGGTTACAGGTTTTTGTTTGTTTGTTTGTTTTTTACAAACCTAGAAAATTGCACACAAGACTTCATTAAAAGACTGTTATTTAGGTTGCCAAATCAAGCACTCAAGTTAGGAAATGCCAGAATTAAGTATGTCTCTTCTGCCTTAATAGTGTTCTTTTAATGTCACTTTTTGTATGAATTTGATATATGCATTTTATATAATTTATGTAAGGGGAATAAATAATCTTCCCTGGGGAGAATAGTTATTGAACTTGTATTGTTGCCATACTATTGCAAGATGGTTTTATTTTTTTATTTTAATCAAAGTACCAAAATCACTAATTACATGCAAAAATGAATGCAATGAATTGAGGACATTTTGGAATAAGCGAGGACTGCAGAAAGTTAATGATATTAAGTAGCAGATGCCATTTTTAAGGCTGTTTTATGTACCTTACACAATAAGACGTGTAAGGCAGTGTACTCTGTAATTGGCACCCAAGTAGCAGGTGAAGTAGTGTGGATTTCAAAGTATAAAGCGTAGTATTGCAATGCAAGTTACTGAGCCCTAATAAAGGGACAGTTTGGTATAGTTCTCAGCTGCTCTGAAACATACGGTCTCAAACACATTTATTTCTTTTTCATTCATTGATGTTATTCAACTTAGTATGTAACAAAATGTCATTGTAGGTGGCCATAAAGCAAATGAATCTCCAGCAGCAGCCTAAAAAGGAACTAATTATTAATGAAATCCTGGTCATGAGGGAAAATAAGAACTCTAACATTGTTAACTATTTAGACAGGTAAGTTGTGCCAGTCGTTAGCATTGTAGAGCTTGTTTATATACGGTGCGTCAAAGATTTAGCCAGACCATTTTTTTTAAATTTTGTGTGCAAATGACCATTTGTGCACACAAAGCTGATCACTGAACATAAGGATCCATTTACACAAGCATACAGAAAACTCTCCTTCATGTGTGCATGTGAAAGATTCCCGCAAACTATGGAGACACAAGTTTTGAAGATTTTGACCAGCACGTGCCTTTACTGAAAACAGTATCAATAACTACATAAATCTGCACATTTTATTAGTAGGACACATTCTTCCTATTTTATAAAGTGGGCACTGGCATATAGTGATAGAATCTATGTCAACTGGTGCTTCCCACTAGGATACCATTCATGTAATTTCAGTGAAGACAAGATTCCTGTTGGGATTTTTTTCATTTTTTTTAAATGTTCATGTTTAAAGCACTTCAGAAACTGATGCTTTATCAGTTTTAAAATTGTTTTTGTATATCCATGGATGCTTCAAAAATGCACTCAAAAATGTTCTTGCTGTATTGTCACTTCTTTGCTTCTGAAAAACGTTACAGCTACTGCTGGATTGTGTTTTCTGCAGGCAGCACATGAAGGATTTCCTTTCCCTGGCTTTATATTATTCAAGGTTTTCCAAACTGTTGATCAAATTCCATCTTCAGACACCATTGGCTGCTGTGCATCTTATACCTTTTGTCGTTAATGGTTATATTTCTATATAAACAAGTAATGTGAGATGGCCTAGTTTTTAACATCCTTTACATTTTCTAAACTGCATTTTTACTATCTAAAGCCTGCTGAATAGTTAACGTAATTGCCTATAATGTATTACCTTTTCATTTGGACTACACACATTCTTCTAACACTGTGAACAGTTAATTATATCTGTATCAGAGGGGTAGCCGTGTTAGTCTGGATCTGTAAAAGCAGCAAAGAGTCCTGTGGCACCTTATAGACTAACAAATGTATTGGAGCATGAGCTTTCGTGGGTGACTACCCACTTCGTCAGATGCATGACACATGCACACATGACACATGCATCCGACAAAGTGGGTAATCACCCACGAAAGCTCATGCTCCAATACGTCTGTTAGTCTATAAGGTGCCACAGGACTCTTTGCTAGCTGGTTATCAATGAAAAATGCCAAATAGGCAAAGTCATCTGTGAGTTTCTTTTTGTCAAAACAGCTCTGTAAATAGTTGTGCTCACTGATGTGGTGGTGTGTTCATTTGCTTGTTTCAGCTACCTAGTCGGCGATGAACTTTGGGTAGTTATGGAGTACTTGGCGGGAGGCTCTTTAACGGACGTGGTTACAGAGACCTGTATGGACGAAGGACAGATAGCAGCTGTCTGTAGGGAGGTAAGAGGTGCCATGCATGGATGTGCTTGCTAGGATAGTGTGTAATGGTGTGGTAAGAATGTAAAGGATAAACAAAGATGTATTTTGAGATAAGTTGTCTTTGTAATATTGGAGAAGGAAGAAGGAAATCAGATCTATGTTCTGCTGAAAAATGTCATCCTTGTAGTAAAGTTCAGTTCTGATGGCACTTGTTGGTGATTTGGTAGTGTTTAGCTTTGCTTCTTTGAATGTTTACCTGCGGAAATTCAGCAGTGCACCTTATTCCTTGGCCTTTAAAGGGAAATAGTCTTGCCAGAGAATGTAAAAAACTGCCAGTAAAAACAAATGCTAATTTGTTCAAGTATGAGAAATTATGTGACTAAAAATATTTTAAAATCTGCCGTAGGTTGTAACCCCATAGTCTTTGTCATGCAGCGTTTTGCCAGTAGTGATCCAGTTCATACTGAAAGAACTTCTTTTCTTTTCTGGCAAATAATAGTTTGTCATATGGGATAGAGATGGCAAAATTCACTGTAGCAGCAATCATTCCGTCTGTGCTTCCAGGCTATAGTCTGTAACAATAATTGACATTTCTAATTCAAAATCTAATGTGCCTTCATTTAGAAAGTTATTATTCTAATAGTGTTGAAGCAGCAAGCTACTTCACTTGACAGCACAATATTCTGCCATTACTCACAATTCATCTAGAAATTACATCTTTTAATGATATTTTTATCCCCCCATATAATGAAATCAGGCCATTAATTTTTACCTTTATGTTCCTTTTTTATATCAGTGCCTGCAAGCACTGGATTTCTTGCATTCAAACCAAGTGATCCATAGAGACATCAAGAGTGACAACATTCTTCTCGGGATGGATGGATCTGTCAAATTGAGTAGGTGTTCTTGCTCAGGTGGCATTATTCCAGTGGTGGTTGTGGAATTGCTAACTGACTGCTAGTTATCGGAAGGAAGTGATAGTACATTGGCCACTGCAGCCAAGAAATGTTTCATTTTAGAATAATTTTAACACCACGGGGATATCTCAGAACCTCAGAATTTTGAGGTGACTCAAAATTATTTGACTATATTCGGAGCCCAGAGTTCTGATCTAAGGGCCTGAAAGACATGGAGTTTCTTACATAAATAAGAGCTGTAGAGTCCAACTTTGTTAAAAGAACTGAAATGGTCAAATTCAATAGTTGTTTGGCTATATCCTGTTATGTAAGCAAGAGCGTGGCCATGTTTCCAGCCAGATACCTTGATGCATTCTTGTGCGGAGCATGGAATGTTTGTATTTGTTTGCTTCATAGCCCAAGTTGGTGTTAACGGTATTTTTTTCCTTCTCTGCAGCTGATTTTGGGTTTTGTGCTCAGATCACACCTGAGCAGAGTAAACGGAGCACAATGGTGGGGACTCCCTACTGGATGGCACCGGAAGTAGTGACAAGGAAAGCATATGGCCCCAAAGTTGACATCTGGTCATTAGGGATCATGGCAATAGAAATGGTGGAAGGAGAACCCCCGTACCTTAATGAAAATCCTCTCAGGGTAAGGTGCAAGCGGAATCGTATAGCACTGGCCTTCTATGCTGTCCCACTTTTAGATGCAAAATCCTGTCCAAACCACACAAGCTCGATATCGTTTCAACAGTATCATTGCAGCATACCAGTATACACTGTTGCTATAGGCACATAAATGAGGGAAGAGAAGTGACATGGAGTTATTCTCAATATGTGTCATTTTTGCCTTCAGGGCTGCTAAAAAATTCTCAGTATGTCTGCTTGTTTTCTGAAAGCTCCTTCTGCTGTATCTCTGATGACAAGAATCTTTCTGAGTCCAAGTTTCTCCAGCTGATGGAGTCTTGTGAAAAGAATTTCAACCAGAACGGGAGGGAGGAGAATTTTCCCAAACACAGATCAGTGTATATTTGTTAAATAAATGAAATGCCTTATCTTATAGTGAAATCTGTAATTACTTATTAGTAAGTGCAGTTTTAAAGTTACGTTTTAACACAAATATTGGTAGTAAAAAAATTGGGGCATTTATACTATGGAGCAGTTCACATTTTTGTCCTAAGAAATTTAGTCCTTTCCTATGTTAATCAATTTGCATATTAAATGAGTGAATATTAAGGGACAATCTTACATAATTGTATGGCTGAACGAACACCCAGTTAAACACTTGCCTCCTTCCCTGGGGTGGATTCCTGGAGTGGTACAGCAGCCCACGTTTACCAGAGGAAGTACAGCTTGTATCTCCTATCCCGTGGCATGAGGAGGAATTCAGACCATGGATTAACATTTCATAAATAATTCTAGATTTGCGTAGAGAGAATATCAGAACAAAGCATGGCCTCTAGGTTCTCTCCTGGGGTACGTCTATGCTGCAGCAAAAAATCTGCGGCACCAAGTCTCAGGCCTTGGGTCAGTTGACTCGGGCTCAGGCAATGGGTAGGGTTGCCAGTTTTGGTTGGACGTATTCCTGGAGGTTTCATCACATGATAATCTTTAATTCCTGGGGACTCCAGGACAGTCCTGGAGGGTTGGCAACCATAGCAGTGGAGTCAAACATTGCAGTGTAGACACCTGGGCTTGGGCCGTAACCCAGGCTCTGAGACCCTGCCCCCTTATGGGGGCTCGGAGCCTAGGCTCCAGCCCAAGTCCAAATATCCACACTGCAGTTGTATAGCCCCGTGAGTCCAGGTCCCACAAGCCAGCGTCAGCTGACCCAGGCCAGCCTTGGCCGTGCCACAGGCCTTTTATTTCAGTGTAGACATGCTCACAGGTTCTGATCTGTGATATCCAGCCTGCACACATCAGCCCACAGACCGCTGCCTCTGAACAAACTGGTAGATGAACAAAAATAACGTTGGAGGCGAAACTGTGTTGGTCATGGCCATTAAGGAAAAGAACAATAAGGATGAAGCCGCCCTTAGGGCTTTAACAAACTTGACGTTGCAGAGCCTTTTGCAAAAGGTTCTCGATTCTTTTGGAAAGCCACAGTTTGGGGGTAGGCGGTGCTAAGTGTGGAAGGGCTGCACGGTGGGCTTTCCTTCGCTTGGACACCATAATTTGCACCTGCAGAATGCATCTGTCCAGTGCTTTCTGCACCACTGCACGGAGGCACTGTGAGGGAAGGGACATGGCGAGTGGATTGATAATTACTAAGTGGGAACCCCACCTCCAAAAGGCCAGGGCAGTGGACACTATTACTGCAGCCCTGGGGCTAAAGCAGTGGCCTCTGAACAGAACCAGATGTGCTCTGCTCCTTTGTGGGGAGAATGATTCCATACTCCATCATCTTCCTCAGGGAACCCTTGCAGAAACCTTCATGCCCAGGATTTGGCCTAAAATCTGGCAAGGAAAATTAGCATCACTGAAGTCTCCAGCTGGCCCTCTGAAATGCAGCTGATTTTCACCTGCTGCAATCTCCCTACTGTATGATATCAGCGAGCGGATTAGGATTCCTCTAGAAGCTGCAAATCAATTATTGCAAAGCTAATTAGGCTTCTCATCTGTGACTGCATTCAAATTCAGTTATACCTCTTCCCACCCAGGTTACATCAAAGAGGTGGTCTCTCTCCCTGCTGAAGTTATGATTTCTTGGCAAACTCTAATTCCCGGAAGTAAACTCTTCGGGGCATCCTCAGTGACGGGTCCATGCCTCTGAAACCAGCTCCCATGGATGGTCTGGGGAGCTTCTAGGCATAGACCTGTTTGGCCAATTTGCTGGCAGATTTATAGGTCATTGTAATGGTTGTGTTTAAGGGTTTGTCTGTGTTCAGGGAGTTCTGCAAAGCTTTAAACTGAAGGGTTGATACTTTATTTTGTGAATAATTGTTTTAATAATGCAAGGTGCCCAGGTGCTTTAGTTGCTGGCACCAATATAAATGTATAAATAAATAATAAAGGCATTTAAAGGTCATTAATCATCGTCAGAGTTAATAGCCGTCCTGATGCAAAAGCCTGTGTCATTTCCCAGGCGCAGGGGAAACGCATTCCACTTTGAACTACAAGTGTTCAGAGACAGTCTATGACACGTGCCCTTTTCTGGCCTCTGGAGATCCTGATTTGCTTCCAGTTTCATGAATACAGCCTGCAATAGTGTTACTCTCTTTTCACAGTGATTTTCACTGTGCCAGACGTGCACTCAGGCCCTGAGATACAAGCCTGAGTGCACAAAAACACAATATACTTTTAAATCCATGTTGGATCTCCCAAGCTTCAATTAAAAACCCCCATTTTTCTTCTTTTTTATCTGTGAGTCACCTGTTGCAGTAATTGCATTAATTTTCATCAAAAATTGCAAAATATTTCTAAAGTGCTTTGGACGCTACAGTTCCCAGCCTGAGTCTCCTCATAAATTGATCCTAACACACGTGGGCATGAAAATGTGACCCATATAAGGTTTGTATCTAACTTTCCCAAATCGCAGCTATAACTATCTGCTGAATCCTTCCTGGTTTTTTCTCTATGCCAAATGCTTACTGCCCCTTTGCAGTTCAGTTACTACCAATGTGAAATCTGCTCACTTCCTATATACTGGACATTTTTTTCCTGCCCTGCTTTGCAAGACATAAATGATACAATTCCCTCCTTTCCCACTTGCCCTGAAATATTAAAAAAGTGGAATGCCTGGCTAAGGATGACTATTCCTCATGACTCATGTATTGTGATGAAATCAGCACAGTGAGTCAGCTTCTAAAAGGGCTACTGCATTTCACCTGCAGCTCCTGTTTGACTTGGAATTCAAAACAGGGCAGATGCAACTCGTATATCGATACTAAGCCTACAGCAAACAGAAGGGGATCAGTAAGTTTTAAAGTCCACTGGAAACAAAAAAGTCATCTGACCTCTTGAATAGCTCCAGTCTGGATGGAGTCATTCAGGTGATAAAAGCTGAAAATGATCAGTTCAGCTATGAACTGGGCAGTCCTCAGACACAGTGGCACAGGTTTGAACAATACCAGTGTAAATCCATAGATAGCTGCAAAGTCAAATTTACTCTGGATGGATAGTGGTGTAAATGAAACCTGAATCTGTCCTGACATTCTAGGTACCCTCTAAGATCAAAGCAAATATCTGCTTGAGTAAGGCAGTTGCTCTAAAAGGGTAACTTTTAGGCCTAGGAAGCCTTGCTCTATGTTTAAGATGGTAATAAAAGTGGATTTGGTGACTCTCTGTTTGAATGCTAATAGGACAGAACTGGTACTATTTTAACAGAAACATTGTTTTGGGCGGGAGGGGGGGGGAGATTTCCAGGCCTCCTCCTATTCTGAAAGTCCAAGTGCAAAGAGTTGGTAGGGTTCCATAGGTCCCTTTTGTAACCTACTAAAGGATTCAAACTGTCAGTGTCATAACAACATCCTGTAGTCGCATAACAGGCTTGTGCTATAGGTTTTCAACTTTCTAGGCCTCTATCACAAGTGAAATGTGTCTAATGATCTTCACTCAGGCCTCATTGGATATGTTCCCTTTGCAGGATATCCAGAGCGAACATATTGGGTTTTGGAGAGCAGAATGAAAGTACAAGACATTGTTAGAGGTCCATAGATGTGTCCTCAGCTCATGACAAACCTATGCTGCTCCTTATCCAGCAGCATTAAGGACCGTATTTTCAAATATGAAGGGGCACAAATGCATGTGCAATTGTGTGCCATGCTTCTATTTGTTGATGATGTGGTTGTGTGCACAAACTGAGTTTTTGTGCGTTCAAATGACCCAGTGGATGCTTAGTCAGGGCTCCATGGAACTTGCTGTGGAATTCAACCCTTGCCACTGAATGCTTAGCTTGCTTCAGAATCTTAGCTTTCACCTTTATTTTTATTTTGTTCCAACTATGTTTCTACGCCTTTGGGTTTAGAAGGTGACTTTGAAAATGTGAAACAAGCATAACGCATATAGTTCTAGCTTTCTGAGTCTTCAGACTCCCTGAAACAATCACTTTTGAAGTGTGAACTAGCTCGTTCATCTCAATGGGCTGCATACTCTGAAACAAAGAATACAGTTGAAATGTCTGCATTAACTAGTTAGTTTCTTAGCCCTGGTCTACACTATAGAGTTAGGTAGATGCAAGGCATCTTAAATTGACCTAACTTTGAAAGTGTCTGTACTAAAATTTTGCTCCCGCCGATGTAACTCGCTCACTACACCGACTGAATAACTCCACCTCCACGAGAGGTGTAGAGCCAGTGTCAATGTAGTTAGGTCGATGCAGTGTCAGTGCAGACACTGCGTTGATTACATCAACTGTTGCTGGCTTTCAGGAGCCATCCCACAATGCCCCACACTGACAGTTCAGTCGGTGCAAGCGCTCCTGGTGAGGACGCACACCGCTGACACAAGGAGCAAAGTGTAGACGTGCACAAGTGATATCATTACTGTGACGGCTGTATGCTGACATAAGTTAGGTCAATTTAATTTTGTATTGTAGACATGCCCCTATACTTTTGCCAAAACATCCAGCTAATGTGCTCAGCCAGCAGTCCCAAACTTCCCACCCCTCCCCCTGGTGATCAGAGCCCCATTGTCACTTGCCCCGCTGGCAGAACCTTCAGTTTACTCTCTAGCAACTTGTACCATGCAGCTGTCCATCTACTTTGTGTACCTGGTAAGTGGGCATGCAGAATGGGCATGCAATTGTAGGTATTTTGAAAATCAAGTCCTAAATTTCCCTATTTTCCTCTCTGAATTGATAACTGGTGCACTGCACTTGAGTTATGATACAAAATCACAGTGATAACCAGTTGTCCAGAATGAATGGAAGTATCTACTGCATCACTCTGTCATATGGAAGCGGTGTTTAAGGGAACAGTGAGCGCTGCAGACATGCACTTGGATTATTCCTTGTTTCTTTGAAATATGTGTTTAGACCTGCTCTACACTTTAAATGTTTTGCCACTCCTCCCCCATTGCAGGCACAACTTATGCCAGCAAAAAATTGCTTTTGTTGGGCTAGAAAATGCAATAAGCTACATGGACAAAAGCCATTTATGCGTCTACACTAGGGTTTTTGCCAGCTTAGAAGTGTCACTCAAAAATCACACCTGTAACTGACATTGCTTTGCCAGCAAAAGTTGCGAGTGTAGACCTGGCCTTAAACAGGAATACATATTAGACGTTGAGGTTAATAGGTGAAACCCTCTGGTTTAATGTTTCTCTAGGCTTTGTATCTGATAGCTACTAATGGAACCCCAGAACTTCAAAATCCTGAGAGACTCTCTGCTGTGTTCCGAGACTTTCTGAACCGCTGTCTGGAGATGGACGTAGACAGACGAGGGTCTGCCAAGGAGCTTTTGCAGGTAAAATGGGCACAGGTGTGGGAGGTGATTGCAAAGTGAAAAGTCCGTGTCAGTGGTGGCATTTGTGTCCTCCAAATATGGAGCCCCACTAGCTATACAAGGAGTTGGTGTAGTCGGATCTTCATAGTGCATTACACTTCAAGCTTGGCACTTTTCACACCGGCAATAGCTGTTCTGTAATGTGTATCATTTTCCTTTTCAGAACCAGGTAACGGCATTTGAATAGGGCAGGGAAACGGGGGGGGGGGGTGAGATGGGGCTGATGCTCCTCCACTTACCTGGGTTCAGTTAAGGAGGAAATCCTTTGAAGTTAACCAAATCTGAAACACAGGTGTAAATGAGATGAGAGTCTGGCCCCAGAGATGAGAGGCCAATGTGCACTCTGTCACCTAGCACCCTGTAGTCTGAATTTTGCCTTCATGCAAAAGGCAACTGATGTGAACCTGCGTCTCAGAGGTTCTGAATACAGGATCTGGGCCTGCAATAAGATTGGGCCAAATTCATCCCTGGAGTCGCTAGAATTGCACCAGAGATGAATGTGTCCTTCGCGTTTTGAAAAGTTCCATAGTATTGTGTCTTTTTAAATTAGAGCCTAAGTATGGTGCAAGCACAACAAAAAAGCTGCTTGAAAGTTAGGGTAAATGGGCTGTGAATGGAAAATAATGAATAATTTTTCTTTCTGTTTCTGTTTTTAATAGCATCCATTTTTGAAATTAGCCAAGCCTCTCTCTAGCCTGACTCCTCTCATCATTGCAGCAAAGGAAGCAATTAAGAACAGCAGCCGCTAGCATTGTGGACTGGCTTTACCCCAGGCCAGATCCCTCCAGAGCAGGACTGAACAAAACTCTGTAAAACCTCAATTCTTGTGCTGCAGGACAGGCAGACATAAGGACAAACGAACAGTCACAGTCATGATGGAGGCCAGCTGTTTTCCAGCTCTTCGAGGACTAGAAACCTATCATGTGTCTTCTTCCTGCTCTCTGATTTCTTAATTTATTTCTCAGATGAAACAGGGCCCAAAACCGAGCTGCCAGGACAGAAATCGCCTTGTTGTCTCAGCCATCTCCACGATCAAATGAACTCAGTAGCGAGACTCCCAGTGACCATCCTGTGCATTTCACTGTTAAACGATTGGTTGGTTCTTAAAGATTCACAATCACTTTTCTGAGTTTTTTGGTTTGGTTTGGAATGGAAGAAGGGTCCCTCCTGCATTGAGAAACCTCCTTCAAGCTGAGTTGTCTTTTGAATACAACCCATTCGCTAGTATTTGCCCATTCATGGTACTGTTAGATGGTAAGGATGAAAGTGAAAGTGCTTTTCCAGCCAAAAATAAATCAGCCGCCGAGCAGGAAGAGCATCCTGATGAGATACACGCTTTCAACCGTGAACATACAGAGTTTGGGTCCTTGGCAGCATGATTTGTGCAATTAACAATGGTACTTTTGCCTTGGTGAAGTTCTTGTAAACTGAAAAACAGAAAGGTCAGCAAGTTTGCTCAGAAAGGGCTCGTCTGCTACAAAGCTGTAATACAAATGGCGGCCCAGTCTTGCTAGGTGCTGAATCTCTCCTGCAAAGTGCTCAGCACACAACTTCCCCATCGGTGAGATAGAAGGGCAGTTGAGGATGCTCTGCCCCTTTGCAGACGGGAGGCACTCAGCACCCTGCGGGATTACACCAGCTGTTCATAGCATGAGACCCTAACCAACAGTAGGCTGAAATCTGCTATCGGCTGCCTCCATGCCACTGCAGCCCTATTTAAATTTGGGTTTGCACAGATGTAATAGAGGGGCAGAATTCAGCCTAGCGATTCTTTGAACCGAGTTTGCCCATCCCCATGGCTGGCGTTTGGAAAGGACAGGTAGCATCTGTAAAATTCCCAATCAATTAGGCAGCCCAGTGCTCTAAACTGTTACTCCGATGAGTGCCCCTTAGTCATGTGAATAATCCTATTGAGCTCTGCTGCCAATGCAACAAAGGATGGTGGAGGAAATGTATTTAAACAAGCGGTTTTGTAGTGCTGGGTGAAGGGAGGGAAAGGTAAATGCAGACTAGAGTACATCAATACTCTTAGGCCATAAACTGGGTCAGCCTTTACCTCTCCCCTCAATGCATGCACCAAACTCACCTTAATGCTAGTATGTGTATGTTGAGGAGAGAATAATGGCTGGAAATGACTGAGGATTGTACTGGCTCATAAATTTATTTGTAAAGGAGCAGAATAGCTTAATTAACAATTTGTATTATGTGAACGGACAGACCTGGTTGGTGTTCACTCAGCAAAATATTTGCTGCTGGATTTTAAGGTTAATACTACATTTAAAAATCAAAGCCCTTCGAAACAACAGTAGGATGTGGCTATTGGTAGTGGGGAGCCCGCCTCTGTAAAAATAATAATAAATCCTCGAATGTAGATCAACGTGACTTCACATTCAGTTTCCGATACTGCAAGGAGCTGAGCGTTCCTGAGAGGTACTAAGCATCCTCAACTCATGTTGCAGTTTGTAAGAGTTAAGTGTGCTCAGCCCTTTCCTGGATTAGGCCTTGAGCCTTCGTTTGGCTTGGGATTTTTTAGTGAGATCTTTGGGTTGTGACTTTCATTAATATTGCCAATTGGCTGACCCTCATTATTTGTCCACCTCAGTTTCTTTGGGGCTTGACTGAGGCAGTGTTTATTAGTTTACCATTCTCAGCTGCTAGTTAACTTTCCCCCATCTCCTGGGATGCAGAACAAGTTTTTGTTTTATGCCCAAATATGTAAAGATTCTTCTTCTGTAGTGGGATCATTTTTGTCTTTGTCAGCTCAGGTTAGACATCTAGGAGATGGGAGTTTAGGGTTCTTTGAAAATCCAGTGATTCAAGCTCACGAAGGCACAACCTTATTTTGTAAAGAATCAATCGTAAAGAAATAAATTTAAATTCCACACAGAAGTAAACAAGTGACAGTTTCTATTTCCAGGGTAGTTTTTTCTTGTCTTTGTATCCACAAAGGTGCGTACATCCGTCCCTTGAAAGGAAAGCACTTTCTGTGGAGCATTTCTGCTGGATATCCAGGACAAATCTTTTTTTGGGGAGGTTATGCTATTCCATTTGCTGGGTTTTTTCCCTAGTTGTTTTCTTCAGCTATAAATATTTTGCCTTTTTATCCCAGCCCCACCCTTCAAAGAAAAAAATTAAAAAGGTATAATCAAAGATATACACTTCAAAATGGTATATGCTCCAGTGTGTGAAATATTGTTGACACTGGCTTTTTAAATGCAGCTGCTTTAATAAGAGGCCTTAATTTTTATTTTATTTGTAAAAATATTTATTTTATTTTGCAGCAGCAAATCCAGAGATTTTACTTTTTAAAAAAATTCCTAGTATGCCGACAAGATTCAATAGAAATCCAGTTCCTGCCAGTGATTGCATCCAGCACACAAGCTATAATTGCCCAGCTGAGTACTCTGTAAAAGGGACCAATTACTTGATGTCCCTTTATATAAGGGAGTAGTAGCATTCCTAAATCTCTTCGCTTGGGAGATTCTGTGGCACTAAATGCTTCAAGCCAGTGGATGCAGAAAGATAGCAGCGGCTTTTATATCCTCCTGGATTTGGAGGCAGACGTGGAAGTGGAAAACAATCCTGAAAGAGACAGGCCTTGTGCGTGAATTACAGAATTGAAAAATAGCACATCAGGATAGGCATTGCCTTTGCAGAACGAAAAAGACGCAAGCAATCAGATGAGTCTCTGGTACCATCTTGTTTTTTGAGAGCCATCCCTGGTTTAGGCAATTATTTATGTATATTTTAAGGAGTATTAGAGATAAGCTGTTCCTCCTGTCAAAAGCATATATAAAGACAAACATACTGTACATGTTTCAGACACTTTCATTCCAGGTATTAATAGACTGGTTAATTGCCTTTTCCTATTTTATTTTTAAATTCATAATACAATAAAGAACTTCCAGATCTCAAATGTTGTTCCAGTCCCCGGAATGATGAGGTGTGAAAACAGCCGTTAGCGCGCCAGGGTTCCGACAGGTCCGAAGACAGGAGCAAGAAACCTGTAAAATCAGGGAAGTTTGAGAAGCACAGGACAGATTATTTATTTAAGAAAATGGAAAAGGAAGAAAAAAAAAAAAGCCTTACATGTAACAAGGCTTCTGCCTGCATTCACAGGAGCCAGAGGAATTGCTGGATCTTACAGTGCTCTCAGGTTTTGGTCACAGTATCGGGCAACGGTTGCGTTATCACCTGTTGTGTCTTTCTGCTTTTGTAAATACGTATGTGTCTGTTTTCCATCACTGGCTACTGGTTGGCCAAATCTCATTGTACACAGATGAGCTCAGTTATTTATTTATTCTGTTGTTGTTCAGGTTTCTTTGAGGCTAGTGAGAGCACCTTAACATTATAGTTCCTATCAGCCCGTCCCGCCAGTTTCTGCCCCAAGCACATTCCAGTCACTAACGAAGGGAAATATTAAATCATATCCAATTGCCTATGTAGCTGTTACTTCCAAAATGGAGTCATAGTTTTGGCTACATAAGGACTATTCCTCAATATTGCACATGAAACATGTAAATAAATATATTTCTTTGCTCAGCGGGTTTGCATACAACTTGGTTGACAAGCCAGAGAGATTCCATAAAATCTACCAGAGAAGGCAGGAGGAAATATTGCTTTGCTTGAAACACCAGGGCATGCACAGCAAAGCTAGATTAGCCTTTATGAGCTGTATAAAAGGCCACTAGCCTGCATCTTTCCCCAATGGAGTATCGTTCATTCACACTCAGTAACTTAAAGATGGGCGGTGGGGGGAAGTGACAAAGGCCCAGAAGCAAAACCTCCAGCTTCCAAGATAGTTATTCTCTTGGACTGGGCAAGTAGCTTCATTTTTAAACCATATTTTTCAGGACAAGGGAAAGGACCTTTGTGTTTCAAGAACGACCGTTCCGATAGCTCGCTCGGGTTTCTACCAGAACATCTGCATCTTGAGATCTTCAAGTATCTTTAAAACACCTCATTGCTCATGCCTGTCCTTGATCTAAAGTGATAGTTCTCTAGGTGAACCCTGCAGACTCTTGCTTACACCTTCCCCTGTTTATGAATGGCTCAGAGATGAGCCAGCAAACTGGGGTTGTGTTACAAATGCATAAACCCCTACTTGGAGGTAAAATCTACCTGTTTTGGCTCAACGCACAGGCGTGTGGATCTTTGGGAAAAGCTGCAGTCTCAAAAAGGGTGTGGCAGGGTGGGGGAAAGAAGTTTGTTCTCTTCATTGGTGCCTTCTGGTCAGACATCGGTCTGATTCTGCAAATACTGTCACTGCTTAGCTATTCTTCTGAGTAAGCACCATGTTTCAGAATCTGATGGTGACTTAGGGCAGGTCTATACTTACCTGCCGGGTCGACGCGTAGCGTTTGACTTCTCGGAGTTCAAACTATCGCATCTAATCTAGACGCGATAGTTCGAACTCCGAACACGCTCCTGTCGACTCCGGAACTCCACCACCGCGAACGGCGGTGGCGGAGTCGACGGGGGAGCCGCGGACTTCGATCCCACGGCGTCTGGACGGGTGAGTACTTCGAACTAAGGTAGTTTGAGTTCAGCTACGCTATTCGCGTAGCTGAAGTAGCGTACCTTAGTTCGACCCCCCACCCTAGTGTAGACCAGGCCTAAGGAAATAGTGGGTAAGATAATATATTAATGTTAAAGTTGCTTTCATGAAAAATGACCTCTTTTACTTTTGGCACACGGTGGCTTTGCACCTGACATTTTCCCAAAGGATTAAAAATGCCTGTATTAGCGTCTGTGTGCCAGGCGCAGCTGTCTCCAAGCCAGTGGGGCCCACATTCATAGCCACTCATGCTTAGTGCTCAATTACTGCAAGGCCTGGCCAGTGACACCTGCTTTTACCAGTTGCCTACTGAATGGTGTCAAAGCAAGTAGGGAAAGAGGATTGAAATCAGGAGCGGTGAGCTGTCAATCATTGCAGATGGATCTCAGAGGTGTCAATGCACACTTTCAAATACGTGTTTGAATCGCAGACTACAAGTGAGGAAATATGTGTACCTAGCAATTATCATTTGTGTGTCTTCCCCTTCACTCCCTTCAGGGACTTGGAACAGCTAGAAGAATGGTTCCAAAGAGAGAAGCAAAAGGGAGTTAACCCCGCACTGTGACGGCTCTTCCTAGTCGCTGTGTTTTATTTGGGTGCTTTTACTCCTTCTGCACCCCTCTCTGCTCCTTCCATCCTCAGTGGCTTCTAACCAAGTATCATTATCAGAGACAAAGTGGTCACACTTTTCATTTCAGTCCTTTTTCGATTGCCTGTTTACAGCAGTGTTTTAGATCGGCATCCTCAGCCTGGAGAACAAGTCCCTCGTGGGCATAACCTCCACTAGATCACTGCCTGCAATCCCAAGACATTCCTGAGCCTGAGTCTCCCAGATGTGACATGTTGGCATAATATAGTAGGAGACTTAAGGGAATAATGTTGGCTTGATTTGTTTTAAACTAAAATCCTTTTGCTGCTGAATATTCTCTGTTTCGTTTGTCCAACCTTACTGCACATTTAGGGAACAGATAGAGAATCCAGTTCTGCTCTCACTGAAATCAGTAAGAATGTTGCCATTGACTTCAATGACAGCAGCAGCTGGCCCTTAATTAGCAGGTTCTGATAAGGCAGAGCCACCCAAACAGAATGTCACTTTATGTGCTGGCTGCTGGGAAGTATTCCCTGGCTAAGCAGGGATGTGCAAGAGGGTCAGACCCAGCCTGTTCTTTCGCACATGGTGCTTTACATGTAATAGGCCGAATGTTGCACTTTTGAGGCATTCTTTTACATCCATGCCTGCTAAGATTTTGACCTCTGAACTTCCAGGTTACAAACGAAATGTGTGCACAATTGCTTTGAATCTTTATGTTAGTCTTAGGCTGGGTTAATAAATCTGTCTGTAGAACAACAACAGAAAAAGGCTGGTCAACTCTTCGGTTGCCAATCCCATAGTTTGGCTGCTTGGACTTGGAGGGTGAGTGAGCTACGGACATGACCCAATTGCAAAGTACTGTACAGACCAGAAGGCCATGGTGGAAATCATAACTAACCTTATGGGTAGAACTTGAGTCCTGGGCCTACACCAGGGAGCTATTCTAGAGCTTGTTTATGTATATTTATACTGCACTGCGTGTGCTGTACACACATATACATTCTAGTAAGACTTGGCAAAAGAATCCTGCAACCATTAACTTGAGTTTTAACGACCTGTAAACTCCCGGTCAGTCAGAAGCAGTTATAGTTTACAGCTATACTAGTGTCTGCTGGGTTTTTCTTCAGGGTACCCAGACAAAAGTAAACAGGAGGATCCCACATTTTCATTGTTTATCAAAAATGTATCTCATTTTGCTGTACATTCCTTTTTTTAGGATGTGTTTATCTGTAAAAAAAAAAATAAAGTGTGTAGTGAAATTCTTCTGTAACTTTGGATTAAGAGGTACTTACAATCTTTTTAAAGAGAGAACTAAGTTATTTACTTTGTAAATATGCTGATGGCATGGATCCATCGTACTGACCTCAGCATCCATTTTTTTAAGAGTTTTTTCTTTCCAACATTAAGTTATTTTAAATTGTGGTTGAAGCAATAGAAAATTGAAATATGGATTGTGCATGACTGTGTCTTGAGTGTAAAAATATTGCAGTTTGAAACTTGGACCTAAAGTATTGCAAATAAAAGTTATAAATACCACTGACCTGTGTTTTCTCAGCTCTCTCCATAGGATTTCCCTGTGTTGTACAGCAAAATAATATCAGGGCTGGATTAAGACAATCTTGAGCCCTAAGCACCCCGTGACATGGGTCCCCCTGTAGTTCTCCCCGCACTTGGAATATGGGTGGGAAGTGTAGTGGCAGCAGGGTATGGGCTGGGCCTGCTGCAGTCTTTTCTTCCTACCACACACGCAGTCCTTTGCGGGGTTTGCATTGGCAGAAGCTCCCAGAGCTCTGGGTCTTGGAGATAACACCTCTTTGAGTTGCATAGGGTAGTTCACCCTCCTCCAGGCTGTCTGCAAATTCAGGCAGACGTCACTCCTTCACACTGTTCGTGTTTTAAGCCTTTCTGAGACCTACTGTCACTGATTCATATAGTTATATTCAGACAAAACATTCATTCACACTAACTCATCAGCTGTCAGTCCTCAATGAGTCCTCCTACCTGTCTTCCGCCATCTGCATGCTGGAGCTTTGGTATCTCTTGGCTTTATAAAGCTCCAGACAGCCATGTATTTCACTGCTCTGCCACTTGGAAACGTCACTTAGTGCCGTGATTTTTCAGTTTATGTTTTGCCCATTATCATTTTTATAAACCATAAAATGCCATAAATGAATATGTATTACACAGCTGGAGATAAGCCGAATTCCCTGCCTCTACAAACAAGTCACAAGGAGGAGGAACTTTATCTTTTATTCTAACACACACACCTTCCCCATGTTAAAAGAACATTATTATGGTTGCAGAGGTAAACACTCAAAGCCAAGAAATGCCAGAATTAAGATGATCTGTGCAACCTTAATTTGGCCTCTTGTGCACATGCATTATGAGACAGTCGCTAATTACATTATCACACACGGTTATCCCAAGACTCCTGCCTCATTCAGGGCACAGACTGGCCAACCAGTGGGTCTCACAGATATTTGCTGACAGCAGAGGAATGGTGAGACTCAGGAATCTTGGATTCCATTCCAGAGTCGAGGGGAATTTGCTCTAGTAGCCACAGCCCATTCTGCCCCTTCCCCTGCAAGCATGATCCTGTCTGCCCCATCTCCTCCAAAATCGTCCCTATCCCAGTCTTGTCTCCATTCCTGGCTCCTCCTTCCAGTGCCACTTTTCTCACTTAGTCAGTCCCATTCTCCATGCCTCAGGCTTCTCATCCTAAACCAAGTCTTCACCTCCGGATGCTGGCCCAGCCCCATTCTCCTCATCCCTCCATTTCTAGTCCCAGGCTCCTACCCTAGGCAGTTCCAATATTCCCCTCCCCCAGCTCTGTCAGTCTCCTTGCCCACTCTTTCCCAACCCAGCCCCTAGATCCCATTTCCATCTTGGTCCCCACCAGTCCCAGTCTCCTCTCATTCTCCTCTCCAGGCTTTTTGTCCCAATCCACTTCCCCCGCAGATCTGCCTCCTCTCCTCGCTACAATTGCTCAGACAGCTTCCTATTCCATGCTGTCCAGGCCCAGCAGGGATGGCATTGAGAGCAAAGGAGAGAGTCTTCCTGCTCGCAGTTCAGGCAGACATAGCATGGCCCACAGCGGGCCAGAGCTGCAATTGCAGAGAGAGTTGCCCCAGGCTGGAACATGCCAAGTGTGGATGGAATCCTCAGGGAAGTTAGAGGTGAAAACCTAAGTCGTCTCCACTGAGCGTGCACAAACTGGTCATGTTATAAACCTGTGAACAATTACGAAGTTGGCTGGATTTTTCATGGGGATGGCATCTCTGACAGAAACATTCCCCCCGCCCCCCAACCAACAAATTTCAAGTTCCTGCTCCAAAGTAAGTAGGGGTAGGGGTGGAGGTGGACACTAGACAGTCTCAAAGAAAAGATAGACAAAAATCACATATTTTTCACTAGCCTCATCAGAAACGCATGAATTGTTCTGACTGAAATTTTGCTGCGGCAGCTATGTGGTATGTAAAAATGTAAATCCAAACTGTTAATGTTTGGCAAATTTACAAACAACTGAAAACAGTGGCTTCTAATGGGAAATGTTGGGCAACCTTAACACTAGCAGCCCTGCCCTTCTGCTAAGATGCCAAAAAGCACTGGAACTGTTTTACAGCATGCAAGGTAGTGGTCCCAGGATATTAGCGACAAGGTGGGTGAAGGAAAAGCTTTTACTGGACCTGCTTCTGTGGGTGAGAGTGCTTTAGGGCTGACCTGAAGAGCTCTGTGTGGCTTGAAAGCTTGTCTCTCACCACCACAAGTTGGGCCAATAAAACTATTACTTCACCCACCATGTCTCTCTCTGCCAGCATGCCAGTCATAGTAAAGTGAGCATCTGCCAGGTGAGGCACTCAGACTCCAGGCACTCACATCTGTCTTGACCTTGCCTTGTATGCAGTCTATGCCTGACATACTGTCATATAGAGCCTAGGTTCACACTTCAGAGAACCAACATCAGCTATCATGGTGCTGAATGGACAGAAACAGGTTTACAGCCCCAGCTATGATAGGGTTTTTTTCATCTTATGAGCAATGGCACGAGGCAGGCAGTGCACTGAAATTCAGGAGACCTGTGTCAGTTCCTGACTCTGCCTCAGCCTTTCAGGGTGACCCTGACCAAATCACTTACTTAGGGCCAGATTTACAAAGGTACTGAAGTGCCTAAAGACACACTGTGAAGTTACAGCCTATATGATTTTATAAAAATATGCTAATGAGTGAATATATGAAATATGCTTCATGCAAAAGGGTCTCTTGTAAGGTATCATTACAAAGCTTATAATCTACTGAGGGTGATCATATTTGTATAAATGTAACACTTGTATCTGAAACTAGAAATATGAAATATAACTCTAAGGGCCTATTGTAATTATGCAAAGTGTGGGCTATTAATGGTGGTTTGGAATCTTGATGACTCCCATTAACCAGGGCAATTGACTGGATGGGTCTGTTTGCAGGCAGGCCTTCCTCTGAGTTAGGCTGGGAGGAATGAAGGCTTGGAGTCTTAGAGTGTCATGTGATCATGTCACCTGAATTGGAATCCATCTTTAACCTGGTGCTCTTCCGTTTAGAAGGAGGGGGTGGGAACCCAGAGAGGGACAAAAGGATTCCCGCCTTATGCAAAAGATATATAAAGGGGTGGAACAGAACAAAGGGAGGAGAGGGGTCATCATGAGGAATCCCCTAGCTACCACCTGAGCTGGAACAAGAGCTGTACCAGGGGAAAGAATTGTGCCCAGGCCTGGAAGGTGTCCAGTCTGAGGAAAAAACTTACTGAAGCATCTCTGAGGGTGAGATTATCTGTATTCAGTTTGATTAGACATAGATTTGCGCATTTTATTTTATTTTGCTTGGTGACTTACTTTGTTCTATCTGTTACTACTTGGAACCACTTAAATCCTACTTTCTGTATTTAATAAAAACACTTTTTACTTATTAATTGACTCAGACTATGTATTAATGCCTGGGGGCGCAAACAACTGTGCATATATATCTCTCTATAAGTGTTATAGAGGGCGAACAATTTATGAGTTTACCCTGCATAAGCTTTATACAGGGTAAAAAGGATTTATTTGGCAGGGGCGGCTCCAGGCACCAGCGCAGCAAGCGCGTGCCTGGGACGGCAAGCCGCAGGGGGGCGGCGTGCCGGTCACTGTGAGGGTGGCAGTCAGGCAGCCTTCGGCAGCATGCCTGCGGAAGGTCCGCCGGTCCTGCGGCCTTGGTGGCAAGCCTTTGGTGGGTACGCCGAAGGCATGGGACTGGCAGATCACCTGCAGAACCGCCGCCACATCCACGGGACCAGCAGATGTCCCGCAGGCGTGCCACCGAAGGCCGCCTGACTGCTGTGCTTGGGGTGGCAAAAAACATAAGAGCCGCCCCTGTATTTGGGTTTAGCCCCCAGTGGGAGTTGGGCATCTGGGTGTTAAAGACAAGCACACTTCTGTTAGCTGCTTTCAGGTAAACCTGCAGTTTTGGGGCAAGTAATTCAGACCCTGAGTCTTTGTTGGCGCAGACGGGAGTGTCTGGCTCAGTGAGCCAGGGTGCTGGAGTCCTGAGCTGGCAGGGAAAGCAAGGAGCAGAGGTAGTCTTGGCACATCAGGTGACAGCTCCCAGGGGGTTTCTGTGATCCAACCCATCACAGACACCAAGTGGGCTTTCAGAAGCACCTGAGTTAAGCCCCTAACTTGTTTAGGTGATGTCTATGACTCCCATTAGGTGCCACTTTGCAACTTTAAGCAGCTAGATGCCTTTCTAAATCAGGCCTTATTCTCTCTGCGTTCAACCCCCATTGTTAAAATAGGGAGCATACAAGTCCCCCCAACTCTCAGAGGCATTGTGAGGCTAACGTTTGCAAGGGCTAGCTAAACATGGCCAACCCCGGAACAGTGCACGTAAGGGCAGAATGTGACTGTTTGAGTCTGTCTTGCAAAAGTCAAATGCTGCCAATCATTTGTAGGCCAGCTTTTGTGAGAGGCTCATGTCAAACAGACACCGACAGACGGTGATGATTTGCCTTGGAGGCTGGTGCGCACAGCTGACGAAACAGCGAGCATGTCCTGTGCTCCTCATGCCAGTGTCCTTGAGTCGGGAGTGGATTGTTAATTGTGCACTTGATAGCATAAGATGTGCCAGCCAATCAGCAGGCTCAAGCCTGCTGTGAGGTAACCCCATATTTCCAGTGTGCTCCCCACCTCACTTTTTCCAACATTAAGGGGGGACAGTTCAGTGGGTATTTTACAAGGTAGCATCTTCCAAGGCTTAATGCCACCTGTTTTCTATTCATAACCCCCTGGAACATGGCTGTGTCGTAAGGGCCGGCAGCTTGTGAGCAGGGCATTTTGCAGAAGCTGTGCCAGCATGTTGGCTGGTCTGGGGACCTGGGCCTTGGCATGGTAGACGCAGTCAGCAGGAGGTGCCAATGGAACATGGCGCTATAGGGATCGGGGGAGGGAGCACATGGGATGGCAACTGGGAGGGGCAGTTGGAATTCTTTTTGAGGCAGGGTCATGGCGGGGAGGGGCTGGCCTTTGAGCTAAGTGCTTCTCATGGCTTGGTGCCTGGGGGAGGGAGCGGGAGTGCTAGTGAGAGGTTTTTCCACTTGGCAGAGGGTTGCTGTAGGGGTTTGGCAGTGGAGGGGGCAGCACGCTGGGGGAGCAGCAGGAGGAGGGGTTGGTTTGGGTGCAGTCAGGGTGTATGGCAGACAGTCAGCTTGAGGCGGTGGAGTTAGTGCTTATTGTGAGGTCAGCAACAGGTTGGGTGAGCTAAAGCCAATGGGCAGCGTGAAAGCCGACACTGAACATCATTGATTGGCTCCATATTCTGCCCTCACATACACCACGGTAAAGCCAGCAAAATGGCACTGAAGGCCGTGCAAGTTACACCAGCAGGGACCTGACACCCGCCCCCAGCGTGCCTGGACACATTACACCTAGAGCCAGCCAAGAAATAACTTGAGCCAAAGAAAAGCCAGTGGTTCCTGCTCCACAGTTCAGCATCCTGGCCAGGGGCGGCTCCAGGCCCCAACACGCCAAGCGTGTGCTTGGGGTGACATGCCGCGGGGGGCACTCTGCCGGTCGCCGGGAGGGCGGCAGGCGGCTCCGGTGGACCTCTCGCAGGACCAAAGCCGCAGGACCAGCGGACCCTCCACAGGCACGCCTACTGCCCTCCCGGCTAATGCTGCTGAATGTAGCAGGGAGCACTGCTGGCCATGAAACACAGCTGTACGGTACAGCAGCCTCACAAGCAAACTGCTTTGCCAACCCCTTCCTCGCTGCTTTGTGCCAACTTTAGTCCTTGCCCATGGTTAGCAGGGCCAAGCTGTATGATGCAAGACTAAGGGGGTGGGTGGGTGGGGATTCGTGCGACCAGTCCAGCAACCATTTTATGAGTGGCGTAAATGTCACACTGCTACCGGGGCAGATGCTACCAAGCAGGGTGGTTTTTTTGTTTGCAGAGAAAGATGCCAGTACATTCTAGAAGACAAAAAGTGCGCTGTGGGGCTCGACACCATGCCTCTTTCACCAACAGCAGTTGGTGCTCATAAAAGTTATTCCCTCCCCCCCCCCCCCGGCCGCCCGCCCCTTGTTTTTCATGAACAGCCTGGGACCACCAGGACTGCAACACTATTGCAAAACGCTAATGGAGGCCTTGGTTAGGCTTTTACACCCGTATAGCCACAATCCACCCCACCCCGCTCCCCAAGTGACATAGCTACACCTAGCTAACCCCCAAAGTAGCCCAGCACTAGTCGTCTTCCAGTGCCCATGCTAGCACCTTGCCAGGGCCAGCTTAACCTTATGAGGGCCTGGCACCAAACATATTAGTGCCCCCTCCCCCCGCCCGCATGGCAGCAACTGGGCATAGGGTGGGGGGGAGGGGGGAGCAGTCACCAGAG
The DNA here is from genome assembly GCF_016161935.1 of Mauremys reevesii. Classification (NCBI taxonomy): domain Eukaryota; kingdom Metazoa; phylum Chordata; order Testudines; family Geoemydidae; genus Mauremys; species Mauremys reevesii. The sequence continues at coordinate 85,572,223 of NC_052631.1, read as the reverse complement.
CAAGGGATGGGCTGGGGGTGATGGGGCAGAGGTGGCCCTGCTCTCTGCAGCCCGCAGCTGCCATATGTAAACTGGCCATCAGAGGGCAGGCCCACACCACACCACACCCCCCATGCCCATATCCCCCCTATATGCTCAGCACCACCCCCATGTCAAATACCCTCTCGCCCAGAGACCTCCCCCACAGAGTTCCTATGCCCAGTGTCCCTCCACCACTGAGCCCACCCAATGACTCCTATGCCCAGCACCCCCCCCACAACCTGCTATGCCCAGTGCCCCCTACCCAGAGACACACACCCCTCATTGGTCCCCAACCACACCCCGCCCCACAAGTGCACAATGCCTCACATGCCTGAGGGAATTCTGCATTTAAAAATCTACACGTTTTAAACTTCTGCAAATGTTATTTGTCAATAAATAAATGTGGAGGCCCCTGAATGCCAGTGGGGAGCACAGGCCACTCGCTGCATGGAGGTGAGTGATCACCCTGCAGCCTCCCTCCACCCTTGTTCAAGGATTTGGCAGTGAGGCTACACCAGACTCTGAGACAGTGCAAGGGCTGGACCTGCCCCAGAAACACCCTGGGGCCCTGCCCCTCCGTACCATGTGCACCAGATGTGGGTAGGCTCAACCTGGCAGCAGGAGCCACGGGCAGAGGGGCTTAGTGTGGGTGGAACCAGATTTGGGGGGGGGGGGGTCCTCTGTGGGCGGCTCAGTGGGGGAATCTAGAGGCACAGGGGCTTGTGGCATCCAGACTTCAGCCAGGCAGTTCTGCACTTGCAGAAATGGGTGGGGCAGTGGCATGTGACCCTGTGTAACCCCGCCCTCACCCCTTGCCGCTATTTGGGGCAGGCAATGCTCCCCCAACTGCCCCCAAGAGCATCCCCAGCATGTGTGTGTGTGTGTCTCCCCTTTTCTTCTCCATCACTTTCTGCAGGGAAGCAAAGACATCTGACTGGGGGGGGGGGAACCTGTTTCCATTCCCCCGCCAGGAGTACCCCACACAGACCCCCCCCACACCCCAACTGCCCAAGGCCGCCCCACAGAATCCACTCCTCCTTGCCCTGACCCCCCCCCCCGCCACACTCATTGGCCCCACTGAGAGTTGTCCATGTCTGCTGGGCTGAGGCAGCAGATTGCTCCAGCCCCTGGGGATTGCTCCAGCCCCTTGGGAGCAGCACGCTCAGCCAGGCCAGAGTGGGAGCGGGGACCAGGCCGGCCCCTGCACTGGTCCCAGGAGGAGGTGGGTGGGACCCCGCAGGTGATGGCCAGCAGAGACTGCTCGGCGATGGAGCTGGGCTAGGGAGTGGGACAGACCCCCCCTGGGACATGACCCCCCACCCCCAAGAGCCTGCCCAGCCCAGCTGTGCCCACTGGCCCCATGCCCAGGGGGCAGGACATGGGGGGGGGGGAGACAAAGAGGAGCAAGCTGTGGGTGGAGCCTCGGGGCAGAGCCGGGGGTGGAGGGACACGGCCTAGGCACTGGGACCCCTTCTGAGTGTGGGCCGGCCCCATGGTGCCACTGGCATCACTGTAAACCCAGTATTGCAGCTCATGGGGCTGTAGGGTGACCAGAGGTCCCAATTTTATAGGGACAGGCCTGAGCGTTGGCCTTTTTTTTATATAGGCGCCTATTAGCTTCCCCCCCCCCCCCCGACTTTTCACACGTGCTGTCTGGTCACCATGCCAAGGGCAGACGGGCTCCTGTTGGCGTAGGGGCCATGTCTGCGGTGAAGCACCAAGGTACTGTTTTAAGTGTAGAAAAATCCTAAATCTTCTTAACTAAGTGTCTCAGCCACCCAACTGTAGAGCAGCAGTGCCACCCCGTGGGACTGTGGAGTCATTACAGCTGTATTAGGGAAAAGGCCCCCTTAAAGCTTCCTCCTGCAGCTCCAGTAGCTGCCTGGCCACTAGCCTGTAAGTTCTTTGAGAGCTGGACCGGCTTAATTTGCATTGTCCAAGGCCAGGCCCATCACCAGCGCTTTACAACGCATGACGCTGTTTGGACAGATCTATTGAGAAAGTAACTGTTGCTGTCTAGGAGGGAGTGGTGGGGCGGGCGAGCTGGGGGAGCTCTGCTGTAATAGTGTGAGGGGTCGGCCCACTCCTAGGGAGGCCCTGTGGAAGAATGTGATGGGTTGGTTAAATTCGCACGCCAGCATGAGGATAGCTCATCCAGAGCAAGTGGAGTGCAAACTGTCCCTGCCTACCCCAGGCAAGGATAAAAATCAGTGAGGGTTGTGTGGCCACGAAGAAACAAGGCAGGTACGTATGTGGGGGGAGGAATCGCCATGTTTTGAACCAAGAAATTCAGCCAGGACCACACACGAGTTCTCAAAGCACTTTACAAAGGAGCTGAGGCACATTATCCCCATTTTACAGGTGGTAAAACTGAGGCACAGAGCTGTGAAATGACTTGCCCAAGGTTATCCAGCAGGCCAGTGGCAAAACCAGTAATAGACTCCCCGGCTTCTGAGGCCCAAGACAGTGCACTATCCCTTGGGCAACACTGGCTAGTTGTGGGAAGCCATAGGACAGGGATTGGCAACCTTTGGTAAGCACCTGGCGGGCCAGGCCAGTTTGTTTACCTGTTGTGTCTGCAAATTCAGCTGATCACAGTTCCCACTGGCCCCAGTTTGCTGTTCCAGGCCAATGGCGGCTGCGGGAAGAGGCGGCCAGCACATCCCTTGGCCTGCACCGCTTCCCACAGCCCCCATTGGCCTGGAGTGGCAAACCGTGGCCAGTGGGAGCTGCGATCGGCCGAACCTGCAGATGTGGCAGGTAAATAAACTGGCCCGGCCCACCAGCAGATTTCCCTGACAGGCCATGTGCCAAAAGTTGCCGATCCCTGCCATAAAATATCATCAATGGGCAAATTCAATGGGCACGCAGTAGGATTGGGCCTTAATAATGCAGCTGCTACCTGCCTTTTCAGTAAAGCAATTTAATGCCTTTGATCAAGCTGCAGCTTCCTCACTCTGCCAGTAGACGTTGCTGTGCTACAAAGCTGAGCCCACAAAGTGGCAGAGGTGGGAAAGGAGAAGAGAGACAGCCTAGACTTAGCCACGTGCCTGGAGAAAGGTGATGCAGTCCTATAGTATGAGGGTGCGTACTGGACTGCAGGGACTACTGGCTTGAGCATGGGGCAGGGAAGCAGGAGCCCAAATTCCTGTTCTGCCACTTATGTACTGTGTGACCTTGTGCAAGTCACATGGGCCAGCTGGGCCTCCGCTGTACAATGGAGATAACAAGCTTTACCAACTTGGGCCAAGTGCTTTGAGAGCCTCTAATGAAAGGCTCCATAAAAGTGGAAATTGTCATTGTGGACACTTATCCCATCCACCCCAAACAGCCCTTTGCCAAAATGGGATGGGCACAAGTCAGAGAGGGCTGGAGTTTATTTCCCCCCGAGCTCTGCTTTCTTCAGGAGCTTCATTTCCCACATGCCCTAGTGCAGGCTGGAGCTCCAGCTTATGCACACTTGGGCTTCTGCTGTATTCAACACAGATCAGACCTTGTTTCAGTTATAACCTGCTCACAAGGGTCTCTTGTTGCCCCTGAAATGGCCTGTGCTGCTGAGCCCACAGACCGGGCAACAGTCTGACACAGTGCCAAGTTTCTTTTTGCAAATTCTTTTTTAAATTGCTTTTTCTTTCCATGGATGCAGAACTGGCACTAGATGGAGGCACATATGTGTGCGTTGTATCATTTCTAGTGGATATTTGCTAGCTAGGCTGCTAAGGCAATTGTCTTTCCTAGAAGACAGAGAACCCTCTGGGGTGATGGCATCAGGGATTGGGGCAGATGTTCCTGTAATGGACAAAGTCAAGTGTGGAAAACGTTTCCTTTCCGAAGTCCAGTTTACCATAAGGCAAGAAGAAGGTTGCCTTTGCTGGCTCCAGTTAGAATGACACTGAGAACATAGTACCAATAAAGATAAAAATGTTTATTTTACAGCATGTGATTGTATTTCGAAGACACAGAAGTGCCATTTCTGCAAAATGCTCTTTGAGCATGAAAAACAGCAGTGCAAGAGTTGAACGTTTCTTCCAGCTGGGATAATCCCAACTGAGGACTTGGCACAATGGTGATATGTACAGTTGATCATGCTGATCTCATTTAAACACCCACCTTTTCAAAAGTGGCCTCTAATTTGGGGTGCTGGACATCCACAGGTCCCACTGGAGTTGCTCAGCACCTCTGAAAAATTAGGTTCATAGTGGTCTAGGACCTGCTTCAAAGCCAACTGAAGTCAGTGGGTCTCTTTACATTGACTTCAGTGGGCTTGGGTTCAGGCCTTTAGAGAGCAGAAAGGCTACAGGAAGCTGCATCTGAGAATCTAGCTTTGATTTGGGCAGGTGCAAGTCACTGGCCAGAGCATCAGTATTGGAGGGAACAGCTGTCTTGGAAAGGCTTCGTACCAGCATTTTCCCCAGGAGTTATGAGGAAAAGCAAATATGTTAGAAGAACAGAGATGTAATGATCCCGAGACTACCAGGTGGGAAGTATTTATAAACTCGAGAACAAGAGGGTGATGAGTAATGACAGGGAAGCAAATTTAAAACAGATGAAAGGAATATATCTTAACCTAATATGTAGTTAGCTTGGGGAACTCGCTACCACAGCATATTACTGAGCAACCGGCTTTAGTTTCAAACACTTTCCCATAAATAAGAACAGCAATTGATGCTGCACCAGGAAAGTAAAGTCACGAGGACATTCAGTTCTCATGCTTCATGGAACAAGCCGTTCTCCGGCTGGGGTCTGGGAGAAACCTCCAGTGGCATGGGAGGAAATCACAGGGGAAATCGGGGGAGGAGGAAGGAACGGTGAAGCTACACACAATACTTTCTAGCACAGTAAACTACACTAGAGAGCACCATAAATGTCATGCTAGAAAATGTAGGGGGCTGTATTAGGCCAGGCCTTCAGCTGATGTCAATCAATGCATCTACACTGAAGCCAATGATGCTATGCTGACCGAGGATCGGGCCCATTTTCTCCAAGGGGCTGGGAGCTTGAGGTCACACTATTTAAGAGGGAATGAAGACTACTTGGAAGATTTGTCAAAGCTTTGAACGAGATTCAGCCACAAGACACGTACATGGGTATCGAATGGCTAATCCCCACCACCCCTATTGCCCAGGAGGGGAGACAGGACAGTGCTAGTAGTGAGGATATATTCATGGCAAGAATATGTGTGCACTCAGATGCAACTAAAGGGGAAAGACATGGTTTAAGCAGCAGTGCCTGGAAACTGGTGGCACTGAATGCTGTAACAGATCCAGTGCATTGAATCCTGGGAGGGCACCATTATCTTCTACAAGTCAAACTAGAAAAAATGAGACTCATCTACACGCTGGCTGTACTCCACTGACCTGGTGAGACTATTCGGATAGGACAGCATGGTTGATCCTCTGCTCTCTTTCTGTACTTACCTAATTATAGCATACAGGATGGCCTGATTCTCCTGTTGCTTACACTAGTGTAGATCAAGAGCAAACTCCACTGAAGCCAGTAGAGTTACAATGGTATAAGATAGCGGGTAAGAAGAATCAGGCCCAACATAGGCAAGCAGTTCCTAATGCAGAGTCAGGATACTGTGTAGTGTCTGCACGGTGGCTCCCTATCACTGATGCTCGTCAGGGCCTGACCTATATGGGAAAGTTTAACTTTAGACGTGCAATCAAAACAAAAGCTAAAAACACCAAATTACAGACAATAGAAATATCCAGGCATGCAGGTCTGAGCTGACACATGCAGTCACCGTGCAAAACAGCTTAGGCACAACATTTATGACCTAAGATGAATGTAAGTATTTCACACACAAAACCAAAGTGATGGTTGCCAACTGGCTCAGCATCATTCGTGTGTTTCCATACCTACTTCAGCACACCAGTGAAATCATGGTCACACAGCAGAGGTGGGTCTAAAACACATGAACAAATGTTCAGGATGTTTTGCAAAAAAACAGTCATGTAATTTTGTTCTGGACCATTTTGCAAGCTATTAAATTCCACAAGAATGCCTGGTTTAGCCTCCAGCTGAGTGCAAAATTCAAATTTTCTGAAAATGCAACCTGAAACTTTGAGCTTCGTGCTCAAGCTCAGAATTTGCAACAGCAATAAAAGTCGTCGAAGGTTGAGGGTTGGGATTTCATTGTGAAATTATTCTACACCTGGAATTGCTACAGTTTGACACTATGGCTTGATTCTGCTCCGGGGAACCCCACCATTGTGCTGTATGCACAGGTTGAAAGGAACCATGTGCCTTCAGTTACTCTGTGGGAAAACTTAGTCAGTGCCTGCCCTGCATTATATTTGGTTGACACAAGGATTTACTAGTGCTCAATGTATTAAAAACTCAGGAGAATGCAATCAAGTAACCAACCCCCAAAGACTTTGCCTTTCATTCATATCCCTCTCTGCAGCTGGGAGGATTGTGTCCTCCTCAATTCAATTTGTCGTCATGCACATCCTCATTTGTGTGGGTGACGTGAATTGCATGTTTAATAACAATGATATTCCTCTCTTAAAGCATCTCATTTATTAGAGCACTGCTGCTCTGCAAACAGGATCTCATTACTAAAAGTTTGTACTAGATCCAAGCCACTGCTGAATTTCCAGGTGTCTTCCTGCGGTCAGAAACCTGCCCTTGTGAGCTCAGCTGGCTCAGGAAAAGGGAATATGGGGTCTAATCCAGCAGCCCTTATGCAGGCAAAACTCCCATTGGCTACAATGCCTGAGTACGGACTGCAGGATTTGGGTCTATCATTTTAACATCGGGATTTTTTTCCCACCAGGTTCCCACTCCTATGCATTTTGAATGACTGCTCCACTAGTTCTAGCAATGATGTTTCAGCTGAGGCATAGTCACGTATGATTAGTAGTAATAATAGTGCTGTTAATACAAATTATTGTAGGATTAAATGAAAATAACTCATTTCAACCAACCGCAGCCCAGACAAATCCCTCACAAACAACAGGGTGCTGGGTAAATATTTCAAAGGCTGGGCATGGATTTAGTCATGGGGCCAGCTCCTGCACTCCATTCCCCCCCCACCTGTGCACCATGGACATTAGCACCTTTCCTGCCTGGCGCTGCTCCTGTCGCCCTGAAATAGACAACAACAACAATACTGCGCTGTAGGATTGTGCGCTTCAATCTACTGCAATGTCACCCCCAGCTGGAACGGATGGGGAGGTGGCTGTTTGGCAGCGAGTGTTGTCACTGAATTTTAGAGTGGCCCATCTCCTGCCATAGTTGCTGCATTATATATTTTTTCCTTTAAAAAACAAACAAACAAAAAACACCGCACCCCTCCCCTGCACACATCCCCCCCATGGTCAGACCGAGCAAGAGAGGGCTTTCTGGAAACCTTTGCTCCCGAGTCGTTCACACTGAAAGCACAGACAAGCGTTCTTGCTGCGAGGCGACAGCTTCGTCTGGGTCTGCAGGGCTCTGGTATTCATAGCTCCATGAGGTCATCACTGGAAACAACCTTGACGGTGATGTGACCTGGCATTTCGTCTGCGTCTCGGCCACCTTTCCCCCGGAGCTGGAGAGTCTGCGGTTCTCTGGGGTCACCGGGGAGTGCTGCCAGCAGCACTTGTCCAAGGAACTGGTCACACAAGACGTTGCTATTCCAGACCTAGACATACAATTACAAGGGAACAGAAATAACTGCAGCCCAGCCAGTGCTTCCCTGTCACACACCACTGAAAAGGGTCATTCCTGGTGGATAAGGGGCACTCACATTAACCTCCTGGAGCAGGAGTGGGGAATGAGTGGGGTCTAAATTTGGCTAATTACCTAGAGCCTGAAGGCTGTTCCTGACTTGCCTAGTCATTTACATACACAACCCCCAGCATTTTGCTTGGCCTCCTATGTAACCTAGAAAAGGAAAAGAAAGTGCCTGTTTGGGTTCATCACCAATCCAGACCTGCATCTAATCAGCTTGTTGTCTCTTCTCTACAGCCCAGTCCTGGCTCCAGGCCACTTGCATTTTACTCAGCTACCTATGGCCACAAGGGCTGTTCCTGCCAGGGAGTCTTGTCCAGTCTCCTTTGGCCTAGCCACACCTCCTCCGCCAGAGGAGGAGGCACCTCTATGCAGCTCTGCCACCACCATATTGGGGAATCCTCCATTGCCAATGTAAGTGCTTTTAAGGCTGGTTTGTGTTGCCACAGTGGCACATGGCAGTCTTCACTGGGCCATGCATCTGGCTCGGCCTGTGAAGCAGTGTAATTCTGAATGTTTTTCTCTATTTTTGCCTCAGTCAACCTGGAAAAGTGGGAGTTTGTATGGAGTGTCATGGAGGTGCTGGGAGCTGTTTTAGCCTGATCCCCAGAAGGCTTATCATTCTGTTAGTGACTTGTCCCCAGGATAAATCCTGCCCATACTGATTGGGAAACAGAGACCCCTTCCATCAGCTGTGTTATTAGGTTATATTCATACCCGGACTATAGTCTGAGGGCTGTGAGATACCTGCTTTCTCAGCCTCCTTTTGCTCCTTGTGGACTGAGCAGATCCCTTTCAGCTCAGAGGAGAATTGTGCCAGAGGAATTCTAGGTATAGTGTAGTGAACAGTCAGAAATGTTCACAGTTTGTAAACTGCTCTTACAGAACTACGAGGCTAGCTTCCCCCCTCTGGCATTCCTTTCTAACAGCAGTGGATTGAGTTATGGATTATTCTTAAAATCCTATAGAAGCACTGAACCAACCAAGGAGGAGGAAAAGATTTCAAGTTTTTTCCCATTCTTATGGTACTAGGCAACTATCAATGGTAACAGATTTCAGTGAGGGCATGCTCCCATAACTGCACTGGCATAGCCTCCTCTAAGCACTGATACTCCTCTACTTAGAGGCTGACGTGGTTTAGCTGATACAGACCACACGTCTGAGAGTCAAGAGATTCTGTTCTTGGCTGTGCCATTAATTCAGTGAGTGACTTTGGGCAAATCCCTTCATTTTTCTATGCCGCAGTTCCCTCAGCTATAAAATAGGGATGAAGGAGTTTAACCACCTTTGTAAACTGCTTTGCAGTTTACAAATGAAGAGTGCTATGTAACGTCAGGGTATTATTAATGGTTACTATTTTGGGAGGTGGATATAAGAGAATCAATATAAATGGAATTGCTCCAGCCATTGGGCCGTTAAGGAGAAGCAGTAATTCTCGTATTCTTCTGCATCAGCAGCCCCAATTCTGGGTATTGATCTTGTGAAGGGGCAGTTAACATATGTCAGACCTTTAGCCCATCAATGTCACGTTTGTTTAAACCCCACTGCTGCTTTGCATTGCTGAATAAACTGCACATGGACCTGGCTGTTTTCCCTGCTGTAGCATTCCTCTGGCTGCCTGTGGGAGCACGTACTTTGGTGCAAGGCGCTGGGATTTCCCTCCTTACCTGGACAATTATGGGACGCTTGATGTTCTTTCTGTAGAAAAGTGCTTGTGTGTCAAAAATGGCACTGACGGTGTCTTGCTGGACAGCAGAGCCAACTTTTTGATTCTCACACTTGATAATCAGGTAGGGATCTGCCCCTGAAACACAGTCAGCAGAGTTTATTAGTCCCACTGGACTAGCTGAGAAACTGGTTCCGAGTCAGAAACACCAGAGAGAGTCGGAGGAACAAGTGCCAACTACTCATGGAGGCATCATTGATGGGACCAAGAAGAGGTGGCTGCCTTGGAGTCAGGAGAGGGCAAGAGAGCACAGGTTTGCAAATTCCTGATCCTTCCCCTGGCTCACTGTATGATAGTGAGAGAGTCATTTAGCTTCCCTGTGCTCCGCTGCGAAGGCTGGATCCCTCTAGCTCTTGGACACTATCTCCTTTAAGAAAACAGTTAGGAATGTCTGGAAGAGGCAACTGCTGAGAAATTGTGCCTCACTTAATTCGTCTCTGTCAATAGCACCCAGGAATGTTGTATAACAGGGTAAGATGGGTGGAGGAAAGGTGCAGCACTTTTCCTAACTGGATGAGTACACGGCTCGATCTGAGTCTGGCCAGTGGTAACAGCTAATTCATGGTGGGCACAGGTTGCAAGTGATCAGCATAGTCACTCCCATCCTTACATTATATCATAATGTGCATAGCCATTCCCAGGCCAGTAATATGACAACTGTACAGTGAGTGACAGCAGTTAGCCCCTTGGCGGAAGGAGGGGCATGAAGATGAAAAGCAATAGGAGGAAAAAGTCACCCAAAGCTTCCCAAAGCATAACAAAGGTGTGCTCAAAAGTGCTGAGGGGAAGGTCAGAGTTGGCTCTTATAGTCTATGAACCATCCTTAATAATCAGGGGCATGTGAAGGAGTCAGAAGAGCATCGGCAGTCCGAGTTCCCGTAGAGAGGCCAAGCCAGCTTGACCTTTACCTCTTGTCCAAGTACGAGCCCAGCCTTTCTGTTCAGCTGCTCTTTTATAAAAGAGTGGCAGCCATTTTTGACCCTAGCTCGAATACTATGGGTATAACATTATACCCACATATCCACCATCACCACCCTCCTCCCAGCACTGCCCCTCCACCCCCGGGTCAATGCAGAAGACAAAGAGGGGAAGTGGTAGAGATTTGGAGTCCTTCTAAATGGAACGATACAAAACAAATGCACAGCGAGGAGAAAAGACAGAAGCTGAGGTTATTTTACACCTTCCGAAGTGACAGGCATAACTGGCTGATGATTTGTTTTATGCTCACAACCAACAATAGGCCTGTCTCAAAGAACAGCCTGTATTTAAAAGGCAGGACTGATGCTTTGAGAGACAAGCTGACAAAAAGGATTCCAGAGACTTAAGCAATGAGTCTTGTTACAGCCATGTGTGGTGACTAACCGCTCTCTGCTCAGTGTGGGAGACTGGGTCAGAGGAATTGGTGCAAAGTGGATGTAGGAGGAGGGAAATTAATGTTGCTGTCACTATCTCTGCCCTGCCCTATTCTGTTAGGAGTCAGGCACAGGTTGCATACAAAGAAAGCCACGATTACACATCCTTGTGCATTCCCTGCAGCTGGAAGCTGTTTGCCATGCTCATGCTTCTCTTCAACCAACATCCTGGCAGCACATTTTAGGAATGTCCTGCCCCGTAGCTCTGAATGTCCAGGAAATGTCCCTCTCCCTTTGCCTTTTGCCAGAGATCAGAAGATCATTTTTTATTCCCACTTTGGTTAACACAGTAACTGCAAAATGAATGTAACAGCCCAGTTATCATCAGAAATCCTAGGGAAGCTCAAAGTAAATCAAAGGTAAGCTGCATAAGATCAGGGCTAATCTGAGGTCTGGGTAACAGCCTCGCGAGAGGGGATATAGCCTTGTAGTTAGAGATGCATTAAAACAAGCGAGTACAATTCTCACATTATTAAAGGTCATTTGTGTTTCCAAAATCCAGTGCTTGATCTCTTAACAATACCCACTAGCTCTTATATAGTGCTGATAGTAGACCTCAAAGTGCTTTACAAAGGAGGTCATTAGCATTAACTCCACTTTAGCAATAGGGAAATGAGGTGCAGAGGGGGGAAGCAACTCACCCAATGACACCAAGCAGAGCAGTGGATAGAACCCAGGCCCCTGAGAACCAGTCCAGAGCTTTAGCCACTAGACCATACTGCCTTCATCTTTTGTTTTCTCCCTCCTCCCCACACCAGGGTCTGTTTGACAAACTCCCCCTCTCTAGCTTACTCCCGGCTTACACACCAGACCGTTTTTAAAGTAAAAGTGTGAGGCCCGTCGGCACCTCTCTAGATATTAAGACACAAAATTTGTGTGTATAAAAGTAGCCATCAAACTCCATATGAAAGCACTGAAATAGATGGTCAAGAGGTGCTAATTCCCACTAAAGACAATGAAAACCAGCCCTCAAAACCCCCCAGATCATTTTCATGTAGGTCCCTACACACAAAGTTAGAAGCCTAATGTTAAACATCCAAGTTGGAAAGAGCTGACCTACACCCTCTTTGGTATTAGGGCCAGAGCTAGTCAAGAAAAATTTCACGGGAACATGTCCATTTTTGACACCATTGTCCACAAGAAAGTGTCCAAACAAATCATTTGGATTCTCATTTTATTTTAATAATTTCAAAACATTTGGTTCTGATAAGGTAAAAACATTTCATTTAGACATCGTTTCAATTCTTTTTGTTTCTACTTTTATATTAAATATATAATATTAATGTAAATATAATTTTTCAACATGCAACGGAACTTCATTACTAGATGATATCTCAATTGGAATAACATCCATTTGCATGTTGACAGTTCTCTGCTCCAAAAGAGGTTGTTTGTGGTCTTTGGACAAAGAACCAGATGTAAAAGTGTAACTTCCTTGTAGCCACTAAATTTAAAGTGACTGTAGTTCCTTAAAAAGAACAGGAGTACTTGTGGCACCTTAAAGACTAACAAATTTATTTTAGCATGAGCTTTCGTGAGCTGCAGCTGTCATTATGCAAGGCACTGCATTTAGCCGTACGGAGTGGAAATCCATCAACTTCATGAAATAAATTTTTGAAGTGAGCTGCAGCTCACGAAAGCTCATGCTAAAATAAATTTGTTAGTCTTTAAGGTGCCACAAGTACTCCTGTTCTTTTTGCGGATACAGACTAACACGGCTGCTACTCTGAAACCTGTAGTTCCTTAATAACTGATATTACATATCATTTCTCTCAAGTGTATCTACTTGGTCACAAGGACAGACAACAACATCTCACACAAACAAACAAAGATAACAGCTAAGTGCTTCTGAAAGAGCAAGAACCATTGATATTTAAGAGAAAGGAACAGACTTGCCAGAGTACAGAATATGGGCTATCCATAGAATAGGACCGTTGCCCTGACAACACATAGCACTTACAGATTACTGCAGCAGGTAGCAATTTATTGGGTTTTTTTGGTACACAATTATTTCTGTGTCACTGAGTGTGTTGATTTAGCCTTTGGGGCACATGCTTACAGTCTGTTACAAGTAACACAAGAGCCCACCCCTAGTCAAAGACATTTTGAAAACGGTTCTGAATAAAATGGGGTCTTTTCACAAAATGGTGTCAACTACTGTGGCCTTAGGCAAATAGCAAAGCACAATGCTAGAGCAGATTGTTAATAGCAATGTGGCAAGCAACAGGCACAGAGAAGCGACAGAAAGGAGAGTACACAGAATTCTCATAGTTAACGGGCATATCTGTATTGCAGCAGAGAGCTGTTAACCCAGATGATTTAATTGATCAAAAGAAATAGAAAGGCTAACATTTTAATAAACTAATTAAACCTGCTCAGGAGTTGGTAGAAAGAAAGAAACAAACAAACATTCATTCATTCATTCCTGGCTGGAATGCTGAACTTTCAGTTACTGTAAGAAAAATGGTACAATCTTCAGAAGAAACATGGCTCAAAAGAGATGTGATGCCTAAAGTTCTGAGACAAGACAAAGATTTTCTTAGTGGCTTTAAAGGGCCTGATTCGCTCTTGCCCAGCTATTTGTATGTTTACCCCTGTGCAAAGCGAGGCGTAACGGCTACTGAATCAGAACGGCGGCATTTCATACCCACGTTGTACAGGAATCAGTAACTACACAGGTGCCAGGTGGTAAAGAACCAGGCTCGCTAGTCTGGCAGTTCAGTTCCCAACGTGACACCAGGACAGTAGCTCTATCACAGTCCCGTGGCTGTGAGACAGAGGGGACACGGCAATTTAAGGATAACACAGAGACAAAAACAAAGCCAAAATCGTGAGCAAGAGCCGAAAGCTAATAAGAATATAGCCCCAAGAAAAGTAGTGATCTAGATGACAGCTTTACTAAGCCACAATGAGATCTGATCAGAGTTAGCCTGACGGTGCAGGCAGCCCATTGCTTTATGGATAATAACTGACTCTAGACAAGAACATTCACAATAAGTTGCTATTGTACAAGGCAAAGGCTTTCAAGATTATATGGAAAAAGTGTTCTTCAATTCAGATCTTGAGGTCCCTACTCAGCCTGTACTCAGTCCTTATTCAGCAAAACCTCCCTTGACTGAATAAAAACTGACCAAAGACGTCGAGACATGGCACTTTGTTATTAAACTAATGAAGTGTCCTGAAGATTACAGTTACTTGGATTGTAAGCAGTTTGCAGCTGGGACCATTGTTTGGTTCTGTGTTTGTACAGCACCTAGCACAGTGGGGCCCTGATCTATAAGCGTGAGGGCTAGGCACTACTGCAAAATAAATAATAGAGGCGAGTGCTTATAGTAGTATTAGAAATTGGGCAGGAACACCAAGTTTTCGAGCTGGCTCCGAGCAGGGCCGGCTCTGGCTTTTTTGCCGTCCCAAGCAAAAAAAAAAGGGGGGGGGGCGGAGCGGCAAAGCAGGAGGGGAAAACAAAACGAAACAAAACAAAAAAACCTGTGGTGCGGCCGGAGCAGCAAAGTCGGGGGGGGACACCTGCAGCGTGGCCGGAGCGGCAAAGAAAACAAAACAAAAAAACTTGTGGCATGGCCGGAGTGGCAAAGCAGGAGGGGAAAAAACCAACCAAACAAAAAACCCTACGGCACGGCTGGAGCAGCACGGGGGAGGGACCTGCAGCACGTCCGGAGCGGCAAAGCAGGGAAAGAAAACAAAACAAAACAAAAAAACCTGGGGCATGGCCGGAGCAGCAAAGCAGGGGGGAGGGACCTGCAGCACGGCCGGAGTGGCAAATCAGGGAAAAAAAAAACAAAAAACGGAGTGGCAAAGTAGGGGGAAAAAAACAACAAAAAAACCCTGCCGGGCAGCCGGAGCCAAGGTGCAGGGGGACTCCCTGTGCTGCAGACGTGCAGCGGAGTGCGTGTCCAGTCTAGCGGGGAGGGAGCGGGGGAGAGAGAGAGAGCAGGGGGGCGGCCAGGGCTTCAGCGGGGCACTTGTCCCGCGGTCCCGACCACTGCGCCACCTGCCAGGAGGGCTCCGCGCCGCTCCAGTCGGCAGAGAGGGAAGAACAGGGGCTGCAGGGCGGCCGGAGCGGCAAACCAAAAAAAACAAACAAAAAAAACACACCAGCCATGCTGCCCTAGGATTGGGCGAAATGCCGCCCCATAGAATATGCCGCCCCAAGCACCAGCTTGCTCAGCTGGTGCCTGGAGCCAGCCCTGGCTCCGAGTACAGCACTCCGAAATGTTTTCTCTCCCCCTTCCCAGGATGTTTACAAGGTATTTTCTGCACCATCACTTTTCCTGCTTATCAAACAGCCATTAGTGACAAGTATTAAAATACCATTTTGAAAAGAGAGGGAGCAGTTAAAACAAAGTAAAAGAATTAAACATGGGAATCCAACATGAAGTTACAGGGGCAACATTTTAGAAAACTTGGTGGAGGGCTATTTGGTCTTAGAGATTAGCTGTGATGAAAAGACTATGACAGACAGTAGCTGGGATGATTTTAAAATAGACTTGGAATGAAGAAAGAAAAGCCAAAGCAAACATCCCTTCTTCATCCCCTTGCAAGTCTGCCGCCATAATTGGCTTAAATGGTAATTGGCTAAATCTCAGAATGAGTTCACTCATAACTGGATACTTCCAAGAAAAGCGGAAAATATGCTAATGTGTCTCTGACATCTGAGCGACCAGACTCATAGCTTAACCTTGTCAACAGCAAACAATCTATTAATTGGCCAGGACAGGTCATCTACGGTAGCAGCAAGCAGCGTCTTCAGAGCAAGTATTTTAAAAACAAACCAACCAACCAAACAACATTCCGGTGGCAGGAAGCAACATTGTCACAATAACCAGAACAAGAGCCATGCTGCAGTGTGTGTTTGCCATGGACAGAGGTCTCTTTGGCTCCAATTTTTGAGTCGTTTGGTCAGATATACGTCCACAGAATGGCTCTCTCAGATATTACAGATAGGTTTTAAGTGGTGAATTGTGTATCCAAATCTAAACTTCCACCAGATTCAAGGCTCTTCAAATCAGACATTCCAGTTCAGGCCCTTCTGTATAGGATACTACTGTGTGGTAACCAGCCCCTTACTTGACTGCTTATCCCAGGTCACAATTTACAGATATCCGATGTGATAACATTACAGCAGAGACCGAGTCAGCAATTCAATGAGCTGGAAAGAACGACAGGATCCTGTCTGTGTTCAAAAGGCTAAAAAAAAAAAAAAAATTCCCAATTATATTACCACTAAGTCCTGTCTCTTCTCTACCACAAGGGATGGGAGAGATCCCTTATACAGAACTGATCCTGGCAGTTCCACAACAGACAGTGTAGCTGATGGATGATGGAAGCTAAGGGCAAGAAGGGAGGAAGTTAGGTTTAGAAGTAGGAACTCTGCAAAGCAGAGTGGACGGATGTGGAAGGAATGAGGAGCTCACATCCGGAGTCAGAAAACATTCACATTTACACACAAAAAATGTTGTTGGGGTAAAAGCAATCAAGAGGCTCATCTTGTAAGGCAAGGTCTCAATGAGCTTGCCACCAGGAAGCTAATCGCTATGTGAGACTGAATTAACCTTAGACAACGTGTCTAGTGCTTTGGGCACAACAGGCTTTCTCTGAGCACCTCTTCATGTTGCATTTATTTTCCTTCCGAGCAAACATACTGAATGTACCTAACATGAGGGAAAACCCTCACTCATCAGTCCTGACTGGGTTTGCTGCCAGACTCCTTCCATGCTCTGCTGTTTTGATTAGACAGGAGGCTGGAGTGGGTCATGGCTTTTAAATGGGTTTTGACCTAGGAGCACTCAGGGGCCACTGGGTAAGGCTGGTATTTGGATACTTGCGCAAGGGACTTGGAATCCCACATGGCACCCCACCCATGGGAGAGCTCTCACTGAGACCCACATAGTCCTTTCCTGGTGCTTTGAGATGAATGGGAGCTGGTCCCCAGTGTAATATCACCACGTCTTAGCACAGCTCCTCAAAGCACATCAGCAATACTAGGCTGGGGTATCGGCTATGGACAGTGTCACAGCGAGAGCTGCATGTAAGGCTGGCAGAATCTGGCTCTGAAGGTTTTTGAAACCATCTTGTAGGTATTTCTATTAATCACTGTCTGCAAATCCCCATTGTAAATGATAGACAGTATCACAGCTTGACAAATCCCATTTCATTTCTGGAGCTGAAGCCAGCTTTTTGGCAGCAGTGGAAGTTTGTTTTAGTGATCTTGTCAGCACTGCAAGAGTGCTAGGGATTGTGAAGTGATAGAACCCAATTCTCTCTCCTGACTGTTTTCCTGCCAGGAATGTGGTAGGAAAATGCTTATGGAATTTTAAAGGACTAAGAAAAAAAAGTCTAAAAACGGAAGTGTCATTTTTGAGGGGAAGAGCAAGAATGCCCTGCCTCTCTTGAAACCCCTCCTCTGCCGGTCTCGCTCCCTTTGGTCTCATCCATCCATCTGGTCTCTCCAAGAATGTGGAGCCATATTACTTGCACATCGGAAGTCTAATGACATAAAACAGGATTGCATCCCTGAAAGAAAACTGCCAAGAAAAATGAACTGAAGCAATTTCCTCCATCCCCTCCTTCCCATCCCCTGAAAAGACAACTGCAGTTAGCAAAAATGACCTGTACAGCGAAGACGGCAGTCAGCCCCTCAGAGGAATACTGATATTGGTTGCTATTTGGGAACTGAAGCAGCATTCTATCCAACAGTTTGGAGATTCTTAGCAACTGTTTCTTAAGAAGTTCATCCACAGGTCTCACTATAATTACTTCTCCATTATAAGGAGTTACAGCAACTCAGCTCCAGATTTCAAGCCAACCAAATCTGAAGCTCTCTCTGTAGCAAACACATCAGGGAAGCCGTTGTTTCTGAAGTCTTACT
The DNA here is from genome assembly GCF_016161935.1 of Mauremys reevesii. NCBI lineage: Eukaryota > Metazoa > Chordata > Testudines > Geoemydidae > Mauremys > Mauremys reevesii. The sequence goes on along the minus strand of NC_052631.1, from coordinate 85,554,459 downwards.
TGTTTCTTGTTCCAGGTTCACCTGGACTGTCTTTGTTCCCCCTCTTGCTTTCTCTTAACCAACTGCTCTCTGCCAGTTGACTCTGCCCACAACTATCCCTTTTGGTCTGTGGAAGGCATAATAATGTAACTGTGGAAGACAGAGAGAGGTTGTAAAAGACAGAGAGCAAAGGACAGTGATGAGGCAAGACTTAATGAGCTGTCAGTGGCAGACACCAGAGAGGTTCTGGCCTCTCCGTTTCAAGACAGCTTTTCTCTTTGATAAACGCTGACACATAACTGGTGCTGTACAAGTCACTTAACCTCTCTGCTCGATTTACCAAGCCCCAAACAGTTGTAATAGAACAGTAATTACCTCACAGTGATTAAGTTGTAATTGGCAAGACAGATACTGGAATACTGTAGAGAGTCCTGGTGTGCACGTGGATATTAAAAAAATTGACGGTGCAGAAAAGAACTTCAAAAATGATTTGAGGGCTGGAGAAAGTGCCTTACAATGAGAGACTCAATCGGTTTAATTTATCAAAAGAAGATTGAGAGGTGACTTGATTACAGCGTGTAAGTACCTCCATGGGGAGAAAATACTGGGTACTAAAGGGCTCTAATCTAGCAGGGAAAGGCATAACAAGAACCAATGGTTGGAAGCTGAAGCCAGACAAATTCAGATTGGAAATAAGTGAGGGTGAGTAATCACTGGAACAAGCTACCAAGGAAATGGTGGATTCTCCCTCTCTTCAACTCAAGACTGGATGCTCTTCTGGAAGATATGTTCTGTTACTGAACTCACTGCAGGGGTAAATGGGTGAAATGTAAGGGCCTATGAACAGGGAGTCAAACTAAATGATCTAATGGTCCCTCCTGGCCTTCAACTCTATGAATCTATGAAGTGTAAAGTACTTTTAAGTCCTTGGATGAAATGTGGTTAGATGTATATAGCATAATGGCCCTCATTACAGGGAGTTCCATCCAGCTGACTCACTGGCAATTTTCAATTTTCACAATAAGTAACCCCAAAGAGGAAATGATTGCTGTGAATTTCTGAATAATCCCCACTACATGCTCATCAAAAGTGACTGCCCATTATTCACCATCTGGGCCAGCATGTTTAACTCATAGCTCTTCTCGCTTTTTGATGCCTCCTTAACCCCAGCTCTCCTTTCGAAAGCCTGCTCCAATATCCTAGTGTTCCCTAAATGATACTCCCTGCCTCTCCAGACACAAACAGCTAAGGCTTAAAAGTCACAAATTATTCTAATGAAGTGAACAATTTGCATCTCAAATGAGCATGGCCTCAGAGGAAATAGCAAGCAATTCCCACTCCTCCAGAGTCTTCCTTTGCACTTACCACCTGATCTGTCTTGCCTCTGTAGACCTTCTGCGGAGTGAATTTTAATTTCGGTGACTATGCGAGGGTAACCACACAGAATGCTCCAGCATGTCCGTTCAGGCTTATCTAGCTTCAGCTCCCTGAAAGATCAAGATTAAGCAATTCAGACAGATTATAAATCTTTGGTGAGGAAGGTCAAGCAACAAAATAGGGAACTTCAGTGGAATTTTGACCTTTCTGGAACATCAGACTTGTAGTTCTTCACCTGTTTATTACCAATGGTTTCTGTTACAGGAATGTCTATATTTAAGTAAATAAAAATGGCATAATCTCTCATATGACAACTACACGTGGGGAAAAAAAAACACTAGAAGTCCTCAATATTAATATTAACACAAAAACATAATGGGCCTAATCTTAATTTTGCACCAGTTTTACCCTGCATATGTCCATTGGTTTCAACTGAGTTATTCCAGATTTTGTCAGTGACCCACTCATGGGTGTTCTGGTGTAGTGGTTGGAGCAAGAATCTAGCCTATCAGTTAGAGCTGAGCCTAGATGGGGCAGGTTGAGGAGCAAAGCCAAGGGTCACAGCCGAAGTGTTAACCGGCGTTGCAGTCAGAACATGGGGTGGAAGATCAGAGCTGAGAGTCACAAACCAAAGCCTCAATGGAAGGGTTAACAGGAGTTGCTGTCAGAAGGCAGAACCAAGGGAATCAGAAAGAAGCTGGAGAAGGAGCAGTTAAAGGCTGGGAATGGAGCAAGACTAGAGAGAAGCAGAGGCAAGACCTGGACCAAGCACAGCTGCAGGCTAGGGATGCATTGAGCAGCCACTAGAATGCTATTGCTACTGAGCTTAAGTAGAAGCCAGCTGACTCCTTCAACCTGTCAGGTGGCTCAGTCAATCAGACAGCGTCTATCAGGGCCAGCTGCACTCATTAGGTTGCCAGGAGACTGGTTCTGCTGCAGGCTAGTCCCCTGACAGTATTACACTTATGTGAAAGAGAGAAGAATAAGACCCAATAAACGAAAAGGTTCACTGTTTAGCTCAGTGTTTCTCAAACTGGGGCCGCCGCTTGTGTAGGGAAAGCCCCTGGCCGGCCGGGCCAGTTTGTTTACCTGCCGAACAGGTCCGGCCGATCACGGTTCCCACTGGCTGCAGTTCGACGCTCCAGGCCAATGGGAGCTGCTGGAAGCGGCGCGGGCCAAGGGACGTACTGGCCACCGCTTCCAGCAGCTCCCATTGGCCTGGAGCAGCGAACTGCGGCCAGATTGGCTGGACCTGCAGACGGGGCAGGTAAACAAACCGGCCCGGCCCACCAGGGGCTTTCCCTACACAAGCGGCGGCCCCAGTTTGAGAAACACTGGTTTAGCTGACATTAGTGAGCATGTGATTGGGAGATGGCATGGCTGAAGAGAGTGGTAATAGTGTCATGGGTCTTTCCATCAGTACATACCCAGGTTAAAATCCACACCAACATAGCAATTTATAAGCTGTTATTGTCATCTGTGCAGTGGCCTGTGATGTGAGTGTGGTGATCAAAATAAACCTCTCCCCCAACAGCACAAACGGGTACTCATGTTGAAAATGTCACAGTAAAGAGGTCCAAGATTGAATGGGTTATGGGGAGACAATTATCCTATCATCCCTACAGGTGATCCCCTCAGGATCAGGCCATTGTGGTGGAAGTTTGCATTGCAGCTGCCCACCATGCAATCCCAATTCTATGAGCTTTCTAAAACGTACATATCTTAAGATTGGTTTTGAAGGCTGACTTCTGACAGGGACCTCAACTCAGTATCCTATTTTGCAGGTATAAAATTTGATGTCATTGGCACGTCTAACCTCCTGGTTTGTGACCTAGACTGCAAGACAAGTAAATGTTATCAACTGCACTTGCAAATATTAGTGCCCACAAAATTGCACCTGCAGAATGGATGGTGACTATAAAAGCTGGACCCAGGTGCAAAAATTTCCCAAACTTTAGCGCCTACTGTGACAGACTGACAATGTCCTAGACAAACTTTTGGACACAAGACAAACTTTACTGAATTAAGTTAAACATTATTGAATTAGGTTTAATACCTTTCAGGTCCATTGTATTAAAAACGCAAATGTTTATGTACTATTCTATGGAACTTCTTAAGCAGGAAGACAGGATTAATGCAATCACTGGGAGTTATGAGAAACCTCACAGGACTTTTTGGAACAATGCATGCAAAGTGGATTTCCTAGGAAATACCTCAGGGCAAGGGGAATGCAACTGACCCACTTCGGAACCATCCTTTTGACGCTACGCCCTGGGGAGAGAAACCAATTGTCTGCTACTTACCTGCTCCTGGAAACTCCAGATCAATGACCCCCTGCACTGTATAAAGGGTGGACTAAACATGTTCACAGGTTCTGAGCAGAACCTGAGGTGAACTTGAACCCACAAGGAAAGCACTTGAGTGGGGTTTTGAAGGACTGCCCCTGACAGAGCCCATGTTAAGCTTAGGGTGACCTCTGGGAAGTTTATTAGAATGCAGACAGGTTCTTTTACTGTTTCTAATGTGTTTTTTCTGCAATGCTTTTACCTTAAGAATAAAATGGGCTTTCATAGGAAGAGCTGTGTAATACCTTATAACAATGGGTAACTACTCGGTTATTAGTCTCTGAGGAGAAAGTAAGCAGGTCTACTTAGGCAGTGTCTTGCTAGGCTACCCCAGTATGGTCAGGGGACTGTACACCTTGGAAATACCCTGGTCAGAAGGGAACAAGAGGCATGTTCCACTCAAGAGAGGTGGTGGCTAGAACCATTCCCCTCAACTGTGACAACTAAAAATGACCCCATTTTCAGAGATTCTGAGTGTCCGCAGCTCCCAGTGAAGCTAATGTGGCTGAGAGTGTTTAGCACATCTGAAAAAAATCACATCACTTTTGTTTAGATGCCTAATTCTGGCTATATCTAGCTTTGAAGCACTGAAAAACCAACCTTCATTTATAAGAGCAAAGATTCATGTGGATGAACTTCAATGAGTGACAGAGTCGCCTTCCGTGACCCAATGGTCTTTGGAGGGTTAACCACGTCGGGGGAAAGGGGAACTGGATTCAGTGGGAGTAACCTTTATACTGTTGTAAAGTAGCAAGTACCTGAGTTTTGATGGCACATCTGTAAAGAGCCTCAGGATAAATGCAGTGACGATACCGGGATAGTGTGTTGTTGGGATAAGAACATAGCGACCCCGTGCAAGGAGCTTCCTCAGGAACACAGTGCGTGTATTGACATAAAGGGAGGTTGCCACTCTTTCTTGTATTTGCAGCTTGTGTATCCGATAGTCTCTGTTAAGCTCCACCTACAGTTACACAGTACAACAAGATCTGGCATGTTTATTTCTCACTCACAGTCTTTCTTGCTGCATTGTTTGGTTCTGGCTTCCAGTGATGAGACGTGAATGCACACACAATGATGTGCTGTCACGTGAGCAGGAAAATCAAACGTCGGGTTCCCTAGCCAGCCCTACGGTACATTTAGGCAGATCCTGGACATCATTATACATTACAATCTGGTTTAAAATGGATTTAGTGCTAAAGGAGTTGGCCGACATCATCCTTCACCCACAAACACCACCAACCAAAATGGGCCACATTTTTTAAAGATAAATATTTTATCATATTAATAATAATACTTGAGCCTTATTTAGAGCTCTTAATCCAAGGATCTCAAAGCTTTACAGAGGATCAATATCATTATCCCCATCACACAGATGGTGAAAATGAGGCACAGAGAGGTAAAATGACTTGCAAAACAAAATCAGGGGCCGAATTAGAGGCTCTGACTCCCAGTTCAGTGCTCTGACTGCTGCACTCTTTCCCAAATGGAGAATGGGAAAGCCTTTCTACCTGCACTACGTATACAATGTTCGTACACGTGCACACGAAGTGAAGCTGCTTTATTTTCAAAGGGCCCACTGCAGAGAGAGCTGCCAGTACATGCGTCCAAGGGCAGAGCTGCAATAATAGAGCAGCAGAGTTCTGAAAATAGCAACCGAAGGCTTGTCCGGGGACTCATTCACACACAAATGTCTCTACTGCATGTTGAGGTTCTTCTGTGGCACCCTTCACGAGAGCATATAAGTGCCTCTCAAAACCTGATCATCACTACAAAAGTCTTTTTTTTCCTCCTGCTGATAATAGCTCACCTTAATTAATTACTCTTCTTACAGTTGGTATGGCAACACCCATTGTTTCACGTTCTCTGTGTGTATATATATGTCCCTACTGTATTTTCCACTGCATGCATCCGATTAAGTGGGTTCTAGCCCACGAAAGCTTATGCTCAAATAAATTTGTTAGTCTCCTAAAACCGGTTTAAACGCTTAGTGTAGACCAGGCCTAAGGTGCCACAAGGACTCCTTGTTCTTTTTGCTGATACAGACTAACACGGCTGCCACTCTGAAACCTCTCAAAATGTACAATCTGTAACACAGGAATACATACACACACTTTGTGTGGAATGCCCTTTGCTGTTACTTCTAATCTGAATACAGAAAATGTGTGATTGACATCTATGTTTGGATAGCAACCTTGAAGCAATATCTTTTCTGGGGGACTGCAACATTTTCTACAGAATCATTACAACATGTATGTATTTCTCCAGCCATTCTAGTTGCAAAAGAAACACTAAATTGTCTGCTGGCATAATTTCTTTGACTTCAATGAAGCAGAGAATTTGGCTTTTAAACTTCAGAATGTAATAAGCCACATTAGTTAGTAAGACTGGTCGAACATTTCCAAAACACAAAATTTTGACAGACAAAAAAGAAGAAATTTTTGTGAAAATGTTATCCTATATTCAGATTGTTTTCCTATAATTAGGTTTATTGAATAGATAAGAATACAGAATAGACAAATCACGCTGTGTTCCATAAGAATGTATTAATTACACGTCTCAATATATTTTGATACTGTGAAATTATCAAATTTATATGCATTGAATGTAAATGTCAACTTGTTGTTTATGGCACAATCAACTTGTGTACTGTTGTTTAGGGTAGGGACAATGATTATATAGTACCAGGCTCAATGGGGTCCTACCTGGGCCTTTGGGATGCTACTGCAATATACTTAACAATATAATAGTAGTGGTGATCATCCTTGGAATATTTCTAATGATTGAAAAATCTAAGAGTGGAAAAGCAGATACATAACCATTGCAATCTCTAATGAAAGCTTCTTGCAAACTTCATAGCAACCTAATGTCACTCAATACTTAAAAGAAGATATTAGTGTTACATACAGATAGTTGGAATTTTTTAATGATCTTTTAAAATGAAAAACTGCCCTTTTTTCCTAAATAAAATAATTGAATTTATTTGGAAAATTTTTCATTTTTTGACAAAATCAGAAATGAAAAATGATGAAAGAAGTGGTTCGGGACTATTTAGAAAAGCTGGAGGAGCACAAGTCCAGGGGGCCGGATGTGCTGCATCCGAGGGTGCTCAAGGAGTTGGCGGATGTAATTGCAGAGCCACTGGCCATTATCTTTTCAAAATCATGGCGATCGGGGGAGGTCCCAGATGACTGGAAAAAGGCTACTGTAGTGCCCATCTTTAAAAAAGGGAAGGAGGAGGATCTGGGGAACTACAGGCCAGTCAGCTTCACCTCAGTCCCTGGAAAAATCATGGAACAGGTCCTCAAGGAATCAATTCTAAACCACTTAAAGGAGGGGAAAGTGATCAGGAACAGTCAGCATGGATTCACCAAGGGCAAGTCATGCCTGACTAACCTAATTGCCTTCTATGATGAGATAACCGGCTCTGTGGATGAGGGAAAAACAGTGGATGTGCTATTTCTTGACTTTAGCAAAGCTTTTGATACAGTCTCCCACAGTATTGTTGCCAGCAAGTTAAAGAAGTATGGGCTGGATGAATGGACGGTAAGGTGGATAGAAAACTGGCTAGATGGTCGGGCTCAATGGGTAATGATCAATGGTTCCATGTCTAGTTGGCAGCCGGTATCAAGTGGAGTGCCCCAAGGGTCGGTGCTGGGGACGGTTTTGGTCAATATCTTCATTAACGATCTGGAGGATGGTGTGGACTGCACCCTTAGCAAGTTTGCAGATGACACTAAACTGGGAGGAGTGGTTGATACGCTGGAGGGTAGGGATAGGATACAGAGGGACCTAGACAAATTAGAGGATTGGGCCAAAAGAAATATGATGAGGTTCAACAAGGACAAGTGCAGAGTCCTGCACTTAGGACGGAAGAATCCCATGCACTGCTACAGACTAGGGACCGAATGGCTGGGCAGCAGTTCTGCAGAAAAGGACCTAGGGGTTACGGTGGACGAAAAGCTGAATATGAGTCAACAGTGTGCCCTTGTTGCCAAGAGGCTAATGGCATTTTGGGTTGTATAAGTAGGGGCATTTCCAGCAGATCGAGGGACGTGATCATTCCCCTCTATTCAGCACTGGTGAGGCCTCATTTGGAGTACTGTGTCCAGTTTTGGGCCCCACTCTACAAGAAGGATGTGGATAAATTGGAGAGAGTCCAGCGGAGGGCAACAAAAATGATTAGGGGGCTGGAGCACATGACTTATGAGGAGAGGCTGAGGGAACTGAGATTGTTTAGCCTGCAGAAGAGAAGAATGAGGGGGGATTTGATAGCTGCTTTCAACTACCTGAAAGGGGGTTCCAAAGAGGATGGATCTAGACTGTTCTCAGTGGTAGAAGATGACAGAACAAGGAGTAATGGTCTCAAGTTGCAGAGGGGGAGGTTTAGGTTGGACATTAGGAAAAACTTTTTCACTAGTAGGGTGGTGAAGAACTGGAATGGGTTACCTAGGGAGGTGGTGGAATCTCCTTCCTTAGAGGTTTTTAAGGTCAGGCTTGACAAAGCTCTGGCTGGGATGATTTAGTTGGGGATTGGTCCTGCCTTGAGCAGGGGGTTGGACTAGATGACCTCCTGAGGTCCCTTCCAACCCTAATATTCTATGATTCTATGAAAACCAGCCACCCCCCAAAAACCTTCACATTTCAAACATGAACATTTTAGACAATTTTTTGTAACAAACTAAAAAAGTTGTTTCATTTCAAAACCTGAGGAATGAAAGATACTTCAAAATGTTCTGCAATTACCGCTCTCCCCCATCAACTCTAGTGTTGTGTGAACTGTTTTATACAATCATTATAAGTGCAATAGTAGAGGCTGTCAGGAGAAGGCTGAGTGGACACAATCATGTCTCCCGCATGTGGCTTGCCATATCCTGCTACTCCTTTAGCTCAAGAGGCCGGGGTTTGAGCTTTAAAACTGAAGGGTCCCAGTGATGGCCATGGTATCTGTTTATGTATTTGCAGTAACTGTGCAAGAATCTTGTTGAGAGATCTTGGGGGCAGTTAGAGATCCTGTGTGAACTATACATCTACCTGCCAAACACCCATTGCCGAGATGAAGCTGCAGTCAGGTGCAGGCTTCCTAAAGTCAGATCGATTCTGAACCCAAATGAAGATGGTGGCCTACCTTGAATATTTCAAAGCCAATGGGGAAGTTGTCCCCTTTCCCATCTTTCTTGTAAATGCGCTGATCCTGTTGCTGTAGTGAAATCAGCACTTTGTCCTCAACCTTCTTGACGTCGAAGACATACTAGCAAGGGGGAGACACAGAACAGAGAACCAGCTGTTAAGGACAACATCTCTGGGATACTGTACACAAGGGCATACTGCAGAGGTACCCAGAAATGGGTTTGTCCCTGGAATGATGGTTCTGCATCCAGGATCAATTCTCGACAAGTTGTAGCTGGAAATTAATTACAATTGTAGGGATTTTGAAAGTAATAGTATCAGAGATATTGAAGCCAGTGATTCATTCAGTGCATGCTAAAAGAGAATGTCTCCAAGTAGCTATTGAAGTGGCATGACAGCAGATGTGCTCTGAAAACAATAGAAAAAAAATCTTAAAAAATATAAAGGGGTAAGGAGATAAAGTTAAACAATAAACTCTGGACTGTGCATTTGCTTTTTTTCTACATGGATCTCCAAGTAGGGCCTGTTTACTCCAGATATTTTCCTTACCGGTAACATGAAAATGACAAATGGGATGTATTTGATTATGTATAACGCAAGCATGAAAAGGGTTCTTTGTTCCACACCCCCAGATCCTCAGTTGTTTCAGAAATGTAGGATTTGGTCTTTCCTAGTTTTGCTGAAAATATTTGGAAGACTCAGAAAACTTGATTGAGAGGGTGATTTGCATTTTTAACTAAGAGATATTTTATCCCAACCGTGTTTAAGGGATTTTAGTTGAATAGGTTTCAACAAGACCAAACAAAAATCAAAATATTTGTACAGCCTGTATAAATAGCAGTTCCTCTTCTCAATGAATCATGCTTCACTTGTTTTTTAATTATAGTATCACTATTCTACTAGTTCACCAGTGATTCGGTGGCTTTCAGAGGAAAGAGGGTAGACAAGACCAGAATTTCTAATGTACGAAAGAAGACCCGAAGAGTGTTTTTTACACCACAAAGAAGCAAATGGGGCCAAACACCAAATTCTTTCCCCCTTCACGGACACCTTTAAGTTCCCTGTTCGTTCCACATTCTTGCCACTAAGGGGCAAATCTAAGTTGTAGGAAATTGTCAAGGGAAAGAAATGGTGCTATTTATGTCAAGATTAGTAAGACTGGATCTCCCCCTACCCCCCAGATTATGAAGCAAATGAAAAACAGCATCAAATTGCAATGCGGCCCGACTGTGGAGCACACTGATCTTGCTTCATGTTTTAAAGAGAATGCTGGAACACTGTGACCAGTATTGAGGGTAATGTAATCTGTGCTATGGTTAGTTTTCTCCCATTCGATGCTGCTGAAAAGTTTTCCTCACTAGTTCTCCTCGAGGGTGGACACTGGGATTGCCTCTGCTGTTATCATCTAATCTACCTTCTGGTGATTTCAGATTCCTCTGAGTCACTCTGCCCTGTAGAATGAGGCATCTTCCCTTCTTTCTCCTCTTTACCCTCACGCTTTAGGGCAGTATCATTTTAACTTTGAGGAAATGTCAATCTCTTGCAGAGGAGGCAAAAGGAAAGCTGTCCTCCCAGGCTCACGGCCTATTATTTCTTTCTGATTTAACTGTTTCTAGTCAGGACTGAGGGGGCTCAAGAATCTCTACCTGAGGAGCGATAAATAGTGAGAACCGCTGTTCTGGCTCCAGTTTTGTTCTCCTAGTAGCCAATAAAGTAACCAATAAGAGAAATTAGCCCTGGGCATGTGCTGATAGTAGACTATCAAAATGCTTAAATTCTCTTATTTTGCAAGGGAAGTGGATATCTCATAATCCCTCTGTGAAAATATTTGTTTCAGAGGAGCCCGTCAAGGGAATTCAACTATTCCCTCAGGTGGGTAAGGGACAGAAATGGTCTCTAGACTGTTGTAGTATGTGGCACAGGAACAAGGTAATTTAATTTGTCCTTAAGTAAAGGTAAAGAGTTCACAGGAATGCTATTGTCAGTCTTTGAGTGTATCAGTCTAGAGACAAGATTTAATAAGAGGAGCTCTTTTCACTGCATGTGATCTATAACATTCTTCTTACATCGGGAACTCTTCTTTTTAGTAGCTGAACACTTAAAAAGTAGACCTACACAAATACTAAGAAAATATCCAGGATCAGAAAGAGGAACTGCCCCTCCCCCCCCGTATGAACTGAATAAATTCACACGGCTCTGATCCTTTTCAAGGGAGACTGTTTGTGGAAGAGATAGAAGAGAAGCCATTCTTCCCTGCTAGGCACCTAGAGGCAAGGACAAACGGGGAGTTACAGATGATTCCTAGTCTGTGCAATGAAGATTGCAGCTCTCTGATGCCCTGCTAAGAAAATAGAAGGAATGCTGACAGAAACCACCCATCTAAATGTAGACAAGGAGGCACAAAAACAGTCTCTGCGATTGAAAGTATGGGGAGCGCTGCAAAAAACAACAACAGAGAGGTCAATTTTCAAAGTAATACATGGAGCACTGAGTACCCAGGTCCCACTGACAATAATGGAAGTTTTGCATCTGACTCTGCATGCGCTGTGCTGGCAATGTATGACACGGGGGAGAGCGAGGAACCAGCTAACTTTGATAGCTTGAGAGCAATCAGCTGGAACAAGAAAAAGAGAGGCTTGTGAGTAGCAATGGGAGAGTCAACTCTGGGGAAATTTCCAACTCATTTGCATATTATGGGGTTTTATATATTCTTAAGGAACCTAATCAGTGCAAAGGGATACTCCTTAATCACCCTCAGCCAAAGTCTCTACAAGGTTAATACTATTAATAAAATGGATTAGTGCCAACATAAAATTTGACCAATGTTCCTTTAGGTGTTGGGAGAATGGACATGGATTCAGGGCAATAGGTTCATAGACTTCATAGAATATCAGGGTTGGAAGGGACCTCAGGAGGTCATCTAGTCCAACCCCCTGCTCAAAGCAGGACCAATCCCCAGACAGTTTTTTACCCCAGTTCCCTAAATGGCACCCTCAAGGATTGAGCTCACAACCCTGGGTTTAGCAGGCCAATGCTCAAACCACTGAGCTATCTCCCTGCCTGTGTGTCAGAAATGGGATTCAAACCCACACCTCCATTCGGAGACCAGAACACCCAGCCCTCAAGAAAGGAAGGCACTTTAAGCCTGGCGCCTTAGACCACTCAGCCATCCTCACCTCCCTTCATTATCATCCATGAGGGACACCTCCTCCTGCCTTGACCATGTGGGCCAGGCTCAATATAGCTAAAAATGAGTTTTAAATAAATATCTATATACTCTGCAAGATATTACATAGGTCACTGAAACACAGATGAGTCTTTATACTGTGACAATCTCTGACAATGTTTAAACCTGGGTGAGATGTTTGTCTAAAAGTTCTGCTCTAGGAATTATTCTGGGGGAAGTTCATGGCCTGCATTCTATGGGAGGACAGACTAGGTGATCACAGTCCCTTCTGGTCTTGGAATCTATGAAACAACATGCTCCCGGGTGGTTTTTAAATGGAAATGCACAGGCTTCCTGTTCAAGAGTGACCATTGACACCCAAGTATTGTCTTCTCAATTCAGTGTAAATGAACTCCAACCTGGGGATTCTGTAAGAAGGTGGCTCTGTAATCGAAACATCCTCCGGAGCGGTTTTTCAGTGGTTCTGAATGCTTGGTCCACGCCCCACGCACCATTTTCTTCTCCCAGGTTTTGTGGATGCTGAAGTACGAAGTGTTCACAAGACGACAGACGTCAACATCGGTGAAGTTCTGACACCAGTCATCAAATGTCATCCTGAGCCAGGGACATAAGCAAGGCATGATTTGTAAAAAAGCCTCAAGCTCTGCATAAAAAGGATCATCATGCCCATCTGTGGTATGACACCGTATGGCACCTTCTAAAGCTCAAGTTGAGGCATCACTCGTCTTTGACCGTAACCCATCTGATCCTAAGAACACGGTTATAACCACAGGGCTGGAACTGGCACTGTATGTCTGGCATTGGGCGAATGCCATCTCTGTACTGGCTACAAAGGTTCTATCTACAACACGCAAGCAACCATTTCAATACATGGTTACAATGTGGGTCCCTCCTGGAGTGTACTCAGGATTTAAATACAGTTTAACACTGTCCCCAAACTGTGCTATGGCACGTGACACAGTTAAAACCCATTTAAGTCTCATCTATAAAAGAGTGTTTTAACCAAGAAACATTGCTGTAGCTGTGTCACCTGACATAGTTGCAGATGGTCCAGAAGATTAAAATCCAGTTGGGTCAGTCTAGTAATCATGGACTGGGGTCTATCCTGACATAGAAGAGGCCTAGAACCAAACTCTGCATTTAACCCCTTGTTCCCAGTTCTGACAAAGCTAAGAGTATGCAGTGACACACTGACCCTTGGGACAGGAGAATGTCTTTCGATAGTGACCCCTCTCAGCTGACTCATCAAGGTTCCAGAGATTCTCTCTGGAATACAGCGCCCCAAGCCTGGGAAACAATGACTAGGATCAAAATTAGTTAATTACACCCTTATTTACAGGTGATGGGTGAATTGGAAATCCATTAGGTAAATACTGTACCAGGCAGATACAGTTTTAGATGCAGTTTGGGAGAGTGCCTGCCATTTGATAGCGTGCCATGCACAAATCAACTTAGGAAGAAGGGAATTTTCCTAAATATTGAAGGATTATGGCTTTGAGGTGCCTGAAATGTAAGTACTCATTCAGGCCTAAGTATTTAGTTCCATTATTCCTTTCACATGGTTTTCTAGTCCCACTCCCTGAGAATCTGAAGAAACACCAGTAGCTAATATCCAATGTCAGTAGCTGCAGAACAATCACAGATTCTCGTGCATTCATAGAAATTAGACTTGAGGGAGGTACAACACTGGGACGAATAATAACTGTTGAATTTAGCCAGCTCCAGTAGAGATTTCCCAAGCAACAGACATTTTTACTCACCAGAATTCGCCATCATTTTGAACAGTGAGTCCCAAGCTCTTACGCTCCGAGTCACTCACTTTCTTCCATTCTTCGGACCTGGAAGTAAAAAGTGGTTTAATACGTGAAATTAAATCTTCTCACTTGGAAAAAAAAATTCCTTTTATTGTCCCCTCACATTAAAATATCGTCTGAGCACTGATGAGGTGAATCACGTATAGGGAAGTTTTGTTGCCTCACACAGAGGCATTTTTTAAACCAGCCCCGATACATGGTTAAAGACAAAACGCTAAACACATTTAAAGCAGCACTTGATTTACTTCCCTGGACAGCCTCTCCCTCAGTATAGCTGAGCCGTTGGCTTGGAAGGTCAGATCTGGATGAAATTTCCACATGAGAATGGCTTTATTCCCCAAGGACCCTCAAAATGTACATGAGCTGCTCTGGAAACACAGCCTGAATTTCCTCCTGAGCTGTTTATCATGCTCTTCATTTGGATGGAAAGGCATTATCTAAGGGGTGGCTACACAAACATTTAGTTTGTGGCAAGCTGGGGTATGACCAACCCCACATTAGCCTGCCGCCATCTCACTGTTTGTGTGCACTCTGCTGATGTACATTAACAGTCTGCTAGTGCACTTTGATTTAGTCCTGTTTCGAGGAGGGCTAGATGAAAGTAGGGTGACCAGATGTCCCGATTTTATAGGGACAGTCCCGATTTTTGGGTCTTTTTCTTATATAGGCTCCTATTACCCCTCACCCCCTGTCCCAATTTTTCACACTTGCTCTCTGGTCACCCTAGATGAAAGTGCTCTAACAAACTGTTAATACCCAGTCCTCTTCGAACCAGGCCTAGATCAAAGCAGATTGGCGAACTGTTAATGTGCATCAGCAGGGTGCACAAACAGCTAGACCGAGCAAGCTGCTGTGGGATAGATTCACATCCCATCTTGCCGCAGTCTAATTGTTCACGTGGGCAAGCCCTAAGGACAAGTCTGCACTACAAATTGACATCAGCACAGCTGCCCCAATGCAGTAGTGCTGCTGTAGCACATCTGGTGAAGACACTCTAAGCCGACAGTACAGAGCTCTCTCGTCAGCTTAACTCCACCTCTGCGAGAGGGGACAGTTATGTCGGCGGGAGACGCTCTCCCTCTGACATAGCATGGCGTTAAGCTCGGTATAACTATGTCGCTCAGGGGTGTGGATTTTTCAATGGGCCAGCTCCTCAGTTCTTGCTCATGACAAACTCTACCAAAGTTAAAGGGAGTTTTGCCAGAGAAAGGGCTGAGAGCGCACTTCAGAATCTGGCTCTCTGTCTCTAGTATAAATCAAGACAACTTGTTTCTCTTTGCATCTGGCCAGCTCAGCACTTTGTTTAAACTGGGATAAAGCGCCGACTGAAAGTAACAGCCTCTTTGTCAGATAAAAGAGGAAAGACAGGGAAGTTGGTACACTGTCATTAAGGAGCATCATATTATTAAGTGTTAAAAGCATTGATTAAATGCCCTAGAAATGGCCAACTGAAACGTAATGTATTATTTATTTCTTGTAATGTTTAAGGCCTCGGGTCATGGAACAAACCCAGCAGAACCAGTCACTCTGCTCCTCCTTAACTCGCTGGAAGGGTCTCTGCAGAACCCATGACCCATGTGATGATCCATTAGAAAGTCATTTCAGAAATAATACAATTTGCTCTTTGACGGCACATTTCATCATTACCTCAAGATAGCCTAAGAGGGAACATTTTTCAGATAGGTAAGTGAGCCACAGAAAGGCTCAGTGGCTTGCCAGGATCATGCAGGGGGTCTGTGACGCAGTTGAGAATGGACCTCCTGTCCTTGACTCATCATCCTTAGGCTTTAACCACAGACCATGCCGCTTGCCAAAAGAATGCTGCAAGAGGCATGCTGCAGTCCAGAATGTAAAGTAAGCCACATCTCCCTCATTGCAGCAGGATGTGGCATCCCTCTTGTTCATAGGCTGCTATGCTTGGGAAGAGATGTCAACGTCAATGAGGCTCTTGCCTGGTGGAATGACATTGCATTTCATAGAGACACAAATTGGGTGAGGTTGTATCTTTTATTGGACCAGCTTCTGTTGGTGGAAGGGACAAGCTTCCAAGCTCCACAGAGCTCTTTGTTGGGTCTGGGGAAGGAAGCTCGAAAATGACTTACCTTGTCTCTTGTATCTTGGGACAAACACTGCAAACAACATTGTGTTTCTTAGCATTTAATCACACATCTAACTTCCAGCAGCCAAAAATGACAGCTGAATTATTGTGACACAGAAGCCCCCAGCACGTACTGGTCACTCCATGCACCGTTCCACTCCTTCTTTCCCCATGGATTCCTCATTCTGATCATGAAGAGCTTTTCTGACTTAAAAGAGAACAGGAGCCTCTCTCCGAGGCGCACCTTCTGAATTGCCGTCACCGAGTAGGCATGGCCTATGATCAGACCCATCTCTGTCTCCACCTCGGTGTCATTGGGGGATGAGGTCTGCAGCACACAAAAAAATCCCACAAGGAACTAATATGAACTTCAAAATCAATAAGGGCACCTGGCCATACACAGTCAAGAGGTTTATTTTTTTTTACATACAACTGTGGGTTTCCTTGTAGAAATATAGTAACAGAGGAATTGCCATAATGGATCAAAGCCAACATCCCTCTAGTCCGGTATCAGGCAGCCTAAGGATCTAGGGGACTAGAACTCTGATCTGGGGAGGTTGGGGCAGCTGATGTTCTCACATCACTACCAGGAGGCCATACAAAGTGAAATCCAGGGAGTACTGTGGAGATTAGGCACCGCAGCATGTACTGCCCAAAGAATCCAGAGAGACAGCACCCTGTGGCCTTCTGATTGGCCCACTATTTAACCCTGGAGGGTGGCCCAGGAAGCTGTCTGGGCAACCAGGCAGGTTTCTGGCTTACTGTGATGCCAGACCTCAGCTTGCTTATTGGTCTCCAGTCTCTGATCCCAGCCGGACCCTAACTCTTGCCTAGTAACTACCTCAACTCTGAACCTAGTCTGACTCTGACCTTGGCTCTCACCCACTGAACCCAGTTCTAGTGATTATGCTGGTCCCTGTGTGCCGACTACTGCTGTGTGACAGTCTGTGCCTCTCTTGTGTATGCTGATGCTATCAGATGAGTTTCCTCAGGGGACCTTAAATTAGATTTGAACCCAGGTCTCCAGATGTAACAGGTTGGTAGTGTGTTACCTACTGCCAGGCCTGATCAACTACTGATCTAAGAATGTTTGACAAATGTTTCTCCTGAACTTGGATTTCTATCTGTTTTATGCAGATGGAGCTGATTCGAAGCCCATGGAAAAAAGATTCCCATTTAATAAATGGGTTTTGGATCAGGCCCTTATATTGTTTTTCTTTCATGTTGGGCCCGGTCCTGCAGGCCTTACATACTCTCTACACAACCAACACTCCCATTGGAGCAGCAGGAATGAGTTGTTAGGGTCTGGCTCATTGCATTTCTCAGTTCTCTGCATGGAACCAAAATCAAATCTCAGCGACGATACCAGCCTTTGTTCTGGTGGGAGGAGAGGGATGGACTACAGCACTGACAGTGATGTGTGACCATGCCAGACATTCTTACCCATTTCAAATCAGCTGGAAGATTTGAGCAGCTTGATATATAAATTAGTAAAAAAAGAAGCAACAGCGCAACTTCTCACCACCTCTAACTATCAGATCAGGTCTGACTGATGAGCTTGAAATTCCAGGACTAATGCCAAGACCACAGTGTATTTCAGCGACAACAGCTCATAAAGAATCAGTTCTTATGTTATATTGAGAGCCACTGACATTTCCCAGGGCTTTCTTCCCCCCCGCCAATCTAACACTTTCTTTCATTTGTACTCCTCACAGATAAGAGCACAAGTTTCCATGACAGCAAAGGAGTCTATAACCATTCCTGCTTGTTAAACTGTAGAGCCAGAAGAATCTCCATTAGCAACTGCACTCTTCTTTTCAGCAGGATGGCACCTGGCTTTTTCACTTTCTATTTAAGTTTTTTCCCCCCCTTTTAAATAAGAAATGTAAATTGCCTTCTGTTTGAACTGCCAAATGTACAAGCCCTGGAATGTTCTGTAAACAAAGGAGCATGTTGGGTCATTCTAAATTGGGATGTAAGCCACTTAAGTATTAAATATTCTGCTGTTAGCAAGCACTGTGGTGCGTATAACACACTTATTGGAGCTGAGAGGTAAAATGCTAGCGAGGCAGTTTTACACACCATGATAAATCAATAAATATAGTGCCTGCATAACAATGTCAAGAAGCATTTGTATTTTATTTGATTAATTCAAAGGGCAGAAATATAACTCCAGGGGAGAATGGAAAGTACTAGCAAGTGCTTAATTTTATTCCAACCAGCTAAACTTTTACCTTTTTCCCCAAACTCTTGTTATTAAATAAACAGCCTCAGCATTTTTTAGTGATAATTTAAATCACCTCCCTGGTATTTCTGTCCATTGCCATCACATTACCAAGCAGGATGCGCGCCTGAGGCTTTGGGGGAAGTTAGTGATAGAGCTTGACAGAATTTTTTTTTTACATTTTGAGTTTTTGTCAAAAAAAAAAAATCAACTCCCCAAATATTTGGATTCTGAAGTGCAGCTGCAGTGCCTCATGGGAGCTGGAGAATGGGAGCATGTGGCTCCCAAACTACATCATGCTCCATTCTGTAGGCTGGTAGTCCATCTCCCAGGCACCACACTCTCCCTTCTTGGTGAAAAGAAGCAGTGCATTGAAGCAGTGGATGCCCAGTCATAGTTAGAGCGATGATTCTTTGGGGGACCTACACACTTAGTTGACTTGCTTTGCAGTCATGGGATAATCTTTCAGTTACCACCAACTTTCTGCTGCAGAGGTGGGGCAGAGCTGATTGTTCTGGGATCGGCACTCACGTGCCAATGTTTATACATTCATATTTTCAAGGAACAATTTCCAGACAAAGCAGGTAGTTGGGAACTCATATTGCAGACTATAAGTACTAACCAGTTAATCACCACAGTACTTCTACGGTGGAGGTAAGTGGTATAATTTCCATTTTACAAAGAAGGAAATGAAGCCGAGAGGTTAAGTGACTTGACTAAGCCCACAGAGGTTAGCCTTGACATTTATAGGTCGCCAGAATTGAAAGGAGAGGGCAGTGCAGCCAGGAGCTTCATAGAACCTTAATGCTGCCCTGTTTGATCTTATGGAATTATCCCCGCTCCCTTTTATCCCCAGGGCTCCTGTCCAGAAAATAACTAAAACACAGTTTCTAAATAATTTTAAAATAAATTCACAGAAAATCCTAAAATGCATGGGGACCAGTTTGTTTCCTCTTCACTTGTGATGTCATCTTCACTTAAGGTGAGATTTTCAATGGCTTTCAGCATTGGCCTAACCCTGCTTCCACTGAAGTCAGTGAGAGCTTTAGCATGGGCTCTGGGGGAGCAGAGGTAGGCCAGTGACCAGCACTTTTCACAACCCTGCTGGTAGCTCCTTGGGGCAGGGAGCATGTCTCTTTGCTGTCTTGTAAAGCATCTAGCCCACTTTGGATGTTTTGTAAATATGTATAGGACAGTCTTAGCCAGCAAGTATTCACAGTATTTTTATTTGACCAGAAGCTTTAGTGAAAAACATGAAGCCCATGTTCCTGCTCTGAATGGCTGGATGAGCTCACCACTTCCACTCAGCTCCGGTACTACATTGACACAAAGATGGCCCCATCACCACCAGCAGGAAGAAGAACTGGCAGCTCAGTGCTTGGAAAAGTGATTTTGTAAACAGGTTTCAGCAAGCAGTTAAATGTCTTAAGGGGACATGGTGCCAGCCGCCTCGGTTGGAAGTCAGGATATTCTAAAATTTGTTCATCTCTGCTCAAGTTTAAAAATTGGGTACCTCTCTCCATTCAGAAAGGAGACAACTTCACATCCATGTTAAGGTCAATGGTGGGGCACGTGACTGTGGTTTCCTGAATTATAGCTGGTGGCTTAGGGAATTGTTCTTGGCTGACAGCATTGCCAAGTCATTAGCTTTCTACAAACAGCCTTCTCAAAATCCAAATTAAGGATATGCTGAATATATTTATGCTAAAATCGTTTTTCCAGGCAAGAAAACTCATCAGAATAAATCATTGTATATCAAAGTCTGCACACATACCGTGATGGAACAGCTGATTAACCCGCCTCTTTTATGTACTTTCAGCAAGTCTTCAAACAGCTTCATTTGCTCGGAAATATTCTCACAATATTTGCCCTTTACCAGGTCAATGGATTCTGCCACTGCTCCAGTGAAATCGACAATTGCATCTGCGGCAGTGCCTCCATCCAGGGCTTCATAAGACTCAGCCAGCCTAGAGGTAAGGCGGAACAAATTGACTCACCTTATGGCTGTTAAAACCAAGCCAAAAGGGATTATTTCTGTGTAATATTTGAGACCATCCAGAAAAAGGATCACGAGTGTGTCGGAACAGCAGGGAACTGGGAAGAAAGCTTTGTTACACTGCTATGCAATAGACTTGAGAGCGTCCCTAGGATTCCTGCTCTCTGAATTGCTAGAATTAGATGTAATGAAGAGGAAACATGCTTTTTGTAGGACGCATAGGAAGGGAATCACTGCCTTAGGAGCACCTCCTGGCTAGAGCTGGTCAGAATTTTTTTGTCACAACAGTTTAATGTGTGAAAATGCTGTTTTGATTTTTTCCCCAAATTGTATCAATTTCAACAAAAAATGTGGATTTTTTTAAATGTTGCCACGTCCAATTTTCATATTTTCAGAATAAAAAAAGTTTTGATTCTTCATTTCAAAGCAACTTTTCATTTCAAAATGTAAAAAAAAAAATGTAAAAAGATCAAAATGAAACTCTTTGAATTTATTAAAATGAAATGTTTTGACTGACCTGAAATGATTTTTGTTTCCAGAATTTTCTTTTGCAATAAATAAATGAAATGAAATGAAATGAAATGTTGGCTTTTTGTCCAGAATTCGGATGATTTTTTTAAAAGTTTGAAATGTTTCACAATAATGACAAGTCTGATTTTGACCAGCTCTGCTCCTGGTAGTGGATTAACGAAGGGTTCTGGACGCAGTCTCAAAGGTACATATTCTCCAAGAGTAGCCACAATTGGGAAGTAACATGGGGGGAAATATGACAGGGATGAGAAAGGAAATCAGTAGCATCTGAAATGATAGAGTGAATTTTTATGTGTAGCTGAAATCACTTAAAGGACATTGAGCGAATTCATACTTTGCATAAGCTTTCTCCAGCAGTGCACTCCAGAATTCATTCTCCACATTGGAATGGCAGTAGATCAGCTCCCCATTAATTGTTGGCAATCTGTCATCTATGACCACGTCAGTCCACTGTCCAAAATACCAGAACTGGAAGTGAAAAATCCCAGCATATTTCTGGGGTTTCTTTGAATCCCATTCTTGTTCCTTAAAGTTTGGAATCACCTGAGAAATGAAGAGAAGCACAGTTCACCAAACACGAGTGAGACCTAATCAGGGGGTGGCTTGAGCTGGTTCCTTGGCAGATACCACAAAGATCACTGCTCTGGCAGCCCAGTCAGCCTCTGAAGATCTTAAGCTGAAATCAGTAGAATTGCACCCACCTACACCAGTAGTGAATTTGGTCCCAAAGTACCTAAAGTCCCATTTTGTGCAATCCATACAGAGAATGAAAACCTATCCTGAGGGAGGCTACATGGCATGGGGGTGATATTTGCAGTGACTGATGGAAGCATCACAGTGCAGGTGCCCCCTGGTTCTGCTACATCCTTTGCCTGATACCAATGAGGGTCTGGGGGAGTCAGCTCAGTAGAGAGTTGCTTTCTTGTCCTCCGGGCAAGACACATAATAACAAGCTATGGGAGCAGCAACTGGTGAGAGGGACGGCATACAAAAATGAGCAGCTAATGAAAATTTGGACCTCAAATGCCTGCTACTCCCCAGTTGTATATTCTTCCTGAAGGGAAGGGAGAGGAAGTGTGGATCATTGGTTATGCTAAATTATCACTGACAGGAAGGAAAATGAGCTGGGTTTATACTGACAGCTGTCCCACCCCACTGCAGGACACCTCAGCTCAGGGCACTCGGCTCTCCTTTGGGGACAGGCTTTATGTCAAGCACCAGCATATTGGGTCGCATACCTTTTGCCAGAGATTCTCCCGAAGAGCCAAGCAGGAGCAAGCCGCCACAAACCAGCAGTTCCCCAGCTTCCCTTGGTGCAAGTCATGGGCGCTGATTCCATTCACAAACAGGTGTGGGTCTTCACAGAGCTCCTTACACAACAAAAGAGAAGTTACTGGTACGCTTGGGAGCAAAAGTATTTAAGAGCCCAGTGGGGAGTTAGAAATGGAACTGATGGGACTAAGGGCTGGTCTACACAGGGACATTCAGGAAAGCTAAGGTGAATCAATGAAAGGTGTGATGTTAATGCACATTAGACCCCCATGTGGATGATCTGATTCAGGAGTAAAATGGCTCAAGTTTGCTGTAGCATGGAGGATTAAGCTACCGTACACTAAGGCTATTTTAGTCCTGAATGAGAAAATCCACATGAGGGTTCAATGGGCTTTACCTTATGTGCATTAACTTCACACCTTTCATTGATGAACTTTCCAGAATCTCCCATGTAGACTACCCCTGAGCTGCACTGAAATTGCAGGAGCAGGCTGGAGAGGGACAATTCTAGTTCTCCATGGTTCCACAGAACCCTCCAGCAGTGAAGCATTAGTATTAACAGGCATCAGTTGCACCATGGCTGTTGTGGAAGCTGTGCCCTATACACAGGAACTTTTTCAGGGGTGACATATAGATCGTAATTACAGCCAAGAGTTGGATGGAGCAGTTCTCAATCACACACCACAGCAACACTTCTCTGATGGCCCCAACCAGTCTGCAGCATTTAAGCTTTTTTTTTTTTAAATGTTCAAACTTGGAAGCTTAAAGTTAGGAACTGAAATCCATAAGTAGGGATGGGTCTTGCAAAAGGATCAGCGTGGGAGGGCCCCTGTAACATGTGAATCCACTTCCTAGTTCCATTCATCTAAACAAGTGGCTTGATTTTAATAAGTGCTGATCATCTGCAGCTCTCCCTGATGTCAAAAAGGAGCACAAATACCCTGCCTCTCTGAATGTCAGGACATACAGTTAGGTGCCTACATATGGACTTAATCGCCTAATTTAGGCACCATATTTGAACATTTTTGCCTGAGTTTCTAGCTCTTCATATGATATGAATGGATGCACAGAATGATGGAGGGTAACATCTGACAGTGCATTTTGAGGAAAGACATGAATGAGAGGGGAGTGATCACTAAACACCCAAGAGCAGGGAACTTGCTGCACAGACAAGGTTGGGAGAAAAAAGAAGGGAGGGGTAGGTTTGGGCAGAGCAAAGGACTCAAAAGAAGAAGTGGCAAGACATGATTGCCCCTCACACTGGAATGCTATCATCCTACTGCTTCTGTCATGGCTTTTATCATGGCTGATACCTCAGGGTTTGAACCGGGGACCTCCAGAGGTGAAAACATGAGCCTCGTTGTCCACACTGGCTTTAATTTGCCTCCCCCAAAGGTTTTCCAAAGTTATTTAGACACCTAATTGCCAATGAAATTCACCTAAAAGCCTTTGAGGATTTAGCCCTGTGGCTCTAAGCGTGCAGCTACAAGTATTCAACAAGCACAGGGGGCTGAAAGAACACAGCTTTTTGAGAGTGCTGGCTTTGTTAGCATTACTGACCACTCATCTCACGCTCCTCAGGAAAGTAGCTCTTCTGAAATCATACCGCATCGACATGCAATGCTCAGTACTCGGGGTCTATGCAACTCCAGCCCCACGTTCCCAGAGATAACACAGCTAGTAGCACCTTGCAAGTTGTGAGTGCTTGGTAATCTGAAATTCACACTTCAGTACCCGCTGAACTGCGTTCTAGAGACAGCAAGAGAAGTGGGGGGCAGAGAGGGATGGCAGTGAGAGTTGAAATGGTGGCACGACAGGGGCAGAGATGGTAGCAGGGACGAGTGTGGGAGATGGAGCGGGTAGCGATGGAGGGATGGATTCTTTTTTAAAAAAGGATATTGGGCTTGTTTTTTTTTTTTTAATCCCAGTACTATTTTACTCATTTAACAGCATTTCTTGGGAGAACTGTTGAGCATTGGGAGACACAGGAACTGATCACTAGTCAGTGCTTTATTATTCTTCTGTCAGTAATTCTTACAAGTAGACTTCACGTACTAAAAATTTTACAAGAAACTTTGAATAATGTAAGTTACAAGAGAAAGTACATGGAAAATCTGGTATTGCTGGCATCAGCTAGGCACAGATTACTTACCTGCACGATTGACAGATTCATGATGTTTAGCCAGAATGTACAGGAGCTTTAGCACAGGAACTGAGGGCAGGAACTTCAGCTTCTTGCTACAATTTAGATCACCTGGCCTTTTCTTTGCAGTGGTGGTAAACATTCCAAACCCAATGAGGATAAATCTCTAGATTATCTTTTGCTGGACTTCTAAGTAACACGGTCAGTAATATTTTCTAGTTTATTTTTCCTGTTGAAATGTTGTCATTGGCATAATTAACATGGGGTGGATTTGTTCTCAGGAACAAAATAGTCCAAACATTTTTGTTGTTGTCTCTTTAGGAAGCCAAAAAAATATATTGAAAGAAATTAAGCACACCCATATTTGACATGTCCAAACAGGAAATTAATCTTATTTGTGCTCCTTGCCAAAAATAGCCATATTAAACTATTGAGGGGATAGTTATATGGACATTTGTCAAGTGTCTCATATAGTCTTATGTAGAGTCCCGAAGCAGCTTGTGTCAAAATGCCAAGCATGTGGATATGATTAGAGGGAACTGACCACTATGACACAAAGTAAACACTGGGCTGAAGAGCTGATCGGCACTGCCTCCGTGTTTCTTCCTTTTTTTTTTTAAGAGCCTGCTTGATGCATTTTTACCTACTAAAATATTTAGCATGTTTGGAATATTTGAAGCTAAACATTAAGCAAAAGCAAATGATGTGATGTATATTTTTCTTATTATTAATTACAGACACTGGAATAGCACCCATGACCATAGTATCTGGATTTAGATGAAGCAAACAAATAATTCCTATGTTTCAGAGTGGTAGCCGTGTTAGTCTGCATCAGCAAAAAGAATGAGGAGTACTTGTGGCACCTTAGAGACTAACAAATTTATTTGAGCATAAGCTTTCATGGGCTAAAACCCACTTCATCGGATGCATGCAGTGGAAATTACAGTAGGAAGATGTATATACCCAGAGGACATGAAAAAATGAGTGTTTTCAGTTAATCAGAGTAATCAGTTAAGGTGGGCTGTTATCAGCAGGAGAAAAAAAAACTTTTGTAGTGATATACTGTTTCCTTTTTTTCCATTGTTTTTGCAGTGTATCAGGAGGAATTGGTAGTGTAGGAAACCATTGCTTCATCTAATCCAGATTTTCTTTAAGAGAGTCAGATATCTATATTGCAACTATCATGATCATCAGGCTTTTGATAATGCTGTTTCTTAGGGCTCCCAGGAGCCTCTTCTGATCCCATGCCTGTTATTTAGGTGCAAATCCACTGAAATCAGTGGAAATACACTGGTATAAAACTGGTGCAGGTGAGCAGAATCTGGGCCAAAATATTGGAAACCCTCTTCCATATATGATGCTCTGTTTGTCCCTTCTCAGTCAATTTGTAACCTCGTTGCTGTAAATAATACAGGAAGAAAATATTTGGGTATTTTGCTTATATGTTCAGATAATTCTGCCTTAGAAAACTCAGTTCTCCCTGGTGTTCTTCAGTTACACATATCTGCATTATGTGTAGAATTAGAATTGCCAACTGTATAGAGTCTGCATGGAGTCTGAAAAGGAGGCAAGAGGTTATAGCTGCTTGAGAGTCCACTGAAAATGATGATGTCCCTATTTTCAGACAAGACTTTTATTCAGGTAATTGGATTCTGCTTGTGCCATTTCCTATTCTTATAACTGAGTGATATATCTGTAATTTAATGTCATCACACACTGATACTGTGAGAAAGAAAGTGGCTCACTGAACCCCTTTGTCCTACTTTAATTGGTATGGCACTTTCTGAAAACTGGCGAGCTGTGAAATGGTGACGATAATAAATGAACTGGCTAGTAAGCAAGTTCACAGAATACTGAGCAGGTCAATATGGTAGAGCTCATTACTGTACCTGACACGCAACACAAACTACAATTTTAGCTGGTATATATTATAGGTTTTCTTCTGCTTGGGATTGACAAACTGTAGGCTGGGACTTCACAAGGTGCTGGAAAAGAGTTTGAGTGGTGGGGGAGTTGGATTTTGTATGTGGATTTTTTCCCCCCCCGAGGAAAACATTTCTTGAGAAATCCCATATTTTTCAAAACCCAAGATATAACTGGTAAAAGGTCAGAGATTTACTAGTTTCACTCAGAGTCATCAAATGGTTTGTACATCTCTCTGTAATGGGATTCTTCAAAGACGATGAAGGACTGATATTACTTGTGGAAAAAAATCACAATAGAGAATTAGACACTATTGGGAGACTAATTCCAGTCTAGAGGGTTGTTTGCAAAATGTGTAATTAATTGTGAATGGGAAGGTAGAGGAGACAACCTGTTATCCTCTGGCAGTGGTTCGGGTGGTTCACACTACTAGGAGTAATGGACTTTAGAGGAGCTTAGCTTAAGTAAATGGCTCCTTTCATCTGTAAAAATGTGTCTTGGTCTAAACATTAGCAGCAGCCATAAAGTAACATTATGACCTTGGCTTCACAGAAAAACGCTGCTTGAAAAATTATTAGAGTTTGATTTCAGGATATTTAGTATGTCTATTCTGACATGTGATAGTGACAATTTATGTTTTAAGGTTATAAAGTGTTGACTTTTTGAATCTCATCATCTCCTATCATTAAAAAGTTATTGTCCAACTCCCCCCCCCCCCCCCCATTCTGACACCCCCATATCCCACAACTGCAAACATTTAAATAGATAATTGATAAAAAGGCTTAAGAAGAGATGTCGATATTATCCATCAAAATGATCAAAAATTGAATTCTGCGAACCCTAAGATTAATGAGTTCACTACAATGTTCACAGCAGTGCCATTGAAACTACACTGTAAAGCATTCTGAGAGGCTACAGAGACCTGGGGCTGGACAGGACCTGATCTGTGAGGAAGTGCTTCAGAGCTGGCGATCTTGGGGCTGAAGAGAGGGTGGTAGAGTGGGTGGGGATGGATAAAGGAGAGTGATTCAGGGAGAGGAAAAAAGAAAAAGCAAGTGCAGTGACTGAAGCTGGGATTTTCAAAAGGCGGCAGGTGCCCAACTGCCACTGAATTCCAGTAGGGTTTGGGTGTGTAACTCCCTAAACATCCTTTGGAAATCCCAGCCTCAAAGATCTAAAAGTGAGACCTCTTTGTCTGCTCATAAGATAGCTGGGATCTGTGGCCTACCCTGGGTCCATGAGATCTGCATAGTGTGTGCAGTACCTGCCCCAGGCAGTTCATTTTACATAAGGCAGGGGGAGTCTGAGACACAATGCTCAGCACAGATCTGCATCATGCCCTCCTCCAGGCCCCTCTTCACACGGGGCCTACTTCAATGGGCACTGAGGTGTGGTGGCTGCTGTGGTAATTCCTCCTTCCTGGATAAGGAAAAGTTATTTACTTATTCCCATAATACAAGAACTAGGGGTCACCAAATGAAATTAATAGGCAGCAGGTTTAAAACAAATAAAAGGAAGTTCTTCTTCACGCAGCGCACAGTCAACTTGTAGAACTCCTTACCTGAGGAGATTGTGAAGGCTAGGACTATAACAATGTTTAAAAGGGGACTGGATAAATACATGGTGGCTAAGTCCATAAATGGCTATTAGCCAGGATGGGTAAGAATGGTGTCCCTAGCCTCTGTTTGTCAGAGGATGGAGATGGATGGCAGGAGAGAGATCACTTGATCATTGCCTGTTAGGTTCACTCCCTCAGGGGCACCTGGCATTGGCCACTGTCGGTAGACAGATACTGGGCTAGATGGACCTTTGGTCTGACCCGGTACGGCCTTCTTATGTTCTTATGTTCCTGCTATTGAGTGCAGATGGGAAAGTTCACCCTCGGCTATAGCTTACCCACTGGTTAAGCAGCAACAACAACATCAAAAAGGAGGCAGGGGGAGAACACAGTTGCTGGGCTGTTTGTGTGGTTTGAGAGGTAGGGGAGACGGTCTGTCCCATAAGAGCTCCCAGCTGTGCTGGCACATTTACAAGTCCTCCTCCATTTTGGGCTGGGTGTCAAGGCAATGACATTTAATATAAAAGAATCAGTTCAACTGTGCCAGATGCTCAAACAGTCACAAAAAGCCTTTTAAAATGTTATGTCTGAGAGGGCTTTTTGTACAGTATGCAGCCTGGCTGCCATGCCTATGGAATGAAGAAAGAGAAGGCTTAATAATCACATGCAATAGGTCTTGCTGTTAGCTTGTAATTGCCTTGAGAATGTAAAATGACTAGTGAGTTACAGGAAAGGTTAGTGTGTGCCGATGGACCTTCATTCGGGATTTAGGACCCAGTCATAATCTCATTTTCCCCTGTGTAAATCAGGAAGTAACTACTGACATCAGTAGTGTTTCCCCAATGTAAGACCAGGATCTAGTTCTCATTCTGCTGTTTATACACTGGCCAATTTCTATCCTCCCTTCACCCTGGCCCCCTCGGTCCCATCCATAACTAGAGCAGGGCATGGCCCACTACTTTTAAAAACAGAAACCCAACTGTAAGTACGCAAGCTAATCCAAGGAGAAGAAGAGCATGCCAGTTTTATGGGTTGTTGATCATACATCCGGCACTGCACTTTAGGAGCCTACATTATTTGGAGATTAAGCAACACTTTTTTTTGCCTCATATAAATCACTCTGCAGAGCTAAATGCGTCACGAACATTTTGATATAAATCTTTTTTTGTTTTTGGGGCTAACAATGACTAAAGCTGCATAAGGCCCACCAGCCTGAGCATCACACAGGCTCCACAACACACATTTTGGAGGAGAGGGGAGGTTTCTAAATCAGTGTTTAGGGGGGAAAAAAGACGCTGTGAAATGTGGTGTGGTTTTTTTGTCTGGCACCATTTTCCTCCTGATCCTTAGAGCTCTGGTGCAGTTCTCACCGAGAGTGCTGACATTTGCTGGAAAGATTACAGCTGATTTTCAGAAAGGCTGACCTCCCATTGAACCTCACCAATAAACAATGAGGTAGTTATGGTTCTGAGAACCTTCTGCCATGTATACCTGGAAAAAGACCAATGAGATTCTCTAGCCTCCAGCCCTCTTCTAGAAAGATACTGTATTCTAGACCCCTGGCCCCAAGCACTGGGATACTTATATTATCTTAGGCCACAGTGATTTGGATCATTACTGTGAAATACTGTGTTAGTTCAAGTATTCATTTTAGATAAAGGCTGACTTTATGAGGAGTAAAGTACTGACCTGCTGTGGCCTTTAGTTCTTTCTGTCTTCTTCCTTCAGAGGAAGAAAGATTTCTAGTATATCTATTACAATTTTTGTTGTGTTTCTAGTAGACTGACACGTAAAGATGATACTCTTAGTGTGCTAGCTATTCCTCCATTAGAACCTTGTTGACTAATTTTCAGACCACCACCTATCAACAGCAGTGACCTGCCAGGTATCCATCCCAATATCCTTCAATCAGGAAAGGAGATACAACCATGACCTAGTGAACTGCAACCCATCCAAAGTAGGGCTGGTCAAAACATTTCCACAGAACAGTTTTTTGATGGAAAATTGGGTTTTTGACAAAATGATATTTTTCATGGGACGTGGTTGTTTTACACCCAAAAATTTAGACTTTTTGTTGAAACACTGAACAGCTGAAAACTTCTAGCCAAAACCAAAAAAGATTTTTATGTGGAAATAGTGCCTCATGGTAGTTGTAGTTCTGGTGCCTCATGCCCCCATTCTCCTCTATCGGGCAGGTTCCCCAGCCAGACTACATCTCTCAGATGCACCATGGCCAGGGCCTCTCATGATAAACCACTGTGGCTCAGCAAGAGTGGGAGACCTTTGTACATCATGGGAGATGTAGCCAGCCTAGGGAAGAGTATAGGAGCAGGAGGAATCCAAACTACAACTCCCTCGAGTCATCATGACACAATTTTCAAATCAAAATGTTCTTTTTGGAACTGGAAGTTTTGGGCCCACAATTCTTGGGTTTTGGAAGACTATTTCAACTTTTAATTTTTGGACAAAAAGTCAACATTTTCCCACATTAAAACAGACCATTTTCTGACTGGCTCTCATCCAACATTTTCTCTTCTAAAATGCTTTTTCTATGGGGTTTCGGAAGGATATGGCTCTGTCAAAAAGCAAGTATCATCCTGGACACTATACACTTTGGGGGCTGGATGGATGGTGGAGCCCTTATTCAGTCTGGTGAACACTTATCATGCAAGCAGTGAAATCAGTGGGACTCTGTGAATAACTTCTCACCAATAGAAATAAAGGGGTTCACCATCTGACCCCAGGTAGTTAATGAATTGAATACATTATGGCATATATTTCAGTGCACTGATTAAAATAGCAGAATCTTTGAAGATGAAAATGGCATGCAGAGAATTTGGATGCCCCATCATCTCTTCTGGAGCACTTGAAATTTTAAGATTTGAGAACAACCCAAAATGTGTCTGCAATGCATGCAAATGCAGAGAGAGAAATTCTGTGCAGCTTCTAATGAGTCTCAGTTCTTCAAATCTGAGCAACTTTAAGTTGGATCCTCAACTTGTGTAAATTTGCACAGCTCCCACTTAAATCAATGGATATAATGTGATTTATATCAGCTGAGGACCTGACTCCTACGTAAAAGGACTGAAAGCTACGTAACAGGTCAGACTTTCCTAGATCAGACACTGGCTCTAAATCCAGTCCTAGTTAGCCAAAACAGAAGGCCATCAATCTAGCAGTTCTGGATTATACTGCTTTCTGAAAACGTGCTTTGCAACCAAATTCTTGGACTGGTTTCATAAGATGGGAGAAAAACAAAACAAACAAACAAGCAAACAAAAACCGTGGACATCACCTTGCACAATTCTTCATAACAGTGAGATATTCAGCACCATCCTAGTATGGAATAAATACTTCCCAGGTTTAGCTGTCTGAACTCTTGTCTCATTGGCTGAGGAATTAGCTGTTCTACACTTATATCAATAAGCACCATATTGGCCTATGGGCTTGGTTTCTCCAGGTTTTGTCCAGTCTGACATTTTGAAAGGTCTCAGGGGGTCGGCATCGGGACACAGCCTAGTAGCTCTGTTCATGGCCAGCATGGAAATAAATATTACTGTCTAGACTGAAACAAAATCCCACTGGAAGCAGGATGGGGAAAGCAGAACTTTCAGGGTTTTCTTGTGGAAGAGGGCTCCTTTACAGAGCTGGGTAAGCAATTTTCGCTCTGTGCTTTTTAATTGCACTGTGTGGGCCATGTGTTGTCATTAATGTGTGTCATAAGGAAGGGGAAAGGAGAAAAAGGACACATCTTGTAATCTCATCAAATCTGGCAACATTTGCAATCATATGTAACATCAGGCGCAGTGAGCCTCTCTTGTGCCTATAGCATCACACCTTCACGGGGGCAACATGAGCTTTCAGCCAATACAAACCATCCCTTTCATCACTTTCCACCCTGAGAATGTCTCCGAGAAGACTTGACACTATTTCTGCCGGGCACTGGCCATCCAGGGATAACTACACTGGCAAAAATCAGAGTTCACTAAAATCCACCTAACTTTCCTCTTGTAAACAGCTGATTACGTGCAGTACTTATCCCACATGCTTTCCTTGAGGACATAAAATCCTTCTTGCTCTTCTCCAGATATTGGTTTTCCCTACCCACTACAAATTATATCAGACACCTTTACCAGACACCAGGGATGTCCCCTCTAACTTCGCTTGCATAACTAAAGCTGTCTTCCTTTTTTTTTTTCTTTTTTTTTTTTTGAGCCACAGAGCATAAGTAGTCAGAAACCAGTAGCTAGGTTTCTGGCTGAATTCTAAACGAATCCATGATGTTTCATTGCTCTAGACAGTATTCTTGCTTTACATCACAAGGATTAAAAGGTTACAAGTTCTCCCCTGACATCCCCACTAAGAAACCCTAAAACACAAAAGCTTGTTAAGTGTAGTTCAGTGTTTTAGAATACCTTTAACATTACATTTTGAAACCAAGTCAGGTAAACCGTTTAACATATGCAAAGGTAGCTGAGGCTGGATGGGTCAAGTTAAATCTCAGTTATATTATTTATAAAATACTAAAAAGACGTAAGTTTGGTACCAGATAATACAGGTTGGCTCTTTCGGGGCTTGATCCAAAGTCAGTTGAAGTCAATGGAGTCTTTCCATTAAGTTGCCCATTGATTTCAATGGGCTGTGAATCAGACCCTTAAATTTTCATCTGGACATTCATCCTGGGAAACGTTATAATGTAGAAATGAGGGTAATAGTTTCTGCTATTAATCATCAATAGACCAGATACGTTATAGGGAATTGTAATCAGTGCTGCTGGACCATCAGAACCCACAACTGTAGCTCAAGGCTACAGCCATCCTGGGAATCCATTGTCCGGTCCTCATTTATCTAGGGTAGGTCTTTGTGTTGTGATTGACTCATGTCATTCATTGCCCCAGCATGGGCTTAAGTTGCCGCCATGAGAATGAAGACCTACAGCATTATCTAGTCCCTTCTGACTGCAAATAAATATTAAAACAGCACAATATTACTGTGTGAGGATAAACACTTTGAACCGTGCAAGCGTTGTTTCTGATGCTACTGTAGCTGTTTTACAACTAGGGAGCATAACTTATAGAAAATGTTGCTAAGGAACAATTACAAATTTGCAGTGGAGAACAGACAGAATCAAATCAGTGTGACACGTGTATGTCAGACAATCTGTGCAACCGACTAGACCAGTTTAAGCAATCCCACGGCTTGCTTGCCTAAGGGTCTGAACACTCAGCTATAAAAATGTAACATCTGTAAGAACATGCATCCTCTTTAACTCTGGTTCTGGTACCAGAAGCTTATGACTCAGCTGATCAAATATCACTGTGGCTAATCTATTATAAACAGAGAGAAACTACCGATGATGTCTCTGTACTTCATTCACTCTTTGGAAATCAACAGCAGCTTGTATTTCTATGACAACCTTTAAAATAGTGCTCAGGATGTTGTTCATTTAACCACAAAGAAATTATCAGCGCCTGTGAAGTTTCTTAGGTTCTAAGCGATGAAATGGAGAAAGCTTCTCTGACTGCAACAGACAGTAGATTTCAAAGCCAGAAGTAAATTGTGATTTCCTCATCAGCCAGCCAATCAGCATGCAGTTTTCTCTCACCTTGAGAACCACTCTGATTTTGCCTAGAGTATTGTCTCAAGGTTTAATGAGGCTGTATGCAAACCCCAAGGCTGATCAGCAAACTATTAACCTTCCTGGTCATTGCCAGAGTTGCTATTCACATGCGCTCTCCCTCCTTTTACCTTCCTTTCCCCCATCCTCATCTCTCACACAGTCTCACATGTTTCACTCTTGCCCTCCCTGCCAATTGCTGTTGTCATTTTACCAAGTTCCTGAAAGTGCAAGGGAAAGAAAGAAAAGGACACAAAGGCCTGATCCTGAGAGGTGCTGAACACCCATTTCTCCCACTGGTAGTAGTAGGAGTTGTGGGTAAGCAACTTCTGTTCAGAATCAGGCCCCAGCTGTGCAGTGACCTTTCCACAGCAACTCGGTGCCAGTATCAAGAGAAACACGACTTGACATCCTGAGGTGCTCATTCTTCAGACTTATTATTTCACTCCTCGAGGTTTCTTTTTACTTTGATGCCAACTGCAAGTGACTGAAACCCCATGACTACTGTCATGCCCCAGGAATGTTTTCCATTTAGAGCTGGAAGCAGAGAGTAAAGTGGATACAATCAGACGTAAATATTGACTGAAAACCTTTGCTTTATTGGGAATAATAAGCCCATGAACAGCCTTGTCAGAATGTTTACTTGATCATGATTTTATCTCGGCTGAAGTTTAGTCAGTTTTATCTGTATGGTTGAATTGTGAGGTTCCTAGAAGAGCTTTCATTGCAGAGATATGCCATAAAAATAAGTTGTTTATTATGTGTATGATGCTGTACGGTCTCATGGTGCAGCTGTTGGATCTATTTAGTCTAATATTTTCCCAGTGTGATGTAAATAAGAGACCTCTGAGTTTAGGGCTTATAATTCCTTTGGGGAAAAACTCCACCAGTATGTCTACTCTCCAGCACTGAGATTAGGAAAGAACAGCACCACTCAGCCGTCAGAAAACAGATAAAGACTATACAATAAATGATCATTTTATCAAGAAACGTCAAGTTAAAAATACCAGAATGTTCAGAAGTTTAAAAAAAACTCGATACAGTGATGAGGATGCATATTAGACTCACACTGGGTAATGATTCATCAGGAATAACTTGAACTCTGATTAGATGAAGTGTTTCAACCCCTTTGTTCATGTAAGTTACGTCTCCAAGGAAGGGTCATACAGCACACATAGGTGATACAGACGAGTGTCAAGTTGTCCACTTGGAGAACCAGTAGTTTAGTAGGAAGTGACCAGGATGACAGCAATGACCGGTATGTGTTTCAGTAATATCAGTGCTATGCTTAGTAAGAAGAAATTAGCCTTCTGGCTGCTGGTAAAGGCAGCGTGTTATTTCAAATTTAGTGGATTTACAGCTAGAGAAATTTTGAAATCTACAATACAAGGACAGCTCCTGCCAACTTTACATGAATATGCCTATTGATGTCAGTGGGATTACTCACAGGATTCAGCACATAATTTCCTAGAAGAGAACATAATTCCCTAGAGTCACAATTTTGGAATGGTATCTTCCCTATGTTTCTGATTCTAGGTCAGATCCTCCAAAACCAGGTGTGAACAAATTTCTGTGTTCAGTTTGAATGTGGCTAAAGTATCACACAATTTCTCTCCAAGATGATGGAGTTTTAGTGAGAATTTTTAACCTTGCAAAATTCCCACCAGTGAAGATGACAGAAATCTGCAAAGATATCCTGTGATCTCCCCCATTTGGAGCTGAAATCTTACTAGAGTAGCTCATAAATTTTTGACATCACAAACTCAGCCCAGACCTGGAGTCCAATACTGCCTCCTCATCCCGTCTCTAATTGCTACGGAAACAGTTCAAGGTCATGATAAAATTCCTTTATTGTCCTATGTAATTTCTTAATTACGTGCAAAAAGAACCAACCATTCCAGTCAACTGGAGTCTTAAAACATTATCAACCCACAAAGGACCCTGAAATCATTGTTGATAGTACATGGGACCAACAATTGGATCACTCTTGCCCATCACATAGGCCACTTCCTAGAAAAAATTAGTCATTTTTAGCCTGACCCTCACACAATTCAATCACTTTCTGAAGCAGATCTTAGCCAGTTTACTCATTTGGAGCCGCACTGCCAAAGGAATGTCAGTAGAAAACCTGAGAAAACAGCAACACAAATGTCTTAACTCTCACGAAGCAGAAAATGTCTGTTTTTATTAATGTTGTGGTTTGCTAAATGTTCTGTTCTCTTGTAAAATACAAGTACATCCAGTGCCCTTATTCCCTGCACACAGTCATGGCGATGAAGGTTCAAATAAAGTCTCAGACAGCAGCATTATTAGTACTACAGCAGTATGTACAGGCCCCAACTGAGACCGGGGTCCCAAGGTGCTAGGCACTGTACATACACACTTAAGAGATGGTCTCTGCACTGAAGAACTTACAGTCTAACTAGCAACACCAGATAAAATTGTCTTCTCTACTGCAGGCTACCACAAATGTTGGAGAGAAAAAAGCAACCAGTTGAGCCAGGCCATATGTTTAATACATAAAATAAAACGGATGGAAACTGTAGTGCAGGGGTCGGCAACCTGCCGCACGCCTGCCAAACACGGCACGCCAGCCGATGTTGAGTGGGACGCAGCCGCCTGCCGCAGTCCTGGCCCCCAGCTCCACTCAGCCCCCCCGCCCCCACCACTCTCCCCTGTGGGGGCAGGAGGCAGAAGCTTGATTCTGCGGCAACCAAGCTTCCCTCTCCCCTGCTTCTTCCCCCAGCGTGGTGCTTTCCTGCCCCGCCCCCTCTCCTTCCTTGTGCCAATCAGCTGATGGCCCTAGAGAGGGGGAGGGGGGAAGAGCAACAGTGTGCAGGCAGCTCCCTAGAGGAGACAGAGAGAGGTAGGGATGGAGCCTTGGGGAAAGGAGTGGAACAGGGCATATCCCTTCCAGCCCTGAGCCACTCAGGGCAGGGGGCTGGGAGCACCCCTACGAGCCGAGCACCCCAGCCCTCTGCCTTGAACCCCCCCACCCCAACACACACCCAGCCTTCTGCCCTGTATCTCCATAGCCTCATCCCTCTGCCCTGACCCTTGAACCCCCCCACACCCCCAGCCCTCTGCCTTGACCCCCCCACTCAGCCTTCTGCCCTGACCCCCCACAGCATTCTGCCCTGCATCCCCACACCCCCATACCTCTGCCTTGACCCCCCCACACACACTCAGCCTTCTGCCCTGCACCCCCATACCTCTGCCCTGACCCCCCCCCACACACACAGCATTCTGCCCTGCACCCCCATACCTCTGCCCTGACCCCCCCACACACTCAGCATTCTGCCCTGCACCCCCCATACCCCCAGCCCTCTGCCCTGACCCCCCCACACCCCCAGCATTCTGCCCTTCACCTCTCATACCCCCAGCCCTCTGCTCTGACCCTTGAACCCCCCCCACACCCAGCCTTCTGCCCTGCACCTCCCAGCCCTCTGCCCTGAACCCCCTCACCCCAACACACACCCAGCCTTCTGCCCTGCATCCTCAGTCCCATCCCTCTGCCCTGAACCCCAACACACCCAGCCCTCTGCCCTGCACCCCCACACACTGCCAGCCTTCTGCCTGACCCTTGAACCCTCCCACACACCCAGCCTTCTGCCCTGCACCCCCCCCCCACACACTCCCAGCCCTCTGCCCGGGTCCCCCCCACCGCAGCCTTCTGCCCTGATCCCCTCCCCAGCCCTCTGCCCTGACCCCGGACCCGCCCCAGGTCTGGGGTTCTGGGGTCCCAGCCGCAGGCTCTGCTCAGCCTGCTACGGCCTAGGTGAACAGAACCGCAGGGTGGCAGCGAGCTGAGCAGGCTGGCCGCGTAAGATCAGCATTTTAATTTAATTTTAAATGACGCTTCTTAAACATTTTGAAAACCTTGTTTACTTTACATACAATAGTTTAGTTATATAATATAGACTTATAGAAAGAGACCTTCTAAAATGTTAAAATGTATTACTGGCACGCGAAACCTAAATTAGAGTGAATAAATTAAGACTCGGCAGACCACTTCTGAAAGGTTGCCGACCCCTGCTGTAGTGCACAGGAATTGGGTAGCATCCCTTTAAATAGTGAGTGCCACTAGAGGGCTCACAGACTGTGTTCTAGGTTTTAGAATCCAACCTGAGCAGAATGAGTATATGTAGCTAGGCCTTACACATTGTACATATGTAGTAAACTGGTTATTTAGACCCTACTGTGCCTCTGTGGTTTCTTTTTGCTATTATTGTTGTGTTAAGGGGAAAAGTCACTACAGAAACCGAAAGGGAACAAGGGGCTGCTCCTACTTTCTCACCTGATGGATTTTGGGTTTTTTTAAATGTATAAAGGAGGGGCTGAACACAGCCGCTGTTGAGCTACATAAAATCTAGACATGGGGTGTGACAAGCTGCCTTTGGAATCATAGCTTACAGGAACAGGAAATATTTTACACTTTCCAAGTGGCGTCAGCTCAGTTGTGTTTCCTCAACTGAAATTCCTGCTCTGCTTCCAGAGCTGCATGGACCATAAAACAACAGTGCAAACCACATAGTTACCACCAGAACAGCACGCAACAAACAAGTCTTCCCCAGACCGAAACACTCAATGAAGGAGCCTCAACACTGCAACGCTACATTAATAAAAATAAACAGAATACAATTAGTTGAGTCAAATCATCACGTCACGCACACGGCTAACAACCTGCGTAGCCACTTGAACTCCTTTCTGTTTCCCTGCTGCTGCCATGCTCACTTGTGTCTTGTCTGAAATTAGATCATAAGCTCTTCAAATCAGGAACCAGGTTTCCTATCTGTACGATGCCCAGCAAAATGGGACTCTAATCATGTAGGGGCCTTTGGGTACTACCACAATATACAAACATAAAACTGGCTTCAACATAGGGAAAAAGGGATATAAAACTAACAACGTGGAAATATCTACAGATTCAGAGCTCACTCTGGATAAGTCTCCTACAGGCTGGATGCTTATCTGACTATCCAGACCAGTGGCTATTCTAACCCCTCTTCCACAAAAGGGGCCTGTAGCAGACTCACCCAGGAAAAACCTTCCTCTCACACAGACATAAGTGATCAAGTCAAGATGGTTTGGGCTGACCTACCGCACCAGTACAGAGTAGGATCAGGGATCTTGAGGAAATGTCATGTGATTTCTACCAAGTGACAATACTCAACTACCTTAGCTTGAAACTGAAATATGCATAATGAAAAAAAAAAACGCCAACAACTTTGCTGACATGCAGAAAATGTGGAATAAAGTTTGTTCTCAACTTTCATTACATTTTTGCTGCTGTGAATCCTTTAAACCGGAACCTGCATTTTCACAGATGCCCCCAAAACTCAAAAGGAGCAAATTAGTAGTATTTTAAAAAGCTTTGCAATGAATAGGTAATAAAGCTCTGAGAGATGCCACATAAAGGAAACTCACTTGTGCTAAACAAGCTTTTAAGAGGCTCTTCTATCTGCAAAGGACAGAAAAGACTTCCAGTTAGCATGAAAAACATGTGGCTTTATTTGTTTAATTTATAAATTGAATTACCCTAGAAGGAAACATGCATTTAAATCACAGGAAAAACAGTATGAAAACTTGAACTAGTTTTGCAAGCCTAGAAAATAATGGCTCACGAATCCTCAAACTTCAGAGCTTTCCCCCATCCCCTTACACTTCTAAATATGGAAGTAAACTCAAGAATGGCACAAAACTCAGATGTGCAGTGCATTCCTTCCAATTCATTTCTAGAGGGCACGGCAACTTTTGGTGAAGTGTCAACAGAACAATGCTTTTTTCTCCTTCCAAACAACATATTCATCCTACAACTTTCCTTGAATGAAGCCAGACGTTCAGGGCTCAGTCCTTAGTTGGAGTCAACATAGCAGTCAGAGAAATATTGAGTTATACCCACTGAGGATCTTGGCCTCGGTTTTTTAGTCTTACAGCATTTGTTTTGAGCCCAATAGCTACATCGTCCTCATCAGGTCCTTGTAAGGTGACCAGACAGCAAATGTGAAAAATCAGGATGGGGATGAGGGGGTAATAGGAGCCTATATAAGAAAAGACCCAAAAATCGGGACTGTTCCTATAAAATCAGGACATCTGGTCACCTTAGGTCCTTGCCTCAGGACAAACTGAAGCTGACTCTGTGAGAAACTGTTTTTAATTTAAGAGAGATTACAAAGTTAAACAAAACTTGACATTTTAAACTTTTCATTTAAGGAAACATTCAGAAACCTAAAAGTCTAGTGTTTATTTTCTAGAGGTGACGCTGAGGTCTTTTCTTCAGAGACTACCAAAAACAAAACAAACAAAAAACCCAACATGTCTCCATCCCATCTGTAGGAGGGAAACATTAACTGGCAAAACTGCCAAAACGGATGAGAAAAATATTGGCATCTGAAGCTCTGTCTGCTTGGCCAGCATGTGTGTAATTTACAAATGTTTGCCTGTCATTTCATCCCTGAACGGTTTGGATGCATCACTGCTGACAAGGTTGCCGTTTCCAAAACAGTGTCCTTGCTTCAAGTGTAAATAAATTTAAACACTCCATGAAAGGTTCCCGAATATAGCAACAGAGAAGTAAAGAATGGACAGTGGTAATGCAAGTTTCCTCAGCACTGCTCTGTATCTTGGCAGTGAGGTAGGATGGAATTGTCGCTCCGGCAATGGACTAGAACTTGGGACATCCCAGCTCTGTGACAGACGTCCTCTGCAAGCGTGGGTAATTTCAGTTCTCTACCTTACAGGAGCTTGTGAGTGCTCAGCTACCATGCTATTGGCAGCCATATAAATACACAGAGGGATGGATGTTGAGGGACCACCTCTAAGGAAACAAAAGCAGCTCATTTTTCTTGCTCATTCAGACTTTGGTCTCTCTGGTGAGGCTACCAACAAGGGTGCCAGCAATACTGGCGAGTTTTTGTGAGGGGGACACCTATCTATTAGAAACTAGATTGAGACCTCAAGTTCTTTTCAGACAGGGTCCCCAAAACCATCAGACGATAACATACAACTTAAGCATGAGGCATCAGCGTAGAGGTGGATGGCTCTATAGCCCAGGTAAATTTCTTCTGCTGCATTTGCTCTTTTTTTCCCCAGGGAAAATAAAAAGAACAAAGCAAAATGTAAGAGGGAATTGTCGCTCCATTCCAGTAACATTTTATAGATGTATGAATGCTAGGAAAAAGCACATTGAAATGTCATTAAAGAGTTAAGGATAGAATAGTTTGTTCAAAAAAAAAAAAAATCTACCACTTGGTCCAAACACAAAAATTGACACATGTGGAAAAAATCTTCATAAAGCCTGTCACACCCATGCTGCCAAGAGGGTCGGGACTCAAGGGGCAGAATCCTGGCTGCAATAGAGAACCTCCCATGGATTTAGATGGGGGCCAGGATTGGACTCAAAGTGCTTTATTGATAATGTAACACAAGCGCCGGGCCTCCCTTTTCCTTTCCTGGAGGGGTGTACTACTTTAGCTGAGCTCACTAATCCCTCCTGTTTGATTTCTACCTTTGTTAAAACAACATTCCTTGTGCAATTTAGGAGAACAAGCTGAAGCTATTTTAACACCTATTTGCACTGCCCGTGTCTTTGAAGGCAAAACCTGGACATCTGAATTCTTTGCTAAAGGACAGGAAAGAAAAAGGAAATCCTTTAAACCAAACAGCCCAGGAGTTCCGAGTATGGCATCGAACAGCGCAGAGTTCCCAAGAGCTATGCTCTCCACAAGGGTGTATGTGTGGGGCCATTTACATTGTCCATTCCCATTTTCTGTGTTAGGGAGGATGACAGGGAGATCTATCCAGTGCAAGGTTTGGCATATTACCACTATCAGACATAAGTATCTTCTAATTCAACACATGACAGGAGCTGCATGACTGGAAGTGGGGAAGCCAGTTCTAATGAGCCAGGAGCAGAGGTCCCATATGCAATCCGGGAAGATGTAGGGGCCTTTTCACAGGTACAGAAATGGAAGCTGTGACAGTTCCCAGAGGACTGTGAGGCACCTCCTTACCCTCTGCCAGCAGCATCAGGGAATCTTGCCTGCGGTGACTGGGGATTAGCTCCATAACATCACCAGCCTTTCAGCCACTCAAGCACTCTCCTCTGGGCTATGCCAGCCCTGCCTTTGCCTTGCAGGTTAACAAGAGCTGCACCCCAGCAGAGTCACTTTGAAGTGTTCCCCTGTGATATCCAGCCCCTCATGCTGGCTACTCACAGAAATCCCAGATCTTCTACCCCCAAAGGAGCAGTGTGCCACCACGTTACTAGTTTTACCTTAAATCACCACTCTTGTGAGCACTTATAATAAAACAAAAAAGTAGGTTTATTTAAGTAACAATGAAAAGTTCATGAGAAACAAGAAAGTGATGGGAACAAATGGTTCCAGTACAAAACATGATAAAACATGAACCTGGGTCTACATTGAATAGTTACCTTTCCTCTTTAATAAAGTAACTTTTCCCCTGAAAGTTCAGTTTGTCACAGAGCTGGCTGCTCTCACAGGAACCAGGATCCAGACTTCCATGAATACACTCCCACTCCACCAGAGGTTTCCTCCTGTGAGTGGACCCAGAGTACCTCTCCCTCCTTGGTATTATACTGAAACAGTCTTTTGATTCTAGTCATAGTCAAAGCGAACTCCTGTCTTCTTGTAATGTTCCTTTTTTACTTTCAGGTAGCTTCCTTGCTGTTATCTCTGATAGTTTTCCATCAATAGTCTTGGGTCTGAGCAAATCTAAACAATTGAGCCTGGCATTACATCACCAACTAACCAGGAGAGGGTGACAACTCTCTCTTGCTTGAATGAGCTGTCACTGAAACATTATCCCTTGGTGACGAACTTTTATGCCAAGTCCGTCAA
The DNA here is from genome assembly GCF_016161935.1 of Mauremys reevesii. NCBI lineage: Eukaryota > Metazoa > Chordata > Testudines > Geoemydidae > Mauremys > Mauremys reevesii. The sequence continues at coordinate 85,512,407 of NC_052631.1, read as the reverse complement.
GCATACTTTCAATATAAATATAAGTTACTAGTTTTTTATGGGTACCTTACATGTTGCTCTTTATAGATAAATATCCTGGAAGATATTTTTTGGTGTAGTGAGTTTGTCAGGTTTAAAGTGAGAGGTGTTTGCAAAGAATAGGGGACCCTTTCCCTGGGACCCTCTGTGTTGCAGAAGCCTGTGTTAAATATTACATGAGGTTTTCAGACCTTCACTAACTCAGAGTTTGTGGCTGGACTCCAGAGAATTGTGCTCTTCAATATGCTTATCTTAGCAACGGTCTGCAGAAGGAATCCAAGCTCTAATTTGAAAAGCAGATTCCTGTCTAAAATTGGGAAGTGGGAAGGGTTTATACAGCTGAATGTAGCCCTCTGAGGCCTGAATTTTGGCTGCAGCCAGCATCAGCTGCTAGAATGGATTAACAGAATAAGGTAGTTCTCATTTGGCTGTCTGGGTGGGATTCTCTATACAATGAGCATTGTTCTCTGCTCACATTCTAACCAATCATCTGGGCTAGTCCAACAGGGACAAAGGAACAGAACCCAGACAAAACAGAAAATGAGAATTCTTAAGAAGAACAACAAGTCTCTGGAAATAGACACAAGCCCTTTCAGAAGATGGCTGTTTTTGCTGCTGTATCTCCAGGAACCTCTCCATGATCCTTGGATTCCTTTCCCCATAGAGCATTAATGCATTATCCATCTGGAATGGTTGTGTTTTCCCACCATGCTTCTTATTAATCAGATTCAAAACTGGCGCTGATGGGGAAGAAAGTATAAATGTATTGTTTCCTTTACTGTTTCTAAAATAAAACATAAAATGTAATGTAAAACAATGCTTCGGTCATTGTGGGTCACACTGCTTTTGAAATGTGATGGATTTCTCCTGGATTCACATTGACATAATTGTGTGAACCCAAAACCCAATCTCCTTCTACATCCTGCACTACTCCCCTAGCAGGGTCTCTGCCAATATTCTGTGTATGATGGGGAGTCTGTAGGCATATGGGCGGGGGGGGGGGGGAAGAAGAGTCCCTTTTGACTCCACATCCGATGATTCTGTTTGGAATCAGAATGGAGGATACTGGTAAGGATGTTATGGGAGGTGCACAGAGATTCAGGGGCATTCCTCTGGCTTTATACTGGTCTGCTCAAGAGCATAATTTGACCTTCACTTTTAAATTTGTCTTTAATGCAGGGTTCAGTCAGATACAGAACACAATCTGCACACAGTTCTCTGGTGGTTCAACATACATCAAGTGAGCCTGCAGCGAAAGGCCTATTAATCAATTTGCTGCATTTCAGCGACTGAGGTTACTTTAAAAAAGAGAACAAAAATCCAAGGCTGCAGAAGATGTCAACATAACTGTTCTCAAGCCCACACCCCTGGCAGTAAATGCTCTAATTAAAGTGTCTGCCGGAATGTGAGGCGGGACATGCAGCAGAGCGTCTGTCAGACTCTGACATGCTGGGAAGGGATCAGTGTCACTGCTCAGGATGATCTGTCTCTGAACACAAGGAGCAGACTCAGGGAACAGCAGCTCAGGCCCAGGTAGCGATTCTAGCCAGAATAGCATCCTTTTCACTGGGATCCCGTAATCAGAAGCCCTAAAACATCAAGGGAAGGGTAATAGCTTGCTACTGCTGTCTCCTCCATGCAGGCAACACAGGCCTTTTTTCTTCTCTTTGGAGAATATATTCCCTCAGAGATTAGCTGACAACAGGAGCAGACAAATCACAATGTTAATCTTAAACAAAGGGGGATTATATCAAATATTCTTTGCTGCCTCCGTGATTTCCCCAGACCACTATGATGATGCCAGTTGTCAGCCGTGATTTACAGGGCTAATACGAGATGCTCTCTCCTAAATGGCAGTTTGATGACGGATTTAGTCAGCTGTGTTTGTAAGGGTCTTGTCTCAACTCCATGCATGAGGTTTTATACCCAGGTAATGCTGACACTTAGATCATCAATACTAAGACAACTGTGCTTCTCTGGGACAATGCAAATCACTAAAAGCAGAATAAAGCATACGAGAACCAGAGACAAGACATTCTGGGTGGTTTTGGACAGAGAAGAGATCAGACTAATCCAGTATAATAAATCTTTTCCTCATAACCAGAATGGACACTCATGACAATAACTTTATTCCCCTACTACCATCCAAATAAAAACAAGAACACCCTTCCCCACAAGCAGAAACCAAAAATAAACCCCAAGGCTTCCAATAACCAGAGAAGTTAGAAGAGCAAAAGACACCCTCTAGGACTGTGGTTCTCAACCAGGGTTACATGTACCCATGGGGGTATGCAGAGGTCTTCCACGGAGTAAATCAACTAATCTAGATATTTGCCTAGTTTTACAACTTGCTACATAAAAAGCATTAGCAAAATCAGTACAAACTGAAATTTCATGCAGACAATAACTTGTTTATACTGCTCAATATACTATACACTGAAATGTAAGTACAGTATTTATATTCCAATTGATTTTATAATTATATGGCAAAAATGAGAAAGTCTGCAATTTGTCAGCGATAGTGTGGCTGTGACACTTTTGTATTTCAATATCTGATTTTGTAAGCAAGTAGTTTTCAAGTGAGGTGAAACTTGGGGTACACAGGACAAATCAGACTTCTGAAAGAGGTACAGTAGTCTGGAAAGGTTGAAAGCCACTGCTCTAGAAATCTTACTATGAGAATTTACTTAACCTGGGAGGCACTCAAAATTGTGATGATAGGTGTCAATATAAAATCCTAAACCAGACAGGGGATGACCAAAGTTCGGCTTGGAAAATAATATTATCATCCAGACTGGAGAAGGTTCTGAGTAGAACCATCAGCTGAACTGTCAACAACAAAAGCATTGATGATTGACCTGGAAGAATTTCTGGGGAAACTGGAGTAGAGAAATCTTATAACAGTAGAAAGAAGAGAAATAAAAAGAAAAAACCATGAACCACAGAGCGGAAACACAGAGAGGGGAACAAAATTAAGGAGATGTTCACATGGATATTAAAATGTCACCTTCTATTCAGAACATGCCATTCAAAGGAATCAAAACCTTGTGGGGGGAAATGATAGGAAACATTTGAGAACAAACAATGTTTTAAAGCCTGGAACTATTTGGGTGGATGCCATCTGAATATCCTGTTCTTCCTGCACACTTTCTAAGATACATGGAAGTCCTGTGTGATGTTTCATGGGACACAGTCAACAATTTCTAATCACACATGAGAAAAATTATGTGGGACTTGGTCAGGTTATCAATTAGAGTGGGTCAGAAAACGTTGTTCTCCCTTCTCTCCTCCAAGTGGAAAATTTTCAACAACCCTCCTTCCCGCTCCGCACTCCTGCACAATCAACATTTTCAGAAAGTTTCAACTTTTTAAATCACAAAAATAAATATATTTTTTTTGTTTTCGACTGAATATTTTTGGTTTTGGAATTTTCAAAGAAAAATTAAAGGTTTTCAAGCAGACCTTTTCTGTGGAAGTGTTCATCTACTTGAAAATGCAATTTTCTGTTCGAAAAAGTTTCAGACAGCCAATTTTTGACCAGTCCTTTGATTAACTAAAAAAATAATCACAAGAACTTCTTTGGGTAGGAGTAATAATCATGTTACTCTTCTATTAGTACCATCTATGCTGAGCCATTACCTATTTTGTCCTGGTCCCTGCATCAAAGCCCTTACAGATTCTAATTATTGCTGTATTTTGATTGATGCATTATATATACATTTAGGGTATTACCGTAGTTAACATCAGTAATGAGAGGACAGAGATGTGAATTATAAATTATACACCGTCCCTGAAACACAGTCTGAATTATTCTATCCTAGTGCAAGTCTTAGAGTGTTTTGTTCTGATGGGTGTTTTTTAAAACTCCATTTGTAACTGTTAAGATAATTTTTAGGAATCTCCTGGTTTGCTTTTCCGTCACTGAGGCTGAGCAAATGACTTTAGCCTCATCTGGAACCCTTTCCTCTAAGACACTCATTTGTCAATTTTTCAGGGGCAAAAAGAGGACCTACAAATAGAGAGACAGTGTACACAGGGCCAGACATAAGTGCCATTAACACTCAGCATAATCCTTCATCAAGCCTATTTGAATTAGTGTACGCATGGGCAAAACTTCAATATTTTAATACACTATCCATCTTCACATCTTTCATCTGAAGTTAGATAATCTCCATTTACCTGTTTGAGGAACTACATACCCAGTTCTTTGTTTTTGTTTGAAAATTATCATGATTCCATTTCCAGTCTAAATCCTAGAGGTTGGTCCAAACTGGATTCTCAAACCTCACCTGCTGGAATTTCAGAAAAGGAAAGATCTCAATCCCCTAATAAAAATATGCATCCTTAAGGTTCAGTATCTGTGCTTTTCTGAGGAATGTTAAAGTGCTATAGAAAAGCCTTCCACTGGCACTTAGCACGCTTTATGTGCACGGTGCTGTACATAGTGCCCATCGTCTAGGCAGAGGACTTCATTACAGGTCTTCTGAACACTAAATTAGCATTAAGGTTATTTTTTTGGACTGCCACTAAAGTCAAGAACAGGACAAACACTTTAGAACCAATAGTCAACAAAAATATCCACATACATTCCAAAGGATAATTTTAAACGAGGAAAGAATGTTTGGTTAAGTGTTGCTAGCACCTTTCTGGGCTTTAAAGCATAGATTCATAGATTCTAGGACTGGAAGGGACCTCGAGAGGTCATCAAGTCCAGTCCCTTGCCCTCATGGCAGGACCAAATACTGTCTAGACCATCCCTGATAGACATTTATCTAACCTACTCTTAAATATCTCCAGAGATGGAGATTCTACAACCTCCCTAGGCAATTTATTCCAGTGTTTAACCACCCGGACAGTTAGGAACCTTTTCCTAATGTCCAACCTAAACCTCCCTTGCTGCAGTTTAAACCCATTGCTTCTTGTTCTATCCTTAGAGGCTAAGGTGAACACGTTTTCTCCCTCCTCCTGATGACACCCTTTTAGATACCTGAAAACTGCTATCATGTCCCCTCTCAGTCTTCTCTTTTCCAAACTAAAGACTAGTCCCAATATACAAGAGCAATCCCAGGACACTGCTAAAATCATACACATTTAGTTTTAATTAGTTCAGCTTCCTCTCTCTCACACACACAAAGCTTTAGTCTATTTCTGCCACTCCAGGGTAGGATGCAAACAATAACGCCTTATGGAACCCAACTCTGTACTATATATTTGCTGGTCCTGCTGAAAGTTATCAAAATCATCCAATGTCATGAAACCAAATGCAAAGAGGCCAGGTTCTGATCCCAGTTACCCCAGATTCACAGCCGCCCAGCCAAGAGAAGAATCTGACCAGAGATCATTGTTTTAAACCGTTCCATTGAGAATTTTAAAGACCGCTTTTTGGACAGCAATTTCCCATTAAAATGAATGGGTAGCAGGCATCCAAACCTTTCAGGTGTCTTTGAAGATCCCATTTTTAAAGTTTATGAATTCTGAGTAGCAAGGAGGCAAAAGTGGGATCTTGGACTTGTGCTAAGGCCAGTCACCTTCTTAAATCCTCAACGGAACCTCATTAAAGTCTCTAATACACTCCAAAGAGCTCGATAGTCCGGATTCCAGTTCCTTCAGCAAGAAAACAAGGCTCAGAAGGGAATGAAGGTTAATATTAAACTTATCAAAGAAATACACATAATGAAGGAGTCCTGGTTACCCCAAGGCCTTGGTTTGGTGGCAATTCATTGTGAATATCATTGAGGTTTTTTTCCCATCTGGCTGAAAATTACAACTAACAACCTGAAGACAATGTGACTTAATAATAACTGCAACGTCTGCGGAATGTCATTGCCATTCTCTGCCATTTGAATGTGCAGTTGCTAGGGTAACGCATGTGAAGAGCATGCTTTAGTATTGCCACATGCATCTTTGGGAACTGTGCCAACATCTGAGATACAGCAGCTGGGATGGATTTAACATCTTCTTCCCCAGGAGCCACTTTTCCCTTATCCAACAGTGACTAAATCAGCCAGCTCTTGGAAGGCAGCTATTCACAGTTAGAAGAATGGCATTTGTATTAGAATGATGGATGGTTATAGCAGGGCGCAGAGTAATCAGGAGCCAAGGACGCTGTAACCCCTTATCAAATCAAGTGTTCCGTATTGGTAGACTTCATTTACAGGCTTCTAAGGAATGCAAAGCTCATTATGAGCACCCAGTGCCAGGGTACTGAATACACAGGCTAACTAAAGAACATAGATCATTTACTGTAATTTAAAAATGATTTTCTTTTGTTGGTTCCCCCACCCCACCCACAATCACATCATATATAGCTGCCTACATCAGATATACTTGCCTACAGAATTTCAACCTGCATGGCAGGACTGTAATATTTCTGCCTAAACCTTTCAATCAGCCCTCTGATTGCCATACTTAAATCTGAAGAGCTCTGTGTAAACTCAGAAATTTGTCTCTCTCACCAACAGAAGTTGGTCCAATAGAAGATATTACCTCGTCCATCTTGTCTCTCTCATATAAAAAAAACATTAAATTTGGATCCTAAACTTTGCACAGTTCCTTAAAGAGATACTGTCAAAGTTTTAGGTCTTAAAGTTTGCTTACTTTAAAGTAAAGGCTGCTTTTGCATATAATTATTTATACGTCTTTTTTAACAGATCCTGCAGACTGAAGGGGAAACAAATTACACCAATCACACATATTGGCTTATTTCCTGACAAAGATGAAAATATGCCTGGTGTACTCTCTTAGCTTATGTGCACAGCTATGCTGATGGTAGAATAACTCCCACGTTTGCACTGTCTCATGGTTGGAGCAAAAAGTCCCTTCGGAGAATCTGGAGGTCAAGTTCAACATTAAAATCTGCTTTTAACGGAAAGTAAAATGTTGGCCTTAAAGTATTAACCATCCTTTCAGTGCACTTATGGTTAATCGTGGATAATTACAATGTATAACACCGCATATTATAATATTAAGCTAATATTTTGAAGATTTAATAATCCACTCGGAACCCCTTTGATTGCCTTACAGGGCAACTAATGTATCAAGGTGCCTTTAAATGGCAATATATGGTCTTATAGTTGTTATACCATAAGTCTCCATGTTTCATATATCATTTGTACAGGACAACAATCATTGTGTGAAGCATTATGACCCCTGGGATGCAAAGAAAAGCAGCCACCTGAACTTTACATTAGATTCATGCATGTTAAAGTCCTCTGATGTGCTTTCCTCCCTTTACTTCAATGCAGTCCACTTCCTCCTTATTCCAGTACCAGAGGACCCCAGTAAGAAGAAAAAGAAAAGAACCATAAACTGGTAGAGTTTGGGTTTCCTACAGCAATCTGCATTCCCAAGCACATTTGATATTCTCTCCAGTACCTCCATGTGCTGAAAGAAAATAGGCCTGTGATCCATATAAAAAGATTCCTGAACACTATGAAAGCTCAGCTGAGCTTACTTAGAAATACACATCCACGATCCCAGAGTTATCTATTCTGCATGAGCTTAAAAGATGCAAATGAGGCATCATATGGGGCTTAGCTGTTTGTATTAATTTGCACATTAGCTGACCACAACTTTCAAAGGAGAAATGCGGATGCTTGCGGGGAGGGGGGGGAGTTTGCCACTAAAAACAATTAAAAGCTCTTCTGTTGCTTGAGGCCACAGTGATGTGGTTTTTGAACCTGACTGGCATCCTTAGGTCAGTGCAGCCATGGAATGGACAGGAAAAGGAGGGAGGGCTAAAGTCCTTTCACCAGCTTCCGACCTGACAAGGTGTTTTGTAAACAAAGGGCACATGGGGAAAAAAATGCTGTCAAAACACTAAGCCTCCTGTTTCCTCAGAGGGAGCTCTGTAATGTTCCTCCAAGACAGGTGTTGACTACATGAGGGGCCTCAAATGCCCAAGTCAGCACTCACAACTGGTGAGAGGTTTTATTCACTGGGGGCTAGGATGACTGACAGCCCTTCCAACCAGTCACAAGGACCAGCGTAATCCTGAGAAAATGAGCGCTGGGACTGAGAGCCAGAACTCCCAAGTTCTAATGCCATCTCTGCTGTTTGCTTGCAGTGGAGCTTTAAGCAAGTCACTTCACCTCTCTGCCTGAGTTTGCCAGTCTGTAAACCAGGGATAATACTCACCATGCCTACCTGAGTAACTGGTGTCTGTACAGAACTTTGAACACACGGGGGCCTGGCTTTCCCTTCCCTGATACCAGTAGTACGTGTAACCCCCCTGAAAGCACTGGAATTTCACCCAAGTAAAGTTGCAGTAGTAGAGTAGAGAACTGGGGCCATAAACAACACAGCAGCTTTTTAGAAACCCAGGAGATCCAAAGAGTGGCCCATGTTTATGCAATCCCCAGCCTCGTAGCTAAATATCTGACCCTTAACATGATGGAGTTAATGTGTATTTAATAAAAGAGAGAGGGAAAATGAATCCATTGTGTCATTTTGTCTCTGGGACTCAGATTCTCAGAGATGGCAAATAACATCACAGCAACATTCCCAGCAAGAGTCTTTCTGTGTTATTTTCCAGGAAAAGAACCCACACTGTCATCTTTACAGTGTGCTAGGGCACTGATTATACTCTATTCATTGCTGTGCAGAGCACAGCAAAAACACTGTTTACAACCACACAGTAACCTGCTAGGCCTGAGAAAAGGCCAACTGGGGAAACCCAGAGAAGCGAGTTATAGTTTTGACTATCACTTTCCCCCCACAAATAATTCGGAAAGGAAACCCTATGTATAATCAAGGATGTCCTCCCTACGCAAGGGAATCATCATTATTATCTGCTTACCACTGACAAAGATCGAATTGGGATTTAATAGCCTTTGCCAGGAAAGGCTCTGATGATGATGCCTTAAACTTTCTCAACTTTAGTTTAAATAATTGAAAATCCTAAATCTCTCCCTCAGGCTAATTGCACCATCTGTTGGTGTTTTCATTAGAGGTGAAGAGCCAACTGTTCATTAGAGATTGGTGCTGACCATAACCGCCACAAGGAGGCAACATTTCTGCCCAACATCAATGGGTTAGCATGGGTACGCAGCTGAGGACACACCGCACTACCAGCAGGAGGCTGGGAGAGAATCCCTGTAATTCTCTGGGTTAGTCCAAGGCTTCCCACAGAGGACACTCACGCTCCCCTCCAACTCCACTCTATGCTTCCAAAAGCTGGCAGGGAGAATGGAAACTCCAGGTAAGCTGAACGGGACGAGTTGATTTGAATATAACTAGTAGGACATTTTTCTCTTGGATGTTTTTTTTAAAATGGAAACTAGATTTTTCCTACACAAAATAAAATCAAATATTTTCTCAGGAAGTTTGTTTCAGTCAGATTCCTCTCCCTCTATTTTCAGTAAAGAGGTTTGGTTTCAATTGTGTGAAAACAATCCCCCAAATTTGCAAGATATTTTGGAAAAAAATTAAAAAGTCAGAATTCCCTGTGAAAGACAACGGGCATTTTCCAACCAGCTCTCCGAGCACAGACAGCCCCTTCCATCCCAGGATCTCAGCACACTTCTGTACGTTTGGGCCGGTGCCTGCCTGGCCCTGATTCCACCTGGGAAGGGAGCAAGCAGCTTCCCTGGCCATGCACGGCCTACGCAAGAGGCAAGCCGAACTGCAGCGCCTACACTCTCATTGCACCCCGAAGGCAGCATGTGGGTCAATGGCCCTGCTCCCCCTCTACACGATCTCATGGAACAGTGCTGGAGCAATGGCGGGGAGGGCGGCAGCAAGCTTCGTGCCATCAAGAAGCATAATAGGAAGCATGCTCCTTGCCTGCTGGGGAACTCTGGAAGGCATTTAGAATGCCTCCCACAGATCCCCTGGTGGCACCGTGCCTCTGCTTTGCCCCCAGTGCAGACCTGTGCCTCAAAAGCACACCTGAACCCTCGCTGCTTACGCACCAGTTCCCCTGTGAAGTATTAATATCCCCATTTTGCAGATGAGAAACCAAAGGCACAGGGAGGGTGGTCTACCCTTATTTTCAAAAGCAGCAAGTGCCCAGAAATCCTGTTGATGTCAGTGGAAACTGGAGCTGTTGATTGGCCTGCTTTCTTCAAAGGCAAGGATATGCTCAGTCAGCAGACCATGCCGCACCCTTCCCAGTGCACTGTAGAGAACAAGGAGCTAGATACTCCAAGTAGATTTAGACCTTTCTCGTGCAGTAGCTGCCCGCTACCAACCACATACTGCACTACAGCATGAGCAATGGTTGGGACACTCGATGGGGAAGGCTCTGAGTTACTACAGGGAATTCTTTCCCAGGTATCTGCCTTAACATAAGAACGGCCATACTGGGTCAGACCAAAGATCCATCTAGCTCAGTATCCTGTCTTCTGACAGTGGCCAATGCCAGGTGCCCCAGAGGGAATGAATAGAACTGGTAATCATCAAGTGATCCATTCCATGTTGTCCATTCCCAGCTTCTGGCAAACTATCCCTGCCCTTCCTGACTAATAGCGATTGGTGGACCTATCCTCCATGAATTTATCTAGTTCTTTTTTAAACCCTGTTATAGTCTTGGCCTTCAAAACATCCTCTGGCAAGGAGTTCCACCGGCTGACTGTGCATTGTGTGAAAAAAATACTCTCTTTTGTTTGTTTTAAACCTGCTGCCTATTAAGACACTTGTGGGTCTTGCCCGCATGCTCAGGGTCTAACGGATTGCCATATCTGGGGTTGGGAAGGAAATTTTCCCCCAGGTCAGACTGGCAGAGACCCTGGGGGGGTTTCGCCCTCCTCTGCAACATGGGGCAGGGTCACTTGCAGGTTTAAACTAGTGTAAATGGTGAATTCTCTGTAACTTAAAGTCTTTAAACCATGATTTGAAGACTTCAGTAACTCAGCCAAATGTTAGGGGTCTACTTCAGGAGTGGGAGAGGTTCTGTGGCCTGCAATGTGCAGGAGGTCAGACTAGATGGTCATAATGGCCCCTTCTGGCCTTAAAGTCTGTGAGTCTGAATTCCTGTGCGCAGTTTGAACCCAGAACCTCTGGTTCATGCTGCCAATGGAGCTGCACTGATAATAGTGCCACTTCTGCATGCAAAAACCCAATGCACAGTGCATTGAAGAGACTTGCCCTTTTGGCCCTAGCTGGCTGAGGAACATTTGTATAGAAACCCCAGTTCTCTCTCTCTTTGTGAATATGCTGCTGTGAATTCCAGCCATCACCAGAGGATTGCAGTGCGATACATGGTGCCTTTCATTTTATCAAATTCTTAATCCTCGGGTATAACACTTAACAAGACCATATTGGCTTTCTTCTGCTTCTCAAGGGACGTTTTAAAAAACAGATTATTAATGGCAATCAGGATAGCCTGGTACTGCTGCTAATCTGACAGGGTTTTACAAACAGCACACACACTAATCTTGCAGGTGCTGATGTGAGGAAGAAAGTGATGGGGAAAACGCCACAGTAGAAGCCCTATTTTTAGCAGATCAGAGCAAAACCTCTGCAGAGATATCTCCATAGACACGGCCTCCTTAGCATTAATTTTGCTTGGAAAATGCCAGTGTTTTAGGGATTAAGCAAGGGGTTAGCATTAATGCATGCTAAAAATAGAACACCAGACTGGCAGTCATGTTCTCACCATTCCTCAGTAAAGGTCTAGACAGAGACAGGACTTGAGAGTAAAGCTATTAATACTTAGAACGTACATGGCTCTTTTCACAGCCAAAGCACTGTACAAATGTTGGCAAATTCAGCCTTACCACATCCCTGGGATGCAGGTGTTATTAGCCATGTTTTATGGATGGGGAAACTGAAGCAAGGAGTTGAAGTGATTTGCCCAAGGCCAGGGAGGAAGTCAGTGTCAAAGCCAGGTTCAGAAGTCAGATGTTCCTAGCTCCCTGTCCTGTGCTCAGGCCGCAGGCCCATGTCTCTTGCTAAGGGTATCTCTACGTTGCAATCAAGGGGTTTAAGTGCACATGCAGACATACCTGAGCTAGCTTTAATCTAGCTGGTTCACGTGCTGACAGCAGGGAAGCCGCAGCAGTATAGACTTCAGTGCGGGTAGCCAGCTGAGTAATTACCCAGTGTGCCAGGCAGGCTCATACAGCCTCTGCTGGTGCACTTTCACTGCTATTGGTACCCCTGCTAGCTAGTGGAAGGCAGACTCTGTCCTCTGCTGCAGTGGATAGAAACAGGCCCCTTGAGGAATTCCTCCAGTGCAGAGGCAGCATAGGAACAGCAGACCTACACTGCCCTCCTGTGCAGTCCTCCCCCGCCCCATCGTAAAGGCTGAAGAGGCACAACGTGTTTCCACTAGTCTCTGCTCAGGAGCAGCCATACAGTGGCCCATAGGCCAGCCCAAAAGGTGGCTTAAAGCACCTTTGTCTGGACTCCAACTCCCACGCTGTGCCCCCTAGGAAGTGCAGCACAAAGCCTTCCCCTGGGTCATCATCAGATCTTTTGCTCACCTCAGAGGAAACAGAATGATTCAGTTCCCATCCCTCTCTACTCTGAAGCACTGTCCTCTTTGTGTTAATTCATTTCTTTGTGTTTCGGTGAGTGCTTTCATAGCATTTCCCTTCTCTCCTTTTCAGAGAAGAGAGGAAACCCCCAATAAACAGGAGAACACTGAATGAATCCTTGGAACCTCTGCATTTCTCTAAAACTCCAGTTGCTACTTGCATAATAAAATTGCTTTTCACTTTCCCTGTGCACAATCTAATCTTTTAATTGGAAAGCATGCTCTGCTCACTAAACTCTTTTAGGTTTCTATTTTGGTGCTTGTGCAATTAACAGCACCATGGAAAAAATCTAAATCTATACAGACCAGAACAGTGCTAGCTAGAACTGGTCCCACCTGCCTTTCTTTTTCCTGTAGGATACCAAACCCCAGTCTTAAATGTGTGGGAGAATAGGACATACACAATGTCTGGGTAGGAGGCAATTCCGCCATTTACAGAAAGCCGCCTAAATTTCTGCTGCATGCAGATTATCTGCTAGTCCAAAAATTGAGGCTGTGTATAATAGTGAGTCCACCAAACTCATTGTACTTAAGGATGAAAACATGTTATGGATCCAACTACAGAGTTTCCACACTGTGCTGCCCCGTATCTGTCCAAATATAACCCTTTGGAAAGCCATATGGTTCAGCAGAGTTAAAAATTATTTTAAATTCCCTCTGAATTATTTGCTCATGTCCTACTTTGAATAATTTCAGGAATGCAAAATTAATAACCCATAACCCCCACTGCAAACTGACTAACAGACCCCAATAAAATAATATCAGCAACTCAAACCACAGCATGTCAGCAGCAGCTAGAAGAGAACAATGTGACATTTGGTTCCTATTAAGGCAGATTATTATTATTAAGGCAGATACTAATAAAATAGCCCAGGAGCAGTTATCAGTACAAATGTCTCTGTATTAATTGGTTTCAGAGTGGTAGCCATGTTAGTCTGCATCAGCAAAAGTAATGAGGGATCCTTGTGGCACCTTAGAGACTAACACATTTATTTGAGCATAAGCTTTTGTGGGCTAAAACCCACTTCATCAGATGCATGGAGTGAAAAATACAGTAATACAATATGCTATATTATACAGTAAAATACAGTAATATAATGTGCTATAATATACATTCTTCTTACTGTATTTTTTCACTCCATGCATCTGATGAAGTGGGTTCTAGCCCACGCAAGCTTATGCCCAAATAAATGTGTTAGTCTCTAAGGTGCCACAAGGACTTCTCGTTATTTTTTCTGTGTTATTTGCAACCCGTCAGGCAACAGTCACCCTTTTAAAACATCTAAGTCTAAAGTGAAGTCCCATCCCTATGGAAATCCATGGTAAAGCTTCTATCAACCTCAGTGCAGCCAGGACGTTGTCCCGGTCTCCATAAATCAGTAAAGAAAAAAGAAAAAAAAAACCCCAACATTTGCTAATATTTTTTCCAGGGACCTGATAGAGCTGAGCCTGAGACATGCATCAGCAGGAGGGATGAGAAAACGGCCTGCTGACATTTTCACACCCAACTTCAGAGGGCTCAGAGGAGAGGGAAGACTCCACAAGCCCCTTTTGGAGGCAGCACCCCCTCTATTCCAGTATCGCAGCCCCCTTCCGTTCCATTTCATTTCATGTCAGATCCATTCTGTTCCATTACGGAGATGGATTCCCTGCGATTTCTCAGGCATCTTTCTGTAGAGTAAGATCCCTTTAAGTAGTGTGAGCCCTACAGTGAGCAGATGACACTAAACTGGGAAGAGTGGTATACGCTGGAAGATAGGGATAGGATATAGAGGACCTAGACAAATTAGAGGATTGGACCAAAAGAAATCTGATGGGGTTCAACAAGGACAAGTGCAGAGTCCTGCAGTTAGGACGGAAGAATCCCATGCACTGCTACAGACTAGGGACCGAGTGGCTAGGCAGCAGTTCTGCAGAAAAGGACCTAGGGACTACAGTAAACGAGAAACTGGATATGAGTCAACAGTGTGCCCTTGTTGCCAAGAAGGCTAACGTCATTTTGGGCTGTATAAGTAGGAGCATTGCCAGCAGATCGAGGGACGTGATCATTCCCCTCTATTTGGCATTGATGAGGCCTCATCTGGAGCACTGTGTCCAGTTTTGGACCCCTCACTACAAGAAGGATGTGGAAAAATTGGAAAGAGTCCAGTGGAGGGCAACAAAAATGATTAGGGGGCTGGAGCACATGACTTATGAGGAGAGGCTGAAGGAACTGGGATTGTTTAGTCTGCAGAAGAGAAGAATGAGGGGGGGGATTTGATAGCTGCTTTCAACTATCTGAAAGGGGGTTCCAAAGAGGATGGATCTAGACTCTTCTCAGTGGTATCAGGTGACAGAACAAGGAGAAATGGTCTCAAGTTGCAGTGGGGGAGGTTTAGGTTGGATATTAGGAAAAACTTTTTCACTAAGAGGGTGGTGAAGCACTGGAATCAATTATCTAGGGAGGTGGTGGAATCTCCTTCCTTAGAGGTTTTTAAAGTCAGGCTTGACAAAGCCCTGGCTAGGATGATTTAGTTGGTGATTGGTCCTGCTTTGAAAAGGGGGTTGGACTAGATGACCTCCTGAGGTCCCTTCCAACCCTGATATTTTATGATTCTAATGCACTACTGGAAGACACTCAGCTACTATGGTGATGAGCGATATATAAAAACATATATAGAATTGAATGCTATATGGCAATTTCTATTTTCCTATATAGGGATTCCAGAAGTGACTGATAAGGAAGTGTGTTATGTTAGTGGCATATAAACAGATATGTTATATAAAATATTCTTGCTGGAAAGTTGCAACATAAACACTACTTTCTTTTTAAAATCCAGAACCTCAAAACACAAGAATCAAAACCAGAGAGAGACAAAGCAGGCTGTTCCCCAAGGCAGAGAGGCACAAATCGTGCCATCTTCCTGTAGGCTGGGTCTTTCCAGACTGAATTCTCAAAACTCAGATTGCACATTTCCGTACAGAGCCCCCTAGCCTGAAAGGAGGACCTGAAAACCCCTTATAAACTTAAAGTGATTGCTTGTAGTTTTGATAACGTTTTCAATACATCACAAATTGAAACCATGATTAACCAAGTCTGTCACATTATTGTACTACTTCTGTCAGCACAGTAGGCCAAAAAGGGACTTCTCTGCAGACTGACCCAGGTAATTAATATTTTACTCCAAGAACATATTACTGTATTGAGTGATCTGTTACAGATAGAGTTTTTTCAGTGAATTCAGAGAATACTGATTTAAATGGAACTAGGATTATAGTCACTTCATATTTCTGGTTTGATAGTAGAGAGTTATCAATAGTAAAAAAACACAATTAGTCATGCACAGCATTTAATTCACATTGTGTCTTTCTGTATTAAGGCATTATTGCAGTCTGGACAGCAATTTGACACAGCAAGTCTGTTGTCTCTACCTTACAACTGTATGAAATAATGGTGGAGGGAGGGGCTTTGTGGGACAGGGAGAAGAATTGTTTTGTAAATTATATTTTACTCCTGAAGGGTGAATAGGAATTAAAAGGATTCTGTTAACCTTGCAGATGAAACAGCACAAACTGGGCTCTATTCATCACAAATGGTGTAAATTACCTTTGGCCGCTTCCATTCCACTCTTCCAGAGGGGCACCTGTTGTAGAAAAGGGATTCATCCGATGCTGGAAACTCAGGATCTTCGAAGAGTCGTCCTTGTTTGATGCACTGCTGCTTGAGTTCATGATACTTCTGATCTTTGAAAGATTTCACGGATGAAAACATAGTCCTCTGTCCAGCCTAGATTAAGATTAATAATTTGTGTAAATTTGAATTCCCCCCTCAGCATGCTCTTAAAACATACAGATTGCACAACCAGTAGTTCTAGGCAAAATGATAGACTGCTGTCAGATAAAAGGTGGATTACAAATTAGATTAGGCTGGAATTAGATCATGAAGTCTCAAAAGGATTTATCTTTTTGGATATTACACAGGCCTTAATTTTTGAGTTGGAGAGAACTCTGAGGATGCGTCTCATCAGGAAGAATAATAAAGAAGATTCTTGACAGAGCAGGTGCATGGCACTTCGTTCTTTGCTCATGGTTCTAGGGTTCTTGGAAGGTAAACTCTGAACAGAGTGGGTGTGTGCTCCCAATTTAGAGTACCTGGGAAGGTTTTTGTCTCCTTTCCATCTAGTGGGATTCAGAGTCATAGATTTTAAGGCCAGAAGGGATCATCAGATCATCTATTCTGACCTTCTGTATATCACAGGGCACTAAACACCACCGAACACCCACACCTTAACCCCAGCAACTGAAATGAAACCAAAATATTACAGCATACAGGAGACTACATTATGATATGCTACAGGGAGGGACTAGGAGGGACTGAGGTGCCCCAAGCCACCACAGTGGCAGGGAGATGATTAAATAAAAGATAACCAGATAATCCTGGAAAGTGACCATACAAGACCATTCCAAGCAGAGTGTGTTCATAATCACCCCCTCCTCTCTCCAACAGCTAAGTAGAAAATGGGGCCCGCTAATTGTCACCACTTCTATGCATGAACAGTAAAGACTAGAGGTGGGTGAAGACTGCAACACAATTTCCACAAGAAGCTATTTGAATTTTTAAAGGAATATGCTTTGGCTGGTTTTGCTTTTTCCAGATATTTTAGTGAATTGATTTTCCTGACAGCAATGTTCACAGAAGCAGCAGGTATTTGAGAATCCTGGTGGAAAGTGAATAGGAAACTTGCTTTCTGTGTTTGCATTGATTCTAAGAGTTATGACTATGCAATCAGGTAATACAAACATGCCATGTGATTTAGGCGACCAATCACACCGCTCAAGTATTATACTTGCAGTAAACATGCTACAAACCACAAATTAGTCGCAGAAATTATTTAGGATTGTCTATGGCTTTTATAACATTTTGCACAGCTCCATTTTCTACATGGCCAGGCTGTTGGAGAGAGGACGGGTGGATTACGAAGACACTCCGCTTGGAATGTCTTGTATGGTGAATCCTTGCCTCTTCTTTCACTCATATTTTCAGGGCCACATCCTCCCCTTCCCCTGAAATGATCTGCAATAATAAAAAGATTGTCACTGAAGTAGAGGACACGGTGTGTGTAAAACATCCTTGTTGAGCAGAGGGAGCAATAACATGCAACAGGGGATGCAATTACAGTTAGAGCTGTGCAAATAACTGATTGGTTGGTTATGGGGCAAAAATGCAAAAGCCAAAAAAGTTTCATTTCAGGTTGAACAAAATCTTCTGCTTGACCTGAAACATTTAGTTTCATTTAAGGTTTTCTTACCATTTTATGATTTTTAAAAATAAAATCAAAGCAAAAATTTTACATGAATAAATATTTTGAATTAAAAAAAAAGGCAAAATATTTTGACCTTTTTGGCATTTTTCTCCCCCCCTCACTCCCCCGCAGCTGAAACCATTCAGTGAATTTGATATAAGTTTGCAAGATGTGTTTATTGTCTCAAATATGCATTTTTCAGTGAACAAAATTTCCATCTGAAAAAGTTCACCCGGGTCTAATCAAAGTATCAGAATGATCTTCTTTAGGTGTTTGCTCCTTCCACTCCAGTGGGTGAAGGTGCTATCTGATATCAGATGTGCATCCTCCATTGTTGCATTTATTTGCACAAGGACTAAAGCCAGAATTTGGCCCAAAGCTGTAACTAAGCATGGCAGATTTTCCTTTAGAGCCAAAATCTCTGATCTGTATTGATGTTAGTTAGTGTATGCAGAAAGGCGCAGCAGAGACTGGGGGAGTACCCTGCACTAGAAAAGTGATAGACCATGATCCTCTATTTCTTTTCCATTTCTAGCTCTCTTGGCTAAATCCTGAAGTGCCTGCTTAATAAGTTCTCGGTCTTTACTCAGGCAAAGCTCCCATTGACAACAAATGGGAGTTTTGCCCAAGTATAAAGACTTTGGGGAAAATCCTGGCCACACTGAAGTCAATGGGCGTATTTCAAATCCCTTCAGGATTAGACCTTTTACCACCTATGTGATTCAAAGAGGAAGATATTTCCTTATGTCAATACAAACAGCCTTTGAGCTCAACAGTATGAAAATTGGCTGTTCAGGGGCGAAACAGCTCAGTGCTACTGTATCATTCTAAACAGTTTCCCTTCTCTTAAGGGCAATTCTTTTCTCATTAATGATCCTGAAAGGAGATATCCTGCTTGGCAGTTGGTCTCCAAAGAAAAGGAATATTAAGTAGATTTGCTTCTTCCCCCCATCCCCCGCCTGCTTCAAAGTCAAGTGCAGAATACTTCACCAATTTAAAAAAAAAAAAAAAAGAAGCGAGAGCTGAGAAAAATTAATTACTCTAATTTGAATGGAATACAGATTATTACCTCATGATAACACTCATTGACGTTCTCTCATTAAAAAGTCTCCACTGGCTGACTAAGATCCCAAACTACGAGTCTATTTGCAAGATATGCTTGTTTTTAAAATTGTTCCAGGGGGATAAGGGTTTCAACTTGTCATTGCATAATTCACAGAGCTAGGTTTTTAGTGACTTTACCCATCCCCCCTCTTCATGTGCTGTGCTGGATGGGAATTCCAATCCTTTCAGGATTAAAATCCCCCCCAGCTACAACACAACAGCTTATATTGCAGCAGTGTATAAAGGCAGCCATACAATAAAGAACATAATCTAACCAATATCTGCCTAACCAGCTGGGTCCCAGGGCAGCTGTGTTGGAAGGAGTCAGTTTTGCTAGTTATTAGGCATACTAGTGAGGAAGAATAGCCCAGGAGTTAGGCTGCATGCCTGCGATTTGGGAGTCACTCATTCAATTCTCTGCTCTGCTACAGATGCCCTGTGTGGCCCTGGGCAAGTCATTTAGACCCAGATCCTAAAGGTATTTAGAAGCCTGGCTCCAACTGATTTCTGCTACTTCAGTGAGGGTAAAACATCTACCTTTGAGAGTATGTTCCCTAGCTGTACTTCCCTACCTTGCAGAGGCATTGTGTTGTGAGAATAACTATATTAAAGATAGGGAGGTGCTCAGACACTACAGTGACCAGAGGGAGGGAGGGAGGAAATAGATGATATTGCCATGGGCTGAAGGATGTTGTTTCAACAGCATACCCCCAGTCTCTTGGTTAGCTACTATCAAATATTTACATCTTACACTGCTGGCACTTACAAGCAAATACAGCAAGGCTAGACAACCTCTCCTGAGTGCCTTGGACTAGGGCTCAGTACGCTGCGATGTGATGAGAAACATCACCTGTGTAATGCTTGCTAATGAGTAGTCCTAAAAATATATTACCACAATTTGAGAACCTCCTCAGCATTGCTATATAGGCTGGGCTGCAGTAATTAAAGAAAGCAAGTCCTTCAGACAGAAAAATCCTGCAAGTCAATAGACTCTAGTAAAACTATCCCCACTTTTGACTTCATCAAGTTACAGTGGCACTCTTTACTTTTACATTCTTTAGACTCTCCAAGCTAAGCTTCCAGACCCTGGAATGTAAAACCTCATTCACTCCCCTGCCCAGTACAACACAATCAAGTGGCAGACCTGAAAGCTTATTCGGGGAGGTGCTGGGCACCCACAACTCCTGTTGAAACCAATTTGAATGGAGGATGTTCAGGACTTCTCAGGGACTAGCATCAGGGTTGGAAGACTTTTTCTGAACTGTTCCTTTCCAGTAGATTTTGACTAGAATAAATTTATCAGCATAGACAGTGAAGGTAATCCAGGCAGTTCTCCTTTCTGATAAGATCCTACTCACACAGCCCCTTCCTTATTTTAACTGCAAGAGAACAGTATTATTTGATCTTTACTTACAATGACTATCTAGCCACACTTCCCCAGCTGGAGGAGCACAGAGCTAAATCACATTCAGCATAGCTGCAAATAGAGACCTGGCACTATCAGTAGTTCTAAAATTAAAGGGCCATGAACCTGAAATCCAATCTGTGTACGGAGACTTAAGAACAGTTTTAGGCACTGTCCCTCTGAGTGCCCCTGCTGAGTTTTAAGGTTTTACAAAAACTTTTTTTTTTTAAGTTTCTGTGCCCCGGTGCTGCGTGGAAGACCCACAAAAGCAAAAACAGAAAGCTCACTAACTGTTCATGCAGGGGAAGCAGTCAGAATTATTGTACACAAAGCACTGTCAAATGCACACAGGAAACATGCTGAAAATAATGGAGAAAAATATTTCTTTGCTAATCTGCCAGTTTGGGTCATCATAGGTGTTTCTGAAACATTCTAACCTACATGGGTCTACTCAGTAAGAAGTGTGATTTTTAAATGATGTCTTTTAAGCACAGCTATTCACAACTAGTGTGTTTTGCTGTCTACAAGCATATCTTCTTTTTATAGCAGTGAGGTTACAGTGAAGTCACAAAGGCTGTTTTCACCTTCACAAAAACAAACACAACGTTGCTTTTCAATTCTGCAGGGCAACATCTCTCTGAGACGCTGCAGCAAGTGCTGCCTTCTAATCTGGATCTATCTTCAAAGAGAGGGGCCTGATTTAGTGGAAATTAATTTATTTCATTATATGTCCAGACAGACAGTTCTGTACACAGAATTCACAAACACAGGCTTTCACACAAAAGCCAACACAAAAAGGGAGAATTTTTAGCCACATATGTATTGTATTTGTTCGGCAATTGTGCATGGATTTGGATAAGAGCTCTCTCTCCTTCCAACTGAATCCTGTAGTGAAGCCCAAGAAGAACAGACTTAGGACAACATCCCTGTCTCAAAAATCTCTATTCCATGCTCCACTAAGCTTTTTGAGATGACCTCCATGTACTTCCCTCATCTGGCTGGTGATGGGTGGAGGGGGGCTTGGCTGGTCAGGATAGATATCTGAACAGCTTCCGTGCAGGGCTGCAGAACTTTTAAGGAGTTGGGCTAATGTAACTAGACTGCCAGTGCACCCAGATTTTAAATGAGTTCAATCATTTTTCACAGCCCAAGTCAAGATTTTCAGTTTGTTTCATCCACTCCCCACCCCCTTTTTAGCTACACTGTGTAGCCTGCTAGATATTTTGTGCCAAAAAACCCCTCTTTGTTCCTTTGACTACTCCTGTTTAAAAAACAAAGAATCTCACAAGCAATGAGCCAGCAAAGTAAAAAGCCAGCTATTTGATTGAGATCAAACATACCCTTTTGGTATTTTAGTCAACATGCATCTCTTCCTGGTAGCGTGCACTCCAAGAACTCACTTCACAACCACTAGACCAGCAAACTAGTTTTACAGCCAGAAGCTTTAAATTACTGCAAGCTCTGAACTATTTCCCTGAAAGATTCCTAATGTAAAGAGGTTCCAGGAAACAAGGAGAAGAATTTTATAGTGCTTTGTTTCTATTTGCTCAGATTTAAGGGCTTTATTAAGTGATGGTTTTTCAAGTCTGTACTAAAAGCCTGGCTAAATTCAAAGCAGTTGTGAAATCTGTACTTCGCTCAGAACCATTATAGAGAGAAACATTTTCATATGTTTGCTGACTTGCCAAGTTATATTGCATGATCTGAGTTCTGCTGGTAGCTAAATTGACCTGAAGCATTAGCCCTTCTCTTGTCCAGCAGTAACTGATTCTGTTAGAAAGGAAAATTTAAAAGAAAATATGTGCTTAACTATTAGATAGCTTGGTACTTTATTAAGCATGTGAAGGTTTCTCTATCCAAAACTAGCTTTTAGTTCAGTTGAAGAAATATTCTAAGGGAAAGACACATGAATGTAAGGCTGCGTAACCAAATAAGCCAAGAGATGCCAAGCATTTTTAGTTGTACAGTTATGGCAGTCTTCTTGCTGTATGTCTACAAAGGGGGAAACTACCTACGGTATCTTGCCTTAAACTTTCTGGTGAGAATATTTGTCCTTTATCTGTATATTCAGACCAACTGGGGAAATACAGGAGAGGGATGGTACTAAGCAGACAGGAGTAGCAGGCCAGAGGTAATCAGATGGGACTGGCCATTACCAAGGGAAACAGCAACAACTGCTATTAGTACCGTAGATGGTGTCAGGAACTCTAGTGAAGTTTCCATTTGCAGCCAGATTTAATTCTTACAGTGAAGGAGGACACAAGCACGCACATGCATTTTCTGGCACTGGGAGGTACCAAAGCTAGCAACAGCTCTGCCACAGCTACACATTATGATGTTCTAATGAGGCTTTTCTTTTTGATCACACAATGATAATGTATAATTTCAAAAGGAATTATTTGGGGAAAGATCTGTGGCCTGTCTTATACAGGTGGTCAGACTAAGTGATCACAATGGTCCTTTCTGACCCTATTAATTTGTCCCTACACCGCCTCTGGACTGGGAGCTAGGAGAGAGGAGGCTTCATGTTACAAAGAACACTATAGTTTGAAGGGTAACTGAAGCTTCCTGGCCCAAGTCCATCCTTGATGCAACTCCATCTGCTTCACTGAAGTTCTGCAACAATGAATTGCACCCTATAGCTTGGTTTATGTTGATGTGATACACCCTGTCTGAATAATTTTTTTAATGAACATAGCAGGAGGGAATTTTTCAGTGATGGGTGAAGCAATTCCTAAGGGCTAGACTCTGACTTGTACTACAGGTATTATGATGTCCCTACACAGGCTACCGTAACTGGGGTTCAGGTCTGCAGCAATAAACAGGGCTGCTTGCCTGCTTATACCCTCCCTGGAGCAAGTGGATGGGGAGTAGACAGGGGAATGGGTGGAGCCTTAGTTCTATGCCACTACTTGTTACTGTGGAGTTGGTAGTAATTTACTTCTGAAACTGGCCAGCAGTGAATTAATCTCTAGGCTCACGGTGAAAGCAGGGATGGAAAATTGAATCACACGTGTGCCAGGGAAGCACAAGCCCTCCCAGGGTTACTCCTGGGGAGGTGGAGTTTATGCACAATCTCTCGGTCAGGCAGTATCTGAAGTCACAACCTAGCCATATACAAAGCTGGCAAACATTTGGAGATCCTTCTAGATGAACTGTGCTATAGACTTGCAGGAAAGTACAAAAATGACCCTAGGCTACATCTGTGCAACCCTATTCTCTCTGGATTATGTCATCAGTTACAAATTTGTAAACTCACTTAATGCTAATGAGGTTACTCAAGTGCTTCAGGGCATGAGATGAAGGCAATAGGGTTCCTCAGGTGTAGCTAAGGACCTCTATTACTGGTGATGCTGCACAAGGTAGAAAGAAGCCAGCTGAACTCTCACAGCCCACACTGAGTTTTCAGGGCTGGCAGTTAGAAAACAAAACTTTGAATTTGCAAACCAAGTAAACTCCACATGTGCCAAAAAAAAAAAAAGAGTTGGTGATTATGGAACTTTTTCAGTCACAGCCACTCTGAGTCAGTACAATACATGTACCTAGAGAAACACTTCTAGATTTGTCCAGTCCCTTCCCCCTCAGTTGCCCTGTAGAGGAAAAGTTTCTCATCACATAGTTGCCTGGGAAATATATGTTAACTGCTTTTCCCTTCATGTGTGAAGGATCAAGAAGAGCTGGATTCCACAGAAAATCTGGATTACTAGCTCAGAAGTCTAACATTTCATCAAAAGTCAGGTACATTTTAGAAAAAGGATGGTGCTTGAATCAAAGCTACATTTATTGGTGAGGAGTGGAAAGTACCAGCACATTTTCTGCTGTTCGTGTACACATGCTGATGCACGGAATCCACTTACCATTGTATCCCTTCTAAGGCAAATGTGCTGCATCTGTTCTCAGGTATAGAGTACCTTCTTAAAAGGAATATGTATACCTATGATCATGTTTTGTGTATGCATTGATGACCTTTTATCCATTTAAAGCTACAACAGAATGTACACATAGTAGTAAATATTCTAGGCATACATTTTCCCAAGTTTGAGTCTTAAGGAGATTATACAACCATTTTTCTTGTCCTACTTCTCAAGTATTCAGAAGGTAGGAGCGTAGCATGCTAATCTCTTCTCATGAAAAAATACAGCTGAGATACTTTTTTGCCTCCTGCTGCTTTCTCTGAGGCGGTGTAGCCCCAAACCACACCCAGTTTGGTGCCTTGCACATTATATAGAACCCAACTCTATCAAATTATTCATAACAACCTGTCCTTTAAATAGATCAGCATAGTAATTCCCTTTTTACAGATGGGAAAATTGAGGCACGAAGGTCCAGATACTTAAAAGTACCTTGGTGCCTAACTCTCATTGGTGTTTTTGAAAATTCCATTAGGCACTTTTCTGAATCTTTAGGTATCTAAATATCTTTGAGGAACTGAGCCAAAGTGGCTAAGGGCCAGATTTTAAGGCATTTAATTGCCTAATGGGATTTTCAAAAGCACCAAATAGGAGTTAGGTGCCTAATGGGATTTTCAAAAATACCTAGGTGCCTATCTCAATTTTGAGGTACCCAATGCCTTTAAAAAGCTGCTCCTAAGTGATTTATCCAATGGTCAGAAAACCAGTTAGTTATTATTCAAATTAATTCCAGAAGCACAGGGTCAGAACCTTACACTACACTCTTGATTTGGAAAGGAAATAATTGAGCATGTTTGAATGATGATATATTTGCAGTTAACACTATTGCAAGCCAGGATAGCATTAAGAATAAGTGTACAAACTAGAGAAAGTGTGCCGATAGAAATGTTTGTGGAATCCTTCTAGACATGTTCTCTGCCTGAAAATAAAGCAGGCAACTTTGTCTTCACAATTCCTAAAAACTCTTATTCTTGCTCTCACATTCTGTTCAGTTTTAACGATGACCATGGCAATTAATGAACGTGAGTCCATGAATATGAGGTTTTCTTGTTAAATTATTTTGAATGCTTACTTATCCATGATGCTAAGCACCTACTTCTTGCTAGATATTATCAACATCTCTTTTAAAGAAAGATTTAAAATGCCCACGTGAGACTCGCAATAGAAAAGTCCTCAACAAAAACTGACCATGCTTTTAAGAAACCAAAGAAGGTGCAATTCCGTACCCCCTGTGAAACTGGTTTAACTGTGAGATTGTAGTCACATTGTTTATCAACACTGGCCCTTCTGATTTTTGTGTCTGTGTGGAAGTCACACCTGTAGAACAGTCAGACTCCATGTAATGTTAGACTGGTTGTCTCAGAAGAAGTGCCTGGGTAGTCATGCTTTTACAATATATCATTTACAAAAGCCTCAATCAGAGTTCAGTATCAAACCCAGCCATGATTATCTAAAGTATATATCTTACTGTGTTATAACAAGTACAGCATTTTCTTACTCTGGATATCAAAGTGAAATCGAAGTGGTGATTATCATTACTCTAAAGAGAGTTTTGTTTCTGGTAACAAATCCACTAAACACATTTTAGCTTTATTAACATTGGCACTTACCTGGCTTATATAGTCTCTGCTCCTGAGCTGTCAGGCAAACAAAATCTCCAAAATCAATACTGCAAACAAACAGTCCCTGGCTTCTTAACCTGAAATGTCTTTGGACTGTACCAAGATCTGACCAACCAAGGGGAGGCTCAGAATAACTTCAGAAAATTTTGTCCTCCAGTCTAACTTCTGCTTGCAGGAGCTGATTATGAGTCATAAGGGAAAATATGACTAGAAAGAACAAGGATGCTCTCTCTTGTTTATTCCATGGTAAACTCTGTTAACTGGTTTTATGGCTACAACAGTGATGCAATTTTTAAAGAGTGGAGGCTAAGGGAAGGGAGTTTTGTGAGGATTCTGGACATTCTTTAGTGACAAACAGAACATATTCTACCACATCATGAAAACGGTGTTCCTTATTAGTTTGCAAAATATTCCCCGGTTCCATAGGGGATATGTCAGTGGTTTGCTTCAGCTTATGCCTTCAACGCATCTCTGCCAGAATGTGCCATTATAAAAAGGTTAAAGCGGAACATGGAAGGGGTTTCACTGAGCTCTCGTTTTTGCTGAATGTCCTGAGCAGCAGAAGATAGCAGGCAAAGCCCAGATGAGAGGCAAAGGTGGCTTTTTGCCACCTCTGTGCCCAGAGGCTGCTCTAAGTTATGGTGGCCATGCGTGGCCAGATAGGGGTCCTAAGGCATGTGGGGAATTCATCAGCATGGGGATAGCCACGGGAGCAGCATAAAGGGGCTGCAATGTGGCCCAGAATCAGGGTCATTGGGAGGCAGATTTGCCTAGTGGTCTGTGTAGGACTGGGAGTCAGGAACTCTTGACCTCCTAATCCCGGCTCTGCCACTGACTGGCTGAGTGAACTTGGGAACGTCACCCGAGCAGTGATAATGTTCACAGCTTAAATAAATGTGTGTTCTTATAGTAGCCACCTTTGATTAAACAGAGACTCAACCAAATAGAGTTTTATTTGATCAGTACTATATTTTTCTTTAAAAAATGAAGGAAGAGACACTTTGTACAAGGCCTTCAAGTGACTTCCAGATAAAAAGCTAGAAAAACAACATCCCTAAATGTAAGGCCAAGTTACTCAGAGTTTCTTAATGAATGAAGACTCCATATTACATCTGTGTTGAACATATCTATACTCCAGCTCTGATGCAGCAAAACATTTATAGTTAAGCATGTGATTAAATATTCAGCTAAATCAGGGGCTATATGAGCAAATACACAACATTAACAGTCCTATTCTAGCATGCTCTTAGTCCGTTCTAAAATTTGGGTTAGATTCTTTGGGTGGGTGGATATTCCTGTCTTCTTTAGTTGATTCAAAATCCTGGTCAGGAATTTCTAGGCTCTTTCTGTAATATTATACCCGGAAATGAGTGCTCTAGTAACAACTGGATAGGATTCATGGCAGGGTTACCATATTCGGTCAGTACCTCTGAAATACTCTAATTTGTATGTTGTAGCCACACTATGTAGAGCATTTATAAATGGTGGATGTAGTTTATAGGAATAGAGTGGTAGCCCTTTAAATAGTGGGACTTACAGAGTTCTACATATTAGAACCCCACCGGAGGAGCAGTGAGTATATATTACTCCTGGGGGCATTCTCCGTCAAAAAGTTAAAAATTCAGTGCCAAAAAATTAAAAATTCTGCGTACAATATTTTTAAATTCTGCAAATTTTATTTGTCAAAATAACAATACATAATCATGCTACTTTCAATTATTTTGGTAATTTATTTCAAAATACCCATCAGCAAGTATGTCTGTAATGATACAGACCCACACAAAAATTCCCCCAGGAGCAGAGAGTTAAAGAAACCCCTATGACAACCCCGTTCCTGTCTCTCTGCCCCCTTGGTCCCCCCCAGAGCCCAGCCAGGGGGCCAGACACCCACAACCCCTCCCCGCCCAGAGCCCAGCTGCAGGCCCACCCCCAGCCAATACATCTGAACCCCCTTCTCCCCAGAGCCCAAATGTTGCCCCTCTCCCACAGCCCAGATACCTACACCCTCCCACCAGAGTTATGGGCCCCCCCAGCCCAGATACTCACACCCTCCTCCACCCCCAGAGCCCAGCTGCGGGGGCTCTCCCTTGCCCAGACACCCATCCCCTTGCAGAGCCCAGGGAGGTCAGGCTTGACGAAGCCCTGGCTGGGATGATTTAGTTGGGTTTGTTCCTGCTTTGAGCAGGGGGTTGGACTAGATGACCTCCTGAGGTCCCTTCCAACCCTGAGATTCTATGATTCTATGATCCAGAGGGAGAAACAGCCTAATGCTCATTCCCAGGCTTGCACAGAGTTTCCTGCATGCCGCCCTCTCCTTCCCTCAGGACATGCTGGGAACTGCAGCTGCCAGGAACCCTCTAGCTCCCGCTCCCTCCCCACAGCAGTGTCTTCTATGTGCAGGCTGGGCTCTGCCATGTCCAATGGCCCCTAGTGGCGGCTAGAAGCACTGCAGCCCATTTCTGTTGGGGGAAAAGGAAATTTCTACTAGTGTGCTGTGTATGTTCAGTAACCATGGCTATTTGGACTACATTGTGCTTGTGCGGCTCCTTCACATTATGTTTGTTATGTAAAGAACAAGAGACATAGAGTGGTGTATGCAGAGAGTGGCGAGATGACCTGGTGGAGGGCTGTGATATGTTATAGCACACCTACCCTGTGCTAAAGTTCACCTGGTGAATTTGTGGTGAGAATTTTTTTCATATTGGTATTTTATATTAAGGTGTAACCCACGAGCTGTGTGTGCTTTAACACTGCTTTGGGAAAAGACATTCAGTGGCACTCTTGAAGGAAGCACAACTCTCTCTTCGAAAGAGAAGAGAACTTGACTGCTTCTGTAATGATCGAGGGCACGGAGCCAGCTTCACTCTTCCTTCAGAACAGTGCCAAAACAGGTACGGGTGTGTGAGTGTGTGTGTGTGGCAAAAAAACAAAGGATCCAAACTACCACTAGACAGAACAATGTGTTACACCCATGTTCTGGACAGAGCATCCCCAGGATGTGGAGCTGCAGTGTTGCAAAAGTGCTGGCCAGGCCATCTTGTGAGGTCATTTCTAGCAGCCTCTAGCCTTGTTGTTGCAGACGTGATAAGGAACATTCCAACACCATTTTCTAGGAGTTACATCCTTCAGGAAGTGAAATTTAAACAGAAGATCTCCCAAGGGTTCTGATTTCCTTGCTGTAGGAAACTGGAGTACTTTACCCACAAGCATCCATGTGGCCCTATATCTATAACACAATGGAAAGCTGGTGGAATCAATCTGCTTGGTCAGACAGCAAAATTGTCTTTCACCTATGGAAAAAAAGAAGGGAATGAGATCAATTGGATTGTCCGACAAGGGATTATATAGTATCATAGAACACAGCCTCGGTCCTGTAGCAGAGCCACTGGAGTCATTTCTAGGTAGCCGTCTCAAAGTCATATAATGCTATTATACTAGATAGAATAGTTCCTGACAGGGCAAAACCTTCAGCTTCCAAACTAAACAGCTTCAATCTGACATGAGACAGCACTGAGAAAAAGTCTTTGAATAGATCAGTACTCTTCTTACCCGAACATTTTGGAAGATTATGTTGGGTCATTTCTTGTTTGACTCTACTCACCTTACTAACCACAAACACTTGAACATATTGTACAGTGAACTATGTGGTGTCTAGTTTAGATTTTTGCAGACTGCCTTCCTTTAGGGACATTTTCTCTTGGTTGCAAGGGTCTATTCCCTCTCACTGGGCACGGAAGTTAGGAGAATCTCCTGACTGATGACACTATATGCACTTCAGTGTTTAGAGCCTAGTCAAGTGAGTAACTTCATTGATTGCAGCATTCACCAGGATTAGATCCTTAACTACAGGCCAGCACTTTTAAATAAAGGACTATTCCGAGCTAACATTTGTGTTTTCCATTTTCTTTAAGTGTACGTTTTGTTTAACATGCTATTACCGTGTTCAAATGACTGTACTTTAAATGTAGTCGATGGTAGCATGATCTTTTACAAAGCTGCTTATAAACCAGAGTACATGCAATTTTGATCTCAGAAACAAGTTATTCCATGCCTTATTTTCCTTTGAGAGAGAGCCAAACAGGTCTATTAATGGAATGTATCACCTTACGTGACAGCGTACTAAGTTAAAAAATGTATATATAGGATGTGATTGCCAAAAACTCTCAGCATCTGCCTAATTCTGCTCCCACTGTGAGAGCAGACTGAGGCCAAGGTTGAGCTTTTTGAAACTTTCCCTCATAGTATGGCATTGATGCAGGAAAATACTTAAGGCGCTGATTAAGTCCAGCCCTATTCAGAAGAGCATTTAAGCAAATATTTAACTTTAAATATTTGCTTTAGTCATTGACTTCACGTGGATTTAATCATGGGCTTAAATGCTGTCCTGAATAGTGATACTCTCCTGAATTGGTGCCTACATTAGGCCTGGGCTAACATGAATTATTAAACGTAGTGATGAGAAATTCCACTGCCCATTATAGTTCAGCAGGGACCAAGCCCACTGCAAACTTATATGAGAGTCTTGGGCCTCAGAGCCTGAGCTTGGAAGAAATCCCATAATAAGACACAGCCCCATGGAGGGGAACAGACCTAGCAGCGTGTACGTATAAATTTGTGTAATGTCTGGTTCTGACATGACTGCTGCCTTTTGGAAGTGTTAATACATGACAAATATCTGCAAAATCATAATGCGATAGGGTCAGGCCCAAAGACCATTCAAGTCAATGGGAGTTTGGCTGTAGTGTAATATTGATTTGGCATGTGTGAGCATCCTAGACCACAGAAAGAGGAGTTGTTTTTCTCTCCCCACCCAGAATAAAAGTCAAGATTGTTTTTCATGGAAGCTATTATTTAACCACGCAGGCCGCTAAGCCAGCCAGCTGGCGGGATCTTGTTTATTTCAGAATAGGTGCCCCAACTCTACTTCCTTACTTCTGGTCCCATTCCTGATTGGTTGACATAAATATCTCATACCACGGACTTCAGCAAAGCTAGTTGGGTGAGTGAGGTGATGAGATTTTTCGCCATTAATTTATTTACCAGGCCCCAACAGCATTCTTGGCATTTTGCAAACAAATGCCTAATGCTGTCAGTTTCTCACTTTCCGCCAACACGCCATTCATCAATTATTAACAAATTGCCCCGTGCAAATAAGTTAATAAAACATGAGGTTGTTTCCATCAGGGATTCTCCTAAAGGCTGCATGTTTATTTTAGTTTTTTTCATTTGAGCAGTTTTGTATGGAGAAGTACCCAAGAGGCAGCATTTGGATCCCAGTCAAGTTTCACGTAAAGTTTAGCCTTAGGTTCACAGTTTGAGTTTGAGGCTGAATCAAGATTAGGGCTTGGTCTCAAGGGCACAAGTCTCTTGCATTCTGTTCTTGAGAGATTTTGGCCACATCTGACCTGGACCTTAAAAACAGTCCCCTTCCTGCTTTTTATTAGATCCAGAACCCAACCTGCAGAGTGGGTTTTTCAGGGATGGGAATCTGAACCCTTCTCCACTGAAACCTGGTTTTGACCTCTCTTTAATTTTTTCAGCTCTTTGGGGGTGAAATCACCACATATTGTAGGACTGAATAGGGAGAAGGCAATGCATGCAAAGATTTCAAAATTCAAAGGGTTAAAGTCTACCGGTGGATTCACATGTGCAACTCCCAGTGACTTCAGTGGGCGTTGTCTGCAGGGAGGTTTTTGGGTGGTCCCTGGATGAGTGTATCTGAGGGCACAATTTATCTTGAAGACGTTATTTAAACACATTCTCTGGAAAGAATTCTAAACACTGTGAAATAGACGTAAAGGGCCTGGTCCTGTTTCCACTGAAATCAAAGGGATTTAATGGGAGCAGGAGCAGGCCAAAGCAGTACATCCAGTCCCCAAACCCTACAGTGGGCATCAGGAATGGAATCCAGGCAGTGGCTGTGAACAGCCTATTGGAGGACCCTACGGCGAAAGAGAAGAGTAGTTGCGGCTGATGAGATGGGTGGGGATGAGGGTGAGGATTTTTGAGGGGCAGCTGGTCTGATGTGGGAAGGAGGCAGAAGATAGGGAGAGGAATGAGGCTTCCAAAGCAGCCACAGCTCCAGGGAAAGCACCCACACCTCACTGGACAGGCCAGCAGCTAGAGTAGGGGGCAGTGTTACTTTGCAAAATGACCATAATTTAAATGTTCATCTGGAGCCAAGGAGGGATACAATCACCACTGCTGTTTCCTCTACTCCACCCCCTTCCCTCAACAAAATAGCTGCACATTCTCTGCACCAACCTGCTTTTCAACAATACCAGTCCACGGCCAAACACTGAGGTACAAAAAACCACTGAAAGTTGCATGCTCACTTCCTCTTACGCCTCACAAGGCTGAAGTCATCACCTCCACTGTATGTACTGGCACTGCTTGCCCAAGTAATGAGACGCCAGAGGTCCCTTCAGAACCCATCTCCCCTGCGGTTGCATGATATTACACAAAACCTGGGACTGGCCATAATTAGCATATCGATTATTGATTGAAAACGAAATGATTGGCCTCAAATCTCAGGGAGGGACAGCAAAGGGAGCTCTCATTCAGCTTTGCACTCCCATAGCCTCCTGTTGTCCAGGGGCCTGTCTGGCCTTCTATGTAAATTATAGCAGCCTTGCCAAAGTTAGAGCATCCCTAAGGCTGCTCTTTTGCTTGGGCTGCCCAGATTCTCCAGGAGCCAAGGGCAACTGAGAATAGGCAGAGCCCACTGCCTCCCCACATCTCGGGGGGCCTTTCCCTGCACCTAAATGCCCCCTCTACTGGGGGCTGTGAGAGAAGCTCGTGCAGAGCTGCTCCACCAGTTCTGTGCTGGCAAGGGAGCCCCTTATGCAACAAAAGAGTCTATCATGCCACCAGATCTAGTATATTCATGATAAAGATCTCCTGAATTTTACATTTTTAAAACCAAGGACTCTGATTCTTTTGAAAGGCAAAATCCTCCTTTTGGTTCCTCATGGCAGATTTTACCTCATGCCGACAAGGCGAGAGCAGAATACTGAAGCCAAAAGGGAAGTAGAACTTGGCCCACGTAATTCCGGGTAGAACTGAGACTGTCACCGGCTCACTAGATGGCAGTGTTGTTTAATCTTAGCCTGCTGCTGACCCACCGTCTCAGCCTTCCTCCTGGTTAATCCAGGGCTGTGTAATGTGTGGATTTCTCATGCGAGTTAGCCAGGCGCTTCCACTAAATGCTAAACTTTGCAGACTCTGCACCCTCCCATGAATTTCTAGCCCAGTTTGGCAGAGGAAAGGATAACGGAATGGTGCGGTCCAGTCACGCTGGTTAGGCTCGCCTTGGCAGCTGCTGTAGTACGGGCTCTGCATGTCGCAACATATTCCTCATTACAATTATTCACATGACTTAGTGCCTAGGCCAGCGTTTCTCAAATGCAGCCACCTGGAATGTGATATGGGGATGGGGGGTGGGAGGGGGCTCTACTTTGCCCCCTCCCACCGCCCATCCCTGTTGCTCGTAGATGCACCGCCCTGGTGTTGGTTGCTGGGGCCAGCAGCAGGGCTTGGGTGCTGCCTCCCTCTGGAGTCACCTGGGGCACAATGCTGTAGGAGCAGGCAGCCAGTGAGTTCCCCACCTTCCCAGGGGGGTGGGGCCCAGATTTTGGGCTTCAGCCTTGGGGCGGCGGAGCAGCAAGCGCTGGCCGTGGGGCTTTGAACTCCAGCCCTGGGTTCCGGCTGCACAGTGGCAGGCCCTAGGCTCTGGCCACATGGCTTCAGGTTCCATCCCTGGGCCCTGTCCTCCGGACACGGGGCTTCAGGCTCCAGCTCCCCGCTACCTCCTCCAGCCCGTAACCCCCATCTCCCCTGGCCTACACTGTCTCCCCCGACAGGGCTTAATTTGTCCCCAGGCTTGCCAGGGCTGAGTAAATCTGCTGTGAAAAGTGATACTTGTATGTTTGTTGATATCACTTTTCACAGCAGCCTTACTAGCTAGCAATAAATAAATTACAGTGATTTGGACGTGGCTATGTGCATATGTATTCGATTTTCCTAAAGCTAATTAAGTATTTTAGGAAAAAGCATGAGAGCGACCACCAGCCAGAAAACCCCCCTGGCCTAGGCACCCTAGTCATGGACCTGAACCCCACTGTGCTACAGTAAAGAATGTGAGGAGCTCAGATATTATGGTAAGTGCCCAAGGTAGTGCATGTAATGCTGAGGTAAATATTTCCTAAAAGACACATAAGAATAGCAGCAAATGCTATTATTCGCCATATGTCAATCGTGCTGAAAAACACACACATGAAGAAACTCACCCCAGAGGAGCTTAAAGGGGATACTAGGCTTTTTCCCTCTGAACTGCCATTTGTATGCTGCATGTTGTGTAAACATTGACTATTAAAAGAACAGCCTGGGGCACTTTTGTTTCACACTGAAACTCAGGTAAAGCGATTCCTGTCACAGGGTCATGAGAAAGGCTCTCAACTGAACTGGTTCCTCCTTAGCCTGAGCAGCTGGAGGCCACTAAAACTGAGCTGCTTCTAAATGAGTTTAAAATCAAAGCATCGTCTAAATGTCAGGAAAACAGGAGCTGCAAGTGGCATTTCCTCACTTTGGGACATGGGAAGGTATGAAACGTCTTCCATAATGATCCACCCTTACACAGCGCAATGCAGAAAGCGAAGACAATCAAAGATATCAGCCTGGCTTAGGCTCATATGCAAGAGGAATAAAAGGCCCAGGCATCAAGGCTGACTTTTCCTAGTTGTTATGATACTTGCATTGGTGGCAGCAGCAGTTCACATCTGGATCTGAGGCATTAATGGTTTCACCTTGGATATTTTTGCCATATAAGGGCTTTTGTTAAACAGATGAGCACATATGTCAGTGAAGCACATATCATCCATTGGCTGGGCTGCCTCCAAGCAATTAAACACATGGCTCTTTCTTTTGGAAGATCCATGTATGCTGCTGATTATGGAAGATATCTGCTATTTATTAGGCACATTTATACATATGTTGGCCTTCAGTACAGAGCTCTTGGGAACCATTCATTATTATGGGAAAGCTGCTTACAGTGACACCGAATTTAAAATGGAGCATAACTATAGACTGAAGTAGCCTTACAAGAAGACTCTGAGCCTTATCATCTGAAATGGGCCCAGCTCTGTCTTGTCTTTGCAATTTACTACCCTGCTTTGGCTATTTATTGTCATGGAGGACACTGGAGGTTTAGAAGGGCATGGACTATTCCTAGTAGCCATTTTTTTTAACCTGTAGCAATGCGGGTATCATGGCATATGCCAATATTTAAATATAATCTTTTAACTAATGCTGTGAGTTAACCAGTACCTATGTAGGACAAGATACTGTCCTGTGGGATGATATGTAAGGCTCAAAAGAAATCTCTGGGAGCAAGTACCAACTGATATGAGCCTGTGGCCACCTCCTCTTCTTGGTAGTACTCATGCTTGACAGAGGAACATGTGCCTTTTTGGAACACCAGTAAAGTGCACCTAGCACTGCACCTCTCTCTGTCCTTCTCTGAATCCTGTGCTGTGAAGACAGCTCTTAGACCTGTACTGCATCCAGGATCGCCTGAGTCTGGCACTGCTATGTATTTTAGTTTTCCCATCTGTAAAATGGGGCTAGTTCTTACTCACATGGGTGTTAGGATTTATTAGTTAATGGCTGTACAGTGCTTTGAGAATGTCTAGTGTTATGTTAGTCTCATAGGTAGTTATATCCCCCGGTACCCTAATACCTGAGTGCCTCACTCTCTTTAATGTATTTATCCTCACAATGACCCTGTGATGCAGGGAAGTCCTATTGCCCCCATTTTACAGATGGGGAACTGAGGCTCAGCTCCTGAAAGGAGTTAGGTGCCTAACTCGAATTAGTTTCAAGTGACTTGGCCACAGAGAAAACCTGTGGTAGAGCAGGGGATTAAACCCAAGTTACCTGAGTCATATGTTAGCACACTGCGTGTTCTCCTTACTGCTAACCAATATAATTAGCTGCTATTTTTACAAGTCAGGTATGCTCTACTTCTTTGACTCGTGATGAGCAGCAACACAGCTTTATTTTGGTATCTAGGGATATTTCTCTTTCTAAATCTATGTCAAGGACACCTAAAGCAGAAAAGGTGGTTTACATTTTGTAACTGAATAAATCAAAATAAACATACACCCACCACGTGGGAGATAGTGTACATTATTTGCTCTCTTTCTAGAGGCGTTCCTGCTCCACAGTGAAAGCACTTCTTTGCCTGTGCTTAGAGGGTTGTATTTTCTCTTCCATTTTTTGTTACGTTTATGATGAACTGTGCCATTAAAAATGTGCCGTGGATGCTGCTGCTGGAATATCTGCAGAAGCTCACTCCACACCTAATTCACCCCTAAGAAGAGTAGGCAGTTCCCCATTGTTAAGCATTAGGAAGACTGAAAAGTTGAATGTTTCCTCTGGTAGCTTTAAGGCTTGACAGCATTTCCTTGCACTTGAACGTGATTGTGCACAAGCAAGTTAGATGACACGATAGTGACCATAGTCAGTGTAAACAAGGACAAAGTGTGTTCCGCAACGTGTCAGCTAACTGTGATTAAACCTGTTTGCAACAGGCAGGCCCTTAACCTTCATTAGGTTCTCATCAGGATGGACGCAGAAGCACTATTGCATCAAATTGCCGTGAACATACCCCACAAACCTACCCAGGGCTCACTCACTCCTATTACCCCCTCCCAGGAGCAAGACTTTTCCATTTGAGACCTGTTATCTTCTTGGTTTTCTGAAAAGAGAAGTACAATATAAGCCACCTATCCACAGCACACAGTAAATCCTTAGGAGCCAGGCTCATTCTCAGGACAGGATAGCAGTAGGTGAAGAGAGACACTGTGAATGCTCACATGCTGAGTTGGCACTTGGCACTTACTGTAAGTTTCAGTCCTGTTGCTCACAGGGATTAGCGGTGCATAGTCTAGCAAGCTTCAGTCACTGAGCTCTTCAGTTGCACTGTTCCTTCACGAACAAAACCCCAGCAGAAGCCTCATTATTTGCCATTTATGTTCCCGCCCTCACCCAGTTAACAGCCCATTAAACAGCACAGCTGCTGTGGCTTAGCCTCATACCACTGCAGTCTGCCTTAGCCTGCTGCTACCCCTACGTTACAATATACTGTTGTGGGGGCTAATTTGATATTTGATTTCAAAATGAGGGCGTGTCTACACTGGCAAGTTTCTGCGCAGTAAAGCAGCTTTTTGCGCTCAAACTGCAGACGTGTGTACACACTGCCAAGCCACTTTGTGCGCAGAAACTCCTCAGTTGCAGCGCTGCAAAAACCCACCTCGACGCGAGTCGTAAGGCTATTTGCGCAGAGGCTCCAGTGCTCTATTGCCAGTGTAGACACTTGATTGCTTTCTGCGCTGTAATTGGCCTCCGGAGCTGTCCCATAATGCCTCAAGTGACCCCTCTGCTCATTGTTTTGAACTCGGCTGCCCTGGAGACATGCACCCCTCCCCTTTCAAAGCACCGTTCCTGACAGCCCTCGGGTGCTGTGCTGATCTGCTCCAGGACACAAAGCAAACCATTACTGTGGCATGCGCGTGCTGTTGAACACAGAGGCAGGTGTTGTGTGTGTGTGTGTGTGTGTATGTGTGTGAGTGAGAAAGAGAGATTGCTGTGCAGAGCCCAGGGAGAGAGGCAGGGGCTGATGTTGGGGTTTCCCCCTCCCCCTGCCTCAGGACTGGTTGCTTCCTGCCACTGTCTGAACTTACAAGACAGCCTGCTGACACACTGTGTCCCACAAAACACACTGTCTCTCTCCCGCTCCATACACACACACACTCCCTGTCACACCCTCTCCCCTCCTCTCCCCACTTCAGTTGAAAAGCAGCTGGCAATGTAGTAGGATGCCCCTGGAACAATGAGATTGGGAAACCTGCCTCATGTGACACTGTGCCTGCCCCATGGGGAACTGCCAACCCTTCCCAAAGCGCCCTGCAGCCAGTTGCACAGTGGCACAGCTACCACAATGCACTGCTGTCTTTGCAGTTGCAAGAGCCGCTAAAGTGGATGTGCTCCAGTGTCACAAGGAGCATAGTGTGGACACACAACAGCGGTTTAATTCCAGTGTTTTAATAAAAGTGGTATAACTTGTGACGCAGAAACTTGCCAGTGTAGACATACCCTGAATTGCTATGTTTCTCTCAACAGCCATTTTCTAGACATCAGCTTCCTCTGAATGACAATTAGGACTTCTCTGTTAAAATATGAGCAGTTGACAATAGCACAGCATCTTCTCTTTCATGGTTTATCTCACTTGTTCCACAGCAGATAGAGTTTAAATCTAAACTTGTCCTCGAGCATTGTTCTCCAAGGATCAGGACCACTAATTCATTCCTCTGCAATTGGACTATCCTTTGAGCCGCACAAAGGAATAAAAATGTCCCTGTCTTCTGCAGCTTCCTAACAAATGTTCAGTTCATAAGGTGCTAGAAAATCTTCCCGGTTTGTTTCCAATTTTTTTCCAAGTAGGCTAAAGATAATATTGTTACAATATGAAGCTTCCAGTCAATGCAACAATCATGTCTATAATTTGCAGGCTGATAACAGATTCAGTTGTATATGGTGAGGTATTTGGTAGGAAGTTTTCTGGATGTTAAAATCATGGTACTATACTATACTAACACCAAACTCATAGCCGTAGTAATTCATTTTACCATTAAATTAGCGGTCATGAAAAATTAAGATGTTTAGTTGGCAAATGAACTCTTTTCTTTCCCCACAGTACTGGCGTTTAATTGGGGATTATCAAAGCAAATGTCCCTATGCCTAGGGGCAGGGATGCTGGAACAATTTGTACAGTGAGGGGGGCTGAGAACCATTGAACCAAACTGCAACCCTGTATATGATGGAAACCACTTCAGACCAGGGGGTGTGGCAGCACCCCCAGCACTCCTAACTCCAGCACCTATGCCTATGGGGTGAGAGTATTTCAGTCTCTATGACCATTTACTCAATAGTCTCTCTGCTAAGCCTCTTAGTCACCTAGGGCCAGATTTTGACAAGTATGTAGGGTCCTAAAGATGCAGATACGCATCTAGCTGGATTTTCAAAAGCACCTAAGCAGGTTTGGTGCCTGGATGCAGGCTTGATCTCACTTACCAGTAGCTAGTCTGAATTTGGATTAATGAAAATGTATAATTGTGGTTAAATATATTAGTTAAATACTGTGTTGAAATAATAGTGAAAGCTTCTTTGAGCTATGAAACTATTTGAACCATGTACAATAGTTGAAATTTCAACAGTTAAAATCACTCTTCCCATGGTAGTGTGCTTGTCACTAAACAAAATGTTAATACACTGAGAAATCCAAATTAGAGCATGGTATCGTTTATTATATACTGTGTTCTGGATTTAAACTTGTTTAGGTGCTTTTGAAAATCCCACTAGGTGTCTATCTGTATCCTTCAGCACTTAAATACCTTTGAAAATCTGTTCCCTAGAAACTGGACAAACTCTCCCTGACGTGTTTTATGGAGACCACCAAGCAACTGCTCAACTTTAATGACGTCTGGTGGAAACTCTTGTTACTTCTTGAGATTTTGTGACACAGGATATACAAGTGCATTGAAAAAGTGATCACTCTGCCTTGAAATGGCAATTGACTACATTGGGCATAAGACTGATATTCTAATGTGGCTGATTAAGTTCATCCCCAATGACCTAGAATCTCACTCTGAACTTCAGTCTCCACGTACCTTTAAAATGATAAAGCTTCTTGCCTGAACCTAAAGCGCTATATGAATGGCAGCTTCTATTACTAAACTGACATGTTGCAGGGACCTATAAAAATGACATAACTCTCCTGGGCTGTGTTCTGCAAACAGTTTCTAGCCGTCACCCTCAGGGTGACTAGATGAATACATGTTTTACCAGCTGAATGGCACTTCCCCATTTCTCCTGCTGATATTAACAGTGCACTCAAAACACTTAAATTAGAAGATGACACACTCAGAACACAGTTGTTAGAAGAAACGATTTAAATCTGTCCAAAGCAGGTGTTGGGTTCCCAACATTTGCTTGGGTGTAACAACTGTGGGAATATCTCGGCTTAAAATAAACAGGATTCCATAACAAGGATAGTAGTAATTCATTTAGCATCATTTAATATCTCTCATTTACTGCAACCTCACTTCTTGCAAGTGGCCTAACTGAATGCAACATTCCTGACAATGGTAGATAAGTCACCATCAGAAACCGGCTAGAACGTTTGGAGTTGAACTTGATATTTAGCTCTGGCGGGCAGGAAAAATCATACAGATTGAAATTCTCTTCATGCTGGTCATCTGCACTGGGCTGACTTTCACTCACAGAGAAAGATGCCTTCCTGAAGGCGTTATGCTTCCAAATTGTCCCATTGATTGGGACGGTGAGGCAACTGGATTTGATTATATATGGAATAAGCCATAGCTTCTTGCTTTATTATTGATTAATGCTTAGTCTGTGCAGAGCTGCAGATCTTTTGGAAAATGCTTAGCGCCCTTTGAAATCAATGGGAGGTGAACACACTCAGCACCCTGCCGAGATGGCTCCTAAAGCAGAAAGCTGTGTTGGACACACTTCTTGCACTGCACTATGAACCACA
This sequence comes from Mauremys reevesii, assembly GCF_016161935.1. NCBI lineage: Eukaryota > Metazoa > Chordata > Testudines > Geoemydidae > Mauremys > Mauremys reevesii. The sequence goes on along the minus strand of NC_052631.1, from coordinate 85,471,973 downwards.
AGGAAAATGGTGGCAAACGTGTGCGTCCTTTCTATACTTGCCATTTTTTGACAAACAAGGTAGTATTCATGACAGTGTTGGGAAAAGTGCACTTAATGGGAATCTTTACAGTATCAGGGTTTAGATCTTGCCACAGATAGAACAGGAAACACAGATCACTGTGAATGATTCCTATTGTTACAGCGCCATAGGTGTGCATGGTGATTAAAAAGCATACTGTATAAGACATGATACCTGCCCCCAAACAGTCTACATTCTCACTTTGGAGCCTCATCTTGCAATCCTTGCGCATGCAAAGAGTCCTGACCAGTTCAGCGGCACCGGCCATGTACATACGGATTTCTCACATGATTACAGTTGTAGAGTAACGGCATTGATTCCACAACTTTTAAGTGAATGGGAGTTTTGCCATTGACTTCAATGACTGCAGGATTCGATCCTAAATAGTTTTTGTTGGTTCCAGGGTTCTTGCTGTTTTATTTACTTATTTCAGTACAGTGTTTGTTTATTGTGACTTTGGTTTTATATTATACTATGGGGCTAGATTTTGAAGCGTGCACTTCTACACAGACAGGATTTGCTAATGTGCAACCCTTGGAGTTGTGATAAGGGTCATGTGGAAGTTGGGTGCACACAAATCTACACCTCTGAAGACAGGCAGCTATATATTTACGGAGCTGGCATGGGAGGAGATGCAGATGGCTAGTGGTGGAAGGCAAGCAGCGGAAGTGAGATTTTAGAAGGAACTTTAGATGCTGTACAAGTAATTCTAAATTTGCAGACCCTCTCTCTGTTAGAAGTGTCTTATTTAGGGAAAAAGCAAGATAAAAATCACTTTATTACAGAGCGATTCATAGCTTACTTTGCAACTGTCTTCCACATTTCACAGAGCAGCATACGATAAATGTTCTAAAACCCTACATAGCTGTCTGCCACATTTTGGGCTGGGATTCAAAACCAAGAACCACAGATTCCGTGGATTATTTGCAGCTGACAAGCCTGACAGGAAAAAGTATGTTTCATTTGATTAGAACCAGATTTGCACAGCAAGCAAGGGCTGAGCATCAAGTGGAGATTAGGTCAAGAGACCAACCAAGTGCTTTCCAAACAGACCAGACGTTTTGTTTCAGTCCATACAACAGAAACAGAAAATGGACAGTGTACTTGGGCTTAACGCGTCCAGAAGTTAATACATGTATTTTCACTGCTATGATGAAAGAGGGAAACTGAAAGTGAATTGTGTCTATATATTGATCCATGCAGAGTTAGTGGGAATATGGAACTTTGGAGGCAGTGTTCTACACTCACTTACTCTGATCTAAATCAAGAGTAATTTCATTTACGTCAGCAGAGTTTACAGGTGTGAGAGCAAAATCAGGCCCATTGTTTTCCAGCCATGGTCCTTATTAGACAAATACCATATTGTCCCAACATCATATCTCCTCTGCAAGCTTGTCTACACATTACTGCAAGCCGCGGTGTGAATCCGCAGCACACATCCCATGTGGACCCTGCTACAGTACAGTGGAAGCCTTGGTGTGCAGGGTGAGCTATAGTAAGTCAGCCCACTCTCTGGGACTTTCACCCCACCATAGCTGGCTCCTCATGGGATGTTACTGCTCAGAAAGCCAGTGTGTGGCGGATTCACTACGCGGCAACTTGCGGTATACTTTTCACTCTCTAGAGCAGCTGATATAGCCACACATAACATACACGGAGGGGACAGAGCTTTAAACCTTGTCGTTCCTGAAGGAGGCCCTTAGTTTCCATAGAGAGACAAGGTTTCATTGAACCAAACTTCTGCTGGTGAGAGAGAAGCTTTCGAGCTTACCTGTAGCTGGTCTTCAGATCTGGAAAACTATCTCAGCATGTTGCTGTTAAATACAAGGTGGAATAGACTGTTTAGTATAAGTAGTTTTCAAGGGACTATTCAAGGTGAAGTGGCTCATTAAAACCTCTCCAGCCACAGGGGTGCTGTGTTCGCTTTGGGGTTACAATGAAGATGAATGCAGAATCATTTCTAAAGAATTTGTTCTACTTTTTTGTTTGTGTCTGCAGTGCCTTCAGCTTACGCACGTTCAAATGCATGCTGCTGTACTGGGGCTTTTCTTCTCCCGGTTTCATTATGAGAATCACAGATTTTTAACTTGGTCTTTCATTGAAAACAATAATGTACTGTATGCTCTGTTTTTAGCTTGTCCAAGCACAGCCTGTTAATGACTAATGGATGCCAATAATCAGCCAAGTGATGAAATGTGTGGCTAGCCCCTGCATTGCTTGCTAATGGGACCTGGACAGAGAGGGTTGAGTAGGTTGGCTCTCTCTGGTTGATGGTAAGGCGACTACAGGAAAAAGGACAAAGGCCTCCTTCTGAGCGTATTGAAAAGAATTTGAGCTCTTCATGGAGGAAAATTCAAGTTTCAGCATCCAATGATAAAGGCCAAGCAGAGTCAACGCATTCAGCTTTAATTTTGCAGATCTGACCAGAAAATAAACAGGAAAATAGCTTTCACTGTATAACGGAATGAGAAGGATTATACCCTATTAACATTTCTAAGGGCTTACAGTTAAGAATGTCATTGACTTTGCTGTGGTCCCACTAATGAAGCTGTGAGACAAGAACTTGGACCTTATTTGCTACGGGTGAAAGTCAACCCCGTGCAGAGAGCCACCGCAAACCCTACAAACCACTCATGTCCCACTAAACCCCTCAACACAGGGCTAAAGTGAGACTTAGGTGGTGCACAGGCTTTATGCTGGCCACTGCCCAGGCGAGATTTCAATCCATGGGTCAAGTTTAGCACAGTTTTGAACCTGGTGCAAACCTTTGACTTCATTGGGGTCATCTAGTGCAACCCTTTGACTTCATTGGGGTCATCTGCACGTCACTTTTCTCATCACGCGTATATGGATCTTTTCATGATTTCACTACTGGCAAGATCCCTTCCCCATCTCATTTTCCTTTTGTGCAAATACAAATGAGATTAATTTGGGCAAGACTGGGAATAGCTAAAACTACTCAGACCTGTTTTCAACATATTTATCCGGCCAAATAAAAAAGAAGCAAAAGATTTTATCAGCCTAAATATTGAAACCAAATTTTATTTTTGAAAGTGACATTACACACATCTTGCAAATGTACATTTAGATGAGAAAAGAATGAGTAACAAATATTGAGAGCAAAGCTATAAAGTGGACAGGTTCTCTGCTGCATGGCATTGCATTACAAGTATGATCAGATCTGGGATGATGATTACAAGTAGTAAAAACAGTTCACAACACCTCACAAAAATTGAAATTTGGGCTAGAAGGTTAAGTCTTCTAACAAAAGGAAATATTGCTAAGAGAGAAGAGGCTTGAGGGACAGACACACAGATCTAGGATTGGTAGGTTTTGGGGGAGTTGTTCATGTCTGTTTCCTTTGTTTCTTACAGACCCCATCCTTGTAAGTGGCCTCATATTTTCCAAACTTTTAATGTTGTATGTCCTCTGTTGCAAGTGGAGGCACAACTACCAAAGAAACGCTGTAAATTGAAATCGGAGTCTGGGAATGTGGAAGAGGAGGAGGTGTTTTCAGAACCGCTAACACAATTTCATCCCCCGACCTTCCACTGAATATTCAGTAAAATCAAAGAGCATATGCAAACTCTGCAATTCCAGACCTATGGGACTACATCCATTAAAAACAGACATGTATGGGGCATAATGATTTGCAAATACATCACATGCCTAACGCTTCTGTTGAAATGGGTAAATAAGATCACATCTTTTACTAATTATGTGATCTTGTGAATATTTAACTAATTGTACAGTTCAATCAAAGACAATATGTGACTGATCTTTATCTGTTTTACTTTAAAGTTCAATGTCTATTCAGAGTGCCAAAGGCATTGTTCTTTGATACGTAACACATACTCAGGAGAGCCTGTTGACAACTGCTTTTCAGACTTTGTTGTATATTATTTTACTTATGCCCAAATCTGTAACTTACAACCATGAGAGAGTGGGAGACAGAGAGAAAGACAGAAAGAGCGAGAGAGAGAATCTTCTTTTCAGAGGTAAAGGAAGAATTAATTAAAAAATGAGATGTACAATACCATGCATTTACTCTCAAAAGCTTGTTCACTAGCAACCTAGCGTTTCTAATACTACAACCACTAATTTACATCTGTTAGCTAAGTAATCGAGTTCTACTTACAGCTATGGAGCAGAAGTTTTTTTTTTTTTTGTTTTTTTTTTTACCCTTTAAAACATCAATAAAAATGTTTTCTGTACAAGTTGAATGGCACAAAAGGTGGTAAAAATGCTAAATAACTCACCACAAATGGAGAATGCAGAATTAGTTCAAAACATGCATGTACCGTGTACAGAGAAGCAAGGAATCATTGGCATAAAGCTGCAATATATTACAAGATGATACAACTGAGACATTTTGGCATAGCCTCTTGCTTGTTCATATCCCTCACAGGCAACTTGAAATTAAATTTCATTTTAAAAGGAAATTCAAGATATAGCCCCAAGCAGTAAGTTAACAATGGGTAATGCTATTTGTCCGAAGAAAAAAAATCCCTCCCCCCTCACAAAAAAAGCATAACTAGTCAACTTAATGCTGTGTGCAATACTGGTGCTGGCTCATGAAAAGTTCTTGCCAAAATGAAATGTTATATGGATCTGTTACAGGAAAATCAAAACATCCATTAAATTAACAATGCTTTGTACAACATGTCATTAGTTAAATACATCACTATTTAAACAAAACAAAAAGAAGTTTACCAGTCTAGCAAAATACAACTCAATCCCGACAACTGTCATGTCCTCGAAGGTTATGTACAGAGAGTCTAAAGTATGCCAGCTAAACTTTAAACTCAGCCCCTTCCCCCCTCCCCCCCCACCGAATGACAACAGAAAATACATTATGGCCTCTCGGTTATATTATATTGCAGCTTTGTTATTAATGATGAAATGGTACAAAATCAATAAATGACATGACAGTAATCAATGATCAGGTTCCAATTCAGCTGCACACCTCCCTTAGCACAATTTACTTCTCAACAGAACTGCAGCCTACCGAAGCACTGCGAAGTTCAGGGTAAAGAATGAAGGCAATATGCGTTCTTCAGATCATAGCGGCATGAAGAACGTGGTGAGAGTGGCTTACTGTAGCTTGTGATTAAGAAAATAGGCAAATGCTAGTAACAACAAAGACATGCAGCTGGGACTCTTTTCTTGTGCTTCTAGGCTCTACAGTGTTATAAGATACAGGGCACCAAGAAGTGAAAAGCATGTCTTTGACTTCCAAATTGTATCATCATTTCACAGAATAGAAGGAGATTCAACTAGACAGGTTTCCTCTTTCTAAGAGGCCTCAAGTTGCCTTCTAAACTGACAACTGCACCTGTACTAGCAGTGCCACAGTGAGAAATTTGCTTGGATCACATGCAGTTTAAATGACAAGCGAACTAACAACAATTTATACGTGTGAATCCAGCATGTACTGTAATTACTCATAGGCTTTCTTGTTCTTACATTCAATACTTCTGCTTCATGTTATCTATAGACACCAATTGATTAACAGTGCAATTATTTCCCTAGACATTCTTCTTTTCAAAAGGACACATTATTAGACATTACGCTAAATCTGAAGGAGTTTCCATAGCAAAGAAAAGAAAAAGAACCTGTTAAAGATGTACTGCTTTGCAAGTACCCCAGAGACATCACTGGGTGCATAACGTGAGGGAGGCTGAAATCCCGCTATATTTAGACTGTCACCTGCATGTCAAGTGGAATATTGACCCATCCATGACTGCTGTCCTACAGTTAGTAACAGAGGCAGAAAAGCAGCAGAGGTGGAATTTTACAGACAAAACATGGCTGTAAATTTGTCAGAGGGAACCTATACAGGCCTAGAACTCAGCCTAAGACTTGAAATTTTGATCTGAGTCTGGACTTCCTCAGTGTTCAGAGGTACTTGGATGGAAGATTTCAGTTTGGCCCATTATAGAGACAGGAGTCATCTCTTTAGTTTGGCTCTGGATATGGGCATCCCTGAAATGTAAGGATTTTCAGGACCAGCTTCAGGTCCCTCTCTACCTAATGCTGCCAGCATATCCAGTTACGACTGCATGTGCCAGATTAATCACTCTGCTCTCATCATCATCATCATGGCAAATCCCAAAGGTACATAGCCTTCTTGCAGACTGACACTACCCAGACTGTGTCCTGCTACATGGTCGGGGATCCAGCTCTGGGATATGTGAAATGTTTAAACAACTCTTTGAAAGAATACAAAAACCTTTTATTGCATAAAACTAAAGGAATTATTGGCTACAACTAGAGATGGACCAACCAGTTTGGAGAAAATCAGAACCAGCCTAGAGTTTACCCCACAACTTAAAATTAAACAAATCTGAACGCTCTTTCTTATGTTCAAAAACATCCGGTTAAAAAAAAACACCTTTTCTTTTTTTTAAAAACAAACCAACAAACCCATAAACCTCCATTCTTCTTGGTTGTAGCTAGGACTGGGACTAGAAATAGTGGGAGAGAGGCTATTTCCCATCCTGCAAACCCTTTGGGCCCCGAACTCCTGTCAATGGTGGATCAGGCCTTCAGTAGATTCAGCTTTCCTTAGAATCCAAAAACTCATGAGAGGGCCTGATTTTCTGAGATTCCCAGCCTGACCTTCAGATGGATGCTTAACCGAATGGAACCATTTCAGCTGCCTCATCACTAGCCACAATAAAACCAATACATAACCTTTAAGATTCACGTATTACAGATGCATGCAGGGAGAGATACTATTGTCTATCTGGAATCTGGAGTTTCCAACATGAATTCTGCTACAATAATCCTGGAAATTGACCCCACAATTAAATATTCACAATAGGGATTGTTTACAGCAACCAGTCTTTGAAACATAGGACCAACATCTCTGCTTGCATAAATGGACTCAGCTCCATTTACTTTAAGGGAGTTTTTATCCCGTTGTGCCAGCAGAGAATCTACTCTGCTGGGTTTCATACGGTCAAGTGTTATATTGTGTCTTTACTGTAGAATCTCCTACACAAAATCCTGTAATCTTTGTTCAAAAAAACCCAGCAACTCTCCCACTGAAATCCAGGGGAGTTTTACCTGAGTAAGTAACTGGACCTGGCTGTGAGGGTTAAATGCTGTAACTCTGTTGAAGTTAAAGGAGTTACACCAGCTGCAAATTTGGTCCTATGTGCATATCCTTCCTTCTAGCCGTGCTTTCTCCTGAATGTATTGGGTGCAACAGTGTTTTGCTACAGCAGTGATGAATGCCGAGGAAGATAGCTATTTCAAAGGGATATCAGTACGCCAGGGAACATCTAGTACACAACACATTTTGAAACTCACTTTCGTTTACGTTCTTCCTTTTTTAAGCCAAGAAACTACAATCACGCCTGGCCAGTATGGACACCTGTGTGATTGAAAGGCTCTGTCCCTTTCTTCCCAACACAACAAAGAGGCAACAGCTTGAAACTCAACACGAGAGAGCAATCCCACCAGAAGCTTCACAAAAGGGAACTCCCACTTTATATGGGCCAGATTTGGATACCTTGGCACAGGTAGACTAGCACCCGACTCCACAAGTGGTGCCATTGGAGCCAATGGAGTAAAGTACTTCTATGCAAGAGAAAGGGAAAGAGAAACTGGCCGTAAAATAATGAAATTGGAACTGATAAAACAAATTACTCCCACATAACCACCACCCCCAACAAATAAATCACTGCAGAAAAATGATCATCGATACTGAAGTTCCTGTGACAGACTGACCGCAGGAAGCCATGGGCAAGATTATACCATCCCAACCTCACTGAGGACTGCCTTGCTCCTCCAGCGGCCCTAATGACATTAGTGAGTCTCTTTATGCAGTAAGGCACTGCTCAGTGTGAATAAGCATTGCAGAATCTGACTCTACATGAATTCACATTTCCTGGTGAAAGGGGTCAGTGCAGGTGAGCTGAACTATTTGCATGTGTGGCCAGTGACTCAGTGATCAAGACCAGCAGCAGGTCAAAGACCTCAGCGGTTCTGTTCTGCGCAGCTTTACAAGATAATAAAACTAGATTCTCTTCCCTCAGGAGGATGCGGTGGCTCTTTCCTGACTAGAGTGGCCTGCCCTGCCTATGTTTTGCCATAGTTTGCTGGGTTCCATGGAGAAGGATCTGACATGCCCTCATTACCCTTTTTTGCATCTCTTGCAATTTCCCTCTGCAAAGCACCCAGCCTGTCCTTTCGGGAACCAGGCGGTGCTGCTGCATTTCTATTTCTAGTCCAATGCAAATGGATAAAAATGAAAATAAAACAAAACCACAGGGTGGGCTGTCACTCGACAAAGGGTTGCAGTTTCCCCCCCTCTTTCAAGGATGTTGCAGACCTTCATGTGCCAGCGGAACAGAGGGACGGGGGAGGAAAGGAATTTCAAATCAAGTTCTTCTGCTCGTGGCCAAATATGACCTTATTTCTGTGATGGGGAGCGATACACTAATTGTCACCACGGATAGGCTGCAATCCAGTTTAGGCATCAATGGAGCACTCTAACCACTCACAGCCATGGGCCCCCTGCTGGCTTTCAGCCCAGAGCCAAGCTGTAGATCCTCAGCTACCCAAGGCTTTCCCTTTTGTTTATTATTCTTGGTTTCTCCACCCTCTTTATTTACATTTCTGCATGTGTCAAAGACTGACATTTCCACCACTCTGTCTTATGCATTCCTTTCCATTTGATTTGGTATTATGATGAAGTTCCCACTCATATCCTACCGCTCAGTAAACACTTCCTAACAAATACTCCCTGCTAGCCCCCTCGGAAATGAGTCTCCTTTCTTTGTTTCCCAGGACATTGACCATCACTGCATCTTTCTCTAGTGCTGCCAACTTCCTTTTTCAGTTGTCAGACTCCAATTGCTGCAAAGTCCCTTTAGGAACCCTCCCGCTGCAACTGTTCCACTGCAAACTGTCAAACCTGAGGGAGTTTTAAAACTGGCTGCAGGATTTTGAGTTCCTGTTCACTGTGCTAGAGAGCGGGAGCAGGAATAGGTGAGCCCTGCTGCGGATGTTAAGAGAAAAGATGAAAGACAATCCTTTCCCAGGAAGAGATTTAGCAATAAATGGCTCCCAAACCAGTAACACGTCAACAACCGGCCCACTGTCTGCTTGGCGTAAGGCCCTTGAAATCACCAGAGTTCCAGAGAGGACGCTTGCTCCTTGTTTACAAATGCAGGGCCCAAATTTTGGTTAGTAGCACAAATGGGCCCCAAACAGGCAAACATTGGTTAGCAGGCGAATATCTTCTGGCCAGAAGCAGCAGCCCCACACAGCCCAGAAGCAGGACTTTGGGACCTGGCTGTGGGTCTGGGCCATTGCCCTAGGTGTCACCATGCAATGATGTTCTGGGGTTTCTGTTGGATTTACTGGACTCTCCAAGAGTTTTGAGAGAGCCAGAAGTGATGTGGACAATTTCCACCCCGTGCTCCCTTGCCAGAATTGGGTCCACACCAGTCACCGTTTATGAGTGGGAAAGCACAGTCTAGTGTCATTATTCCTTTATCTTTCTTCGTCTGTTATTCAGTCTCCCTTGCTTATGACAATCTCCTGTCTTGAGCTCCTTGCTGTGGTTGAAGACCCGGCATGAGCCACCCTCCTAAACACTGAGATTCCACCTGCACTGACTTCTCTTCAACTACACAGTACTGCACATTCCCAGGATAAGCCTGGTGGGGGCAGATGCTCTCTCCAGAGTTTCCTCACATAGCCCAGTGATGAAAGAAGAATTTTTAATAGAACTCAAGCTGTACATAGACCAGATAAGTCAAAGCTTCCCAGCGACCCAGTCCAAACTGAACAAGCACAACCAAGGTCCTAGGACTTGCCGATACTTACGCAGATAGGCAGAGACAGGCAGGCTAAGAAAGGGAGCAATCCCTGAACAGCTCCTACAATACTGGCAGTACAAATGAGGCATCAATATCGTGGACGGTCTGCTGTTAAAAGGACAGAGGCTCATCAAACCAGAAGATCAAAGAGAGGAAAGGCTTGGAGAGACCCGTTAAGCTCACAGAGAAGTAATAAAGTGCAGCGCAAGAGCACATCAAACAGTCCGGTGTCCAGGACAGTCAAAATGGACTTGGTGGAAAGCTGTGTAATTTGTGCAAAAGAAGCACAGTGTCAATTAGAGCAGAGAGCTGAGAGAAAGACAAAGGCAGCTGATGAACACCGACCAATGTAACTTAAATACCACCACCAGGAGAGTAGCAGTAGCTTCCCATTCACAATATGCGAAATCTGCCAGCAAACTCATCCACACACAGGGTTAACAGATTAAAAACCACATTCACGTGATAATGAGTTCTTGAAACTTTTGCCAAGGACAATGGACCGTGGGTTCGCTCCAGTGCAGTCTGCGGACTTCATTACATAATCAATAAAAAGAATCCCTAGCTCTTCTACAGCCCTTTCCATCATGCAGGAACCGAGGCTCGAGAGGAGAAGTGACTTGCCTAAGGTCACCCAGCAGGCCCATGGATGAGCTGGGAATAGAAGCCAGGTCTGCAGAATCTCAGTCCACTATCCACTAGGCTAAGAATATGGGCTTAAGGCTCATTTACCCTAAGGTCACCTTACACCACGCTGGCTGTGCAAAAGGCCTTCACAATGGGTACAAGTGTAGTTTACTCTCACTCTAAGAGCAGTGTAAAGTGGTCTTACTTTAAATAAGAACCAGACCTTGTGACCATGACCAAACAACTAATGGTCCTCATTTCCTGCCCCAAATGGGGAATCTGAAAGAGCAGTTGTTACAATAAAAACTCTAAGGAAAAAAGGCTCACGAACCACATTAGGGTCTCTTAGCACATTAGCATGTGGTGTTTTGCCAGCACAACTCCTGATGGATCGGAAGATGAAGATTTCTTTACCAGACCCATCAATCAGCTGCTGAATGGCCAGATCTTAAAGTGTTCTGAGAAAAAGCAGAGTTATAGGAATCCCACACCCAGCTTTACAACTGAAGACACGTGTTACAAGATATACCAGAGCTAAGGCCAGGAGAAAAGTGGGAGTGGGAGACGGTGGGGAGCAAGAAGACCTAACAACAGGATCCATGACTGGAGCAGCAAGAACCCTCCAATCCTATCTAATACACGCCCAGCAGGCTGCCTTCAGAGAAACAGGATTCAGCTTCATCTCATTCCTGAGCCACCACTGAGAAGGCCTCCTCAAATCCATGGACATGCTGTGAGAGGGCATCAGTGCCACCAGGCAGAACGAATCTGTGATAAACTAGACCATCATTTTCACAGTGTGCTAACCCAGACCCAGCTGAATAAATATGAAGCAGAATAATCATCTCAGCAGACTCCAGATTCAGGTAGCGTGCCTTGGCTGCCAGTTCACACTTACACCTTATTGGGCTTTTCAATATTAGCAAGCGTTTCTGAAACCCAAAGAGGGGAGATGTGCTGGAAGGCACTTAAGAAGTTAATCTCACTACACACAAACTTAGTGCTAGCTGTATCTTTTCAAGGTTATCACTAATAAAGCATGTGTCCCACTGCAAACACACCTGGCTCTTTGTATTGGCTTAAATCTCCATGTAGACCTCGTGGTGAAAAGTTCTGTGTCTCATTTGCAAACACTGTGAGCCATCTAGCCCCCAAATACAGATGACATCATGGAGCCTGAAAAGCAGCTTCCCACCGGCTTTAATATTGGATCCACAACCAGAAAAATAACTTGAATATTCATCACTTTCAAAATACATGTAAAACCACCATTAAAAGAAAGAAACTAGTTTGTTCCCTCTTACCTACCTTTGATTGTTAATACATGGGGAGACTACACCATGTGCACTTTCAGATCACTCTGTGGCTATACTATATTTCCATGAATTTCACTTGCCTGTTTTTTATTTCCTTATTTATTTTCTGTAAGGGTGGATCCTGCTCCTATTGAAGTTAATGGCATCTCTCCCGTTGACTTCAGTGGGTGAAGGATAGCTATAAGGACCCTATCATGCTCCCATTGAAGTAAATGTCAAAACTCTTATGGACATTAAAGGAAGAAAGATTTAACGTTAAGAGTCATACTGTACCCTTGAATAGAGAACGTGACTTCCACTGATGCCTGTCAATGGAGTTGCACGTAAGCAAGGATATTGTATGGCCCGAAAAGAGCATTGTCAGGAGCTACCACACGATGTAGCAGGATGTCATTTCTAAGGTCAAAGACAATAAGGAGCAGCCACCAAAACATCATGTAAGAGGTTCTATATTTTATAATATTAAAGGAGAACATACTTTTTACATCACCTTTTCCGTATTAAAAATAACTTATTTGTAACATTGCTTGGTTGTGCACCAAAATCTTTTAGTTTCCCGCTCCCTTTTTTCCATTCAAAAATTGTAAGCCTGAACCAAGGCTAAACCACAGCCGGTGTGTGTTTGTGAGAGACACACAGATCACAGTGAAAGAGTGATGTGGCAGCTGAGCTAAACTAATTTTTCTGATTTCACAGAGGGTAACATGGTTAGAATTCCTAGCCCTGGAAAAGGCATCACTCAATGTACAGAGATTAGGAATGTAGACACTTTTAGGACAGAAGGAAGTCTGACATCCCATCACAAAAAATGTGCCAAATTAAAACCAAGTCACTGCAATCTTTAAAGTCTACCTTAGGGGCTTCATGTACGTAAATTGGAGACTAGATTAGCTGCTCTGGTGGTAGAGCTGGTGAAGCTCCACAATTCACACTAGCAGAGTGGCTGGTCCATACACTTTAGGATTCAGATATTAACAAAAAGTTTCAGAAGGATCTATAATTTGATGCAGTACTCTGTGGGCCTGATCTTCTACACACAAAACTGCCACTGACATTGCTCGCATCCTCCTTAATGTGGATATGCCTTGACATATGCATTCATACTGCTTAATATGTATAGACACTGAAATAGACCAGGCACAGTGTAAATTACACATAGAGCTATGTAATACACAATGCTTACGATTCCTTCATGTATCGTTTTTAAACAATGCAGTCATAGTGACCCTGTCTCTGAAAACACTTAAAACAGCCTCATATGGGAAATCAGACAGCGCTTTTATAATAGAATATGGCAAATCCTTATATCCTGAGGAGTTTTGTGTGTTTATAAAAGAAGAAAAAAATTAGAAGTGAACGCTGAAGTTTATCATGGCATTACTATAGTCTGCTCCAAGTAACTCAATTTGACTGGAATTGCTGCAGTAGTATGCTACAAGTAATTCATAATTCATCACAATTTAGAACAGCACTTAAGCATGTGCTTAAGTCCCACTGAAGTAAATGGGATTTAAGCACATGCTTATAAATAAGCACATGCATACATGCTTTCCTGAATCAGGGCCATCCATATATTGAAATGACTAGTATACTTTCTATAATTCTTTTCTTTTTATATTCCAGGGATCCTGGAAAAAGCCTAGCACCATATGGACGCTATTCCACATGCATTTCTGTACAAGTACTCATGCAATATCAGCATTCATACAGACTAACTATGTGTTACCTCTGAAATGCTCACTGATCTCTACCTATAGTCCAAGTATCTCTACCTGGAGAAATGCATCTTAAACCTGGGAGTGTGACCTCTTACCCTGTGTTACTTGTGGCTTTTGCTCAACTGAATGGCTATTATTTTCCTTCTGAAGAAAATGCTTTCTTCTATTAGACCTCTGCAAATTCCCTTGCTGAGGCAGCATGTGCTCAAAAACGATCATCAGGCTTGGTCCCGAAGTACCCTTCCTCATGTGAGTAGTCCTTGAGCACGCAAAACTCCTCCCATGAGTGAGTATTTGCAGGATCAAGTTCTCAGACATGTCACTTTAAATGCAATTCACAAAGAACGCCTGTAACAGTTCTTTAGGAAGTTCCACTAGCAGGGTTTTTTGGTTTTGTTTTTGAATTATCTTAGCACTCTTCATGACAGATGGAAAACTACCTACTTCTGCTTAAGCTACCCATATAGTAGGTTGCCCAAAGTTCCATTCAGTTTTTGGGTTCCTGCTTTGTTTCATGCAAACTGATTTTGACAGATCTTGGAGAAGAGAAACTGAGTTTTCTGATGCATCTCTAAGCACCGTACAGTAGTGCTGTCAGTAATATGACTCATATCTGCTTATGGATATAAGAGACTTGGATTTCCCAGTGAGCTACTGATAAGTGTTCTGAACTGCTATAAGGAAGTCCCAGATTTATTTTTCGGTGCTAGTCTCTTGCCTCCTAAACTGACAGGGATTGGGAGATGAGTGGCAAGACACTCAGACCATGGATGGGGTGGGAGCATATTGTGTCACTCAAGTGACCACTCCTCTGCCTCATTAAGAAGCATCATTGTCACTGCAGAACTGCTCAGTCATCTTTAACAGGTAGGATGGTGGCTACCATTCAGAGCCTTTAGGAAGGCCCTGGGGGAAAACTGGTGGTGGGGATCTTCAAGATTCCTACCAGAGAAGATAAGAGGAAGCCAGTTTCCATTGTGCCAAAGGTAAATTTGACTTCTCAGTGTAACACAGGCTGTAGTCAGTAGTATTGTTGGCATAAATAATTTGTTCTATGATGCCTTTATACTTAAAGAGCCATATTTTCAAGAATGGCCTCTAAAATAGCATCCAATTGATCATACACCCAACCATCAGCCCCTAAAATAACCAGGTTTGTGTCCACAAATAGTAAAACCTTGCAGTTATGTAGCACCTTCCATCAGTGGGCCTGAAAGCACTTTACAAACATTAATGGACATTCGGCCTCACAAGCCGCTGTCAAATAGAGCAGTTATTATCTTCATTTTACAGATAAATATATTGAGGCACCAAGAAACTAAGAGACCTGCTCCAGTTCATACACCAAATCTGGCAGAGCCAAGAGCTGAACTAAGATCGCCTGACAACACTCCTGTGCTTTGTTCACAAAACTGTCCTTCCCCAACAAGAAACTTTAACCAGGAAAGAACATGAACCCTCGTCCATCCGAATTGAAGTAAAATATCTTAATACAATAGGTCAAATGGGCACTTAACCCCGAAGTGGTCAGAGGGTTACACATTTAAATTACGTTTTTCATGGGAACGAAATGATTTCTCATGCAACATTGTGGGTGCAAATAATTGTGGGCTCAATATTGTAGGTGCAAATTTGGTGCAAAATTACTCAAGCCTCTGGGTAACTCCAACGTTTGTTTTGGATCATCTCACACGCGGCTCTTTTTTCTTTTTCTTTTTTTTTAAAACACCTTGCATTATACACATCATCATAAAAGATGCAGCCAGTACAGAGTGTTAATGGTAGCAATGGAAAACACAAAAACTATGAAATGGCATCCTGGCACAAATGAAGAAACAAAATGGTGTCATCCTATTGCCAAGCATTCGGGTAGCATCCAATATCACAACTTCATAGTTCATTCTAATGACCGGGGATTGCAAGGACATAAAAAAATCTGCATATCTGCTGAAACAAAGTAAAAATAAAAGCAAAACCAACAACAACGAAAGGTTTGTTTGCATGTACTGTACCCAGGTAAAGTTTTGTAGTAGTCAGGTTCACTGAAAGAACTAACCTATGCCAGTAAAGCCTAAGCATAGTAAAAAACACCAGCATTTAGTAAATACATGAACTTTGCATCCTGCAGGAGTCATTAGTAATTAGCAAAAGTGAAAGGTTTCTCTAAATTCCATACCAGTTTGTTTTCCCCCCGATATGAGTTTCTTAAAATACGGTCTTTAAATATCACAAAATTCCATTTGTAATATAATTAGAGCATCTGGCCATAGTTAGGGGTATTGAATTGTATAAACCAAAAATGCAAGTTTCAACATTACAAGAAAACTATCAAAACATTCATTATTTTGAATTGACTTCTCTTCTGTTTGGCAGTGATGACATGATTTCTAAACACAGTTATTACTGTTTTGCAATTGGCTTTTCTTTTTTTTTTTTTGTAAATTTTTCTGAATGTGTTTTTTAAACAAAAGAAAATCACCAGCTTTTATAAAAAAGGAGCTGTAATACTTACTCCCAAAACACAGATACAAGTTTTTTTGTTTTTTTTTTTATAAAAAGTGTATTGGTTTCTTGCTACAAAAAGCGACCTAAAGGTGTCAGACCTGAAAACAAATTCTCACAGTGTTTTCAGTGTTGGCTGTTTACAAGGCATTAACATTATAAGCAGAGATAGAGAGATACCATATGGCAGGTATAATAACTTGATTTCAGCCAGCATTATCTTTGGGTTACATGAGAAATCTGGTTCACCACTCAGCTGACGTATATATATATCTTTGCTTAGTTATTAGAAAATGACCCAATACATAAATTTATAATGTAATCACTGTGCTATAAAAACTTTACTTAGCATTTTATGCAGCATTTCTGAATCTTGTCCAAACTCCCGTGTTTCACATTCTGCTGGGATCTTAAGCATCTTTTACCAGAGCAACAAGTCATCTCTCTCCCCACCCTTCAGCAACAGAAATTGGTGCTAGACAGCATGCAGGTGCTAAAACCAGGGATGCAAAATTAGAAGCAGATCTACTTTCAAAGAGCTGCTGGCATTCATCAGCATTTTGAAAAGGTGGAGATTAGTATTTGTTTTCTTTTAGTTTTAGAATTGATCAGCGAAAGATTTATTTATGTACTTCTAATGGGAACTGTCAACTTTTCTGCAGTTAATAGTAAACTCAAGAACTTAGAGCAGAAAAAAAGCACTGAAGTAAAGGGGAAATGCATGAGATAACTGGTGTCAGATTGCTGGCAATGCCCATTTCGCATCTCTATATAATTACTCAGACGGATGGTATCACTCTATCCCTATTAGTTGATAGGTGTCAATTTGTGGCACGGAGGAAAAATCACAGAAAAAAAAAAGACATATAACTTTGTGTCCTTTGATTTGAAAGTACCAGTCACCTATCTGCTTCTTTTGGCAGAAGTACTGTACTGTATCTTAAACATAGCTTGTACTACGGACAATTAGCATTGTGTTCCTTTACATGGAATCTCCGAGGGAATCAGAGTCATCCAAGGACAGAGGCAGGTACAAGTCCTGTAAGAGGAAAGAAGAAAGTGTTAACTCCCACAATCAGTTTCCAACTTCATCTTATAGTAAGAAGACAGCTCTATGATTCAGTTCAGTGGAGTACCACTTCCAAGGTTGAAGTCTTCTTCATGGGACTTCAAATGGACAAACCTATTGTCTAAGGAGTTCAGGACTGAAACCATGGCAGATTACATGCATGGTGGAGCAGGAAGATCTCAATAACAAAAGGCAGTAGTAATTAGAGAAGAACCTTTTAGCCACTTTTCACTCAGTGTCAATCTGTGCTAGATTTTGCACAAATCAATAGACTCTTTTGTGATACAGGTCAGCTTCAACCTAGGTCCAGAGTCTTACCTTTATTTATCAGAGGGGTAGCCTACAATTTGAAAAGTATTTTCATATCCTTGATTACCGAGGTATAAAAGGGAGCCTTAAAGACCTGAAAAATACATGAACAACTGCTGTGTGCAGGCTGTGGGCCAGGAGCTGCCCCCCCATGAGACAAGTGACTGATTGTTACTTAACCCCTGCTACTTTCACCAGCAAGAGGTATTTTCTACAGGGATCGTGTAATTGAGGAAGTATTCAGACAGCACTGGTAAAGATCAGGCATTCTATAGGAATTGCTAAGAGCTACTTTTGAAGCCTACGCCTTGCACTTTGCACACACATCCGACTGTACCAGCAGAAGAGACTGTGCACTTGTTTTGTATGTACTAACACCCATATGTACAGGGAAATGCCCTTTTGCATGCACTAAATTGATTCACACACACTTTGGCAGCCACAGTCAGCTGCATGTGAAAAAGTGAGAATGCAAATTCAAAGAGCAGACTCAGCCTGGCTAAAAATTTGGCATTAAGGACCTAATCCAAAACCCACTGCCATCAATGGGACCCTTTCATTGACTTCAGTGGGGTTGGGATCAGGCCCTACAAGCCCATGCTGAACATGCTCATTTCATCATAACAATGTACATTACAATAACGTTAAGGATCTGACTGAAATATGCAAAGTGCCAAGATTTTCAGACGCTGGTCTCCAGCTCATGCTTCCACAGCTTCACAGGATATTATATATGCTTAAGGTGTAGGGATCTCTGGGGAGTCCTGCTCGGGTGGTACAACTCCACTGTCCCAAACCAGGAGCCATGCCTTAAGGTCCTACATGCTATGTAGTTCATCAAAGCAACTGAAGTTAATGGGAGACTTTCCACTGATTTCACTGGGCTTTTATTCAGACCCATAATTACTACAGGCCAGATTCTGATCCCATTACTCATCTTGATCCTCAGTCAACCACCCTAATCCTCAAATAGGGACTACTCAAAAAATAATGCACCACTCAAAGGGAGTAAGGATTGCACAGTCTGGCTCATAATGAGCAATGGGAGTCTTGTCATTGGCTTAGTCAAATCCTGACTAAGCTGATTTTCAGACCTCATTGTCTTATGATTATTCCAAGGTTTTGTTTTCATTCAGCCCCTCTAACGCAGAATCAAACTGCCAGGGACATTTGTTTATTCAATTACATTCGAGTGCCAAAAGTAGGGTGGTGTCTGTAATTTAAAAAAAAGGACTTTTTTTTTATTTGTTCGCTCCCGGCCTTTAGCAATGGGGCCACACAAACCTGAAAATCCGAACCTGTTCAAGAAACATGCTCCCGAATACATCCACATTTCACCCCAAAGTGCTTTATTTCCACCAGCTTAACCCCTCCATGCCATCAAAGGTCAATTAAAATGTTATATCCATTACTAGTGACTGCCTCTGCCATGTTGATCTTGTTGCATACTGAAGAGTAAGACTAGCCCTCAGCCATGAGGAAGTAAGGAGGCATGAGGAATGTTGATCATTGTTCTTCTCTACTAAGAAACCCACCTGTTTTCAATAAAAAAGTTTGTAGGAAAATCCTTACATTCCTCTGATTTCAGAAAATGCACAGCAGCAATTTAACCAAGTAACTGCCTAATTCTTTTGTAGGGCTCTCTCTGAGAGCTGGAGACTATCAGAGAGATAAAGAAAACCACCTGCGACTGGAGAGCAGAAGAGTCAGGTAATGAAGAGGACTGTTTATTTCAAAGGAAGATCTAGGATGAAATCCTGATCCAATTGAAGTCAATAGCAAAACTCCCATTAACTTCAATGGGTCTAGGATTTCACCCCTGAAATTAACAATTAGCATGTGTTTTATATTGAGTGAGGACACCTTGGAGAAGAGGATACCCAGTCTGTGGGGTGGCGTAGCCCAGAAAAGAGATCAGAGGAAGCCAGTGGGAAAGACAAACTGGATGCAGTCAAAAGAGTGGCTGAGCAGCAGAACCAGTTACTGTGAGTGCTGAGGGACCCTTTAACAAAAGATCCACCTGTGGTCCTAGATGACAGCAGCACAAGTTCCCAGATATGTAACAAAACTCCCTTCTGCCCTTCCGATGACATGGTAAATGAGAGGATGTTACCGGGAAAAGCAGTCATTGCACCAGAAAGGAATTATCACAGAATGTAATTACACAGTAATTCGTAGCCTGTAAAATACAGCATGACCTAAAGTTATTGTTTTTTAAATTTCCTTATAAGGCAATATTAGGTTCAGTACTTAGACATGCACATTTCTTTCATTGTGTAGAGTTGCCAGCACTTTAGGCTTTTCAAGATAGAAAGGGGTTTGCTTGAAGAATGTGCACATCACTACACTAGAAACTATTTCAGAGTGATACAGTTTAAAGGCACAATTATCCTCTCTGATCCACACTGGGGATCTATATCCAGGGTCATTCTCTCTGTCTCGGAAATAGAGGGCATGGATCAGTGACCTATGGCCCATCCTACCACTACACCCCAGAGCCATGGGTTTAAGTCACGGAAAGGTTGGTTCAGCCCCTTCATCTGTCTGGGGGTTATAAACGGAGTTCCATGCAGTTTTGGATGTGATCTTAAAACCAACATCTTATCTCTACTATGGGGACATTAAGGATTTCATGACACTACTTGTAAGAGCAAAAATTTGCCACAAGATCTTTGGCCAAAATGTAATTTCCTCCTCTCCCCTCCCACCCAGAGTTATACACCAACCACCTAAAGGTGGATGTATTTCAGCGGTGCTGAAAGTATGACATTTGTAAAGAGATTTGGGATCCTTTCAGAATGAAAGGACTTTACAAACATAAATATTGTTATTAAGTAGCTCATACGGAACTCCTACCTATAGCACTGGTAGTCCGGCAAGACGGTCTAATGCAAACTATGTGATACTGAGAATAAGTTCAAACCAACAGCTGAGATCCAAACAGTCCCCTAACTCTAGGGAGCTTCTAATCAGGACTCAGTTCTGAATTCTGCAGTTTGGGTCCAGTTTTAACCTGTATGGCAGATTACAGACCTTCACCCGTGGTTAGAGTTTTGCCCTAAAATTTTACAACTACTAGAAATTTGAATTGACAGGTAAGAAAATGCAGCACTGTGTGAATTAGTGCTAGTGAAAGGTACTGGATTAAGTGCTTAGAAAATGAAGGGCTTTGTTCTGTGTAGAATGTATAGAGTGAGAATCTCAGCTGTGGTTCCATAGGAAATTCTGGTGTAACTAAATAACACCCATCCTGATTCTCCATTAGCTTTTGCAGCAGCAGTGTGCAAGTGTTGATGAGAGTGCTGATGGACAGTGAGAGGAGCCAAAGTTATGGGCCTTGCATTTCCTTCTGTTCATTTATTCCTTGCAGCAGAGGTTCACAGGGATATACCAATCCTTGATTTGTTGGTCTTGTTCCTGTTGTTCAGGGGAACGTGGAGAGAACCACACGTACCAAACTGACTGTATATGAGAACAGTCACAAGCCATTCCCACGGCCAATGCTAAAAACAGCTGCAGAGGAAACAACCATCTGAAACAGCCCTCACTTCTGTTACATTCAGTAAAAAGCTTCCCAAAGTCAGCGCTACTGACATACTGCCTTATTAGCCTACAAAGTGCATTTACAGGTACTCACAGTGGATTTTTAGTCTTTGAAAACAGAAAGATTCTAGGTAATGGGCCAGATTCTCTGACGGTGTAACCCAGGGAGTTATGCCACCCAAGAACATGGCGTTGTTTTAGCCATTTTGTCTCTATGTCTAGGTATATGAAGCTAGGAACAGTTTTAGTAAGGTATAAGAAACGTAATACCTTGTGCTTACGGAGGCTCCCTGGACTGGTAGGTGTGGAGATTGGAGACTGCTTGGATTTGGGTGTAGACAGCTGACTGCTTGATGTTCCATTTGCTGTCATAAAATAAGACAGAAGTCAGCAATGAATTCACAAAGAAAAGCAAGAAGCAGATTATTTCTCTACTTCGGGGAGATGGAAAACATTCAGACCGAACATCTAAAGGCTTCCATTTATTTCATCTATAATTCAGGCAGGGAACAAAAAATCAAAAGAACAAAATAATTATTCACTGGATTGAATGTTTCAGCAGTTCTAAATACAGGGCATTGCAACAGCCGAGAGGCAATATTTTACTTTATAAATATTATCCCACTATAAAAACCCACTGTAAGACTTCCAGATTTTCAAGCAGTTTAGTACCATTTAAACGATGCAGTACTTTGAGTTATCAATGAAAGTCAAAGTCTGCAATGGCCTAGATCATGAACTTTAAATATTATCCAATGAGTTCATACATTCGCTTAAAATGTATACAAAAACTTAGTCTCATGAGCCCACGGACTGCACTCAGTGCTAAGGACCCTTGAAGTGCCAGCCACCACGTGGCACAGACATAGCTACACCTATTTGCTCACTGCTCAGGGCTGGGCAGTGGGCAAGTGCATGGAGGAGTGAATACTGAACCCTCCTGAAGGTGGAATAATGAGAGTACATTTCCTGTAGCTCCCCTGCAAGGTAGCTTCGCTCTGCACCCAGCACTGGCCTGTGTGTCGAAGCTACAACCTGGCCACCTGGGTTTTCGTAACCAATAAAGAAAACAAAAATCTTCCCAACGTTTATAAATCATTAAAAAAAGGAAACTTCATTTAACCCTAACCTTTGAACAAAATGTTAGCGGGTTGGTCTGCGCTGTCTTCATATAGCCTATTAGCAACTGGATTTAATCAAAGTGAAAAGGCTGCGGTCCATGCCAGAGACAGCTATTATGGATGTATAGGGTAAACACATAAATACGAGTAAACACCAAATTACAGCAAACAAACAAAACAAAACACTGTGACCAAAAATGAAATGAGGGAAAGCAAAAATCTTACTGCCACCGATGTTCTTTAAAGTGGTGCATAACTTTGAATATTATGAAGCGTCATGGCAAATATTTCATAAGGATATGTTTCCTCCATGTGAATTTGGTAATGTTTTCGCTAGATTCTATATGCTGTGCTTCAGTTCCAGGGAGACAGACCCTGATTCTGTTCTTGTTCACATGGCTTTTAATGGTGCAACTCCATTGGTTTTGGTGGAAGAGAATTTAGAGTCAAGCTGGCCATGTCTAAGTATATTATTTTTCGGGGTCATTCAATTCTGAGTAAGCCAAGAAGAAGTAGGCTGGAGACATTACTTAAACAAGCATTAAATATACATTTCCCATTCAAGTCTACATAAAATCATACCAAAAAACAATCCATGATGCTTATTCCTTCAGTACAATCCCCAAAACAAAAAAATCAAATGTTTTGATCATTGCTTTCTTAAATGGCATTAAACATTGCTAACGTTCCATATACATACATTAAACAGAATGTTCCTTTGCCAAGAAAACAAACAAACAATTTTTTTTTATTAATTAGAAGTTTTACATAGAAGGAAAGAAAAGTACAAAGCTAGGACTGGTTGTCTTCTTATTTGGGTGTGCAAACGTATGTGCCTAATTTGTGCCCACAGTTACTGTGACTGCGGGCTGGTCTACACTTGAGGGGGGGGTCGATCTAAGATATGCAACTTCAGCTACGCTATTCACGTAGCTGAAGTCGAATGATCTTAGTTTGACTTACCTGGCCATCCTCACGGCGGCAAGTCGACCGCCGCGGCTCCCCCGTTGACTCCGCTTACTCCTCCTGCCAAGGTGGAGTACCGGGGATCGATAAATCACGATAGACAAGACACGATAAATCAATCCCCGATAGATCGATTACTACACGCCGATCCGGCGAGTAGTGTAGACGTGGCCTGCGAGTAGACGCATGCCAGGATGGCAAAAATTAGGCACTTGGGATTAGTGCATGAAATCATGGCAACTGCGTGTGCAAATGAGGCATGTAATTGAGCATAAATTTGAGTGCCTAAATTGT
Organism: Mauremys reevesii; assembly: GCF_016161935.1. Classification (NCBI taxonomy): domain Eukaryota; kingdom Metazoa; phylum Chordata; order Testudines; family Geoemydidae; genus Mauremys; species Mauremys reevesii. Next base: position 85,448,612 of record NC_052631.1, on the reverse strand, counting down.
CTGAAAATCAGGCCTATACAATTTATAAGGCATAATATTGTGAACAGTGGCAGGCAGGGTATATGGTGTATCAAATTTTAATGATCAGAAAAAGGAGTGAAAAATAAGTGTTTAGATAAATAGCATCAAAGTACCTAAAGTGGGAGAAAATGACATTTATACCCAGTTTAAGACTTCTTTATACCTTCAGAGCCATGTGAAGGGCCTTAGCAGAAATGAGAATTAGGTCCCATATCTGTGTTACTTACATCTATGAAGTCATCTGGAGTTTTGCCTGGGCAGGGACAGATAGCCTGAGTCTCACCTATGCAATACTAACTCTATATAACAGTTCTGGGCCAGCCTAAATAGGATTTGTGGCCTAAATCTATAAGTATATACACACAGTGACCTCACAATCATAGAAATGTATGATTGGAAGAGACCTCAGTAGGTCATCTAGTCCAGTCCCCTCCACTGAGGCAGGACTAAGTATTATCTAGACCATCTCTGACAGGGTATTTGTCTAATCTGTTCCCACAGCCTCCCTAGGTAATTTGTTCCAGGGCTTAACTACCCTTACTGTTAGGAAGTTTTTCCTAATGTCCAACCTAAATCTCTCTTGCTGCAATTTGAGCCCTTTACTTCTTGTCCTGTCCTCAATGATTAAGGAGAACAATTTATCACCCTCCTCTTTATAACAGCTTTTTATATGCTTGAAGGCTGTAATGTCCCCCTTCCATCTTCTCTTCTCCAGACTAAACCACCCCATTTTTTCAATCTTTCCTTATATGCCATGTTTTCTAGACCCTTTAATCATTTTTATTGCTTTCCTCTGGACTTTCTCCAATTTGTCCACATCTTTCCTGAAGTGTAGTGCCAAGAACTGGATGCAGTATTCCAGCTGAGGCTGGATCAGCGCTGAGTAGAATGGAAGAATTACTTCTTGTGTCTTGCTTACAACTCTCCTTTGGATACATCCCAGAACAATGGCTTTTTTTTTTTGGCAACAACATTACACTGTTGACTCATATTTAGTTTGAGATCCACTGTAAACCAAGCCTCCCTCTCCCCCCTGATCCTTTTCTGAAGTACTCCTTCCTAGGCAGTCATCATTTCATGATGTTTACTCACAGAACCCGTCACTCTCATGGTTATTTCTGCTCCTGGACAGAATGCAGAGTTCTGGGATCAGGTTTTTAACCACTTCCTAGCCTACTCCTCCTGAGTCTGAAGAAGGACTGACTTAAAACTGAGCAAAGCCTTCAAGATTTGCCCCAGTAGGAACAGACTGCCAGGCCTATACACAGGGCTGATCTCATTCTGATTAGCACTACTTTGCAGCCTATGGCTCCCATCTAGCAAAACACCGGCGCATACACTTAACTTCAAGCACATAAGTTCTGCCATTGACTTCAGCGGGATTCAGCTCACATATGTAACATTAAGTCTCGGTTTGATCCTGCCCTCACTGAAGTCAATGGCAAAGCTCCGCATTGAATTCAGTGGTGTAGGATAAGGCCCTGTGTGTTTACATAATTTGCTGGATTAGGGCTAGTGTGCTCAACACCTTGCAGCATTGACCCATAGGCACATGTTTGAGAATCCACTATGCCTCTCTCTGATTGCCAGCCAGAATTTGGCACCTCGTCTTCATATTTCCATAGGAGGAACAATCCCGGTCCTGTATGCACAGTGGTCTGTGTTTCCACCACAACTTTCATTCATTGTTTCAATCCATTAGCGTCCTCTGTCAATAGTTTCCCTCCATTCATTTCACATTGTTAGTGTAGTCAGGTGTTTTGTGTAACTGCTGTGCTAAGAATGAATCCCTTTTTACGTGGTTTTGTGTTTTGCCATTCAAATATTTGCTGAATGTTTTTCCTTCCCAATTACCACTTTATAATCGTAGTGTTTTAAAAACAAAAATAAAATCCTGAGAACCTTTCAGCAACAAGCAGCTTCATAGGGATCTTTACTTCGCCATGTTCACCGTTGGGGGAGGGATAGCTCAGTGGTTTGAGCATTGGCCTGCTAAACCCAGGGTTGTGAGTTCAATCCTTGAGGGGGCCATTTAGGGAACTGGGGTAAAAATCTGTCTGGGGATTGGTCCTGCTTTGAGCAGGGGGTTGGACTAGATGACCTTCTGAGGTCCCTTCCACCCCTAATCTTCTATGATTCTATGAAAGCTAAAGACTGGAAAAGATCCCTCCCCTATTGAGTGAATGGTGGAGCTGATTAAATTAGGCCCCAGTAACAATCCAATATGCAGGAAGCAGTGAAAGGCTTTGAGGAGCTGCTTTAACGATTGTGGTTGGGGGAGCGTTCCTGTTCCTCCCCTCACACCACTTGTGCACCTAGGCCCATTTCAGCCTAATTCTTTACTTCTGTGGTTCCTAACTTTCTTGACAGTCTGCCTTTGAAGTCCCATTGCTGCTCCATTCCTGCAAAGTCACAATGGCTTCCCCACTCCCCACCCCAGTTTTGAGATTTAGAATTGTAAATTCTTTGGAATTTCTGGTCAGATGCTAGAGTAATTTATTCTCCAATGGAGCAATCCTATTCTTAGCCCCTAAGACACTCCTGACCCCCAACTAACTTCTGGGCAGTTGCTTTCATTTCTAAGATGGCCTCAGGTATCTTCTCTATCTACACTTCATCTATGATGCTTTTTAATACCAATTTTAGCAAATATCTTTGGATCAAATTTAGAGATAATGCAAGTTACATGTTAACATGTGGATGTGAGTCCAAGAGTGTCTAAACTGGTGCAACGCTCATGCTGTAGGGACCGGAAGAAAGTATATGTCATATCAGTGTAGATCTATTTGACTCGCTTCTGACTTCGGCCCTTTATTTTTGTAATGTACATTTGTCAATATCATTTCATCTCAGTATTCGATGATACTCTGAGGGGCTGATAGGTAGAGAGGTCAGGTCACCATTAATAGGCTCTCTTTTCATTACAAATTTGTACCATTTGGGAATGAGATTTCTATTAAAATACTGGTGTGCAGAGAGCTGGGGAATGGAGTGACCTTACAATTCACTTCAAACCATTCTACAGTAAAAAAAGAACTTTGGTCAACTGTATTGGAAAATAGGATAGATTGCCTATTGGCTGTGGTCAGTCACTCTACTTCACCCTTGAAAGCTGAGCAGATTAGCATTTAGAGCAGATGCATAAAAGTTTAGTTTATTAACTATACAACATAAAATATAAACTGAAGACAATTCAGACAAATAGATTTTAGATCTCCGGCAGGTTTGTTTAGCGGGGGACCTTGGCTTTTCTATTATGTAAGCCGGTGGGTAAAATAGCTCTAACATACTCAGTGTTATCTGGAAATCCAACTCTAACTTTGAAATTGTCTCTTTTTTGTACTGTTATCGTTGACCCTGAGACAGAAAGTAAACCCCCCCTTACAGGAAACACACACAAAGAAATAAAATTAGATTTCTTTGCAGTGTCAACATTTTCCCTCTCGCAGATAGCTGGTAGAATTGCTAATGTTCAGGCATCAATGGACAGCAAAAATATGTAATTGCTGCAAGCGAGGAGAGAAATTCCCTAATACAATAAGACATAAGTGCTAGAGCAATACTATTAATATTTGATGAGCACTGGTGAAAAAAGGACATTTAGTCAGCAATCTGACGAGACTGATGTATAGCAATAGGGATATTCATGTACTGTTGGGAAACAGATGTGATTTTCTCTCTGCTTTGTAGTAAAAATCCCATTCATTATCATACTTTAAAAACTTTTTTCTGAACTCAAATAGGACCAAATAGTGAGGTGTTAGAGCCAGATCCTCACTCACGGGAGGGCAACCTGCAGCCTGCAGGCCGCATGCAGCCCGTCAGGGTAATCCACTGGCGGGCCACGAGACAGTCTGTTTACATTGGCCATCCGCAGGCCTGGCCGCCTGCAGCTCCCAGTGGCCGCGGTTCGCCGTTCGTGGCCAATGGGAGCTGCGGGAAGTGGCAGCGAACACGCCTCTGTGGCCTGTACCACTTCCCACAGATCCCATTGGCTGGGAACGGCAAACCGCAGCCACTGGGAGCTGCGGGCAGCCGTGCCTGCGGATGGCCAATGTAAACAAACTCTCGTGGCCCACCAGCGGATTACCCTGATGGGCTGCGTGCAGCCTATGGGCCGCAGCTTGCCCACCACTTGCCCACCACCGGTCAAACTGGTATAGCTCTTTATAAGTCAAGACAGCTATGATGATTTATGTTAGCTGGGGATCTGGCCCTGTATAGAGTCATAAGAGTTCAGAGTTTAAGGCCAGATCATCTACTCTGACCTGTCTATCACAGATTACCAGCAGCACCTATCCGCATAGCTCCTGGAAAACCAGACTTTATAATCAACTTTCAGAATTAATGAATGGTTGAATACAAATTAAGCCTTTATTGTTTATATGTATAAAATATTATATATGCCTGTGCAATCTTAGTTCAGCCCCCTTGCAAGTATTCATTATGATGCAGCCATTAACTACATGATTACATATTATTTTTTCATTCAGTGCACAGGATGGACTGTGCTCTAGGGATGAATCAGGGTTGTGCAGTGAAAGAGGCTATTATCTGTAAGACACTTGCCTCATTTGTTGCAGAAGATGGAAGGTGGACAGTGAATGAGGCAGGGACTGCAGGGAGAGAAAGGACAGTCTCATGGTTAAGGCAGCTGACTGCTACTCTGCTGAACTGGATTCTATCTCCTCTGCCTCTGTCACCGAGTTCCTGTATGAAGCTGGGGAAATCACTTAAACCAAATTTTCCCCGGCTGGTCACTAATTGTGTGTTCCTCATTTTCTGGATGCCTGACTTGAGGCCTTGGAGTCTGATTTGCAGAAGTGCTGAGTACTTACAGCTGCAAGTGAAGTCAATGGGAGCTGTGCTTTAAACATAAAGTGCTGTATAATACTAAGTAAATAGTAAATAGCTACTTATCAGTGACCACTGTCAATTTTTCACACTGAAGGAGGCAGGGGTCCTATTGAAAAAACAGTATGATCATGTAATTAAAGACTATCATAATACATGCACAAAAAGGGTCTAGATTAAGATTGCATGGGCAACCTTAAATCAGAGATTTCCTGACTTTTGAGTGCTTGATTTGAAAATCTTAACATTCTTTTAACGTAGCTTTTAGCATGTAATATCTCCATACAGTATATAGTGTAGCTTGATGGCTAGCTGGAGCGTAAGTGGAAGTGGAAATAGATAGCAGGCTGGTTTGAGCAATATTGTGCATAATCCCAAAGACATCTGCTGCCTTTTTAACACATTAATTTAAAATAACCCTTGGGAGTCAAGTCTGCAGTCAGGCCTGATTGATGTTCTGTATCTGTTCTGCTAATTGTTGCTGCCTTGTGGAAATGCATTTGTCTCTCTATCCCATTAGAGAAGCAAGACATTAAAGTCCAGAAACAGATCTGATCATTGGTTCCCTGAGCCAAAGTCAATCCTAGGCCACTAGACACTGTAGCTAGAAAAGGTCATATTTAAATTTAAACTCAGTGCCCTGCTGATCTCCCTTGGGAGTCACTGAGGGCATGCTGATGTTAATCATTTCTTGCTGGAAAAATCATAGACTCCCCCGTCACAGAACAAATATTTGTACAACTGAACCCTGATCTGACACATCTGAATTCTACCAAAGGCAAAAACTCCAGAAGAGTGAAAAGGCACAACAGAATTATTTCTTCAAGCCTGAAAATAAAACATTGATTTTGATTTTGTGAGATCACAATCAGGCCCTGGGTGTTTAGCCATCTGTGATCCCTGCATTTGGAGTTCCAGATCTGTTAATTCCATGTATATCTTACAACCTAGATAGCATAGGGAAAGGAAACAGAAATTCTAAGGAAACTTACCATTGGGTCAGATTGTGCTGTCCTTACACTGGATAATATCTTACTATGAGAATAGTCCTACTGAAACCAATGGACCTTCTCTTGGCAGTAAGGCACTGCTCAGCATGAGTGAGATGGATAGAATCTGAATTTTTGAATTATGGAGGGCTAGACTGAACCTTTAGGTAAAGGCCTGAGTTATAATTCCTTTCCTGCTCCCCTTTACTCCAGGGAGAAGGTAACCTGCTGCAGACTCTTTTCAGGTGCAATTTACTAGTCCCTGAAACTCTCCCTGCACCACTTTAGTTCTGCTTGTCGGTGCTCTGGGAGCAGAGGTACAGAGACTTGACTCCACCCCAGACCAGGGGTGAAAGTAACTTAAAGGATTTATCGGCACGCCGGAGTCCTGAGCGGGGGGGGGGAAGGGGGCGCTCAACTGGAAGGGGCGGGGCCTCAACCAGGAGAGGCAGGTCCTTTAAATCCCTTGGCCTTTTAACTCACTACTGGAGTGGTCTGTGCAGCGGTGGCCAGGAACCCCGGGCCTCTTGCGGTGATTTAAAGGGCCCAGGGCTCCACTGTGATAGTGGCGGCCAGAGTCCTGGGCCCTTTAAATCGCCGCCAGAGCCTCACTGCCAGAGCCCTGGGGTAGCAGTGGCAGCCGGGAGCCCCAGGGCTCGGGCAGCAATTGAAAGGACCTGGGGCTCCCAGTTGCCGCCGCCGCTACCCCGGGCTCTGAGAGCGGGGCTCTGGTGGTGATTTAAATGGCCTGGGACTCCGCTGCGGTAGTGGTGGCCAGAGCCCTGAGACCTTTAAATCACAACCGGAACCACAGAGCTCCCGGCTGCTGCTGCTACCCCAAGGCTCCGGCAGCAGGGCTCTGGTGGCAATTTAAAGGGCCCAGGCCACTGCCAGGAGCCCTGAGCCCTTTAAATCGTTGGGCTGGGAAAGCTGCCCCCTCCTGGTACAGTCGGCGGTGTACCAGCTCTTGCCGGTATGCCCTACTGGATTGTACCAGCTTACATTCACCTCTGTCCCAGACCTACTTGCTCTTATCAGCTCCATGAATCTTGCTCTCCCTCTTCGCCTAGGGACAGCAATCTGATTGTGGTGAAAGGTTGGGACGCCATCTGGCTCACGGGAAACAAGGACAAGGAAAAAGGTTCTACAGAAGTACATTCTGAACTGCTAACAATTTGATACATTCAATGGATTAGCTCACATTGCCATGATAATATGTGAGAAACCAGCAGTGTCAAAGCAACGAGGAAGTTCAGTCTGAGACTTAGAGGGAAATGACCCATCATATAGCAACAGTCCGTTCAATGTTGAGAACAGCCACTGTATCGAAAGAGAAATGACACAGGCAGCACTCAGAAGCTAAATGTACACAACTCTGTCAGTGAGAGGGAAGAAGGGACACCCTAGGAGATACAAAGCTTGCTCTCATCAGTAAAATGTGATTATTCGTTCTCAGACACCCTGTGACAATCCAATATTTGTCCTCTGGAGAAGGAAAGGAAAAGCTTGGTTCATAAGGAATATGGCTGGTTACCTACTGAATATTTTGAGGCAATTCCTTATTGTAATGAATGTTAGTTCTAGTTCCTGGCATCAGTGACTACAGACACACACAAAAGACTGAATATCTCAGAGATGTTGCAAAAGGATGAAAACAGTCTCGTTACAATGAATAAGAAGCGGCCTGGAACCAAGACAGCTCAGGTAGCTATTGTTACAGTTAATGGGAAAACAAGATTGAATATGTCTGGTAAATAAAGGGAGAGCAGGAGTGTGCTAAGAAAATAGTTTGGCCTCTTCCTATAGATTGGCAAACTCGTTTTTGGAGGATACGTTGAGGAGGTGGGATTTGGATGCCTCTAGCTAGAGCCCTCATTTTGGAGGGAACTGAGTCTTTCATGGTGCATCCAGGGTGTGTCTAGACTGAAGGAGACAGAGTTTTGTGAAGAGAAACTCCCTCGGGCAGAAGGCAACAACGTGCCAGCAATTCCTGTTCTTAGGCTGACCAGAGGTCCTGATTTTATAGAGACAGTCCTGATATTTGGGGTTTTCTTGTTTATATGGGCTCCTATTATCCCCCACCCCCTGTCCTGGTTTTTCACACTTGCTATCTGGTCACCCTAACTGTTCTACTTCTAAGACCAGGTAGCCTGGATCATTGCAGCAGCAAGCAGCCACGATCGGGGTCATGGCCCTTCCATGCACAGGCCTGATGCTTGTTTTTAATGACAAGTGTTCAACTGAAGGATTTTTTTTATCATTGTTAATTTGGGGGTGGGGGTGGGGCATGAGATCTGATCGTGTACCTAGCTGGGTGAGACTCTGCAAGGGTTGCTATAATAAAAACTCCCAAAGCAGAGCAGAATAAATCAGTACATTCCAAGTCACATCAAGCTGACAGTGGCTATAATTAGGTTACTCAGAGACAGCCTTATATACCTGCCTTTTTATATTTTCTTAACTATTAACATGCAGTAATCCATAAGCAGTTCTAACCGTAGTGACTGGAGCTGAGATAGCAAATATGCACCCAGTGTTTGGTTGTGCTCCAGGAAGGAATGCCATAGGTCCCAATTCACCTGCATAATCTGACGATTTACTGCATATCAATGGATACATGATTCAGTGAATATGGGACAGACTGCAGGGTTGTCTCAGGTCAATGACAAATAAGGGCTTAACTTCAGCTTGGTTCTCTCTCCTTGAGTTTGGGGGAAGATAATGAGGGAGACCTAGAGATTGCAGGCCAATAAATCAGTTACCCCAGCAGGAAGGCACAAAAATGATGGGCCAGGGGACAGAAGGAGAAGATGTTTTTGAACATGAAGGATGCCACGCACAGTCATTCCAGCGCTGGGACTTTTCTGAGCTTGTGAGACCAGTTTAGTGTTTTTGTCTATACTGCTCTCCGATTATACGGAGATAAAAACCATCTCAAAGCTTTTTCTGTGAACCTTTCTATGAGTTTTTCATCTGTGGATTACAGAGCACTGTGCAAGGATCGTAAGTATCACTACCCCCCAAAGAAGTGGAAAGGTTAAGTGATGTGCCCAAGGTCACAAACTAAGTCACTGGCAAAGACAGGAATAGAACGCAGGTCTCCAGACTCCCATACCTACGAATTATCCAATGTACCACCACTGCTTCATGTGTAAAGATGCTTTCAAATCCTTAATGTGGGGAATATTTTATATATGTCAACACAGACAGCTCAAAAGTGTTTCTAGGAACCTACAGTAGGGCAAGTGGACAACATTTTCAGGCTATCAAAGCTGCATCATCAGGACCATCATCACAAGAAGCCTGTACTGAGGCAGTTCTACCAGTACTGTATAAACATCCTATTCCTTTTGTCCAATATCTGCAAACACCATTCCTTGTTGACAAATGAGCCACAGTACTGGAGGCAGAATTTGCCTTAAGATTTACATTGTCTGTATGCCTGAGGGTGTGGGCTCAGGTAAACACTCCTGAATGATGGCCAGAGGCACATCCACTGCTGTGTACATTGTGATTTTTGTTGATGATGAATAACTTGTAATTTTCCCATCTGGTCTTGCAGAGAAATTGCATAATAAAGACGATAAACACAAGGAAATATGTTCTGTTCTATACAGGTTCTTATACCATGCTCATCACTATAATATCAGTGTAATGACTAGGACTCAGGCAGCATTAAGGTCTACATCTATGTCAGAAGGCATCATACTGGTGCTCAGATACTGTGATGATGAGCATGGGTATAAGAACGTATGAATAATAGAACAGAATGGATTAAATAGTGGGAAATTCCAACTTCCAATAAGAGAATAATGGAAAGAATGAGAGAGGAAACAAGTTTTACAAGTAGGGATAGGAGGTCTAATGAACTGCAGAAATATTAACTTACTTGAAGCAAAGATTCATTCTGCATTTTACTCAGATAAAATATGTGAGAACTGCATGAAAATGGGTCAAAAGCTTTTATTAATAAGGACCTTATTTGGCATCATTTTTTGCTTATCTTGCTTGTCTCTTGATCCAGCTGAGTTTAGTGATTGTTTATGAAATAGAGTGTTCTCTCTCATGTACTGTGTGTGTAAAGTCTGACTTAGTCAGCACTGTAAAGCCAGAGCCTTTATTATAAACTCAGAGGAACAGGAAGGCAAGGTGGTGTTCCTTTTTCTCTCCATCCTGACAAAACAACAAAGGATCTATTGATTACATTAACAGCACCAAAAAGTTCAACTGATTTTTTTTCTTATGAAACAGAATAGGCAACCATTTCTTTCCATACTGAGAACATGAAAATGTTAAAGGGTCACTGTCGAGATGGATTAGAGGGATCTACTTGAAAGTTGTCTTTCATTGTTGGTCTTACCTCCAGACCATTTACTACCATATCCAGAAACGATAAGCAGTCCTAAATGTCCTACTTACTGATTTATATAATGCAAACAAACTATTGCATTACCCTGTGTGACTTCAGCGAAACCATGATTCACCACTTTGTTCATACTGAGTTGCTCAGCAAGTAGGATATCAGCAATACAGAAGTCACTGGACTGTTTGTCTATATAGTCTACGGTTCTGGTTCTGGAAGAGATTAATACCTGATCCTTTAGAGGAAGGCTTAAGTAATATCCCATAATGCATTCAGGTCTTGATCCAAAGCCCAGTGAAGTCAGAGTTCGTCCACTGACAATAGGCTTTGGATCATGCCATCCACACACTTAGACAAATATAGTATGTGTTTGGGATTGTAGCAAGGGTATGGGCTACACCAAAACTGGTTTTAAGAAAAGCACATGACGAAACAGGAAGGGAAGGAATATAATATGGGATCACCTTTTAGAGACAAAACAATTTTCAAACCATACAATTTTGACACTAGTCCACTAATTTAACTTAGTATTCTTCTGTATTTTAAGAGCATCATAATAAAATAGATGAACTGCTTCTTGTGGAAAATATCATTAAAAACTAGTTATTAAAAGCTTTATTTCCAAAAAGCCTAAGATATTTCCAATGCAATGCAGCAGTTGGCTTTCTTTTGGCCAGTCACACACATTGAATTACAAGGCATAAAGGGGCTGGGAGAAGGAATGATGATTCTGGTCATGTATGCTATGAGGGTAGAAAGATTTTGTGCTCCCCTCTGGCATTTTGGGTAACCTTATTTAGATTGGGCAGGCACCTTGGGACCTGCTTCTGAGAGGGGTCTGCCACTTTAATTAGAGGCCATTCCCTGCATCTCCTGGAGGAAGTGTTCTCATGGATAATATTAACACCCTAGGCCCACTGTTCCTATAATATGATTTCACCAATTATCAGTTATCAGAGATTTAATGTTCAGGCTTGGCTTCAAATTGCACCAAGTACATATATATCCCTATCACAAGTGTGCTACATGGGCAGTTGCTAGACAACCTGCCAGTTTCTATCTTGGAGGGATAGAGGCATCATCATGCATCCGACGAAGTGGGTATTCACCCACGAAAGCTCATGCTCCAAAACGTCTGTTAGTCTATAAGGTGCCACAGGACTCTTTCAGGCATATCCCACACTACTGAAATATGAAAAGCTACTGTAGCAAATGAAGACTTCCATTTTATTTACTTCCAGCTCTGGGCAGGTGGCTCTGTATCATTTTAAGGAGTCTATGGCCAGCTTCTGCAGTGGGCAAGGTTCTTAGTTTTCTTAAATAGGGATTAGACAGGCATATTTCCAGACTATATAATTATTAACACTCACATTGCACAGGAGGTTATTTTAAATTAAAGTACATCTAAGAGAAAAAAAATCTAATCTGAAAAAATTGGATCTTGCTATGCCTCAGTTCCCCATCTGTAAAATGGGGATAAATAACATTCCCTTTCTCTCACCTTCATTGTCTTGTCTATTCAAGACTGTAAGCTGTTTGGAGCAGGAGCTGTATCTTACTGCATGTTTGTACAGGGGCTACAATAATGGAGTCCTGATCTTAATTGGAATCTTTAGACATTATCAAAATGCAAATAAATAAAAATAACAGGAAATGCCGGAGGTCACTGTATCGAAAGATACATGGCATTTGTTTCCTTGTGTGGATGGAGTCAATATTCATCCATCGGAAAACAATCACTCACCATCTTGATGGTTACCTGAATCGGCTGGAGACTTGCTCCGGCGCATAGGGGCTGGACTCTTTGTTGAGCTCTTCTGAGGAGTTGGGGACGACTTGCTGCCTGGAGTAGTCGGAGGATTCCCTTTCATTACACGGCACTCTAATAAAATAAAAGACACGCATATTTAGTTCTCTTATTGACTTTGATTGCTAGGGCCCTTTACCCTGTGGAAAGCACCAAGAGCACAAGGGTGTATTGTAAATCTAATGAAAGAAATACAAGACAGCACAGCACTTCATATTTTCAATTTGCTTTACAAACACTGGGGAAGATTCAACACCTCTGAGCACAGGAGGCAGCTGGCATTCCCACACAGCTATCAGATTCGCCCTGGGGGATGGCAGCGTTAAAATCCAGCAGAGCTCACTTGTCAGAGGTGCTGATTCAGTGCCTGCCTAGGTCAGTTTCGTTCCCCTGACAGAATGGAGTTGCAAGTGGTTTGCACTTCTATGCTCTTACTGCAGGCAAACGTACCACTGGCATGGCCCTACAGCTCTGCTGTGCTGGTTTCCACTGGCTCACCCTAAGTGATGAATCGGGTCCATTAACTAATTAATCTCTGTAGCATATTGACAATGGTTAGAGTGCACCGTGGGAAAAGTCAGAAGAAAGAACAATTAATATGTCTCCTGGCCAGCTGAGGCCAGGGTAAAAGGTGATAAAATGCAGCCCACACTAACCAGACCATGTGTAACAACTATGGACAATGAGTGACATTTACTCAGGTGCAGAAAACCAGCACAAGCCTCACTGAGCCACTTAAGCCTCACTTATGGCCCTGCATTAAGGGCATTAAGTGGTGCACAGACCATCTGCACCAGAGAGAATTTCACCCAGCCTGAACAAACCCTCTTCTGTGACTTCTCCAAGCTGCAGTCTTTTGGGAGCTGCACCATATGCAGATGTACAAAAATGAAGTCTCCTGGGCACTCTGCCCATGCTCTTAAACTCACAAGTAGATTACAGTCCAACTGTGTTTCCTTAAAAAATAAATGTGCTGGTTCAGAGAAAAATGTAAACACCATTTACGAAGGCTCCAAAGAGGCATAGAAATGCTACAAACCTTCATGGGAACTAGGATTTCAAGCATTCCAAATCTTGAACTCAGCAGTTACTTGAATTGGGAGGTACCTGGAAGAGTACTTCTCCACTTCTTAAAGTTATTCATTTCATCCAGATAGGGGGAAGATAAGACGAAGAGGATTTCCCCTTTGTTAAATGCTGATTAGTTCAGCCCTGTGTCCTTAGACCTAGATCTTCTACATGGATACCCTTAAAAATGGACATTACGGTGGTTTTCCAATTTAAATCTCCCACATACAACCCGTGTTTCATGGGGAAAGCTCAGCTCAGCCAGCATTCGTTTGGATTTAAAATCCCCTTGACTAGATTCCCTAATGGAAATGAAATAAGGCAGCACACAGAAGATGAATGATTGGTCAACCGAAAACAAGTTGTCTGACCTAAATGTATGTTATTTATTTATTTCTATATCAGAATATCTATGAAAATGTAATCGCCCGAAATTTTCTCCCTGGCTTGCAATGAGGCAGCCAGCCTCATTTTCTTTCTTCCAGACAGTTTGCTGGAAAGTTTGCTTTTGGGTCATGCAATATGATAAAAAGAGGAAATTATGCCAGTACTTTGCACTGTGCTCCAGGGATACCACGCAAAGCTAATTAGAATTAGCAATGAACCTGTTCGCTCTGCTGTTTAATGCCAGAAGATGCATAGTATGCAAAACCTGTAAATTAGACATAGGAAGGTTAAATGTTTTTAAAAGAATATGATATCTTATAGATGGTATTAAAGAAGCACTGATCGTGGCTCCATAGTTATAGCTGAGTTGATATATACCCCATTTCATATACATAAACAAAGGAAGGGATGGAAGGGGTTGCCATTAAAAGACAACAGTATTTTCCTATAATTGATAATGGAAATAATGGGGGATCTTATATGCCACTGTGTGATAACCATTGGTAAATATTGACATTTTAAAGGCAACCATTGTGTGTCTGTGTATCTAGACAGATACATATATGGAGGGGGGTTAAATCCTGACCCCACTGAAGTCAATGGCAGAACTCCCATTGTCTGCAATAGAGCTAGGATTTCATCCAGAATTTTTAATTAGCTTGCTATAAGACAGGCTCTTGCAGGCTAAGATGCTGCTGCCAAGATCAGTGGGTTCACAAGAGACACGGCAATTCTGGAAGAGTACAGGGTCTCAGCAACAGGAACTCGGCGAATGAACTTGTGACTGGCATTTTGGAGGGAAAAGATGACATTCATCTTTTTTGTACTACTTCTCATCTTGTCTCTTGATGTCTCATCAGACAGGACCTAATGGCCAGCAATCTGAGTGCACATCTTCCAGCTGGGGAGGCAGACATTCCCGTGACAAAAGAGATTGTAATGAAAGACATTCATTTGCAAGACATCAAGAAACACAATGATACTGGATCCCTGTGTTGTGTGATTTATAACAGAGAGGGATGCTGGTGGAGAATGGGAAGACGGTGAGGGCAAAAGGAACACTGTCTGCTTTTGGAAGTTGCTGAGCACCTGAAAATGTGCCTCTGAAAATCAGGCCAGGCTTATTTTTGTTAAAAGACATCCAAACTGGAAAAGTGTTCGGAATCCAGGGGCATAGGACCACAACACTCGGCCTCCTTTCAAGCTGTTCTGCTAGGATTTCACCCAAGCTGTTTTACAGTACGGAGCTCCCTCAGAGCTGCGTGAACTCCCGGATTTCAAGAAGAGCAGACCTCACTTGACTCTCACGCTGATATTGAATGCAAAGCACTGTTTGGATGCTAATGCTTTGTTGCATTTGTAGCATATAATAGCTCACAACTAAGGTTACACAGGATACCTAAATACCTCGGGTGTCTTGGGAAGCATCAAGCTGAAGTCTAGGGACCAAATTTTCTGCCCGTATAAATGGACAAAACTCCATGGAAGTCAGTGGAGTTGCACTAGTTGACAGCAGCAGAGAATTTGGCCCTACAGATGTGCAATCACTGGATAACTGCAAGCATCTGAGACCGCTAGGGTAAATCCTACAATTAAGATGTGTATGTTCCTTGATATCATAGATTTCACATCTTAGTCTATCATTGATACCTACAGCACTATAAATGTGGCGCTGCACTTAGACTGGAGACAACCCTTGATGATAGATCACCCCCAAAATGTTCACCCCTTTTCAACTCTTACTCCTGTTTACAACCAACCACAGTAGATAGTGGAGGAACCTTAGCTCATAACTGCCTTAGCTCCCATTTCATACACACACATATACATCTTTCAAACACAAGAGTGGAGATCATTTTGTGAGTCTGTTTTTATTACTCGGGGATGGAGTAACTGATACTATAATCAATCATATGCATATAACTAGGACGACATTTGCTAACAGATTATGTTGCTTTTCAATGAGTATAAAATATTAGTGCCTTTAATGAGTCCACCTATTCTGCCTTGTGGCAAATCAGTCAATGTCCATCAGATCACAATAGTCACTGAATGTCCATTAAGCCAAAAGGATGTTAATTGCTTGTGCTAAAAAAAAAGCAACAAAATACAAGCAACCTCAATCAAACTGAGGTGGGGTGGAGGAAAAAAAAAGCCCAAGTAGACAGAGTAGAGATCAGTGCGTGAGATATTACCGTTTTCATCCAGAGAAAAGTCATCCTGTGCATAGCGGAATTTTTCCGGACCACAGGCAATAAACACATCATCATCCCCAAAGAAATCGTGGAGACAGGTCACCTACAGAGAGAACAAAGTCATTCATGTTATTTTTAACTGTTAACTCTGATGTGGCTCAGCTTTAATTGACACATGAGGGTACTGCCTGCCTCTCCTCTCTATTTTTTCCCCCCAGCACTTAATTTCGGAAGCCTGTTGCACAACACACTGTGTACTCCAGGCAAATCAAGCATAAAACTATAATTAAAAAAAAAAAGAAAAAAACCCCAATCACTTTGCAAAATGCAATGACGTGTGACCTTTCCAATCTATGCAGGAGTGAACAAGCTAGATTACACATCATAATGATACAAATGTTCTTGGGCTACCTCTCAAATAAGAAGCAGGTGTGGTCCTTACAGGTTATTGATCTCTTTACTCGTGTTGATATTAGTACCATACTTCTCAGGCAGAGCCCACAGAATCAAAGGGACTACTTTGCAGAGCAAGGATTACAGAAAGGGACCCTGTGAGAATGAAATTGGGACTATGAGGTTTGAAAATGGGTGCAAATACTGATGGCTTAACTGTGCCATTGAGGTCTGGCCATAGCAAGGGGCAAGATGGAGGAGTGCCATCTCAGAGGCACCATTAGGAAGCATTCACCCAAGTGCCCCCACAGGTCCCAGGCACACAGAGACAGTGTCTTCCCTACTACACTACTTTGTGAGGTGCAGCTTATCCCACCCCCCTCCCCTCCTGCGTGCAGCATGTACATATGAGAGGAGAGCAGAGCAATGGCCCCGCCCCAAAGCATAGAGGCTGGAATTCTGCCAGGCCCTTTTGTAGGCCAGACAAGTATGGGGAAAGTTCCTACCCTGCTCTGTGATAAGAGCCCAGCATAATCTGGCCTAGAGCTGGGAATTTGCCCCAGGACAGGTTGTGCCTCTGGGAAACATTGTGCCTCCTTGTGCCCCCCGCTGCTTGACCACCCCGAATGTGGTGACACTCAGACAATATCGCATCTTCTCCCACAGAACCCCAGCTAACTAGGGTGACCAGATGTCCCGATTTTATAGGGACAGTCCCAATTTTTGGGTCTTTTTCTTATATAGGCTCCTATTACCTCCCACCCTATCCCGATTTTTCACACTTGCTGTCTGGTCACCCTACAGCCAACAAGGAGAGGGATAGCAAAGGGACAGGATGGGCAGAGTCAGCATGTGGTCAGCATGTGACGGGCAGTGAATTAAAGAAGATCATAAAAGGGAATTTCAAACGAGGGTGACCATGCTGCACTGCCCTCTCCCCACAGTTCAGTGATGGAGGGTCTATTCAACAGCAGAAGGTAATCACTTCCTCCTGACCTAAGGCAAATTGTGTTCCCAGGCTACAGGTAACAAGGATGCTGGGATACAGAGAGGGAAGACTGAGATGGACAGCAGAAACAGTCATGTTTATAAGGGCCTGAATATCTCACCTCTCTATTTTGCCATCCTAAATGGATGGAAAGAAACATCTGGCAACACATTATGCTCCAGACTCCCATCTCGCTTTTGTGCCCTACAGAGCCAGGGGGGAATGGACGCAATGCATCACCTTTGGGGGCTGCAGACCACAAATACAATCATGGAAACGGACATCTGGGAGTTAGGAAATAAAACAACCCAGGGCAAGCAACACACTGGCTGTTGCCGGGAGAGCATCCTGTCTGTGAGGGGTGAAGTGTGAAGAACAGTCACAGTAGAAGATGGTCTTTAATTAAAGTGTTTTTGATAGGCAGGTAACTGTGATTCCCACTACTGTTCCACCGATGACTGAGGTGGTATTAACAATCTGTACACAGAATCAAGGTACTTTGCTGGCTGGCCACAAAATTAAAACACTTGCTGGAGGCAATGGAGAAAAATGCAGTGTGCAGCCTTTGGGGGAGTTCCAGACAAGATGTCCCAGACCCCACTACTAGGTTCTAGGAAGTATGTCATAGTGGCTTCTCTGGTTCCAGAATGGGTTATGCTCTGTAGGGACATAAAGGTGAATCAGGTTGGTTTCCCAGTCTTTTGCCTCCTTGCCTGGCTAGGATTGGCCTGGCCAGGGGAAAATAAAATATGAAGGGATGAAACTACCGTCTATTGTTTTCTTCCTTGCTGTCTGTAAGATCACCTCCAGTTCTGGTGTGCACATCAAGTGTAACTCAGAGCAATGGCTACTTACAACCAGATTATGCCTTTTAGCCAGAGCCCTCAATAGTGGGAGGGTGAAGCCATGACGGGAGCAAGGGAGACATTTTGTCTACTGAGGCATGATGATGACTGGAGCTCTTCCATGGGAGGCGAATGCCCACGGTGCCTCCTTTTGAGGGATGCAGCATGTGCTCTCCTCCATGGTTAGCCAGCTCTGTGAGCATGGCTCTGATTTCACAAGCCCTTTGGGTGGCTTGTGCCCTGGAGGCACTATGAGAGAGAGTAGTACCTATACATAGCAGAACAGAGGAAATGCACCTGGGGCTGGCCCCTGCACTGGAGAGGGGGGCATTACACCCTGCTCCTCACTCGATGGGCACCGATACACAGGCCAGCCACAATCTGCCTTTGAATACAACCTTGGCACACAAAGGTATCTACAGTTTCCATCTTGAGTGAAAAAAGTCAGCGGGTGCCATTTTGTTAAACCCGAGTGCCCTTCTCCAAACCCACCCGAGACTTCGCGATGTGCAGTCCAGTGTCTGGAACCCTAGTCCAGCAATCTCCATAAAGCTCCCATAGACACTGATGACCCTGTTCATTTCAACTGGGCTATGAGAAATCTTTCTGAGTTACAAAGTTCATCATATCTCCGCATGAGGGGAACAGCTAGATGTCCTTGTTACTTTGCAGGCTGGTAACTTTACCCTTTCTACAGAGCAATCATGTTGCACACAGAGCTAGCCTGTAACCAGGTGCTCTTAGCACCATTTGCCTCATCTTCCCTCACCCACTCCTCTTCTAATGTTGGTTACATATAGGAATTGTGTCTTGTTCCATATTAGATTGTAACATCTTCCAGACAGGGATCTTAGCTTCCTGTGTGTCGTCCGGCACCTAACACAGTGGAGCCTCAATAGGATTGAGGCCCATAGGTGCTGCCGCAATATGAACCACAAGCAATAGTGCTCTTTTAAAAGATGGATGCTCTCTTTTGCTCCTGCATCTGCAGCTAGAGTTGTGACAGCTTAATTGCATAGTTACAGTGAAATACAGGATGTGATTACACAGTAACAGCGAAATCACTATGTTCATGGAGACTCCCCTGGAATCAGGGGTAATTACACAGTAACGTGTGCTAATACTATTGTGTTATCTCTTGGTAAGTGCGGTTAATTGGAGTCATCATTGTGCAACCACTAGTAGAAAATGTGTACATAAGGTCACTTGGGAGAGAATCTTATAGACTCAGACTGGTCATCAACACCCTGCCATTCTTTTCACCTGGCCTTGTGGCATATTGGCAGGTGTTCTTCTGAGGCAAAATTGGATGATGATACTCTTCCACCATTGCAGGCTGCCTTGAGAACTTGGATAAAGGGCAAAGTAATACTATTATTGTTATAAAGGGAGAAATGTTAACAGGGAGACTTGGGGAGACCGTAGCACACCAAAAATACAGAGAAATAAAGTGGGGAGGATTCCAGGATGAACCTGATTATAAAGGGATTAGGGCCCCTCTGAGAATCATGAAGGCATCTCTAGCTCCTTTTCTCTCTCTCTCTCTGCCTTTTCCTCACATTGGAACTTTGTTGGCCAGATGTTCCCAAAGTCATCTAAACTAGCCACCTTTGGGTAAGGAGTGTGCAGGCAAGGAAAGAACTAAATTAGAACATCCCTCAAAATTGTCATACTGGGGTAGCCATCAGTATCTGCTCTGGGTAAGGGTGAGCTCAGCAGCATGAAAATACATCTGCTAGAAATGGGAAAACATTTCAAACATTTTCAAAAAATTCAATTTCCATTTGTCATCAGAATTTTCCGGCCAGCTCTAACATCTGCTGTGATTTTTATACAGAATGCTGCAGATTGGCAGCTGATGGCTCCTGTTTTGGCATGTCTGTGTCATTCATGATGCAGTCTTTATAGTTTGCATGTAAATTTGAAGGGTCCAAAAAATGCGTTGGATAGACTGAAGATCAACTTCCTGGAATAGTTCATCCCTATTTATGCCCACTGATCTATTTGAACTAGACTGAAAAAGTTTATTTTAAGCTCTAAAAAATCAAATGTAAAAAGGCCTTTCAGCTATTCTGATAAGATTCAGCATTGCACACTGGTTATTACATCTAATTACAGCAGGAGACTGCTGTAGTTAGGGTTGCAAAGCAGTTGCTAGTACAAGCTTCTATTTTCCACACACACGAGATCCAAACACTAACCTTTAGGGCAAATGTCTTCTGTCGTGGGTTTTGATCTGAAGTAGAATTTGCTTGGCAAATTCTCAGCAATCACTTTCTCCCATGTTTGATTAAAGCCAGGTTGAAAATGGTAACTGTATTATTTTTAGATGAGTTTTCAGCAAAAAAGGATGATGTTTGAAACTTGAGACTTGGTACAATATAGCCCTCATTAAGGCCAAGAGTCTTTGCTTGGCTGGAAAATAATTGGGTTTGATTTAATGCAGATATCACCGTCTGAATACTTAGTATTGAGTATGTGCAATAGAAAATGTACTTAGGTCTGAGGGGCACACTTAAAAATAGATGCACTGTGCAGCTAGTTGAGAGTGTACTGGTTCATTCAAACCATTTCTAAGCACTGTTGCCAAAGCCTTCCAGATGAGATCAGGGAAAGTTCAAGCTTGCTTTTACTCTCTTCATGTCATCCTGCAAGCCAAACACTTTTGCTATAGCATTCCCCACAAAAAGAAAAAAAAACCCACTCAAAAGTAATAGACTGATATTCAACCTGAAGCACGATTGAGTATTCACATCATGCACAAAATCAGAGGCCTTGGTCACGCTCAGAGCAGGCTGGAGAGCTGATTTCCCCCTGAGTCAGCTTGCAGTGCATTTTAATTCCTGTACCAGCAGTTAGGTAGAGGGGGAGGCGAGAGAAAGATGAGGCAGGATGGCACAAAGAATTTAGCTGATCCACTGGTTGAGCTTCTAAATTGCACAAGCCATTTACCTCTACATTTGCTTTTACTCCCTTTTCCCCTATTTTAATTTTTTCCTTAAAAACCCAAAGGAAATTAACTGTAAAAAAAAATCTATCATAATGCCATGTTAAGGTTGCAAGATCCAGGTCTCATCAGGTTAGGAGATTCCAAAAGTTAACTCCTATGCAATGCCAATGCAGCCAAGTTCCACCTATTCCCTTATAATATGTAGTACAGGGATCGGCAACCTTTGGCCCGCGGCCTGCCAGGGAAATCCACTGGCGGGCCGGGACGGTTGTTTACCTGCAGCATCCGCAGGTTCAGCCGATCGCCACTCCCACTGGCCGGGGTTCAAAGTTCCACGCCAATGGGGGCTGCAGGAAGTGGCGTGGGCTGAGGAATGTGCTGGCCGCTGCTTCCCACAGCCCCCTTTGGCCTGGAACGGTGAGTGGGAGCTGTGATCGGCCGAACCTGCGGATGCTGCAGGTAAACAAACCGTCCCTGCCCGTCAGTGGCTTTCCCTGTGCCAAAGGTTGCCGTTTCCTGATGTAATATTTCCTATTTATTAAATATAACTCTCAGGCTAGTAACTTTGTTATTAATGTATGCCCTAAAATATAGCAGATGTGCAATGTGGCCACGTTGAAATTGTTTTCGGTAACCTTAACTTTTGAAATGTGCTGACTTTTGAGTGCTCGATCTTACAACCTCACACAGATACAAAAGACATCCCTAGGGACATGAGACCAGAATACCTGGCCAGGCAAACAATAGTGTATGTTGCACTCCTGGCAATTCCAGGATGAATTCTGCTTTTCTGAATTGTACCTGAAGCTCATGATGGGTAATGCAGATCTACTCCACCCTCAAGGCAGGGTTGTTCCTGACTCACACGAGAGATCCTTTAAATTGCATTAACGCTATTTTTATTTTTTGCATTTAATTATAAAGTCACATTATGGATCTTATTGTCTCCTTTCTTGCAATGTCCTGTTTATCTCAGTTTCTTGGTGAAAGTAATAAATATTTCAGGTCCCTAGTATGCCAAGCAGCGTGAATCATTTATAAAGTTTGCTTTCCACTTATGTTTACTTTAATCAGTTGTTCTAATTATATTTGATAATTAGTCGAGAACACCATGGAAATCCCAGGAGAAAGTAAACGCCAACAAAAATTTATCCCAACAGATATCTTGAAAATCATTAATTGTTCTAAATGCTGCATTATGCTGCTAGCTATGAATTTATTAAGGCATGATGCAGAAAACTGTTAACAGCTTGCTAGTTTAAGGACCAAGCTGCTAGCTGAAAAATGTTGATATTGATAACACCATTATAATGAAATAGTGACAATGCTATCAAAAGCCATGAGGCCACTAAGATTTTATTGTTAACATTACATTTCAATGGTTTTCTGTGCAGTAGGTAAAAATGAATTCTGCAATAGATAGAAAAATAACTTGTTTTCGTGTGTGTGTGTTTTTAAAGGAAAGCAATACATATAATGCTTCCGTCAAAATTTAGATTAAAAGGACACAGTTGACTTTAAAAAAGACCATCCTGCAAAGAAACATTTACTCTTTGTGTTTCTCCCAGTTTAGATAATAAAAGCGAATGAGGTCAATCTTACCAGTTTTGTTTATAATCAGTTTCACTCTCCGGGTCTTAGTACTGTGGTGTTTGGGTTGCAAATCCTGTGTACAAATGTTTATTCATTACAAAGTAATTGTTTCTATTGGATTTCATAGAAACATTTTAATTGGTCCAGATTCTGTGAGAGCTTTTTTAAAAAAACTTGATTTTACATCATCTAAAATTTGGAACAAATTGTTGTTGGCAGCATGTCCCTTTAAAGTGTCAATAATGATATATTCATTTTTTCCCCCAACAGAGTTGCATTTAGAAAAAACTGTGCTGGCTGGGCCTCTGTATCAAATATGTCTCCCTAGCTCTTTACTGATAGGCAGTGATGCAAGTAGAATTCATTTCTTATTGGTACTCATGGGAGGGACACAAAGGGGGGGGCACATGACTTCTCCATATGACCCGCCCAGGTGACTCCTCCCCGCCCTACCTCCAGCGCTCTCCCCGTCCCTTCCCCATGATCCACATCCATCTCATGTTACTGTGACTTCTGAACTGCAGGGCTCTCTGGAACCGCAGCAGCAGAAGGAGCAGAATGTGGGGCCACTGGGATCTGGTACAGCAGCCAGCTCCACCAGAGGACAGGACTAAGGGTGATGGGGTTGGGAGCTGTACAATCGTGCTGGAGGAGCTGCCCAACAGCCCCATGTTCTGCTCCTCCCGTGTCTTTCCAGTATGGACAACTGGTTATAAAGATCTTACTGGCATGGCGTACTGAACCAAACCGAACCGCCGTACTTGCACCACTGCTGATAGGCATCTTTGCATGACAGTGTTCCTTGCTTATAAGATTCATATTTTATTGAGACTCAATTCTGCTCTCCTTCCTCAAGCAAAATGCTCAGCAACAGTTATTGCATTAAATCAGGGCCCAGATCACTCCCCTTAGTTCTGTGCACTGAGGGTGTGAGAGATACTGCAATCTCACGCAATATCTTTGGGGACTATATTGTACTCAGTTTATGTATCATAATGCGTCAGCGATTGTATGCAACTCCATGGCAGAGGGTTACCACAGCTCCTCCAGGAACCAGAAAGAATAGGGAGTGATTAAGGTGAATCACTTAGGTTGTAAACACTTCCACAGAGAGTTCCACCCTGTAGGAAACCTGCATATTCTAGTTCAAAGTGGGTTTCCAGAGACCAACACACGAAGAGAGGCTTTTGGCATAAAAAGTCTGTGTTTAAACCAGTGATTCCCAAACTGTGGGGCATGCCCCTTGGGGGGTGTACGGTGGGAAGGAAGCACCCCCAGCCCCACTCCACCCCCAGCCCAGCTCCAGCCCGAGCCCCGCTCTGCCCCCTGTTCAACCGTCAGCAAAGCTCTGCCCTCATTCCCTCTCTGCCCCCAGGCCAGCTCCACCTCTAGCCCCAGCTCCTCCCTCATTCCCAGTTCTACCCCCCTGGATCCTTGTAAGTTCCCTGGAAAGGAGACTACAGCCTGGGACTTTCAGAGGTAAATACGGCCAGGGGAATCCCTGGTATTTCAGCTCCAAAAGAGAGCTGTCAGGGAGCCAACGGAAGGGTCAGTCTTTGGAACACTTGGCGAGATCTGCAAGGAGATCTGTCAGATTTGAGGGGAGCCCAAGACCCTGTTCTGAAGGGAGGCAAGGCAACCCCTCTCCCTGCTGTGATGATGTGAGTGGGATGTCTGTGAGGCGACTATTGAAGAGAGATCCTCAACTAGAGTCTGCTCCAGCAAGTTTTATTGTGGAAGGGGATGATCTGACCCCTAACCAGAGGCTGAGTGTCATATTGTTTTCATTACAGGAGTTGCAGGTGATCAGCACCTGTCAAGATGTGTACCAGTGGCAGGTTGGCCTAAAATACTGTTGAATGATAGGGATGGCAGGTGTTTATTCTGCAGTTGGTTTCATGACCTCACACTTTGCTGCTGTGGAATTGCTTGTGATGTCATAAACAGAGTTTTGTGAATTCATTTGGGGAAGGAACAGTAAACATCTGAATTACATGCAAATGTCCCTAATGACAACATGAAAGGGAGGTAAACCAGGAGAGAATACAGGCTATACCTGTATAAGGGATATGTTTTATTGTCTTCCAGGAGGTGGCAGTTTGTATTTTAAAACTACAATTCAATATCAATTGAAATAAATAAGAGGAACATAAACATTACATTACGTTATATCCTCCCTGGCTTTAACAATGTGACTTCATTTAAAAGTCTGAGTCATTTACCAGTGCAATGCCCTGCTGTGCTTTAAAATGGGCTTCTGATTAACCAGCACCTCCTGTTTCCTTTAGCACTCTGCAGAGGCATACAGATTATCTGCATGACTAATTGGGTGACCTCACTGTCATTCTGAAGCTATTACAAACATCAACAGCAATGGCAACTTATCTCTCTTAAATCCACTTTTTACAATTTGCTGTGTAGCAGGTGATAAATCTCTAGTGATCTCATGGCTGGCACTTTAGTTAGAGATCTCCAGTATTGAACTGCCCCATACTGTCTTCCAGGAATGTGGCTAGATGTAACACCTCTTTGAAAAGGAATATATCACAGGGGAGGATTAATTGAACTCTATCTTCTTCTCATTCTGGAGATATTATTTTGTCAGAGGTTCTTATACTTCACCAGCGGAGCCAAAAATGTTCTTGACATACTGTGAACGGTCAGTTCTTGTAACACGCAATTATTCACAACACCACCTTTAAGTCTAGGATTTATGCGTAGCGGCCTCCAAGCTTCAATCTCTTCCTGATTTGAGTTAATGAACATAGGAGAATATGAGCCATATAAAGTCTTCAGCGTGCTCCAAGTATGGATGCAAAGAAACTTTAGAATAGCACAGAACTGTCATTTTGGGAACCTTGTCATCATAAGAGGTATTAGGCAGAATCTCTTAACTAACTTGTTGAGACTGCACACGTCTAAGCATAAGACCTTGTAATGGGTTTCTTCTTCCTTTTCAAATTTTATTCCGGATGGTCCTCAATTATAGGGTCTCACTTACCCACATTCAGCTCTTTCCTGTTGAATACTTTAAAAGGAAGAAAGGAAGAAGATCTTGGCATTTAGGAAGATTCAGCAATCCCCATGTCTTTAGAGTTGTGAGGGTTCTGAGAAACTGGACTTCAAGAGAGATGTTATTCCGAGCTATCCATCTACTTTCCTCTGACTGTCACCCGTCTTCCACTTGGAAAATATCTTTAATCATTTGAGGTCCTTTATGGCCAGAAGAGGAGGAGAATTTCCCCTTTTGTCTTTCAACGGAACCTCTTTTAAGGCAATAGAGAATTATAGATGAATGCACACAAGTGAAATTGTATTACTGAGAGCAGAACTAGGGTCTCTAGCTGCTTTATTTAATGTTAAGAAATTCAACATCTCAAAATTGTTAGCTTAGCTGAAGAGTAATGGCTTATTTCAGAGGATTGCAAACTTAGCTCTTCTCTCACCACTTGGTCAGTTAGGTATTAGGAGACGTAGATAAAGAGAATGGACTAGTGCCTGTGTGGGGCTCAATGTAACTAAGCTTGATTAAAGTATAACAAGGACTTAAGGGCCTTGTTTGTGAAATAGCATCTTTTATGTTTGATAGGAGTGTGTTTATTTCAGAAGTGGGAAACCGAAGTCCTAATTACAAAGGCAGCTTCTCTCTACAATTAAATCAACCCGCAGTCAATAAAGCCAGGCGCATGGTACAGAAATAATAAACATGAAGACTTGCTCTTTTGTTATGCCAGACCCACAGTGAGACCTAACAAGGTCAGATGTCAGAGTGAATATCAGAGAATACCGTAAGTACCTAACTGAGTTAAAATGTGTCACTTTCTCTTTTCCTCAAAACCACTGAGTGCCTGTTCAGAAACAGAGAGCTTTTAGAAGATTTAAGGGGTTATTATGATGTAATGGAAAATGAAGAAGTTGACAATGGAATGTGCAAGCACTTAATATAATTTTTTAAACAGTCCACAGATATTAACACAAACCCAACATAGACATTACAAAGTGATTTACATTTTATTAGATTTTTGTTTCCTACACTTAAGTAGCAGAGATGTTTAGGTTTAATCATTTTAAATTTAAATATGCATACACACACTCAGTAGATTCCACATGTACATTTACAAAACCAGATTTACTCATCTGCCATTAGGGAAAACACTGCGCACAAAGTTTAGGCAATGGAAAAATGGAATAATCTTTTTTTCATATGAAGAATTCTAAATGAAAATACAAATACCTTTTTAGGAAATAGGTGAAATTAAATCTTTGGGCCAGATCCTGCTTGCACGGAAGTCAACGAGAGCAGGCTAGGACCATTTGGGAGAACTCATCATTCTACAGAAGTCAATGGCAAAACTCGCACTGACTTTAATGGAACCAGAATTCATACTTTATCTTTAAAGTTAGAAATAAATAATACTTGAAATTTAGTAACAGCATCTTTAAACACCGGATACAAATGTAGGAGTTGAGGGGTTATAAGGAAGTGCAATCAGTTCAGAGATCTTACATTCAACTGTGACCTTAAAACTAGAGGTGTGCCTGTAAATTATAAACTATGTGAGTGCAGAGGCTGATGCATACCTGTTATCAGCTATTCATGTTCGTAAGGGCTCATGTCTGTTACCTGTGCATATCCACTGCTAAGAGGCTATGTGCAGTTCCCCTATCTCTGGGGATGTCTTCCCCAAACTGCCCATCACACAGGAGGAACATCCCTGCCGCTACACCCTGGCCTCTTTTATGTGCCAGGCTTGCCCTGAATACCCATATGAGAGGATCGTGGTCCTGCCTTCTCCCTATCCCCTTTGGGGCAGTGTGTGCACTAGGGGAAATAGGGAAGAAGTAGTCCCTGCATTCTGATTTCAGGGACTGCAATCTTTCCCCCCCAAAACAGCCTGAAGTGGGAGTTTTGGTTTTTTTTTACATTAGGCAGTAAAAATCTCAGCCTCTCACATTTACAGGGTGTGAATTTTCATTTATGCCTGGATTTTGGGGTAACAAAAATAGTCTTCTTTTGGGGCACATGCTTTAGTCTTTAGGTTCTTTCCTTACTTCTTGGCTGGTTCATTTTAACTGGAAAGTATCTGGCAGTTCTAGCAATTTATATTATGATTCCCACTTTCATTCAGCGTGGTGTTTTCTTTGATATGTTATGGGAATCTACTAACCAATGGAATGTTTAGATTATATTTGCATATTTCTAAAACAATCATATATCTTTGTGGGGGTTTTTTAGTCAGTGATAAAAACACATATTGGGAAAGAAATAAAAGAATATTCTATGGATTTTAAAGGACCATATTCTGACACCCTTGCTCATGCTGAACAGTAGTGTATTTCATGAGTAGAAACATAGAATCATAGATTATTAGGGTTGGAAGGGACCTCAGGAGATCATCTAGTCCAACCCCGCTCAAAGCAGAACCAATCCCCAAATGGCCCCCTCAAGGATTGAACTCACTATTTGTGGACTAAGCAGTGACTCAGTTGGAGTAAGAACAAAAAAATCTGGCCACAAGTTATTACTCGGGACCAATTCTGCAACATTTACTTGCACTCAATAGGTATTACTCACACAGGTACACTTGCTGAAGTCATTGAGATTATTTACATGAACAAGTGCTACTCTATGAAAGGGCCTTTAGTATTTAAGTCCTGGCACCATATCAATTTTAAATAAAATAGATTGAAACCTGGCCATTAGCCAAGCTGCTCAATATCTACGTGAAATTGAATTCAATGTGTCTGGTGAACTTTTGGTGCCTCCAAAACATGAGAAATCCAATTATCCACTGTCAGAACGGTTAGTTCGCTCTCTCAATACCATATACACGTGGCCTATGGGTAAGACAGTTTGGAATGCTGGAGGAGTTTAGGACATATAGAAGAAGCTAGTTTTCGTGTTTAAAAGAATATATGATTCAGAAAAGATATGCAAGTCTATATTCATCATCTATCACTCAAGTGTCATCCCAAGCATATAAATAGAGCCCTGCACAGATACAAAATTTTTATCGCATCTGATCCACGATAGTCCGTGGCTACAAAGTGGACATCCACAGATCCGCAGGGCTTTAAACTATAAAGAAACCTCTGGTCCAGTGACAGAGCCCATGAAAACAGAAATCTGAGGTGGGCAGGAGACATGCCATAGCAGCGAGAAAGAGGAGTTTCCAGCACAAATTGGCGCACTAAGTGAATCCTGGGGCCTTTTCAAGTGTTCTTCCTGGTTATCTCCCCTCCCCACACTTGTAAGGGAACTAGTTGTTTTGAAATATAAAAGAACAACATCAGAGGCTTCTGACATAACAAGTCAAGTGACACAGCTTGAAGTGATGGCAATGAAAACAAGGACACAATGAATCTCCTCTCTGCCCAAGCTGGGGATGAAAACATTATGGGGCTGATATTTCCATTTAACGTGATTTCCAGCAAAGAGTCCATAAAATCCATTGCTGTAGCTGATCCCATTGTGCATGCTTCAGAAAAAGAAAAAAAAGACTTTTGTACAGCTGTGGGTTTGTTTCTCTTTCATGCTAGGGCAAAGGTGCTGATTGATGATGGACAATTCAGGTAAATAGTTAATCTTCTTGTTAAAAAAAGAACGTAGGTAGTATTACATAGCACTCCAGATCCTCCATGAACACTGAATGAAAACCAGCCAACAAATCCCGACCACACTTGGTGAGATATGGTAAGGGAACATTATCCCTGATCTACTGATGAGGAAATTGAGGCACAGAGAGGCTAAGGGCTAGATTGTGGGTTTATCACTAGCAGAGTGTAAGAGGCAGCACATAGTTTCATTCGCCCAAGAGCAGACCATGGACCAAGTTATAACTCAGACTCACCCTTTGATTCTTGTTTCCCACTTGCTGCAGGGGAGAAGCAACCTGTGCCAGCCCTTTACCTGGTCCATATTATTCCCCCTTCCACGCTGCACCACTGAGACTGGTAGGGCCAAGGTTCTGCACATTTCCTGCCCCTGCCTGCCCACTTCCAGCCAGTCAACCATCCTCTGGAAGCTGCTCCTCCCCTCTGCGTGTGGACAGAATTGGGTGAATAGTCTTCCTCTAAATTACTTGCTCAAGGCCACACAGGAGTTCTTGGCTCCCAGTCCCAGTCTTAATTCATCTGATAGCACTGTCTCCTTAAAAGAAAAGACTAACTCCAGGTAATTATATCACGGTTCTCCAGGTACTGAACACCCCACCTGAATGTTTATGGGTACAAATGGGTTAATCCACTACCTAGGAGCATTTCAGTTGTACTTGCACCTAACCGCGTAGGTTGGGTATTTTAGTCTGGGCATATTTCTACGTAACCCCCATCAGTGACTGTTGCCATTAAGCTGCTTTCGCAATGAGACACGTTTGATAAAAGACAGTGATTTTTGTCAGTGAGTTCAGTGGATCTATTCCTGTTCAAACAAGCCCATTCTTCTCAGCAGCTCTGTAGTGTGTAACCATGGAAACACCACCACACTGCCCATTACAGGCCAAATGCTGCCTTCAATCACACCCATGCAACCGCCTCAAAATGAAGAGGGGAGAGGGGTCCACACAGGGATTTGGCCCTACAACTTCTCTGCAAGGTGGGGTAAGAAGAGAAGAAGGGAGGGTGTGAGGAGCAGCCAGCCCTGCAGCAATTTTTACATCTTGGATAATCACCCAAAGTGCTCAGGGAAACTGTTTAATGTGAATAGATGTTGGTTTCTGTACGATATATGGAAATGTTTTGCTCAGTGTGACAGTCTCTCTTTAAATACCACACTGTGGTGAGTCCTGCTGACATCAGTAACTTTCTTCCAGAATACGTGCTGGGGAAAAACCAATGTCAGACGTGGCACTGTGATTATTATTATTGTTGTTGTTGCATCAGGAGCATGTTTCACATCGAGAGCCCGATCCTGCTTCTGTTGAAAACAATGAGAGTTTTGCGACTGACTTCAAAGGCAGCAGGATTAGACCTGATTGCATCTTCACTGAGAAAATGACCAACTGCCTGTGTTAGTTACCATGTTAGTTAACACATAGTAAGAACACATCCCTATTTTCCCTAGTGAAGATGCACTTTATAGCCTGATTGAAAGAAGCACCTTTTTCTCCCTAGTCTAGGCAAGTCTATTGACTTCATTTGGACTTATGCATGTACTTGGGTGATGTCCTGAACAGGGGTGTTTGCAGCTTTCCTGAACTGGGGATCTAACTCTCTAACTACCTAGGAATCTCTAATGTAGTGTCTGCTATAGGCACCATGTACAAGAATCAATTAATAGAAGCATCCATGTTGTCTGCCCTTCCCTGTTCATTCTGTTCAACACTTAGAAAATCTAAAATGCCTTCTTACCAAAGGGGAACTTGAGAAACCAATAATATTTTAGCTTCAATAGCCATAAAGAGGAAAGGACACAGTCCTAAATCAAACCTGCTTTAAAAAAAATAATCTTCAATTCACTCAAACACCCTGGTGTTTCCCGGACCCAGTCTAAATTCACTCGCAGCCTATGGTCTGATGTCAGCCTAATCCTTAAAGAGTATAAAAATAGGCAGCCTGTTCAGTATCTAATTGACTTTTTAAGCAGAAGTGCTCTTATTCTCTTGCTAAAATATGCTGAAATGGTTCGGAAAGACATTTTGACTGGTTAAATTTCAGTTTTCACACCAATCTGCATGACACTGTTAATTTGGGAGATCAGCTAAAACAGACTCTTTTAAAAATCAAATTGTACCAGAGGCTTCATTAAATGTAGGAGAGAACAACAATTGCCATCTAGCCATTCTTTTAGATAATTTAAATTTCTTCCTTAAATACAGTTCTGAGCCTGGCTTTTGTGTTTGGCGAGCTTGTCTGAATTTATAGCAAATTCATTAGCGGGACCAACATTTCAAAAGCAGGACACATGCAGGAGCATGGCCCCCTCTGTAGCCCCACCCCTGTACCTCTTCTTCCCCAAGCCCCCACGCCTAGTTCCTCCTCTTCTCCTTGAGGCCCCGCCCCTGTCCAGGCCAGAAGCCAGAGCTGGGCCATGGTATGAGCCGCCCAGGGAGAGCAGCCCCCGGACTGTGTCTCCGCCCCCCAAGGGTGTGCCGCCCAGGCCAGGTGGAAGAAGGATCCAGAGCTCCCCACAGAGGCCCAGGCTCCCTGGGCGGCTCCTTACCAGGCTGACTCTGGCTTCCAGGGGGCGGGAGCTTGGGGGAGAAGAGGAGGAGTAGGGGCAGGGCCTTGTGGCAAGTAGGGGCTATGGCCCACCTCAGCCCCCCACTCCCACTGGGAAGAGGCTGGAGCCGCCCCGGAGCCTCAGGCAGGTGTGGAGTGGTGCCGCTGGGAATCCGGGACAAATGGTATCCTAGAGTCATTCAGCCTGGGACTGGGACTTAAACTCTGCCTTTCTGGACTGTCCAGCCCAATTCGGGATGGGTGGGCACCCTACAATTCATATGTTCTTAGTATTGAAAGACTTTTTTTCCACCTAATTTCTGTTAATCTTCACATAAAGCTGTTAAAATACTTCTAATTAAACGGGACCTTTTAAATTCAGCTGACAGCTAACAGAGTAAGGGAGAATTCATCATTGTGTCATGTGCAAAAACCACACTGGATAGAAATTAACAACGCTAATCAGGCTAGGAGATAGAAATACTTTGCACGGACATGCAGCCGGGCCATGGATATAAGTGTCCTGAAGTTTCTCAAATGCAAACGTCTTTTTTTATTCTGAAATATGTCCCATCCCCTCTGTGTCTACAGGACCAGTGATACGTTCTAGCTTAGTATGCAGTAATGTTAATGGAATAATTGATGCAGTACGACTGAAACAGACGATGTGTAAAATGGCAGGCTGCATAATTGTCTGGAGTGAGTTCAAGCATTTCTACAGTGAAAAATAGTCCTGTTTTATAATCCTATCACGTTCACTTGCTGCCGTGTAACAGAGAAATTTCGTTTGGAGATGATCCCAACATTCAGTCAAATTACCCAGGGGATTCCTGAAGGCAAAAGGTTGTTGTTGCACTGTTTCCTTTACCCCCAGTAAGTAACAAGAGAAAAGGGAATCAGATATAGTATTAAAGAGACAGTACACTATGAACTGCATCATTGTATTCAAAAACAAAAAAGACACACTCTGCTGGCTGCAGTTCCAGCACAAGACAATGGCATGAGAGTGTCTGCAAAATATGCTCCTTTTTATTATTCCATCTTTTCTCGCGTCTCTCTTCAGATTACAAAATATTACATGATGGACTGGGGAAGAGGGAGTGGGAGAATTTCCAAAATTATGCATTAAAAATAGGAGATATGTTTCATTTCTTTTTCTTGTTGAAACATGAACGAATTATTACCCCTTATCACTATTCCTAGCTATGTTTTTTAGACTGTTCAGACAATTGGAAGGTCTCTCAAAATTCTGCCCACATGCTATTCAATCAAAATAATCATAATTAGTCACTGTGATCAATGGGAATTTTACTGCTTTCCTTTACAATCTCTGACTTTCATAGCAACTGTACTTGTTAGACAGGTGTAGAGGCTATTATATGAGCTCATATTGTCTGCCAGCTTTGAATGGTTATAATTAACATTTCCCTTTGTGTGTGCCATTTCTGAGCTAGTCGTTTATCTCCTTCCAGAATTATTATTATTGTTGTTGTTTTAAAAAAGCATCTGAATATTTTTCTTCCCCTTGTTTACAGCATGAA
This sequence comes from Mauremys reevesii, assembly GCF_016161935.1. Lineage (NCBI taxonomy): Eukaryota > Metazoa > Chordata > Testudines > Geoemydidae > Mauremys > Mauremys reevesii. The sequence continues at coordinate 85,415,459 of NC_052631.1, read as the reverse complement.
TTCATTAGCTCTCTGCACATAATTCACTCTCAGTCTCTCTCCCACCCCCCACCCCCAACTTCTAGATTGAATGTGTCATTTTCATGATAAACGTACCCTCTTTGCTGGGTGAAGAACACGAGTCTAGCATCTGCACACACAGGACTTCACTCTCATTGCTGGTAACACATGCCAGGGTAGCACTGGGCTGCTTATTCTGAACAGCAAGTTAGTGTGAGACATTAATAAGTCCAGTATTGCACCTTGTTGCTGTTCTTCAAGGGACATATATAGACTTTTTGTAGCTCTTTCTTGCATTGGCAGAAAGTGCTTTTTGTTCCTTATGGATTGGGAGCCAGATTCTGATCACAGTTACTCCGGTATAAATCCAGGGTACAGCCACTGACTTCAGTGGAGTTACTCTGAATTGATATCAGCATAGCTGAGATCAGAATCTAGTCCTACAACTATATTCAGAAAATCACATTACTTCCCACACCTAATCTCTCTAATATCTGGGGACCAACATGGCTATGACAACACTGCATTACACAAACTCCTCCATTTAAGCATCTGACTCATTTAATACCAGTTAAAGACATTGGTCCATTTTGTGGTTTTCTTGTATTACAGAAGCCAGGAAGAAAGCTAGGCTTGCTGCCTGTTTATTATAGACACAGGGCTCACACATAAGCACATACACAAAAAACAGCAAGAAGCTTCTGAAGAACCAAGGATGAAAACAGATGAAACAAAGGGCCAGGTTCTCAGCGAGTGTAAAAGCACCTTTGGTGCAACTCCACTTAAATTTATCCCCGATCTCATTCCTTTGACTTGACTTTACATCCCAATTAAATATATCAACAGCATTTTTGCATCATTTAAATTTTTTGGGGGGTCAAATGCCTCATAGTTTCCATTTGCTTCTTCCTCCTTTCAATTCTGATCATTTTTGACAGGTCGTCCAGCAATGTCAGCCTGTCCTCTGGAAAACCCTTTTATACCCTTACAGAAAAGCAGCACACTTAAACTTTGCTCCTGCATACTAATGAACACCCAGAGTAGACCCTATGGGCCTGCTTTTTCAGAGGCGCAGAGTGTCCGCTGCTCCCATTGACTTCCACAGGATCTACAGAGCCACCTCTGAAAATCAGGCGTGTTAGGAATAAGTAGGCTATTGGAACACAGACATTTCATTGAACTCACTGACACATCACAGACACAGCTTGTAAGATACATTTCTATTGTCTTCTGTGTCACATCCTGTAAAAATATTTTTGAACTAGAAATACACATTTCCATAGGGAATGCAATGGTATTTCACTTCAATTTCTCTGTACTAAGCTGTCTGCCTTTTTATTTTCTTCCCTTTTTTCTTTGCACCACGAGGCTGTAACCATCTGTAACCAGAGAAAAGAAACAAACCACCATCCATAAAACACCAAGTCCTGACAATTAACGTGCTGGTGTAGTCAATACTTGGAACATCAAATCCACTACGATATTAGCACACTAGAATGATTTAACAAGCGTTTTGCTTTTGCTGTGTTGCTCTGGGCTCAAACATGCAGCAGTAATATTTTTAAAAAATGCACCAACGATTTCCCTTTGAAGTCTAGCTAAATATTTTGCCACTGTCCGCCACAGAATATCCATTCCATTCTGTTTTATTTGTGTTTGTTCCAAGGAATCTTTCTTGGATAAAGAGAAAAATAAGCACTGGCAGGTTTGAAGAAGAAAATTAACTTCAGCTAATCAGCGGTAGTTTTCTCTGTAACATTTTAGTCATACTTTAATACCTAGAGCACTATTAAATTTTTATTCAAACTCCTAACTTCTTATTTAAAAATACTTTTGCAGAGAAGCTTGAAAAAAATACCCACAGCAGCATTTTTCTTTAGCTTTCTCTCTTGAAAGAGCTTTAGTGTGATTAGATCTGATTTTGTAGATACGCCATTGTCACCTGTTGTGTTACATTATTATGCACATGGCACATACAGAAGCTGTGGAAGCACTCACACAATGATCATTATATCAGCTTACAGTTTAAAACAGAGAGCAGCATTAGTAAGCACAGTCAAATTTGCAATTGTAATCATTCCTAGGCCTTTAAGGTACAAGTCTACAGGGCAATAAAAGACCCACAGTGTGGCCATGGCTGGCTCAGGTCAGCTGACTTGGGGTTGCAAAGCTATAAAATTGACATTTGGGCATGGACTGGACCCCAGGCTCTGAGACCCTCTCCCCCTCATGGGCTCCAGCCCAAGCCGAAACAGCTATACTGCTATTTGTTTTAACTCCACAGCCTAAGCCCCACAAGCACGAGTCAACTGACTCAGGTGCCGAATCTCAGTGTCACAGGTTTCATACTGCAGTGTAGACATACTAAGGGCAGGTCTTCACTACCCGCCGGATCGGTGGGTACTGATCGATCTATCAGGGATCGATTTATCGCGTCTAGTGTAGACGTGATAAAATCCATCCCCGATCGCTCTGCCATCGACTCCAGAACTCCACCACTGCCGAGAGGTGGAAGTGGAGTCGACAGGGGAGCGGCGGCAGTCGACCCCGCGCCATGAGGACGTGAGGCAAGTCGATCTTAGGCATGGTCTACACTGGGGTGGGGGGAGGTCGATGTACGATATGCAACTTCATCTATGGGAATACCATAGCTGAAGTTGACGTATCTTATTTTGACTTACCTCCCGTCCTCACAGTGTGGGATCAACAGCCACAGCTCCCCTGTTGACTCTGCTACCACTGCTCACTCTGGTGGAGTTCCGGAGCTGACAGGAGCACGTTCAGGGATCGATATATTGCGTCTAGACGAGACGCGATATATAGATCCTGATAAATCGATCACTACCCGCCGTTACGGCGGGTAGTCTGGACGTACCCTAAGATACGTAGACTTCAGCTACACTATTCTCGTAGCTGAAGTTGTGTATCTTAGATAGATCTCCACCCGCAACCCCAGTGTAGACCAGGCCTAAGACTTAATTAAATTAAGTTACCAGAAGTTCACCAAGCACAAGAAAAAATAAAAGGATACTGCCAAAGTTGGTAAGACCAAACTTTGATCTACCTTTTCCCCTTAGATGTCTTTGCAAGGTTTACTTAATTCTTCATTATAGCAGGAGTGAAAAAATCCCCCATATGCATTAAGGCTGGGTGAGCTTTTCCATTCTAATCCCCTGTTTTCAGTTGCTCATCACTTTCTCCCAAAGTCACCCCCCCCTCCGGATATTTTCCAGGTTTGGTCTCTGTTTAAAGATTATTTGTTTTTCAAACTCTGAGCAACAACTAGCAAGCCATTTTATACTATGAGGAGAATGATAAAATATAGAGTCAAATCCTCTGTTGCACCAGTTTACACCAGCAGAGATTTGGCCCATATGCTTTTCCCATGGAAGAAAAGCATTCTATTTCTTCTATTTCTATTAAACTTCTATTTCTGAACAGCTCACCTAACTACAAAATAGGCAGGGAAACAGTCCTCGTGCAGGAAAAGTGCCTTGAAGAATTCCAGTCAATTTTGGTCTGGATTTAACTAAGTTCTGAACATTGAATATCACAGTGTATGCATGTGCAGGATATTTTGCATAGGGCTTTTGCTGAGGGCTGGACTGTGCCTGTCAGGAGCCACAGCATGCCAAAGAGAGCTTTGGAAGCATTTTCCCTCTCAACCGCTTCATGTGTGGAGGAAGCACAACTGCTCCTCTATGAGGGGCAGAATTCTCCCAGTGCATACAGGTTCAAAGCCACAGACTGATGGAGTACCTTACCTCCTCTCACTGCCCCTTTTGGGAGCAGTTCCTGAGAGGTATGATATTGCATTATTTAAGGAATGCTATGTGATGATGTCATTAAATGCTATTTCAGAAGGGGGCAAAAGGCTCAAAATGACATGGATGTTTTTCATCTTGGCTAGTAGAATTAGACCATAGGTTAGCGGGTATCAAGTACATTTTTCAAGCCCTTCCCAGAACAGATATTCTAGTCTATTCTAGATATAAGTATGGGGATCTGGAAAGTACGCTCTTTGGGACAGGACCTTCATAGTTGTCTTTAACATGCCCAACCACACCTCTAGTCGGATAAACTTGAAGCAATGGTATTGTAAGCCTTCCCACACTGCCCCATGAACGTGCCCCATCATTCTGACTTGGAGGAACCACTCTGGGAGAAGGGCTAGTCCATGCTTACTCAATCATTAGCTTCTCCAACACATTTGCCATAGTCCACACTAATGTCCGAATTTAGTTCTTGCTGAATTCAGGAATAGTAAGCATTACAACCAAGGGAAACATTTTTGTAGGATTGGGCCCAAATTTTATGCTATCCATCTTAGGTCGCTGATATAATTGTATGCAAAACAATGGTTAGATACCATGACACTAAATACTTTAAAATTAATAAATAAAATAAATAGATATGTGCAAGTAAGGAATAGGACTAATGCAAAATACTGTGGTGGCTGATGCTTTAAAAGTCTGCATACCAAATAAATAATCCAAATAGTTTAATAAAATATATTATGCGTTTGTATTGTGGTAGCATTTAAAATCTCTCTCTTTTGCTTTAGGCACTGAACAAACAAGAAATATACAATCCAAATACAATGTATATCTTCTTACAGTTGCAATGTAGTATTGCTCTTCCATTGTTTATGCGAGGCAGACCACCCTGATATTTTAAGGTTAATGAATGGTAGCAAATAGGAGCATGAAAATAAAATTAGCAATGCCCAGAGCAACCCACTTTATCAGACTCAACAGTTTATAGGATTAGCAATGGATTCAGTGAAAATCTCAGCTGCGGCTATTATGAATAAGATTTATGCCTATTAGCAGTAACAGTGCAGATTATTCGGGAAGAACGTTCACAATGGTTTAGAACATCTTCTATTTTTCAGCCCTGGTGCTAGGACAGACATTTAAAGCACATATGTCCATTTCTAAGCCTAATTTTTACCCATTCCTGGAAAGATGTCTAATTTCGTGCAAACATTCAGGGCTTTATTTTCTGATGACAATAAAGAAAACTAAAAGATTCCTTCCAATAGACCAGGAGTTCTCAAATTGGGGGTCGGGACCCCTTCAGGGGATCGCGAGGTTATTACATGGGGGATCGTGAGCTGTCAGTCTCCACCCCAAACACCACTTTGCCTCCAGCATTAATAATGGTATTAAATACATAAAGAAGTGTTCTTAATTTATAAGGGGGTCGCACTCAGAGGCTTGCTATGTGAAAGGGGTCACCAGTACAAAAGTTTGAGAGCCACTGACACTAACGTCTTCCAATAGCTACTCACAATCACTTTAAATTCTGGTCAATATTGCCCTCATCAGCTTCCTATGTGTTACATTCCTGATTTCCTTCTATAAGGGCACGAGCCAAAGCCCACTGAAGTCAACGTAAAGACTGTCCATAAATTTCAACGTGCTTTGGATGAGCCCCTTCAGAGATGGAGCTATCGGAAAGAAAGAAGTTGACAGTGATTTATTGGCAGATGTCATTGGAACAGTGGGAAATGTTGGCATGTCTCCACCAAAGGAATGTCATCACTAGCTCATAGCTCCAAGCTCCTGCAAAGCTTCGGTTCCCCAACGGTGCAGGGAAGTCAATATGCACGTTTGTTGGGATCCAGATTAGAAACTACAAATGGATCCTTTTCCCAGATGCTCTCATGTTACTAAACAGTGACAAGGATCAAGCCAGCAGGCCACCCCAGTGTAAGACACCTCCCCTGCATAGCTGACATTATATCCGACCTGTTTTGTTGATAGCACCTTTCGTTACAGTTCTATATGCCCATGTCCTCATAAAACACTAGTTCAGAGGCTTAGAACCCTGCCACCTCTGAACAAGAGCTTATTGGCATCACAAGGGGCTGGAGTGCCATTCTGCAGCAGTCTCAGAGGAAAGGGTGTTTAGTCCAGCCTAATTCCCTACATACACATCTACACACATGGACAGTCTTCCTTTGCCATGACTAATGTAACTGATAATCTCTTCAGTCAGTTTATCCCCAAAGAACGGGTGGTTAATAGAAGTAGTTATTTACAACTGTGACAATCACATTGAAGAAATTTGAGGGCCGGGGGGAGGGTAAGGAGGAGGCAAAAATTATATTCTTAATTAAGATTAACTGAAATTAAATGCTTTTAATTACAATGTATCCAGCCCTTGGCTACTGTACAGATAGTGTTCTGACATTTACACATCATCACAAATCAGATTTGTACTTTGCTGTGGCAAATCTGACTGTAATTATTGGCTGGCTATTCAGTGTCAGAGGATGCTGACTCCGCAAAAGGTTTCCAGTGCAGCAAGCCCCAGTGCTGAAGAATTAGAGATTTAAGTGATTCTAGAAGAAAGGTTCAAAGAGCCATTTGCTCAGACTGTTCTCAGAAAAGCCTCCTCTGCCTTCACAAATGCAAATATCTTCATGGGCCTGCCCCTGCTCCCGCCAAAAGCAATGAGAATTTTGCCATTGATTTCGACAGAAGCACAAAAGGGACCCTCCATCTTTCTACTAAATTTGCCAATGTCCTTCCTCATTCCCCACTTAAGTTATACATGGGGGCGCACTGCATATTTTAAAGCCAAATTTACAGATTAATTTCAAAAGTTTCCTTTGACAGACAGCTCTGTTATCATTCAGAGGATCTCGACATGCAAATTCTACCTGTTAGCAATCAAAAAGAATGAGTGACCAAAGCCGGATAGCAGGTTTATTAGTGATTTTTTTCTGTCTGAAGAACTTTCCCTACTGGTTAGCAGAAATGGGATTTAATACTAATGGCTACGACAGTTTTATGGCCAGACCCCTAAAAGCCTATTGAGAAACATGACTGTATAATCATACAAGGTTTCACTCCCAGTTGGGACTTGTTCAGCTCTGCTGTCTGCATTACATTCCCATATACGGGCTCAGAACAGCAAGGTGCTGAGTAATCACCAAACTCTGATTGAAGTACTATGGCTCACTGCCCTTAAACCTCTGCAGTGTCAGCATCCTGTGACACAGCACATCTAGCCAGCAGTGAGGATTGCGGGTGCTCAGCATGCTCCAGAATTGCTCAGCACCCTGCAGGATTAAGCCCTATCTTACCTTGATTCATCCCTATGCAAGTCCAGTCGGACTGGATGGGTGCAAATCAGGTCAGAATTTGGGCCAGTCTCTCTAAGACCAGGGCTTCTCAAATCCAGGGGATGACTGGTTGTTTCTAGAAGGGAGATTGTTATTTTTTTTTTATATTGGTAGGGACTATGGAGACATAAAAAGCGTTCCCCTGCCAACGTCCCCTGCTCTAAAAGGCTATCGTATAAAATGTTCCTAATTTCTTAGTACCAGGATATGTGTGCTCACAACACCTTGCCCATGTCTGCCCACCCTCACCCCACTGAACACCTTTGTGGCTGTAAGGCTGGTTCAGCAGTTTGTCCGTTCCGCTGAGGCGGCATCAGCTCCTGGTCTGCTCATCTGTCATTTTTCTGACACGAAATTCACTGAGAATGAGAGAGCTGCTGAGTTAAGCAGAATGCACCCAAGAGAGACCTACAGTGGCTGCTGAATCTGCAGAGAGAATAAAAAAGCCCTCCTCTTCACAGTGGGAGAAGCATCAGAGGGCCTTACATACTCCTCATAAGCATAGCCTGAAACATCCAGTAAGAGTGTTCAGTGCTATGCAATGAAGTGTTTTATCCCAAGGCACGTTAGATGACAGCAAGGGTCTCTCGCTCCTTTAAACCAGGAGAATGAAGTTGTAGCCTGCCAGATTGGTTTCTGTGGAGGGTCACACTTACAGTGGTAGCATTCATTGCAATACATATTTCATTATACAAATACATATTTTATTATGCTTTTTGTACTGATCCCAGCTGCGTTTCACTTTTGCAATGATGCGTGTTAAGTGACAATTTTTTAAAAAGTATTATCTGGAATTGTGAAATCCAGCCTAGTATCCTAGGCAGGAGGCACTCCTCCCAGAGACCTGCTGTGGTTCTGTACTGCCTCTGGATTTGATCTCTCATTTTGGGGCTCACAGCCCATGTGTTCTTAATTGCAGCCACACTGATTCCAGACCCCCTGCCTTCCTGACTTCCACTCCAGACATTCCAAACCCCTTATCCATGCAGGTTTAATACAGAGAACATCTAGAGCCAAATCTGATGCACTTCACTTAGAACAGACCTGATCCTGCAAGCCTTCCTCACATGAGCCGCCCCACTGACTACAATAGATTTATTCACTCATTTAAGGAAGGCTTTGCTGTATTGTGCCTACAGTTGGGCAAAGAATAGGAAACTCACCCTCCTGCTGAGGACTAGCACAAGTTCCACATAAGACTTACTTTGAGCTCCTAAATCAAACTTAAGTGGAGTCTAATCCTTGTGTGGGCTGCTGCAGAGGGGTGAATTGCACACTTGGTGAGTAATTATTTAATGAAAAACACAACAACTTTTGCCATTAGTATTATTCCCAATCATTATCTAACCAGATCTAGGGGACTTGGACCCGAAACTCTGATCATTCAGCAAGAAAAATATAGAGCCATAGAATAATAACTGGGTTGTAACCTTTGCACACAGTCCAGATTAATATTAACAGAGTTTTTAAAAAATACGTATATACCCACATTCTTTGAGACCATTTCACATCCTGGAAGAAAGTATGATACAAGGATTAAAAGTATAAGGGATGAATCTGACCACAGGATGGTTCTACCATGAAATCTTCAGAGACCAGAGTTTAAAGCAGCTATTTAAGCTGCTATGATATCAAATTAACTCAGATCAGGGGGTATGCTTGGCTGTCTAGAGAAGTCACTGGTGGTTTTAATGACTCATGTTATGATTTAAAGAGCTGGAAAAGCTCTGGGAAAGTGCCAAAACCATTTTAAAAATTATACTTTACTTATGCGGCTGCAGTTATTTATCAAATGATACATTTCTTTTTCTGCTAAATGTAATATACGAGTTTGTAGCCTCTTTTCCTGGCAAGAGAAATATAAGTACATAGTTGTCATGTTATTTATTTATTTATTGTTTTACAAAAGGCACCCTTAGGCACAACCTAATTAAAAAGGCATCCACATTTGCTGCTTCTGAGGGGCAAAACTTACCTTTCCTCACCCAACCCTCTCCAGGCAAACACAGAAGAAAAGAGATGCTTTGCACAATGCCCAAAAGGTGGACAGATTCGGTCATTGTCGGGCCAGTGGGGGAGTCAGGTTCCAGATTCAAGGGTCATCCATGTAGAATGCCAAATTATGAGATATTGAGACCATTAGTTCAAGAACCCTAGCTGACTTCAGCTGCTACGGTAGCACATGGGGTGAAAGAAGGACTTTTAGAAAGCCAGAACCCAAATCATATGGAGCTTTGCAGAGCAAAGTCAACATCTTGAATCGCCACCCAGAAGCAAAAATGAAGTCAAATAACTGATACAGTATGTTCCCTTCAGCCCACAATACCCGACAGGCAGTATCCACACGGTATTTATTTTAAAATGATTCCCAAGTACAATGCTTGACCATAATGATTCAATTCAGAGCTTACAAAGGGACAGATAAGTGTAGTGAGGTCCAGCTCCAACAGAAGCCGGCAGCCATACAAGCCACCTGGGATTCCAAATCACATACTGTAACCTCTTGAGAAAAGGTTGGCATAAAATCCTTCAGCACTTAGGTCAGCAACCAACCACCATCATCTGAATATTTTTCTGCCATCTTACTCAGCATTGCTGTCTTGTCTGAGTGGGCTTTAGTCAGCTCCCTCTATCCAAGTCTCATTCTTAGCTAGGTGATGGGAAAGCAAATATAGTCATAAGAACATAAGAATGGCCAGACTGGGTCAGACCAAAGGTCCATCTAGCCCAGTATCCTGTCTTCCGACAGTGGCCAATGCCAGGTGCCCCAGAGGGGATGAACAGAACAGGTAATCATCCCGTGATCCATCCCCTGTCGCCCATTCGCCATTGGCAAACAAAGGCTAAGGACACCATCCCTGCCTATCCTAGCTAATAGCCATTGATGGACCCATCCTCCATGAACTTATCTAGAACGGAGTTCCACCAGTTGACTGTGTGTTGTGTGAAAAAAAATCCTCTCTTTTGTTTGTTTTAAACCTGCTGCCTATTAATTTCATTTTGTGGCCCCTAGTTCTTGTGTTACAAGAAGGAGTAAATAACACTTCCTTATTTACTTTCTCCGCATCAGTCATGATTTTATAGACCTCTATCATATGCCTCCTTAGTCGTCTCTTTTCCAAGCTGAAAAGTCCCAGTCTTATTAATCTTTCCTCATATGGAAGCTATTCCATACTCCGAGTCATTTTTGTTGCCCTTTTCTGAACCTTTTCCAATTCCAATATATCTTTTTTGAGATGGGGCAACCACATTTGCATGCAGTATTCAAGATGTGGGCATAACATGGATTTATATAGAGGCAACATGATATTTTCTGTCTTATTATCTATCCCTTTCTTAATGATTCCCAACATTCTGTTTGTTTTTTTGACTGCCGCTGCACATTGAGTGGATGTTTTCAGAAAACTATCCACAATGACTCCAAGATCTCTTTCTTGAGTGGTAACAGCTAATTTAGACCCCATCATTTTATTTAGTCTACCAACTAAGTTTAATTAAATTGAGACAGAGAGCTGCATGTCACCACCTTAATGATGCTAGTGCAGCACAAATCACCTCCCTACCCCGTCACCACAGGCTTATGTATCCACTGAAAAGGAGGACTGACAAAAGTAATCCTTGAGAAGGGCCCATGGGACAAATCCACCAGGAAAGAATGAGAAAGGTAGCCCCAAACCACCCTTTGAATGGATGGAACTACTCAAAAGTGATACCATCCACCCGAGTCCTTACAGGTGAGTTAACACAACCTCATGCGTCTGACGAAGTGGGTATTCACCCACGAAAGCTTATGCTCCAATACACCTGTTTGTCTTTAAGGTGCCACAGGACTCATTGTTGCTTTTTACAGATCCAGACTAACATGGCTACCCCTCTGATACTTGACAACCTCATCATTAGTCAAGAGTATCAAAGGCTGATGGCAAAGCTAAAAGATTCAGCATGCACCTCTGGCTATTGTCCATTGCTAGGAGGATATCATCAATCAGCAAGACTAGGGTATTCACCAAGCCAGATCCAGGCTGTAAAGGACTGAGTAAGTATGTGGATTCCCAATGACACCAGAGCAGTCTTACTAAACAAGCAAAACTGTCAGCCTCGAAAGGTGGCTCCTAAAAAAGGGCTTGTACAATAATAACTTCACTGTGCAAAAAACCAGAAAGACGACTATGATGTTTGCTAGGTATAGAGAAGAGTGCCATGTGCAATACTGGCTCCAATTTAGGTAGTTTTCTTCCATTTTCTATGAAAACAGGATTTTATTCATCCCATTCCCTACAGTTTCACATCTGCAATTGTCAGTGGCAGACAAAATGCAAAAGATGTAGGGAACAGGACCTTCCCCACACATCATGCTGTGATACCACTGTATTGTTCCGTATCATTTTTTCTCTATCTATTTTCATCCTTACTTCTCTCCAGTGATGAATTCTCCTGTAAGCCTGGTGGTGAGACAAACAGCTATTTCAGCTGTTCACACCTTCTGACTGGTTTTCTGAGAGTGAGTCTCTGGGGATAATATAAGATTAATTTACCATCCCCTTCCCCAAAGCCTGGACTTGGCATATGAAGTTAGAATTAGGGCTGTCAAATGATTTTAAAAAATAATCGCAATTAATTGCAGTTTTAATCGCACAGTTAAACAATCATAGAATACCAATTTAAATTCAGCATGGAAGCATGTCCTCTGAATGGTGGTCAAAGCATGAAGGGACATATAAATGTTTAGCATATCTGGCATGTAACTATCTTGCAAAGCCGGCTATAATAGTACCATACAAATGCCTGTTCTCACTTTCAGGTGACGTAAATATGAAGCAAGCAACATTATCTCCTGTAAATGTAAACAAATTTGTTTGTCTTAGCAATTGGCTGAACAAGAAGTAGGACTGAGTGGACTTGTAGGCTCTACAAATTACGTGAGAAAATAATTTTACATTTGTAAGTTGTACTTTAACGATAAAGAGATTGCACTACAGTACTTGTATGAGGTGAATTGAAAAAATACCATTTCTTCTGTTTATCTTTTTTACAGTGCAAATATTTGTAATAAAAATAATATAAAGTGAGCACTGTACACTTTGTATTCTGTGTTGTAACTGAAATCAATATATCTGAAAATTAGAAAAACATCCACAATATTTATAATAAATTTAAATTGGTATTCTATTATTGTTTAACAGTGCAATTAAAACTTCAATTAATTGAGCCTAATTTTTAAAATCTAGTTAATTTGTTTTGCTTTAGTTGCTTGAGTTAACTGTGATTAAGTGACAGCCCTAGTTAGAATGCATGCTTTGCCTATGAAGTTTCTTTTGAATGGAAGTTAAGCGCACACACCATAGCAGGGAAGCACATTTCAGCACTACTGTTATGAATTTCATTTAATAGATAACAAAGAATACAAATATGTTCTTGTTTAGGGAAAGATCTGACAAATTATTTGAAAACTGCTTATATGACTTAGCAAAATCTTCTTGCAAATGGACCCATTTTCCAGCTTGCAATGAAATTTGGATTCTGAGAACTTTTCTGTTTTACCAAGATTTTATTCCACAGGCACAGGCTCTGCTCTCCTCTGCCAGCAAAGCTTCACTAGGCTGCTCGTTAATTGCTTCTGTACCTTGTCTGGACAGTGATGGGAAGGACTCCAGATTGAGCAAAACAGTCCCTAATTTTGAGTTTAAATCCATCAACTTCGCACCTGTGATTATTGCAGTTGAGCCCAATTTGACACCAATATTATTTTGATACAAGTTTGCCATGTGCCAGTTTAATTACAAAGATTTTATCTCTGCACTGCTGCCTTCCAGATGCACTAAAAATCCCTCCTGCAGTCCTCAAGAAAATGGCATGGTCTCTTTTCCACTGCTTTCCTTTTATCCTGTTACTACAGGCAAATGCACTCACTTGCTAAAAATCAGGCTTGTTTGCAGCATACAAAAATCCATCACTTCTCTGCTTACAAGTGAAAACAAATCAATGAAAAAGCATAAATTATCCCAGGCCCGTGGCAATGGTAACCTGAATACTTAAATGTCTGTCTTCTTTGTTATTCCAAGGGAAAAGAGAGCAGAGGAGTCAATATACTAGCTGCCCCATGGATCAATTTTTTATCGACTTACACATTTGAACAGTGCTGCTGAGGTCAATGGGCCAAATTCTACTCTTAGTTCCTCCAGTGTATTATAGTCAATGGAGATATTTTGTATAAATACTAGTGTAAGAAAGAACAGAATCTGCATCACTGCTATTATTTGGGTAAGTAAGGCAAACACTGTTTAGCTTCCTGGGGTGTTTTTATGAACCACTAAGGTGCAAAACATATTTTTACTATTATTTATACTGTCATAGCACCTATTGCCCTATCCCCATTATCGTAGGCACTGCACCTACACATTAAAAGACAGTCCCCTGCCCCAAAGAGCTTTCTTTCTATATTCAGTGAATAAACACCCTCCGGTGTGGCTACATGGTATAGTGGATTAAGTGCTCTGGTTTTATTCAAGCAAGTTGGTGCATACTATATCACAAAACCATCATTTCAGATCACACTACAGACAGCCCTCCTGCAGTAGAAATGAGCAAGCCAATTGGAGCAACATAAAAACCTACCCAAACCTCAAACCAAACCTCAATGGATCCTTTTAAAAAGGATCCAGTGGGTTCAGATACATTTATTTCTCTGTTGCTTTTGCACACTTTGTGCACTATGTGGTTCCCTCCAGAAGGGGGAGGGCTGAAAAACGATGATCAGGACACTGTTGCCCTTATCAGAAGCAAGCCACATACAGTGATAGCAGGTACAGAGCTACTCTGGTAAGAGTTGCAGCCCAACTCTACAGATGCAAGAGGTTCAGATGAGTTGGTTAGATTTGGGTGTTTATCTGAAACAAGCAGTTGAACCTTTTGAGATTTACCTGGTTGACCCTCCCACCTTGCAGGGGTCTCAGAGCCCAGGCTCCAGCCTGACCCCGAATGTCTACACTGCAGTTAAACAGCCCTTAGCCTCAGGGCCGCCCAGATGATTCTGGAGGCCTGGGGTCTTCGGCGGCGGGGGGCCCTTCCGTTCCGGGACCCGCCGCCGAAGTGCCCCAAAGACCCGCAGCGGGCCCCCCCGCCGCTGAATTACCGCCGAAGCAGGACCCGCCACCGAAGTTCAGCTCGGTCTTCGGCGGTAATTCGGCGGCGGGGGGCCCCACCGCGGGTCTTCGGGGCACTTAGGCGTCGGGTCCCTGAACAGAAGGGCCTCCCACCGCCGAATTACCTCCGAAGACCGAGCTGAACTTCGGCGGCGGGTCCTGCTTCGGCGGTAATTCGCCAGTGGGGGGTCCTTCCGCCCCGGAGCGGAAGGACCCCCCGCCGGTGAAGACCGGGAGCGGAAGAAGCTCCTGGGCCCGGCCCCGCAAGAGTTTTCCAGGCCCCCCGGAGCAAGTGAAGGGCCCCGAAAAACTCTCGTGGGGGCCCCTGTGGGGCCCGGGACCTGGGGCAAATTGCCCCTCTTGCCCCCCCCTCTGGGCGGCCCTGCTTAGCCTGAGCCCGAGTCAGATGGTATGGGCCAGCTGCAGCTGTCTAACTGCAGTGTAGACACACCCACAGAGACAATGTAAGATCTTTTCAGCCACTCCCCCTCCTTCTTGCTGATATAGCAGGGTGAAGGGGGGGGGGTGACTGGGAAGTATCTGTGCCACACCATACCTTGGCTTTGGTTTCACCCACTTGAGGTCATTTGCAGCTAGGGTGAGCTAGCACAGCCCCCATGTTGCTCTAACTCAGCACAAGACGACTGGCCCTGCAGAGAGGCTGTACAAGGATCAGGAGTGACACAAAGGCAGATGTTAAGCCACTACTGCACCCTCTCCACCTACCTGCTCTCTGTGCACATCTGAATCCGTCCCGTTCCCCCCCCACCCCACCAAGATGTGCAGCAATTTGAACAGATAACAACAGTCCATCTCAGACACATGTGAATGGCACAAACACAGAATGGAAACAAGATCACTAGGAACACAGGTTCCTTGTAAAGCAAACACAGGGAGAAGCTATTTGCAGGAGCGCCTCTCCTTTCTGTTAACAAATTCAGCTCATTTGCCCCCAGCCCGAGCAGCTCTACTTTTCCACTGTGCTGAAGCGAGTGCCTAAACAAAGGATTTGCTGGTAGCTTGGTTACATCATCAGTGTTGCTCTGGCAGGCTTTTGAAGGCAACGTGTGATTAACATATCAAGAGAGGTGATGAATAGTTCGAGCCCTCAGCTTGTCTAGAACTAAGCTACCGTTCTGTTAAGGAAAGTGCTATACAAGGATACAGTTACTTAGACATTATTCTGCACAGATGTTTGGGTCCATCAGGCTAGATTTATGTCCACTTTCATATTTCTTCTCCTTTGCAGCTTTGACATGGACAAACACATGAAGGCCTCTTACTCTGAGCCCCCTCAAATGCTAGGTTGTGATATTTGGCAGTAAAAGAACAGCAGCACTGTTCTACAAGGCAGTAATCAGGTGCCTAAGTGGATAAAATACCAGATTTATCCTAACAAGGAGAATGGATAATTGTTGAGACAAACAGAATAATGCTGTTATCAGTGTCATGCTAAAAGCCCTCAAAACAATGTTTCAAAATATATTTTAACGGTAAACACTTGGGCTGTGTAGACAAGTAGCAGAGCAGAGGCGGGGGAGATGGGTCTGAAGAGGGGAGGATAAGAACAGTGCTATGGCAGTGAAAAGAACATGTTTAGGGCAAGATCATTTGGTATAAATCAGGGAAGCTGCACTGGCTTCTGTGTGGCACTACCCAGACTTATACAAGTTGAGGGTCTGGCCCTTAGGCTGAAAATTGCCTCTGCAAAAATGGCATTATGGACTTTCTTGCTCATTGTGTCTCAATGATTCCACATCAAACATGCTCCACTGACAAAAAGATGTTATTTTTCTAAATGGCAGTCCTGAAAACTTAGCCTGGGATCTGAGGGTCAAGCTGGGTTCTTTTTGGCTTCCATACTAGCACCACTAATAAAGTTTCTGCAACTTAAGTTACACCTGTGGAATTTATTTTCTTCTAATCTTGCCCTCCATGTCACTTCAGCAACCCCACTGGCTTCAAAGGAATGGCACAGGTATAACTGACTGGCCCTGTAACTGGAACTTAGGGCAGGTCTGCACTACAGCCGGGACTGATGCTCTGAGATCGATCCATCGTCGGTCGATTTAGAGGATCTAGTAAAGACCTGCCAAATCGGCTGCAGATCGCTCTCCAGTCAACCCCTGTACTGTAGCCCCGATGACAAGAGTAAGGTAAGTCGACGAGAGATTTTCTCTCGTTGACCCACCATGGTGTAGACCCCGTGGTAACTGGACCTAAGGTACGTCGACAGTGGAGTTGCATAGCGTAGTTCGATTTACCGCGGTAGTGTAGACATAGCCTCAGTAAGCAATTCTCTTGCTGATGCACAAGAAGCTTCTTCTCCTAACTACAGGGCTAACAGGAGCAAAACAGAATTACAATTTAGGGCTTGATCCTCAGCTGATGTAAATCCAATGTATGGTAATTTTACACTAGCTAAGGATGTAGCCTAACATGAGGTGGACTCAGACTAGCCCTTCAGGTGGCACAAAAGAAATTCTCTCATTATTTTCCCCTGAGAGAGAAAAAGGGAGAAGCACAGAACTACACCTGACGGATGCTTGTTATGCCACTTAGTGCACTTCTTGAAGCTGCTCAGAGGCTATTGTGATAGGTATATTATAAGAACCAAAACAGGGTCCAATCAGGGCCGTGCACAATCCCAGTCACAGTATTCCTGGTGTGTAAAGACCAAAGGAATCTAGCCAAGCTGTGGGGGCTGCTGACAGCATTGGTAAAGGAGACAAGGTGGCATGAGGACAAGGCCAGGACCTCCCATGCCCCTCCACACTAGCTGACTGGCTGGTGTGGAAGTAGCTGACTCAGTATATGCTGCCCCGGTGATTCTGGAGGCACTGCCTCCTGGAGACAGTTATACACAATCCCTCACCCCACACCCCACCCCAACAAGGACTGTGGCCGAACGTTGACTTCAGTGGAGCTAGCCCACGTTTCCCTCACGGTTCCTCCCTTCTGTTACAGATAACCCCTTAGACTATTCCCAGGGAAATAATTTTAAACTACATTCTTTTAATTGTTCATGCTGCTTGTTTGTCTTCTGCATTTCTTTCAGAGTGAGCAGTGAGACTAGACGAGCCAACAGACATGGGAAGATGCTGCAAGCATCTCTGACATTCACACACACACACACACACAACACTGACGAATCCAGTGAGACAGTATCTGCAACTCGCCCTTATGTTTACCTTTCACAGACATTTGGATCCGATCCTTGGATGGGCAAGGGGCCTATGTGTGTTATTCATTCCTCTCTGCTGCAAGCTTTCCCAGAGCGGGCCACATCTTTGTAACCTCCAGCCTACATAATTGCAATGCACTCTACACAGAAGCTTCTGCTATCGCGCAATGAGGAAACTGGCCTCCTGAACAGAGCAGCCGCTCTGACTATGGAGGTGGAAATGTTCCATGTATAGGTCCCAGACCTCTGGTGGCTTGTCAGGGCTTCAGTTTGGAGAGATTCAGAGAGCAATACAAGACTGCTCTGTCTGGCCAGGCCTCTACTAAGCCATGGGCCTCCGCACGGCAGCCATGTACATGGATATTTTAATTGTCGTAGATGTCTTTCTAATGCTGGCATGACACCCTGGAGCTGAGGCAATAGGTGTCACTTATAAATCATTAAATATATCAGCAAATACTGGTTTAACATGAGGGCATGTAAAGACAGACAGTGCACAATAAACCAGAAGAGCATGAAGAAGTGAGGGATTGGGTGAGATGAATATTGCTCCTCATTTCCCTCGGTGACAGGGTGCTGGGCCGGGAGTGCTTAATCAGCCCCCTGCCATGCCAGCCCCAATTAAGGGGAATGGATTGGGGCTGGCTGAATAGACCTGTACCTGCCTGGCAACTAGAAACAGCTGCCAGCCTAATTAGCCAGGGGCTATAAATGCTGGGAGGAAGGAAGCGGGGATGGGGGAAGAGAAAGGCCAGAGGCTGCCAGGACTTACAGGCTTGAGGCCCTGGGAAGAAGGCAAAGGAGCTGGAGCCAGAGACAGCAGCAGCAGACGGAACTGAGGCTGAGGAGAAGTGGCCCAGGGAATAGAGACAGTGAGCTGGAAGGAAGAGGGAGCAGGAAGCTGCTGTTTGCAGGGTCCCTGGGATGTGGACCAGAGTAGTGGGCAGGCCTGGGCCCCTCCCCCACCACTAGCCGCTGAAGGAGCGGCCCGGCTGTGGACTTCCAAGCTGCTGCAAGAAGTGGCTGGTGGACTCTTGTTGGAGGAGTCCCCCGGAATGGGGGGGGGGAAACCGGATGGTGACACAGCCGTAGGGCTGTGCCACCAAGCAGATGCCGGGAGAAAGGAGCCATAACAGGTCTGCAGGAGGAGGTGAGGATGAGAGAGCCACCACCACCCAAGGACAACAAGGAGTCCAGTGGCACCTTAAAGACTAACAGATTTATTTGGGCATAAGCTTTCGTGGGTAAAAAACCTCACTTCTTCAAGGGCGCACCTGCTGGGACTGAGCTAATTCCTGAAACGCCCAGCAGGAGGCGCTAGTGTGGTGAGTGACCCCGTGACCTCCCCCTCCCACACACAGCCCTAACCCCAGAACTCTGGTCTGCAAAGCAGCTTTGAAGTGAGCTGTTGGAGCTCCTGGTCGCTCAGTGTTCCTGACACATTCCACTGAAAGTGTTGTGTGAAGCAGGCGCTGGGGGTCGGGAGCTTTCAGTTTGAGGTTTCATGTGATTTTTTTCCTCATCATTTTTAGAATCGAACATTTTCCTTTTTAAAGTGAGTAGCCGATAATTAGTAAAAGTAAATATCAGAAAGGGGAAAAAAAAGTTTTTCTTATTCACCATGAGCACTTCTACTGCCTTTCCCATGAGTGCTGCTGCAGTGCACTGGGACATAAAATCATAATTTTATTAGTCTCAATAAGTGACAGGATACAATTATCAAAATCATTAGACTAACCATTCAAGGGAATGCATAAATAAGGCATCAGATAATCAAGTTGGTCATTTTTTGTTTGTTTCCCTCTCTGCAAATGTCTCAGAGGTTCCTTGATGTAATAAATTAACCACATTCAGGACCACGAACAGCTCTTCTGGGACAGAACCATTTTCTGATTGGCTGGACATAAGGAACTTGTCTCTCTCTCCACAGCGTGAGATTAATAAAACTAAAAGCAGCTCATGGGGACAATGTGCATTTCCACAACCAAGCAATAATCCTCTGCAAAACTCCATCTCTCACTAAATCAGTCGCCACTGATTCTTAAATTACAGTTTGCCAAAAGGGAGCTTTTCCAGTCCTCACTCTGCCGGCCACAGCAGGATGCTGGGATTATTCCGAATGAAAAGCCACAAATGTTTAACCAGTCAAGGTCTATGATCAAATCTGGTTTTAAACAGCACAAGTTTAATGCTTTGAGAGTCTAAATAGTTCCCCCACCGAGCTGGCTTGGAGTGGGATTGAAATCAAGGCTCTGTTTATGCAAATTCTTTTGTATAATAGGAGGATTTGACTCAATGCACTAGGATTTTGGATCCAAATATTCAAAGGATGGCACATGTAGAATGAACTCTGGAGGAAAAAAATAGAAGTCTAACTTTGTTAAAGAGCCTCGTTCGCACGCTGCTGAGAAGTAACACCGAGCTGAAGTGTCTAGTAGCAACAGGGCGAGCAAAGAGCAGCCAAGAAGGCTTGGAAATACAACAAGAAATGGGGGCATGGAATAAAGAGTTTCTGTGGTGAGAAATAAACTGAAACAAAAGGCTCTGGCAATGGAAATAGTGAGGCGCATGCATTTAACATCCCTTCCAAATAGCCAGCTAACCACAGTTGCTAGTAAAGCAGTGCACACACTGCGTTCAGATTTAGGGGTAAGTCCGCAGCCAAGCTAAGGGCCAACATCCTTGTTTGTGGGCACAGTTTCCTACTGCAAGAGAAAAAGACAACTGCAAATGGATTGTGCGCGCAAATCTTAGTAATTATATGTCAAATTGCTTGATTTGCACCTATAATTGTCCCCACAAGTAGGAGCCTGGGCTGTGAAAATATGGCCCTTAAAGTTTGAAGAGCACACACTATACATGATGGCACAGCACCTTTCAACTATGCAAAGCCCTGCCACAATCCTACTGCATGCGCTTATTCACAGGGGTTTATAACTCATCATCATTAGTGATTCAGGTCTTAACTAGTTATAACCATTTATTATGGTCTTGGCCTCTTTTCTTGGGTGCAGCCTTCTGCCCTTATCCCACTGGAAAAGAATGGGACATCCGAGTAAGATGCTATGTACACTTTTCAAATAGCAAAAGTCCGATTTTGTGCAATCAGAGTGTGATGGTCACCCTACATGGGCCTGATCCAAAACCCATTGAAGTCAATACAAGGCTGAATGAGGCCCTGAAGATTCTACATGTAAATACCACCCAGAGTTGGGATATTAAAGAATAACTGAGTGGAAGATGATGAGTTCAAGGGGCTAACCAACTCCATTATGTGTAACATTTCAAGAAAGAGGATTGCTATCTTCTTCTGAGTTAATAGAATAATGTAAAGTTCCTGTTTTTATTTAGAATGGGACTGCAGCACCGTTTGATTGACTTTTTTGCATATATAAAAGCTGTACATGCCTAGCTAACAATAGGAGTTAGCAAATTTCAAGTTTCAGGGCATAATGTAGGTTGCTACAGGGGTCAGGAGTGAATTTCTTCTCTCTCTTGTATATAGCATTGCATAATTCAATTGCATTATTGAAGAGGTGTCTACCACTGAAGTAACAGGGAATGGCCAATGCCAGAGGCAAAAAGAGGGGCTTGATGAACTAATGGTCTCATCTGGTTTGGCAGATCCATTGACACTGTGGTGTGTAATCGCCTCACCCTAATAAGAGTGACATCTTTCAATCCTCCATACAACCAGGAGGCTAGAGCTACAGAATCACTGAGAGTTTATACACAGGGATTTTTCTCAATATGGGATACACTTGTCAAACTGTCTAAAATTGTTTATTAGGAGTTTATTCTCCCTCCTTCCCCCGGTTGTGCAAAGAAGTTAACCGTAAAATTCCAATTAGGGCAAGGAGATTAGGCTGTTATATTTACATAGGATTTGCCACAGAGGATCAGTTCATTGGTCCATCCAGGCCAATACCCTGTCTCAGCAAGTAACTAAAATCTGTTGTTTCAGAAGAAGAAAGTCCTTCTCTCACAAATAACTCACATAGGTCTCTGTGCAATGCTGCTCAGAGCGGTAAATTCCTTCCAGATCCCATCTGTAACCAGTATATGTCCTGAATCATAAACTATAGGATTATTCTTATCATTAGTTTCTCTGCATGAAGATGTAGTTACTGAAAGAAAAAAGTTAACATTAGATTTGGGAGTAACATAAGAAATCTGTGCATGTACTGAGAACAGAAAATAGCCTAGAAAAAGCAGCCCAGGGACAATGGTGACTGGGGGCGTTTGGCTGGGGCCAGGCCAGGGCCGGGGGGCCAGGCCAGAGGGACCGGGGCCGGAGCGAGCCGCTCGGCTGAGGCCGGACTGGGCCACGCTGCACCTTCCTGGAGTCATCCTCGTGCCCCCACCCCCGCCCTGCCCCAGCTTACCTGCCCCCCAGGGGAGGGGGAGGAGAAGGGGGCAGAGTGTTCAGGGGAGGAGAGGGAAGTGAGTTGGGGCCGGGGGCAGGGTGGACAGCTGCAGGGCCCTCTTAGGCGCGGGGCCCGATTCAGAGGAATCGGTGGAATCGGCCTAAAGCCAGCCCTGATGGTGAGGAATGTGGGATAAGTGCCTAGACAGCTTAGAAAGAAATGATCTGCCAATCAGAAAGGAGAATCTAGCTCCAATACATGTCCTGGAAATAAAGCCCTGGAGTTTTGCTAACTTAACATCATAAAGGTTTTCTTGTAGGAAGGAAAAAAAAGTCCATTCTGTATGAATTCTCATTAATGATTTGGATAACGGAGTGGAGAGTATGCTGATAAAATTTGCTGAAGACACCAAGCTGTGGGAGCACTTTTGGAGGACAGGATTAGAATTCAAAATGACCTTGCTAAATAGAGAATTGGTCTGAAACCAACAAGGTGAAATTCAATAAAGACAAATGCAAAGTACTACACGTGGGAAGGAAAAACATCAAATGCACAAACACAAAATGAGGAATAACTGGCTGGGCAGTAGTACTGCAGATGCAGTTGTAAAAAAAGCTAATATTCTGGGGTGTATGAACAGGAGTGTCATATGTGAGAAATGGACAGTAATTGTTCCACTCCAATTGGCCCTGGTGAGGCCTCAGCTGGAGTACTGTGTCCACTTTTGGGTGCCACACTTTCAGAGAGATGTGGACAAATTGGAGAGAATCCTTAGGAGAGCAACAAAAATGATGGAATGTTTAGAAAACCTGACCAGAGAACAGATAAGAAACAGAAATAGAAATCAGCCCTTTTTATTTTGTCCCTACAGCTCTCTAGCTAGCCAAACATGCCACGGCTGTCCCCACACAATCACTTCCAAGGCTTAGGAAGAGAGAGGTGTTGTTTAAGAAGCCAGAAATAGTATCCGCTGGCGTTCTCATTTCTATTAAAAGTTGACTTTGATTTGGCTCCCTGTGATTAGCAGAAACAAGAGAAAGACAAATAATAATTCTGCACAGCTGTTTGGAACTGACAGACCTGACCTCCCCAGCTGAGAGCTCTTTGTGCTGTGGAGGCTGTCACCTAGCAACCAGCCTTTGCAGCTGCCAGGCTACAAAAAAAGTGAAAGCATGACTTATGGAAAGGAAGCACATGTGAAGAGGATAAGGTGGGAACTGAATCAATCTCAGCTTTGTCTTGTGGCCTAAATACCGTACAGGATGCAGGAAGAGATTATCATCAGTGGATCCCACTGAGGGTCAATCTCAAAAACACTCATGTGGTTATTCAAATCAGCTATTCCATAGGTGACTTTTGGAGGGGAAGATAGAAAGGTAAATAGATGATGTTATGAAGCTTTCCTAGACCTAATACTCTGCTTTAAAATCCATTGAGGAATGGTGCAAACAAACGTGAATACTGAAGTCACACAGTCTGACATTCCAGTACTATACATACACATTATATCCACATTACCAGTGGGTGAATTGAGGCAATGAGAAGCTAAAAACCAAATTTTCCACTGTAGGTGCATAAAATTAGACACATAAATAAGCAGGCTGATTTCAGCTTATGTAGGTGCTTAGAAATAGAATTAAGTGCCCAACATTAGGCACCTAAGTTTGAAATTTTTTATTTAATTGCCTTACTCAAGGTCACACATTGAGTCATAAGCTGACTCTGGAGTTGATCCCAGGAGTCTTAAGTCCTTGTCTGCTGCTCTGATCTCTGGAATAAACCACCTCCCTTATATCAAATATAAAACCTTTGCTATAGCAACTTTTCCTCTTTTCAGGTTTTTGAAAAATCAAGAAGATTCTGGGGTCAGATGTCTATTATTGCTTAGTTCAGATAAAAGATTCTGTATATCTCCAGTATTAACATTAGCAGATCCTTAGTATAATTTCACTTTGTTCTACTGCAACTCAGTTTTCATTGCTCCTTTTGAGTCGGATTAAACACTTGACACTGGCAACTGGAAGGAGCCCAGATCTTTAACATCAGAAACTGCTGAGATTTTTCTCAGCATCTGCTTTCCAGAAAGAAAAGAATTCTGGAGAAGTGGTGCCATGTGTAGGTGGTTATATATGATTAGCTACCAAGTCATATCCAATGTGACGCGTATAAGTAACACCAGGTGGATAAAAATTCAAGGAAAGGAGGAAATGGCTTTTAAAAAAATGGTTTTCCATTTTAAATAGCAAAATGTGCCAAGCTTTAGAAGATTTCAATCACTTCCGAGTTAAAAATAACATTTTCCTAAATCTTCACTGAGGTAGTTACACAAATTCAGGCATAATCAGTCATCCCTATGGTTTGCATGTTGATCCTGAAATATACATGTCAATTGTAAACCCCAATCACTGCAGTTGTCAAAAAAGTAGAAAATCCACAGTGCTATTCATTCTGAAAGTAATACATAGTATTAAAATTCAGTAGCAGCAGAAGAGATGTTTCCACTTGCAGCCAGTATTAAAAGATGTAGGCTCTTGTTTCTAATCCTCTATGAAGGGCTTTCAAGTATGCAAGAATAATATTCTTGGTTCCTAATTTTGACTATCAAATTCAAGTCTTTGATACACTTAATTTACATGTAATCCTGCAGTCTGCCAGCAGTTGATAAGGTTCCTGATATGTGTAAATTCAGTGGAGAGAAGTTTAGTTATTTCAGACATCTTATTGCCTTTTGGAGAGCTCAGCTATATGAAAGAAGGCTGCTCAGGCTGAAGATTTCAAGCAAGCCTTCAGATTTCCTAGTTTGGAATATATATTTGTCCCTGCACTATTTTATCTCCCACATTTAAGATTCTTGAAGAGTTGAAAAACCACACCCCAGATTAGTTGCTATCTCAGTTATTAATGTGCCTCATGGTCTCCTAGAAATACTGGATGTTGTGGAAGAAGGAAAAGGATGTAATTTTATCTCCAGGCTTCATGTATGTGATGCTGTAGCTGTGAAAAATGAATAAAACTCAGATAATGCAAAGAGGTAGCTGAGACTCACACCCTGGTTAAGAGAAGACACACATTAACAGTGGTGATGTATGTTCCTTTCGAGAAGAATGGGTAGGTAAAATTAAGGGTAGGATTTTCCAAAACATTAGTTTTGCAGCATTAGTTTAGCAGCCCTCTACCAAAGCCAGTGGTAAATCTCCCTTAAAATAAATGGGGAGCATAGTTAGGCCAACATTGATCATTTACTCTCATTCACCAAAAAAAAAAAAAAAAGATCATAATATCTTCCTAACCAGTTGCTCCTTCCTACACACCCAGTCCTAATAAGGAGAACATCCCTTGCCACCATCAACTCTCCCACCAGAAATGGTCAGCCAGGCTAGGCAACTCATATGAAACCCTGGACTTTAAAGCTAATCACGTCTGCAGATAGGCAAAAGTGGAAGCTGAGCTGCAGTCCCCAGCCTACAGATTGAATGTCATATAAGCAGCACACAGCAGATGGTGAGGGCAGGGGAGAGCAATGAAGGATACTCAAATCCTGCTCTCCCCTGGTGCCCTGCAGGCAGACTGGCTGCATAATTATTTCTGTGGACCTAGTACAGTTTATTGTATTCATTGTCCTTCAGACAATGGATCACAGACCTGGAGGTTTGGAAAGGCTCTGACCTCTCATGCCAATCCAGCTGCTGCAAACAAGCACTCAGTCACACTGCTAAAATTATGCTTCGGAAGGTTTTGATAACCGTGTGCGCACATTCACCTGTTTTCCAAAATCCAATTTGTGTTCACTTTAAATTAATTTCCCCTTTCAAATAAATCAATAGCAACAAGGTCACAATTTAGACCAACTGCTTCCAAGATGTCCATAAATAGAAGTATTTTCTAAGTTAGAAAAAATGGATGTATATTTCAAGGTGGTTTTTTTGCAATTTTATATTTTTTTAAAAATGACTAAGATAGTTACAATTCAGTGGCAATAAGATTTGCATCTATCTCAGTAAGGAACAAATATGTTTCCAGAATGAACAGATAAGGTCATTGGTATCACCCCCTCTGTTTTAGAGGGTTTTAAATTGGAAAACTGACATGATCTTAGGACCCTTAGCATCAGGCATGATGTTACATAAGGCCCATATGCCCAGCAGTTCAAGACATATTTGGTTGCAGACTCATGGAGGATAGGGTGTCTCTCTTTTCCTTGAGTAATTCACGCTCTGGTCGCTATCCCTACTTCAGTTTGCCTGTTCATTAAATCTCCAGGATCAGCCCTAGAACTCCAGTTCTCCATTTCAATCAATATAGCGCAAGCTGCTTGACTGACAGGAACTCTTGAGCTCAAGCCACAGCAGCTCTGATAATATTGAAGATCTAGACAGATCTGATTGAACCTCTCTCTCCAATGTTCCTTTAGACGTGTTTTCACTGCACTCATTTCTATGCCAATAAATCTTACCACCCCAATGGACCCTAGATTGTAAGACAGAATCAGTTATCCCTAGAAACGATCAAAGACATATGGCTACATCAGGGTGCTCATTTCATAGAGAAAAGAATCAATGCAGAATCAACTAGTACACTGACCAAATTCCATGAAAGGTGTCAGCTGCAAAAGAGTAAGGAAAGGATGCTCTGTCATCTAACAAGACTATGTTGTGGAACTTCTTACAAGTCTGTCCTTAAGTTATGTTCCAGTACACGAACCCCTTCGAGGAATTCCAACAGCAGAGCACAGAGTATGAAATATATCAGGGGTCGGCAACCTTTCAGAAGTGCTGTGCCGAGTATTCATTTATTCACTCTGATTTAAAGTTTCGCATGCCAGTAATACATTTTAATGTTTTTAGAAGGTCTCTTTCTAGAAGTCTATAATATAGAACTAAACTATTGTTGGATGTAAAGTAAATAAGGTTTTTAAAATGCTTAAGAAGCTTCATTTAAAATTAAATTAAAATGCAGAGCCCCCCAGAGCGGTGGCCAGGACCTGGGCAGTGTGAGTGCCACTGAAAATCAGCTTGTGTGCCGCCTTCGGCACGCGTGCCATAGGTTGCCTACCCCTGAAATATATGATAAAAATGGAAGAAAATAATATTATAAAGTCATTACAGCATGAATAACGTAAAACTTTTGGCTGCAAGACCAGTCATAGAGAAGGGAATTAAGCAGCAGAGATCAGGAAAGAAAGAGGAGATGTAGAATGAGACAGGAAACAAGAGACATTGACCAAGTACCCACATCAGGTTCCAGAAGTGTCAGAAACATTAGAAATATATTCAAATGCAAGCACAAGAAAGACTTTCTGATCTATTATCCTGTCAATATACAAAGGGAACTCCCATCAATACCATTTTATGCTCAAGCACAGAAGGGGAACCAAACTCTTTTGTATCGCATCATAATACCAATCAGAAATGGAAAAGTCATAAACGTCTTTCTTGGCCAGTAACCTGTCTTGTCTCCTGATATTTGGTATACAATTTCCTTTGCTTGTTTTCAGCTTATTTATTCCTCATTAAACCCTCTGGCACCACAATGAATAATTCCCTTCCCTCCTGATATCCAGACAATTCTCTCCCTTCCTACCGGCATTCAGATGAAAGGAAAAGATGTCACCGAAAAAGACAATCTCCAAAATAAAGGTGCTGGTCACCATTTATTTTTTAAAAATACCTGTAAGGGATGGGCAGCCCAGAAGTTGGTAATGGTAATCCTTTCACTTCTAGGTCAGACTTGATCCAAGCAGGTAATAGGTTGTTGGTCTCTAACATCTGATGGCCTTAGAGGGACCTGAAGCCTGTGAAATAAGAAGCAGGTCTCTATCCAGATCCTGCTAGGCAAGTATCCACTTCAGATGTGAAACTTGTGTGTGCAGGAGACAAGAGTTTTCTCAGCATCTGGTACTGAGAATCTGGAGTTCACTGGTGGAAGAGATGAGGATTCTGAGATTTCCACCTTGAGAACAAAATACACCTTCTAACATCTTTTACCAGCCTTGTGGCAATAACCAGTCAGAAAAAAGCCACACCCTTGCTGACTGAAAGGAAAGGATGAGAGAACTGTTGGTTAAATCCTCTATCTGTTGAGTCAATGGCTCCTGTTGGACTTCAATGGGGCCAGGATTTCACCCTATATCTTCTTGTGTTCACTTTATAATTTTGGGAGCGGCGCAGAAACCACACAAGAATCTACACTCATACCTATATCAGACTCTACTAACACTGTGGCCTTATTGACATTGCAGATTGACAGGCCAAAGATGGCCATGAAGAGTGACATATCCTCTCAGCCCTTGCAAGGCACAGTTGTGTGTGTGTGTGCAGTTGGTGGGGAGTAGGGAGGAGAAGACTTGCACGGCTGCTGCTATCCAGGCCATTCCTGTTGTTTGAACAAAGGAATTAAGATGTCAAGGCTGTCAGTACAGCACCCTTTCACAAGCACCAATGTCCCTTTTTAAAAGACTCCTTTAAATTCCATGAACCATGAAAAAGGATGATAAAGGAAAGCAGAGACCATCCAGAACTAGGAGAAACCAGTACACAAGGGTCAGTTCACTCAAGAAGATCTCTCTCAAGAGGAGCAAGGATATTATTAATTCAAATCCCAACACCTCAAAACCCTGCTCCATCAAAAACAAGCAACTTGTTACAGGACAGCAAGTCTGAGGAGGAGAGTGGAGGAGGAAACTAGTTATACATTAGTTATCCCTCACATGGGCCCAATCCAAAGCCCACTGCCATCCATGGGAATCTCAGATGAAGGGATTTCCACAGAAGTGCTGGAAGCACTGTGGTTGGCAAGTAATTGAAACTGGAAAGATGGGGACTTGTTTATTTAGGTTTTAAGTGGGCAAATGTCCAGAACTGTAACTTTGACCTGAATACCTTTATTTCTGTAAACTAAAGAAACCCTACAAGAAAGGAGTTGTTTCACTTCAACTGACTTGCCAGAGTAAATGTGACAGAGGTTTCATATACTTTTACCTTTTGGGTTCAGTGGGAGCAAGCAATGAACTTGCAGTTTTGGCAATGGAAGGGTTTTCACAGGAACATTGGTCCTAGAGGATTTTAATGTATATTTGTAAATCAGTGATAAGTGTGCCTTGAGCTAAGCATTTCTTCCAGAAATAATATCTGATACAGCCTCACTTGGGGGAAGAAATCCATGTTCTAATAGGTCTTTTCCTCCGCAATGTCTATGATCCTCTAATCTATGTAAATAGAAATAAATAGGTACATTGATCACAGACTGATGCAGTGGCACAATGAGAGTTCTAGATAATAGGTCTATGAATATTTCACCACATACATTTAGGAATACTTTTACAGGAAGCTAGCTTATCCACTGTAGCTTATCCACTTAAAATCTTACGTAGATACTTAAGACTTGGTTAAGTCTATTTTAGTGTCTGGTCACCATATGAATCATCCAACACTGAAACTTCCAACTTAGACTGAGAGCTCCCGAAATATCCCAGCACTTGAATCTAGGATGACGTCTATGCCAGTGATGATGACGTGGCTTCAGAAGTTCTATATCCCATGCAGCAAAACTGCTATTTCCAATGAGATGCTTGGCCATTATTATTTTGCCATGTAAAATGGAAACTTTGGCCCGTGTCAGAAAGGAAGTGTCTCATCCTGATTTCCATACGCTGGTGTACTTCATGAGTCACTCCACTGAAGTCAATGGAGTTTTGCCCATCTAGAACTAAAGCAAGTATAATCAGATTCAGGCCCTATATTTCTCTATATCTACTAACAATCCCACAATAATGCTCTTAACCACAGTATTCTGGAAAAGAAAAGAGAATCAGACAAGAAAAGCCGCCATTCTAACCTATCACACAGTGGTTACCGTAGGCAAGGGGATACCAGGCAAAAACTAACTTGTGCGAGCTATGTTTGTTCTAGTTCTCGGAAACCAAACTCTGTCCTCTTTACATCAGAATGAAATACTCATGGCAGGTCCACCAAATTTTCAGACTTAAACCAGAGAAGGAATTAAATGAAGAGGAGAGAGAAAGAAAAAAAGGGAACAGATACTCCTGCTGACTCAGTGGCATCAAGCGAAACTCAAAGAAACTGAATGCAAGAAAACTCCAAATGAAGCAAACAAGACTCTTCTCTATCCAAAGTATTATTAACCTGTGAAATCTTAAAAGGCCTAGAGAAGTTTTAGATTAGACTCAGACTCTTAAATGTCGACATTTGCAGCAACACAAGTGTAGTAGCACCACTTACCTGCTCTGGTTTTGGGCTAGTTGCTGCCTCTGTTTTCCCCTGCTGAGCACCCCAATCACTTCAACATTAGCTTTCATGTGTGAAGTAACATTCCTTCTTGGGGATCTGGGTTTATAATAATAAATAAAGTGCCCAAGGAAACACAGGAACTCCCACCAAGCATTCCTAACTGGCTCACAATAACTTGGTACAAGGCTCTTAGTACTGTCCCTATTGAGGCTTTCCTCTAGCAGCCTTGCTCTCCACAATTCCTAATTGGCTGCTGGTCCCTACGTGGTTTCACCCCCAGGCCCTCTACCTGGAACATATTTCTGTGTAGAGCAACTTATGCAGCCCTCTTGGGCCTGATGTCAAGCAGCTATTCCCAGGGCATCCTACCTACAGTGTTGCCTCTGGCTCTCCACAGGCTTCTGCCTTATCTCCACACTCCAAAAAGGCCTGATATAGTCATGTGACCTGCAAGTCATGTGACTTTGCTCATTCTTCCCACCTGGGGAGGTAAACTATTTCTGTTACTGGTGGGGCTGGACCCATCTCCCCCTGAAGGGCCAACCACTGTGATAGCAAGCGAATGCAATGCTACAAAACAAGTGAACCTCATGCCTCTGGGCATAAGCTAACTACCTACAGGGTTCTAGAGGGAATGATTTCCCCTCTTCCCATCTCATAGCAATGCAGACATTGCTAGGTACATTATGGGACTATTCCACCTTCCTCTTAAGAGCTCAATGTAGACCAATGGATGGGTTTGTGTATATCTATCCAAAGTCTGCTCCCTGTCACACCAGTACAGGCCTGTTACTGAAGCTTATTATGCTGGCATGAGAGAGTAGAACTTGGCCCGTTACCTGTAATGACAGCTGGGTGGCCAAACTGTTGTGACGGATTTCCATTGCCACATGCCAAATTAAAGTCAGTGTGGTGAAGGCCAAATTGAGCCAATCTGTTGTTTTCACTATCACAGCCTGATCAGCTGTAACTGTGCTCCTCACCAGTATTGCAACAACACTGGTTTCGTTTGGATTCTCAGCTGCATATTTGGCTGTGATCTGGGAATCCTGACAAATTATCTCTCATGAACTGGCTCATCTCTGACAAAATTGTTTCTTCCTCTAAATAGCCAGTGTCGTCATTCAGCGCAAGTCACCTAAAGCAAGGTGACTCCTCTTCAGGCACCAGAGGTGGGGCAGCCTTGTACATATTTGCAGCTGCTTTGCAAACAGAAAGATGAAGTTCACCATCACCTGCCAAATTAAATTCTTGCCAAGGCAAAGATTGCTAGAGGGGAAGATTTTATCAAGGCTGAAAATTCTCAAGTGAGTAAGACCACAAATGTCCTGACATATGAATATGTATATAACTTCATTCGATGAGACAGCTAACACTTGGAAGGGACAGAAGCACTTAGGGAGTATCTCCTATAGATAAAAGTCATTGAATAGTGCATAGATACCTCTTTGCCCTATATAATTGAAATGATCAAGTCCAGAGAACAGACCACTGTATTTTATATGGCTAGGAAAGTATTCAATTATCCTGTCATGACTCTTATTACAGAAGAATCCAGGAGGTATGGGAAGAAAATCCAGCTACCAAACACCATCTATTAAACTGTCTCTCATAGCAGCATTATAGCATTTATTTCTGCTCTTTGAGGCAGGAACTGTCTTTTATGTTGTGTTTGTACAGTGCCTAGCACAACTGGATCCCCATCTTGACTGGAACCTCAACACCACCAAGTTCTCAACAGGAGATCATTTAGTTAACCATCAGCGGAAGTCTTTGCTGTTCTGTTAACAGACCGTAAACTAAACAGTTAATAGTGATAGACAATTAGGCCCAGATCCACAAAGGTACTTAGGCACCGAAACCTTGTCACTCGGCTACCACCTGACGCTATAGGTACCTAAACTCACTCAGAGCCTAAATGTTCAGGGTAAACGTTCCCTAGGAGTCTATGTTTCTGCCTCAGGACATGCACACAAAGGGTCTGGACACCTATCTTCACCTAAGACCCAGAGCAATCCACAGACTGGGGGAAGATAGGCACTCCTCCACTGACCTCACTCTCGGGCCCTGATCCAGTAGGCATGGCCAGAGGCCACCTACTAGATCAGGTCTCATTCAAAATCTGAGGACAGTGCCCCCATCATAATTTTTAGACCAATGGTTAGAGCACTCACCTGGGATGTAGGAGACCCAGGTTCAATTCCCCCCTCTACCTGAAAGGGAGAAAGGATTTGACGAGTAGTCTCCCACCTCTCAGGAGAGAGTTCTTAACCACTGAAATGTGAGATATTCTGCAATGGGACTCCCTCGGTATCTCCTGTTGAGCCTAACTCTGGCTTTGTGGATTGCATTGTGGGGCCAAAGATTTTCTAGGCACCTAAAAGTTAGGCATTGCAACACCTCATTCCCTTTGTGGATCTGGATCTTCTAGAGCATAGCTACAGAAAACTGGACTAGAATACAGAAGTGAACATGCCATGGAGAGGCTTAGCATGTACAGAAGGTGTTCGTTTTTATGTATGAAGAGAATACAGGATTCAGAAAATATATGTTGGTTTACACACATAATCTGCACCCCATGTCTAGTCTAGTGGGAAGTAGAGGGTGGAGGCCATGGGCTATCATTGTTAGACCAACAACTGGAGAAAAGAATAACCTCTGCTCCAGCAATAGCAAAAATTTTAGGTATGTAAGAAGTTAGGCGTGGCAGTCAGAGAAAAAAGGTGTAGGCACCAATGGGACAATCAGTGTGGGTGAGAGTTGCAAAATCTGGTTCATATTGTACTGCATTCAAATATTCTGATCATCAGAATGTTTAAAATTACAACCTCACTACAGTTCCTATTTTGTTTTCTTCTAAATTAGATTATGAACTACTCATGGCAGGAACTGTCTCTTCCAGTGTATTCAAATAGTGCCTGGCCCCTATTGGGACTCAGTCCTGATAAGGGCCTGTGGATGCTACTGTAATAAAAATAATAAGAATAATAATTTGCCAGGGCAACCAATTTGCAATATACTCTTTGGATTAGACCAAGTTCCACTCTCAGTTACAGAGGCAGTAGGAGTTGCTGCACCCAAGTAACAGAGCTGAATTCGGCCCATTATCTTTAAGAGCGGTCTAACACACTATCTTCTTTGTCCTTTATCATTTATTACATGGCTGTGAGAGTGTAGAAGGTAAACGCCTAGTGCTTTGATTCTCACTGTGTTGGCTCATGTACAGTAGGTTCTTTGAAGTTCCTTTCTTTTCGAGTTATGGGGTTTCTGTCAAGAGGTGAAAATGTGCTCCCAGCAGAGACACTGCATGAATACAGTTAAATGGAGCATTCGAAATATGTGCAAGACTGAGTTAAAAATAAATAAGCTTCTTAACAAACATAAGGTGTTTATTTAAGTTTCAAGAAAAACTGAAATATTCCTCCATAGAAAATGCAAGATATGCAGAGCAACAACACAACTCTCTTCTATTTTTTTAACAAAAGAAAAAAAATTAGTTCCATTGATATTCTCGAGCACTGGTGCTCCTCCGCCCCTCCTACTCTCTGCCTATGTTACATAGTAGCCTAGTCTCCTGTAGGTCTCATTTCCCTTGTTGGACTTGGTGTGCAGGTGCTGGCTGGTGACCTGTGATACACAGGAGGTCAGACTACATTACCTAGTGGTCCATTATGGGCTTAAACTCTATGCATATTATGTTTATTCATAAACACAGCATCCTGCTCCAAATTTACAGTTTATCATCCCATCTGTAGTAGCTTTGCAGTGTGTAGAAATGGAATTATTTGTATGCCACTGTACCTTCACCACTAATGCCTACATTTCTAAAGCACTCTGATGACTGCTGATGAGTGTCACAGAAATGCCTATACACAAAATAAATAATCATTTCACCTCATTAACTGAAGCATATGGACTCAATAAAGATGATTTCCCTTTGTACTTTGCCTTTGTAAATTATATTATTTCGCGACAGTGGAAGTAACACTGCTGTGATGGCACTTAAATAGTGAGACTGTCAAGAATCTTGTCAACATTTCAGCTTTGAGCAGCCTGGGTTTTGGCATGAATCCCTTTTTTCAGAAAATAAACCACAGTTTGTCAGAATTATGCCTTCAAAGACTTCTTTCTGATAGCTTGTGGGAAGGTCAGAACTGATGGTGGACTATGAGAGAGTGGATCATACCAGCCAACAACGGCACCCACAGCAGAAAATTTTGGTTCTTTTTAGCAACATTGGGAACAAATTTAGCTGGGAAACTTCAAATACAGTTAAACAGACTAAAACACAAACACTGAAGAAATCTTTAAATGAAACCAAAACATACTGGGCCACATTTGTCCCCGGTGTAGAGCTCTATTGATAAATGATGTAACAACCAACTATTAGATATTACATTATCATTGTCAGATTGCAAATGATCTCATTTTTCTGTTTATTTCTTCAAAAATACTTCACCACATGTCCCTTCGTATACAGTGGAACTGGTATGTGAGAGAGAGATTCATCTTTTCTCAGGCAGCTAGTAAAATCTGTGTTCCGGGGGAATGGTGAAGAGTACATATAGAGAAATCCTTAAGTCAGTCAGTCAAACTCTCACTGAAGTCATTGAGAGCTTTCCAGGGCAACGACTGAGTAAATTTTCAGGGCCAGATTGTGATACTTTTAGTCACATTGAGTAGAACTTTACTCTACCAACAGTCCAATTGAAGTCAATGGTGGATAAGGGTACCATTCACTGTGAGAAAAGTTATCAGATTCTGACACTAAGAATGTAAGGCCACTTTTTACTGAATTCAAGAGCACGTGTATATTTTGACAGCCAAGGACATTGGCATGTGCTAGGGAAAGATAAATAACATCAGGCCTAATCCTACAAACCCTTACTCACATCAATAGTTCAATGTACAGCAGGGGCTTCAGTGCTGCAGACTATACAGCATAAATTCCTGTAGGGGGCTCCAACGAGCAGCAGGACTTGGCTAACACAACAGCCAGAAGCACTTTCAAAGCTTCTGGTGGGAGTGAGCACATTACTTAGGACAGCTGAGGCAAGTGACAGTATCCAACCTAAAACTCTGACCCAGAGGCCTGACTGTATTGAACTCAATGACTCTACTCGTGTGAGTAAGGAATACTCCATGAGTAAGAGTTTGCAGGTCCCATAGATTTCAAACCCCTTCATTTATCATGTGACTATGAGGAAAAGATGCACAACATTGATGTGTTTTACATGCAAAAAAAAAAAAAAGTACCGTTGGGGATTGTGGTGGATCTCTCCTCTCCTCCTCCTCCCTCCTCTCCCCCCTCCCTCACTTCTATGCTCCTTCTCTCATCTTCATCTAGACCACTAGCTATGACAGTTTTGTGTTCACTGTTGGGTCATGGTGATCAGTTGTGATTAGCAAAGTATAAACAATCACATGAGTGGATCATGTCTCATATGCAATGCTGAAAAAAAAAAAAAAAAAAAAAAAAAAAGACTGAAAAAGAAAGTCAAAAAAGAATAATAATAAATAATAAATAACAACAACAAAGAAAAACAAAGCAGTTAATCTGGGCTGATATTCAGTATGATACTCTACATTCTAAACGCAAGGAACAGATATGGGCTAACATACATTACGGACAAACATAACATTCTTTGCCTGAAAAGAAAAGCTTTTCTTTATTTAAAAAAAAAGTGCATTGCTCAGATAGATTATCTACTCTCTCAAGAATTAATAATAACCAATAAACCAACACCTTCTGCAGAAGATGGTAATGGACTTAGTCATTTTAAATCTCCAATATCAATCCCCACAATAAAAAGAGTGTCCAATACAGTATCAGTGAAGGCTGTACTTCCCCACTCAGAAAAGTGAGAAAATAGAGACAGAGGAAAAAATAAAAAGGTTACCCCAATTCCAAGAGCCACTGGCATCTGTGACTTTAACCAAAGAGCTTTCCTAGATGAAGTATCTATCTGTCCCAACACCCCAAGCTCTATAGCACACATTCCTTTAGGGGATTCCATAGCAGCAGCAGCAGAAATACCTTATTCAATGGTCTGTTAGCCACAACATAGCAAATGAGGGGTACTTAAAAAATGTACTTGTGTAATAAGAACATATGGAGCTAAGTCAAAATGTTCTGCTTTCAATGACCCACAAAATTCTGACCCAGAGCCCCTACTGTATATTAACTATTTATACTTTTACCCATGAAGGTATCACATGTCCCATACATTTTCCTACTAGTACAGAGTTAGCCAGATGAGTGTGTAACTCACCAATTAATTTACGCTGACTAGTGCTCATCTGAGAACAAAATAGGAAAACACCACATTTGTTCTAATACTTGTAGGGAGTCCTTGAGAGCTGCTGCTATGGTTACCTAACAAATAAACAAACCTACTGTACAAACTGCTCACATTATTTATATATTTTGGAAAACTTTTGGAGCATATACGCAGCTCTCTGGTGCTCAGACAGTGGGGTAGTACATCTGTTTCATTCAGACGGTTGGCTGCATTCTTTGCCTGATATTAATACCAGTGACAATTTAGTAACATAACCACTGGCATGAGAAGTCTGACTTCCAGAAGAACAGATGGTGATGACTGTCTCAGGTTAATTTTAGGCTTCAGTAATGGTTCACTTATTCAGCATTGCTATAATAGATGAGCGAAATAGAGGAGAGGAGAGGGAAAAGAAAAAGAAATGTGCAAATCCCTTACCTGTTTCCCATCCAGGGTATATAGCTTTTTGACCACACCCGTCTCCAGTTTTATAGCTTCAGTGATATCAGTGAGAACTTGCTCAAACGAATGTGCAGTCTTCTTGTTCAGGAGCACGCGAACAGCCTTTCGGGGCTTCACCCCACTGCGGATGATGGTCACCAGCTTGGGACGCACAAAATCCTTGTTCTCCCTTGCCTGGGCACTGTTGCTGCTGGCCAGAGACTGAGGTGCTTTCAGGTTGGCCGATGTCTTCACATTGACGGACCAGTTGGGATTGACATTCTTGGTATACTCCACCTTCTTGAAGAAGTTGTCAGATGAACAGACATAGCTTTCCCCTTTTGAAAATAATAAATACAGAGGCAATTATATAGGGAACCAACACGTTGTTATTAGCTCTGGTTGGAAAATGGGGAGAACATTGCACAATTCAAGTTTATGAAATTTTGGTTCCATTTTTCATTGAAATGTCATTTTCATAAAAATTGTTCAACCAGTTTTGATTATTACCTACATTTCTTAGGTGCTTGTTACTATAGTATCAAGGAAAAAGCAAGTAGTATTTCCCCAAAACACATACACTGGTCAATAAACCACTCCTTAAAATAAACAGAAACTAATGGATTACAACCCAGTGACCAAGGGCCAAATTCACAAAGGCACTAAAAGATGCTGACAGACACTTTTATGAATCCCCCTAGGTGCCCAAGGGATTCGGGCACCTGTTTGCCATTGAAAACCTCGAGAAGTCACTTCTGTGAATCCCATTAGGTGCCTATCTGCATCTGTAAGCACTTAAATACCTGTGTGAATCTGGCCCTGATTGCCAAGGGATACCAACATTGATCAAAAAGGTACGTCTTGCATCATGTCTGAAAAATGGTGACAATCTGGTTCTGAAGAATCTCTAGTGGAAGCAAATTCAAGGATCATTATGCTGATGAAACTAGCAGGCATTGCACATGGGCTTTCTTGTACTTTCATTGATTCAACAGAAGAAATAAGATCTGGACATGATTGTTTTTAAATGCTACACCTAATGCTATAGCTCACTTAAATATTACACATTTTCTGTACGACACAAATCCAAGCTCACGCTTAGCGGCCATAGATGACATGTTAGAAGGTCACATTTGAGTTTAATCCACATAATGTTGAACAAAAAAAATCAGCATTTCAAAATTTTGTTTAAACTTTTCATTTGCAATCAAATATATGGAATCCTACCTATCCAGGGTTTTACGTCATGCTCATCTCCAAGGTATCTGAGCACTGGGGGATTTGTAACATTTTATTTTGGTGGAAATCTGCAGGATTCTAGGGATTTGTGGGATTTATTACTGGGGCACAGACTGTAAAACAGCCCCCTGTGGGAGTGGCAGAAGCTCAGTTGCCTGAGTCATATCAGATGAGGCTCTAGAAAGCACTTGAGAATCCATTGCAGGAAACAATTCTGCGGTGGATAAAGTAAGGGATAAGATAATGTAACAAGTCTTTCTCTGTTTAATATGAATGTCATAGAAATTCAATGAAATGTCCACAAGTCCAGAGAAACTTATGGATCTGTGGGGTTTTGTTAGGATAATCTTGCAGGATTTGGGTGAAATTTTGCTATGTTTCTATTTCAAACCTATCAGAACATTTTGACTTTAATTTAGTTTGGACTAGGTAGACTATCCTTTAAGGAACCGTTCTCTCTGTCAGTGGTCTGGCTGGGTTTTCTTGCATACTATCTATGAAGAGCTACAGCAACAGGATGCACACAAATATTCATCGTGATACCTTTCCTTTGTGAAAAGACACTGGGCCTGATTCTCCATTACTTGAAACTTTGTGTCAACATTTACACCTGTGCAGAGTGGTACCAAATCAAAATTCTCCATTCACTTTCACCAGGGGTAGCGTTTTACACCTCACCTCTGCAAACTGAATGCAGCAGCCATGATTACACAAGGTGGAAGACAGCAAAGAATCAGGCCCACAGTGTCCTTACATTTGTCCTTCTCCGCCTACATTACATTCCTGACACAGGCACAGAGAAGCTTCCTTCATATAACATATGGCAAGAACACTAATAGCTTTATAATACATGGAAGCCTCTAATAGGCTTAGAACGAATGCGTGTTTAGTGTTTACATTCTTATTACTGCTCAGTGTGTGACGGCGTGATAAGAAAGTGATAGAAAAGATACATAATATAAATCTTACTCTGTTCCTTTTCGATGTAAAGGGCTTAAAATTCTTTTAGATACTTAGCTCCATGGGAGCAGGGACCTTGTATTCAAATTCAAATTCATAACGCAGTATTTAGTACAAAATAACAATAATGTTACGCAAAGGGTCAAGCTGGGAGGACGGAGACGACCAGAATCATATGGGAACAAGAGATGGGAAGTAATGACAGAACACCCCAGCATAGAGTGAGACACAGGGAAAGAAAGACACAAGATTTAGGATGATTATTTGATTTTTTTAAACTATGCGTCTGATCAAGCATTGTACCCCGGGGATTTACATTACGGCTGCAATCCCATTATGGTGTTCTGAAGGCATACACAAACCACATGGACCTGTGTGCAAGGCATTTATGCTGTCACCAGGACACCTCAATCACAGACATTTCATTTATAGTTGAGGCTTCATAATTCCTTATATTTCTTCCATTGGACCTAGCAGAAGTATAAAGACATTACACAATGCTTTGCTATTATGAAGAATTCCCACTGGAGATATTGATCATCTTTCAGCAGCACCTAATCCTAGGTTTTTCTGATTAATAAATGATAAGCTGCAGTTTATCTATCTGTTTCAGCTCAGCAGCAGCTGGTGTTCAGGGGGGTCCTGCCTTTATCTAGCTACATGGCTGGTTCTGTGGATGAAGCACTGCAAGTGCCATCTGACTTACACAGTGAGAGACAACCCCCGTTAGAACCCTGAACCTTCCACTAGTCAAACAGACATATAACCGGGATGGGCCACAGGCAGCTCAGGGGCTGCATCTAGACTGCTAAATCCTTGTATCTGGCCTGCCATAACCCGGCTCAGGGCAGGCAATACAGCAGCACCGTGGCCAGGAATGGGGCAGGGCATCACCAGCCTGAACATGGGCATCACGAGATACTGGGATGAGAGCCAGTGAGCTAGAGCAGGGAGCTGGACCCAGCCCCGTACATGAGTCACCACTACAGGATCAGTGGGGGACAGGCTCTCCAACCCCCTCCCCCATGTGCGAGTTACATCATCCTACAGACCTGACTCCCCCACATGCAATCCCCCTTTGCATCAGCACCTCCCAGGTACAGTACTCAATTCTCCCCCTGCATCACCTCCCCAGGGCCAGGACCCAACTCCTTCCACCTCCAGCCACACCCCCGGGAACAGGACTTGACCCCTCCCACTTCCCGCATGCATCACACTCCCTGGCCTGCCAAAGGGTTTAGTGGTTTTGTGGTTCCTCTACTATCTTAACATTGCCCATCCCTGAAATATAATATTTACATTCTAGAGCGAGGAAGGATGGTCTTGTATTTAATCACAGGCCTGAAAAACCAGAAGATCTGGGTTCTATTCCTATTTCTGCCATAGGGCTCCTGTGTGATCTTCGGCAAGTCACTTAACTGATCTTATGCCTCAGTTTCCATATATGTGAAACAGGGATAGTAATATCTACCACACTAGGCTTAAATCATTAATGCTTTTGGGGTGCTTGAATAAAAGAGGATACAGAAAAGCAAAATCTATGTTTGCACTGTGTCCTATAAATGCACAAGCCCTTAAAGAGAACATTTTTTCATGAATAAGTTCCACATTTTAAAAAAAATAAATCAGCGCTTACTGTTCTGTTTGCTGGAATGTAACTGTTACATTTGCTCCAGGAGAAATATTTGAAATGTCTCACTATGCTATGTAGTTGTCTAGTATATTTATAACACTCTGGAGGAGTGAAGGTAATATTCTGTTACTAGACTTTAATGCGGGGATGTTGCGGGGCTAGATAGTCTAGTAGTTTCAGATATTGGCCTTTCAAATTATGCTGATGGTCACATGTGGAAAACACAATAAGTTTTGTATTTTCAACCTAGCCCCTGGTGAATATTTTTGTTCACATCACAAAGCCAGCCAGCAATTTTCTTTGATTGGCAGCTTGCTCTCAGGAGAAACCACCATTCAGAATAGAAGCAGAAGTGTTGCAGAGAATGACTGAGGTGCAGTAGTAGGTCTGTATGAAAAAATCATCCCCTCTCTTTCTGGAGCCACAAATTTAACTGCAATGTGGAAGGGAGTCTCTTTGTTATTTTAAATCTTGGATTCATTTTATGTATGTCCCAACCTCTGATATTTTATGGCCTCTGAGTTGCCAATTGTTATTATTAAGTTCCTCACAGGGGAATTCCTTTTTAAACTCTTCTTTCTCTTTTGTCATGTGCCACTTGAAGGCATTTTTGCAGCAATCTATCAAATCTGCTAAAATAGAGTTCTATTACTGTGGATTCATTATTTGATACAGAACAACAAACAAGCAACGGCAAATGACTTGCGTGACAGGGCAGTAGAAGGAATGGGCAGGCATCTCAGGGAACCTAAGAACACTCCAAGCATGAAGAGGTAATACCTCGAGAACCAAAGGGTTGTCCAGGAGAGACCAAATGAGGTCTTCTTTCATGGGCAATTTCTCCACCCACACATTTATTAAGTAGCTAATGAGAGGTCAAGGTATAGGACATCCGTTCTCAAACTGTGGGTCGGGACCCCAAAGTGGGTCACAACTCCATTTTAATGGGGTCCCCAGGGCAGGCTCAGACTTACTGTGATCGGGGGCCAAAGCTGAAGCCTGAGCCCCACCGCCTAGGGCCGAAGCCTGAGGGTTTCAGCCCTAGGTGGCAGGGCTCTGGTTACGGCACTCTGCCTGAGGCTGAAGCTCTTGGGCTTCAGTTTTGACCCCATCCCGTACAGGGCAGAGGGGCTTTGCCCCCCCCACACACACACACATAGGACCACGGGGCTCAAGTGGGCTCAGGCTGCACAATCCCTGGAGGGATCGTGCAGTAATTTTTGTTGTCAGAAGGGGGTCACGGTGCAATGAAGTTTTAGAATCCCTGGTATAGGACTTCCCCAGACACAAAGAAATATAACTGCAATAACCACTTTGTGGTTTGGTGGAGGGAACTCACATTTCATGAAATGGCATGAGGGAGAGGAGCACAGAACAGTACTGAGAGTCAAACACAAAAAGGAGAGAGCTTCCTCCCGCCCCCTGGCCTCACTCCTGCCAAGGCTCATGCACGTGTTAAAGTGTAAGTCATATTGAATTCATTCTGAATACTTATGTGCCTATGTCTTTGCAGGCTGGGGTCTGTCATCATTCAGGATCTGAACGCATGCTCAGTAATGCAGTTGGACCTCACATCCATTGAGATACAATGAGCAGCCATTTTGTTGTATTCACACATTGAATTCCAAATGGCAGCCCCACAGCCCCAAACACAATTGTCACATTGACCTCTGCAACCTCCTTGTCTCAAAGGAAAATCTCATTTGCACATTTTTACTTGTTTTTCTTTTTAAAGAAAAATGTGCTATTAAATAAGGCTTTCGCTTTCAAGGCACCAGATCACTGCAGAACGTATGTTCAATCCATAGCGCCAAAGTGACACAGGATTGTCTTCTCTCTATCATGGCACCAGGCTAGAGCCAGCATGGGCTCCCTGGGTCATGATGCCAAGGTGCTGCAGGAGTGGACACGCTCAACATGATGCCAAATTGCTACAGTGTTGCATTACATCTATCATGGCACACAGCCAGTCCAAGGATATATGCCTTTTGTCATGGCAGAGACAGTGATTTGGTTTAAAGTTTCAACGTCAAGCCTAAGTCATAATTACTGTATTTTCCATTAGAAGCTATGCCGTCTATCGTATTTAATTAGTCCACTATGGCTTTAAATTAAGCACAGCTTCCATTGCATCTACACTTTTTTTTTTAAAGGAACACTAGGCTTGAGGGGCGAGCTTTAAACTGTAGAGGCTATCAGTTAAGCCTTAACATAGCTTGGCAATCTCCCTTTGACAATAGCTAATGATGACGGAAGGTCACCTTTTCAAAAAATAGCTTCTCAATTTGCACCAGCTAGTTTTGTGAGTCCAATACATTCTGCTGTAAAGTTTTCATGCACAAGTGGAGAAGCTGGATTGAGGCCATTTTGAAAATTTAGCTGCCAAGGATTATTCCAATAAATAGTCTCTCGTGGGCTGAGGCCAGCTCTTCTGGTTGTCGATTTGGCT
Source organism: Mauremys reevesii (assembly GCF_016161935.1). NCBI lineage: Eukaryota > Metazoa > Chordata > Testudines > Geoemydidae > Mauremys > Mauremys reevesii. The sequence continues at coordinate 85,372,382 of NC_052631.1, read as the reverse complement.
CCCACAGGTCATCCATTTTATAATGCATTTGACTTTCACATTTCTTGGGGATTTATGACTTCAATGGGAATTGGACTCAGCCCCTTGCTGGAGCGCCTCTGTATTATGCTGGATTGGCCATTCAGATTCTACCACCTGGGTTTCGTGCCATCTGAGGCACGAGGCGGGATTTTCCGTTGTCCTGAAGATTTCTCCAGTTCCTTAGAATTTACTTGCAAAAGGCACCATTTTAAAAATGGAATTTCAGGGTGAATTTTTTTTCTAGATTCTCCCATAAGAGTCTTTAGTTTAGGAGTAAGAGGCGCTTATTGATCTTGCTTGTAAAATAAGGCAAATTATAAAAGAAAAATGGTATGTTCCCATACTGCCTTTCATACCACAAGACCCCAAGGTGCTTTACATCCAGAGGGCACTCACCATGTCAACTTTGGGATAGGACTCAGTTGTCATTTTGCGTCAGCAACAGTGAAAAACAATTCAGTTGAAATGCAGCAGTAATTTTAGTTATTAGAATGTAAGTACCCATGCTAGGGTGGTTTTTTTCCAGGACATCATCCATGTACACTAGTTCCAAAGGTTCTGGAACCTCCTTCAGTTAGTTTAATACTGAAGTTTACTGCACTACGTAAATTGCACACACACCACACGGGCATTTCAACACACCTACTAGCACACCCTCTGTTCTAGCATGTGCTAGGCTCTTTGTAAAACATAGCACAGATTCTCTGGAAGGGAGTCTCTCCTTTGATCACTTCAAAGTCCTGGTCAGGCATTAGTAAGGGATCTTCCCAGGACATTATGGACTGAAATGGTTTGGATATATTTCCTAAAATCAGCTATATATCCCAAGAATGTCAATGTATTGAAACCAGATCAGACCAGCAGAAATCCTATTCAGCCTCTTAAAATGTTTATGCTGGTGCATGCCTGGTTTCAAATTGTTGTTCTGTGGTATGGACCACTAACATTAACCCTTTGGATGTTAGGCGTTATGTGCTAGTGCATTCGACTAGAACATAGGCATTCAAAGATTATATACCTAACACGGGGCAGCACTGAAAGTGTGCTAAGCCCAAAACAGAAGGGAAGTTTTGCAGCAGGCACATACTTAATTTCTCTTAAAAGTTGTTCTCCTTAAATCCTAGCCAACCTACAATCTGCATTTACCATCTCCCCAGTTCTCATCATGTTTAACTTGTGCTAAGTTTTCAGCTGGTGCACATATTCAACTTCATCTCAAACCCTAGCCAAAGTCACCCAGGGATGTTTTATACAAATGAAACCAGCTTCTGACCAGTAGCGCCATGAAGCCTAGGTCTACCTACTAGGGTAGATGAACTATCTACCATCAAACAACGCAGCCTAACCCAAACCATGAACCAGACAAGGATAGACCACTTTCCAAGGGAAGGAAGGCTCAGCAAAAAATGAAGGCACTGGATAGGAATTCAGGAGATTTGGGTTCAGTCCCCAGCTCTGCCACAGACTTCCTGGGTAACCCCGGGCATGTCTCTGAATCTCTCTGCACCTCAGTTCCCCATCTGTATAATAAGGGATCAGAATATTCACTTTTTCCCCACCCATTGTCTATATAGATTGTAAACTCTTTGGGAGGGAACTGTGTCGTCCTATGTGTTTGTACAGTGCCAAGCACAGTGGGGTGTCCAATTTGGTTGGTGCCTTGAGGCACTGCTTTAATATACAGCATCAGCACAATGGGGATTAGACCATCTCGGGAGAAGTGGCAGTAGCCTTTTCAGAATGATAAAAGGCACAAAGCTAAAAGTGGGAAAGGCGACAGAAGGAGGTTTAAGGGCAAGGAAGAACATGGAGCGAGGCAGAAAACGAGCCCATATTGGGGAAAGAGTATGGCAGACATTCAAGGTGAAGCTGAAGAGCTTGGGTTTGGTACGGTAAGAAATCTGGAGGCAAAGGAAGCTCTATAAATACATTAGGAGCAAGAGAAAGACAAAGGAAAGTGTCGGCCCTCTATTTCTTGGGGAAGGAGAGCTAATAACTAGGGCCCTCCCAAATTCATAGTCCATTTTGGTCAATTTCACGGTCACCGGATTTAAAAAATAATAAATTTCATGATTTCAGCTATTTAAATCTGAAATGTTCTGGTGTTGTAATTGTAGGGGGCCTAACCAGGGGCGGCTCTACAAATGTGGCCGCCCCAAGCAATGATGCCCGGGAGGCGCCCCCGAGCCGCGGGAGCAGCGGACCTGCCGCGGGCATGACTGCGTCAGGTCCGGTCGTCCCCGAGCTCCGGTGGACCTCCCGCAGGCATGACTGCGGCAGGTCCACCGGCCCAGCCTGCCGCCCCCCTGGGAAAGGGCCGCCCCAGGCGGCTGCTTGCCCCGCTGGGCTCTAGAGCCGCCCCTGGGCCTAACCCAAAAAGGATTTGCTTATTGTGGTACTGCTATCTTACTTCTGCACTGCTTCTGGCGGTGGTGCTGTCTTCAGAGCTGGGCAGCTGCAGAGCGGCGGCTGTTGGTCGGAAGCCCAGCTCTGAAGGCAGAGCCGCTGCCAGCAGCAGTAAAGAAGTGAGGATGGCATGGTATGGTATTGCCACCCTTACTTCTGCGCTGCTGCCTGCAGAGCTGGGCCGTCAGTCAGCAGCCGCCACTCTCCAGCCGCCCAGCTCCGAAGGCAATGCAGAAGCAAGAGTGGCAATACCGCGACCCCTTAAAATAACCTTGCAACCCCCCTGCAACTCCCTTTTGGATCAGGATTCCCAATTTGAGAAACCCTCATCGCTCCCTTGAAATCTGTATAGGGTAAAAGCACACAAGACCAGATTTCATGGGGGGAGAACAGATTTCACAGTCCAAGATGCATTTTTCATAGCCGTGAATGTGGTAGGGCCCTATTAATAACTGATTATATCAAGAAGGTTGACATGTTTAATGCCTATTTTGCTTGTCTTCACTAAAAAGGTTAATTATGTCAGATGCTTAACACAATTAATATTAACAACAAGGGGGAAGAAAAACAAGCCATAATAGAGGAAGAACTGGTTAAAGAATATTTAGAAAATTTAGATGTATTAAAGTTGGCAGGACTGACTAAATTCACTCTTATGGTACTTAAGGAACTAACTGAAGCAATTTTGGAACTGTTAGTGATTATCTTCAAGAACTCAGGGAGGACAGGTGAGGTCCCAGTTTACTGGAGAAGGGCAAACTAGCACCTATCTGTAAAAAGGGGACTCAGGAAATTATAAACAAATCAGCCTAACTTCAACATCTGGAACAAATTATTAAACAATCAATATGTAAGCACCTAAGGGATAATAGGTAAGTAATAGCCAGCACAGATTTGTCAAGAACAAATCATGTCAGACCAATCTATTTTCCTTCTTTGACAGAGTTACTGGACTAGTGGATAGGGAAGGAAGTAGTAGATGTGATAGATCTTTATTTTAGTAAGGTTTTTGACACAGTCCTACATTAAATTCTCATAAGCAAATTAAGGAAATGTGGTTTAGAGCAGTGACTCTCAACCTTTCCGGACTACTGTATCCCTTTCAGGAGTCTGATTTGTTCTGTGTACCCCCAAGTTTCACCTCACTTAAAAACTACTTGCTTACAAAATCAGACATAAAAATACAAATGTGTCACACAACACTATTACTGAACAACTGCTTTCTCATCCCTGCCATATAATTATAAAACAAATCAATTGGAATATAAATATTGTACTTACATTTCAGTGTCTAGTATATAAAGCACTATAAACAAGTCATTGTATGAGATTTTAGTTTGTACTGACTTCACTAGTGCTTTTTTCTGTATCCTGCTGTAAAACTAGGCAAATATCTAAATGAGTTGATGTACCCCCGGGAAGACCTCTGAGTACCGCCCAGGGATATGCATACCCCCAGTGGATAACCGCTGATTTAGAGGATACTACCATAAGATGGGTGCATAATTCGTTGCAAGATCTCACTCAAAGAATAGTTATCAATGGTTTGCTTTCAGACTTGGAGGATGTATCTAGGGGAGTCCTCCGGGGTCTGTCTGGGTCCAGTACTGTTCAACATTTTCATTAATGACTTGGAATGGAGAGTAAGCTTGTTAAAATTTGCAGATGACACCAAGCTGGGAAACGTTGTAAGCACTATGGAGGACAGGATTTGAATTCAAAATGACCCTAACAAATTGGAGAAATGGTTTGAAATCTACATGGTGAAATTCAAGAAAGACAAGGGAAGAACTACACTTAGGAAAGAAAAATCAAATGCACATATAGAAAATGGAGAATAAATAGGTAGGCAGTAGTACTGCAGAAATGGATCTGGGGGTTATAGTGAATCACAAACTGAACATGAGCCAATAATTTGATGCAGTTGCTAATATCATTGGGGGTGTATTTTAACAGGAGTGTCATAACTTTCCTACTCTACTTGGAAGAAACATTTAGTGGGACTCAACACTACAACTGCTTCCAAGTTCCACTTGCTGCTAATATGTCCAGCCTTCTTTCTGTTCATCAGATGGCATAAGACTAGGATTGCTGCCAGAATTTGGTTAGTTCAGCATTGCTTAATGTGACCCTGCATCCTAGAAAGAACGTATTTACAGTACCCCGATACCTCCTGTTTACAGAACAGCCTTCCATGATATAGATGTTATAATAAAAAATGCAGAATGTAACACTTAACACTAATTTCAGTTATTCAGTGTTTATGACAAAAGCAAAGTCTATAAAGATCAGTCTCTCTTTGATAACTACCTTTTTCAGGTTCTAGTTGCTGTATTGAAGGTTATGCTTTATAAAACAATGACTGTAATTATGCTTTCATTACACTCCAATTATTCTTTTTGATACATGTAGTTACCATTAGTATAAAAGGTTAATTATATGATTGAAATAATTTTTATCCCTTTACTGACATTTTGGGTTTTTTTCCTGCATGTGCTAGCATACAATCTTATAAGCAAGAAGTTAACTGCAATGAAAAATCATAGTCCAGTTGCAGTGCAACTACAGCTGCTGTAATATAAATTATAACTCATTCTTGTTTCTTTCTCTTTCGTTTGGTGTTCTGCAAGCAGGCTCGCCATAGTGATATGGGAACATTGTTATCATGGAGTAGTTGGTAATTAGGCTATTAACTTTACATTTTTATTCATTGGAATGGGGATTTCTTTGTTTTCATTCCATTCAGATACATGTGTACATTGGCTGAGGTTTTGTAGTGCAACTCTGCCAACCACATTTTAAATAAGTACTTGTTTTTCAAATTCACGTCAGCGGCTAAATCTTTTTTATTGCCATTTTGGTGTGACACACCAAAGGCAAAGTGTCAGCACCCCCTGCTGTAACCTAATCAGTTAAACAAACACTTTTCCAGGAGCTGGTTAACATTCCTGCTTGCAGCACAGTGAAGCCAGTGCAAAATGATTTAAAAAAATAAAAAGGCAGGGATATTTGCTTCTACTCCACTGCAAAAACAGGACACGTAAGAGATAAACTAATGGAACAGGAAATATGATGTTTCCTTTTTATGAAGCTATTACTGAAAATGGAAGAGTTACATTAAACAGTAAAACCTAGAAAAATGTGGCTGGCACCATCCCTCTGGAGACTATTTTGGACATACTTAAAGACTGACACTAAATATATGACATAATCATTAGTTTAAAAAAATCTTCACATTTCCATCTGTTTGAAATCTGTTCTTAATCTAATTGTAGTAGTAAAGTTGTATTATTCTATCATCTCTGTATCTTTGCTAGTGAAGCTCCCAAAGCAATACTACTTAGTATATTACTTATTCTAATATGTTTTCATCCATAGACCACAAAGTGCATTACAAAGGCAAATAAGTATCCATATTGCCATTCTACAGGTGAGAAAATTCAGGTGCAGGGTGGCGGGGGGGAATAGAGCCTTCCTCAAGGCAAAGCTCAGCACAGAACCAACCTCCTCCTCATGTGCAGGCCAGTGTCTTATTCATTAAAACCTGCTGTTTCCTAATAAAAGGAAGGGGCCTCGTGACTTTCCTATAGTCTCATCAAATGAGCCAGAAGGTCTGTTTGAATGAAAATGCCACCAACATGCTTCCTAACAATATCAAAATAGCTTCAACTCAGTGAATTCAGATAAGAAAAAAACAAGTGTCTAAATTTCTAATTAAGAAGAGAGCACAAGAATTACTGCGGGCGTCCTCTTCATTCATTATACACAACTATGCCAACTGCAGACACCCACTCTTCCCCGCCATGGCATTGCTCCTGGGAATGAAATGAAGCTCTGACCATGTAATGATATTATTTCCTGTCTTGACTTCAGGCGGCTTTGTCTCCAGAGTGTGACATCATTAAAGATGGCAGCCCATTGGGTCAGAGGTAACTCACGGGGCCAAAATAACTCCAGTTTACTGAGAGCAAACTGAACAACCTGCCCAAGTTCTGAGCTGACCAGATTTCATGCTGAATCTCAGTTTTAGAAACAGTTTGGAATAGTCTGCAATTCAACAATTCCATAGATAACCTACACACAAACAGACACCAACGCCTACCACAAACCACTAAAATAGCCGTTAGTGTCAATGCACACATTCTTGCACAGATACACATACTACACAAATGCTGTCCACACACACCCCAACCCACAGACACTGCACACATCCCTCCCACTGCACAGACAGGCCCCTACAGCCACTGCGCACATCCCCCCCAATGCGCACCCACCCACCCAATGCACAGACAGGCCCCCACAGACACTGCGCACATCCCCCCAACACACAGATACGCCCCTACAGACATGGCGCACATCCCCGCAATGCGCAGACACGCCCCTACAGACACTGCGCACATCCCCCCCAATGCGCACACACCCACCCACTGCACAGCCGCACCCCCACAGACACTGCGCACATCCCCCGCACCGCACAGACAGGCCCCTACAGACACTGCACACATCCCCTCCACCGCACAGACACACCCCTACAGACACTGCGCACATCCCTCCCACCGCACAGACACGCCCCTCCAGACACTGTGCACATCCCCCCCACCGCACAGACACACCCCTACAGACACTGTGCACATCCCCCCCACCGCACAGACACGCCCCTACAGCCACTGCGCACATCCCCCCCAATGCGCACACACACACCCAATGCACAGCCGCACCCCCACAGACACTGCGCACATCCCCCGCACCGCACAGACAGGCCCCTACAGCCACTGCGCACATCCCCCCCAATGCGCACCCACCCACCCAATGCACAGCCACGCCCCCACAGACACTGCGCACATCCCCCCCACCGCACAGATACGCCCCTACAGACATGGCGCACATCCCCGCAATGCGCAGACACGCCCCTACAGCCACTGCGCTCATCCCCCCGACGGCGCACACTCCCACACAATGCACAGCAGCTCACCCTCTGTCACTGCGCACATCCCCCCCACCGCACAGACAGGCCCCTACAGACACTACGCACATCCCCTCCACCGCACAGACACACCCCTACAGACACTACGCACATCCCCTCCACCGCACAGACACACCCCTACAGACACTGCGCACATCCCCCCCCAATGCACACCCACCCACCCAATGCACAGCCACGCCCCCACAGACACTGCGCACATCCCCCCAACACACAGATACGCCCCTACAGACACTGCACACATCCCCCCAACTGCACAGACACGCCCCTACAGACACTGCACACATCCCCTCCAATGCGCACCCACCCACCCAATGCACAGCCATGCCCCCACAGACACTGTGCACATCCCCAACACACAGATACGCCCCTACAGACACTACGCACATCCCCCCCACTGCACCGACACGCCCCTACAGACACTGCGCACATCCCCCCAATGCGCACCCACCCACCCAATGCACAGCCGCACCCCCACAGACACTGTGCACATCCCCCCACAGCACAGACACGCCCCTACAGACACTTCGCACATCCCCACTGCACAGACACGCCCCTACAGACACTGCGCACATCCCCCCCACTGCACAGACACGCCCCTACAGACACTGCGCACATCCCCCTAAACGCACAGAGAGGCCCTCACAGACACTGTACATATCCCCCCAGCAGACAGACACACCCCTACAGACACATTGCTCACATGTCGCCACTGCAGACACACTGCACACCTCCCTCCAATGTACAGACACACTGTGCACATCCCCCCACTGCACCCACAAGCCCCTACAGACACTTCGCAGACATGCCTCCACAACACAGACACACAGCTCACATATCGCCACTGCACAGACACACTGCACACATCCTCCTCAGTGCAGAGACACGCCCCTAGAGACACACAGTGCACATCTCTCCACCGCACACACACGGCGCACGTCCCCCTGATGCACAGATATGCCCCTACAGACCCAGATCCCCCACACAGACACACCCCTACAGACATGCCTATCCCTTCACACATATTTACCGAACCATCCCTCCACAGACTCCCCCCCATCCTCCACACCTCTCAAGCAGACAGGCAGGTACACCCCCTTCAGACAGACACACATGTTTCAAATCCAATGGCCTCATCTTTGTATTTGTAAAACTCCCTACAGTCACCTCCCCAAAGCTCTGGGTAGGCATTCAATAGATACACAATGCAGCTGACATTACAGTATCATCTACTGAACGCTAAAGAAATGTGACCTTAGAGTCACAGCTGAATGGTGCAGATTAATTTCCCCTAGTCCCTCCTCACTGCACCATAAAGTCATCAGCATATCATGCTAATTACCTTCTTCCAGTTCATCCATGCTCCCAATCTTTCTGGTCCCATCAATGGTGTAGATGTAGCGAACGCCCTGAGGCAGGTTAATGTTATCAGACAGAGAACGGGTCAGGTCAGCCAGCAAAGCATCAAAGCTTCGGAAGCGGTCGGAGGACACGGCATACACAATCCCCTTGAAGTAGCGGTCCCCATTGCGATAGAAACGCACCTTCTTTGCTTTCTTCTCATTGCTCAGTGCCTGTAAGGTCCTGGTTCGGTAGAAGCTACAGTGAGCACTGTGAGTGGGGCTGGGCAATCCATTCATACGTGAGCCTCGCATGTTTCTGGACGTCTTATCTCTTTCGTCAAAGTGTCCAAAATCAAGTTCCATAGTTTGGTGAACCCTAAAGATCTGAAGCTGAGTGGAGGGGAATGGGGAGGAAGGAATGCATGAGAGATATTAGACTGATCAGGCCCCAAATCCAGACAGAAATTACATACCCACAAGACCTTGGCTTTTCTTTGAATGAACACAAGCAGTTTATTTTCAAAATGACCCATGTCCTGCCCTGATCTAACTTCATATCAATTCTGGGGCTGGAGGAGGTCGGGGCATTTTTGGAAATGACCCACCCATTGCGGGGAGGGAAATGTATTTTTAAATAGCAGCCTGGTTTTAGCACATTTAAGTTCTGTGCAGTTTTGAAGTGTAGTGAATTGAGACCTTGGGCAGAAGAGATACGTGAAAATTACTAACAAAAACCAAAAATCCCACCCAAACAACAAAGGTTGGCAATTAATTAAACCGGCTGAGCCTTGGGAGACTTTCCCTGGCAGCAGAGAACAAGCAGATCCCAAGGAGTTAGGTTTCAATCTGTAGATTTGCAGAAGGAAATAGACTATCTGAATGTTTGAAATGGGAATAAACTGGTATTTACGAAAGAACGGTCACATGGGAGTAGCCAGTTTCTTTGTGACAGTCTGTTCAATAAAGACTAGCAACCAGATACTAAACTCCCCCCACCCAGCAGCCCCCTCCCAGTCCATCAATCAATTTCTGACACCATCCTACATTTCCAAGAAGAAATGACTGAAAATTTTTAAATTAAAAGGAGGGTTCAATAAACAATTGTCAATTCACCAGTCCTTCCTGGGTTTGTTTCTGGAAATAGGAAGAAAAAAAATTGGGTCTTTTTGTTTGTTGTTTTATTCCCTCTACCCTTAAGGAAGTGATTTAATTGTGGAAATTGTCCCTGTCAAAGTATCCACATCACTCCACTGCAAGCATACCTTTCATTGTTCTGATCTGTACTGTTACAGAGGGAAAGAGAGCAAAATACAGAGATTGCACTGAGTTGGAGATCAAACCCAATGATCAGTGATTTTTGTGTTCTCTTTAAACTGAATTTAGTACCAAAAGAACCTCTCACCCACCCAACCCTATAAAATGAGAAACCTTGCAAAGCTGTCACTCTGGGCAAAATTATTAATATGCAACTCACATATGGTAGCAGTGTGTTCATACAAAACAGAAATGGGATTAAAATCCGATGGCTCAGCAATCAGATATAAACCTCAGGAAAAGCTGTTGCTATCATTCCCCCATCCATCAGATTTTCTGGAGCCAGTCCCTTTTTCAATATTTTACAATGTCACCATGACCTGTGTAAGATCTCATTATTGTCTCTGACATGTAGCAAAGCAGTAGTGGGTTATGCAGGCAGTTTTTACATAAACAGCGAGTTGCTCATATTTTTTCAGCAGTGCAAATTGTGAGATATGTATTTTAATGTCATGCATAAAACAATGAAATATGCAAGCAACTTTAAACATGAATCAGAGGTTTTAAGGTTTTTTTTGGAAACTGCAGATGCTGTAATGTACAAAAAGAAAGAGGTTTCTCTTTTCCTTTTGTATGTGACATCTGTTACTTTCTGCATGGAAATCACTCTAAAAGCGCTACTCACCGGTTTTCAGCTCGTAGGGTGGAGATGCTGAGAGAAAGAAAACCAGTCTCACTCTGCCTTTGTTGTCTGAGCTCCAAGCAAGAAATTCCTGCCAGGGTGGATGAGACTTCTCCTAGGTCCTAGTGCCTTGTTCACCCCTTTAACGGTAACTTTGCCTCAGTGTTTTTCACCCTGATGATCAATTATTAGTTTAAAGTTTAATCTGTATTTTAAACAAAAAGAATAGATTCATTCCAGTTCTGGTTACATTAATTGGGGGGGGGGAGAGCTAATGGACAAATGGTGAAGTCATTCCCCTCTGCTTTTTTAGGCAAAGCTCCCATTGACTTCATATGATCTAATCATCTGGAAAGCACTAATCATCTAGCCCCAATTTGGAAAAAAAATGCAGTTAGGCTTATGCAGCAGCCTTATGGGGTTTCAGTTGCAGTGGGGTAATGGCTGCAATCCTATAATGTGCAACCCGTTTTGACTTTTGTGTCAAAAAACTGAGGAAAAGAAAGCCAGAGTTGACAATAGGCACAGGAGCCTGATTCTTCTCTGATGTTTTTACACTAGCTCATCCTGATTTACACCAGTGTAAGTGAAAAGAGAATTGGGCTCAATGGATCTTCATCTTTTTTTTTCCCCCATATAATTTTTCTGTGTTACAGAACATCCACGACCAAGCTATTTTTTATGTGTATACAGGATATAAACCTTCAGGCTGAGTACCTAGCATAAGCTGACCACTAACTAAAAGGAGTAAGCAGGGAACGTCTCTGTAAGTAAACTTTTCCATAACTCTTCACTGTGGGGTTTCTTGCACCTTTTGCTAAACCATCTCATCTGGTACCGGCCACTCTGAGAGATGGTATACTGGACTACATGAACCACTGGTCTGAGCCATGTGGCAGCTCTCATGGATAATCTAAGTGAATAGTTAAAAATTGGGTAGCTGTGCATAAAATTCTAACTTGTATTTCCAGAGCAATTTTTAGAAATCTCACCCTAGTGTCTCTGTTTCATTGAATCATATGTCCAAGTGGGATCTGAGGTTTTGCTGATAGTTGATCTGATTAACCTTAAACTAAATAAAAGTTACCTAGCAAGCATTTTGAATGGTGAGCTGTATTTCCTGAATCCGAACCAACATCATTGGCTTGTTAATATCTGGGCCAAATCCAGAATCATGAGTCCAAATTCCCTTTAATTGCAGAAGGTTACAGAGTCGAGTCATTTGATCCAAAATCAGCCCAACAGATGGGGCTCTGGGTAAATCCAAAACTTTTTTTTATTCCAATGCATCAGAAACTTCACAACAGCCAAACACGTTAGATTTCTGTCATTTGAGGCCAAAATAACTAAGAGCCATTACAATCCACTGCTCTGAGTAAAGACTTGGTGATCTCTGTCAGGTGTCTACACCACAAAACCAACATGATCGTTCACACCCTCACTGGTGGCAGTCTCTGCATGTCCCAGGCCCTGGAAATAAAACCATCTTCTCACCCCCTGGAAGAGGTCTCTCCAAATAAAGGTAGAGCGACCTGTGGGGTGCCGTTCTGGAGATAAATCCTGGCTTCTGTCTCCAGTCACACATCCCACTGGTATCACAGTCACATAAAAACAAATTTTATAGACAAAACAAACTGGACACAGATAAAGTCTCTTTGGTCAATATTTTTTTCCAGTTGCATCTGCCCAGAGAGGGAACAGGCAGTGCTAAGAAAAATGGCCTAAAAGGTTTGCTTGTTTGTTTTTCTATAACTTCTGTAAACTACATTACTGTACCCAATGACAACAGGTTATTCCCTAATATGAATGTGGCTGTCATTTGTCATTCCCTTACAATAGCACACTGCAGGGACCAGTTTTAAATCCCCCCCGGAAATGGAAACAAACCAATCGTATGAATGGCATTGCAGAATCTGGTTCCTGACCCTTTTCTACATGGAGGCACCATGACTCTGGATTAAGTCTTGGTGTGGACACCAGCCATTCCTGTGTTCTAATCCTGACTCTGCCACTGGCTTGGTGTGTGGATTTAAACAATTTTGCCATGTGCTGATTTGTGCCCTGGAGGGGATGTTGAGCTATGTTGCAGTCAGACTGTTCGATTCAGCCAAACCCTTGGCAAGGTTGCAGCAAGCCTCCCCCATTATACGCTTAGCTAGACCACTGGTGCGGAGTGGTGGAGATGAGGGCACAGCTTCATTCTCACACTGTCTCCTTTCGGGAAACTAGTGCACATGGAGACAGTTGGAAAGAGCAGGACCTGTGATCCGCTGCCGGGGTTTGGTTGGCCCATGCACAGGATGCAAGAGGAGGGTGAGACTTCTTGAGCCTTTTCCTTCCCTGCTTCTTCTCCAGCCTGATTCATCCCTTAATGTCTCTATGCCCCAGTTTACCCATCTATAAAATGGGGCTAATAAATGTCTCACCTACATCACATGGCTGTTGTGAGGATACATTAATTAATGTTTGTAAGAGTGCTCTGAAGGTAGGAATCATTATATAAGTGTTAAATATTTTCATTTAAAACATGAGATATAGGATATGAGAAATAAAGGCTAGAAGAACAGAATAAGGTATGCTGTGATGCTTGAGTGCCTTGACAGATAAGTCAGTGATTCCAAATAGTCCATTGCTTATAAGGCAGTGAGGTGTGATGGTGATGGGGCAATACAAAGCCCAAAGACAGAGAGATATAACCCAACTAGCCAATTGACTCATAATGCCTCTCTCATTGTACTGATCTTGATTTAAATGGGGCTACATGTGGACAATTATGAGGGAGGGGACAGGGTCTAGAATAGCTTCATTGGATCATAGCTTTCTGCACATATGAAATCACTAGGGCTGTCAATCACAGTTAACTCACATGATTAACTCAGAAAAATTAATTGTGATTAATCGCACTGTTAAACAATAGAATACCAATTGAAATTTATTAAATATTTTTGGATGTTTTCTACATTTTCCAGGGGCGGCTCCAGGCACCAGCTAAACAAGCAGGTGCCTAGGGCGGCAAAATATATGGGCCGGCATAAGGCTGGTGCCCCAGCTCATACCTGAAGCGGCGTCCTGGGCTGGATCCTGACCGCCCTGGGGGGCGGTAACCAGCCTGTTGTTCTGCTGCCGAGTGCAGCAGGGCAGGGAGCCGGCTAAGTGGGGAGCGTGTCTCTGCCGCTCTCCCGTGGGCAGCGGCCATCCCCGACCTCTCAGGCGGGAGCCGGTAGCACGGCCCTGCCCGGCTGCAGAGGACAGGCCGCTCCTCCTCGGCTTGTCCCCGCCGCTGCAAGCCAAGGAGCAGCCCATCCTCTGCAGCCGGGACAGGGCTGCGCTACCGGCTCCGCCTGGGGCTGAGGTGGGGGGGTTGGCTGCTGACCGCAGAAGAGCGGCAGGAGCTGGTAGCAAAGCCCTTTCCCGGCTGCAGAGGACAGGCCGCTCCTCCTCGGCTTGTCCCTGCCGCTCTCCTGTGGTCAGCGGCCACCCCCCACGTGGGAGCCGGTAGCGAGGCCCTGCTCTGGCTGCAGAGGATGGGGGGGGGACATGGCGCCCGGGCGAGCCGCTCCTACTCAGCTTGTCCCTGCCTCTGACTCCTCCTCCCCTCTGCGCCGCCTCCTGCCAGGGGAGGGGAGGAGGAGCAGAGCAGTAGCCCGGGCTAAGCCCAGCTCATGCCAGGGCCAAGGCGAAGACCAAGGATGACAGGGGCTGGGATCCAGCAGCAGCCCCAACCCCTGGCCCTGGCGGTGTTGGGAGATGAATCCACCTCGGGCCAGATCCGCAGCCAGGTAAGAGTTGGGCCAGGCGAGAGGGTTTTGTTCAAATTAAATGTTAAAATTACACTAGTAGGAAAGGTTTCAGAGTAGCAGCCGTGTTAGTCTGTATCCACAAAAAGAACAGGAGGACTTGTGGCACCTTAGTCTAAGGTGCCACAAGTCCTCCTTTTCTTTTTACTTGTAGGAAATTGTTTTATTTCACTAACTACAAATTCTCTGTTTTCATTTTTTTTAAATTTTAAACAGTCAAAACAAAACTGCAAAGTGCAAACATGTGTAAATCCATAAAAAAAAACCAGGGCAGGAAGGGGCAGCCAAAAATTGTTTTGCTTGGGGCAGCAAAAAACCTAGAGCTGGCCCTGCATTTTCAAATATATTGATTTCAATTATAACACAGAATATCAAGTGTACAATGCAGGGCCGGCTCCAGGCACCAGCATTCCAAGCTGGTGCTTGGGGCGGCAATCTTCAAGGGGCGGCAGTCAAGTTGACATCAAGAGTAAACTCACTGATCTCAATGGAATTATACTGGATTTACTCCAGTGCAATTGAGATCAGGATCTGGCCCCAGAGACATCACTGAGTAACCAAACTATGGCATGAATGACAGCCATTTCTAGGAATACCTTGATGTGTCTGCAGACCTGATTTGGATTTTGCTTATAGTGGTTGCACACTGGTACAATTCCATTGGCCTTGATGACATTACTACTGATTAATACCAGCTTATGTTAGAAGGGAATCAAGCCCTGTGGCTCCATCAGCTAAATCACTTTAGACAGAGTAAGTGATTGAGAAACTGGGAATACATCTGCTTTCTTCCTATCGATAAATTAATTTAGATAAAAAGGAAAGTTAAATTTAGCTCCCCAGATTAAATTTCCTATTCTAAATTAGGTGAATTATCTTTACCCAAAGCAGCAAACATTGGATCTTTCTGCTGTGTAATTAAATCTGGGTAAAGATGCGGCTTTTGTCTCTAGTGAAGTTCTTTATTGCATGTTGGGGTGATTGTGATGCTTTTGAAAGTGAGGGAAAGATCAGCAGGTGGGAAGCATATTGTGATTTGCTGCTGTTCAAGCTTCCATATAGGCACGTAAACCCAATACATCAATACAATGCATCTAAACTCCCTCATTTACAACAACCCTACCAGCTATTCCAATCCAAGGTCCCTGCTCAGCTCTGTCAGCGCACCTCAACCCTCACATCCTTGCTATTCCTAAGACCTTCCGCCAAGCATGATGCATTTTACAATTAGCATCCAATTTAAACTGACAATTATCTGAGGTCTGTCTGCTCTGGATGAGGATTCTAGACAAACTTTTGATAGTGCAATTAAAACTTTGACTGCTAATTTGCTTTACGAGGAAGACTTGGGGTTGATATTTTCAAAGCACGGTGCTTTGATACATCTTCCATCAAATTTATTTTTAAATCCGTTTCTTCTTTGAAAATTTCATCCTTAAGCTCTTCTTTCAAAGCCTTCAAACATCAAGGCCAAGTCTTTCAAAAGTAACTAATGATTTTGGTTGCCTCTTTTGTTTTGGAGCCTTGTGGTTTCCAAGGGTGGAGATTAAGCTGTTTATGACAATAAAGGCTCACTTTTGAAAGTCTTGGTCCTATAGCAAGAACCATTAACATGGTTCTTCAAAGTAATAGCTTGCACCTAAAGGAACTATTCTGATGAGAGCTACAGAGTTAAGCTGTTCTGCACTCAACCCACTGAGCTAATAACTGATTTGGAATTGGCAGTCTTTCACAACACAGCATTTTAGATTTATTTTTATAGGGACTGTACCATCCTTAATGTCTTTTAAACATCGGTGTTATAGAGACATGGCTTCCTACCTGCTTGGGAGGGAAGGGTGGAGGGATGTCTCCACAGCATTGCTTCACCCCTCCTCCAACTCCAGCAAAGTCTCCTCTGTGGAGACTGTTTAAGCCTTGAGATCAGTGGGCTGGGACAAACAGAGGGTAGGAACACTCTTTGGCGTGTGGGTCACTATTAACATAGGGTACCTCCTCTTGCATATTCCGATGGGGCAGCATCAAGTAGGAGAAGCCGCGACAGCTCAGCTCAACTGGAATCATTATACCATGGAGTCTGTGGAGGGCCAGGTATGACTTGGAGGAAATTCAGAGACATAAAGCTTCTGTACAGATGGTCTTGACCTTTGGCAACTCCCCAGAGATCTAGTTGTATCTTGAGGGATGATCACGGTATCCATATGCTAAATTCCCACAGAGGCTGGGGGAAAGGAGGTAAACCTCACTGTCCTGTGATAAAATAATAGAAAGAACACTGTGAGCACAAATTCATTTTGTTTCCAGTCACCTTCACCTTCAGTTGATATCAGTCCTGCTTTGAGGACTAGATGACCTTCTGAGATCTCTTCCAACCCTAATATTCTATGATTCAATGATTCACAAGATTAACCCGCATAGGAGACAATATAGCCCATAGTGATTGGTTAAAGGCAGGACCATCTCCCCCATCAAAGCCAATTGTGAGTGAAGCATTAAAATAAACGTCAACCAACAAGAAGAATGCCTCTCATGCTAGACTGTGCACTGGCCCTCAACACAAATCCCCCACAACTAACAAATCCTTCTCCGCCCTCCCAGCTGAAAACAAGTTCTCTGCAGGGTGAAAAAAAACACATTGAATGGATAGATCTTGCACCAGGTCCTGAATGTTGCCACCCTCAGCAGCTGGGTTACATAAGCAAAGTTCCATGGCAATTTAGTGGTAGCTAATAACACGGCATTTCACTTCAAAATCCTGAAAGGTGGATTTGCAAAGCTTGCCAAATCCTATGGAAATCACTGCAGACATCACCCTGCAGAAATTGTCAGTATGTTTTTAGCTGACTCACCTGCATGTGATCACTCCAGGTCATACTGGATGGGTTTCCAGAACATCCACTTTCCAGGATAGCAAGGTGTTTCTCCAATGACGTTGCCTATTGACTGTATTATGCAGTGTCTAGAAAGCTCTTTGAGCTCCATGAATAGAAAAGCCTCTCCTAAAGTACAGCATCATTTGAAATTACCAACTGATTACATGATTCCCAGATGCTCACAAAACTCCTGCAGAATGTAAGATGGATTTAAAGGATTCTTTCCTGAAGAAATATTAAATATAGGAAAGGAAAATCCCATCAAAGCCATCAGAAGGGATCATGTCACATTCAGATTGGAAATGCAAGATGTTTCCCCAGCTAAGTACCATCAGTCACCATTTTGTGACACTGGTAATGCATTCTGTATGAAGAGGCCTGAACAATCTTTCTTATAGCTAAGAGATCGTGACAATAGGCTAATACAGAAATGCATTTATTGTTACAAGAGATATGTCTCCAGTAAATACACATCCTTATATCCATGTAATCACAAAAAGAGTCCAACAAAGGTTGCTGTATCAGTCACATTAAATATTCCAGCCCAGGCAAATATCTTCTGCTGGACAGAAATCAAGAGCTTTCAAATGAAAATGACATATTGGCGTGTCCTTCAGTTTATCCAGCTCATTGCTAAAACTGCAACAAAACCAAAAGGCCCCTTGTACTACTCCAGACAAATAATGGTACGTTACAGCATGCCAGCATATAGTCTAGGACTTTAACCATTGTTGCATGGCGCGCTTCTATCACAGTTTCTATATGTCAGCAGTAGAGGTGGGCTTGAACCAAAACTTTCAATTTAAGCCCTCCTGTACTTTGAGGGTCTTCCAAATCTGGCTTCTGTTCTGAATTTTTAGGTTCAGGCTCATGTCCTTTATTAGTATTCGTAGTAGTGGTATTACATTAGCACCGAGACCGAGGATGCATTGTGCTAGGCTCTGTTCAAACATATAGTAAGGAAAAGGTCCCTGCCCCAAAGTGCTTATGATCTACATACACAAGATAGACAAATATAGGAGTAAGGAAGGAAAATTCACATTATGGGGAACTGAGATTAAGTGATTTGATCAAGGTCA
Source organism: Mauremys reevesii (assembly GCF_016161935.1). Classification (NCBI taxonomy): domain Eukaryota; kingdom Metazoa; phylum Chordata; order Testudines; family Geoemydidae; genus Mauremys; species Mauremys reevesii. The sequence goes on along the minus strand of NC_052631.1, from coordinate 85,353,946 downwards.
CACAGCCAGAAACTACACATAGATCTCCTCAGTCCCACTCCAGTCCCTTAACCACAAATCCAGCCTTCCTATCACCAACCAAGAGAGAAGGATGTGTGACTAAGTGGGCAGATCTCAGAACTGGGAGCCAGCAGCTTGAGTGTTAATTCCAACTCTGAAAATGATGCCTTCTCTGGCTTATTTCTAGATTGTGGAAAACTAGACCCACCTGATACAATCTTAGACTACAAATACTTTTGCATTTCTTTGCAGGGTTCAAACTCCTGACATCAGGTTGACTCGATAAAAGAACCCTGCATCCTTATGCAGGTGCCAAAAATGTGTCACCCTGTTATAAACACTTATAAAATCCTTTACAAATGTGAGTCAGGTCCAGAAGTGATGTGTATGGTGGTGCAAAATTTGATTCTTACTAGATTCCCTAAGGGCTACTAGAATGATCGGCGGAATGGAGAACCTACCTTACGAGAGGAGACTTAAGGAGCCTGGCTTATCTAGCCTAGCCAAAGAAGGCTGAGGGGAGATATGATTGCGCTCTATAATATATCAGAGAGATAATCACCAGGGAGGGAGAGGAGTTATTTAAGTTACCGGCCAATGTTGGCACAAGAACAAATAGATATAAACTGGCCATCAATAAGATTAGGTTTGAAATTAGACAAAGATTTCTAACTAACAGAGGAGTTAAGTTCAGGAACAGCCTTCCACAGGGAGTAATGGAAGCAAAAAACCTAACTTGTAAGACTGAGCTTGATACATTTATGGAGAGGATGGTATGATGAGATTGCCTACAGTGGCTGATCCACAACTGCTATTAGCAAACATCTCCAATGACTGGAGATGAGATATTAGAGGGGGAGGGCTCTGAGTTACTACAGAGAATTCTTTCACAAGTGTCTGGCTGCTGGGTCTTGCTTACATGCTCAGGATCCAACTGATCACCATAGTTGGGGTCAGGGAGGAATTTTCCCCAGGTCAAAATGAAAGAGATCTCGGGCGGGGGGTTGACTCCCCCTGCAGCGTGGGGCATAGGTCACTTGCTGATTTGAACTAGAGTAAATGGTGAATTCTCTGTAACTTGAAGTCTTTAAATCATGATTTGAGGATTTCAGTAATTCAGCCAACAGTTAGGGGCCTAATACAGGGTGGGTGAGGTTCTGTGGCCTGAAATGTGCAGGAGGTCAGACTAGATCAGTGGTTCTCAAACTTTTGTACTGGTGACCCCTTTCACACAGCAAGCCTTTGAGTGCGACCCCCCCCCCTTATAAATTAAAAACACTTTTTAATATATTTAACACCATTATAAATGCTGGAGGCAAAGCGGGGTTTGGGGTGGAGGCTGACCGCTCGCAACCCCCCATGTAATAACTCGCAACCCCCTGAGGGGTCCTGACCCCCAGTTTGAGAACCCCTGGACTAGATGATCACGCTGGTCACTTCTGGCCTTCAAGTCAATGAATCTATGAGACACTCACTTACTGATGTGTGAATGAGTGGTGTCATTTACATGTCAAAGAGTCAGAGTTTAAGGGTAGACGGGACCCCCAGACCCTCTAGTCTGAGTTCCTGTATGTCACAGACCACCACCATCGCCTGCACACTACATCCAACAACCAGAATTAGACCAAAGTATTACAGCCCACAGGAGACTCCATCGGAGCCACAGGAAGAGAACAGGAGGGACCAAGGTGCACCAGTACTTGAGGCCCCCATGGCACCAGGGAAATAAGTAAATGAGATACCAGATAATCCAGGCAAGCGACCCACACTCACAAGCTGCAGAGGAAGGTGAGAAAACCCCAAGGTCACTGCCAATCTGACCTGAGGAAAATCCCTTCCCAACCCCACAAATGGCGATCAGTTGGACCCTGAGCACATGAGCAAGAACTATCAGCCAAGCACCTGAAAGAGGGAATGCTCGGTGTCACGTCAGAGCCCGGGCCTTCTCCATCCAGAGTCACATCTCCAGCCACAGCCATTCCTGACGCGTCAGAGGAAGGAGATTTAAAAACCAAAAAGAAGCAAAAAACAATCACCAGAATACATCAGGGGAAAAGAATCCCTTCCTGACCCCTGCTGGTGGCCATCTGAAATCCCAAAGCCTGAGTTTTTAAGAACATGAGACACAAACTAGGGGTGAGCTCCCAGGCTACTGAGCCATGCCCCCAACCATCACAAGCAACCCCATCATACAATTCCACTCATAAATTTGGCCAGCTGGGAGAAGTTGTAACTTACAGAAAGATATTTAACTTAAATATTCTTTCCCTGTTCTCATGTTAGCTGTTTCCTTGATACACTCCACTCTTCTGGCCCCTTGGTCTGGGAGTTACACCAGCTTAGACTCAGCATGACAAATTCAGAAGTGAGGTGTAAGGGGATTTACAGATTACATGTTAGTAAATTGGTGTGAGTAAATCTATACTTGGCTTGCATCCGAAGAAGTGGGTATTCACCCACGAAAGCTCATGCTGCAAAATGTCTATAAGTCTATAAGGTGCCACAGGATTCTTTGCTGCTTCTAAATCTATACTGTAACTCTAAGGGCATGTAAGTAGGTGTAATACCCACATTGGGGACAGGAAGAAGGGGTCACTTACACTGTCTTAGACTCCCCCTAGCCTAACTCAGATTCATCTTTGAATATGGCCCATTAATAAGGCCCTACTTAACTTGCGATATTGCAGAAATTGTGGATTCCACAATATTAGGCTTCTCTGCAATTTTGACAGTGGGATCGGGGCTGAGAGCGGGAGCACTGGCCACCGTGGGGCTGAGAGCAGGAGCCCACACTGTCACCCCAAGGCAGCTGCTGTCAGCCTTGAGCCCCTGCTGTCAGCCCCAGGTGGCCCCTGCTGTCAGCCCCGGGCCACATCCCACTGTCAGCCCTGTGTTCCTGCTCTCAGCCCCAGGCGGCTGCCAACCAGAAATAACGGAAAAGTAATAATGGACTTTAGTGCCACAAATAACAAGGTCCATTACTACTTTTCTGCAATTTTCCATGGCTTCTCCGCAGCTCAGCCGCAACTTTTTGACAATCATCCCACATTTCAAGTAGGGCCTTACCCATTAATTATTTAAGCCTTACAGCATCCTTGTGAGGTAGGCGACTATTATCATCAGCCTATTTTACAGATGGGGAAACTGAGATCTAGGGAGATTTAAACACTTCTTTAAGGCTACACTGAAAGTCGGTAGCAGGGCAGGGATCAGAACTTGGGCATTATTGGTTTCAGTGCTCATTCCAATACATCCCATAGCCTCTGTAGTCTAGTCTACTAAATATACTCTCCAGATACATACTATAGACGCGTGTGTTTATTTCTGTCTCTCTCTCACACACACTGCATATGTATGATGTTTAATCTCATGCCCATGTCTTTTATTAGTAATAATGCCGGGTAATCGTATATATGGTCGAATGCACACTCTTTATTAAGAACACCGCTTGCAATGAAGTCTGACCACGCCATGACCTGTGATTCTCAGCCAACACATATCCTCTGGCCTCTAGACTGAGAATATGGGTGCCAGAAACTCCCAGGACAGCAGTAAGGCCCTGAGGAATCCTGTCTGTTGGCAGGAGATGAGTAATCAGTAGTTGAAGTGCAGACTCTGGCTGAGCTCAGCTGTTGTGCAGAGGCACTGGGCTGTCAGCTACATAGTAAGAATAATTGTAATTCAGCTTGGTCACCTCCTTTTACCAGCAGTAACAGCTGAGAAATCGAAGCTGATCGAAAAGCCTTTTGCATTCTGTAAGCAAGCAAAGAGTGGACTTGGGGAGCTGGAAATAGGGCTTTTGTCTGCACACTTTACCATGTGGAAGGGACTTTATTTTATTCTTTATTTGCCCTTGAACTTTACAATGAATTGTGTTAGTGCCTGGATTTCTGTAGCAGGACTGTAGAAAACCAGCGATTCTGCATCCCATTGTTCTATTATCTCCTCACACATCATTTATCTGTGAATAAGAGGGAGGTGGTAAGTATCACTCAATCTCAGCATTAAAATTCAAAGGTAGATAAATATAGTAGATAAAAATACTATTTAGTCATTCAATTTAAAAGGAAAAAAATCTCTCTCCTTTTTGTGAATTTCACCCCTTGGCTGCTCAAAATATCTCATGCAAATTAAAACACACATGCACATTTACAGACCGGGGATGTTTAACGATGAATTGGCATTCGCAGTTTGCCCATCTGCAATCTCTCCAGCTAGAAAAATAAAGTCTTCTAAGCAAATTGCAGAGAGAATAAATGCTTAACAATACCAAAACCACAAAGCCAGAGAGACATCCTTGCTCAGCCATTCACTGGTATAAACAATAAGCAGAGTTGCCTTTGTGCAGAAACCAGACTAGTTCTGCAAGAGTCAAACCCTGCATTAAACCAAAGGCACCTGGTTTCCATTCTGCAAAAACTTTGCTGAACCAACAAAATGCTGGAAATAGATGTTTTTGTTTATTGCTTCCAAATAAATATCATGAACTAATGTATCAGGAATAAACTAATAGGAGCATGGTTGGGACTTGAGATTTGCATGCAGGAGAGGGATTGTCTGCATCCTTAGTAGCCATCCCCTCCCTAGTGTCCAAACCAGATTCATACAGGAGGAGGCTGAGGACAAGGACACCTCTTCTCATTTCTCTTCATGGAAGAGGAAAGCACCTTTTAAAAAGATTTCTTTTAGGCTTTCCCCTCTTTTTCTTAGGGGAGGATCTGAAGACGTCAGAGAGGATTAATAGGCCCAATTATGGCCAAGGACAGGCTTCTTTACTTACGAAATTGTCAAGTTTGAAGAAGAGGAGAAACTGGTGCCTGTGGCTCTTTCCACATGGAATCCCCATGATCTGAACACAGGGAAGCCCTGGAGGGAACTATTATTGTGTGAGCAGTGTATCACACAAGCACACGAGGATCTCTCCAGCACTCTTGGAGATATTTCCAGGGCATTAGGTGTTACTGGGGTAAGAACAGTGTTTATGGAGTCCATGTACAGCACATTCATTGGCCCAGTGGACTTGCAGAAGCTAAAGGATTCTGTTTCAGCCATACCCCTACCTTTATACCTGGCTTCAGTGACCAGTGACCCTCACTCTCTCATAGAATAACCCCATGTCTTTGGAAGCCCGGGTCCCTTGTCAGTATGGTCACCTCCTGAAAGGAGCCAGCAAAAGCCCATCCTCTCACGGTGTGAGGAGACCTCCCTGGTTGTTGCTGACAGGTTACTTGTGGGGCTCTTGTAATTGTCACAACTGGAATGTGGACAGTCTGACCTTGTGGTCAGAGCAGGAGTCAAGCCAGGTCTGGATACCAGAATCTGAGACAGGCCAGAGGGTACACTGGGAATCAGGGTCAAGAGGCAAGCCGGGATAGAATACTAGGAGGTCAGTGTCAGGCAGCGGGATCAGGTAGTACAGGAAAGGCAGTCCTATGCAGGGACAAATCCAGTTGCACAAACAACTTTTGGTGCCTCTGCTTGGTTTAAATAGAAACAGGGAACCAAGCAGGTCCCTCCAAGTTTCTCCAATCAGGTCGCAGGGATGGAGTCCTCTGCCATTGTTGAGCTTTGAGTTCCAGCGAATGTTCACAAGTCACTGAGTGGCTGGTCAGAACATGCAGCTCCCTAAGTGCCCTGTAGACCAGCATTTAAGACGCGGCCCGTGACAGTAACCCAGTCAGAGCATATGGTGACTGGCTTGCCCGGTGCTGAAGCATTGATTGCTGAGCTCCACGTGTCCATCCTCCTACAGGAGTGGAGAGGAGAAGGGAAGGGCTGGTGAAGGTCCGCAGCCTTCCCTAGGATTCCTGAGCAGAACTGCACAAGAAGCTGTTGCTGAAGACACAGAAGCAGCAGATTGGGACTGTAATGTTGTTACCAGACGTATGTGGTGGCATCTCAAACCATGATCTATGGACCAAGTGTAGCCTGCAGATCCCTTCCTGGTCATTCACAGCATCAAACACTTGAGAAGCAAGGAGATTAGGAAGATCCCTCTCTTATAAAGTGCCCTACAGAATGAAAAGATTGTAGAATCATTGGACTAAATTGTTTTTCTATTACATGCACAACAGTGGATTTAAACCTCTGATAAGCTGTCATCTGCTCTTCTTAGATCTCATCTTTTTCCCTCTATTTTTTTCATACATGTGATGTTTTCAAGAGGTGAGAGATGGCTTGAGGCAGAAGCTCCTCTCCTAGTCTGCAGAGTGAAATCAACAGTGAAGCACAGGGCAGGGGGTCCTCTTGCTTCATTAAAAACACCTCTCTTTGACTCGAAGGAGGGAGACATCTTCTCAGGCAGGGAGAGAATGACTTCTTCATGGGAGCCTATTTGTTAACCTTTTTGGCAAAAATGACATCCCTTTTTAGAACATCTGCAGTCAACTGGAAACCTGGCTTATCGTCAAACTTCTGAGAGGGGAGAAGAGCTTGACAGATGGCCTGGATTCTTCCTGAGCTAAAAGATCCGTGGGGTGATGCAGTAAGCTCCAGGGTGATTACCTCAATGCTATAACTCTTCTCATTTAGAATATCTGGATTACATTTGTGAAGTTCTCCATGTGCAAAAATTCATAATTCTGTTGCCTGCTCATTTCTTCTTCTTCCTCACAAAATAAACCCAAACGGAAAAATTTGCAAACCAAAAATGTAATTACACAGGATAGTAAGGATGTGCACATTCCAAAATAGCCAACAATTTTGAGATGTTTTGGATCAGGAAGTGGATCAGAACTTCACTGCTGTCCCCTATCTCTCTAGTAGGCCTAAAACCAGAATGCAAATACCCCCATATCCTGGAGGAGTTCAAATCTGAATCCAGGCTTTGTGCCTCAGAAACATCTCTACAGAAAATCAATATGGGGTAGATTGGTCGTTAGGGTTAAGCATGTGCATATATCCCATCCAATCAATGGGCCTGATTCTCCATTCATGCCGAAGCCAGGGGAAAAGCTAACTGCCTAACTGATATTCAGGGCCAGTTCTAGACTCCAATTATTGGGGGGTGGGAGGAGATGAACGGGGGCTGTGGGAAGTGGTGAGGGCCGAGGGATGTGCTGGCCACCCTTCCCATAGCCCCCATTGGCCTGGGACAGTGAACCGTGGCCAGTGGGAGCTACGATCGGCCGAACCTGCAGACGCTGCAGGTAAACAAACTGGCCCGGCCCTGGCGGGCCACATGCCAAAGGTTGCCAATCCCTGAGATAGACTGAGGTAAGGTAATGCTGAACTGCTCCACTGAATTATTATTTCATTCTGTTTTCAACTAGAAAACCAGTTAGTTGGTTTAGATTACTCTTCCACTTATTAAGTGAAAACACAGCCTCTCAGTTTTTCAGTGTATTTCGTATAATTATTAATCAAAAAAAGAAATATATGTATAGCATTCATTCCAAATATTTTCTATCTGATGTGAATTTAAAGCCCATACCACATTGTAAGTGGCATCGCTTTTTCTTGTATGTCACCAAAGCATACTCCTTGCTGTGAACAGTTACTTCATTGTGGTCAGCCTTTGATGTCTGGTGATGTTATAAACCAAAATGAGACCATACCTCACAGTTAGAGATTGCCAAACCCTCTTGTTCTTTGGGTGGAATTTGGGGATCTTTAAATATGGAACACATCTTAAACCAATTGTTATGAAGGGCAGCCCTCATTTGAGAACTAGATTTACCTACAGCCCACACAAACCCGCTGTTATCTCTTCATACAAAAATATTATTACCCTAAAGGCATCATCATTTTAAATCACTTATTTTTATGGTATCTCAATTTGGGAATCCATGTTTCCTCTCTCCTTTCCTATGTCATTTCCCACATCTGAGTCATGGCAGGAGAAGAGGTACGGGGAGGTGGGGAGGGTGTACTGTGTTGGTGGTGGTGTGTTTCATAATCATGGAATGATAGTGGCATAGATTAGTATCAAGTATCTCAATGACTCCTGCATCCCTGTCATAAGATGTCGTATAACAATAAGAAATGCTCTTCTCACCCTCTTTAGAGGATGCCTACCTCTTTGGCTTTCAGGAAATGTCCCAGGGAAGCCTGTGGGCCAGGGGCTGCAGGAGATTGGCTTCATGGAACAAACGAAGCACACAAGTAGCATGACTCTGTTGAATTGCAAATGAATGGAAGAATGTGCAAAATGCACAAGTGATGGCTGATGGTGAGGCTGTAGAGTAAATACTTTTATTTTACAACTCTCCTTAATGCCATGTCTATGTGCTATTCCTTTCTGTGCTGGGCATCTCTAAGAAGGCAACGGTGCCATCCTGTGGTGAAGCTGAGAATCAATGACTAGTGTAATAAAATTTTACTTTTAAAGCTTAACAGATTGTGCTTGGACCTTGCATGGACCTGAAAATGGTGGAAGAGCACAAGGGATCTTCTCCCCATTTGTATCCCCCAACACAACTGGGATCACAGTGCTGCTCCCTCCTACTACGTCAGAGTGAGTCAGGAAGAGGCAGGGCCTGGTCCTGTTCTCTAATTCCCACCAACCCCACCGCACAGTAGAGCAGATCTTTTCAAGAGATGATGCACACCAGAGAGGTCCTCCTTCACAGATGGCTTTGTACCATTCTAAGGCAAAATGCCATTCAAAGGCCCCCCGGGGGCAAAGTGGGCCCCTCTGCTTTAATCTGAAAGTACAGCTACAGTACTGACCAGCATACAGAGGTTACTGTACTGCATCACAACACTACTGAAGAAGTGTCTGTATTGTATTGTGCTACTTAAAGCAATGAAGTTTATATCAAAAGTGATAATTTATTAAAATGAAACCAAACAAATTCCATTGTTTAAAAAATGCTGATAACCAGGCCAACATGGGATAGGTGCATGTTATACATAAACGAAACACACTTATGAGGAGTCTGATAGATCTTATTCCCATACGGGTTTCACAAAATAAATGCACACGGGTATAATAAACAAGAGTTTTAAAAGGATATGAACTCCGTGCATCAAGGCACAGGGCAACTCTGATTGTTGGGGATTAGGAAGAAATTTCCCTGGGTGGCATAACTGCTTACTGCAGGGGTTTCTGTACTTTCCTAAGAATCAGTAGGCCTGGTCAGAGACAGGTTACTGAACTAGGTGGCCAACTGGTCTCATCCAGTAGGGCAATTCCTGTGTCCCTATATTCCTGGTTACTTGTGCTTGGATGTCTCTTAGTAGATGAACAGAAATTGCCTGTTGTTTAAGTTTGTCCTTACCGGCAGTTTACCATTCAGTGTGTGTGGTGGGAGATGAAAGAGACATATTTGATGACTCCATAGGCCGCATTTGCTCCCTCAAACTTCATTCTGGGCTCACCCAACCTTTTTGCCATTTTCACAGTATCTTTTAACGTCCCCTTACTCCCAGAGTCAGTCAATGTCCTCGTTTATAATATACTGTTTCAAACACCTTTCTCCTAACAATTGCCTTGTCCTATGTATCTTTTCTAGTATTCTCCTTCACCTAGAACTGGGCTTTATAAAACAGAAAATGGAGTCACTCAGTACAGTACTATAATCCACAATGCAGGCCATACCCATGCATTTTATTTATTGCAAAGATCAGTTGCCCCATCACGTCCAATCTGCTGTCACTCTTATGATGCAGCCAGAAAACTACTGGATGTCCAAAATTGCACTACAGCAATGCAAACTTCCTGACATGGTCATGAACTTAAAACAAGGAGATCCCTTTGGAACTGGATCTGCAATTATACAATGTACTAGCTGAGTAGGCGAATGAGAAACAAACACCTGTGGACACACCTCACAAATGTGCCTTCAAGGGGCATCCAGAATGAATTCCATTAAAAACTGCAATCAAAGAGGAATATTTATATAGGGCTTGATTCTCCTCTCATGCTGGTGTAAAACCGGGCTATCTCCATTTACTTCAGTGGGATTATTCCTGATTTGCACCATTATAAGTGAGAGGGAAATCAGAGTCAATGTATTTACTTACTTATTTATGCTATATGAAAGGCCAGTACAACTGCTGCTACCTGGAAACAAAACTGGATTTTTATTCAAGAAACAATACATTACTAAATGTTTTGTTAATATGCAGAAAATTTGGTTACAAGCGGTACAGATGTTTACCAACACTTACGGTTGTTGATGCACTCGTTGAGATCTCATATAGAACTCTGTGTGGCTAAGAGTCAGGACAGAAGAATGTTGAGAGGTAGAGAAACCAAGTACTCAGCAAGCACATCGTTTTCTTTTTTAACCTTTCAGACCTCCTAACTCACTCTATTGTTCTGGAAACCTCTGACCAAGTGAGATTACACAAGTCAGGCTTCTTCTACTGGTTTCAGTTAAATATACCTCACTGTGGAATCCAGCTCTTTTGGTACTGGGAGCATTTTATTTAGATTCATAAAGTTTCTCTATCCCTTGCTGCTGGAAGTAAAACAACTCCCTTTGAGAACTCTGATGTCAATGTCACTGTTCGTGATTCCTTTGTTCTCCCCAGCTTACAATGAATTGGAATGCAATTTGTTGAGCCATTTTTCCTGGACACAAAAAGGGGAGCCAAAAATTTCAAATGTGGGTGCTTAAATTAGAGACCTAACACCATATTTATCACTGAAATAAGTGGCTTGAATTTCAGAACTGCTAAGCAACCTGATCTCCAATTTGGCCTAAGCATTTCTCTCCCTATTTCATGTGCAGACTTTCAAATGGACAAGGAATTAGAACAAGAATTAAGAATAAGGAAAACAAACATACAACAGAAATCTCAGTCTGTCCCAGGTAATACATCAACGTCAGGCTAAAGTCTGAGAACACTTACAGTGGTGTAAGTATTCCATTGAAGTCTTTCCATCTCTCTGACTCTCCCTACTTCTGTTTCTTGTTTTTTTTCCCCCAAGGATTGTGCTAGATTTCTATAGCTGTAAAGAGCCTTTGCTGGGCATTGATATGGAAAGGCTGGAGGGCTATGGACAAAGCAGGCAATATACCATACTGGCTGACAGCTTTAAAAACACTGGCTGCCAGTGATATTAGTCTATGACTACAGAGAGAAGTGTATAAGTGGAATTCTCACACACCCCAACCTTTTCTTCAGCCCAAATGCAATAAACGCTTGCTCTCTCTCTTATGGAGCAAGGTAATAATTCCATCTGCATGACCCTTTACTGTGATCAGAAGAAAATTACAGAGTAGGTTTTCAGTATCTAACACCTTCCAGTTATCTGGCAAGGAAAAAAGGCTCTGATGCTGGCCAATCCCAAATACTACAAGCTGACAAACTGGGGGGAGGCTTGATTACCAAATGCATTACGTATGTTCATAAAAGTCCTTAAGACATCTGGCTAGTAGAGTGTCTGTTGCACTTTCTTAAGATGAAAAACTGAGTGGAAGGACTCCTACGTGCAGCCCTAAATATTCCAACACCTCTTTTTGCGCTTTGTTTTCTTTGGCTGAATTGTGAATTTAGAGTTTATATACTAACGTATGCAACTGGGAGGACCTCTGCAAATTAGGATATTGCAAATTAAAAGTCCAAGCTGGAAAGCTCTCTTGTATTTAGGAGACTACCCTCTGATTTACTCTTTGTGCAGAAAATATTTTGAACATATTAATATATACACCTGCTTACATTTTAAGGGGTCACGCTGTTTACCTACCTGTTAGAGCTCTGCACCACTGCACAGAATGGGTGGGGTGGGTTTTCTGCTCCCTTAATAGTTCTGCAGTAACCTGCCAAGCTAATTCAGAGCCCTTTTCCTGTTCAGACTATTGTAGGAACAGGGGGAATTAAAGTGAGTACAACAGAAGGGCTTGGCCTCTGGAACATCCAACTGAGGTTTACAGTTATTTATTTGGCAAAGTCCATTGACCAGATGGCCAAAAAGCTACAGCAATGGAAAACACCCATTACCATTTATGGCTAGGCAGACGACTGAGCCCCATGCTATCGGATACATATCTCACCACAGTGATCCATGCTTTCATGACCTCCAGACTCGATGATTGCAACATATTATATCTGGGAATGAAGCCAAGCAGGCTGAGGAATCTTCCTCTAGGACAAAATGCTGCAGCCTGCTTGCTGAACAACACAGGCCGCTGTGAATACATCAAGCTGGTGCTCTGTTGTCTGCACTGCTGCCACTCTTAATACAGAATCCAGTGTCATTGTCTGGATATTCAAAACTCCCAATAGGACTGGCACTAGCTACCTGAGAGGTCACCCCTAGACTATGACTTCCACTGGTAGTTATGTTCCATGGAACCACGAAATCATCAACCAGCAGTTGGAACTTGTGAATAGGGGAGACAGAGCTTTCCTGGGAAAGCTATTTCCTTCTGGCCCATGTGTTGGATAATTGTATGTTCAGAATCTTCTCATCATGAAGAGTCAATCAGATTGTGAGCTCCTGAACACAGATGAGCCATCCAGTCTGGGTCTGCCTTCCTATAATATAGAACTCACCCCTGCAGGCAATAAGAATTTTTACTCTGCAAAAGGGTATGCATTTCTCCCCAAATGGCCCCGTTTTGATCCGCTCTATCGTCCTCAGTGCATTCTGAATTTATTTCTCTGAATGTTTTCCCATAATAGATTTTTCATGGCCTCTTCAAATACAGAGAGGGCTGAGGGCAAGAGAAAGAGGGGAAAGTCTGTTGCCTTCCTAACTACTTCTGCACATAGGGGAAGGTGAGTTTTGTTTACCGTTGTCGCTTTATGCACTTGGGCAGGCATCAGATCCTATGGTGATGAGGGCCACAGAAGTAGGGTTGGTTGAACATTTTTCATTTGAATGATGTTCCAACGAAAAATGCCCTCTCCGCAAAAGTGAAATTTTCCATGAGAACCTCATGGCAGGTTCTTGTTACTCTGCTTTCTTGCCTCCCCTCCCCAGTTCTGCGGGACAGAGAGGAAGTGAGCCTAGGCTGGAAGGGAAGCAGAGCATCCCAGCTCTCTGCCATTCAACCACAGCTGCCATGAGAGATTGAGCGGCCAGGCTCTCTGCCTCTCCCACAACCAGACTAGAAGGCATTTGCAAATTTCAAATACAATCGACAAGAGCCTTCCAGGAGGACAGCCAGGAAGACAAAAAATTCCATTTAGGTTCTCCAGAAATGGAATTTTTTGTAAAACCCTTTTCTGGAGGAAAAAAAAAGAAAAAGAAACATTCTTGAAGTCTTGTCCCTAGTGAACATGATTTTTTTTTTCAAAAAGACACTAAATGCTGCAAGGAATATTAATTTTCTGACAAGTTCTACATATAAGTACCTAGAAAAACAGAGCTGACAGCCCTTTAGAACAAATGAAATAAAAGAGATTTTATTCAACTGCATTAATTTTGTGGTCAGATACAAAACCTGTTTTTATCCTTGGTGGACAGAGAGTTACAAACTCTCAGGAGTTTATCTTGAGTCTCATATTATTTTATGTTTTCTTTAAAGTCCCAGATCCAGGAGTCTTGTGATTACTTGAGACTCAGCTTTCATTTTAAAAAAACTACATTTCTAAATCCGCATGAAAAAAAGTTTCAGAAAATGAATCCCAAAGGCTTAAGAACCAAACACAAGTTAAAAGAACCCCACATTAATTATTTTAAAGTCTTGTTATTTTTAAGTCGATCTCATGATTTTTTGGAGGGCTGACATGATTTTTGAATGCTTGGAGTTGGCAATACAGTAGTAAACTTTGCATTTATCCTTATTACTTAGCACTTCTTGAGACAATGACAAAGAATAGACAGTTCCCGAGTGAGAAAGGTTCAAGTGTAAAGCAAAGACAATCAGATAGATGGTAGAGAATGAGTCATTTCCAGACAGATTTCCTGGGGGGCGGGGTTCCTTCAAGGTCTATCAAAAGCAGCACAGATGACAGTCACAATCTGAAGTTGTACTGACTTCTGTTTGGAGTGCTTCTGAGGAAAAACATGCAGACCACAGTAAGGACAGGAGAAAATTTAATTTAGTCATTGCAGCTTCTAAGCATTATCCATAAAGTGGCTAATTTTATTAATGTCAGACTAAATGAGACTTCCCTGTATCTAATATTTGTTTTGGTTTCATGTTGGGTGGCCTGGAGAGTGCTAGTGAAAGATTATTTCAAATTAAAATAGACAGAGAGAGCAAGCTCCTAGACTTTGCAGTGTGCAGGACAATACGCAATATCAGCCTTCTTTGCTATAGTACAGTTTAACAGCAGTTTTCTAATCAGTTAAAGAGCTTTGAAAGGACATTTATTAAAAAAATAATCTTTCGGGTACCCAAATTACTTCCGGATACTTTAAACATTTCATAGCCGTGTTGCTCTCATTGCTACCTTAGCAAACCTGCACTTAAGTGCAGGGAATGCAGATTTAAATCAAACCAGCAGATGGCAAGGTAACAGAGTAGATGTCTGCTCTTGCAATTGCTGCTCCTGAGGAATGGGTGTCATGAGGAAAACAGCCTCTGTGGTGTTTATTTTTAAATGCTGAACTTCCTTGCATTGGCAAAACAGCAAGGGGGTCAGACAGGAGTGAAACCAGGGAATTTCAGTTTAGCTGCAGTTAGATCTTTAAAGAGAATCAAAGATTACTGTGTATATTCAGTTGACGATGGTGGGATTAAAGCAACAGTTCAAAATGCTGCATTTGTTTTTAAGAGACCAGAACTTGCTATTCCAAATTTATAATCAAAGACATGTCTGTAATATATTTATGGCAAAAGCAGCAAAGAATCCTGTGGCACCTTATAGACTAACAGACGTTTTGGAGCATGAGCTTTCGTTGGTGAATACCCACTTCGTCAGATGCATATTTATGGCAGTAACTGGCTTTGAATCTTCTCCCCCAAAAAGGCAATAAGAATTTTTGCATCAGTGGGAGCAAGAGTTAACTCTAAATTTGTATATAATAAACGCAAAACAATTTGGTGGTGTTAGCATTTTGTACCCCAAGCAAGGTCAAAAAATGAATCAAACCTTCAGCTTGCCCTTGGTCCCTTTATGGTCTCTCCTGCTTCCCTCCCCTGTTTGGCAAGGCATCCTCAATGAGAAATGTCTTGGAGCAAAGGAAAATAGATAATTACCCACTGAATCAACCATGCCATTGTCTGATCCAGACAACAAAAGGTGCCCGAGGGTTCCAGAGACCATTTCTGTCGAGAACATTCATTCTAGGGGCAGATAAAGTTATCTATCCTAGGTACTTTTCTGGGTCCCATCACCATAATACCTGAGACCTCACAATTTTTTAATATATCCATCCTCCTAATATGCCAGTGAGGAGGATGATAGCACTTTCCTACATTTTACAGGTGGGGGAAGAGCACAGAGATACTAAGGCCCAGATCCACAAAGGTACTTAGATACTGAAATAAATGGAAATTAGGAGCCTACATTCCTTCATGGATCTGGGCCTAAGTGACTTGCCCAAGGGAGTGGACCAACTTTATGCCCATTAAATAATTGGGAACCCCCCACCTAACATAACTGGGCACTATGGAAAGGAAAAAGTAAATATAACATCTGGCTAACTAGTAGGGGGACAGGAGGCCCCTCTTGTAAAACTATACGTTAAAGCTGGCATTTTTAGACATGGTCTAGAATTGATGTGTTGTTGGAGAGTCATTTCCTACCGTCTCTCATCCACACAAAGATTAGGAATGGTTTTATGGTAATTTGGGTTAGCTGAAATGCCAGCAATCTCAAGGGGCTGCAATTAGGTTTAAAAGAGGCACCTCTGGTTATTAAAATTCATCTTTGACTTTCCTAATTTCTATAAGTACCCTTTCTTTAATCCATTCCAGGATTGAATAAATCATTGCTCAGTCATTCATAGAAGACATCAGTGCATGTTTCCGGATGCACTAAAAAGATGAGGAGGTCAAGGATATGCATTAGGTGGTGTGGGTGTTATTTAGCTACTGCGTCCATCCATTAGCATACAAACCTTCACATAAAAAGAATGGGCATTAAATTACCAAAGGTCTGTGATGCACAAGGCTGAGCGTTTATATTTACAGTGCTTAGATACCACAGTGACAAGAGCTATACACAACTAAAAACAGAGAAAGATGGTTATGTATGGGCCAGATGATAGAGAGAGAAATCTGTCTAATCCATCTCTCTTTCCCTATTCCCTTCTCGTTGCATTTATATTGGATTGCATTTTCCACCAGGCTATTTAGAATTCTGGCATCCCTGCAGCTATGGATATGTAGATTTAGAAAGAACTAAAATGTAAATCACGTAGGGACAGATGGTGCCTCGCCCTTATAAGGGTGCACAATGGGAGAGGCAAAAAGAGCTGTTCGGGACTGCAATTCCCATACTCAATGGAGCCTCCAGATAGGGTGACAAGACTGCAAGTGTGAAAAATCGGGACCAGGGTGGGGGGTAATAGGAGCCTATATAGGAAAAAGACCCCAAAATCGGGATTGTCCCTATAAAATAGGGATATCTGGTCACCCTACCTCCAGAGCCCCACTTAACCCCAACCAGCAGAGTGGACAGAGGCAGACTGAAGTCAAGGGCCTAGTGGCAAATGGGGAACCTTAGAGCCCTGCATAGGGTTTATTGCAGAGAGCTAGACTGGCTAGAGAGGCAGGCAGGGGTGGGGTAATAATACTCACACAGCTCACAGGGGTGTTGTGAGGGTAAATTCATTAATGTTTGAGAGATGCTCAGATGCTACAGCAATGGGTGCCATAACAAAAATCAAACCAATAAAAGATCAGATGAACCCAAACCCGGATCCAGACTAGCTGAATTTCCAAGGGGTTGAAATGCGAAGAGTGTGCCTGGAACATACAAAATACAGCATGAGAGGCAATGTTCAAACTAGCAATAGCAAACAACAATCTTAGTCAGGAATCGGCAGAACTGCTCTTTCGTTCTGGCTATGGAACATGGAAGGCCCTTACTGTCTGCTTTTTTCTTCCCATCCTGCATTGTTATCTGGAAGAACAGCTGCTAGAGAACAGATCAAGGTGACTGTAGAACTTTTCTGGGATCACTGATTCTAAGATTTTGATAGATTTTGCCATGCATTAACCTACCAACAAGGCAAAGGAATGTTACCCAACCTTTGCTCTGCAACAGTCTGTTCCTTGTCTTGATCAGAAATTTTGCAATGGATTCAAAGTGACTCAAATAAAATATGTAGCCACTGAGTGGGGGAGAATAAACCTTAAGAAAAATGAGAGGAGAATGAATTCATGCCTGGTGCAACTCCACTCATTGAAAACCCGGGAGTTACACCCAGAGTGAATTTAGCCCACTACTACAACCATTTCTAGAAATAGAAAACAAAAAAAATCGGAAGTGACATGTTAGCAATGGGCAGTCTGTCAAGTTATCTGAAGCAGAGTGGAGGTAACCAATCTGCAGTGAGGAGAAACATGCAGATGGAGGGCTGAATGCAAGGGAAGAGGTGTGAAAAGGGGACAAGGTGATCAAAGGTGAGCCATGGAAGGGAAAACTAAGGGCTTGGCTACACTGGAAAGTTGCAGTGCTGGTGGAGGCTTTACAGCGCTGCAACTTAGTAACTGTCCACACCTGCAAGGCACATCCAGCGCTGCAACTCCCTGCCTGCAGTGCTGGCTGTACACCTGGTCTGCTTGGGGTATAACAAGTGCAGCGCTGGTGATGCAGTGCTGCTTGTCAAGTGTGGCCACACACCAGTGCTGTTATTGGCCTCCAGGGTATTAGGAGATATCCCAGAATGCTTTTAACTAAATTACTTTCTTTGTTTTGCTATGATGCCTCTCTTTGTTTTGTTGTGAACTGGGGCTCCGGGAGCTGCTTATCTAAAAAATAAACACAGCTCTTGTTTGCTGTGATCAATCTGTAACTGACTGTGAACAATCAATTGAGATAACCCACTACCTTGCTGTGAATGAGGCAGGCAGGGGGATGAGTGTTTGCTTGAGGAGAGAAACTGCAGGGGTGGGGGGGGGGAAGAAAGGGAGTCTGTTGGAGCAGCTGCTTAGCTGGTCTGCAGGCTATTTGCAGTTAAGAGTGAATGAGGGGTCGAGGAAATGTTCAGATTTTGCAAGGCAGGGAGCTGACACACAGTGTTGGCTCCAAAAAATCCACTCTCTCGCTCTCCTCCGCTCCCTGTCATACTCCACCCCACCCCCCTCTTTTGAAAAGCATGTTGCTGCCACTTGAACACTGGGATAGCTGCCCATAATGCACCACTCCCAACAGCGCTGCAAATGCTGCAAATGTGGCCACACTGCAGCGCTGGTAGCTGTGAGTGTGGCCACACACCAGCGCTTTCCCTACACAGCTGTACGAAGACAGCTGTAACTCCCAGCGCTGTACAGCTGTAAGTGTAGCCAAACCCTAAGAGTATTCATTAGAGTTGCTCCAAAAAAATGAGGATTTGAAATTTTGAAGAAAATCATATATTTTCTGAAAATATAAGTGAATGTGGTGCTGGATTAGGAGCCTTGGTGACTGAAGTACACCATTTAGCCACAGATACAGCAGAGACAGTAATACCATATGCTTTTACTGAATTCACCACCCTCTGGCTCTCAACCAGGGGTGTGTGTACCACTGGGGTATGCAGAGATCTTGGTACATCAACTCATCTACATCAGCGTTTCTCAACCTGGGGGTCACATGATGGGTGGAGGGGCAGTTTGCAAGTGAAGGGCTGGTGTTAGGAGGTGGCAAACATGGCAGTTGCCCAGGGTCCTATGTCACAGGAGGACCCAATGCTGTGGAGAAGCCATTACTGCTCAGTGTGCAAATCCTTCACTCTGCACTGATTACTGTCCTGATCCTGCTGCACTAATCTGCTGCATTTGTCATGTGTGCTTCATGGCTTCACCCATGCACTGACTCTGCAAGGTGAGAAAACACATAGGCAATTACTGTGCAAGACATAATCCTCTGCTAGGCCCATAGGCAGCTGCTCGGCTCGGTGAATGAATAGTGACCTTCCCCCTGGCTCAGCCTGAAGGAACATTACTACATTTGGCTTATCTCATGTCAAGATAGATACATTTGCTGCCTGCATCTCCTAGTGGGTGCTTCCTGGGCGAGTAAAAATAAGCCATTTACCAGGAACCTCTTAAAGGTCCAGACCCTGAGAAATGCTGACTTCAACAGGAGCTGAGGTTGCTCAGCATCTCTCAGGATCACATTAAGGCAGACAAGTTGCACCACTGGCAATAGCACTTCTAGTTTGCAGCAATCATCTATGCCAGATCCTTCAAAGCAAGGTTCAGTCCCCCACCCATCTCCATACCTCATAATGGATCTAATTGTGCCATGCCACGAGGGTGGTATGGGCTATCAGATTCAGGAGACTTAAGTTGGCATCTATGTTCCCACTGAATAATTTTATGGTATCAAAAAGGCTGGGTTGTTTTCTCTCTAAAAATTTAAAAGGCAGATCTACAGTCTAGAATGCGTCCCCCCAAGGGCTCTCTGACGAAGGGCGGATCTACAGCTTAAGAAACTGTGCATGTGAGAGTCATGCCTAGAAGAGAACCAAAGAAATGTTACTTGTGCTGCAGGGCCAGAGATACTCTTTCTATTTACTGGAACCAGAACAGAACAAGACTGTCTTGCTCTGAGGGATAAGTGATCTGTTCTTAAGGTGAAACTTGGGGTGGGGGGAGGGGGATACTGCCCATTACCCAATTCAAATTTTAAAGCATAGATTAAGTTTAGGGAAGCAATGTTACATCACTGCAGAATCAGGACAGGGGCTGAAATTTCCAATGCTGGCTATTAGTCAACTGGCAAATTCACACAGGAAATGCCACACCAAATCAGACCAATGATCTATGTAATGCTGTTTTGTGTCCTGGACAGTAGCCAATGCAGCTGCTTCAGAGGATGGTGTAAGAAATGCTTTAGTGAACAGTTATGGAATCATCTACTCAGAGGGGGAGTTTTTTCCAGTGGTTAGTGATTGGCTTATGCCCTGTGGGATAAAAGTTTTTATCCATTATAATTTTTAAATAGTCTTATGTAATGGTGAATGTTCTCTTTATCTAGATAATTGTCTGAATTTTTTTTATACTAATTCTCAGGCTCCTCAATATCCAGTGGCAATGAAATCCGCAAGTTAATTAAAAGGCCTTCAATTGCTCATTGAGCATCCACCACCACAAAGGAACTGACTGTATGTGAATATTATTGTTTACTGTTGTTTAAAAATGAGTGTTAACCCTGAATGAAGCAACATGATGGAATATGCATTGAAGATGCATGCACATGATGATTCGTGTCCACTTGTTCAAGTTAGAAGTGCATTTGAATTTTTTGTTTCTTGGGTATAATATCAAATTATCTTCATTTACATAAATTCCCAGAAGAAAAAAGATGTTACTGCCACAACTTTAAATAATGGTCACATTCTGCACTTGGCTACTGCTATGCAACTCTATTGTCTTCAAAAGCATTGCACGGGTGTACAGGGAAGCAGAATGTGGCCCTAAACTTTTAACCTGAACCACCACTCCATCCCCAAGATATGCATCCCATACATAAATGGATGTAAAAAAAAAATCAACCTGAAAATCTATATGTATAGAGATTATAGAGTAGGTAAAGCCTGTGAAAGATTTTAGTTACAACTGTGGGAAACTGTCACTATGAAACCTTAAACCACGTAGCCTCACCTGCCCCCCCTTCCTCCCCCCCCCGCTTTTTTTAAACCCAAAATTCCCCCCAGGTTCAGTGAAAGGTTAACCTAAGATTTCAGGAGCATTTCAAGCAAATCAGGGGTGCACTGACAGGTTTGCATTGGAAGCCTGTCAAGCCTCACACTTTCAGCCAGGGCCGCCCAGAGGATTCCGGGGGCACAGGGTCTTCGGCGGCAGGGGGCCCCGCTTTGGTGGTAAGTGGGCGGCGGGGGGTCCTTCCATTCCGGGACCCGCCGCCAAAGTGCCCCAAAGACCCACAGCGGGGGCCCCCCTGCTGCCGAATTACCGCCGAAGCGGGACCCGCCGCCGAAGTGCAGCCCCCACCACGGGTCTTTGGGGCACTTCGGCGGCGGGTCCCGGAACGGAAGGACCCCCCCCCCCCCGCCGCCGAATTACCGCCGAAGACCCGGCTGCACTCCGGCGGCGGGTCCAGCTTTGGCGGTAATCTGGCGGCGGGGGGTCCTTTGATCCCGGAGAGGAAGGACCCCCGGCCAGCAAAGACTGGGAGCGAAGAAGCTCCGGGGGCCTGGGTCCCGCAAGAGTTTTCCGGGGCCCCCGGAGCGAGTGAAGGACCCCACTCCAGGGGCCCTGAAAAACTCTCGTGGGGGCCCCTGCTGGGCTGGGGCCTGGGGCAAATTGCCCCACTTGCCCCCCCCTCTGGGCTGCCCTGCTTTCAGCCCCAGGTGAAGGGAGACCATCCTGGGTAAGGTAAATCTGGGGATCTGTTCAATCTCAAAGCAAATCTCAGAGAGTGAAACCTAAGTGAACCAAAATCCCCAAGGAAACAGTTTGCACAAAGCCATGTGATTGCTCTTATCACTCTCATTTCAGGAGTGGTCATAACTGAACATATCCACAGTCGTTTCCCTCCTGTCACTGGGCCTTGTATACTCCTGGGGGCTGCTGACCAGGGCCGGCTCTGGTTTTTTTGCCGCCCCAAGCAAAAAAAAACAACAAAACAAAATCTGCGCGGTGAACAGAGCAGCAAAGGGCGGGCGGGAAACCTGCCGGCCGGTCAGAGCAACGAAGGGTCGGGGGGCATGAAACAAACCTGCTGGCCGGAGCAACAAAGGGGTGGGGTGTGCGAAACAAACCACCCGGCCGGCCGGAGTGGCCAAGGGGAGAAAAAACAAAAAACCAAAAAGAAAAAAAAATACCTGCGGGGCGGCGGGAGCGCGGGTGCAGGGGGACTCCCAGCCCTGCAGACCCCGGGCAGCGGAGTGCACACCCCAGCTAGTCCGGCGGGGGTGGGGGGGAGAAAGAGAGAGAAGGGGGGTGGCCAGGGCTTCCTTAAGCGGGGCGCCCTCCATGCGGCCCCTCCCGCCGCGCTGTCTGCTGGGAGGGCTCCGCGCCGCTCCGGTGGGCAGGCAGGGAAGGACGCGGGCTGCCGTGCCCGGCTTGCTGCAGACCTGTCACCGCTCCCAGCTGCTCCCCTCCTCCGCGCCGCCGCCCCCTACAGGGCAGCAGGAGCAGCAAACCAAAAAGAAAAAAACCTGCAGGGGCGGCGGAAGCGGCGAAGTGCCAAAAAAAAAAAAAAAAAAAAGGATTGGACGGAATCCTTCCCCTTGGAATCTGCCGCCCCAAGCACCAGCTTGCTCGGCTGGTGCCTGGAGCCGGCCCTGCTGCTGACATACTGTTTTGGGCTGGGGTCTGGGAATAACTAAAAGGCTAAACAAGGCATCAGGGCCCCTTTTAGGTGAGCTAACAGTGTGTGTGTTCCCGATTTTCTATTGGTTCATAATTTGTGTATTCCAATGAAACGGCACTGGGTCAGCTAGGAGTGTTAGATATTCCAGCTTCATCTCCTGTAAAGCACCGTCCCTCCCTTCCCTTTGTACTGTTCACCGCTCATTAGGCCACCCTCCTTTGCTAGCATCACTGCTTTAATATTTTCATTTTTTTTCCACTCCTTACAGCACCATCATTATCTATTCCCTGTGACACCTTGTAAGCTATTCATTATGGGTACAATTAATTTCACCCACATCAATCCTTAAGCCATCAGGCTTGATGCTGTTGGAATATGCAGGGAGATAGGTGTAGTGTGTATAGCACAACAACAACAGAGTGCATGCACACATGCAGCCATTTGCTTCCAGTGAGTGCTTTATCATCTGCCCATAGTCCATACTGGAGGTGACATAACACAGTTAAGTCCTTAGTATCTGGATACCCTATAGCTAGGGATGCCAAATCCGCCTCAGGTTGCTACTCTAGCCTGTGGTTTGCAAGCACAGCTACTGCCCACTGTGTGGGGAGTTAGGGCCACTGGATCTAGGTAATCCCATGGCCTCTCCCCAGACTGTCCCCAATGGTGTTCTTTGTATGGCTGGGGAAATACCTTAACTACAGGCATGCAGCCCCTCCTGTGGCACCAATTCCATGGCAGTTTGCTGTGGTGTTACTGTGATAGAATCAAATCCGAAGGCCCTGACTCCAATTTTACTCAGGTAGATTCATAGATTTTAAGGCCAGGAGGAACCATTAAATCATCTAGTCTGACCTCCTGTAGAACACAGGCCACAGAATTGCCCCCAGCCACCCCTGCATGAGCCCAGGACTAAAGCATATCTTCCAGAAAGCAGGCTAGTCTTGATCTGTAGACATCAGGAGATGGAGAATCCACCATTCCCTTGGTAGTTTGTTCCAAGCAACACACTAGCTATGCTTGTTGTGTCCCTCTCTGGTGCCTAGTTCATATACAGGGACAAGAGTCTACTGCTGCTCTGGAGTTACTTCTTCAGCTCAGTTGGCAGAAACCTGTGCTTTTGGTGCTGAACATCCATCCCTGGGTGCTGTTCCTGATGACTCCTTATGCTAAGATTGTACTCAGTTCTTTCAGGCAAACTCCCACTAAAGCCAATGGGAGTTTGCCTAAGTAAGGGCTTATCTACATGGAGAACTGAATCAGTACAACTAAAGGTTTGAAATTAAACTGATTTAGTCAAACTTATGCAAACCTTTAATTCATGTTAAGAGTGGTTGATTTCAGTTCAGCCTAACTCAATTAGGATCAGGTTTAAGCAAAACCAAAATAACCCCTACTCTTGTACTGAAAGAAGAGTGCTCACACAGCCTTTTGTGCTGGATACTCTATAACCGGTGCAAGTTTGTGTGTAGACAAGACCTAAGAAAGGAGGGAAAACGTGGAAACCCAGCGTAAGACCCCCATCATTGTAACAGCTGAGTGCCATTTCTAATCTCTCTCTCTCTCATGATTTGATAGGTTTGAGAGATAGCCCTGCTTGAGAAGGAATAGCCTATAGTATCTGACTAAGAAGATGCTGTCCCTTCGCATTTTCCTTCAGGGATACGGTTGCTGTGCTTTACCGAACACAGGAGATTCTCCTGTATCCTCTATGCCCAGAAGTGCCTCATTTGTGTTCACAAGGTTACTGTAGGGAGCCAGGGTGGCTTCCCTCCAAACCGGAGGGCAAAGAGCCACTCTCTGAGCCTGAGTGGGCGGGGCCAGGCCAAGCTTACTCCACCCCCCGGAAGGGGAGGGTGGAACAGGCAGTACAAAGGGTGGGGCCCTTAGCCCAAACAGAGCAGCACCAGGGAGGGAGGCAGACGCAGATGGAGACGGCTGGCTGCTCCCGTCAGACCCTGCTGCCGTGCCAGGGGAGGCCCTGGGCCAGGAGAAACCTGACCTGGAGGAAGGACTGGGGCTACCAGGACTGCCCGCCGCCGAGTACCCGGAGGAACTGGAGGAGCCTGACGCACAGTGGGAGGGACTCGCTCGAGCGACCAGGAAGTAGCCCAGGGACAGAACTGCACAGGGCGCTGAGTCTATTTGGTCAGCGTGTTGCGGAAGGACCCCCGCTAACCCAGTGGTGGGACCTTCGCCCCGCCACTGTCAGGGCCCTGGGCTGGAACGCAGTGGAGTTGGGTGGGCCTGTGTTCCCCCACCCTGGCCAACCTGCCTCAGGTAGCAGAATCCTGACAACGCCAGGGGCCCTGGCCGGAGCTCCCCTGCCCGAGGGGTGCGCCAGAGGCCCCTGCTAATTCCCCTGCTAATTCCCTAGTGACAGACGGCGTGACTCAGGCTGGCCAGTGAGGCAGTAGCTCCCCACCGTCCCCTAGCGGCTCGGTGGGCCAACCGACACAGGTCACAGTTACCCAAGATGGGGAGAAGGCCCCTGTGTTGCAGAGACTCTGGAGTACTTTATTCCTTTCTAGTTATCCAGTTAGGAAAGGGGGATATCAACATTCTAGAAAGCAGGTGTTTCATGATCCAGTCTTTCATGAGCAGAGTTTGTGCTTAATTAACAAATTAATTTTACAACAGATAGTTTGCCTGTGGGGTGATTAAATTAGCAACCATTTTCAAAACGAGAGGGGTGCAATATAATAGAGATGAGACATTTCCAGAATGAAATGTCAGCCTTCGCTATCATTTCCATTTCCTAAAGAGCTGATGAGTCAAGCTTGTTAGGCAAAGATTATGCACTGTAGTCATTTGGTCAGCAGTCACGGTTCATCTCACCAGGATTGCTCCAAAATGCTGCATAGACCTACCCAGAGAGGCCCTGATTGAGATGGATGCCCCCTGGTGCTAGATGTTCTACAAACACACAGTAGGAAATACCATTCTATTTAAATAAACACAACAGACAAAGGGTGAGAGAAAGGAACTATTCTTCACATTTTACAGATGGGGATTTGAGGAACAGAGAGGATAAGTGACTTGCCCAAGGTCACAAAGGGAATCTGTGGCAGAGCTGAGAACTGTACCCAGATCTCCTGAGACGAGCTGGCCAAAACAGAATTTCCAGTTCACTGAAAAATTCAACATTTCCAAATTTGGTTTCACTCCAATTCAGAACACCACTGGAGGGACTGCTCCAGAGGTACAGACCCTGGAAGCCCAGGGTCCCCAACAGCCCATCAAGAAACCACATCATTGACAAAAAGTTCATCTAACCTGAGATGTTTCCACAAAACACCTTTTTTGACAAATCAGCATTTTCCAACAAAACTTTATTTTTCAGGAAAATTCCTAACTAGCTCTACTCCTCAGTCCCAGCCTGGTGTCTCATCCACAACACAACTCTTCCTCTCTCAGTGCAAATGTCCCCCAGTCTGGGTACCTGGTGTGTCACAAACCAGCCTTGCGAGATAGTTCAGAGTCCTTGCTCACTCTTCCTTTAGCTTCTCTGATTAGACTGTCAACACTGCTGCCCATTAGAGAGAGAGGGTCATTTTTTCTTCTACATAATGCCAGGACTGCCTGCCGCCGAGTATGTGACGCATGCATGCATCCGACGAAGTGGGTATTCACCCACAAAAGCTCATGCTCCAATATGCCTGTTAGTCTATAAGGTATAACTAATTGTTACTCCCACTTGGATTTGCCAGGTCCTGGAGCTCCGGACTAAGTCTCTAGGGAGCCCTTTAAAGAGAGTTACATTTAAGATGTCCCAAGGCCTCTGACTCTATTTCCTAGCATGCTTGGAATCAGAGCTGGGGACAGAAAGAATTAGAAATCTCCACTGGAGTCAACAGGGAAGCTTCTGCTTGAGGTGATCTGGATGAGCAGTTCTTTGGACCAGTGACAAGGCAGGGCTGCATAACTCCCAGGGAAGGTACAGCCTGACTTTACACAAAGACAAGAGAGCTTAGTTTCAGTTGTCTGGAAGTTCGGACAGGGACAGTTTAGCTCAGGGAGTCCTAGCTAACTCCCATGCCCCCTGAAGGAAGTTCTTGCACTGTTCTGAGACTCTGGTACATGGATCAGGCAGTTCCAGCATGGCAGTGGCCAGCATCCAGATAGAAAGAGAGATCCAACCCCGCACCAGCTAACATGAGCCAGCTGAAACCCAAGAGGATTCCAGACCATGAGAACCGTTTGCCTGCCTGAAGTCAGGAGAGGACCCTGCCCCACTTTGGGATCAAGAAGAAGTAAGAGGGCTTTTATTTAAGGTGGTCAATGCCACTGCACTGTAACACTTCATCTCAGGACATGCAACCTCAGCGGTACCATCCACCTTGGGAAGGTGCCAGGGTGGGATTTGGGGTTTGTGAGTGTGAGAGTGTTAGAAGATGGGAAATTGGCTTATTTATAAATGTTTATTAACTATTAATTAACCGTGACCCTTTCCTGCCCCAGATCCTATTTTCCTGTTCATAAGAAAGTCATCCCCCTCTAGTATGCTGTTATTTTTGGTGCATCATTCCTTTGGTGGGGTTTGTCTTATTACCTTATTGTCCCCCGTGTACTGGACTTCATACTCATTGCCAGCTAGTATTAGGAGTAGTATTTGACTTTTCTCAAGAGACAGCATCCTCAGGTATGTGGCACAGTGAGGAGTCACCTTGGGTGGAGGCACATGGCCCCAATTAAAAAACCCACGACCTGAGCTACATGAGGAGAGGGGCAAAGATCCTCCAAACAGTGGGCTATGAACAAATAAAAAGTGTCTTCATTCATCCAAAGGAGGGTCACTTGTCAGCAACTGTCTGGAGAGTCTAGATAGACTCTGTAGAGCAGTCTGAAAACATTGGGCTTTTCCAGTTCCAGGGAATAGTAAGCCTGAGAGAAGAGCTAGATATGTGTAGAGTCTGGTTTATTGTTTTTAAGATGTTTCCTCTCAAATGCTTTTTTTCTAAATAAATACTTTGCATGCAGGAGGCTGTTTGGTCACTGATTGCCACTCTCATTGTCCGCAGGAGAACCGAATTGCGGAGTCTGGACATAAGTCAGACCTGCTGTGGTGATCATAGGTGATACTTAGGAGACTGCAACCCCGCAGCACATCTGAGAGTCAGAGAACCATGTTATTCCATCCTGAGAGAGGAGGTGATGGTGTGAGATCTATAGAGAGCAGGAAGGGAGTAGGAGATCAGAGAGAGTAGGAAGGGTCAGGGGTGCAGTTCATCTGGTAACTGTGACTGGATCTTTTTCTAGTTATTAGTCACAATGATGTGACAAGGGAATGTCAAAACTCAAATGGGTCAGAGTTTGATTAAGATCTATTTAGGTATATATACAGCACTCATTACTATAGTATCTAAGGGCCTGATCTTACAAACAGTTACCACTAAGCCCAGGGACTATTCAGGAGTGAAATCACTATGTTTGGTAATACATGTTTGAAGGATTGGGTTCAAGGAGACCAAATGGTCAGGTTAAACTATTCGAGGAGGAGGAGGACCTCATTTTATCTAAACCAGTCTGCTCCATCAGATCTCTAAAATAATAAACTGTGTGAAAACTGGGAGTATTCCATGTTTTTCTGGAATGGGTGGCAGTCCTAGCTAGGCAAAATAGTGGGTTGCGGCCTAGACAGTACTTTTTGATGGACAAGTATTATATTTAACCACAGTCTTATCTTCCCTCCCTTTGCAGTACACATCCTTGTCCCAGCCTCCACTATCCTGGTATGCACAATTATATCTTCATGTTTCTCCCCAGGAGAGTGAGCCCTGAGAATTTCATCCAGTCCTTTGGTATTTGAGCTGCCAGCTCTGCAGTGCTTATTGGGACAGTCACATGCTCTTTCACTCATGCTCAAGGTTTCCTTTTGGCTCCCAGGACCAGCCTCTGTGTTTTTGTCTGCTGCACAGAGACCTAGTAACGCGCAGTTACAATTCCCTGGCCAACCAACAACTCAGCTCTTTGTATTTGAGTTCTGTGTATTACTTTTGACTTCCTGTTATATGGTGGTACTGCCACAAAACACAGTGTTCAAAAATTTTAAAGGTGCTGACCTGATTTCAGACACAGGTATCAGCCAAATCAAATCACACTCCCACATAACTTAGTATTAGGGTTGCCAATTTTCAGCACAGTAGCTTATGATATTCCCCTGTTCAACCCACTGACTTTAGTGTTGTTACAAAGGTCTGAATAGGGCCATATTTCTCTTTTAGGACCACAATTTTAGAGATGCCTTGGCCTGGCCTTGCATGGCTTTGCATTTGCAAATAATTCTGGGTGAAGTTTTGCAAGTGTAACTGACTGCAAGCACAAATAATATCCCTATGTCAAACTATTTGATTTTGCACACAGACAGGTATCAAGATGGTTAAATGGATAATCACGTTTGCAATTATTTACTGATGCAAAATAGAAAGTCAATTTTCAAACTCTGGTCTTTGCTGTCCTAAAACTTGAGGGTGCCAGTGTGGATAAACTGAAAAGTCCAACGTTCTGGACATTCTTCAGCCTTTATTCACGCGGCTCCTAATACATGTGACTGACCACCAGTCAATTGTTATGCAGTGTTAACCAGCAGTCTTCTCTTCCTCAGCAGGCTCTTCCAACAGAGGCACCAGCTTTGAATGTTTGTCTTCTGACACACCAGTGCATTATGATATTGCAGCACACCACCATCAAGTTGCAACACAACGTCCAAAAAAAAAAAAAAAGTTGCATTGACCATGAAAGATGCTTTAATGCACTTCAGGGTACTGAGAGCTGAACATACAAGACACAAGGTCATGCTAAAGCAGGGATGATTGGCACAGGAATTTTTCCCCACACATTTCCGCACAGGTAGATACTTTAATGACTTTGCTTTAGCTCTTTCAGGCAGGGTATTGTGTTTCCTGGTCTTACAGCTTATCTTCTTTTTATAATGAATTATAAAAAATACCTCTGACATTTTTCCTTGTGTGGCTAGTGAAGTGAGTCACATCTCAGACAGCACTGAACCTAATGTGCTGTGAGAGGCACAAGCAGAATAATAAAGAGCATCATTAATTGTCAGTGCATTTGAGAATGATTTCAATTACCACTGCCAATAAAGCATGAAGTGTCTCAAAAAGCAACAGTTCAGCTTTCAGAATATAGATACATGTGAACCTTGAGACTTGCATGTCAAGCAAAGCTGGGGCAGATTTCCTTTGGAAGTAATTATTTATATGTGAATCTTATGCCGCTGTAGCACGATTAAAGAATAGAACAATCTCAACCTTAAGAAAAACAATGAAGGAAATATATATCATCCTTATTTGTATAAAAATAGCTTGCATACATACAGGAAATGGTTGCTGGTAAAAAAAACTATAGTTATATCACAGATTACACATCATAAACTGGGTATAGTTTTTGCACAATGTGTAGGTAACCTGTGGAACTCATGGTAACTAGATATTAAATATATTTATTTCAAAAATATGAGCAATTTATATGAATAAGACTAGACTATGTAGTGATCCTAGCTACAATAAAATTACAAGGGGTATAAATCTTTCTGCTACAGGACACCTGGTGGGGTCAGGAAGAAATTTAAATTGCCTTTTGAAGAATTACAATATACTATAGCACAGTTGGGTGTATTATGGGGTTTCACACCTTCTGAAGCATCTGGCATCGGTCTTTATCAGGATAAAGGACTACCGTGGCCTTTAATCTCTTTTGGTTCCTGTATTATTTCTTGGATATGTGATAGGAGATATGGGATAACCAACTATTATTTTTAACTATGGGCCTAAGAAACTCCATTCCCTACTCAATTAGGTGAAAAGTGTAAAACATGGAAGATCAAATTAAACCAAAATGCCACTATCAAATTCCTCTAGTTGCCCTTTTCTAAGGGAGAGCACAAGCACTGAAATAATGGGCTTTACTGTTACCTACACAGTACCTTTAAGTAAGGCGAGCAACTGATGAGACTCTCATCCCAGGCAGGAGGGCATGAATAATCTGGGAGGTTACACAGCATCACTCTTTCACATGTGATTCCTTGTGAAAATGAAGCCTGTGTTTATCCTTTTCAGAGATGTGCTCTGTTGTTGACTTTGTCAAGTAAGTGCTCAACAGTTTTCTGTTACGCTTGATGCTATCCCACACAGACAGAAGCCCAGGGGAAAAAGAAATATGGAGATTCATTCTGAAGGATACTGCCTAAGCCTTGATTAACTGCATGTTGCATACTGTAGTTGGGGTTTGAGATGGGGATTGACAGGGTGTCACATATTACAGACATTCTTTATGTGGACATAAAAATACACAATGATAGAAATTATCAGACTTTTACACATGTTACTATCACAAGAATACTTCCTTTTCCAAAAGTACATGAAGGGTTATTATGTCCAGTGCCTGAATGGCAGGATACAGTGTAGGCTATACACTCTTGCACTGCATGAAAAGACTGATAAGAGGTAGCTCTCAAAACAAAATCAGTATCAGACCAGAAGTATACTGCACTTTTGCTAATCCACCTTAACTGGCGGAAGCCCTGTTTTTTAAAACCAGACTGTTCAAACCACTTGTAAATGTGTTGCGGTGAACAATCTTGCCTGGGCAGGGAGCGGCAATAATTTTTTTCTAACATCTGTGACTCTGGGTTCTTCTATAAAGTATGTACCTCTGCATCCCATTCACTGATGGGTGGACACATAACCAGGTATTGGGAGAAAGATGTCTAGGCAGCTGTGTGACCTCAAAAAGCACTTACTCGTGGGGGAATTCTGCACCAAAAAAAGGAAAAATTCTGTGCCAAAAAAATTAAAAATTCTACACATTTTATTGGTCAAAATAACACTATATAATCATGCCAGTTTCAATTAGTTTGGTAATTTATATCAAAATACCTGCCAGCAAGTATGTTTGTAACAATACAGATACACAACATTTCCCCCAGGAGTAGAGAGTTAAAGAAGCCCCTATGACAACTCAGTTCCTGTTTCTTTGCCCCCTCCCTCACAGCGCCCAGCTAGGGGGCCAGACACACCTCCACCCCAGCCATGGCCCCCCCCAGCCCAGAGACTCGCACCTTCTAACCCCCCAGAGGATAGCTGCAGGGTCCCCACAGGCCAGAGACTCACTCCCTCCACCAGAGCCCAGACACACTCACCCCCTATAACCCAGATGCGGCCCCCTCCCTCGGCCCAGACATTCACACTTGCTACCCCCCAGAGGCCAGATGCGCTCCCCTGCCAGCCCAGGCATTCATGCTCTCTACCCCCCCAGAGCCCAGGGATCCAGAGGGATAAACAGCCTGATGCTGGGTCCTGGGCTTGCACAGAGTTTCTTGTGCACCACTGACTTTCCTACAGGGCTTGCTGGGAACCCTCCAGTTCCCTCCTGCTCCTTCTCGCCCCGCTCCTCCCCCGGCCTTATCTTCTATTTGCAAGCTGGGCTCTGCCACATCCAGTGGCCCCTAGTGGCGGCCAACATCTCTGCAGCCCATTTCTGTACAGGGGAAAGGAAATTCTGCACACCCAACATTAATTTCTGCAAAATTCTGCATTGTGCAGTGGTGCAGAATTCCCCCAGGAGTAAGCACTGAGGCAGGGTCCATATGCACACAGCTCTCTCCTGTGGTACATTTTAACAAATCTGCTCTGTAATTGCCAGTTAGATGTTGAATCAATTGCTGCCCATACAATCCTACATAAGGAGAACAGAGCTGTGAATGATTAACTGACATTAAGGAGCTTTGGGAAGTTGTAGGCAGCCACTAAGGGTTTGTCTACAACATAAAGTTTTACTTTTTTGAACACGATTGTGAACAGTCAAGTTATCTGACATGATGCTAACCATAACTTAGCAGTCAGTGATTACATCCACTAATCGTGATGTCAACCCTAGCAAAAAGGACATATTAACACTTTCTTTACAGCAAGGCTCTACTGAGGGAGTGTAAGTCTCTCCATTTCACCAGTGGGATGCTGCCCAATTTAATGGCTCGTGCCCAACTGACCACCCTGCAAGGCGGGTGTAGGTCACCTGTGACATGCTGGCTTAGTCTCAAGTCATTTTGACAAGCCTTGGAATAAACTGCCCTGTAATGGGGGAGTAAGGGCTTAGCTTTCCAATTATAGGATTTATGGGGACTATTTCATGGCAGTGGCTCAGTGACTATCCTTTAATAAGGGTTCAGGTCTCTGTATTTTCACTCCTTTTTGGTCATAAGCTTTTCAATGCCTGCGTGAGTGACCTCTCCCTGTAGAAGGGTTGAAATCTCACCTTCCTTATGTACATTGGTTGGGGGCCCTTGCACTTTCTGAGCAAAGAGACCACTCTCTACTGAGGGAGTGCAGGTATCTCCATTTCACCAGTGTGGGAGGTTGCCCAATTTAATGCCTTCTGCATACTGACCACCCTGTAAGGAGGGTTTGGGTCACCTTTGGCCTGCTTACTTAGGCTCAGGTCACTTCGACATCTCTTGTAAAGGATCACCTTGTAAAGAGGGAGTAAGGTCTTAGATTTTCCAATTATAGGAGTTGTGGGGAAGTGGTCATGCTAGCGGCTGAGTGATCACCCTCTAATAAAGGTTTTGGTCTATTTTTATTACCTCTCTAGACATAGTCTTTCAAATGCTGTGTTTGAGTGACTTCTCCCTGTAAAAATGGTCAAAGGTCTGTGTCTTAAAGCTTCTATATGCAGGGGAGGGTGACCACCTTATA